>NC_138075.1:220681503-222028170 GCF_964212035.1 Myotis nattereri
AAAGTGAAGAGGACCTCAGACCAAGTTAGGAGCCAGGCAGGAAAGGAACAGAGCACATTCAAGATACGCTTTTGGAGATAAAAATGAATGATTAGGTCATGGATTGGATGTGAGGAATCAGGAAAATGGGAGATTTAGGGATGACGTCTAAGTTTATTGTCTTTGAGCAACTAGACGGGTGATGGTGCCATTTAACATGGTAGGAAAGAGAGAAAGGAATGGTTCTTTTTGGGGTCACATTAAGTTTGAAATGACTTAGATATTTTGGTAGAAATATCCAGGAAACAAAGGGTGATAGGAGAATGAAGGTCAGGGGGAATTTCCAAGTTGGATATAGACTAGAGGTGCTATTAAAAGCCAGGGAAGGGATATGGTTTAATGGAAAAGAGGGAAGACCGGGATGGAAAGGGGCCCAGATTGAAGCCTGGTCTATATGCTGAAGATGGAGAGATAGAAACAGAGGACACAGTGCAGAGACAGAGGGCAGCGGGCAGAAGTGCAAGAGAAAATCCCGAGGAGAGTGTGACCACACTGAGGAGGGCGTGGCCAGATGTGATGAATGCTGGGGATAGCCCCAGTGGGAATGCTGTTGTTGACCTTCCGAGAGGGGTTCCATGGTAGTTTCTTCATATTGTTAATCTGAAACCTCTGCAAGCTACCTACACCTGACCTACCCTTCTCTAAGGATAGCCACAAAATCTGGTCTTTATGATGGTATTATGGTCGATTCAGCTATCCGTGCAACCTGAAATACAATTTTTAAAATTTACTGGGGAGCCCTAACCGGTTTGGCTCAGTGGATAGAGCGTCGGCCTGTGGACTGAATGGTCCCGGGTTCGATTCTGGCCAAGGGCATGTGCCTTGGTTGCGGGCACATCCCCGGTGGGGGGTGTGCGGGAGGCAGCTGGTCGATGTTTCTCTCTCATCGATGTTTCTGGCTCTCTGTCCCTCTCCCTTCCTCTCTGTAAAAAATCAATAAAATATATATTTAAAAAAAATAAAAAAAAATAAAAAAAATAAAATTTACTGGGGAAAAATCAGGCCTAGTGATATTGGTCTGCAGGATATATTTTGTGGTTGTTGGGTAATTTTATAATTCATCATCCTCTAAATCAGTGGTTCTCAACCTTCTGGCCCTTTAAATACAGTTCCTCATGTTGTGACTCAACCATAAAATTATTTTCGTTGCTACTTCATAACTGTAATGTTGCTACTCTTATGAATCATAATGTAAATATCTGATATGCAGGATGGTCTTAGCCGACCCCCGTGAAAGGGTCATTTGACCGCCAAAGGGGTCGCGACCCACAGGTTGAGAACCGCTGCTCTAAATAAAAGAATGATTGCAATTTGGCACTCACTTTGAGATCCCATTGTCATGAATAGCAGGTTGTGAGGATGTAAAGAAAATGTGTTGGAATAATCAACGTGTATTCTTCACCATAGTTTTTTTCTGTTTCTTCAACCGGATCTGAAGAATAGCTTTCTATTGACCAACCTGGTTAGTTTCAAGAAGCCAGAAAGAGAGAGAAAGTGGGTTTTACAGCTTCTCCTCAAGCACCTGGCAGCTTATGCTTATGCGGTGAGCACGATTACCTTTGAGCATGAAGGAGGAGGAATAATAACACTGCTTTAAAGTGACTAGCTCAAATAGTTTCATTCCTTTCTTCCTGTCCTGGGACATGCGTGTTTGTCTTTCCTCTTTATCTTATCTTGTTTATTTTCCTTTATCCTTAGTTTATTCAAAGTCCATGCATAGCTGAGCCAAGGCTTGGTTTGGAAGCTGAGTGAAGATTCAACCACAGAGCACTATTTTAATGGGGACTTGTGGAAAGTTCCTTATGTTTTTATGCTTTCCTTTCCATCTTGGGGACGCCTAAAAATAACTTGCAGGTGGGCAACTCAGTTCAGAGCCAAACTCTACCTCTGTTCTTTATTACATTATTTGTTGCATTTTTAGAAAGTTTTACAGCTGATACTGAAGTTTTTGATTATTTTTTTTTCTGGATCCGTAATTTTCCGGAGTTATTTTATAGGCCTCTATAAAGTCCATAATCTTGTTTTTATTATAATTTTAGTTTTGGTAAATGAACAATGGAGTGGAATGTGGACATGGGGCCAAATGCTATTTTTTTCTCCCACAGCGAAATGGTCCCTGGTTGTTACTTGATCCTGACGTTGAACTTCAAAGGTTCAGGTCTCTTTCAGGCAATGTGGACAGCAGAGATTCTCTCTGCAGAAAGGATGTAAAGGAAAGCAGTTGATCCCACCAGACAGTGCAATGTTAAATTATCTGTAAAAAGAGGTGTTTTGTTTTTTGTTGTTGAACAATTCAGAAGCTGCACAGACATCTGCATTCACAAATTTGCAGTGTCTGGTACTGCCCCTGGCAGGTTTCTTACAGCCTAATTCCAATTTGGGGGACTGTTTGTTGTGCCTGCAACTATTATGCCTTGTAAATGCCTGTTTAAACAAATGCATTTACCCTGTGTATTAGATCCAGTGTTGCTGGGCAGCTCCAGAGGAGACCTTTAATACTAAATAATTAGGACCATAAACTCCTCAATGGACGATTATCATGCCGTCCATGGAGAAGCATGACTACCAGCTCATTATGATTAATCTGGGGGAGCAATGTGGTTATAATTAATTTCCACTCAATTCTGTTTCCTATAGCGGGGAATGCAAACATCTGCTTGCACTTAGGGAAGACTTACTACCCTTAGGATCGTCGTCATCTAAATCACAAAAATTACTGATATTGTGCTTAAAATTAAAGAACACTTGCAGTGCACCTGAGGGGCACGGAGAGCATTGGGTTTGGGTCAGGACACGAGGTATAGTTCAGGGCACAAGCGTTATGTCTCTTCTGAGTAATTTCAAATCTTTTGCATCAGGATCTTGATCTTGACATTCAGGCGTTTGAACTAAGTGATGTCTCTATTCCCTTCTTCCTCCAAATATTTGAGGCAATATAAAACTGTCTCTTCTTTTTTAAAAGATAATGTTTAGCTTTACAAATAAGACATGGTCTCAATATGAGATAAAATAAATGATGCAACACAAATAAACATGTCTCTTTTGACCTACCCTGTGTTTGTTTATTTCAGACTCACCCCTGAAGAAAGCATATCTTTAATTTAATGTGTATGCTTCTCATTATTTTATGTGTATTGTATGTGAATATATACTTTTCTTTAATGATAAAACTGTATGTATTTTCAAACTGCTGCATAGCATTTTTCTTATAAATGTACCATAGCATTCAACCATTATTCTATGGAAGGATTTTCATGTTTTTATCTTTTTAATGAATTATTATTTAAAGTCCTCTTTGCACACACATGTAAGTAATTCTACATGGGAAAACTAACAGGTGACGTTGTTGCATGAGAGGGAATGCACATATAAGCAACCTACCAGGTATTGTCAAAAATACCTCTAAGAAGTGGCAGTCCATATTATACAATTCTTTATATTATGTGAGTGTTTAAAGTGTTGCCAATATGAGGGTCAAAATGTGCTATATTGTCATTTTCATTATTAATAGTGAAAAGGGGCTTCTTATTATTATTGGCTTTTTACATTTCTGATAATATTCTTTGCCCAAACTTTCTATTTTAAAACATTAACCTATATAAGGTTTTTATATATTCTAGATACCAATCACATTTCTTTTGTATATTGGACATCTTCCCCCAATTTGCCACTTTCTCTTTACCTTTGCTTATAGTGATTTTTATGTTATGTTTTGCCAAATGTGATTTTTCACTTTAAAAGTTACCATAATGGATGTTGACACTTTTTATCTAGAAAGAGAGCCTGTTGTGCAGAAGTCAGTAGTCCATAGATTTATAGAGTGCCTACTCTGTGCACGGTTCTCTAACAGAAATAATAAATGAAGGATGGTAATTTACATGAAAAGAATAATATTTGACTTTCTTAATATATAACATTTGACTATATACCCTGCTTATGTACTCTTAAATGTTCGATAGAGAGGCAAAATAAGACTTTGTTTCTTTTGACTGTAAAAAAGAATCAGCATATCTACTAAGACATTTGAAAATAAAAATCTCCTGTAATCCCATCGTCCAGCAATAGATGCATTTAACATCTTGATATGAATCTTTTTGTCTATGCAAACACAAAGAGCAAGTATAGTTTCAATAGAGGAATATTGTTGTCATTTGTTTGACCCCAGATTGTAGAATCATAAAATGCTAGGGAAGGATGGTCTGTATACCATTCCACAGTCTGCAGAAATCTCCTTTGCTAAGACATCTCCAGTGAAGGAAAGACCACTGCTTCCCAAGTATTGTCCCACCTTCCACCCTTTCCTCATCCCTGCTGCTCTTCCTCCCTCCTGCCTTTGCTCCTTTCATTTTTCCCTCTTTCCCTTTGGTAGCTATCATATTAGAATAGACCTTCTGTGCATCCTGAAACCTGTCTCCCTCTAACTTTTACTCTTTGCTTCTTTTTGCCTTCATTATATTTGGATGTATTTGCTGATGAAGCACATGTGTGGCATTGAGAATACTACTTGGGCATATGCACATGTAATCTGTACTCGGGCTAGGTGTGTGGACTGTGTAGCTAAGGGTTATATCCAAAGGGTGTGAGGGGACAAGAAACTGTTCCCAAGTTTCTGTCTCACTTAGGCCCTCCGCCCTCTGTACCCAGGAGCCCCCTGGCTTACCTTCTTTCTAGTGCTATGTTATTATTAACAGGAATCTCTTCTGCTGAGAACTCAGACCCTTGTGCCACCCCTTGTCTGGCTCCATTCTCTGTGTTCTTCAGTTCCTGGCCACATGTCAGACCCTTTAGAAAGTATCGTCTGAGCTTAACCTCTTTCCTGACCAAATCTGAGCTAGATGGTGCCACTGTCCTGGCTCATATTGCACTGCTTTGGGTTTCCTTATTGATTTGTAGATACGCTTCCCCTTAGTCTAAAGGCGCCTTCCATTGCTATCCTTGGCACCTTGCACTGCTCAGAGTATACCATAATAAATATTTGTTGAAAGTACAAAGAATGATAGAAAGCATAAGCAAAATCTTATTACTCTCCAGTCTTCCTTACAAAGTACCCTGTTTATTCAGCTAGGTTCTTTTTCCTTTCTGTATTCCAAGATGCCCCCCATCACTTGTTTTCTGCCCTTTTTAATGAAAATCAATCTCACTTCTGCTTTATCTATGTCTATCTTTTTAGCTCCCCCTGCCCCTCCTCCGCCCCCCCCCCCCCCACACACACACACATTATCTTCAGGATACAGCACAGTGAGTGAACACAGAACTTTTCTACTGTGGGACATTGTTACTCCCTGTACATGAATATTTTTTCCTCTGTTATATTTATTAAAAATACATGTGTCTATCTATCATCTATCTATCAGATATGCTAGGAACAAAATGGTTCACAGTTAATATTTTATGAGCTTGGATTTTGCATTATTTGTATGGTTTTCATTTTGTTTGGGTTTTCTAAATTGCTCACAATGAAAATGTAATCTTTTTATGCAGAGAAAAATAGTTAAATTATTTAGACCATGAATTATTATATTTGGCGATGAGGATGTCCTTAGTGTCCCTCTAGGAAAAATTTTGGGGAATAGTGAAGGAAAAAATAAGATTTCAAGGAGCTAAAGATTCTATGTTTAACACTTAAAAATCGGAAACTTTCAAAACTTCTTACTCTAATGAGATGAACTTCAATTCAACTTTAAGTAGTACAGTATGTTTTTAATTTTAGGGTCATTCTAATGAATAATTGGTCCTCAAATGAGTTGCATTTAATTGCCCAGAGAATGGATATAATACTTACTTTTTCTTTCTCTGTGTAATGAGGAACTTAATGTAAGTATCCGCCATTCCAGGTGCAGGCTCAGGGGTAGTCGTAGCCACAGGACTGAGGTCTGTGGGGCCTAGAGGGAATGGCCGTATTAAAATACTCTGCACTTTATCAAGTTTTTTGGATTACTTCAATTTCTATGAAATTAGTTCCTTCTTTCCCTTGACTGTTTAGAATATTTGGAAAATACATGTTCAAGGTCCTTCACTCTGGGACCCTTGGGAGACAAGGGGGCAGCATAGATGGGGATGATATATGCTTGTGAGTCAGGAAAGCATCAAAGTTGGATTACCAGCCACACCATTTTCCTGCTGTGTCCTTGAGCATATAAATCCCCTCATTTCTCCAAGTCTAAATGGGTTCTTATGAAGGTCATGACATAATTCGTATTTGGTATCTGTGGGTGTTAGTAACATTTCTCTTGTTTCCTCCTCTGCCGCTAGACTTCCATTTTAAATAAATGCTTCATATTCTTGTGCGAAGTCCTTGGTCTCCTTAAAGAAGCTAATGAAAGCTATGGATTCTATCTAAGAAAACACACACTTGTTCAAATGTTGACATATTCTTTCAGACCATTCCTGGGCCTCCATGAAACACTTCCATGGGCCTATGCCGTAATAAACATTGCTTTACATTTTTAATCTCAGTTCAGTTCCATTTTTCCTTTTATGGACTCTCCCATGGGATTCAAATTTCAGAGCCTTTTCCAAGAACTGATGGCGACTGGGAAGGGTAACATGTATCACCATCCACCCAGCACACACAACATACACAGCAGTTGCCAATAAGCAGACATGTCTATGCAGGGACCGAGACCAGCGTGGCCTTTCTCTTCTTCTCATTAATTATTTGGGCTCACTTGTTCTACGCAACCGTTATTTATCTCCAGGAAGCAAAGGAGGGTCAAACTCTAGATGATCAGGTGCTCTGATGTCTCACAGCCTGAATTAGCATACTGCTTTGGATGGCTACTTCTATAATCAAAGGGATGTTAAAAAGGTAATTCATCAAATCCCTACATTTAAACTCATTTTCTTTCTATTCAGTGTGCTGCAATCTGAAGAGTTGAACAGAAACAAGCACAGCACATCTGGCTTTGGTTTTGGTTTGATTTTGGCCTGGGGAGCTTTCTCTGGCTGCCAGGGTCCTATTTGCTTTGCCTGAAGTGTAGGGACCATAACACCCTCAATGAGGGTGGAAGCTGGTGTGCTGGTGCCCAGCTCTCTCTCCCCTAAGGTGAGATGACCCAGAGGCCTGTGCCATGGGTTGGTTCTCAGAGTGTCCTCAGCTGAGTTATGCTCTGGTTGCCTCAGTAGAAGCTGGCTTGGTAAAGCACCCTGATTGCCCTATTTCTTCTCCTGTCTCTCTTTCCGCCTAATACTCACTGTTTTCTTCACTTCAAAAATTACTTGAAAGTGAATCCTCTGTCAGAGTCGGCTTCTGGAAGAACCCAGACTACATTATTTAACACACTCAAGCTTTTGCTTCTCACTTATTGGAAGAGATTGAGCATCCCTGGTTGCCACCCACTAAATGCCTGTTGTTATCCCCAGGCATTGTAACAACAGAGCACCTGCCCACGCATCCACATATCTCCCAAGTCAAAAATCACAGTTCTACCAGGTAAAATATTGGATTTTAGTTTAAAATGTGTTCTTGAATAATTGATTTAAGCTTATAATTTTGTGTTAAAAGGAACAAGATAATTTTATCAGGTTTTGCAAATGATTTTGTAAGGTTTACTATAATTTAAACTTTAATATATTTATGCTTCTAATGTATTAGGTTTATAAGAATTGGTTGAGTTCCTGGGGAGGTTTTCTGTTATCCAGATAATTAAAATGCATATAAAATAAAAGCAAATATATTAAAGCTATAAATGCTGCTTAAAATACTTACAGTGATTTAATTAACTAAGCTATAAAATTGCCTTTAAAAGTCAGACTTAAAATTTACTGGATTTATAAATAGCATCACAATTTTGCAAATTAAATCTAAATGCTTTGTAAAAAAAAGAAAAGAAACACAAGCCTCTCAATTTGTAACTTTAGTAAAGTCAATATTAATTTAAAAATTGTAGTAACCCTAAATTTCTTTTCTGTGCAGTAACTTAAAACAAAGCAAAGACTTTACATTAATAGTGTTTAATAAGTCACACACTTTATTCCTAAAGCTCACTGAGAATCTCTGTTCTATTTTTATTAAACTTAAGGATGTGAAAAAGCATCCCTCTAATCCCACCTTTCCCATGAACTCTGACTTGATATCTCTAGCTTTTATTTATTCTCTTTACATTTGAACTTCCGCTCTACTCAATAGTCTAATATTTTTATCACAATCTAGTTTCTAATGCTATTCTATTTTTCCCCACAGAATATAGTGTGGTTTTTCAACTGGATTGATAGTTCTTTCCTAGTTTCATCCTTCCTTTCTTTTGAATCACCCAAGAGTTCCCTGCAAATCTAGTCTACCCTCTCTCATTTTGCAGCTACAGAGATAGTTCTTGACTAGCTCCAGTCTACCTCTCTTTATTAACACAGTGTTCCCTTTAAGTAACTGGCCTTAAGCCAGTTGGCCCATGACCTTGCCCCAGCTAGTCTCAGGGTCCCATTTAACATTGTGCAGCACTCAGCATAATGCAGTGGCCTTGACTATATTTTTACAATTTCCTCTTGCCACAATAATGTTGTGCCTCAGTGGCTTGAATAAATACTCATTTATCACAGCTCATGAGTTTAAGGATCAGCTTCAAAGTGGGTCCAGTGTCCATTGGGCTCATTTGTGTATCTTCTATCAGCTGTGGGTTAAGTAGGCTGATCTTGGCTGGGATCTTTTACAAGATTGAGAGTCAAGGGGCTGTTGGCTAGTTTAGCAGAACTTTGGGTGGAATAATGCTGCTTTCCCCACAGTATCTCTCATATAGCTCCAGGCAACTTCTAAGACAAGCTGGGGCATGGTATCTTAGCAATCACAGAAAAGGAAGAAAGGAAGTGACAGACACACGTACTTTGTCAAGCCTCTGTATATGTTAAATTTGCTAAGATCCTGTTTGCCCAAGTCATATGGCCAAGCCCCAGTGAAGGGATATGGAAATAGTCTTGATTGAGAAGAACTGTGAGGCCACAGGGCAAAGGATGAAGATACAGGGAGAGGGCAGAATTGGGCCATCAGTGCACTAAGTCACAATCAACACAAAGATCAGGACACCTGCTAGTAATTATTAGACTTTGACCCTCCTGTGTTTCTGGATGAAATGGAATACATTTGTAAAGCCTGAGACTCCTGCAGATATTTGTGCACAAATGAGGAAAAGAGTCCAAGAGAACAGTCTGAGTGAGTAGAACTATGGAGACATAACAGTGAATCATAGCTTTCTCTCTAGGACTGAATCCTGTTCTGTTTGAATGCCTTTAGTAATTTCAAGCATTGCATCCATTTATTTTTTTGGTCCAGTTTGAAATCATTGTTTTTTTGTTAACTTGGAGAGTTTTAACTTATACCACCTCATAATCCTAACAGGATTTGAATGGGAGCCTGGTACAGTGATTTTGAAACCTGGAATCCTGTCTCCCCCTTCCCCTCACTCAAGGTTCTGATTCAGTGATTCTTGAGCAAGACCACTCATTTTAATAAGCTTCTCATAGTCCAGCCAGTGTGACTCACTGGTTGAGCATTGACCCAGGAATGAAGAGGTCGCTGGTTCAATTCCCAGTCAGGGCACATGCCCGGGTTTCTGGCTCTATCCCCAGCGAGGGGATGCAGGGGGCAGTCAATTGATGTTTCTCTCTCATCAATGTTTCTATCTCTCTATCCCTCTCCCTTCTTATCTCTCTAAAAAAATAAAATAAATCCATTTAAAAAAAAAGCTCCTTATAGGTTCCACTGCATTGCCCAGCCAGTGATCTACTGTTCTAGGTACTTGTGTATGATGGGTACTAATTTAAGAGGTTTTGGGTCATCCTTATAAAAGTACTAGAGGACTGACACGATCACAAATCCTGAATTCTAAAAGAAAAAAATCCTTACACAATCTCTTTGAAAACATTCTGTCACGGTCAGCCAAGTGAATTAATTTGCCACACACACACACACACACACACACACACTCTCTCTCTCTCTCTCTCTCTCTCTCTCTCTCTCTCTCTCTCTCTCTCTCTCACACACACACTCACATGTCCTGTATTCAAATTCTGCATACTTCACATCCAAGATATCTTAACATTTTGGAATAAGGGTTATCATTCTGTGAAAGCAATGCAAACTTTTATTGCTAACACAATTAAAAAATGATTGCGTGTGTGCATTTCTGTGTGTGTTTGTATAAAAGAAGGCTTAAAAAGTGTTTTAAGGGAACTTCAAAATAGAAGTTCCTGAACAAACTTTGTAGGCAGATAGTGTCTGAAATTTAGCTTGCAGACTTGTGAATTGATACAGAAGCTTGTTAACAAATCCAGTGCACTTAGAGGAGCAATATATTAGGAACTTCCTCTGGCAGAGAGATCCTCTTGCATTTCCAAGTTTAAATAAACTGATGGCTCTCTGGAGGTTTTGTTCAACACTTAGATATTTATCATCCTTATAGCATATACTAAATACATGATTTCTATTTGCTCCTTCAGGTGAAAAAATGCATTGAATGGACAACAGAGCTATCAATGGGATTTCAGACTAGCTTCACTGATGTCAATTTCTAGTTATGCAAAAGTCACTCATATGATGCTAAGGTCTTATACATTTCCCATGGTGCATGATTTAGAGTTATATTTTGGATGGAATATATGTAGAACATGGAGCCATATTTTTCTGGGGAGAGTATTTGGCTATTTTTTTCTTAGTACAATAGTTGCTTATAATTTCTGAATTTGAACTGCAGTTCATGGTGTTCCAAATTTCAGGAAAGGCATCCCTCATTTTATAGAAAATACTTATGGCTGTGTTTACTTCATGTTCCTCAAAGCAATGTGCATAGAGAATATTTGTGTTTCAAAGAAACTTCCCCATTTATTTCCAATGAAACTTCAAAAATGTGTTTTTGGGCAGATGTTGGACCTTAATATGAAATCTAGCCCATTAAAACAATATTAGTATTCCACTCAAAGACAGAGCACTGAAGAATAATTTTATTTAATTTGGTGCAACAGTCAATATCTACTACTTAATGTACTATCTACTAGTCTGTTGAGTTATGAAATTGAATAAGATAAAATTCACACCCACATGAAATTCACCCACTAGTGGAGAAAGGTGAACATTCTGGATGTAAAAGAGATATCATTTTGAGCTAAAAATAAGGCCCTGAAAAAACAGAGAAGGTATCACAATGGAACAACAATTGATTTGATTCTTGAAGGATGAGTAGAAATTAGCACAGCATCTGTTTTCCTGGTTTCATATTTTGTGCTGATTGTAAGAGTAGGGGCAGGAGAGAATAATTTCTTAACATACAATTCAGCAATCACACTCCTTGGTAGTTTTTCATAGGAGTTGAAAATGTTATGTCCACACAAAAACATGCATACAGATGTTTATAGCAGCTTTATTCATAATCTCCCAAACTTGGAAGCAAACAAGATAACCCTCTGTGCATCAATGGATATATAAACTGTGATATATCTACAATAGAATATGAGTCAACACTAAGAAAGAATGAACTATCAAGCCTGAAAAGTCTTGGAGGAACTTTTAGTGCATACAAGGTGGGGTAAAAGTAGGTTTCAGTTGTATGTGAAACACATATTAT
Source organism: Myotis nattereri (assembly GCF_964212035.1). Lineage (NCBI taxonomy): Eukaryota > Metazoa > Chordata > Mammalia > Chiroptera > Vespertilionidae > Myotis > Myotis nattereri. The sequence continues at coordinate 220,693,092 of NC_138075.1, forward strand.
TATTTATTAATTATTGTTTCCCATATGAACAACTGTAAACCCATTTTTGCCTCACCCTGTATTGTTAAGTGGAAGAAACCAATATGAAAGGGCTACGGTCTGTAGGATTCCAACTATATGACATTCTGGAAAAGGCAAAACTGTAGAGGCAGTAAACAGATCAGTGACTACAAGGGTTTGGGTAGAGTAAGGGATGAATATATGGAGCAGAGAGGAATTTTAAAGCAGTGAAAACACCACATATGGTACTATAATGTGCTTGTGTTCAGTTACCTTTATTTTACTTAATAATGGCCCCAAAGTGCAAGAGTAGTGATGCTGGCAATTTCATTATGCCAAAAAGAAGCTGTAAAGTGCTTTCTTTAGGCAAAAAGATAAAAGTTTTTGACTTAATAAAAAAAATTTAAAAAGTACATGCTGAGGTTGCAAAGTTCTATGGTAAGAACAAATCTATCTCACATTTTCACAAGAAGAGTGAGTACAGTACAATACAGTATTTTGAGAAAGAGAGACCACATTCACATAATGTTTATTATAGTATACTAGAGGCCTAGTGCACAAAATTCATATATGGGTAGGGTCCCTAGCAGCTGCCCGCTGCTGGCCGGGGCCTTCCTTCCATGCCGTCCCCCGGTAGTCAGCACATGTCATAGCAAGTGATCGAACTCCTGGTCGGCCGAACTCCAGAGGGGACACTTTGCATATTAAGCTTTTATATATAGAGATTATTAGTTGTTTTTATTAGTTATTGCTGTTAGTCTCTTATTGTGCCTATTTATAAATTAAATTTTGTCACAGGTGTGTATATAGCAATAAAAAACAAACACAGTATAGCCCTAGCCCATGTGGCTCAGTTGCTTGGGCATTGTCCCATTCACCAAGAGGTTGCAGCTTCGATTCCTGATCAAGAGCTCATGCCAGAGCTGTGGGCTTGATCCCTGGTAGGGGGCATGCAGGAGGCAACTGAGCAATGTTGTGCTCTCACATTGATGTTTCTCTCTCTCTCCTTTTTTCCTCTCTCTCTCTCTCTCTCTAAAAATCAATAAACTATTCTTTAAAAATAAAACAAAACACAAAACCCACACACAAAATATTCAAACATTATATATATATGGATATACAACCATGGTTTTAGATATCCACTGGGTGTCTTGAAATGTGTCCCTTGTGATTAAGGGGGGGGGTGCACTTTATTCCTTGGCATATGGTCCCTTCTTCACATCCCTCCAACCTCTTGCTTTTGTCATCATATTTCCTTCCATTGACTGTGCCTTTTGACTCCCTTTTACAAGGACTCTTGTGATTTCATTGAGCCCACCTGGATAATTTAGGATAATCTCCCCATTTTATGATCCTTAATCACATCCGCAATGTTCCTTTTAACATATAAAGAAACATATTTCTAGGTTCCTGGACTTAGGATGTGGACATAGTTCCGGGAGCTATAACTATGCTGTTAGTGAAGCACTTTTATCAGATATTATTATTGCCTCCCTCCCCATATCCATTTCTCCTTTTTCCCTAGTAATAGATTATCATAGATCAGCCTAGGTAAAAATAATCTATGACAACTTCTCTTGCAGCTAGATGTGGTCACATGACTTCCATTGACTCAACGCAGGAGTGAGAGTATCACTTAACAGCCAAAGCCACTTGGAATCTGTGCACAAAAGTTCCTGTTTTCTTCCCTCTGCTATGACAACTAGCAAAGCTTCAACCTGCATCCCTATATGAAGATTATACCCATTGGGATTGCCACCAGCAGCCTATCTGACAGAATCCGAGTGTGAGCTTTGGTTTATTAGTGACTAGTAATAATCTAGTCCACTCTGACTAACAGAGCACTAATACATAAGACAGTGATACACACTGCTGGTACCTATCTCACAGCCAGCCCTGCCTCTGTCTTGCTAACATAGCTTGCTTATGACAGGTTTGGAGTGTCAGAAAAGTGTTTTCATTATAGCAAGGGTGTGGACACACAAACTAATCTGGGAGGAAGCTTCAGGGAAAGGTTTTCCTAGCTAAAAAAAATGACTATCCCCATTTTCCCTTTATATTCTGGTGTTGTTTATATGAAGACATGGTACTTGGAACTAGGGTAGCCACATGGCAACCATAAGGGGAAGCTAAAGATGTCATGGAGGTTTGTTTCAAAATCTCTGACGTTATTGGGCTATTGAACCAATCTTGTTAAACACCTAATGATGAATGTCTTATTATGTGGAAAATATCCTTTTGATCAATTTTAATCAATTTTAATGGTTATTATGGCCTTAAAACTGAATGCATACATTATTTCCCCCTAAATCTGATATTTCTGGAACCAAATATATTTATTTAGATAAATATATTTAATGATAAATCTTTGCTAATCAAACTTTTGCTATTGTCTCTCAAAACTTAGGAAGCAACTCGCTTCAGATAATGTCCTGTCTCTTGATATTCAAAGCTCACTGTTCAAGCCATGAATTATTTGATGACGTCTGAGGGATTTATGTGTATATGGAAATGTATACACATGTATACATACACACACCATCAAAGTATAATTAAGATTTTAGTTATTCACCCTAAGTGCAATTATGGAATTTAAAACAAGTGGTTAGTATGTCAACTAGATATTTGATCCTTGTATATTATATGTATGTACAAGTGATATATTACATATTTAACACTTGAAGCTTTATTCTGAAAATAACTCCAGAATAAATGAGAAAACCCTTCCCCCCCGCTCCAGGCCTATCAAATTTCATAGAGAAATATCACTGGGGTGGAGGCCAGAAGTAACAGAAAACTCCTTTATGACTCACTGTAGATTTCACATTTTTAAATTCAACTAACTGATTTCCAGTGTCTTGTCATACTTGTATGAAATTTAACATTCAAGTTTATTTTAGAAATATTAATATTTCAAAGGCATGTAAACAAGCTGCAAAAAGACAAATACAGAAATGAACCTTCAGGTTCAATATATAATAATGGAATAGAATAAACCAAAATTTTTCCTTAAACACCTATTTTTCATAAGACTTCGTGAGCAGGCAATGCCAAGTATAGGTTTGTGGCAACCTAGGTCACTCAGAACTATAGGCCCAGCATGACCACTTTCTCAGGAAACACATAAACCCAGAGAACAATATAAAACATTGCAGATCAAGGGCACAGTCTGACACTCGGAGCCAGAGAGATTTTTTGAAAGGGTCATGGCCAAGAGGTCACTCAGTTAAGGCTGCAGCACAGTGTGTGACCTTTACTGGGCTAGTCACACATACAAACCCCTTCAGATGCTCCGTCCACTGATATTCTATGAGCACATACTAAATCCTGCTCATTGAAGCTGGTAACAATTTCTAGTTTTGGTTTTTCCATTTTCTTCCATCTCCTCGGTCACTTACTTTATTTCTAGTAACTACTGAACTTTGAGATATCACTTAACTGCTCTGCTGCCCAAGAGGCGGCGATTCAACCTCTTTCTGGTTGTGTAAGTGTAGCATGAATTGCTTGGCTAAAATAAATATCCTTTAAAACCTGATCCAATTAGGACATAACCAAATGGACCTTTGTAAAATGAATTACTTCATCAAAACTTAGTAAAACAAAATGAAAGCTTCCTTTAATAATATGGTAAGGGAAAACACATTATCACAGAGAAAACAGAGTGGAGGAGAGAAAAATAACTTCTCAGAGATAATTAAGAAATAGACTAAATGACTAAAAAGATAAAATTAGGCAAAAATTATTTGCAATTCACATGTGTTGCATTATTACATTCTTTTATATAATTCGGATGCTACAGAGTTTTTGAAAATGTTTCCTTTTTTAAAAAAAAATACCAATCAATATTGGAATTAAGCTATGTAACTTAAGTACCATGTTTTTGTGGAACTTAAATCTGTTTATACTGGTACTGCACATTTTTTTCTATCCCTGTGGCATAGATCGCTAGGCATTTATCAATTTTCATTTTCTTCCTGGACACAAAAATAGACTACATTTCCCAGCTTCCTTTGCAGTTGGGTGGGGCCACTGGTCTGACTTTTGGCTGATAGCTTTGTGAACTATTCCCAGAATTGTCCCATGAAATCTTTCTCCTGTGATCCTCCTGCTTTTCTGCGGACTAGCAGCTGTGTGCAAAGGATCAAGTAGAGGCCTCTGAGGCTCTGGAGAATGGCAGGGTGACAACATGCACACAGTCTGAGGCTCTGAGGCAGGGTGACAACATGCACACAGTCTGAGTCTCTGAATAAGCACAAGGAAGTCCTGCCACCATTTAGGACCATCTGCATTAGATTTGACATAAGCAAGAAGTAGACTTCTATCATGTTAAGACAGTACAACTTTTGGTATTTGTTTGCTATAGCAGCTTCTAGCATTTTCTCTGATGGAAATAATACTTTAGGGAAGCTTTCTAGCCTTCATGCAAATTGTCCCAATATCTCCCTATGCCAACTTCAAGTAGAGAGAACACCCAAATTCAGCAGACATGGGCAATCTTTGTGTTTGAAAGGAACATCTGTCAGTGAGGCACAGGTGGGTTAGAACAGACTTCTATAATGTAAATTTAATGTGTATCAAATTTGTTCCAATATGAGAACCTTTCAGACAGGGAGATATAATGCTATGTGTGCACTTACTTTACAAAGTTCTCACATGGTAGAGCTGATGTCTTTTCTATACTGCTTCCCGTTAAGCTTTGTTCCACCACAGTCCAAAGCACCTGCTTGAGTGATTGAGGCAGAAACAACTTCTGAGATGATTGAGGGTTTAATCAATTCTACAAATGGTCTTTGAAGGACTTAAAGTAGTCAAACCCTTTATGTTTCAGCTAGTTAACCCTTTAAACCACCAAAATTTATTTTAAGTACAGATAATAGTCAACATAAAGGAAAAAAAGTTAACTTTTCTATTACAGTAAAAATTACTGTGGCTTCTTTTACTTTCTTTCTAGCATGTAAAGGAAGGTGGGTGAACATAAATCAAGCTTTTGGGATTTATCTTTTGGGTAGTTTGCCTTAATTTTAAGGAATTGAGTGCCCCCACATAATTGGAAGAATGTTTCCTGGATAATGATAGTCAAGAATATAAATGCATATCTTAGTTATTTATTGCTGTGTAACAAATTGCCAGAATTTAGCAATGTGAACAGGATGCATTTATTATCTCATTTTCTGTTGGTCAGGGGTTTGGTAAAATCTTAACTGCCTCCTCTGCTTCATAAACTCTCTCAAGGCTGCAAGTAAAGTGTCAAACAGGGCCTGGGGGCTCATCTGAAGGTGCAGCTGGGGGGAGAGGGGGAAATCACCTTCTGTGCTTCCCTATATGGCTGCTGGCAGAGTTCAGTTCATTGTTCATGGTTAGCCTTCAGGTCTTGGTTTCTTATTGGTTGTTGACCAGAGACTGCTCAGTTTCTTGCCATGTTGGTTCCTCTAATATGGCAGATTGATTCATCAGAGCCATAGAGAGGAGGGGAGAGGAGAGGGGAAGGGAAGGGAGGAGAGGAGAGAAAAGGGAAGAGAAGGTGAGGAGAGGGGAAGAATGGGGAGGGGAAGAGGGGAGGAGAAGGGAGGGGAGGGGAGAGGAAGGGAGGGGAGGGGAGGGAATGAGGAAAGAATACTAGCAAGATAAAAGTCACAGTCCTCCATAGCCTAATCATAGAAGTGACATCCTATCACCTTTGCTCTTTTTTATTCTTTAGAATCAGGTCTATCCTATCACCTTTGCTGTATTCTATTCTTTAGGAGTTAGTAACTAGGTACCAGCCCACACTGAAGTGGGGGAGGGGGTGGATTATACAGGATCTTTTATTTTAGCTTGCAATCTTTCTGTTCAAGTTTAGCATACAGGTTTTGGTGAGCTTCTATAGACTTTAGTTTCAATGAGAGCTTCATGTTCTGAAACCTCCCAGTGTTATTCTGGTTTGTCTGTTTGTTTTCTGGTGCTGCTGATGCTCTGTACAATTTGTTCTGCTGCTGACTGTGGGGGTGGAAGGCACTTTCCTGGGTGCCTGTGGGGAGGGGAGAAGAAGCTACTGGTCCTGGCTCTTCTTCTACCACTTCGAGGGCAGGGACACATATCGGGTTTTACTGTTGCAGTTGCTGCTGGCAGATCAACTCACCTGAAATCCAGATAGGGAGCTGGGGTTCACCAGCCCAGGGCTTTGCTATGGTGAGAGACCTAGACGACCAGCAGACCTGGGAGGAATGGTGGCAGGGCCTTCTCGCTGGGTTATGCTTCCCTTTTCCTGACCTTTTGGCTGGAGAGAGCATGCTCTATTGTGTGTTTTGTACTGTGCCTGTTGGTGGCGATGGGCTGCGGGCTTCTCTAGCATCCTGTCCAGTGGTGTATGGGATGTGAAATGAAAATGCAAGGAGATCGCTTTATTGTTCCTCAAGTTTTGAGGTCTCAGGCCAACTTGCCTCTTCATACCTAGATTTCAGCTCTCTTTCACATTGTCAGTGAAATAATTAGCAGAATATTTAGTGGGGGAGAAGTAAGCTATGCAATCTTGTTCTAGAACCAATCATTATTTATATAGCCGTCAATATATAGCTGAGCAAGGTTATAGAAACCAGTTGGTTTGTAAATATCCTCCAGCTTCTTCCAGCCACAGATATAAATATTGACTTGCATTGAAGAATCTTTTACTCCTTTACAAATGCTTTCACTTGGTAATGTGATCGTCACAAAAATCAGTCCAAAGTACCCGCCGTTATTATCCCAATTTCACTGCCGACAGATGCCCAGGAATAGTCCACAATTGCACATCTATTTATTAAAATACTTAGAACTGTGGTCTGAATCTTGTGTTTCCAAATTGTGACTGCCAGGCAAGGGATAAAATGTTTTATATTGGTTCAAAAGAATTCAATTAACTACCTTCCTAAGTTAATTAGGAAATATCCTAGGAGGTAATATTTTCTGAGATCATTCTATGGTTACAAGATAAACAAATGGATTAGAGAGGCATTCAAGAAAGAATAATGGGCCTTAGTAAATGTATGGAGTTGCAAAGGTATGAAATTTTTCTTGATCCTCATCCAAGGATATGTTTTCACTGATTTTTAGAGAGAGAGGAAGGGGAAGATAGAGCAAGAAAGAGAGAGAGGTGAGAGAGAGACATGATTCATTTGCCTCCTTTGCACACCCCAACCTGGGATCAGACATGCAACTCAAGTATGTACCCTGACCTGGAATCAAACCCACACCCTTTTGGTGTAGGGAACGAACCCACCCCCTTTTGGCGTAGGAACAATGCTTCAACCAATTGAACCACCCAGCCAGGGCAATGTATGAATATTTTTAAAGAAATAAATGGGGGAAACCCCTGCCGGTGTGGCTCAGTGATTGAGCACTGACCTGTGAACAAGGGGGTCACTAATCAATGACAGTTCAGGGCAGATGCCAAGGTTGTGGGCTTGGTCCCCAGTAGGGTACATGCATTAGGTAGCCAATCACTGATTCTCTCTCATCATTGATGTTCCTATCTTTCTCCCTCTCCCTTATTCTCTGAAATCAATAAAAATATATTTACAAAACAAAACAAAAAATGTGGAGGGTATTTTGTTTGGGACACATAGCATATAGCGGAATATTATGAGTAATGACACACTGGAAATTTGTTGTAGAAGATCTTGAATGCTATTCTAGAAGATGTTTTCTAATTTGTAAGGCAGTAGAGAATCTTCAATAAGTTTAATTCATTTACCTAATGCATAATGGTTAAATGTTTGATGCACTTGGATGACATGTGCTAGCCACTGGGGTATATGGGTGAATATGACAGGCATAATTTCTATCCTTAATGAATTTACAGTCTAAAGGAGATTAGACAAATAAACAGTAAATCTGAATATGGTAAGTGATACTGTATGATAAATAGAATGCAAATATAATTAAAAGTAAATCAGTCATATTTGCTGATTAGAAATGTTCTCCAGGAAGTGGTACCTAATTTGGATTATCATATATCCTGGTTTTTCTAGAAGAGTTCCCATTTATTTCTGTTCTCCTGGTATAATTATTACTAATATCTCCTACTCTCAATAGAATCCCAGCTTGAACAACAAATTACCTGATAATCCTTTGTCTAAGTGAAAACTGGGATGAGTTGCAGTTATCCAGATTAAAAAAAAAAAAAAAAAACTATAAAAAATGACATACACATAGAACTGGAGGCAGAAGAGAATGTAACATATTAAAAAATACTACCAATAAATAAGTTTTGTTGCCAGAAAGATCAGTGTAATTGAAAACAAAAGATGTAATTCAGCATTTATTTGAGCCCAGACGTGGACAACAAACATTTTCTTAAGGATGTGTACTTCATCCTGAATACAATGGGAAGTCTTTGAAGGACCGTAAGTGATGATTAGATTTGACTTTAGAAATATTATTCTGGTTGGTCTGTGAATAATGGATTTCAGGAATTTGTGTGGGATGAAAGAAGGGCTATAGAAGTAAAACAAGCTAAAACTTTTCAGAGTCATACCAAAGACAGATGATGGGAGGGATACTGGCAGTGAGGATGAACAACTGAAGAAGAATTAAAACAATATTTCATGATTAAAATTTGTAGAAATTGGTGTATTGTTATAATTTTGGGATGAAGGAGAGGGAATAATTAAGAATGGGACATTCTTTACTGGGTTAAGCAATTCAGTTGGTGGTACCATTTACAAGCTCAGAGGATGAAAACAAGAAGAGATATTCAAGATATTTTGTAGAGGAAATGATGCAATTAATCTCATGTGATGGATGAGAAAGAATAGTAAGTAACTGATGGTTTGAGGAAAACGGGGCATTTAGCACATTTAAATGGGAGAGATGGTGTAGGTGGGGAAAAGGAGTAGAATTTTAGACATGTTCTGAATAGTCTAAGAGAAGGGAAAAGTTTAACTGTTAAAATAAAGAGGGTTTCACAGACAGTTATGTCTATCAGAGCACTAGAAAAGTCCAGGTGGATCAAAAAAAAAAAACAACAAAAAACGGATAAAGACTAGAGATCTACAAATGAGAGGTATTGCTGAGAGCTGTGAAAACACTGCATGTGGCTGAATCTCCAAAGAGACCTGAGGGACAAGATGCTGGGCAACCCTGGAAAAGGGTTGTCACAGGGAGGAAGACCAAAGCTAGTCTAATTCTAGTCAAGGCCAGCTGGCATGGCTCAGTGGTTGAGCATCAACCTATGAACCAGGAAGGCATGGTTGAATTTACAGTCAGGGTTGTGGGCTTGATCCCCACTGTGGGTCATACAGGAGGCAGCCAATCAATGAAATCAGTGATTCTCATCATTGATATTACTATCTCTCTCCTCCTCTCCCTTCCTCTCTGAAATCAATAAGAATACTAGATATATATGTATTATATTGAATTATCTACACTAATAAAAGACAAAGATGCTAATTGGCCATACCTTTGCTATGCTCACCAGCCAATCAGAAGAGTATGTAAATTAACCTAACAAAGATGGCCGTTAAATTTGCATACTGCAGGCATTTCCCGCTGCACTGCCCCACCTGGGGCAGGCAGCAGGCCTGCCCCAGTGCGGGATCCGGGCCTGCCTTGTGGGGGGCAGGGTGAGCGGGGCGGGGCGGCAGCACAATCCCAAGACACCACCCGACCCAGCACGGGATTCAGGACTGCCATCTGTGACCTGGGGAGACCAGGCAGGCACCACAGGATCTGGCGTGCCATCTGCCACCAGGGGAGCAGGCCTAAGCCAGCAGGTGGTTATTTCCCAAGGGGTCCCAGACTGTGAGAGGGCACAGGTTGGGCTGGGGGACCCGCCCCCCACCAGTGCACAAATTTTTGTGCACCAGGCTTCTAGTCTATGTATATAAAAGGCTAAGTGACCACCCAACCGGCTGATAGGTATGACACTCACTGACCACCAGGGGGAAGATGCTTAACACAGGAGCTGCCTAGCAACAGAAACTTTGCACAGTGCCCTCTCGCACTCTGGGACCCCTCAGGGGATGTCAGACTGCCAGTTTTGGCTCGATCCCCACAGGCCAGGCTGAGGGACCCCACCTGCTAGAGGGACCCCACTCACTCCACACGTGCCCTTCGAGCCCCAGTGCCACTCCAGGTGTGGCTGGCTAAGGAGGGACCATGAAAGGTTGACTCCAGGGCATGTCCAGCCCATCTCACCCAGTCCCACCCCGCCAGCCACCTTTTAATTAATTCCCTTTCAATGTGCATGAATCTGTGCACCAGGCCTCTAGTATATAATATAATTCTAGTCAAACACTTTTGAATGCTGAAGAGAAGTCTAAAAATTAGTTCATTTAATTTGGCCATTTTAAAATGTGACCTTTGGGAAAATATTTAAAGATGAATAAAGCAGATGAAAAATCAAATGTAAAACTTTGAGAAGTAAAAAAAAAAAATGTAGTGGATAAGTGGAGACATATATATTTGTTTTTCATAGATTTTTACTTTGAAGTGTGGGGGAAATGACTGTGGATTTGATGCCATGATGGAGATGAAATGATGTTCCTTATGAATGTATGAAGTGATCACATATTAGTCATAGGCAGAGGAGAGCCACTGGAGAAGGAGAGTTTCAAAAGGAATCAGGGGAACTCATTGGTGAAGCAAGTTCCATAGATTGGAATAAAAAATACATAGCATTGCCTGGCTGGTGTCGATTAGTGGTTGAGTATCAAATTATGAATAAGGAGGTCATGGTTCATTTCCTGGTCAGGGCACATGCTTGAGTAGTGGGCTCAATCCCTAGTATGGGGCATACAGAAGGTGGCCAATTGATGATTCTCTCTCATCATGGATGTTTCTATATCTCTCTCCCTCTCCCTTCCTATCTGAAATCAATAAAAATATATCTTAAAAAAACGTAGTATTTATAATCCAATAAAGAAAGAGGACAGTTTTTATCTTAAGTAATAAGAAAGGTAAAAAAAAAAAGGGGGGGGTGCCAAAGGTATATAGATTTTTAAAGTGGACAGGGATTAAAATGACAGGAGGAAAGAAGTGAATAACATCTATTGAATTTCCCTTATGAGACAGTATCTGTACTGAGTTTTATCATAAGTAATTCTCATAAGAACCCTTGTATTATAGGTCTACTTAGTCAAGTGAGGTTCTATGATGTAATTTTTTAAAAAGAAAATCTTAGTGGCTTAGTTAAGTAAAGTCTTACTGCTTGCTCACACCAATGTAAAGTACAGTCTTTCGAAGGCCATCCTGATTCATTTCCCTGAGCCATCCGTTTCATCCTTGGAATGCCATATGGCCAACAGACCAGGAAAAGAGTGTTGTGTTAAGACTGGCTTTATAACATTTCCTAACTCATTTAAGAAAGGATTTGAAATATACATATTTCTGCAAGAGGAAGAGATATGAAAATGTGTTAAGCCAAATTTAATCAGTACTTGTTTTTTTTTTTATTTACACCTCAATTTTTTTATGGTTGAAAGCACTATAATATAGGAAAATATCTACCTATATATAAAGAGGTAATATGAAAATTAGGCCAGGATGCCATAAGGGGTCACGACCAGACAGGAGGAGGTTGTGAGTGCAGGTGAGGCCCTGAGCGGACATGGACAGGGACAGGTGGGCCGGCCCACAGCCTCCACAGTCAAGCACAGGCTGGGAGAGGAGAGGGTGAGCCTGCTTGCAGCCTCCATGGCCAATCGCGGGCCCTGAGAGGCAAGGGCAGGCCCGCCCACAGCCTCCTAGGCCAATTGCAGGTTGGGAGTAAAACTTTGACAGCAAGTCCTTTTGTATAATTGGGCCATTAGAGGCCCACAGAATGATCATTTCCTCTTCTATGAAACACGTAACTCTGACACACTATTTACAATTAAATAAGTTCCATATATTTTGACATTTTACAGCCCTGGAACGTTACATGTAATGATCAGCAGAGTGAGAAGATGAAAATAATTTTTAGGCTTTCAAAGATGTAACTAATTTCTGTCTAGAAGACACACGAATTCAAAAAGTGATGGTTTTATTGTCCCTTAGGACATTAGCCGGATTGTATCTAATTTAGCAGTTTTACTTCAGGCTTTCATCTTTGGCAATCTCATTTGAACAGCATTATCATCCTGCCAGTCCCTTCACTGAGTTAAACAGAACTTTTGCATCTGCTGTTATGTATTTGAGTAAGAATTATGTATTTAACACTTGCAAAATTTTGTTTTGACACAATAAAGCAAAAGATCATTTGATTCTTCTCTGGAACACAGAAAAGCACAAACTTGAATCATTGGTGTGGCTTAGGCTAATTTTGCAAATATTGTTAATAAAATTCATGTAGGGATCTTCACAGAGCCAAGAATTCTCTCTTTCAGGCCTACATATTCAGCATCTCCAAGGAAGAGGCTTGTTATTCTGTGTTTTGTTTTGTTTTGTTTTTTAATACTCATCAGAGGATATTTTTTCACTGCTTTTTAGAGAGAGTGGACTGGAAGGAAAGGGAAAGGGGGAAGGAGAGGGAGAAGAAGAGGGAGAGGGAGAGGGAGAGCGAGAGGGAGAGGGAGAGGGAGAGGGAGAGGGAGAGGGAGAGGGAGAAGGAGAGGGCCTGCCCGCGCCACGTGGCAGGCCCTCACCAGCAGTCCCACTTCTGCCTGGGAGCTGCAGAGGAAACACCTTTTCTGACTGCTCATTGGCTAAATTCCCTGTATGCTACTCGCAGTGTTCTTGGTAACTTGCCTAATAAGAAGCCAAGAAGGTGATCTAGGGTTTTTCCACCAAACTCCTGGAGGAAAAAAATGAAGGTCTGCTGCTGGAGGAGCTAAGAAATGTCATATCCTGCCCTAGCTGGTTTGACTCAGTGGATAGAGCCTCGGCCTGCCAATTGCAGGGTACGGGTTCAATTCTGGTCAAAGGCATGTACCTAGGTTGCAGGCTCCTCCCTGGCCAGGGCCCAGGTCAGGGCTCATGCAGGAGGCAACCAATCGCAGTGTCCCTCTCACATTGATATTTCTCTCTGTCTTTCCCTCTCTCTTCCACGCTCTCTAAAAATCAATGGAAAAATATCCTCAGGTGAGGATGAAAGAAAGAAAGAAAGGAAGGAAGGAGGGAAGGAAGGAAGGAAGGAAGGAAGGAAGGAAGGAAGGAAGGAAGGAAGGAAGAAGAAAGAAAGAAAGAAAGAAAGAAAGAAAGAAAGAAAGAAAGAAAGAAAGAAAATGTCATATCCTATGATATGAAATGGACATCTTGAAAATGCCTAAAGTTGTCATTTTTTCATGGTGAAGGGACTGGAGTCCATGTTGATGAAAACATCTTGGCAGCTGTGGCAGCCAGCAGTGGCAGCAGCAGTGGGATGATCGGGGCAGCACCTTCCCCTGATCAGCCAGATTGCCTCCTACAGAGGGAAGCTTACTGATGGCTTAGGCCCACAGGAAGTGGGCCTAAGCCATCAGTAGGACATCCCGTGAGGGCTCCTGGACTTTGAGAGGGGACAGGATGGGTTGAGGGGACCTCCCTTGGCTCAGTACACGAATTTTGTGCACAGGGCCTCTAGTGAATTAGATAAAAGTGAGAAGGAAAAAGAAAATAAAAATTATAACATGAAATAGAGGTAGGAATGAGGAAATTATATGCCACAAAGGTCACAAAACATATAATTAATAGGAAACAGGGAAATGAGCTAAATGAGTGAAGTGAGCCAATACAAGATAATGTGAATAGTGGAGACTTTGATCAATTACTTCCTTTAAAGGGACCAATTTTAGCAAAGGGTGGTTAGAATACAGGTCTACTCTTATATTGTGTGTATGTATGTTCCTCAGTGTATGTGTTTATGAAAATTCTGATTGTCCAGAGTTTACCAAAAAAACAAACATAGAAGCACACATTTATGGGACAAATTGAATTCCTCAGGAAACCAAATACTGCTCCCCACAGCCCTGCTCCAATTCTGTGTCTAAACATTTTTGCAGCTAATGTATATAGGGAATCTTAGTCAGTTATAGAAATCAAATACCAAATAAAATCAAACCAGTTGTTAAGGGGAATAATGAGATCAAAAGGAAATAATTCTGCAGGGGCATAGAAAGGACTTTGTGTAAAGTATGGGTGATGTCACTTACTCATCTTTTACTGTAGATATAACAATTATCCCCTTGATTCACCTTCAACAGTAGCTGTGAAGGTATATGGTAGTCCTACTGGTGTTGGAAGAAAAGTAAGTCACTTAATTGCTAACACAAAATGGCAGATTCTCAATTTTCACTAACTTTAAAAACAGTGAGAATTTCTTAATTCCTTGCGTATATATTCAAGTTGTTATACATATTCAAAATACCCACAAAAGGACTGAAATATTTATTCAAACATAAGGAACTGTGAATTTTCTTTTTTTTTCATTTTAAAATGGTGTGAAATGTCACTCAGATCTTTTATTTTTCAGTTTTAAGCATGTAAAATGTCTGCCTAAAACACGTAAAAGTCTACAGCAATATGCATTACAAGACACTGTAGATTTAATGAATGCTGCTAAAACTGCTAACACTTCTAATACTTTGAGTCATTCAATTTCACAGACTGGTAGAACTGCAAGACTTTTGTTCATAATTTCATATTAACTATTTCCATTTTTTTGACATATACCAAAATTGGGTTATATTGTTGCATAACTATTTAATTTAGGTGAATTCCTTAATGCTTTAATATTACTGTTCTTTTTGTTCCTAAGTGTTTTTTCCCCCACACATCTTTTAGAGCTTGCTATAAGTTCCCAGGGGGTAATAAACAAGTGTAGATTTCATATAGGATGTGTTTTAAAGAATACATTTGCAAAATATTTCTGTGTGATTGCAATAAAACTTGCCATTTTTCATTGGAATGTAGTTTAAAGAAGGCAGGGATACATTTTTTTCTTTATTAAAAAATGTTGCTTTTTAGAGAGAGGAATGGAAAGAGAGAGAGAGAGACCAACCTGGGATCAAACATGCCACCTTTTGGTGTATGGGGAAATGCTCCAACAAACTGAGCCATACCAGCCAGGGCAATTTTTTTTTCTTATAATATTCTTCTAAAAATAACCAGTTATTTAATCAGAAATTGATTGAAATCAACCCTGTTGTATCTTACCTTTCTCTTAAATTAATATTCTTAGAGGGCAAGACTAGCATTTATATATCTTTGAATTCCTAAAACTTGTCATAGTTCATGGTACATAGTAGGCACTTAGTAAAAATATATTAAGTAATGATTTGTCTGTTTATATGTGGTTGGTTGGAGCAAATACATTGTCTTCTTTTAAGCTAAAATTGTAGTCAGCCTATATTTGATGACTGTATATAGGCATTTGAAATGGTGTGTCCTTTTATTCCGGGATTTCTACCAGGTTGCTTTTTCGGCCTATGGGTAAGATTTCTATGCTCCAGATGAAGCATATTCTATTTGAGAAATATTAATTATGTCTATGGACTGCTCACTTTTACAAATGTAATTGTTTTCCTTTCCTAGATACTTTTGTTTACATAAAATGGTCTCACCATTCTGTACCCTTGTTAGATTTTTGTCAGAGGGAGTAGTAATTGAAATTTAAAAAATGGGGGAAAAATGAAAGAAAACAAGTAACCCTGTTGAGTCCCTTAGACTCTTCTGTTTGGACCAATGTTATTTATCAATCAATCGGAGCCATTCCCTGCTGCTGCAATTATGGGTAGTGGATATCTTTACTTAGAGAAATTTTCAAAAAAACAAAAAATCCCTAACTGGTTTGGCTCAGTGGATAGAGTGTCAGCCTGAGGACTGAAAGTTCCCAGGTTCAATTCCAGTCAAGGGCATGTACGTTGGTTGAGGGCACATCCCCAGTAGGAGGTGTGCAGGCGGCAGCTGATCGCTACTTCTCTCTCATTGATGTTTCTAACTCTCTATCCCTCTCCCTTCCTCTCTGTAAAAAAACCAATAAAATATATTTTAAAAACAAACAAACAATAAACTCTTCTTATGAATTGTTAATCCCAGAAAAAAATGAGGAAAAATTATGTTTTTCTTTTTCCCCCTTTCTAAGGAGACAACAAGAAACAAAGAATTGCTATGTAAACATAAAAAATAGGACTTGATGTGCTATTTGCACTTAGGTAACTTGAATATTGAATATACATTTAGAAGGAAGCTTCTGAAACAGATGTAGCATATGAATAAAAATAGAAGGCTTTCAGCGGTTCTCAACCTGTGGGTCGCGACCCCTTTGGCGGTTGAATGACCCTTTCACAGGGGTCACCTAAGACCATCCTGCATATCAGATATTTACATTACGATTCATAACAGTAGCAACATTATAGTTATGAAGTAACAACGAAAATAATTTTATGTTTGGGTCACAACATGAGGAACTGTATTTAAAGGGCCAGAAGGTTGAGAACCAACCACTCCTTTAGATAAAGATACTGATATCATTAGAAAATACTAGTTGAGAAGGAGGCCAGGTATTTTACTCCAGTAGATAAAAATGAATAAGGGGGGATTAATTGTAACTTTAAAGGACTATACAGATGCAATGGGTTATGATGTGGTAGATGCTAAAACAATTCCCTGTCCTTGTATTTCCCTTTTGTCAACCAAGCAATTGTGAAATGATGGAACTCTACTTTGAAAGTTTCTTATAAGAACAAGGGATTATCTTTACAACACACCTAACCCAGCATGTTGTACCTAACACATAGTAACATGTCAATTAATATTCTCTTTCCCTCATCTTTCTCCTGAAGTCATGGAAGGCTTAGATAAAATTCAAATGAACATTTTAAAGGCTAATATTTAAAATATTGTTTTTCTAAATTGGAAAGCCTCAAAGCATGAAGTTACCCTAATAACAGTTGACCATAGGTCTCTGGTTGACTGGATAATCCTGGTTTATGTGGTATTATTACTAGCATTGATTTACATTCTCAAAATTATCTCAATTTGAATGATAAATTATATAGTACTTTATTAATAAAGCATATTCAATTGGAGACCTGACTATGACTAATAGGAAAGTTCTGGAGACAAGATATAGCTTTGATAGTGCTGGATTATAAAAAAAATTCATTATGGGGTTACCTGAACAGCAGCAGAAAATGGGTAGACATAGAAAAGACAGAGAAGGTCCCTCTTCTTGTGGGGAAGGAGGCTGAGCTCAAAAAAAAAGGAAAATGAATTCACTTATGTCATGTAGGTAAGTGCAGATATAGAATGGTAATTAAATTTTCTTTAATAGAAAAAATATAAAATAAGTTAGTTTTATTTATTACAATCTCTCTCTCTCTCTCTCTCTCTCTCTCTCTCTCTCTCTCTCTCTCTCTCTCTCTCTCCTCTCTTCTCACCTGAGGATATTTTTTCCCATTGACTTTTAGAGAGAGTGAAAGGGAGTGGGAGAGACAGAGAGAAACTTCAATGTGAAAGGGACACATCGATTGAGCAATATGAAAAAGGTGTCTGTTCTTTGGAAAGCTCTGTCTAAAAATGCATCTAGCATAAAATTATCTGCTGCTTCTGGAAGTCTGTGTGTTGATACTGGAAAATGCTGTTCTCTTCCCAGTAAAGAATAAGACATTACCTTAAGGAGTTTGGTATTTGCAAAAGTGTACCTTGTTTGGGATGCTTTTCATGGGAAGTTAACAGCAAGTTAGGTTTGGTTAGAAGCTCACAGCTGGGGAGACAGGAGGTGGAGAGAGGAAGATCCCTAGGAATGTGGCCGGATGCCCAGTCAGAGGGAAAGAGGCAGCTAGTGGGGAATTCCCCATGGCAGGGACTCCGAGACAGAAATGTTTAGCCTTAAAATATAAACCCCTGTCTCTGTGGTGTATTTTTTTCAGTTTATCACAATATTTTATTAAAAATTTTCTATTTCACAACACCTTCTGTCGATGTGACTGTGGGAAAGTGAGTGATTTGTGAGAGAGAAGAAGCGAGGCCTATCGTCTGGCACCGGGGTTTGCAGGTGATGCTCCACAGTGAAGAAAAAGGCAACCTTAGGAACATCTCAGAGTCCTGGGGAGGAACCCCAAAACCCAGGAAAGCTGGTTGCGGGTCAGATGAATTCAGAGGTGGATATGAGCCAGGGCTTATTTATCCTAAACATATTAAAGGTAATTTTCAGGGTTGAAATTCCAGCTCACTACTCGGTAAGTACATGGTCTTTAACAAATTACATAATCTCTAAATCCCGTTTGCTTGTATATCACCCTTGGACAATGAGAATGAGAGGATCCACTGCATGGGATTGCTGGGAAAATTTCATGCAATGATCAATGTTGAGTGACCAATCTTGTGCCTTGCTAGTGGCCAGAATTCTACAGAAGCTAGCCAGAGTAAGTTTTAGCATTAGTATATCATTTTGTATTAAGTGTATTGTCTTTGCTTTCCTTGATGTTATAACATAAATATTTTCCATATCACTGAATATTCTTTAAAAACATAATTTTAATGAATATCTAGTAATTTGCTCTTTTGAATAATATCTTCAATTTAGTAATTTCTATATTTTTGCTATTTATACTGTTTCACATTTTTAAAAATTTATCTTTATTGTTGAAAGTATTTCAGATGTCCCCTCTTTTCCCCTTTGACCCCCTCCACCCCACACCTGCTCCCCCTCCCTAGGCCTTCACCACACCTCCATGGGCTATGCAAATATGTATATAAGTTCCCGGTTAATCCCCCCACTCTCCCCTCCACACACACACCTTCTCTCTGAGATTCATCAGTCTGTTCCATGCTTCTATGTCTCTGGATCTATTTTGTTTATTAGATTCCACATATGAGTGAGTTCATGTGATATTTGTCTTTCCCTGAATGGCTTATTTCCCTTAGCATAATATTCTCTAGTCACTCCATGCTGCCTCAAAAGGTAAGAGATCCTCTTTTTTTTTTTTTTTTTTTTTTACAGCTGCATAGTATTCCATGGGGTAAATGTACCACTGCTTTTTTTATCTACTCATCTACTGATGAGCACTTGGGCCATTTCTAGATCTTAGCTATTGTAAACTGTGCTGCTATGAACATAGGTGTGCATATATTCATTCTGATTAGTAAAAGACTTGTACTCAGAAAACTACAATTTCATCCTACAATACTAGGTATTATTGTCAACTTCCATTTATATTTGTATATTATCAGAACATATGTTTGGGTGCAATATACACCATGGTTCCATACAAGTACTGTGGACCTACAATTGGGTTGAATGAAGGAATGAATTACTAATTGATAGACTGGGACTTATCATGTTTTTAGTTCAATTATGCTGAACTCTATTGGGTCAAATACTCCTAGCTTGAACGAGGAAGTGAACCTTCTTACATACAAAGGGGATATTATATGCAATGAAAGGATCTTGAGCAATAATAATATTACCCAACACCTAATACTGGGGGAGTCTATAAACTGACTGTAAATTAAAACGTGAAAATGAGTGTAGAGAGAAGTGAAATTTAAGCTCTCAATGGGATAATCCTTCAGCTGAAATGGCCTCACACTGTTTTTCTTGGATTATTTTGAGGCTCATTGTATTATCTGAAGGAAGCCTATTGAACAATGATTGACTGATAGTGACCTGCTGCTACACTCATTTTGCACAAAAGCTCTCCACTGCAGTGCTTATACATTGAAGCCAATTGTGATCTTGAAACAAAAATGAAACCACTCACCCACTCCTCAAAGCTTTCAGTATGACACATTTATTATATAATAATTTTAAAGAGAGTCATTTCTCCTGATGGCTAATTATTAACTTTCAAAAATGGATGCTGTACAGATTGCAACCAAATACCTTTACTCTATTGAATGCATGCATTTTCAGGAAATATATTCCACTTTGAAGGGTTTCACAATTTCACTGACACCCAGATCTCTTTGTTCTGGTTTTGGTCTTCCGTCTTACTGCCTCCCCGCAAATTGAAAAACTACCTTATTGAGCTTCATGCTTCCAAATTCCTTGATGTGCATCACTGCACAGAATAAACACTCAGGTGATTGTCAAGCCTTTTATCTTTCTTTCTTTTTTTTTAATGTTTACTTAAATGTTGTGGAGATGCTATAGCCCAACAACAGTGTTTAAACAGGTGTATCCAGAAATTACATGTGAAAGGTTTTAGTTGCATATCGCATTCCCACCCTAAATTGTAACTTGACTAATGTTCAAATATGGGCCTGAAATTTGAAATTGTATATAGAATGTTTAGAATCTTTGAACACATGTCCAAGATATTTAGCATATTCAAAGATATATGCTAAAAGGGATAGTATGTCTTTCCTCAATCTATACCTCCAGGAGGTTTGATTCCCTGTTTTTTCCTTCTGCTTCCTTAATACTTTGCACTTCCCTGTCTGCAGACTTATCACTTCACACTGCTCATGTCTATATCACACACACATTAACTTATCAGCTCCTTAATAGCAGGGCCAGTATATTTCTGTATTCCCTTTCCAGCCACTCCCTAGATCCATGGTCGGCAAACTGTGGCTCGTGAGCCACATGTGGCTCTTTGGCCCCTTGAGTGTGGCTCTTCCTAGGCCTTAGGAGTACCCTAATTAAGTTAACAATGTGCCTACCTATACAGTTTAAGTTTAAAAAATTTGGCTCTCAAAAGAAATTTCAATCGTTGTACTGTTGATATTTGGCTCTGTTGACTAATGAGTTTGCCAACCACTGCCCTAGACCTAAGTACTCAATAATACATATTAAAAAATTGAGGGAATTAAGGAAAGAAGAAACACCTTTTTGATATATACCTACACTTGAAAGAGTAATTTATTTTTATCATTTATATTATTTTATATGTAGAAAATATAGATGGCATTTATTTTTCTTCACTCCAATCTCAGATTCTTTATTTTATAGCAGGCAAGAAAGAAAAAAATTAAAAGGATTTTAAAATGATAGTATTTTTTATTTCTGAGATCTTTGCATTACTAGATCTTGAGCTTTCCAGACCTGATTAAGGGAGATTCCCTTCATTCCAAAGGCAATGAAATGCACTAAAAGGGTTGTTATGAAGGACAGTAACATTAAAGAAATATGTCTTAAGAAAGAATGCACTTTTAAAAGATTACTTAGGCAGCAATACCAAAGATTGTTTAGAAGTGGATAAAGCAAAGGGGAAAAACATCTGTGAGATGATCAGTGAGAAGCTATTGCAGTAATTCAGGAGAGAGATAAAGATAGCTGATATTAGGCAGAGGCAAATGTGATTCAGGGGATATTTCAGGAGGTAAAATTAGCAAAACATGGTGATAGATTAGAAATATTGGATGAGGGAGAAACAGGAATCAAGGATGTATCTCAATTTTCTGGCTTGAACAACCCAAGCAAGAGTGAGAAAAATCTCTAGTTAGAGGCAAGGATACCATTTAGGAAATTACCTGCAATCCTGCAAGGTAGAAATTAGATAACTAAGGTAGTCATGGAGACACTAGCAAAATATGGTCAATAAACATTTTGACTGAGAGACAGCATTTCTCCTGTTACTTCTCCATCTGTGCCAAGGCCATGTCTTACTATGTCCCCCAAAATGTATTTCCCAGTTATAGTACTTTCTACCTGCATTTAACTCATTAATGACAGCTAACACTTATGCAGCTTTTAGTTTGTGCCAGGCATTGCCTGTCTATCATCTATCTATCTATCTATCTATCTATCTATCTATCTATCTATCTCTCTATCTATCTATCTATCATCTATCTATCTATCTATCTATCTATCATCTATCTATCTATCTATCATCTATCTATCATCTATATCACTTATACACACATATAAATGTACATATGATCTTTGCAACAGGTTTATGATGCATAGCTTCTATTCTTATCTCTAGTTAAAAACAAGATAACTGAATTATTGAGACTGAGTAAATTGCCAAATATCAAGCAGTGAACATAAGGCAGAACTGGCTTTTGAAACCAAGCTAACTGGTTCAATGTTTCATGCTCATAAGTATCATACAACATTGCCTCAGGAATTGTGGGATACATTTGTGGGTATATGGCTAGCTAGGAGAATTACATTAGGCCTCATCATCTCACCTTTCTGGGCCCTCAATTTTCTTGTATTGATTCAGGCCCCTGGTGGTCCACATGCCTCAAATACTCAAGTAAAGGAATATTGGATTACACTGTGGGGTGTGTGGTTTTAAAACACTGTTCAGGGCATTCTAATACACCTTGCCCTACTTTCTCATCAACTCAGGGAATATCACTGCATTAGATGGCTTTCATGGAAGGTAAAGTCATTAAATTGAAGTTACAGAGGATGTAACAGTGTGCTCAATACTTACCACAAACTTAAAAATACTCAACTTGTGGGTCACCCCATTATTCATTTGAAGGTTTACCTTGCAGATATATTTTGCATAAAATACCTACTTTTTAATGTTAAATTTTGCTCTGCTGGCAAGGACAAACTCTATGACCTTTAATTAACTAATTCATTAATGAATTATAATAACAAAAACAAAGCATCATGATTGTAAGTAGCTGTTGCTCTTTTTCAATATTTTCCTCCTTAGTCTAAGGGAAGAACATTATGTTTGCCTTACTTTCACATATAGAATTATGGGGAGCTGGACTAAAATCCACACCTTTATGATCAACTTGTCAATAACACCACCTTAAGGCAGTTTTTCAATGATGCCAAACATAGACACAGCTAAGCACAAACTCTGGAATCTGAAGCAAATTGCTTTTACTCCCTGTAGCCATGTTCATTTTCTCCTTATATATCTCCTGAGAGGAGCTATTTCTATCACCCTTCCTTCAATATAATACCTTTATGCTTAAAGTGTATTGAATTAACTGTGAAAGAGCAATCACCGAGAATACTTACCAACAAATGAAGATCTGTAATTTGGCTTATTTAAAATAAGTTGATGGGCTCAATACCCTGGAGAGAGGTTCTCTCTTAAACAGGGCTTATCTCTACCTTTGGCCCTGATATATGTTTTTTGGATTTTTTTATTTATTTAAGGAATTACATCAGTGTCCTTATTCCCCCATTACTCCCACACACACACACACTTATTCCCTCACCCCCCTGGTGTCTGTGTACATTGGTTAGGATTATATGCATGCATACAAGTCCTTTGGTTGATCTCTCTCATTACCCCCACCCTCCCCTACCTTCCCTCTGAGGTTTGACCATCTGATCGATACTTCTCTTTCTCTCGGTCTGCTTTTGTTCATGAGTTTATGTTGTTCATTATATTCCACAAATGAGTGAGATCATGTGATATTTATCTTTCTCTGACTGGCTTATTTCACTTAGCATAATGCTTTCCAGTTCCATCCATGCTGTTGCAAATGGTAAGAATGCCTTCTTTTTTACTGCAGCGTAGTATTCTATTGTGTAGATGTACCACAGTTTTCTAATCCACTCATCTGCTGATGGGCACTTAGGCTGTTTCCAAATCTTAGCTATGGCAAATTCTGCAGCTATAAACATAGAGGTGCATATATCCTTTCTGAGTGGTGTTTCCAGTTTCTTGAGATATATTCCTAGAAGTGGGATCACTGGGTCAAATGGGAGTTCCATTTTTAGTTTTTTGAGGAAACTCCATACTGTTCTCCACAGTGGCTGCACCAGTCTGCATTTCCATCAGCAGTGCACGGGGGTTCCTTTTTCTCCGCATCCTCACCAGCGCTTGTCGTTTGTTGATTTGTTGATGATAGCCATTCTGACAGGTGTGAGATGGTACCTCATTGTTGTTTTGATTTGCATCTCTCAGATGATTAGTGACTTTGAGCATGTTTTCATATGTCTCTTGGCCTTCCTTCTGATATATGTTTTGTTCACTATGCTTAGCAGAAACTCTAATGTTGATGGACCCAGAGGGCCAAGGCTTGTCAAAGAGTAGTGATCACTGAGTGATATTCAACCAATCCTAGGCTTCAACAGGATGGATGATTCCTCTTCTGTCAATTAAGTATTATCCACCACCTCCTCCCCAAATATGTTTATCCATTATTTATTTAAAGTTTGAATTAGAACACATACGTTGTGAAGGAAAATAAATTACCTTAATTGGCTTTGCCTCCTACATTTATAACAATGGAAAATTCAAAGAAAAGAGCAATATAATGCATTATTTTATGGAGAAAGAAAACAACAGAATCAGAAATAAAGCATAGTTTTCAAATTTACTGAGTGATCTTGATCTTTAACAGTTAAGTACCATTTTTGTTGTTGTTTGCCTGATCTATGTACAGCTACAGAAAAAAGGGGCTGGTGTTGCTATAGAAATACCTAGCATGTACCTTCTATTTGGATAATAATAGTGAAAAATGTGATATGAAGGTCTGGAAATGCATGGGGGATAATATTGTTAGAATGGAGACAATCTCAACTGGTCATTTCATGTTCTGCCAGTAACAATCCAGGGAGAAGTAGAGAAATCTGTTATCATTGACATTATATGCAGTCTTTTTCCCTAACACAGGTCAGCATAGTAACTACAAATATTTCCCTGCATATCATATTATGCTCTGAAAGTTGCCTCATTATATGTATATCAAATAACAAGTGGGAATGCAGTTAGAAAACCAGTATTGTGACTATGAGATGACAGTATTTCATTTCTATAACGTTGGCTTCCTAATCACTGAAATAAATTATTTCCCCAGAGACGATATTTTTTCCCCCACCAACCATATCCCAGAAGCTAGAAATCTTTCTCTGTGTTAACATTAGCAAGAACCATCCAAGGAAAAACTTGCAGGTAATTTCTTGCTGGTAAGCCCTCTCCCTGTTACATCTGGGACATCCTCATTCTTCATGGCATAGCTTAATTATTGATTACTCTGCTCTCTCGTCCCTTTTGTCAAATCTCCTGCTCAGAAAAAGCATTCACTATCCATCCATCCATTCATACATCTGTTTATCCATGCTTCTATTTATTTCCTCAACATTTATTATTAGAATGCTTGTCATGTTCATAACTATTTTCCAGATATAGTGAATAGTGACACCATTGCTGTCTTTATTAGTTAAAGTTTGCTGAGGAAAAGAGAGAAGTGGCCAAGGCTAGTTATGATTCTTAGTGCTATCCTTTGGAGGAAGAATGCAGTGCTATCAGAGCACTTGGGATGGTAATTTAAACAGTCTTTCAAGGTCAAACAGTATTTCCTGGAGGACATCAGAGGCATCTAAACTGAGACCCGAATAGTAAGATTTACAGCAGTTCTCAACCTGTGGGTCGTGACCACTTTGGGGGTTGAACGACCCTTTCACAGGGGTCACCTAAGACCATAGGAAAACACATGTATAATTACATATTGGTTTTGTGATTAATCACTATGCTTTAATTATGTTTAATTTATAACAATGAAATTGGGGGTCTGAGATTTTGTTGCCTACATATGCCGAAGCAATTTCTTCACTGATACTGCTCCTAGGGCATTGGAAACTAAAGAGAAAATAAGCAAATGGGACTAAATCAAAATAAAAAGCCTCTGCACAGCAAAAGAAACCATCAACAAAACAACAAAAAAGCCCACTGCATGGGAGAACATATTTACCAATGTTATCACCGATAAGAGTTTAATCTCCAACATTTATAGGGAACTCATACAACTTAACAAAAGGAAGATAAACAATCCAATCAAAAAATGGGCAAAGCAACTAAATAGACACTTTTCAAAAGAGGACATTCAGAAAGCCAAGAGACATATGAAAACATGCTCAAAGTCACTAATCATCTGAGAGATGCAAACAAAACAACAATGAGGTATCATCTCACATCTGTCAGAATGGCTATCATCAACAAATCAACAAACGACAAGTGCTGGAGAGGATGCGGAGAAAAGGGAACACTCATGCACTGCTGGTGGGAATGCAGACTGGTGTAACCACTATGGAAGACAGTATGGAGTTTCCTTAAAAAGTTAAAAATGAAACTCCTATTTGACCCAGTGATCCCACTTCTAGGAATATATCCCAAGAAACCAGAAACACTAATCAGAAAGGATATATGCACCCCTATGTTTAGAGCTGCAGAATTTGCCATAGCTAAGATTTGGAAACAGCCTAAGTGCCCATCAGCAGATGAGTGGATTAGAAAACTGTGGTACATCTACACAATGGAATACTATGCTGCTTTGAAAAAGAAGGCATTCTTACCATTTGCAACAGCATGGATGGAACTGGAAAGCATTATGCTAAGTGAAATAAGCCAGTCAGAGAAAGAAAAATACCACATGATCTCACTCATTTATGAATAATAAAGACCATTATAAACTGATGAACAAAAATAGATATAGAGGCAGAGCAGCATCGAACAGATTGTCAAACTACAGCGGGGAGGTTGGGGAGGGTTGGGGGGTGGGAGGGGGGGTAAGAGATCAACCAAAGGACTTGTATGCATGCATATAAGCATAACCAATTGACACAAGACACTGACGGGTAGGGGAGGCCAGGGGAATGTCAAGGGGTGGAAAAAAAGGAGACATATGTAATACCATTTGTAATACTTTAAGCAATAAAAAATAAAAAACAAAAAAACCAAAAAAACAAAAAAAACACATAGACACAAACAACAGTGTGGTGATAGCCAGAAGGAAAGGGGGACAGGTGGAGGTGGACAATGGGGGTGGGGTGGAGAAGGAAAGAATACTTTCTTGGGGTGATGGGCGCACAATGCAGTGTGCAGATGATGTTTTATTGACTGGTGCACTTGAAACCTGTATGCTTTTGTAAACCAATCTCACCTCAATAAATTCAATTTAAAAATAAAAATTGGGAGTCACCACAACATGAGGAACTGTATTAAAGGGTCACGGCATTAGGAAGGTTGAGAACCACTGGAAAGGAACAGTAAAATGGGAGGAATAGGGAGAATGTTCCAGCTTAGAGACTAGCATGAATTATGGCCAGAAAGCAAAAATATGCAAAGGAAATTAAAAGAAGTTCCACATTTTTGTAGCATAGAAAGATTAAGAATGGTGAACAAACCCTAGAGAGGTAATCTGAATCCAGATCATTCAAGGTCCAGCTAAATCGCGGTTTGAGGATTTGGATATAAGCAAAGAGTGATAAGGAACCACTTAAGGGTTTTACATGATTTGGAGTTTCAAATATTACTGTTAATATTATAGATGTGGCCCAGCTGGTGTGGCTCAGAGGTTGAGCATTGACCTATGAACCAGGAAGTCATGGTTTGATTCCTAGTCAGGGCACATGCCCGGGTTGGGGACTAGATCTCCAATAAGGGGCTTGCAGAAGGCAGCTGATCAATGATTATCTCTCATCATTGATGTTTCAGTCTCTCTCCCTCTCCTCCTTCTTCTCTGAAATCAATAAAAATATATTTAAAAAATATTATAGATATGGATTAGAGCGGGAACTACTCAGGGAAATTTTGATTGTTTCTGGGATCTGATCATGAGATGAGGATGACGCTCCTAAAACAGGCACATGAAGATGGATTCCCAAGATTTAGGAAGTACAATTGGCAGAGATTGGATGTTGGTGGCTAATGATAGGAAGGCATCAAAGATGATTTCTGAGTTGACTTCCAAGTCAGATGATAACCAGTTACTTAAGAGGGGTGGAACCAGAAGAGATGGATGGCCCTAGTCACCAAACTGGCCATATTGCTGGGGTGTGGGTTTTGTAAAAGGATGATGAGGTCCATTTTGGCCTTGCTCAGTGTGAGCTATCAATGGCACATCAAGATGGAGGTGCCAGAAAACAGCATTTGGAATTCAGCCGTACAGAGTGGGGAAGAGCACTCAAAGAGAGTGTGAAGGGTGAGGGGAGAAGCTGGCTGAGAACATACCAAAAGTTCCAGGAAATACAAAAGGGGAGGAGCCAGCATAGAAAACTGGTTGAGAAGTAGTGGGCAAAGAGGCACAAAGAAACGTGGGGGAGAATGTTGGAGAAGCTATTTCAACAATTGCTATTCATTATAGCTCTATGTGAATTTACTTGTCTCCTTCACTAGAATTAAATTTCTTAAGGGCAAGAACCATACCTTTGTATGGCTTGATTCTAGAATTGTATCTGGCAGTCAGTAAATAATCAGTACATGTATATTGAATGGAAAAAAAAGTACAGTGTTCAATAATTGAAGTTATGTTATAATTTGTTATTTTTGTGAAGCAGTAAAACATTTCAATCATCAGGACTGATGAATTCAGATATTGACGGGGCTGTCTGTGGAGGGAGTATGTGTCATACTCATTGCAGTAGTTTACATTCATCTAAATGACCTAAACTTGTGTAACCCTGGGCTTGGGTTAAGAGATCTGTAATAGATGGCAGGTTGCAATTGTGCAGAAGAAAAGCAGTCCCTGGAAGAAATAATGTCCGTCACAATGAACCAGTGTAGATTCCAAGACATTCTGATCAAATGAAGGAAAACATGTCAAATAAGTTGGAAACGATGGGCCATAGGGAAAATGTTGTAATAGGAATCTTGCCGGAAAGAGCCTGTCCAATCAGTTTAGGCAGGAGGTATGTGCCAGGATAGAATGATTTATGTGGAAATTTTGAAAACCTGATCCACACCCTATTGAAATTAGTGGATCATGGGAATAATATGTGGTTATTATGTCCAAAGTCAAAGGGTTTGGTTTACTATTCTCAGTAGACTATCAAGCAGGTAGTGAAGGAGATGAGAATATTCCTCCCAGAGAAAGAAACATAAAGGCCAAAATTTCTCATAAAAGCAGAATGCACTTGAAAATCAGTAAGTTTGATACCTAATTTATAGGCAGTTGTGTGTAATGGAAAGAGGAGATATTTTGGAGTCCCACTAAATGGTTTTCAAATCCCGATGTAGCCAAAATCAAATTATATGACCTTGAGAAGGATATTTAACCTCTTGGGTGTCACAGTTTTCTCATTTGTAAAACTGGCATATTTCCCAACTTTTCAGGTTGTTCTAAGTTGATTAACTCATGAAATGTATATAAAGGGCCTTGGCAGTGTCAGGATTGTATATGCTCAATAAAACCTGATTTTCCCAATATGTGACCATACTTTCCAAATGGCACTCGGTTATATCACAGGCATGTAAAGATAGTGGTACTATTTTATTGGTTATTAAATCTTTATGTATTTTAAAAAGATATATTTTTCCAAATTATTTAAAGAGCAAACAAATCTCATTTAACCCTGAAATTGCATTCTATGGTATAGATGCAGGTTAAAGCAATCGTGATAGCCCAGCTGCTGTGGCTTAGTGGTTGTCTGTGGACCTATGAACCAGGAGGTCTGGGTTCAAATCCCAGTTAGGACACATGCCCAGGTTGTGGGCTCGATCCTCAGTAGGGGGCATGCAGGAGGCAGCTGATGGATGATTCTATCTCATCATTGATGTTTCTATCTCTCCCTCTCCTTTTCTCTCTGAAATCAGTAAAAAAATATATTTTTAAAAGCAGTTATGATAGACAACATATATGATTCTGTAACTTGTATTGCTCTGCCTTAACACACATTATAGCAATAACAATGATAACAACAAAAACATATGTTCAAAACCAAAATAAATATTAACTTGTGATGTATGCTGTAAGCAAAACTTTTCCTGGAAATACAGGCAAAGTGAATAGATAAGATTTTATATTAGTCTGGCATGATGGAGAGTCAGAAGTTATAAGGAAGGTCATAGGAAATTGAAAAAATTGCTGCCAGCTATTTTCAGCAATGCCACAGAAAGCAAGAGAACCCAGGGGTCTCCAAGTTAGTGAATTAAACTTAATTACTGCCTATATATGACACAAAGTACTACTTAATAAGGAATTATAAGAAAACACACAAGTAAAGAGCAAAAACAGCAATGTAAGTGAAAAAGTCTTCCTAAGATTCTTAAACTAGAATGACAAAACATAGCAACAAAGGCATGTGTTTGTATTGTAAACAAAAAGTGAGTTGAATAGAATTCCCATGAAAATTGTCTGACTTGGGCTTGACATTGATGAAACTTTAGAATCACATCAACCCTCTGAGTTATGATGCTATGAGTTGTTAAACTAATGAAACATTCTTGTTTTATTTATAGTGTTACTGTTTATTTCCTATACTAGTGGCCTGGTGCACAGAATTCATGCACATTAAAAGGAAATTAATTAGAGGAAATATTTTAAAATTGCTATTTGCCCTTTCTCTATAATAGAAGTGTCAGAGATGAAAGAAAATTAGTAAAATGTATAGGAAAATCTCCCTCTTGTTAGAGTCTGGGGCACGCCGTGGGACCCAGAGTCAAGTCCCCGCCCATCACCTGCACAAGCTTCAAAAATGCTGGAGACCCAGACCCGGCCTCCCCCACCCCCATTGGGTGAGATCCAGACCCGGCTGGCCCCACCCACATTGGGTGAGACCCAGATCCGGCTGGCCCCAACCCTGTCAAGCCCCTCTGGGCGTTGGTTACAACCTCAGGTCCCCTGGCCCAGCGCTGGGTGGGGGGCTGCAGTCTCAGGTCCCCTGTCAAGCCCCACCAGGCAGGGGACACAGCCTGAGGTTCCCGTCAAGCCCCGCTTGGTGGGGAGCATGGCCTGAGGTCTCCCAGCCTGGCACTGCGGTGGGGGGTGCGGCCTGAGGTCCCCCACCAGGCCCCGCCGGGTGGGAGGCATGGCCTGAAGTCTCCCAGCCCAGCGCTAAGGTGGGATCATGGCCTGAGGTCCCCTGTCCTGGCCAGGCGCCATGCAGCCTCAGGTTCCTGCTGTTCAGTCCTGACGTTATGGCGTCCTGGCTAATTTGCATATTCCTCTATTATTAGTATAGATTCTTCCACTAGGATAGAGTTCCATGCTGACTTCTTTATTCCCAGAGTGACTGGGACCAAGTTGATGCTTGAGTAAAATTTAATAAATATCAGCTGCAAAGTAGTCCTAAAAGTTCATAATACTACATAGTATAGAGCTCAGTATACTGACTTCTCTTCCTTCCCCTACTGTACTTCTAGAGAAGGCATAGTTGGCATGGTTCTGGCTGTTACCTACCTTGATAGGATACTGGGATTTGGGGCTCACTGAGAGTCTCTTCTATTCCAACCCCAAATGCCAGTCTTGGAGGACCATTTCTGTTAAAAATTCAAAGATACGATGCTTTAGATTAACAATGACATATAATGATATTTATTATAAGCTTTATGATGGCAGGAAAGACATTCCTTTTGTTCACAATTACAACGTTCTTCATAGCAGTAGGGAGTACAAAACAATACCCGTTTGTTGAATAATGAATAATTAATCATGATGATGATAATAAAAAATGTTTCTTAATAGGTTATGTTCTGTCATTCTGATAAACATTTTAATTAACATCTATTCTAATTTCTTATATAATAATTTGGGTTACATACTGTTTTTACCCCCTCACTCAGGGGGTAAAAACTGAGAAAAAAGACTGAGAGGAATGAGATAATAAGTTTCATAAACTCATATAGGTAACAAGTATGGAGCTGGGACTTGAATCAAGGGTTTTCAGATTCTAGAACCATACTCTCAAATTCACCAGCATTACTTTGGACAAGGCCTCGATTCCTTTTTCATGCCAGTTGTCTTTTGTGTGTGTGTCATCCTCACTGGCTGCACCCTTCAGTGCAGGTGTAGGTAGCCCTATCTGTGGGCACTGAAACCAGGTTTACTAGTAAGCACCTCAAGGTTTCCTTTTTCAAGAATGTAAAACACAGTTGTTATAAAACTGACTTTTGATCCTCTTAGATTGTCTGATAAGCCACGTATAATGTCTGAGCTAATCTTTTCTGAAAGCTCTTTGGGAAAATTGCTGTTAACACTCAGGTCTGACAGTTTAATGCTATTACACTACAGAATATATGTTCTTTCCCCAAATAAACATGCTTTACAATAGCAATACAGATGTCCACAAGGGGCAAGGTTATCAGGAGACAATTAGGCCCCAGAGAGATTACAGGCTCTTAGATCATGAGATCAGTATTGCAAGCCTGCCTTATTAAATAATTGTAAGAAAGTAAAAGTCAACTATAAATACACACATTTCCCTGTAATTATTTTTAAAAGTACAAACCCAAGGTACATGCCGATGTGCTCAGATGATAAGGTCTCTCTCTCCATTACCTAAGATGTCTAAATATAACTTAGAAAACCAACTTTCAAACTGAATTTTAAATAATGTGAAAAGAAAGACACTTCCTTCTTCCTTTGTAACATTTTTTAGATTAGCTGTTTTAAGGACATTTAAAACCCTGGCAAATGAATGGCTGAGCTCCAATAAATAATTCTCCCACCCTGCTTCATATTCCATAAAATATATAAAACAAATATCACATGATCTCCCTTATATGTGGAACCTAATGAACAAATTAAATTGACAAACAAAATAGGACCATACAGATGGAAGCATGGGGCAGACTGACAGATCTCGGAGGGAAGCAGGGAGGGAGGGTGGGAAGAGATTAATCAAAGAGCTTACATGCATGCTGTATATGCATAGCTCATGGACACCGACAATAGAGAGGTGAAGGCCTGGCGTGGGGCCCAGGAAGGTGGATGGAAGAAAAGGAGGGAAAATGGGGGGTCATCTATAATACTCTTAACAGTAAAATAAATTTTTAAAATGAAATATTTATTATTTCCTAAAACACACACACACACACACACACACACACACACACACCAAGAAAATACTAACTATGTGTAATTCTCCAAGTATTTCTCTGTATTATTTTTTTAGCAGTGGGGGGTTAGTGACACTAACTTTAGTTAAGTTCTGATAACACACTCCCATCGGACCAGCCTGTCTCTGTATTTTTTACATAATATTCCCTTGCCCTGAAAGATCTTCCCCTCTCCCTCTACTAAAGTAGTTAACCTGAAATTGACATCAACCTGAGAAACATCTGCATCTTCAAACGTGGCTTTATTGTCAGGTTTGTAAAACTTTCCCCGGCTACCACTAACCATCCCATCTCCTCAACATCTGAATGTTTAAATATTTCTTTGGCGATTAATTTTAATCACATAGTTATCTGTGTGCATTATACTCTACATGTATAGACATATGGCTACATTAGATCAAGAGAAAGAAGCATAAGCCACCAGTCTCTACCACAGTGCTGAGCACAAAGCATGTCCTCAGTAAGTATGTATTAAAGAAATGAATCAAGAGATGAATAAGGTGAGGTTGTCTAAAGCAGGTAAAGCTCAGCCATACACAAGGGGAATGCTTTTCCTTAGATGCAGGTCCATCGTTCATTGCTTCCATCCTCAGTCCAAGAGTAGGGCTTTTAGGGCTGTTCTCCTAACAAGAGGGTATGGAGTCAAGTGGAAGGTTTGGAACATTAAGATTCACATTCCTATGCAAACAGCAGTCATTTGTATTTAAGCTCCCTGAGGGACCTGGCTTGTCTTATTTGATGCTGTATCCACAGTGCCTAGAACACCGCTTGGTACAAAGCAGTCAGCACCTGACTTCAAACCTCTGGGGATACTTTTCCATTTGTTGCTCTTAAAGCAGTTACATAACTTTTCCAGACCATCTCAGACAATTAGTAGTGAACCGGAAATGCAAAATAAGATCTTCTGTGTCCAAGTATATGCATTTTCCATGAGATTATTTCCAGTTTCCAATCAATTCCAGTGAATACGACCATATCAAAGTGCTACTTATCTTTGAACTTGACCTTCTTCAGAATCTCAAGAGCCATGTTTAAGAAGTATCTTCTTCCTTTTGGACCTGGATGCATTTTATAGTTTCCAGATTCTGATATCCTACCCTAATCAAGAAACTGGTTATTTCTACCCCTTCCCCAGGTTTATTGAAGTGCAGTTGACAAATAAAAATAATAAAATTATATATATATATATATATATATATATATATATATATATATACACACACACACACACACACACACACATACATACATACACATATATACAATGTAATAATTCAATATACATATACATTGTGAAATGATTACCATAGTCACGTTAATTGATATATTCATTGCACAGTTACCTTCTTTGGTAACATATATTTTTTTCTATTGGACATATAGCAGTAACCTAACAGAAGGCATTGCACATGGAGTATTTTTAGGTGCATAGAATCTCTGAATTCAGGCAACAGAGACTTACTACAAAGCATTGCCTTGCCCCATTGTTTGCTATAGCCATGTACTTTGCAGACTATGTTATATGTTTGTAGTTCAAAATTGTATTCATTCCACTATTCACTGTATTCCTTTTCAATGCCACATTCAATTAACAAGGATTCCTTTATGTTTATAGTTTCAGGACCTTCACTTCAAAATTTTAACAGAATTTTAAACCTAACAGTAAGAACAACAATTCTTGTCGTGGTTTTGAAGCTTGCTCACTTGGATAGATCTCTCTGTTGAATTGAAATATCCAGAGCTTTTCCAGACACAGAGAGAGAAGAAATATTTTCCAAACTTAGATTTTCCTGTGTTTATTTTAGTCAAGATAAGATAAGTTGTGCTATAAGAACAAATAAGCCTATGAATCGTGATATTTTAGCAGCAACAAAAAGTAATATTTGTTTATGTTGCATATCTAAAATGGGCCATTTCTTAGGCTGGGAGTTGAATCACTCAGAGACTAATGCTGATAGAAGCTGCACAATATTGTGGCTGTACCATCTGGAACATGAGGACCCGGGCTGGCTCTGGAATGGGAAGAGATGGCATGGGGCTGGTATGCCAGTTCCTAAATGCCTCAGTCCTAGAGAAACATTTGTAGATTCTGTGCACATTTCTTTGCCTCTTTGGCCTCCAAAAAACTGGCAAGGAAGTTTAGGATATGTGAGAGAGCAAAGACACATGCATTGATGTATAGCCTTTGCTATACAAACCATTGAAATGTATTTTGAAGTAAACTAAACAAGTATGACCCTTGAGTCTAAGAACAAACTTGCAAGACAGATATAGATTTGCCAGTAATTTAGTTTCCAGTTTGTTAACAAACAAAATAAAAGTTTTTGGATAAATGGTGCTACACATGGTTCATACTGGTTGTTGGATGAACAAGAAAGAAAAAAAGAAAACACCATATTGTGAATGCCATGAGATATTCTTGAAAGAGTATCTTAAAAATAGTACCTTTTTATTTAGCACATTTTTTTTCTAGCTAAAATATTGAAACATTACCCTAGGCCAGTGATGGTGAACCTTTTGAGCTCGGCGTGTCAGCATGTTGAAAAACCCTAACTTAACTCTGGTGCTATGTCACATATAGAAATTTTTTTGATATTTGCAACCATAGTAAAACAAAGACTTATATTTTTGATATTTATTTTAGATATTTAAATGCCTTTTAACAAATAAAAATGAACTAAAAAAATGAGTTTGCGTGTCACCTCTGACATGCGTGTCATAGGTTCGCCATCACTGCCTTAGGCCCTCTTTCTCTCCTTTACTTTCCTTTAGTACACAGAATCTTAGCTGCTGATTTAGTGAAAATGAATGACTTCCATCCACAGTTTTTAATGGAGAAAGGGGCTTATACTGAATAAAGATAAGAATATTGCCCTAGCTGGTTTTTCTCAGTGGATAGAGCATCAGTCTATGGACTGAAGGGTCCCGGGTTCGATTCTAGTCAAGGGCACATGCCCGGATTGAAAGCTCAATCCCCAGTAGTGGGCTTGCAGGAGGCATTGGGTCAATGATTCTCTCTCATCATTGATGTTTCTATCTCTCATTCCCTGTTACTTTGTCTCTGAAATCAATAAAAATATACTAAAAAATAATAATATAGCTCAGCTGATGTGGCTCAGTGGTTGAGTGTCCACCTCTGAACCAAGAGGCCATGGTTCGATTCATGGTCAGGGAACATGCCCGAATTGTGGGCTTGATCCCCAGTAGGGGTGTGCAAGAGGCAGCCAATCAATCATTTTCTCTCATCATTGATGTTTCTATCTCTCTCTCCCTCTCCCTTCCTCTCTGAAACCATATATATATATATATATATATATATATATATATATATATATGTATATATATGTATATTAAGCATAATATGCTAATTAGACTGGATGTCCTTCAGGAGGAAGTCGCAGCAGTGGTGGGGGGCCGAGGCAGAGGCCCCTGGCCGTGACAGCAGTGGGGACCAAGTCTCTTGCATGAATTTGGTGCATCAAGCCTCTAGTCTAGTATATATATATGATGAATCATGATAGCAGGTGTTATCCTCCCTACCACCTCCACTAAACATACTAATAGTTTTTGGAGGTCAATATTTTTTTTCACTCATTTGTTTATTTACTCATTCAAAACAAATAGTATGTGCATACAGTATGCCATGTTTAATTCTAACTCTGCAAATATAGAAATATAGAAATCAGACATGATCCTTGTTGAAACCAGTATTACAAGGAATGTTAAAGAAACTGTTTTAAGAAGAAGAATAAAAAAATATGAATAATAAATGGCAATAACTACATAACTTATCAATAGTTACTTTAAATGTAAATGGAATGAATATTCCAATCAAAAGACATAGGGTTGCTTAATGGCTAAGAAAACAAAACCCATACACATGCTGCCTACAAGAGACTCCCTTCAGATCAAAAGACAAACACAGGCTGAAAAGAAGAGGGTGGGAAGAGCTATTTCATGCAAATGGAAGTGAAATAAAAGCTGTGATAGCAATACTTATATCAAACAAAATACAACAAAGGCTATAAAAGAGACAAGGAAGAACATCTCATATACAGTGGTCAAAATATGGAAGCAAACTAAGTGTGTCCATCAGTAGACCATTGGATAAAGAAGATGTGGTACATATATATAGCAGAATACTAGTTGGCCATAAAATAAATCTTAGCATTTATAACAACATGAATAAACCTAGTCAGACTGAGAAATACAAATACCATGTGATTTCACTTGTATGTAGAGTTTAAAGAACAGAATGAGTAAACAAAACAGAAAAATATTCATAGATGTAGAGAGCAAACTCGTGGTTACCAGATGAGAGGGTTTTGGGTGCTGGGTGACAAAGGTGAAGCGATCAAGAAGTGCAGATTGTCAGCCACAAAATAGTCACAGGGATGTAAAGTATGGGATAGGGAATATAGTAAGAAATATTGTAATAGCTGTGTATGGTGCCACGTGGATACTAGACTTATCGGGATCCTTTCATAATATAAATGTCTAACCACTATGATGTACACCTGAAACAAATATAATATTGAATGTCACCTGTGATTGAAAAAATAAAAAATAAAATAAAAGATCCTTGATACATAACATAAATTCTAATATGGCAGTAGAAATCCAAGAGGCATACTGAGAAGAAAATGAATCAAATAAAACATGCCAATGGGACGGAGAGTGACTGGTAAAAATTCTCCAAAGATATGCAGTTATTCAATATGATGGAACAAAGTGGAGACTATTGCATTTGGCCTTTGAGATTTTATTATTGCCCCTGGTTGAGGAGGGAAGAAATCAAATGACAACTTGTCGAGTGAAATGTGATGAAATGACAGTGAACAGAAGATGCTCTTTCAACGAAGTTGTTTATGAAGAAATAAGTCAGTTGCTTGTGGAGGAGGCAATGGTGAAAGCAGGACTTTGTCATATTTGTTCTTTACAATAAGGAGGTGAATCTGTATTTCTCCTGGCACTCCTATATTTTCCTTATACCTTTTGTAAAAATATCTTTGCTCTGATAGAAAGATAGGTCCTATTTATTGAGCACTTACTATGAGTTTGACAATGTCACAATAATTGTCACAACAATTTAGGGAATCATCAATATTCCTTTTTCCTTAAGTAGCTAACAGGCCCTTCGGGTGGTCCCTGCCTCATGGAGTTCATGCTCTTGTTGATCAATGTCCTGAGTGTGAGTGGAGCCCACGAGAAATGGCAAAGAGAATGGAATATACGTAATTACAGGTACGTGATGATACTGCATTATATTGTAACACCTGTGTTACTGGAGTCTCCCTCTCCTTCTTGCTGGCTTTGAAGACATTGAACTCCATACTGGGGAGTCCCATGTGGCAAGAAGCTGCAGGTGGCTTCTAGGAGATGAGAGGGCCCTCTGGCCAACAGTCAGCAAAAAGCTGAAATCTTCAGTCCTACAGCTGCAAGGAATTGAGTTTTGACAACAGAAGTGAGCATAGATGCAGATCCTTTCCTAGTCATGTCTCAGGTGAGCCTGCCGACCAGGCCACCTTGACAGCAACCTTGTGAGACAACAAATAGAGGATCCAGCTATGCCCAGGAGTCCTGACCTGCAAAGTAAAGACAGTAATACTTCTAGCATTTATTTTGAAGGTGAAATTATGTGTTATATATAAAAAGCCTAAAACCATATAGATACCTAATAAACATTTTTTTTCCTTCCATGTATTTTATTCCCTACCATGTGACACTACCTATATGAGTCTCAGTGATAGGATGAGCCATTTTCACCATGTTTGAGAATCTCTTTTGCTTGTCTTAAGGAAGCCAATACATCTTATTTTTTTAAAAAAAATGTTTTGTTGATTTTAGTGAGAAAGGAAGGGATAGTGAGAGAGAAACATCAATGAGAAAGAAACATCAATTGGCTGCCTCTGGCACACCCACTAGGAATCGAGCCCTCAGCCTAGGCATGTGCCTTGACCAGGAATCGAACTGGGGACCTCTTGGCTCC
Source organism: Myotis nattereri (assembly GCF_964212035.1). Lineage (NCBI taxonomy): Eukaryota > Metazoa > Chordata > Mammalia > Chiroptera > Vespertilionidae > Myotis > Myotis nattereri. Next base: position 220,731,642 of record NC_138075.1, read on the forward strand.
TGGGTCAACACTCAACCACTGAGCCACACCAGACAGGTACCAACAACTCTTTGAATGTGACACTGGCTTTTAATTTCATCTGTTTTAACATAGATGAAAGTTAGAGTTATGTGCTAAAACACTGCACACTCATATGGCATTTTTATAACCAAGTAGGAAATTCATCTAGTCCAGCTCTTCCTAAAGGCAGTGGTGAAGGAGTTAAAGGGACTGCTGCTGGCAAGTCCCCTTAAATCAAGTGCCTGTTACCAACAATGGAAAACTAGTCATGGGGAGGGGTGATGGCAGGACGAGGTGAAATAAATAGTCCTTCTCCCAAGCACAGATCTCACTTCTATAGGCAAGAGGGGAATCGCAGAGGCACTCATAAAGGGTTCTTTATGCAAAGCATTTCAAAGGGTTATGATGAAACTTCAATATAAAATACACTCTTAGCATATTAGCCGGCAGCTAAGGCTAGACAAATAAGAACATTTTCAATTTGCTCTTAAAAGTCTCCAAGGAGCTGGAAGTTCTTACAGCTGCAGAGAGAAAAAAGGTGAGCTTGAATGCAGCCTGAAGAAAATAGCCCATCCTTATTGAATCAAGTTGAACAGGGGCCACTCCTGGAAAGCAAATCCCTGAAGATGGATGGTATGTGAGCAGCAAGAGTCTCTGAAGAGGAAGAGAGGTTTGGCTTGTAGAAATCTCTGAAAATCAGGGATGAAGTCTATAAATGAGTCAAGGATCTCAGAGAAAAGAAAGACCACTTCATTAAGTGCAGACAATAAATACCGCTGGGTCCCCGGGAAGACTCTCACTAATCCCAGAGTCTCTGGAATTAAATGTCAGGGCTGGTGCAGCATGTGTACAAGTCTTTTCTTTGAATCTTGCAGCTGAAACCCCGACAGAAAACTGATTTTCAGGTTCACACTAAATTCTTAAGCAGAATAAGAGCCTGGTTTGGAGGAAGTCAAAAGCAGAAGGATACATGTAGCAAAAAAAGAACACATAAAAGCTCTCAGAACAAAGCTCTACATTTTGCAGTTTTGAATTATTGAGACACTGGCTTAACTGAATTTTTGCAACAGACATATTCAGTTATTGCTTTAAACACTCAGAGAGATGACTATATTAGAGCTTCCCAATGGAGTACCACAATGGAAGCCAGAAATAACATGACTTGTAAAAAAAAAAAATATGAGGCTGTTGCCGCGTCTTTTTAATGAATTGTAAAATGATGCCATATCAGGAGAAAGTTACGTTTGCCTTGAATTGTTTTGCTTTTGGTTTTATCTTCAAAATATATTGAGATTCTAACCACTTATTAACCTTTTCGCTGCTACCACACCTGTTCATGATGGCATTGTCTCTCTGAAACTAGTGTAGTGCCTCTTCTCTCAAAACTTAGCTCCCCAAAGCCTATTCTCTATGCAAAATACAAATTGATCTTTGTACATAGAATTAATGTTATGTCCTTCTTTTGCTAAAAGTCCATCTTGACTTGATCTCCCATTCAGAATGAAACCCAAATCCTTTCCATGACTTACCAGGCTCTTCATGATCAGACCAGTGACATCTCTGACTCCATCTGCTGCCACTCTCAGCCTCCCAAGGACCTTCCATCACCAGACAAGTAAATGATAGAATGAGGTTGCTCCCCCATGTCTTTACAACCCCATACTGCTTATGACCACAACACCCTTCTCTTGATAATGGCCTGCTGAGCCAGGCCAGGGTGGCTCAGTGGATGAGCTTCAGCCTATGAACTAAGAGGTCATGGTTCAATTCCCAGTCAGGGCACATGCCCAGGTTGCAGGCTCAATTGGTGCAGGAGACAGCTGATCAATTATTCTCTCTCATCATTGATATTTCTATTTCTCTCCCCCTCTCCCTCTCTGAAATATATATATATATATTGGCATGCTGAATCTCAATGGTCACTTTTAATTTTCTAATATTTCAGGACTATCAGTATGTTAAATAATTTATCATAAAAAAATTGCCTGGGATCAAGAATAAACTTTTGTTTTAGAAGTCAAATATTTTTTGTTTCTAGATTTCTGATGCCTGTTAATTTCATGATTCCTCACAAGCCACCCGTATTGCCACAATTAATGATCAATTCTCAGTCCTTGTCTCACTTTACCTTTTGGGAGCATTTATCCTAATTAATCACTTCTTCCTGAAAGTACCTTCGTTACTTGCCTTCCCTTCGTGTTGTTCCTACTCCTTAGCTGTCTCCTCTGCTGCCTCATGCTTATATTTTTAACCTCTAGATAGTGGTGTGTCCCAAGGCTCAGTTCTTAAATATTATTGCCTCTTTATTCACTCCTAATCTCTAGATGACCTTGTCCTATCTCATGTGTTAATATACTATGCCTATATGTGCGTAGCTGTCAAAATTAGATCAGCAGCTCTAGCCATTTTCATGGATGCCATACTCATACATGTGGAAGCCCATTCAATTTCTCTATTCAGATGTCTGAAATATCTCAAGATTAACATGTCCCAGACTTTAATTTTTAAAATATATTTTCATTGATTTCAGAGAGAAAGGGAGAGAGAGACAGAAACATCAATGATGAGAGAGAATCATTGATTGGCTGCCTCATGCACACCCCCTACTGGGGATCGAGCCCAAAACCTCAACCAGGGCATGGGCCCTGACCAGAATATGAACTGTAACCTCCTGGTTCATACATAGGTCGATATGTAATCACTGAGCCACACCAGCTGGGCAGCATGTCCCAGACTTTAAATATCGAAATTTGTTCCTACTCAGTAATCCCCATCTTAATATATTGCATTTGTATTTTTATCTGATGCTAAGGTTCCATAAAGTAGCATCCTTTGCTACTTTCTTTTTTTCATATTTCACATTCAATATGTTGAGGTATCCTTTTAAGGTTATCTCCTACTGATCTCTCAAATCTGGCCACTTCTCACCATCTCAATTCATATATCACCCTTATCAAAGCTAACAATTTCTCTCATTTTGACTATTGAAAATCCTTCCTAAATAATCTCCTTGATTCCACTTTTTCCTTGACTTCCTTCAGTCTATTCCCCACAAAGCAACCAGAGTGATTATTTCAAGCACAAATCAAATCATAACCTTCCCCCAACCTTCCAATTACTTCATATCAAACATAGAATAAAACCCAAAGTCCTTACCATAGCTTAGAAGCTCCTACATGATTTGACCCTTGGCTATGGATCTAAGTTCCTTTCCTACCACTCTTCTCTCTGCTCATACACACAGCCACACATGCTTCCTGCCTCCCTGTTCTGTAAACACACTGAGCCTGCCGATAATGTGTGGCCTTTGCACTTGCTGTTATTCTTTCCTGCATACCTGGTCATGTACTTCATTCAACGATTTACTGAAATGCAACCTCTTCTTGACAACTTCCTTCACATCCCCATCTAAAATGTCAACCTCTAGTATAATTGACACTTTCCTTATTATATTTTTATGTCACTACCTCATGTAATGTATTTATTAACTTATTTTTCCTACTAGCATATTAGCTCTAGGAAGGCTGTATTGTTCATTATTTATTCTCAGTGCATAGAATAGTACATGGAAATATTAGGTATACAACTAATGTCTTTTATTAAATGCATGATATTTTACAATTCACTGAATACCTGTATTTCATTATTAATGTTGAATGAAAAATTATAAGCAATGACTATATTTAATATTTTTAAGGTAACTAGCTGTGTTTCTTATCTACCTAATGCTTTATTTATATATTTTTTTCTTTAATAAGGTATTTTTCTTTCTATGAATACTCTTCTATAACTTATTTATTTGGTTATTTTAAACATCCTTGTTTTGTTTTGTTTTGAATCTTCATTGTTGAAAGTATTACATATGTCCCCTTTTTCTCTCCATTGACCTCTTCTAGCCCCCCCTGCTCCAGGCCTGCACCACACTATTATCTGCATCCATGGGTTATGCATACAAGTTCTCTGGTTGATCTCTTCCCACCATCTACCCACCCCCTCCTTCCCTCTGAGATTCTAAGTCTGTTCCATGCTTCTATATCTCTGGATCTATTTTGTTCATCAGTTTTTTTTGTTCATTAGATTCCACATATGCGTGAGATCATATGATACTTGTATTTCTCTGACTAGCTTACTTCACTTAGCATAATACTCTCCATGTCCATCCGTGCCATCTCAAAGAGTAAGAGATCCTTCTTTTTTACTGCTGCATAGTATCCTGTGGTGTAAATGAACCACAGCTTTTTTACCCACTCATCTACTGATGGGCACCAGCTTATTTTAAAATCCTTGCCAGTACATGTAAAATATAGTTTAACTTAAGTGAATTTATAACCCAATAATTGGTTTTTGTTGGTTAGATCACTTGTATTCAATTTAAGTAAAAATGATTAAGCAGATTCTTGGCTTCAAAAAGGTAAAAGTAAGATGGTAGCTTTCCTGGAATTTTACTACCAATTCAAATTGACATTTAATTATGGTTCTTTTATGGCTTGAGAACATAGAATGGATACTATATGAAAACATAATATAATCTTAGACTACATATATTTATAGTTTACCATTTTTTGACAGGTGGACAATTATTGGAGCTATATGCATTTGTGTAATAGAGATGACTTTATTTCATTTGGTTTCTTTCTGATAATGTTTGGGATTTTTTTCACATTAATTGCAGGTCCACTGTTTGACCAGACCTGACACTTGTAATATGTGTGATATCTTATTTACTTATTTATAAATTATCTCATAACAAACTATGAGATCCATGTCTAAATGGCTATAATCATTCAAATAATCTTGGAAAATAATGGATAACATTATAAAGGTCAATACCCAAGCAGGAAATTATTTTGACCAGCGAGGTTGAGAATTTATTAAGAATTACCCTTTCATGCTGTTACCAGATATGTCTCTCCAAGGTCATTTTCTCTGTCCAATATAAAGCACATAAAAATTCAAGTATACAGTGACTGTCAATTATAGTTCTCTGAAAGAGTGAATATACTTTTACATAAAAACATTAAAAATGTTTAGTCTGCTTCTAAGAAATAGTGTTTATATTCACAAATGAAATAAGAACATGACACTAGAGCATGCAAGGAAGTTGAAACTTCAGAGATGATTGAGGTGTCATCAAGGGAAGGAAAAATGTATAAATTTCAAGCTAATCCATGTTCAGACTGAATATGATATGTAAATGACCTTATCCACAGACCTTGAATGTTGAAATAGACCATATTTCCAACAAAATGGATGATTTTGAAAAAATTTTGATTTTACAGTCCTCAAGAAACTGAGGAGTTAGCAAAAGTAATTCAAGGGAAAGAGCTATTTCCAAATCAAATGGAAATAGAAGAATAAGTAAAATAATGCTAATAAATCCAGATAATAAGCATAGTTTATTTCAAAGCATAGCTATTATTAAATAAACCCAAATAAGGGAATTATTTAGCAAGCAACACATTTCAGTAAACCAATGCTAATGTTACTGAATCTGAAAAAATTGGTGGATTTCATACATTATTAAACATTAATCAATTCATGATTTGTCCAGCATTGTACAATGATAAGAATGACCTACATCTTCATGTGTCATGGGGTAGGCATTTATTTTTTTAAGTATGATGCCTTTCTGGAATTTATACTAGAACAATAATAATACTTAAAATATTTTGCGTAATATTTTACATCTACAAAAACACTCTATCCTCATGGAAGCTTTACAAATAATTAGGATAGTAATAATTATTTCCATTTTAAAGAAGATAAGCTAGGCTTTTTGAGGCCCCATTAATTTACTCAAGACTATATCTCTAGTTAGTACAGAGAAAAGATTAAACTTAATCACAGATTTTTTGACTCCTTTTATGGAATCCATTCTTCACAGTGAAACACAAAATGCCCCCTCCTCTTAAAGGGGACATTTGACCCTTATTTCTCAGTACTTGTCAACACCAACATATGGCTCATCATGCTATATCTAAGTGCAAAAATAAAAATAAAACTAGAAGGCAATAAATATTAAAAACTGCATCAAATTAGAAGTCAGTGTTTTAAATAGTTCTTTAGATCAGTTTTTTAAGGCATTAAAAACACAACAAAAACTTTTGAAAAGAATAATAAGAACTAAGTTTTATAGGAGCACTAATTAGTGATTAAAAGTTTGCAAATATAAACTCAGGGATTAGTCCGGGGCAGCCATTTTTAATTTTCTATACCAGTTGGGAAATCTATCTAGGGCACTTTATTTAGCTCATTAACATATCTTAGGAAACAAAATAAATTATTTGTCAGAAAGAATTATCTGGAAAGAAATTAGTGAGCTCAGTGTTGCATATCTGTGTGGATATTGCCACACCGAAATTAATTACAATTATTAATAACGGTGTTCTCTAGGGATGCTACTTCTGCCACCCAAATAAGTCATTCTGTGTTCAGGCTGAATGCAGTCTGTATTTTCTTTGAATGCTATTGCATAATTTAAGAAGTCTGGAAATAACAGTAACTTGGATCAAAGATTTTAGAAAAGTAAGAACATATTAGAAATGCAGCTATTCATAATCAGAATTCTAACCTGTAGTAAGAATATAGGTTAGCAACACCAGCAAGAAACAACTGGCCTTTGAAACAGTGTAATATCTGGCAGTATTTCTCACCTAGAGAATTCTGTTATTAATAATTCTATGAATATTAATGGGTGCTTTCCATTTACATGACAGAGAAAATAGCCATAATTGATATGGAATTATTAAATGACAGTCTATCACAGCTGGGCAAAACTGGTTGCATTTAGCTGGATGACGGCTGAAATATTGGACTTCGTATAAATAAAACAAGTTATTTTTTTGTGACCTTTTTCTCTTCTTTGTCAATAACCCCTTATATTGAGAAAATTACCTAGGTGTTGCGCTTGATCATTTGAATGAATTTGTCGGAAAGCAGATCTTGCCCATGTCAGTCATTTTTTCTGAGGCTGAGGGGGAGAAGATTGTGTGACGTCACAGAGCCAGGGCACCAGAGACTCTGAAAGTGACACCATTTCGTAGCAAGTGTTCAGACACACCATTGGAAAGTCAATGATGTCTAGTGCTACATTCCAGACTCTCATCTTTGCTAAAGTTGATTCAGTCTTTAGCAATCAGTAAAGGCTTTAGAAGTAGAAGAATAGTTGCTCCCTTTTTTGAACGTGCAACTACAGAATTTGGAAATTACATCTATCTGTATAGATTTCACATCACAGTAATTCCGTATGTTCATCTTAGACCAAAGATTTCTTTACCAATGATGCTACTAACAAAACATTTCCTGACCATTTTAGAGGCAAGAATAGCTACCACGTTCATAGTGTGAACTATGTTCCAATTGTAGTGTTTAGAAAGCCTCTTACTAGATGTCGAATGGAGTAGTTTTGGTGGCCTCTGAATTTTGGCTAAGGTTCTTGATACACCTATGCTGTTTTTTCCAAGATAGTTATATTGTTCCAGACATTATGATCCCCTGTTATAAGAGAATTTTATATCTTTAAAATTATAAATGTAGAGTTATGGAGGTTGGGAATTTTTTAATATATATTTTTATTTATTTTAGAAAGGGAGGGAGAAGGAGAGAGAGATGGAAACATCAGTGATGACAGAGAATCATTAATCAGCTGCCTCCTGCATGCCCCATGCTGGGGATCAAGCCTACAACCTGGAATATGCTGAGAATCAAACTGTGACCTCCTGGTTCATAGGTCCACGCTCAACCACTGAGACACGTTGCTGGGTGAAATATTTGATAGAAGAAATAAGGCTGTGTTACTTCCCTTTCATGTCTTATCATGAAGAAGATAAATAACATTTTTAACTTACAGTGTTCCTGATAATTCGGTGGGTACTATTTGAATATGGACTTGTGAAAATTAGGACACTCATTCTGCCAATGGGGCAAGAGGCATTGTGAGAAGAAAGTTCTTGGAAGAACTTTGGGGTTTGGGGACATATGTGACTATAGAGATTGCTGTCTTGCTGCTCAACTACACAATTTGAAGACAAGCAGTTTCCGTGGCCCAGAGAGACTCTGAGGGGAGGAGAGGGGCTTCAAAAGAGATGCACAATTCTGCAGTGACTTGGAAACTCGTAACAGAGCCTAGGTTTAGAAGCCTTCTGCAATGGAAGCATAACAGTCAAGAAACATACGACAATATCATACAGATATGAAATGTGTGCCTTTTCTTCTAAGATAACCTCTTTCCTCTAAGATGACCCTGTCTCTGGAGGTAGTTGATGGTAGAAAAATAGTGATGGACTCAACCACACTCCTTCCTCGAGTGGATTTTACTAGTATGCCTCAATTTTAGCAACTGGAGTGTATTTAATTGTATGTGAAATCAAAGCATTGATATGAGGGAAAAATCTAGGCCAAAATATTAAATCCTAAAAGTGAATCATAAGTATTAAAACTGGTTATTTTTTTATTTTTATAGCCAAAATGATGTGTGTCAAGATATCAGCCCAAGTTATAATGCAGAAATAGGAGAGGGAGAATTGACACAGTATGGGTGAGCAGCAGGATGGAAAAGAGATAGTCATTTCCTGTCTGTACTTTCATCAGCTTACCTTGGTTATGTTCACTGAAGGTATCTCATTTAATTCCTACAGCAACCCTCTTTAATAGATATTATCAACCCCTTCTTTTCAGATGACCTTCTGAGGCTTCAGGGAGCCACTAAGAAACCAGGATTGCACCTGATAAGTCTAGATCAGCTCTGGGATGTAGAATTTAGTAACGTTCAACAGAATTGTCTGTAATAATAATAATAATAATAATAATAATAATAATAATAATATTTACATGAATGATACAGGATGCTGTCCAATTGTTATAAGTGGCTCTTGAGTACTTGTGGCTAGAGTGACTGAGAAAGTCCATTTTAAATTTTATTTTACATTAATTTAGATTTAAATAGCTACATGTAGCTAGTGACTGCTACATTTGACATCCCTGCTCCAGGTGGTTTAAACTGTCCCACAATTCTAAAATTTCTGCAGATCCTGGGGTATGTAAGACAATTGCTCTAGCTCTTAGTGAGCATTTCTAGTTCTCAGGCATTTAAGAGCATAAAGGGAAACACACAAGCAAAAGTATGCACGAAAGACACACACACACACACACACACACACACACACACACTCATCTTAATTCCAGTTTAGAACAGTGTTTGAATGTGAAACTGCTGAAGTCCCTCTCTCTGTGCCTCCATTAGGGGGATAATGAGTGTGGGCACTCACAGATGGGACAACAGTTTGCAAAATACTCCAGGCTTTAGGAACCCTACAAATAGCAAACAATGGATTAGCCCATTGGACCTTGAGTCCCTCACCTCTGATGAAAACTGACCAATTACTCTTTATTATATACTGGGTTTTATAAAGGCTTTTATTTGCTGCATATAAATAGATAGAAAGATAGATACATAGACAGATGAACAAAACCTACTGTGAAATGCATTAAGAATCCAGGAGAGCTTACATTTGCTACCAGGTCTCCAAGTTATTAGCGGTGTGACCATACAACTTAGTTAACCTTTTTGAGTCTCTAATGTCTCCTCTGTAAACTGGGGAGGATACCATGTATTCCTCCCTTGAAACCTTTTCTCAGTTTGTGTTGATCATAAATGAGGTCTGCATGAGAAAGGAATGTGTGAGTGGTCAAGTGCTACACAAGTGCGGTTATTATTCATTTGTTGCCATGGCAACTAAAGGGCATCTCTGTGACAACAGAACATCTAACTGAAAAGCAAAGATTAAAAAAAAAAAAGGTATTGTCAAGATTGAGAAACATGATACTTTAACAGCCAGAAAGCCCTATTACTGGCATTGCTCCCAGGTCCTTTTCTTTCCAATCAAGGGGTATTGAAGGTACATGGAAATATTTTTTTAAATGAAGAGAACTATGACAAATCTTGCTGTATTGCTGTGTCCTTTTAATGTTTCTTCCTTGCTCATGAATATATTTAGATAGTTATAGATATACAGCCAGAGAGATAAAACATCATGTTTTACAAATTGAGATCATCCTATATAATAAAAGCCTAATATGCAAATAGATTGAACTGTGGAACAACCGAACAACCAAACAACCAGTCACTATGATATGCACTGACCCCAGGGGGCGCCTATGAAACATGGCTGGCATTGGCAGCAGGTGGCAGAGTGCGGAACATGGCAGGCATTGCCTGCAGCAGGATGGTGGAGCAGGTGAATGGGGGTGCCAGACAAAGGTGGGGCGCCAGTTGCTGTCATTGGGGCAAGCCTCTGATGGTTACTGAAAATTCTTTGCTCCTGTGCACAGTGATCCCACTGGCGCTCGCACCTGCTGCCAGCGCCTGGCACCAGCTCCAATCACTTGGCGCTGTCAGTGGGTGCAAGCAGCAGCTGCCGCCCCAATCGCCCCTCAGGGCTTCTCCACCTCCCCCTGCTCCTGAGGGGTGATCGGGGCCAGCAGCTGCCTCTCACACCCACTGCTGGTGACGGACCTGCTCACACCCACTGCTGGCACTGGCCCCAATCACTCCACACTGTCAGCAGGTGCAAGCGGGTTTGGCACTGTCAGCCAGTGGAAGTGGCAATGGGAGTGGAGCTGCCAGCAGGCAGGGGGCTGGGAACCGTGGCAGGAAGGGCTAGGTGGGGGCATGGAGGGTGGGCCAAGACCCGCTCCTGTTCCCACTTCAGCTTCATGGCCCACAGTCCTATTCCCACTTCAGCCTCATGGCCCACTGTTCCTTTCAAGGTGCATGAATTCATGCACTGGGTACTGTATATATTTCTTGCCATTTGCTTGTCACATGAATAGTATATATAACCCTTTATAAAGATTATTAAATACTAGAGGCCTGGTGCACGAAATCGTATACTTGGGAGGCATGGTCCCTCAGCCTGGCCTGTGCTCTCTCACAGTCTGGGAGCCCTCAGGGGATGTCTGACTGATGGCTTAGGCCCACTTTCCATGGGGAGTGGGCCTAAGCCGTCAGTCAGACATCCTTAGCGCTGCTGCGGAGGTGGGAGAGGCTCCCACTACCGTCACTGCACTTGCCAGCTGTGAGCCCAGCTTCTGGCTGAGTGGAGCTCCTCCTGTGGGAGTGCACTGACTACCAGGGGGCAGCTCCTGCATTGAACATCTGCCCCTGGTAGTCAGTGTGCATCATAGTGACCGGTCGTTCTGCTGTCGGGCCAAAACCTGCTCTCTGACATCCCCCAAGGGGTCCTGGATTGTGAGAGGGCTCACACCAGGCCAACGGACCCCACCAGTGTATGATTGGGGCCGGGGGGGTGGGAGGGGAAATACAGGAGGTTGGCCAGATGGGGAGGGACCACAGGAGAGCTCCAGGGTGTGTCCCACCTGTCTCACCCAGTCCTGATTGGCCGGACCCCAGCAGCAAGCTCACCTACCAGTCGGAACTCCTGCCCCCTGGTGGTCAGTGCACATCATAGTGAGCAGTTGAGCAGCCTTACCACTTTGATTGGTTGAATGGCTGACTGGATGACTGGACACTTAGCATGTTAGGCTTTTATTATATAGGATTTTCTAAATATTATTTTAGTAATTGCAGAGTATACTATCACGTGGCAATGTTATAATTCAATTAAGGTCTTTCTCGTTGTTGTTGGCTATTGAAACAATACTGCAGCAATATCAAAGGCCTCTAGAAAAACACAGACAAGACCTTTCCTGAGGAGTGGCATTGGAGCTGAAGTTGAATGATCAGAGGGAGTAATATTAGGGCAGAGCATTATTGGCTGAAGGGCAAGCAAGTACAAGACTTTGGTGGAATGTGTTTAACTGATAAGACTCTGTATTACCTCTCTAGAGAGTATTTGTAGCTGGCCTCTTATACTGACTGGCAATGGATTAGAAGCTATTTCCTTGTTCATGCAATTGCAGAGTTGGGGCATGGGGGTGGGGGGCTCCATTCCAGCCTGTGTATTTGAGCCAGACATTGTCCCCTATACAAGTTTTCCATTACACATATTAAATGGATACTGAGGCCAGGATTTTATACATCTTTCAGCCTCATCAGTCCTTAAAATATGCTTGCCATATACTATCTTGTGAGGAAATATGTGTTAAATGATTATAGACAGGTGAAAATATTTGCAGTTTAGTATACTATTTCATAAAGTAAAAACTATAATAACAGTTTCTTAACATAAGGGCCTATTCACAGAAGATAGTTTTATATGCTGATAAGTAATATTTAATTTATTTATAGAAATTATCAGGAAGATCGAAAGAGAAACTACACAGAGCTCCAGGTCAAATTAATTCCTTCTTAATGTAAATTTCCAGTATCTGATACCTATAGACGCAGTGTAAAAATATAAAGAAACAAAAATATTTGGGAAAAGGAATCATTCAGTGATATCTTAATTATGGAAAAAATACATATATTTTTTGTTTTTATTCTTCTATGTTGACAACTTATAACTTTAACATTTATAGTGTAAATGTAATATAGAGTGTGTCTGTTTCAAAATTATTGCAGCCAGTATAACTATTATCATCTTTCATGTTCTATCACTTTCCAAATAGGTTTCTTTCATCCCTTAGTCTGTAGAATTTATTGGAGGGCTTAGGGGAGATGTTAGGATGTTACATTTGGATGGTTGATGAGGGAGGCACACTTAGTTTTGAGACATTTGCCACCCACACCCTCAGTGTTTCCATCTAGTTCCATATTTATGAGGCACTCCTATTTTTCCGATATGCTAGAAAACAAATTTCTGTCTAGTCAACCAAGTATTCTTCTTTGTGCTGAAGACAACAATGCTAAGCTGCTCTAACGCATCACATTTATTTTTAAACCAGAAACTAGAGAAACCCGAATGCTTAGCCTGTCCATGTATGATTAATGCAGATAAAAATACCATCTAACATTTTGAGGATAGGAATAAAGACCAGGTATGCTCAACAGTTCCAGGTGTTTTTCTCAAGAAACTCCACTGTGCATAAAGCAGCAATTTCAGAAAATCAAGACATGTCAATGCTTCTATTTAGGAGAAATTAAAAGGACCCACTGAGAAACTCATTTTTGCTATGGGCTTATCCCTAAGAAACCTGCTCCACAGGTGGACTGAAGAATTCAAAGAAAGCTGGGTCATGCCATGTAGCTTTCCACAGAAATACACATCGATGGTATATTTCGGGGGAAGGGGAGACAAAACACTACTTGCTTTGATTGGGTACTCCGTGGGCAAGGTAGGGGTTATTCTGGGGAAAGTGGTGCTTATATGTCTCTGGGCTGCTCCAACATGAAGAGAACTGGGTTGAGCTGAACACCATTCTTGTTGATCCTCTTGTGCCTTAATACTAACTATAGCTGGCAAAGACTAAGAATGGGGCACTCTCTACCCCATAAGGCCTAAGGGAAGTTGACAATGGACTTCCTCTCCCCATCCCATGCAGCAATCTGAGAAGGTTCTCCTTTTCAATTCCTTTCCTTAGACTCTCATAATAGAATAGTTCATTTACCTCACAGAGCCTCACGAGAAAAGAGAAGACTGAACTATATTAAAAACAAATCCGAAAGCTTCCATAAGAAATAACACTGGCAGATGACTTAGACCAAGGTGTTTCAGTGCTTTGTGAAAAGTAGAGTTTGTAAGTGATCCATTTGGATATTTAGCTAAGGATGTTTCTAGGCAAAGTGTTAAAGGTACAGCCTGGCTTCTTCATGTGGATATAGTAAAACATCAGAGGAGAGAGGTAAACTGAGGAAGGGGTATTAAGCAAAGAGGAATCAGCACTGGATGATTTCAAAGATTCTCAGCCTATCCAGATAGTGTGTTCTGGAAATAAGGCTCAGTGTGTTGCTGGATGACTTATGCTGAACAATTAAGTGTGTGACTCAGGAGTCCAATCAACCATCTCAGGAGAAGCCAGGAATATAGATGTATTTATCCAGGAAATGTCTGTGAAGGACCTCTTTTCTGTAGATGTGGACACCCATGAATTATATGTGAGGCCAACAAGGATTTTGAGGAATTTATACCAGCAGAAACATTATCAGCCTGGACTCAAAGGATCAGAGATGGGATGTAATGAAGGAAGAATGGCTAATCAAATAGGACAGGTGCAGAGGCCAGCAGGACTTCCCAGGCTCTGGTGGATCCAGTGGGCACAACTCTGGGGACTCAGGACCATCTCTATCTAGATTCCAAAGAGCAGAGCCATCTTTGTGGTTTCAGAGGATGGAGCCACTGCTATAGGTGGGGTTGCTATCCCAGTGGGCCTACAGAAGAAAGCACCAATAAAAAAAAATGGATATTCTCAAGCCTTAAAAGCTAAGGGAATTTCCTCTACCAGGTTTTATACTTGTTGAAGACTCTGTGACCCCTTTTATCTTTCCAGTATTCTTTTGGAATGGGAGGTCTGTCTCATGCCTGTTCTATCATCATATTTTGGGAGAACATAACTTGTCTAGTTTTATGGGCTCACAGATGAAGGAGATTTTGCCCCAGAATCAATCATACCCCAAGTCTCATGCATAGCTGAATAAGATGATATTTGGAAAGATTTTGAACTTAAGAAAATTGATGCTAAAATGTGTTTAAGTCTTTGGGGGATGTTGTTGTGAAATGAATGTATTTTGAATCTGAGAAGGACATAAATTTTTGGATAGGTCAGAAGTGAGGCTGTTAAGGATTTAACTGTGTCCCCACAGAATTTATATTTTGAGGTCCTAATCCCCAGTGCCTCAGAATGTTACTATATTGGAAGATCGCATCTTTAGAAAGGTAATGAAAGTAAAATGAGGTCATTAGGGTAGACCCTATCAAATAGGACTGGTGTCTTCATAAAAAAGGGGAAACTGGAGACAGCCATGCATAGAGGGAAGATGATGAGAAAAGAAATATGGAGAAGATGACCACCTAGGAGCCAAAAAGAGAGTTGGGACAGATCTTTTATTTGCAGCCCTCAGGGAGAACCAATCCTGACACCTTGCTTATAGAATTTTAGCCTCTAGAACTGGGAGACAATAAATTTCTGTTTAAGCCACTCTGCACTGTGGTATTTTACTGTGACAGCCGAAGCAAACAAATACAATCAGATATGATTGAGAGTCCTTAGTTCTTCCACAATCTGTGATTACACTAAGAAAACAGCCTCAGTGTTATCAGTTCAATAAATAATTCAGTGACTACTGTGTTCAGTGCCCTGTACCAACAGCCAAAGGGGATAAGGGAAAAATTAAACTCAGTCTATGCTTATGTATTACAGTATGAAACAATCATATTTTGAATTGTCTGAAGAAATGTGACTCAGCTACTAACAAATGGAATTTTTGAAGTCCATGTATTTGAATTAGAAAACTTTTAAAGATATATTGTTGTTTGTGTGGCGCCTCTGCCTCCTTTAACAATACCTATAGTAATCTTGTTAGAAATTAAAGCTATTTTGAGTAGAGTACACTGAGAAATAAAAACAATAGACATTCTCAGAGCTAGTACAACATATCATTACTTGTTTCACAATTGTATGCAGAGCTTCATCTGTTTTCAGCCCAACTGTGTATGTTAAGTATAGGACTTATTTATTTTGTACTTTTGGATATACATACACTATACAGCATTTACTGTGGCAAGCTGTATTGCCCCTGAACAAAGGTACATAGTGACCATATGTGTCCCTTTGTTTTAAAAAGAAAAGAGACTTTGCTGATGTGATTAAGTTAAGGGTCTTTAGATGGGAGGTTAAGGGTTTTAAGATGGGGTCTTGAAATCTGAATTATAGGTTGGGCTCCAAATGTATTCACAAGTGTTCTCATCAGTGGGAGGCAGAGGGAGATCTGACTACAAAGGAAGTAGGAGATGTGATGACTGAACAGAGGTTGGAGTGATGGCAGGAAGGGGCCATGAGCCAAGGAATGCAGGAGGCCTCCAGAAACTGGGAAAGAATGGCAAAGAAACAGATGCGCTCCTGGACCCTTCAGAAGGAACCAGCCCTGCCAACATCTTGACTTTAGCCAAGTGAAACCAATTTCAGACTTTTGGCCTCCATTAAGTATAAAAAAGTTTTGAATCATTTTAATCCAATACATACATACATACATACATACAGTACTTTTGTAAGTTTTTTTTTTCTACCTACCATTTAATTACAATATTTTTAGGATTTTTGAACTCCAAATCCTTGGTATATGATTTGCACCTTTCCTTCTATTTTGTGTACAGACAAGATTTAAGAGTATTTTTCTAAATATTCTCTGATCTTATCCATGGAGCAAGACAATTAATGGTAGTATTGTCATTTTCCAAAATTAATATTATATTTGAAGACAATATATCTATCCGGCTAATAAATTACAGTATATCATGTTGTGAATAATGGTACAGTTGGTTGATAAATTGAACAGTAATGTTGGAAATAGTTCATGTAGACAATCCATTCATCACACTAAGTCTACAGCCTTTATATTTATTGATCAATACATTTAAGACTAGAGGTAGTATAGGAAAAAATAGAGCTAAAGCTTTATAAGTTTATGAGAAGTGTAGTTGTAGAAATGAGAGTGGAGAATGAAATTATTACTATAATACCCAGACCCATCAAGCAGTGATTATTTTCTATAATGAGGCGTTTTGACCATTTCTGGCTGCTAGACATAATGGACTTTTGTAATGTGGGGAAAGTCTTGCAGCTGAGAATAAAAAAGATGAGCTGTAAAAATAGCTGGTCACTTGGGTTGTTCACTTTTCATCAATGAGAGTCCCCATAGCAATGGAAATCAAAGGCCCCATAAATTTAGAATTAATGCAGACTTTCTGGACCTGTTCTCCCAAGGTGATCTTACCTGATGTGTGGGACATAGAAAGCTCTTGACATGTTCAAAATGATCCATCTGTGTGGGAGAGGGTCACAATAGGGTAGAGGTATGAGAAAGTGGGTTTGGCTTTTAAGGAAATGGAAGATTTGAAAAACTTAATCCTTGAGTTAATGCTGCTCAAAGGTTTCAGAATCAAGATTGAGACTGTGTTTCATATATAATAACATATTTCTTATTATATTAGTTATATTTTTAGATATGTATTCCATTGTAAACTAGTAAATTCTCCTAAGAAAAGTACACTTTCATTGGTTACAGGAAACTTAAATTCCTAAGAATAACTGGTGAGTTGTATTGAAACTGAACAGAGCTATCCCATATAATAAACAGTTAATATGCAAATTGTCCCCTCGACCAGGAGTTCAACCGGAGTTTGACCAGGGGATGGGGCCTGCCCGCCAACTGCCCTGGGCCCCTCTCCCTGGACGGATCCCACCTGTGCATGAATTTGTGCATCAGGCCTCTAGTCTATTAATAATCTGTGCTTCTTTTGCTTTAAAATGTTCTACTTTCACCATTTTCCTAGTTGATATTCTAGAGGCCTATTGTTCAATCAGTCACTTATTCACTTACTCATTCTTTTAACACATATTTGCCATATGCCTAGCAGGCAGCAGGGATAGAATTATGAGCACAATAAGGTCATTTTAATATCTGATATAAAATTTACTAAGTATGTTCCAAGTGAATGAGTGAATATACATTTCTAAGGATAAAGGTCTTATTTGCATGTCTACTTCTCTCATTGCTTTGGAAATGTTTCTGCTACTTATAATGGGATGAAGTATGTTATAGGAAAGTGGTAGGTTTAACCCAAGAGAAGATTGCTCAGTGTTGCAATGGGAGGGAGAGACGCATGCCATACATGAACCTCTGCAATTCGATTTTCAAAGCTGTGATTGGTAAGAGGTAATAGCTCCATTATCTATTCCATGATGTCAAGATGCATTACAGGGTCCTGGGAAAAGCCAAGATGCATTACCTTGTCTTGGGAGAAGCCAAGAATCTATACTAATAATAGAGGAATATGCAAATTGTCGTATAGTAACAGTAATGACCAGCAGACTGCGTGGGGCGACCAGGCTGGCAGGGGGGTTAGTGAGGGACAACCAAATGACTGAACAGTAGGCTGTGAGGGGTGACCAGACCAGCACGGGGGGGAGTTGGGGGTGACCAGGCCGGCAGCGGGGGCAGTTAGGAGTAATCAGGCAGGCAGGCAATTGAACAATTAGGAGCCAGCGGTCCCGGATTGCGCGAGGGATGTCAGACTGCCGGTTTTTAAACCAGTAGTCAGATATCCCCTGAGGGGTCCCAGATTGGAGAGGGTGCAGGCTTGACTGAGGACCACCCCCCCACACCGTGCATGATTTTGTGCACTGGGCCTCTAAAGTCTTGTATGATAATATTTATCTGCTTCCTCCTAACCTTAGTGCAGCCAGATTTAGCAAATAAAAAATAGGATGCCCAATAAAATTTGCATTTTAGATAATCAGTGAATGAATAAATATTCCATGGGAATCTTCACTCTTCCATGAAGATCAGTCCTCCTTCTTATACCACAGAACTGTTAGGTAGCATCTAGAATAGTACCTTTCAACTGGGACACAACATGCCCATCTATCAGTAGCAGTATTTACTCTGACAGGAATTCTCAACCCCAGCAGTGGGCACACCCTCTGGAAGGAAAGGACTTTATTTGGAAGGGGAGGAACAGGTATGTTGTGTTTTGCAAAATCTTTCTTCATGTGATTTATGTATGACATATGGTTCCAGGAAGACATATCCAGTATCCATATTAATCTAATTTTAAAAACAAAAAGAACAAAAACAACACCAGCAGGGTATAAGTTCAGTCATTCTTCAGATGGGCACCTTGCTTGAAGCCTCACAATAATAGTCCTATAAATATATTAGCTCGGATTACTGCTGTTACTACTGTTGCTACTGCTGCTGCTGTTACTGCAATTACCTAATGAGCTTTAATATGTATGACCCTATTTTAAATTCTCTCAACTCAGCAGCTCTTTAAGTCTGGTCATTCTTATGCTATTTTATAGATGGAGAAGAAAAGACCCAAGGAGATTAAGTAACTTAAATTAATTATATCAATAAAATGCATTACTTAGATCACCTCATGATTCAGTCCTTTTCTCAGTCACAATTTTAGAGATTGAGATTAGCTTTAAATTGGATTGAATGATCCTGATATTGAATCAAAATATTAAGATGAGTTGTCTAGATATGCATTCAATCAAGTTTTCCCCCCCAACTCTTTTTTCATGTTACATGGCTATTGTGGTTAGAATGAAAAGATACCCAAACCACATAAAGTTTCATGGGAGAATTTACAGATCTATTTGGCACAAAGGCAAAATTCCTTGAACCCTTCTGCGCCCCTACCTGAACAAGCTTCGCTAAATGAAAGGAGACTAGTAACGCACCATACTTTCCCTGTTTCAAGGGAGATATGTCCTTATAAGCGTGCTGTGGGCAATAAATAATCTGGGCAGTGGAAGAGGAAATAAAATCTGCACAGTGAAGGAAAGCCAAGCATTGAAATGTTCCCAGGAATTATAGCTGAGCTATAACACTGTATATAGGATTAGTCCACAGAAGTAATTTTGTAAGTCTCCTGTGGCAGACTCAGAATGGTAGGGAGCACTGTGATGTACAGGATGTTTCCATTATATTCTATAAATTTGCATTAGAGGTTCAGAGTAACATAAATAATGCATGATAAGTTCTATCAAAAGAATTTCTGGCTGGTGTGAGCACACACAGGAAGCTGCCTGTTAGACCTTAATTTAACAGGCCTGGCTAATGGCTTGGCTGGCCACGTTCATGCCCAGAGAAATTCTGGGGCTTGCAATGTGTCAAAGGTTAATGGAGAAGCAAGAGAAGTGAGTTTGGTTTAAACTTCGAGTTGGTATCCTATGTAAAGATACAGAATACTAACATAGTACCTCTAGTGCCTCCATCTCTCTCTATACAAATGTTAGAATGTCTTGGCTGACCCACAGTTTATTCAGTGAACCTCCCAATCTGGCTTCCACTCCTCAAATGTTAACTCTACAACAGAGAGAAGACTTGGCTGCAGGAGGAAGGGCACACCACATGCAAAGATTGATGAGGACAGTGAGTACTAGTTATTGAGGGCTTATTCTGTGCCAGGCCCCTTGCTAAGAATTGGATACACTACCTCAAAATTATTTTATTTAGTCCATGCAGCAACCTTACCACAAAAGGTTTGTCCTTGACTAGTAGAAAAATGTCTCAGAAGAATTATCTGACTCTAGACCCTGTAGGTTTATTTATAGAGGACATCTACATATGACTTCATTTTCCCTGCTCCTCACCACTACATTATAGTTTTTAATGACAGAAGCAATGAACTTGGAGGTCATATTGAAGAAGCAGTCTAGATGAAACAGCCTTACCTGGGCCAGAAAGGAAGACCCTTGGTGATACTTAGAAGTCAGTTCTGTTTGAAATGTGTAAGGATGTACATAATAGGCCGGTTCAGGGACACAGAATGAAGCTCTCTAGCTCAGCCTGGACCAGTGAATGCCCCAAGAGAAGGTCTGATTGGTTGTGTGAATTGAGTTGACTAGAAAAAAATGGAAACAATGGAGATATTGTCTCTTACCTATGACTCAAAGTTGCTTGCTTTCTTGTCTTTACAAATGGAAAACAAAAATCTGAATAGCTGTTCTCCCCAATCTTTCTCCTTAACCCTTATCCATTCCTTCCAATGGGACATGTATTATTTCTTGTTGACCAATGTTCTTATTAGCCATTATTTCCCTCTGCTAATCCATTCTCCATCCTCCTCTACTTGCTATGAACCAGTGTGAGTAGAAGTAGGGTGGGGACATGACCCCTATGGACTAAGTTACTCTATGACTGCTTATTGGGTTTGGCCAATGGCATCCACCAGCAGGAGATTGGAAGGCAAGAGGAAGAGTTCAGACTATGTATTTCCTCTTTCCTAGTCCCCCCTGCCTTAGCCCCATTTCTCTGGAAGCAGCTGTGTTTTCTATAGCTATAGCTACTACTGGTGGCTCTTTGGGCCCAATTTTCACTTGTCTCCAAATGCATGGTTTTCTTCCCAAGTCCTTTAAGCCCTAGTGGTTGTAATAGTTTCTACCTGTTGCTGGGCTCTGAGTACTTCTCTACCTTTTATTTCCTAAACTTTGAGCTCACCTCTCTAAATAGTCCCTTCATTAAAGTCTGTTTGAGTCATTTAGAATAGACTGTTTCCTGCCAGGGCTCTGACAAATACTAATAATACTAATAAGCTTTCTTTCTGGAAAATGCCTACCTGGAGAGCGCACCCTCTCTGCTCATCCAGCCTAAGTTGCACAGGTGCAGGCCCCAGTGCAGAAGGATGGATGTCATCCAGCTCTTTCTCAAGTGGGGCAGAGCTTCCATGCGAGGGTTCATGATTATTAGCAAGCCCACTTGCTACAGACACAAGAATTTTGTGTCTAGTTTCTATATCTTTCTCAATTGACTCTACAATTTATATAATAAAAATAATAGAGGTGTAATTTATTGAGTTCAAACACCAGTGGTTTTCATGTCTCCTGCCCATGACTTGGCTCCCTCCCCAGTGCCATGGAGTCTGTACACAAAGTGGCTTCACCCACATAGAGGTAAAGCAGGGGAAGTGTGCTTTTCCTGCTTCCCACAGAGGGATCCTATTGGTGGATCCAAGGCAATGGGGAGAGCACCTGGGCCACCGGGGACTTGAAGGAGAGAACAGCTTGGACAAGACAAGAATCAAACTCTCTTACATGCATTATTTTTAATCCAATGAAGAAAACGGGAGAACTTGGCACTGCTGCACTTTTAGTATATACCCCCTTAAATTCATGAAATGATGACATTCTTGCTAAAATAAAAAGAAATAATTTAGGAGTGGAAACCCACCTGTGGGTGAAGAGAGGGCTGCTGGTAACCAGAAAGGCAGTCCTTGGTGTCTTATCATATATGAAAGGACAGGATATTATCTCTTCCCAACTTTCCCTTGGGGCGGGGAGGTGGGGCAGGGGAAGGACACTGCTGTGGCACACAGCATTTCAGGGCAGGTGCTCAACAATGGGGAAAGAGCGGAGGGAGCAATATTGTATTTATAACATGAATATTATAGCAATAAATAGCACGCCTATTAAGCCTCCTCTCCACTTTGTCCTTTGTACTGCCCTAGTCCCTCCTCTTGGCTTTCAGAGAGGGGATGCCTGCCGTATAGAAACACCTCAAGGACAGGAATGTCTGTGGAAGGAGGAATCATTGAAAGCCCTTTATTTCATAAGCATTTTTTACATGTTCCATATATTTCACCATCTGCATCATTGAGGGGCCCTGGGGCAGGAGAATGATAGGTTAGGGAGAGGTTGGAAGTGAGCTGGATGTTCTAGTAGACAGAGTATAATAATGTGTGGCAAGGTACATCTGTTGACCCATGACCCTCAGTCCTGTGAGGGAGACAGAGAGTCCCCTTCATTACAGAGCAGTGTGAGTAGCACAAGCAAAGGGTGAATTCACCTTCTGTTAGGGCTGCTTCATCCTCTTCCTTCTAAAGATGAAAAAACAAAGTCAGGAAGTGTTAAGCGACTCATGTTGGTACACACAGTTTCTTAAAGAGAATCTTTGACTAGCACTCAGCTTCTGGGCTGCAGAAGGCTAGAGATGATAGAGGGAATCTATAAAGAAAGGCAAGAAGAGGCTTTCCCCCCGCCTTTCTCTGGGCTTACCGTAGAGAGTTAGACTTCTGTGTGGAATCAGAAATGAGGATCCTGCTTTGCTACACTATCCTAATCATGGCAGAAACCGAATGCAACCTATCTTAAACTTGAAATACTTTTCAATTGTTTTGAATCTGTGCTGTTGTATCTGCTACCAGTGCCCAAGTGAATCATTAAAAACCAAACAGCTTTCACAAAACAAATGTATGCCTATGCCACAGAAGTGACCTCAAGCATTATTGCAAAATATGCTTTGTCAACTGCATGTGTGCTTAATGCAATGGCTTCTAGACGCATCTGACTTTTCAGGATGTATTTTAAAATGCTTATCGTGCATTCTTCATATTCAGCATTCATTTAATGACACAGGAGTGTTAATAAAATCAGTTCTCACTGGTGATGGGGACTAAAAACGAGGTCATTAATTACAAGTATTGACCTGTTTTGCCTGTATGCTCAAAAAGAGTCATTTTTAGAAGAATTTCAAATGAGAAAGAAATGAAGAAATGTGGAACATGTTGAACACATGCGCAAAGTGGAATCTCCTTTTAATTTCCTGAATGAGCCAGAGAACTGGGCTGGGAAGAATAATAAGCATTGATTAGATAACAGAAAAAAAGGCTAATTCCAACTCCAAAGATAAATAATTGTCTTTCTTCCCTCTGAGATTCAACAGTTTTAAACAATACCTCTGTGTAAGCTTGCCAAAGGTAATCAAATATTTAAAAAGTGAAGGAAACATTCAATTATCTATAAATAGAGTTTTCAATATAAAAGAGCATTTAAATCTACAAAAAAACAAAAAACAAAACAAAAACCTCTTCTTAATTTTCTTAGAATTAAATTGTAAGGTAAATATTCCGGAATTGAGAATTTTATACTAAAATTAGTGAATTCACTTTAATTAGGATAAAAATCTAGCTATCTACTGTTTATGACAGACACATCTAAAATAAAATGCTACATGATGATTTATTTTGTACACATACACTCACACACACACACACACACAATGATATGTTAGACATATTGAAGCACAGAAATAAAATACCACAGGTAGAAATAATTCAAATGAAGTAACTGAAAGCCTTCATCAACATAAAAGGGCATAAAGAAGGAAGATAATCAATAAAGAATATCAGTGATTGTGAATCACTGAGTACCTACACCAGGACAGAGAATTAGCAAAGTAAAACTCATAGTGAGGGTCAGAATTTGACAGATCAAATCATTTTTAAACCCGTAAGAATATGCACCCTTTCTAGACATTATAAAACTGGCAAAAGTGACTCAGTGGCTGTGGATGTGATTTTATGCCCTACAAAATGCATATTTTCTCTTGTGACCAGGAACCATAGGTAATAAAATAAATAAATAACAACATATAACTGACTATAGACAAACCTTCATAAATTCCCAAAGGTGGAAAATTAAGAGGCCATATTTTTTGGCTAAAAGCCAAAAATTACAGAATTGTAAAAAAAAATAATAATACATTTGTAATTGTCTATAATAAAAATTAATTTAAATAGAAATGCATATGAAATAAAACTATAATTCCAAATAATTCAGAGATTAACAAAAATTGGATCACTTCATATAAAACCATGTGGAATGCATCTAAAAGCATACTCGGAAGAAAAATTAATGCTTAGAATTATTTTATTAATAAACAAGAAATATTATAAAATGGGTTATTATTAAACTTAAGGCATTTTTAAAGTAATAAAGAAGTTGAATAGAGAAATTTAAATAAGTTTTATGAACAACATAAACACCAAGAAGGAAATATTAATAAAATTAAAATTGATAGGATCAAATAGATAATTATAATTTTGAATAAAGAGATATTTGCAGCATGAAAAGTAATCATAGCTACAACTAAAATTTCAGTAAGCTAAATATTATAAGCAATTTTGCATAACACTTTATGAAAAATGAATACAAATAATTTAAGGGAAAGAGCAATATTAGGATAGTATAATGTTCCAAAATAAACTCAGGGTTAGAAAGCACAAAAAGCTAACAAATCAACAAACGACAAGTGCTGGAGAGGATGTGGAGAAAAAGGAACACTTGTGCACTGCTGGTGGGAATGCAGACTGGTGCAGCCACTATGGAAGACAGTATGGAGTTTCCTTAAAAAACTGAAAATGGAACTCCCATTTGACCCTGTGATCCCACTTCTAGGAATATATCCCAAGAAACCAGAAACACCAATCAGAAAGGATATATGCACCCCTATGTTCATAGCAGCACAATTCACCATAGCTAAGATCTGGAAACAGCCTAAGTGCCCATCAGTAGATGAGTGGATTAGAAAACTGTGGTACATCTACACGATGGAATACTATGCTGCTGTAAAAAGGAAGGAACTCTTACCATTTGCAACGTCATGGATGGAACTGGAGAGCATTATGCTAAGTGAAATAAGCCAGTCAATGAAGGAAAAATACCACATGATCTCACTCATTCATGGATAATAGAGACCATTATAAACTTTTGAACAATAATAGATACAGAGGCAGAGCTGCCTCAAACAGATTGTCAAACTGCAGCGGGAAGGCCGGAGAGGGTTGGGGGGCAGGAGGTAGGGGGGGTAAGAGATCAACTAAAGGACTTGTATGCATGCATATAAGCATAACCAATGGACATAAGACACTGGGGGATAGGGGAGGCTAGGGGACTGTCTAGGGCGGGGGGATAAAATGGACACATATGTAATACCCTTTGTAATACTTTAAGCAATAAATAAAATTTAAAAAAAGAAAGCACAAAAAGCTAATACTTTAGAAAAATTATAAAAAGTTTTATGATCTAACCCTAAAAAACTCTACCAACTGACATGAATTTATAGGTTAATTTTATCAAATCTTTTGGGAATAAAAATTTTGTATGTTATAAAAATTTTTCTGGGCATAGACAAATATGAATATCTTATTAAACTTATATAACTTTATAACAAACTGTGATAACTATGGAATTGAAAAATTATACTACAGAAGAGTGATAATTAAAATATAAGTGAAAAAATATATAATGTAAATAGCATTCAGTAAGATATTGATATTATTTGCCATGTGGAAGCAGAATTTATTTCAAGAATGCAAAGTGGTAAACTTTACAAAACCAACCACTTAATATGCTCTAGTGTCTTAAAGTCTGAATGTGTCAACAGATAAATACTAGTAAGTTAATAACACTACATTTGGTAGTTTTAAAAATAGTAAATAAAATAAAAATAGAACAGAACCTCTTTAAAAAGCTGAAAAAATGTTTGACAACAACAAATACCATTGTAAGTGTATTCACACACTCCATTAAACTCAAGATCAAATAGGAATGCTAACTGTCACCACTGAAGGACTGTTATTCAGCATTGTCTAAGAGTTTCTAGCTAAAGAAGAGACAACATGATAGCTTTATGTTTGGCAACATGATCCCAGAAGTTAGAGATAGACTCTGGTTCTAATTCTGGGAGACTTTTTTGGGGGGTGGGGAGATAGACAGCTATTACATGAAGGATCTTGGGCAATTACTCAACCCTTGTAAGCTTCAATTTTTCACCTGTGGAAAATCGCATTGCTCTCTATTAGGGGGACTATGAAGATTTGATTTAAAAATAGTTATAAGGTAATTAACCAAATTGGCTGAAACTTAATTGGCTTTTAATTGATAATATTCCTATTAACCACATTAGCCATATTATTATTATCCCCATCACAAATATTGTGATTGTGCAATATTTTAACAGAAATTTAGGAAAATTCAATCAGGTGACTAGATAAAAGGAAATAAATTCAAGTTATTTTATTTATGTTTACAATGGAAAGTTAGAATATATATTGGGGAAAAAGGCAAATCCCAAAGATAAAATACAAAACAAACAAAAATCTAAGTTAAAATTATAAAATATGAAGATAGACAATAATATAAGTCTATGTAAGACCAATATTAAGAAATCTATAAAATGTTACTAAAATATATAAATAATATTTTAATTACTGAGAGTTGTATTTTCCTCTGGTATGCAAAAATATCTTTACATCACACATAAAATGTACATTTCTTTAATTTAATGGAAATCAGAATTCTACCTTTTGTAAGAAATTAAAAAAATGTCAGCTATAAGAGTAAATGTAAGACAAAGGTCAATAAAATATGAAAAAATATGACTAATGAAGGTGCACTTATGCTATCCTATATAATAAAAGACTAATATGCAAATTAACCAAATGGTGGAACTACTGGTTGCTATGACACGCACTGACCACCAGGAGGCAGATCGTTAATGCAGGAGCTGCTCCCTAGTGGTCAATGCACTCCCACAGCGGGAGCACTGCTCAGCCAGAAGCCAGGCTTACGGCTGGTGAGTGCAGCAGCAGTGGCAGGAGCCTCTTCTGCCTCCACGGCAGTGCAAAGGACCCCTCAGGGTTTCTGGATCACAAGAGGGCACAGGCTGGGCTGAGGGACATTCCCCCCGCCCCAGTGCATGGATGTCGTCCACGCACCCTCTAGTTAGTGTTATACTTCAGAGAAAACAAATAATTATATACAAAGATAGCTAAATTACTTAGAAACCAAATCCACTAAACCAGAAAAACAGAGCAATGTCTAATGGAAATTTTATGAGATTAAAATGTTTCAAAGAGAGAAAAAATAGGGTATTCAATAAATGATTTGGGTACAAAGTGCTGTCCATATTGAAGAAAGTGTCAACTCTCTTCCGCACAACAAGTAAGTTCCCAATGAATAAAGGATCTCAAGGTTTAATTTAAAGACTAAAAAATTAGCATAAACTATAGGAAAGTATTTTCTTTAATGAATTTATTGGGTGACACTGGTTTAAAAAAAATTATAGAGGTTTCAAGTTCACAATGCTGCAACACATCATTTGTACACTGTATTGTGTGTTCACTACCTCGAGTCTCCCTCCATTGCTATTTGTCCTCCTTTTACCCACCTCTGTCCCCCCACCCCAAGTATTTTTTTACGCTCGAGTTTTTGAAAGTATGAGGTACACTCCATAATTCATTAAGAAAATTGTTGACTGTTTTGATAATGTAGAAAATAGAAATTTTGTGTGACAGAAGACAATATAAGTTAAAACTAAAGGTGCCTAAATGATAAAAATGCTTTGAATGTTTTACAACATAGATCTATTATCTATAATAATAAAAGCATAATATGCTGATTAGACCAGACAGCCAAATGACCTTCTGGATGTCATTCCAGACATCCTTCCTGACAAAGCCACTGTGGTGGGGGCCAGGGCAGAGGCAGTTAGGGGCTATCAGGCAGGCAGGCAGGTGGTTAGGGGTGATCAGGGAGGTAGGCAGGTGAGCAGTTAGGAGCCAGTGGTCCCAGATTATGAGAGGGATGTCGAACTGCCGTTTTAGGCCTGATCCCGCAGGGAGAGTGGTTAGAGGCGATCAGGCAGATAGGCAGGCAAGTGGTTAGGAGCCAGCAGTCCTGGATTGCAAGAGGGATGTCCGACTTCCCATTGGGATCGGGCCTACCCAGGCAGTCGGACATCCCCCAACTAGTCCCGGATTTTGAGAGGGTGCAGGCTGGGCTGAAGGATCCCCCCTCATGCATGAATTTTGTGCACTAGGCCTCTAGTTTATAATATATTTTAAACCTCCTACTACTTAATAATAAGAAATACTTTTTAAAAAACAGTGAAATAAACTCATTAGAGAAACACAAATATTACATGATTTCACTTATAGGAGGCATCTAAAATAGTCAAATCACAAAATCAAAGAGTGCTTACAAGGAGCTGAGGGAGTAAAGGAGAACTACTAATCAGTGGGTATAGAGTTTCAGTTTAGCAAGCTCTAGAAATCTGCTATACAACATAGTACCCATAATCAACAATAATGTATTGTACACTTAAATACTTACCAAGAGATTAGATCTCATTTTATGTATTCTTATCACAATAAAGTAAAATTTTTGATGTTAAAAACATTCAGGCAATTCACATAAGAATAACATAAATTTACAAAAACCAACCTGAAATGAAGCTAAAATTCAGTAATTGTGAAGGAAAAGTAAAATAAAACAATAGCAATAATAAAAAGAGTGTTTTTCTTTGGGAGATTATTTTGTTTTACTTTATACACAAAATAAATAAGAGTAACCAATAATCAGCATCCTTGCCCTCTGGCTTGCAGTTGGGCTAGGAGACATCCAAGGCACCCAGAAGAAATATAAGGAGAGACTGAGTTAAGAGTATTTGTTCCAACACTTCCTGTTGGGGCATCATGGATGGGCTGTGTCCCACTATTAAAGGCCACTTCCCTACACAGCCCTCTTCATGCATATCTCTCTCTCTGGTTTCTGGATATGTTTCTTTTTTGACTCTTTGGGTCTAAGAGTAGTACTGCCTGTCTGACTACCCCTGAGATATTGCTCTGTTGTTAATTTCCCCAAGTACTATCTATACCTTTATCAATAGTCCATGATCATACTTCACTTGCCCAGTTTGAGTGCGCAACTTTTTCTTCCTGTTGATTGTCCCTTTCAATTGTCCCTTTTAAATTCATTAACTGTAATTCCCTGACTTGGAACTCACCTGGCTTAGGTGGGGTTAACCCATGGCTGGAAACTGAGTTTGGCCAATACGATTATTTCATTCCTACATTGATTGACTTGGGAATGGACGTATAACTTACTGAGCTGGTGATCAGAGGCAAGCATAGGCTTTCTTGCTCTAGTTAAAGGAAAAGAAGCCGTCTCTTCCCATTGAATTGATCTTTCTCCGGGTAGATTGGAAGCCTAATACTTCTGGTGACCATTTCTGTCACCACATAGGAAATGCCGGAGGAAATAATGGGAAGGCATTCAAAGCAGAATTGGAAATTGAATACCAGCATATTCCTGATTATATAATTGGACTACATACCTCTACTCATATCTTTACTTTGACTATCTTTGAACTCATCTCAGAAGATATATGAGATAAATACCACTTTTCTTTTCTTCTAATTTCAGTTGCAACAAGGGTTCTTGCACATTACAAATATTGTGTGACCTTGTTTCCTCATCCCAGGGGAATATATATCTACAGCTATACCACTTATATGCATGCCTATGCCGGCACTTACGCTTATGTCTGTATTCACATTGATATCTACTTTTTTTTAAAATATATTTTATTGATTTTTTACAGAGAGGAAGGGAGAGAGATAGAGAGTTAGAAACATCAATGAGAGAGAAACATCGATCAGCTGCCTGCTGCACATCTCCCACTGGGGATGTGCCTGCAACCCAGGCACGTGCCCTTGACCGGAATCGAACCCGGGACCCTTCAGTCCACAGGTCGACGCTCTATCCACTGAGCCAAACCGGTTTCGGCGATATCTACTTTTATATTAATAAGTTGTTACACCTGAGAGTCAGTTTTGCCCCAGAAAGGGTTATGAACCCTTTTATTCAGAAAATATAGTTTGGAAACCAAAATAATAATTTTTCAATGACTCGAATATTTTCCATGTTTTCCTGAAACACCACAAAAAAATACCACCTCACAACACATTTTTTAAAAAATTATATTTATTGTATAAAGTATTACAGATATCTCCCTTTTTATTTTTTTAATGCTCTCTTTATCTTTTTATACACACCCCAGCTTTCTCTCACCACCATATGCTAGAATCTACTCTCAAATATTTCCCCCACTCTAAGCTAAAGCTTCTTCTTTTAACCTCCCCACTTAACCTGATTTGGAAAACCTAATGGCCAAAGAGCTGGTCTAGAAATAGCTGAACAAAAGGACTGGAAAGAGAAATGGGTAGGCCCAGGCAAGATTCTAGATAACAGGCACAAAAAATGTGAAGTCTGTAATTCCCTGATTAATTTCCAATTTGTTACAAAAATTATAAATTTACAGAAAACCTTAGGAATTCAACCACATTTCAACAGTGGCTTTTTCTGAATGGGCATCACCTTTATCTTTAGCAACATATTTCTACATGTTTTGCAATGAGCATATGTTGCTTTTATAATCACAAAAATATGAAGTCATTGACAAAATGAATGATTGAAATGTATACATGTCTAAGCAAAGTAACTCTGAAACCCTGAACATCCTTGGAGATATATTATATTAAATGAAGCAGTCTGCCCTGACCTGACTCCCCTACTAAGTCCATATCACCTTCTGTTACTTCCCTTAAGGCCCATCACTCTCCTAACAGGACTTGGATTTGCAGTGTTTTGAAAATGGCATTGCATGAGGCACAGCTTGTTTCCTGAAAATAAATCATTCAATTCTCCGGAAAGGACTGAAGTAGGACCCACACACTCTCTGTTTATCTTCTCGGTATTGGTTCTTGTGCTTTGGTGTGATGCATGGAGTAGGATCGCAGAGCACCTACCAGGTTGCTCGCCGCCCCAGCTGCCTTAGCCCCCTGACATTAGGATGTCTGTGGGGCCTTTGCTTTGACGATGCCTTCATAAATTGGATGAAGTACTCTTTTGTGCTTCTCTTTGGCAGAGAGCCTAACAAATAAAGGTTAAGCTTGACTACTTCAGTAGGAAAGAAGAAAAATATTTCCTCAGCATCTGTGAAGGTCAGCACGACTAAGTTCCCATTAGTCTTTCTCAAGTAACTAGGAAATGTGAATAGGTAGAGAGGTTCTGACTCAGCCACTCACTGATTCATTAGATGCTTACGGAGCACTCCCTGTAGATGCTGGGGACCAGATGAGCAGGACACACTCACTGCCCAGGAGAGACTTACAGAATAATGGGAAAGATAGACACAAGCAGATGGAGTCCAAACATGTTAATGCTGGTAACGAAAAAAGGCACATTTACTGATTTCTGTTTACCAGGTGCCAGGATCTATTCCAAGTGCTTTGTATATCTTATATCATCCCTCAACAATTTATGGAACAAGGTATTATTACTTTATCCATTTTATAGATAAAGGAATTGAAGGCCAAGAGTTTATAACATATACAAGGTCAAATGGTAATAAGTAAAGCCAAAATTCAGACTCAATAAGGCTGACTCTAGTCAAGAGCTATAGTAAAATAGTGAAGCCAGTGCTGTGGGATCCCAGAGGGACATGCCAGCCCCTAGAAGTGAAGAAGGTTTGACAGGAAGGAAGACTGTTCTGGTAGGTCTTGAGAAAAAGATTATTTCCTCATAAAGATGTGTAGAAGCGTAGTCATGCAGAAAATGGAAAAAGGGTCCCATGTATGCATTTACTGTCTGGACCAGAGGTCACAGATTGCCAGCCTGCAAGCAGAAATATCCTAAAAATATAAATTGGTTGGCAAAATAATGTTCTTGTTGTTTATTCAAAAGATGCAGGAAGGTGGGAATCTTGTCCAAACTCCTCTGCTGGTCAGAGGTGTGACCTTGCACAAGTTGATAAAATCCATTTAGTTGTTTGTGTGTGAATCAACTTTATTAAGATTTTATTTGCATAAAATAAACCACACATATGAAATACAAAACTTGGTAACTTTGGACAGGTACCCATAAGTCACTGTCATGACCAAGAGAGCATTTCCATCTCCCCTATGAGTTTCCTCAGGCCCTTTGAGTCTCACCCTCTACTCTGAGCTTCTGACTACCACTAATGCTTATTTTTTGTCACTACAGACTAGCTTCATTCTTCTGGAATCTATAATAATAAAAGCAAAATATGCTAATTAGACTGGACAGCTGAACCACCTTCTGGATGGCCTTCTACGAAGCCAGGGTGCGAGGACCGAGGCAAGCCACAGAGGCTGTGAATGCCAAGCCCCTTGCATGAATTTCATGCATCGGGCCTCTAGTTTTACATAAGTGGAATGGCATCATATGCAATTTTTTGTGTCTGGCTTTGGTTAGTCATTGTAACAATATTACAATATTGTGTCTTTGTCAGCAGTTCATCCCCCCTTTTTGAGTAGCAATTTACTTCCTCGATTGTGTTGTCTTCAGCTATTGGCTATTATGAATAAAGCTGTATGGATTTTGTCCCCAAGTCTATATGTAGACATTCATTTTATTTTATGTTATATAAACATATTTCTTAGTTTTTTTAACATTGATTTTATAGAGGAAGGGAGAGGGAGAGAGAGATAGAAACATAAATGATGAGAGAGAACCATTGATTGACTATCTCTTGCATGCCCAACACTGGAGATCCAGTGGAAACCTGGGCATGTGCCCTGACCAGGAATTGAACCATGATCTCCTGGTTCATAGTTTGACACTCAACCACTGAGCCATGCAGGCTGGGCATATTTCTTAACTTTTCAAAGATACTATGCAGCTCTTTTCCAGTGTGGCTATGCAATTATACTCTCACCAGCAGGGGTGAGAGCTCTGGTATGTCCGCATTGTTGCCAACTCTTGGTCCTGTCAGTCTATTACGTTTTCCATTGTAGTAGAAATATATAGTGAAATACAATGCTATAAGAATCCCTTTGGGTAGGGCTGGCTACAGTATCCTAATTTCTTGATGTTTCCCAACATTACCTTTTAGCAGATGTCAAGATGCTGAACCCATTGTAGTACCTGCCTGGCCCTGAAGTCACTTACAACTGGTGGTTTACACATATTATCCTATTTAATTTCCCATAAAGCATTTCATTTTATTCTCTTAACAACTCTAAGAAGTAGGTATTAGCAAGGCCCCCTTTCTCAGATGGAGAGGTAAAGGCCAAGAAAAGGTAAAGGTTAAATCATACACGTAAAAAGAGCAGTCAGGATCTAAACTCAAATTTGTTTGGATCCAACACTGACTTTCAGACAGAAGAGATCACACATGTAAAGATAAAGAACTAGGGAGTGGCTGGCATGTTCAGAACATTGTACCAATTGAATGGGTCTTTTTGTAGGATTTATAGTCAGGACCACCTATATAATTTGAAACAGTAATGCAGTATCCCTCATTCCAAAAGCATGAAAAATTATATTGAGTATTTACATATACATCATATACATTTTTCTTTTCTTCCACACACTCTCAACTTATATGGTTTTTTATTTTCTACTTAATATCATTCTAAGCAAATAAAAATCACAATTTTAAACTATTAGCATAGGTTTTCTGATCTTCTTTTTATTGTACAATGCCAGTTTCAAACAAAAATATAAACACATTTAAGTCACATTTAGAATCACCAAAATCATACAGTTTGTATTTTGTAGCTCATACATCCAAATGTATATCATTCTTACCAGAACAGTGTAAACACAACACAAAACTAACTCCGCTGGCTTTATGACACTTTCTGACACATATGTATTCTACCAATACTCTCTTTCTTCAGTTTACTAATGAGTAGGAAAGAACATACAGGAAACTATAGTTTTCCTTATATTTTCCTTTCCTTCTATGCCATGATTTTCATCATAAGTGATTGGCTGATATGGGGAAGTAATGTCAGTAAGGAAGGATATTATAGCATTCCTTGTTCATTGGTGTTCCTCAGAATGCCATTGTCTTCTTTCTGATTAAAAGGACTCTGGATTGAACAGAAGACATGATCTCTTGAGGCTATTGGGCCTCACTTACTCAGAGAGAGGTAACACATGTCATACTTGCTTTGGGTGCTGCTGACCTCTCACACATTGTGGGTCCATGGGATTCTGTGCCCATGTAGCATAGTGAACACTGTATTCAAAGGGAATGGCAAGTAATGGTGGACATTCATATTCATATAGACCATCATCCCACAGGATGGCACTTACAAAACACATTTTCAGAGATAAAATGACTAAGAACATCAGGGCAGCAACAGCAGAGCATGAGACCTAGTATGGTGAAAAATGCTCACGAATCTGGCTTTTTGAGCTGTGGAGAAATAAGAGATAAGAACACTTTATACAAATCCAGTTTTTATTCAATCACTCATTCAACGAATAGTTACTAAACACCTACAATTTGCCAAATAATGTTTTAGGTATCTGGGATATGTCAATGGTAAAGGAGAAAATTTAGCCTTCACGGAGCTTATGTTCTAGTTCTATTTTTCTCTGAGGAATAGAATAGATATGTAAAATATGAACCATCTGCTCATACTGGAGGAATATTAATGGCTAGAATTCAACAAAAAAGAACAAGACTCTTTGAAAAAGGCATATCTTGTTATACAACTGGATTTCCAAAGATGATTATATATGTTGGAATCCATTAAATGTGTAATATGAGGGGAAAGAGTATTTTGTTCTTTTGATTAGTTTTCTGGTTCAAATGTCAAAGAGTTAAATAACTTTTATTCATTTGTTTGTTTTATGTGTTTTCTTTCTTGGCAATCTGTGTAAGCAAAAACCTCTAATTAGATTTGGCCTAAATTTTCTGCATGTTTTGGTAAAAAAAAAAAAAAAAAGAGAAGTAATGCAACTATTCATCATTTTTCCATAGTAACCTGCAATTGAGAAGGGCTCTACTTTATAATTAATAAATCACTGATTGTGGTCATCATTTTGCCAAATCTGTTTTCGAGCAAGATGAGCCACTAAGCAATGGTCTCTGTTACCAACCCTGTGAGGCAGCATAGGAAAACTGGGTCCTTTTCTAGCCCAGAAGTTCTCAAACTTTAGCGTGCTCACAATCACCTGGAAGACTGGTTAAAGCTCAGTTTTCTGGGCCCATCTGCCCTTTGCGATTCAGAAGGAGAGGACTGGTTCCTGATATGATGCATTTCCAACCAGTTTCCGGGGGCAGCTGCTGCAGTCCACTAAGGAGACCACGCTAACTGTTGGAAGTTAGATGACAGAGGCTCTAAAGTTCCTTTTTCACTTGAAACTCCCGTGGGTTTATTTATACCCATTGTCATGGCCTTGGGACCAGAACATCCTTTCAATCAGCTGAGTAACAGTAAGTGTAAAAGACTAAATTGAAACTGTCATTTCTATCCTTGTCTCTCTCTTCACCATATGTGAGCGTGTGTGTATCTGTGAGTTTGTATGGAAAGATGGAAATAGAGAATGGGAAAAGATACAGAGAGATAAACACAGGGGAAGAAAGAGGCAGGACCATAAAAGGATAGAAAGGAAAGAAATCCCAAAAGAAGAGTTCCATAATCTCAAGCCTTTCTAACTAGGAAATGAAAGAATAAAATAAACTTAGCAAAATTTTTATGAGTAACCCAAGTCTTATATAAGCCAGCAAAAAATAACATAATGTATCACCAAGTTATTGTACAAGCACTTTTACAACGTTATCTCATTAGGACTGCATCACGATTCTTTGCAGAACATCTTTCCAGCTCCCTTTAGAGAGGAGACCTCTGTCCTTGTCCTTCATGCCACTATCCTGGTCAACACAGTAGGTGGCAGGAACCTTCCTGGAAGCCACTCCCACATCACAACAGGCAGTAACCACCAATCCCCAACTAAATGTCTCCCCATGTCAACTTTGTCTTAGCTGGATCCAAATAAAGGTGAGGCTACTCCACTCTCACCTGACACAAGTGAAAGTGTGACAGGGGGAAAGAAGATTGGCAGAGTGTTTA
Source organism: Myotis nattereri (assembly GCF_964212035.1). NCBI lineage: Eukaryota > Metazoa > Chordata > Mammalia > Chiroptera > Vespertilionidae > Myotis > Myotis nattereri. The sequence goes on from NC_138075.1 coordinate 220,767,719, forward strand.
CAATACATGAGACCTGTTAACATATTGCTGCTGCCTCTCTGGGCCTTTGGAAGGTGTATTAGTTTCCCAGGGCTGCCATGAAAAAATTAATGCAACCTGGTGGCCTAAAAGAAACATTTGGATTTCTTTCTTGCCTCTTCTAGCTTCTGGTGGCTTCTGGTGACTTGTGGCTGTGCAACTCAATCTCTGCATCCATCTTCTCTTTATCTGTGCATTGCTTCGTTGTGTATCTCTTATAAGGACACTGATCATTGGATTTGGGGCCCACCCAAATAATCCAGGACAATCTCAACTCAAGATCCTTAACTTAACTACATCTACAAAGCCCCCTCTTCCAAATGAGATCACAACCACATGTGCCAGAGATTAGGACGACATGGTCATATCTTTGGGGGTGTTGGAGTGGGCACCTTTCAATCTACTACAGAGGGGATTCAAATAAGAGCGGATTTGAAACATAAGCTTCAATAAACCTGAGGTCACAGGAGAAATAAGTAAATAGCTCAAGCTAAGATTCTAGTGGTAGCTGAACAAATATTTAAATTTGGGTCTTTTAGGCACTTTCCCCTATGCGTGTGTGCCTTTGAATTGTATGTACAAGTTACTTGATAATTTAGAAAATGTATGTGTATCCCAAAACCTGTTTACAAGAAAGACACAGCAATAAAATGAAATATTATCTACCCACAACTAATTCATTTAGGAGACCACCAATGTCTTATCACACTGCAGAATTGTCAGTGCAGGCTGAAGTAGCACACAGACTTCTGGCTCCGTCTTTCTTGTCCATATCTCAATCTGCTCCAGTTCTCAGTAACTTCATTTTTTTTTTATTTCTATCAAAGTCATCTCAATGATTTTATTTTAATTAACCTGATGGGTTCAAAGGATGAAGTGTATTATGTGCATCTCCTTTAGGAAAATATATGATAACTCTTAAACCTGTATTCTTTAAGAATTTGCTATCACCAAGTCTTAGTATTTTATAGCTTCTGAATATTAATCTTATGTTCATCTGTGGGGTATGAGTGAGAAAGGTTATCAGAGAAGCAAATTGCCACAAACTCTTTTTGAGATCATTATAAATAATGCATATTAAATTCATTTTGCATATTTTGAGAAATTATGCAAGTTATATTAAGTAAATTACTTATGCAGTGAGTTGTTTTGATAAAAACAGTTCATTCTTTTTGTTACAGCATGTACGTACTGTTTAAGCTACCCCATATGCAAATCTTTAGGCTTCCTGCTATATTATAAAATGCTGAGTTATCTAATAATAATATGCTCTCTCATAAAATTAAGGGTTTGGTGCCTTTAACCTCAATTCTTTCTATCCCATTCTTAATTCTACTAAACTAATAATGTGTCATTTCATATGCCTTCTGAAGTTATTACATTTTTCTTATTGGATTTATGATTTGAATAGATTTAGAAAGTAATCATCATATCAATTATTCCTTCGACTAGAGTGTGGTCTTGTTATAAATGAGTAAAGCTATATATTCACTAAGCACCCATAGGAATACAGGCTTGAAGTGACTGGATCCTACTTTCCAAAGGTTGAATGTTTTCTAGGGAGAAAAGCCAGTCAGCCCAGAAAGGCAGGATATAAGCAGTATGTGTAGGACTACAGGGAGAGATCACTTCTGGATTTAGGGGATGAGTGGTATTCAGTGAAGACATTAAAGAGGTATTGACATTAAACCTGAACTTTAAGTGATGGAGAGATCTGTACATAAGTAAATGAGAAAAAAATAAACATTTGATTCAAAGGAACAGGATGAAGGATCCCTGGAAGTGAGACAAATAAGCTATTTTGAGAAATAAGCAGTTATTCTGCTTTAACAAACAGATAGGTCACATGTGGAGATGTAATGAAATATAAGATGATAATAATCTACGCTAATACAAGAGAAAAATGGTAATTGGCGTACGGCGATACCTTTTTCATTGGCTAATCAGGGCTATATGCAAATTAACTGCCAACTAAGATTGGCAGTTAACTGCCAACAAGATGGCGGCTAATTTGCATATGTAGGCACAATGCAGGGAGGCAAAAGGGAAAGCAGGAAGAAGCCCCCTGCCACTGACAGTGATCTGAAACCCAGGGGGGAGCTAAGAGCTGGGGCCGCCTTTGCCCTGCCCCCCAGCCATGATCAGAGAATCAGGCGCCTTTGCCGCCCTGGCCAGTGATAGCAGGAAGTAGGGGTGGAGCCAGCGATGGGAGCTGGGCACGGTCGAAGCTGGCAGTCCCAGGAGCTAGGGGTCCCTTGCCTGGGCCTAAAGCGAAGCCCACAATCGCAGCGCCCCCCACTGCCACTGCAGGTCCCCACTGCCCGGGCCGGACGCCTAGGCCAGAGGCGTTAGGCCTGGGCAGGGGTGGAGCCTGCAATCATGGGGAGCTGGGGGTCCCCTACCCAGGCCTGACACCTCTGCCGGAGGCCTCAGGCCTGGTCAAGGGGCTGATCCGGTGATTGGTGATCGGAGGGTGATGAGGGTCAACTCCTCTGGGTGAGGCATCAGGCCTGGGTGGGGGGCAGAGCCGGGGATTGGGGGGATATGATGGTCCCCTTGCCCAGGCCTGAAGCCTGGGCCAGAGGCCTCAGGCCTGGGCGGGGGCCGGAGCCAGTGATCGGGGGGAGATGAGGGTCCCCTGTCAAAGCCTGACACCTCTGGTGGAGGCGTCAGGCCTGGGCAAGGGGCCGATCAGGCGATTGGAGGGTGATGGGGGTCAACGCCTGAGGGCTCCCAGTATGTGAGAGGGGGCAGGCTGGGCTGAGGGACACTCTCCCCCCACCCCCCACACCCAGTGCACGAATTTCGTGCACCGGGCCCCTAGTCTATATATAAAAGGCTAAGCAACCATCCAACCATCTGACCAATAGCTATGATACTCAATGACCACCAGGGGGTAGATGCTCCAACTGGTAGCTATGACGTGCACTGACCACTAGGGGCGGACACTTAATGCAGGAGCTGCTGAGCTGCAGTGACTTGGCAGCTGTGGTTCTCAGGTGACACACCCCAGAACCAGAGAGGAAGGAGCCTTATTCCAGGGTGCGTCACCCAAGAACCACCCTCTCACAATCCGGGACCCCTTGGGGGATGTTGGAGAGCCGGTTTTGGCCCGATCCCCACCGGCAGGCCAAGGGACCCTACTTGTAGGAGGGACCCCACTCACTCTGCAGATGCCCTTAGAGCAGCGGCACTACCCTGGGTGCCATGAGCAGGAGAGGGACCCCGGGAGGTTGGCTCCAGGGTGTGTCCAGCCATCTCACCCAGTCCCGCCCCACCGGCACCTTCTAATTAATTTCCTTTCAATGTGCATGAATCTGTGCACTGGCACTGGTAATAAATATTAATAAATACAATGAAAATAATGAAATCCATATTGAACACTAGATTCAATACTTTGTGTTTAGTGCTTTGTATTTTGTTACTTAGTCCATTTGGGCTGCTATCATAGAGAACCATAGGCTTCATAAACAATAAAAACTTAGTCTCAGATTTCTGGAGGGTAGATTAAGTTCAATATCAAGGCAGCAGCAGATTAGATGTGTGGTGGGAGGCTTCTTCCTGATTCATAGACAGCTGTCTTCACCCTGTGTCCTCCCATGGTGGAAGGGACAAGGGAGATTTCTGGGGTCTCTTTTAGAAGGACGTTAATACCATACATTTGGGCTCTGCCCTAATCACCTTCCAAAAGCCCCACCTTCAAATGCTATAACATTGGGGGATAAGATTTCACACATGAATTTGGGAAGGTACAAACATTCAGTCCTTTGCATTACTGAACACTTCCCATAAACCCTGGAGGAATATACTAGCTACTTGTCCCAGATTAGAAAACCAAGGTACGGAGAGGATACACAACTTTTCTACAATTATGCCAAATGGTGGCAAATCTTAAGTGTCATATTAAAAAAAAACCAAAAAAAAAAACAAAAACCCAACAACTGGTCTTGAAGTTAAAGCTTCACTGAAGATTCTGATGTCAGCATGCAATGTGGCTTCTCATATCAGAAAGTGCTATAGAAAGGTATTTAGTCAACAGATATTTGTTGACTTGTCCCTTGTCCCATAAGCCAGATACATTCTTGGTGCTTGGGATATATTAGTGAGCAAATAAGAAAAGACCTGCCCTCATGGAGGTTATATTCTAGCACACCCTAGTTAAGAGAACCATAGGTTAGAAGGGACAGATACTATGATGGGAAAAAATGGAACATACTGGGCAGAACAGAGAAAGCCAACGGTGATTCCAGTCGCAAACTTTAATAGGATGGGCAGCATGGACTGCATTAAGAAGGTATGATTTTAGCAAAAACTTGATGAAGGTGAAAGTGTTGGCCAAGTGGATATCTGGAGAAGATACCCAAGTAGTGGGAAGATTTGGTGTGGACGCTGTAAGAATGTTTGGGGAATGACAGATGCCACTGTGGCTGGAGAGGACTGACAGGAGGAGGTGGTAGGATCTGAGATCAAAGAAGTAACTTTGGGGTAAAAATCATACACAACCTTGCCATCTATGTAAAGGTGTGGCTTTCCTGCCAGGTGAAAAATGGGGGCACTTACCGCAGCATTGTGAGCAGAGGAGTGACTGGATTTGCCTTAAATTTTGAAATAATTAGTCTACTGAAAAAAGGCGCACAAGGGAGATGTGTTAAGAAGCTTTGCATATAGTTCAACAGAACTGGATAGAAAGGAAAGAAGTCCCAAAAGAGGAGTTCCATAATCTCAAGCTGTTCCACCTAGGAAATGAAAGAATAAAATAAATTTAGCAAAAATTCTATGGATAACACAAATTTTATACAAGCCAGCAAAAAATAACATAATGTATCACCAAGTTATTGTGTAAGCACTTTTAGAACTTTATCTCATTAGGACTGCATCATGATCCTTGGCAGAACATCTTTTCAGCCTCTTTTAGAGAGAAGATCTCTGTCCTTGACTTTCATGTCACTATCTAGATTCAACACAATAGGTATCAGGAACCTTCCTGGATGCCTCTCCCACATCACAACTTCTATTATTCCCATCCTGGTCTAAAGCCCCTGTTTTGGGGATAGTTGTTCATGATTCAATAGGTAAGAGATACAGACATATTTTCTTTTATATGAAGTACATATTGCACATTAACCAGTCAAAAATATTTGAATAAAGAAGCATTTGTTGTTGCTACTTACAAACTTTGTCACTGAAACTCTCTTTGTAAACCCAGATTTTTATGATCTGTACACAACTTAGTCGTAGGCCAATTCTAAATGATTGTGTTTTCATACAGAATCCAAGTTTTCAAAACCAATTATCTACAGTTGCTAACTATTCTCACTTCCTCCAGGCCTTTGACCTTAGCCAAGTTCTTCACCTTTTCTTTCTCAGTTTCGACTCATCTTTAAAGGAGTATTTAAAGTGGTACCTCTTCTGTAAAACTATTGCTGATTGTTTTATATAAGTTATTAAATTATTATCATATGGCATATGTAACAGTCAACTCAACAGTTCCCTGATTACTTTGTGTACCTACTATGTGCCAGGGACCATGTTGAGACTGAGAGTTCCAATGGAGAGTAAGATCTCAAGACTCTCAGGTTATTGCATTTTAGTTATTTGTATTTTACTAGTCTGGATGTTCTGTGAGAGCAGAAGGAGTTTATTAAGTGCATTTTTAAATGTTTAATGCATTTTTTTCTTTGGGTAAATTCCCAAAAGATATCTGTGGAATGGTAAGTGAATGAATAATGCAAATAATTGGAGTTTAATATTCATCATTTAATCTATTGCATAACAGGAAGCCCTTTAGAAGCTACAAAATTTTGCAACCAGTTCCTACTACAAACCATGAGAGAAAGAGCTTGAAATGGTCATTGACCAAGTCTTCACTCCATTAACTCAATTGTTAACTTGAATAGGCAGCCTAGATACAAACATAGTTCATAAACTTTTTATAAGGTTCAAGTGCCTGTCCTTTTTGTTTTCATTAGAAGTCCACATGATGAAGCAGCATATCAATAAGGCCAGAATAAATATTTAATTGCCACAGCTAGTGGCTTAAAACAGCACAAATATATTATCATTAGTTCAAAGTCCGATAGAGGTCTCACCAGGCTAAAACCAAGGTATCAGTCTGACTGCATTCCTTTCTAGAGCTCCAGGGAAAAGTCAATCTCCTGTTTTTTTTTTCATCTTCAAGAGTCTATCCTTCCTCCATCTGTAAAGTCTGCAGTGTTGAATTGCCCTGGCCATTCTTCTGGCACTCCTTTATCTTTTTTTAAAAAAAATCTTCATTGTCGAAAGTATTACATAGGTCCTCCTTTTCCCCCATTAACCTCTTCCAGCCCTCTCTCATCCTCCCCTCCCCCACTTCCTGCTGCTCCCTTTTTCTGAGCACAGCTGAGAAGGTCCTCTCCTTTGAAGAACTCATGTAACTAGATTGGGCCCATCACCAGGTCCTTCACCTTAATCACATCTGCAAAGTCCTTTTGTGAAGGCAACCTATTCACAGATTCTGGACATTCAAATCTGGATATCTTAGAGGGACTATTATTCTGACTTCTACAACTAAGATGTCACCTATTTTTAAAATTTACTTTTATCTATAAGACACTAAAAACCCTGTGTGGAGATAATATTAGCTTGATTTTATAGTTGAAGAAACTGAACCAGGGTACTTAACTTTCCTAGGATCACACAATCAGCTTCTACCACAGGATGCATGACTTCATGAGTGTTCTCCTAGAGTAATTTGCTGTTAGAGAGAGTGAGATGTGACCTGTCTTCCCCATGCAGGATAATGGGAGAGGAAGGCTTCAAAGAGAGGGGATGTTTAAACTGTGTTTTCAAGGATTTTGCTATGAAGAACAGGTTGAAGAGATAGAAGAAGTGAATATGCAGCAGGCATAAAAATGATTATAGCAGACGTTCTGAAAGCCTGACTGAGATTAGAGGGGTCTGCCAAGTTCTAGCTGCCCATGACTATCTGGGCAAGTCATCTCACCTCATTGGATGTGATTCCTATTCTATGGATGTTTTCATTGCCAATACCTCACACATTTCCTGCTACATGGTAGGCACTAATAAAATGTAAAATTGAACAATGATAATCTGAATATCTGTTTTAAGGATGAAGGACACTACTTACATACACAGGTTTATATTCACTAATTGCTTGTTAATGGAGACTAGAGTTATTCAATAAGTTTTAAGTATAGCATTTATTTATAAAACACCCATATTATAAATTTTATTTATAATAGACCAAATTATGATATTCAGAAAACTATAGTTTGGGAGCCCAGATATCATGGGGAGGATGAATGAGCCAAAGAAAGAAAGAGAATGCCTTATTAAACATTTAAAGATGTAAAAACAAACCTAGGATTAGTTAAATTAGATGCGTGAAAATTGTTTACTAAAGGAGCTAAAGTACACGTTCAGAAGATGAATCTAGCGAATGTAGTCACCAAGCCCTATGTAAATGTGAGCCATGGGGGTTTGCCTGAGGAAATCAGTCAGGAAGAAAAAGGCAACCTACCTTCAAGCCCAAGTGATCAATGGTTGGGTAGGTCAGAATAAGGGACCTGGGAATTATGGGTTGAAAAGAGGAATCATGAAGGAATAAAGAAAACAAAGCATACTTCGTGTATATTTAGGCAAGAGGAAAGACAATTTCTGAATAAAGAAAATCCTTGGGTATAATCAATTTAAAAAAATAAATCAGAGCTCAGACCTTAGTTTCTTTAAAAATATATTTTTATTGATTTCAGAGAGGGAGAGGGAAAGAGGCAGAAACATCAATGAGAGAGAATCATCTATCTGCAGGCATATGGAGATGGAACCATGACCTCCTGGTTCATAGGTGGACATTCAACCCCTGAGCCATGCTGCTTGGGCTAAAGAAAACCTTGGTTTTCTTTACTTTTGGCAGCCAGGACAGAATCTGCAGTGCTCCTGATGGTTCGCTCATAGTATGGTGGTATCTTACTCTCAGAACAGGCAACCCCAGGTTACTGAGCATGGTTCCCTGACACATGAGGTTTCCAAGACCGCGCCAGGTTTCCAAGGCAGTAACCTAAGAGGAATACCAGTATTTCAATTCCTCTCCAGAAGTGAGGTCTTCATAGAGGGAATTCAAGTGCATTTCCTTGGGCCTCTGACTTCACTGCACACAAGATTGTGTGATACCTGCATGTACAGCTCATGGAGAAGGCTAGTGAAGCTTGATGGCTACAATGATGGATGGGTGGTCAGGCTTAGAGACATATTAAATAGAGTGAAAGAAGGTATTCTATATGACTATTACATTTAGTAGACTCTTACATTGGAACTATGCGTATTGTAAACATGAAGGGCACTGCTGGGTTTAAGGGCAGTTGCTTAAGGGTCATAAAGATGAGAGTTTGACACTAGATTCTTCACTTGTTAGCCTGTTCACATCACCAATTTACTTAAAGATCCTCTGTGAAATGGAGATAAAACCGGCTACAGTCATGTTACAAGGTCAGAACCAAATGTGCAATAAACAATGTAAAGATAGCACAGTTTCTCTGATAATTTCACTACATTTTTACTTAATACATATTGAGTGATAGATAATATGCATGTTACAGTAATTGTAATCTTGGAATGCATTTTTCTTTTGCCATACCTTTGGGGGAAATAGGCATCACACATACATAGTTCTCTTCAGAACATTCGGCTCACCACATTCTACCTGAAACAGGGGGTCTTATAGGACTCAAAGCTTTTGAACCAGAGCAAGAGTAAACATGAACAGGTCTATTTCTATAACAGGGCCTTTGTGCATTCTCTGCACCCCCCCCCCACCTATATTTGCACATGTATAGATAACTTCACAGTCAGATGCCTTGTCTACAGTTTATGTTAATAAATCGCTGTTCCATGACCCTTTTATACTATGGACTAAGGAGAGGCCATAGTTTATTATTTCTGTTTTATGGATATCACCGAAACTCTAAACCTTAAATGGCTCCATTTTGACCCCAACATTTTAGTTCATGGAATCTATCCCAAGTAAATAATCAGAGAAGGGGCTAGAGATTTATGTATAGGCATGTTCATCGTGGTGTTATTTATTATAGCAAAACAGAAGAAAAATCCCAAATATTCAACTTTAAGAGATTTATTAAATATATTATGGTCTTTTCATATGATGGAATTTTTTCAATAGTGAAATGACACTTTTAAAAGGCTATTTCATGATAAAATATTGAGTAAACAAAGAATGATTTGAAACTGTTTATATAAGTGTAATAAAAAATTTAAAATATTTTACAAATTACCAACTAAAGCAAATATACTCAAATGCTTTCACTCCTTTTCCTTTATAATGCTTGGATTATAGGATTTCTTAATACAATGTTTCCTATCTGAGTAAATATATCTGCAATAAGCATAAATTGTTTTAGTAGAACAAGCGAGAATACACATAATGTTTTTTAAAAAAGAAAAAGGTTTTCTTTTTGGAGAACTGAATATAAACAAGAACCCTATTTTCATTATTACAAGTGTATATTTTAAAAAATATAGATAGATACATATTTTGTTAAACCAGAATATCAAATATATACAAGGTGGGGTAAAAGTGAGTTTCCAGTTGTGAGTATGTGAAACAGAGTTAACTTCCTGCCTGATTGCCCCTAACTGCTTCTGCCTGCCAGCCTGATCACCCCCTAACCCAGTGGTTCTCAACCTTTTGGCCCTTTAAATACAGTTCCTCATGTTGTGACCCAACCATAGAATTATTTTCGTTGCTATTTCATAACTGTAATGTTGCTACTGTTATGAATCGTAATGTAAATATCTGATATGCAGGATGGTCTTAGGCGACCCCTGTGAAAGGGTTGTTCGGCCGCCAAAGGGGTTGTGACCCACAGGTTGAGAACCTCTGCCCTAACCACTCCCCTGCCAGCCTGATTGATGCCTAACTGCTCCCCTGTCAGCCTGATTGCCCCCAACAGCCCTCCCCTGCAGGCCTGATCCCCTCAAACTGCCCTCCCCTGCAGGCCTGGTCCCCTCAAACTGCCCTCCCCTGCTGGCCTGGTCACCCCTAAGTGCCCTACCCTGCCAGCCTGGTTGCCCTTAACTGCCCTCCCCTGCTGGCCTGATTGTTCCCAACTGCCCTACCTTGTAGGCCTGATCCCAGCTGTGCTCCCCTGCTGGCCATCTTGTGGCGGCCATCTTGTGTCCACATGGGGGCGGCCATATTTGACCACATGAGGGTGGCCATCTTGTGTGTTGGAGTGATTGTCAATTTGCACGTTACCTCTTTATTATATAGGACTAGAGGCCCAGTGCACAAAAATTTGTGCACTCGGAGGGGAGGGGGCGGCCCCTTAGCCCGGCCAGTGCCCTCTCGCAGTCTGGGACCCCTCGGGAGATAACAACCTGCTGGCTTAGGCCCGCTCCTGGGTGGCAGAGGGCAGGCCCAATCCCTAGGTGCAGCCCCTGGTCGGGATCAGAGCAGGGCTGATTGGGGAGTTGAGGTGCCGCCCCCTGTCATGCACAGAGCAGGGCAGATCGGGAGGTTGTGATGCCACCCTCAGTCACGCTCAGGGTAGGGCTGATTGGGGGGTTGGGGCACCGCCCCCTGTCACACTCAAGGCAGGGTCGATGGGAAGGTTGCGGCGCCACCCCCTGTCACGCACAGAGCAGGGCCAATCAGGGGGTTGGGATGCTGCTCCCTGTCACTCACAGAGCAGGGCCCATCAGGGAGGTTGGGGCTTCATACCCTGTCACGCACAGAGCAGGGCTAATCAGGGGGTTGGGGCGCCTTCCCCTGTCACGAACAGAGCAGCGTGGATAGGGAGGTTGTGGCCCCACCCCCTGTCACACAGAGAGCCACAGGGCGATCAGGGGGTTTGGGCGCTGCCCCCTGTCACGCTGATCCCGGTGCTGGGAGGCCTCGCGGCTCCACTGATCCCGGTGCTGAGAGGCATATTACCCTTTTACTATATAAGATAGAGGCCTGGTGCATGGGTGGGAGCTGGCTGGTTTGCCTTGAAGGGTTTCTTGGATCAGGGTGGGGGTCCCGCTTGGGTGCCTGGCCATCCTGGGTGAGGGGATGATGGCTGTTTGCAGCTGGTCACACACCCTTCAGGGTGGGGGTCCCCACTGGGGTGCCTGGCCAGTCTGAGTGAGGGGCTGAGGGCTGTTTTCAGGCTGGTGGGTGACTGAAGCTCACAGCCTCTCCTTTTTTTCTATATTTTTTTTTTTTCTGTGCCAGCTTTAGCTCTGAGGCTTGGCTCCAGCTCTGGGGCCTTGGCTGCTGAAAGCAGGTATCTGGTTTGTTTGGGTTCTATAATCGAAACACTGTTTCAACTCCAGCTCTGAGATCCTAGCTGGCTGAAAGCAGATTTCTGGGGTTTTGTTTAGCTTCTATATTTGTAACAATGTTTCAAACTGCTAGCTCAGAGGCCAGCAAGGCAGGCGGGGAACGTTAGCTTCCTCTGTCACTGAAGTAAGCAAGCCTCCTGTTCGCTTCAAGCTGCCTGGCTGCCAGCCGCCATCTTGGCTGGCAGTTAATTTGCATATCGCCCTGATTAGCCAATGGGAAGGGTAGCGGTCATATGCTAATTACCATGTTTCTCTTTTATTAGATAGGATTAATTACTGGCAGCCTGATGCACGAAATCTGTGCAATGGGCTTGGCTCTCATAGCCCCTGACCCTCGCAACCCCAGTTTTTTTTAAAGGTCATCCAGACGGTCATCTGCTATTCAGTATAATTAGCATATTAGCTCTTTATTATATAGGATTTTATTATTTTCCATTAGAATAACTGTAAACCCACTTTTGCCACACCATGTATATATAGTATACATATATTTTAGAATATATATTATAGACATATACTTCAACATTGTTGTGCATATATATTATGTAACAACTAGGGGCCTGATGCACGAATTCGTGCATGGGTGGGGTCCGGCCACCCTGCCCTAATGGGGGCCCATTGGTCCGATGCAGCAGGGGGAAGGGCCGCAGGCAGTTGGCTGGCCGGCCCCGCCCCTGATCGGCATCTTGGGGGCTGATTTGGGGTGGGGCCAGCCAGGGTTGGGGGGCTGATGGAGCCTGCATCAGGCTGGTTGGCTGCTGCAGTGCATGTCATAGCAACTGGTCATTCTGGTCATTATGGTCATTCTGCTGTTCCGGTCGCTGCGCTTTTATATATATAGACTAGAGGCCTGGTGCATGAATTTGTGAATGGGTGGGGTCCCTCTAGGTGGCCTGCAGGGATTGGGCCTAAACCCACAGTCCAACGCCACCTACAGTTTCTACCTGCCACTTCCACTCATCCTGGCCCCACTGTGCCTGCCATGGGCTTGCACCCAATCAGTCCCAATCAGGAGAGGCTCGCGCTGCCACAGCAGCACTCACCAGCCCTGAGCCCTGTGTCTGGCGCCCTTCCAAGGGGAGTTTCCTGTGGGATCGAGCTGAAACCAGCTCTCCAATATCCCCTGAGGGGTCTCAGATTGTGAAAGGTTGCAGGCCAGGCTAAGGGACCCCCCTGGTACACCATCGGCCCAGGGAGAGCCTGTGGGAGGGCTCCAGGGAACATCTGTCTCCCAGTGGTCAGTGCACGTCATAGCAAGGTATTGAGCAACCTTAACATATCATTAGCATCTTACACTTTGGTTGTTTGGTTTTTCTGCCATTTGGTCTATTTGCATATTACCTTTTTATTATATAGGATAGTATATATCATATAAGATTTTAATTAGTTTTAATTATATGTAAACACTGGATTCTGGTTTACCAGAATACATGATGTGAACCTTTCATCATTCACTATTCACTGTTGTCAAATCAATGAGAGTGACCTCCATGGATGGAGAGGAAATAATGGGATTTGCCATGTATGGTGCAGTCATTTGTCACATGAAATCTCTTCCCAAAATGTATCCCTGGAATGATTGTGTTAGTTCAATATGTACTTCAAGCAAACATTTATTAGCATCCTTTATAACCAATGGACATTTTAAAAATATTTGTAGAATTTTCTGTTTATATTTTGTATCTTGTAACAGTTAATTAAAATATGTGTATAAGCTTTGTTTTACCTCTTTTGTAGTTTCAATTAGGACTCTCAACCTTAACCTTATTGACATTTGGGGCCTGAAAATTCTTTGTTGTGGGGAGCTCTTCTTTGCATTGTAGGATATTTTGCAGCATCCCTGGTCTCTCTATTTCTCCCCAAGTTGTAAAATAAAACATGTCTACAAATATTCCCAATTGTCTCTTAGGATAAACAAAATTTCTCCCTGTTGAGAACCACTGTATTAAACAATAGGTGCGTGACTGAGAATTATAAATATGTTAACTAGACAATCTCAGTGGTCTCCTTTTCTAAATGAACTCATTTAGTTCTTGTGAAAATAACATTTATTTTAATTTTCTATTGTTTTGCTTGTACTAGTTATATCTAGACAGTCAATCTTGTTTGAAGATGTCTAATTTAAACAAATAACTGTTTCAAAATTTAATTGAGTGGAAGGGCTGGTAATTAACTGCTTATCTGATTTTAATCATTTTCTTCCCCCAGTCAGTTTGTGTGTAGAAAAATACTCAATCTAACACATCACAGAATATCCCAGTCAATTATTTACTCAATTTTTATAGTGGAATAAGCATTGTTTAGTAATCAGAAAAACATCTGTGTGTAGTGTGCCTGCGTAAGTTTAGGCAGGTCATTAAATTTCTCTTGGATGCATTCTCTTTATGTATTAAAAAGCTGGAATGAATACCAACATCCTTTAAAGATTTTGAGGGTTAAACAGAAAAGAGCAAAACATTTCAATATTACATCCATTCCTAAAGCTATTATTTTGCAGACACTGCTAACCTTTAGGAATGTAAAGCTGAACTAGGCCTTTTCATTGATTTCAATCAACTCACAACTTAATGGATGAGACACGTACAAACAGTGACCACAATCTGTGTCAAGGGTGAATCAGCGTTCTACCTGGCCAAGGATGGAACAATTTCCTGGGCGAAGGACTTTCCATGTTAAAACAAGAAAGCCACATGAAATCAGAGACAGGTGGTCACCCTAATGATATGTGCTTCCACTAGATTTTGTGCGAGCAAAGAAGAGGAGCATATTTGACTTGGTCAATAGGGTTTTAAGGATTCACCAAAAAGATATCACATTTGAACTTGAGATTTTGAAGATGAAGTTTGGATTTGAAGGAAGCAGGCTTCCTGGAAAAGAAAGGGGCAGATACTGACCACCAAGTATTAGAGCATATCAAATAGTGTGAAAATAATCTTATCACCGCAACCCAGGCTGCTAGTAGCAGAGTTGGCAGAAAGAAAATGTCAAGACATTGGGTAGGGTTGGCAATGGAAATCTAGGCATTTAACCTTTGGGCTGCAGACAGTATTTACTAACTCTAACCTGGAAGTAACATCGTCAAATAGGTTTAAGGAAGAGAGTTTTGACATTAAAATATAGGATGGGTTGGCATCAGGCAAGTTAGATGACTCAGGACCCTATTACATATAAGTTTCCCAGGCATTGTGAACAGAAAAGTATGATGAATTTAGGAAAAAGATGGAGGTTGAGGTATACAATTGATAAGGCGTAGTGACCTGTTTAATGTAAAACACAGGGGACAAGAAGCAGTTGAAGATAATGTCTAAGCTTTCTGATGATGGCTAAAATAGTGAATGGTAGAGCCATTCACAAAATTAAAAATATAGGAAAAAAATGGAAGTGATTATGGGGTGCAGGGTGGGTAAAGACAGTCAACTTATTAGCTACATTGAACTTGGGGTGCATGCCTGATCTTTATTTGGTCAATGATGTTTAGTTGGTAGTCACAAATGTAGGTTGAAGCTGAGCTTGAGGCTAGAAGTGAAACTTTAAATAAAACAAAATATCATGTGCACAAAAGTCATTGTTTAATCTGTGGATTTATGTGAGGTCACCCAAAGAGATTCTGAGGGTTAGAAGAGGAAAGCGCTGAGCACCGGGCTGCTAAGGGAAGGTTTCTCTCATTCTTTGTGGCTTTTCATTGACTTATTGTCAGGAGAGACAGATTCTCACCCACAAACACTGAAGGATTTTGAAATATCTGGTTTTAAAGAAATTGTCTTTGATGTTAATTTTGTTCTGACTTCTCAGATTTGTTTAGGGGCAACTTTATTGTTCTCATATTCACTCTTATCCAAAAAAAGGAAGAAAAAAAAAAAGATTTGATTAAAGTTAGTGGAGCTGGAGAAAAACATACCAGCAACTAATTATGTCACACTTTCCTAAAAGTTCCCTGAGTTCATTTCTTGTTATTTTGGGTCTGGGTGAAAAGAGACAGCAACTGAAATCACCTTTTGGTTGCTTGGCCAAAAACTCAGCTTCCTACGTTTAACTGAAATAAGTGTAACTCCTTTTTGAGCCAAGAATTAAGGCAGTGAATTCAGCCATCAATTCCCATTGCACGTGATGTGAAATCTAACAAATTTTTAAACAAGCACTCTGGAAACAATTAAAAGTAAGCAAGCTGCCCTGATCAAAGGCGGCTGATGTTTCAAATGGCGTTTTTGGTCACCCACAACTAGTCTTCCAGAATGTGCCTTGCCCTGTTGGAGCCTGGAGCACACAAAAAGAAAGTTTTTGTCGTCCTGCCCAGTGTGAGTGTAAGGCTGTGGGTCATTAGGAAGCAAACACATTAGGACTAAAAAAATAATAATAATTGTTTGGTTTATAGTCCCTTGGGGCTTCAGCCTGAATCAGACCTTAGCTGTGGTGTGATAACATTACATGCAAAGCTCTATGAAAAGTTTGCTGATATGTTACTGTCAGAAGCACATGGGATATTATTAAGTTCCCAAACAAACATGCAACTTGTGCTAACTTCAGAAAGACAAATGCCATCATACTTACAAAACATACTTTGTGTTTCCATGCAAACCTGGGAGATAGAAATAAACATGTTTTGTGTATCATTTCAGCTCTGCAAATCCTCTTTGTTCTGGACACACAGTTTGGGTCCCTGGGTGATCTTGATCTCGCAGTCAGGAATCCTCCACCTTTGACAGTGCGTGGCCAGAGTACGGGGGTCCATTTCACGCTGGGTCCTTCTAAGGCAGCCGTTCTCAACCTGTGGGTCGCGACCCCTTTGTCAGTCAAACGACCCTTTCACAGGGGTCACCTAAGACCATCCTGCATATCAGATATTTACATCATGATTCATAACAGTAGCAACATTACAGTTATGAAGTAGCAACGAAAATAATTTTATGGTTAGGTCACAACATGAGGAACTGTATTTAAAGAACCAGAAGGTTGAGAAGCACTGCTGGGAATGTTTAAATGCTGATTATGACTTTGACAAGACCCCAACTTTGGATTACACATGTATAGTTGGTGCAGGGAACTCTTAATATGATGCAATAATAATACTTTTTAAACAAAAAGAAGGATGAGGCAAGGCCTTTTGGCCTGCATCCATGTCAGTAAACACACTTATGAACTTGTAGTGGTGGAAGGAAGTGTAACTATCGAGCTCAAATTCTCACTTTACGGAAGAGGGGAACATGGCCAAAAGAATTTGAGATGACTTGCTGAAGGTCAGAGTTAGTCAGTGGCAGCTACAGGACTGGAGACTGGGTGTTTGAATTTCCACTAACTTTCTTTCCAAGGCATCCTATTGCCTCCATAATAATAATAAAAACCAAAGTCCAAGAAATATTTTCTATGCTAAAAAATACTGTACTATATATAAGCAAATTAGAGTTCACTGTGTTAGTACTTAAATTTAGTCTTCAAAAGTTCTTAATCCTCAGGCTTAACCACAAGCACTGTCACATTGAATGACCCCTTGAAGAGAAATGCATTATGTGGTAGATTGAAATAGTGATCCTAATCCCACCTCCCCCCCCCCCGAGTATTATTGCATATCCATGCCCTTGCATCATTCTTGGGGTGGATGGATTATTCTTCTCTCTATCTTGACTTGGGGCTTGATGTGTTTTAGAGAGTTAAGGATTGTCCAAATGTTCAGATGTTAGGAAACATGATGGTAGAGGCTTGAAGTGCAATTGCACAATCAAACTTGCCCTTCTTTTTCCTGCCTTTCCCCATGAGAACATTCCCGGGGTAGCCATTGATCTTACGCAGAATCAGAGTTAAGTACAGTCAAGTCCAGCCTAGATTAGTTGACCATAGATGTGTGAGTGAGAAATCATTGCTTATTGTGAATGCCTTTAAGACTTAGTAGTACTAGCTGATTAAAGAACATTGTTATGATAATAGTGACTGATGTAAACTATTTTCAGTGTGAATTCACATATGGGACACTCTTCTTTACTTTCTAAGGCAGGAAATAAATGAAGCCTTGACTTCAAAGACCCAGATCTAGGTAATAGATGTTGCCCAATGGAGTGATGCTAAGTGTTCACTTATTCAATGTCCCCTCTTTGCTTTACATTCCTGAGAGATTAAGAGTGATTTTTAATCATTCTTATATATAGTTCTCTTCACAGGGAGTTTGTTATGGACAGAATGTGAACCTCCCCTCCCATATCCTGAATCATACGTTGAAATCCTAACTCCCAACATAATGGTGTTTGGAGGTGAGACCTTGAGGAGATAATTAAGTTTAGATGAGGCATGATGTTGGGACCCCCTGATGGGATTGGTGTCTAATGTAAAAGAAATGGAGATAGGGATATATAGATGAGAGAGAGAGAGAGAGAGAGAGAGAGAGAGAGAGAGAGAGAGCAAGCAGAGCTCTCCATGTGAGGCCATTGAGAAGTCAGCTGTCTGCCAGCCAGGAAAAAGCTCCTCACCAGGAACTGAATCTGCTGGCACCATGCTCTTGGACTTCCTAGTCTGTGGACTGTAGGAGATAAATGTCTTTGTTTAGCCACCCAATCTGTGGTATTTGTTATAGCACCCCATGAGGATGATGTTGAGTTCAATGATGATCAAGTGTTAAAAAGCATGATCCTCGAGGGTGTAAACTTCTACTTCTTTACAAATTGAAATTTCCTTCCAAAAAAAGAAGAAGCAGAAGAGATACATTTTATCCAGAGTTACATTTCAAGTGATGTTTTTGTACCCCATTATGGATTGGCAGCCTAGCTGCCAGCAGCTGGAGGGTCAGCTGTGTCCCCATTATGGATGGGTATCTCAGCAGGGTGGGTGGAACCCAATGATTAGGAATCCAGACCAATGTATAGAAAAGATAACAGTGACTGGTGGTGGGAGTGCCTAGAAAGTATTCTAAGGTCAAACAGGGCCTGCCCCTTAGGGGGTAGCATGGCTTTGATCAACAGGACAGTAATAGAGTCCACACATATGAGTTGGGCATATTCTGGGCCTGGGCTAAGCTCTGGGGGGTAGGATTCTGAGCAGACATCTCCCCTCCCTTTGGAGGACTTACAGTGTGATGGTGATAGAAGGAAATGACACAAGAGTAGATGATATTGCTATAATGTGGTTGGTGATAATACAGGGATAGGCATGGCTACCCCTTCACTTCCTCTGGTCTTTCCTGAAATGCCACTGTCATCCTGAGTCTCTCCAGGCCCCTTTATAGAAAATCGCATCTCCCTGGATATCCCCTGTCTTCCTACCAGCTTTACTTTTCAGTTCAGAAACTTTGCAACACATTTTTATTTTACTTATTTTTCTAGTTTGCTCTCTTTCTCCCCTACCATAATGTAAGGTTTCTGGATAGAAATATTTGCCTGTTTTACTTTGTTGATATTGTTATTATTGTTTTACATATACAATAACAATTATTGTTATTCAAACAATTATTGTCTAAAAGAATGCCTAGCATATGTAGTTCTGGGGGAAAAAAAGTCAAATGAATGAACTCATAAGAAGTTAGAGGTATGTAGAAGACCATCCTGCTTGCCTCAATTGAAACTTGGAAGTTTCCACAAGGGAGTGATGCTGAAACTGAAGCTTGAAGTGTATTTAAGTATTAGATTTATGTAGAAAATCATGGCCTGTTCTAAGACAATCAGCCAGTCCCGTGATGGGATTGTGTGCGCACAGTCAAATTCCCATTATTCGTGATGATGTTGTAAAGGTGGAGAATTTTTTCATCCTGGGTATACTTCGAAGCTTTTTCTTTATCTGGATTTGTTGCAAGAGCAAGTAGATACATAAATGACATTGTTTTCCTTAGCCAGATATTTGATGAAACTTATTTACCTTGGCATCAAAAAAGTATTATGTGATAGGCTACAGATTCAGGAGTTAAAAGTAGAAATGCTCATTATCAGAAGGATGGTCCTGAAGGGCAGAGGAAGCCTTGGGTTTGGGGAAGCACGTTAGAGAAGTGAGGGAGAGAGTGACAGTCCATGCTACAAGTCCTCAGTACTGGAACCACATGTGGGAGTCTGTACACCTTCAAAGATGGGGGAGGTAGATTGTGGTGGTGCCCTGCTCCCTTGGAAGAGAGGCCATACATTGAAGCAGGGATGGAAGTATCCAAACAGAATGATTAGACCAAAGCTAATTATATTTTAATTATGAATGCAGAGTATTTTAATAATAATTCCATAATCATATTGAAAGCTTACTCTCTCTGGGCATATGCAGGCTCATTTGATCCTTGTAATGATCCCATGTGGCAAATGATATTTTTAAATTGTTTCTTAAGAGGGAAATGAAGTTAGAGAGGTTAAGTACCATATCTGACATCACTCAACTAGAATGCAGAACAGTAGAAAGCATTTATGTAGTCAAGATTTTTTTTCCCCCATTTGGTAGCAAATAAATAATGAGCATCTGCTAGACTTCAGCTAGCTCTAGGACTATATTGTGAATAAAAATGACACATATTTGCCCTCATGGATCTATACAACTAAGTGAAGTCTAAATTCCTAGGCTGTGGACACCTTCAAGCCATTAACCTATGCGCAAGAGGGAAAAGAAAGGGATAGATAGGATAGAGTAGAGGGGAGGAAAGAACCATTTGCGGCTGCATTTCTCCAGACAGGAAAGACATGAGAAAGTAAGTATTGTCTTGATTCAACAGCTAGTAGGGATTCATTAATTTATCTAGTCCATTGATTCAACACATTTGTATGGAGTACTTACTTGAGATGATTCAGGCCCTGATCAGGATGCCTAGGATATAGTCATAAACAAGGTGCTAAATCAGTAATTCAGCAATTTCAGGTAGTAATAGAGGCTGTGATGAATAGTGACTAGGTTTTCTGAGAGCAGCATTAGAAAAAGGATCAGGGGAAGCTATCTCAGAGCTGAGATCTGAATCCAAGAAGTCACCCAGGAAAGAGTTTTTCCAGGCAAAGGCTGGGAATTAGGGAAGATTTATTCCAGGCTAAGGCTCTATGCAGAAAACGTTAAGGCATAGTGTTAATAATAGAAGTGGGCTCTGGAGTTCAGGGGGCATTTAAAGGGCAAGGGGGTAGCCTGGTATGACAGGGAGAATAGCCTTATCACATACTACTTTGCTGATGAGAGTGAGGGGCCATCAATGTAGGGAGATGATGGAATATTTTTCTCTTCAAATTATTGTGGCTTCTCTCTCTGAAGGCTTGTACCCCACAGGAACGGACATAGGCTGTATCTCACCTTTCACAGATAAATAGGAACATCTCCTGTTAGGCCCAGGAGGAGAATGTCCTCAAAGGCCTTATTTTTCTGCATTTGAAATACTCTAGGTTTGGTCAATAGTAGGGGCGTCCACAGCACTGGCTGAGGCCAAGTGTTCTTTTTGGTGTGTTGTATATGATTTTGCAATTGGAGATTACATAGCACATTGTTGATAAGATCATTAATGGTTTTTCTAGTAGTTATTAATTGTTTTTCATCCATTTATAAATTGTGCCTCTGCAAACTGGCCCCAGGGTATAAGTACAGAAACTGAGCTTTGATTATTATAATAAGTAAAGTATTATTAACGAAAGCAATTACAGTTAATAGCTTCAACGAAGGAAAACAAAATGATAGCCTTTAGTGCTTTCCCACTGGGTAAACTAGATTAAATTACTTGCAGAAAAGAAAAATCTTTATTCCTGGTCCCACCAAACATTATAACTAGATGTTGCCTGTGGATATTTCTATCTCCTTCATTCAGAAGCAGAAACTAAGGCTGGAGCTATACAAGGTTATTGCTAAGTAGTTGCTCTGATGAGGCTAGAAGGCAGCAATCGGGATTGGAATTGGGTGTTCTTTTCCCCATGTTATAGATGGATTAACTGGGTTTCAGAGAGTTTGTCTAACTTAACCGCAATCTTGAAACTTAAAAAGTAACCCAGTGGAGATTAAAAACCTAATCAGTCTTCCTTCGCTCAGGATTTTTCTACTGTTTTCTTTGATCTGATCCAGTAATAATATGTGACATTAACATTTTTCTAAAGGATTAAAAATGGACATTCTCATGTATTATGCTTCTTATTTATTATAATTTTCTACAAATGGTAATGCAAGGTGTTTACCTTTATGGTGTTTATCAGTGTGATCAGAGAAGGCTGCGTGTGATTTGAAGCTCAAATGTTCTCTAGGAAAGTGAGGCTCAGAGAGGTTATGGGATTTGCATCTGATCACATAGCTGTTAATGAGAGACTTGATATTTGAACTCAGATCGTTCTGCCTCCAAACTTCAGTCTCTTGCCAAGAGAACTCAAGGTCACTCTTTGCACAAGGCTTCTTTTTTCACAAACAGAGTATTCATTCTGAAGGCAAAGGCCAGCTCAGAATATCTGCCAGCTCCCAGCTCTCTTTGGACGTCATATAATCTGCATTTCCCAAGGCCCGACCAGTCGTTGGCTATTTATGGGAAACTAATTCTAATATAATAACTCATGCTTTGATGACTTTTGCTCCTGCCTGTTCACATAGTTCCTGACAGTCTTCTTACTTGTGTTTGGAAGTCCAGTTCATGAGGGGCTCAAGGATGCGTCTGACAGCTAGATTCCCCTCTCAGAGTTTGCTCACCTGCTCCCAGGTCCCAGGTAAACATCCTCTGATATCTGAAGGTGGTCCCCCAGCACCACGGGTACAGGTATCCTCTGTGCCTGATGTTCTCTGTGTGAGGGCTCCATGTGCCAGGAAGGGGGTCCTCTCCTTCCTCCAAATTCTCATCTGTAGAATTGTGTAGAGAGCACACACAAGTGCCAACATGGAATTAAATTATAAACTTGTTAGCATTTTGATTGCAGCGTCCAGTTTTCACCCAGGGCTGAAAGGTAACCTAATCCAACATTCCTATCTTGAAATACCAGGTGCCCAGTGAAAGGCTGCCTTATTACCCATCCAGTTTTAGGTGGAGAAGTCTGAACAGAGAGAGCAGAGACCAACAGCGACCCCTACTCAGTCTGCTTATCACAAGGAAAAGGAGGTTAAGGTGACCCCATTCCTCCCTGAGCATAGGCAGCTCACGCCAAAAAGAAGATGAAAGAGAAGGAATGGCTCGGCTGCCTTTCAGTGAGAAACTACATAGTGGAGATCCCAAACCAAGTGACATCAGACTGTCCGCATTCCCAGCCAACAGATAGGTGGCCCAGTCCTAACAAGGAAGGCAGTGGAGGGGTGGTGGTGGAGAGACAGAGACAGAGATAGCCCTTCCAGAGAGGATACAATTGCTACTGGAAGGTCCTTCTTCAGGGAAAACATGAGGGCATTTTCAATCCTTTCAATACCCACATCGCCGCATCCCTGCAGGTGCCAGACTCTCATCTTCAACTGAGTGTGGAGAATATTCCTCTTCCCGGGTCACCGTGCATTGCCCTGCAGATCAGCCCTTGAAAATGGCGCCCTCCCAGAACTGCCCCTTGCCAGAAACCCGTGCTCCTCACAGCCTAGCAACAAGCAGAGACAACACACAGCGGCCAACTCTGGATACTCTGCCTTTTCCTGCCTCACAAGGTGCATCCTCTGCCCTTGTTTTCCAGTCTTACGTCCTCTTCAAGTTCATCATGAGATTAGCATTCTTTTACATTTCTCTCCTCTCCTTCCTTAATTCTCTGCCCTGGCATTTGCCATGGCCTCTGTTTCCCTTGGGAAAGCACAAGCAAGCATACACAGACACAAAACCAGCCCAGCCCTCACATCAGAGCGGTGCTGTGTTCCAGGGTGAACTTTCATCTCTTATTTCTACCTCAGCATCTCTCCTCCTAGACTGAAGTTTTCTTTGCTTGCTTGCTGGCCATTTCATTATCAAGGTACGTACTGCCTACAGTTCCTGCAATAAGTGCTCAAAACACAAATAGATGTAGCTCAGCTCTGGCCTTACGGCCCCTACACATAACTGCAGAGACAGGTAGGTCAGCAAACATTTGAAACAAAATGTGATTTGGGATATAATTGGAGTATGAACCCAGTGAAGAGGCAGCACAGCTGGTGGGTAAGGACAGGCTTTCTGAGTCACATTCCAGCTCTGTGATATACGTGTGTATGGTTTAAGGCAAATCACTTATATCCCTGTTTCCTCAGTCTCCTCACCTGGAAAATAAAGTTATTATCAGTACCTCCCCCAAGGGGTCATGGTGAAGATTAACTGAGTTAATTTATGAAAACATGTCTTAGAATTGTGCCTGGTACAGAGTAAGTGCAGGGAGGATGCGCTTTCATTAACTGACGATGGAGGGTGGGGAGAGTGATAAAGTGGATGGTGTGGGGGGCTGCCCGTGGATGTCTTCTGTAAGAAGAGAATATTGGAGCGTGTTTTGAGAGGAGAGTTTGGTTTTGCCTGGTGGGTGAGGTGTGGAGGGAATGCTGGTTAGAGATGGACATGAGCCCAAGGATGCAGTGTGAGAAAGGCTCCTGTGAGCATTGCTCCTATTGGATGTGGCAAGAGGACAAGAAAGGTGTGAAGAGATGCTGGCAGGAAAGGAATGCTGGGAATAGGCTGGAGCCAGATGTGGGTGGTTCATGCATGTCATAGAGAGACATTTGTATCTCATCCTATAGAAGACAGGGAGTTTGGGGGAATGTTAAGTAGGTTTGCTTCATCTGACTATGACTATGGCCGCAAGCAATGGCTTTGCTCTTTAAAGTCTTGGAGTGGTGAGGAAGGGCACTTTCTAAGGATTCTTGACCTTCGAGGTGTGTCCATTCTTTTGTTCAACGACTGGCTCCTTCAAGCCAGCCAATTCCTGCCAATCACCATGGGTTACAAAAATGAACCAATTTTCTGGATTGAACTAATGTTTCAGATTGTTTTTCCTCTCTTCCCTCAAAAACTCTGAGGGATTTTCATGCAGCTCTTTGCCTTGGTCATGTTCTTCCTTGCCCTTCCTTTTTGGCGGGCATCCAAACTTCATGGTAACCAAGCAGAGGCTATGATTTTTGGATGTCTTCCCTTCTGCAAAGTGACTCACAAGTGAAATGTGCTTTTTCTCCAGTGGAAGTATTATGACCCTAACATTTGATCCAGGACTTGAACTAGTGCAGATGACTGGAACTCTGAAAAACTGCATGTGAGTCCTCTCCATCTTCCAGGGAGTGGAGGCGTCTATGTCTAGCAATGAGAACTCTGACTCCCTAGGTCTCTGTCACTGGATCTTGTTTTTTTTTGGGTTTTGTTTTGTGTTTTTTTGTACCTTATAAAGACTGATCATAGATTTGTTGAGCATGACTCATCCCACACAATGCATCTCTCTGCTGTAATGCCCCAGTACTTCCAGAACAGCCACGTCTTAGCAATAGCAAAGGCCATTTTACACAGTCCGTGAAGGTATTGGAGAAACACTGAGGGGTGATCTCATTGTTCACGTGCAGATGGGCCCCAGTGTTAGACCTCGGTGTGAGTCCCTCACGTGGCCCAGGCTAGGGTGATTGTGTGCATGCCTGCATGCACACATGTGTTTGGCAGCAGAATTATGGATATGGATGTCATATTCTCAATAAGAGTTATTTCTCTTTCCATGTGTTGCAGAGCTCTTATCTTTATGAATTCTCAGTTCTCTTCCTATTTTGAACTAGGTGTTTTTCTTTCTGTGAAACGTCCTCCCTCTAGCTCAATGCTGCTAAAAAGAAGTAACAAAATGCAATTATTTCTCTTTTTTTTTTTTTTTTTTTTTTTTTAGTAAGTGTTTATCAGGAAGAATCTTAGTGTCGTTAGATACTATATTTATGGATACGATGATGTGATCCTCTAGAAAAGATCATATTTTACTTTCCTAGTACTTGGCACAAGGCTGAATATGTAAATTAATTAGTGATTACTTCACATCTATTAAAAATTTGGAGCTTATCTCTTTAAAATATAAAATATACATTTTTAAATTAAAAAAATTATTTTATCTATTGGGGTAATATTGGTTAATAAAATTATATATGTCTCAGGTGTACAATTCTATAATGCATCCTCTGTATATTGTATTATGTGCTCACCACAAAGTCAAGTATCCTTCCATTACCTCTTTTCTATCTCCTCCTACTCCCCCGTCCCCTCTAGTAATCACCATACTATTGTCTGTGTCTATGTTTTGTTTTGTTTTGTTTTTCTCTTTGCTTAACCACTTCACCTTTCTCACCCCTCCCCTAACCCTCTCCCTTGTGACAGCTGTCAGTCTGTTCTCTATATCTGAGTCTGTTTATATAAAATATCTTTCTTTTGCTCTCAAGTTTTTCTCTTGAATATTATGTATATGTACTATAATGTCTTAGTTTTCTTCTGAGAATGACATTTTTATATTTTTGACATGAGGAAATAACTCATATTTTTGTGATCTACCATCCACACTAGAGCATGCAAGAATATTAATATTTCTGGATATTTTAGTTGATTTGAATTGCATTGGCAAGCAAAGGGAAGCAGTGGAGTATACAAGTTAAAAGCTCTGGTTTAGTCTGTCTTGCTTAAAAACCTTGCTCCTCCTCTATCAGTGGAAACTTAAGTAAGTCATTTTACTTCTCTATCCTTCAATGTTCTAATTCATAAAATGTTTAAAACCCACTACTGGAGCCATATTGTGAGCATTAAGCAATTTAATTCCCATCAAGGGCTTTTAAGAGGAACTGGTCCAAACTAAGCAGTCTGTAATTGCAAACTGATATTTAGTGCCTCGACTAAAATCCCGTTCTGTCATCTGTCATTTGTATTTCTTCCCCTAATTCTGTAATGTCTAGACTAGTGCCACTACTAGGAGCTACAGATAACAAAATCTAATGAAATCTCTAGTCAATCCTTCTTTAACCTACACACCAACCTTTCTTCTGGCCTCCAAGCACAGGATGCAGCTGCTTATGAAGAAGCCAGATTTCTAGAGGATTAAAAAGACTTTCTCTTTAATCCACATGATCTTCTCATCTCATGACCAAACCAAGCTGATGGTCTGCATCATAGTGTTCCCTGGAAAGAGTTATAACACTAACATTTATGGAGCATTTACTGTATTCTGGGTACCAACATACTGCTCTAAGTACTTTACATGGGCTTACGAGCTTTATTCTTGACCCTATATGTTAACTAATATTACTATCCCCATAACATAGATGTATTTAGTCAAAGCACACAGGGTAAATAGATACCAAAAAATGACTGCTGGGAGATGGAGATTATATTTGGATTAAGCAGTGTGTTGGCAGTTTGAGCTTTCTACTCTGTTTCCACCCCCATTCTCACTCCCAGAGAACAAGGTAATCATCCCATGAGAATCAAGAACATGTCTGGTTGCTTGACAACCCAGTGATTTCCACAGTGCCTGGCACATAGTAGGTTCTCTGTAAATGTTTGCTCAATGAATGAGCAAATCAGGTATAAATATCTTTGAATTATTTTATGAGATTAAGTAGTCGAGATACAGATTTAAGGTAAATAATTGGGTAAACTTTGCAATGGGTCTGGTGAAGGTCATGGAGAAGAATAAAATATTGAGTTTATTGAAGGTCTACTGTGCTCTAATCTCTGTGCCTGACACGTTTTTGTTCATTATGGTTTAATCCTCAGAAATTTATGGGATGAAGAATAGAATCTCCCATTTATATCACGCCAGTCCTTTATTACCCTTGGCTTATGTTTCTCCCAAATAGGAATAAGAGCAGAGCACAACTGTGTCCTCTGCTTTAAGCCTCAAAACCACAACATGACCAATTGCGTCATACTCTATGTGATAGGATAACAAGAATAACAGTAGTGCTAACCAGCTATGTAGCTTTCAAAGTTTCACAAACCAATTTTCCAGCTCCTGTGGGGTGAATGAGAATTTGCCCCGTGAATTGCTGTTTACCATGCCCTTGGCTGACGTGTGTTTTGAGGAATTTTTGTTTTGTTTCAGGCTAGATTCTGAGAAAAGCTGACATAGTCATATACATTTAGGGGAACCCTCAAATGAATTTTAACTACACTGTGTAGGTCCATAACAAAACAGTACAACCACGAGTTGTTCAGATGGCCATTAAACCCACTTGATCTTACTCCAGATGTTTCCTGTATCGCATGAAACAAACTCTTGGAGAACAGTGCATTTCCCCAAATTTTCCTGTGTTTAAAATTTAGGTACTAAACAGACATGGTCAGTGAAACTATAGAAATCAAAATTCAATTTATCATCCCAGTTGCCCCCCGCAGATGTGTCTCCTTGCCAGGTGTCAGATCCATTACTGCTGATACAGTGGCTTTTCAAAAGACCCTCTTTTCTGTTTTTTCTACACTCTGATAGAATTCCTCTCTCTTCATTTCTGGCAGCTGCTTTTATGACATCTTGAATCATGCTTTGGAGAGGTTAAAAGATGGGTCGGTTTTACTTTTCCTCCTGCCTTTCTCCATACAAAATTGCTTATGGATTAACCCTGGAGGAGGAAAACTAAAAGGCTATTGATCAGGTTGTCTTCTGGTCTTGGCCTAAGTACCATCAACATTCCCAAGCCTGAGAAAACCATGACCCTGGCCTGAGATGATGACTTTGCCTTCCGCTGTCTGGAAGCCTCAAAACCCACACCCATTTCCTCCCCAGCACAATCATCTCATTTCAAACCTCACATTTCAGGTTTGGGAAATGACAAATCAGATTTTTGGAAATGCCAGACTTTCAGGGTTGAGTTTCATTTGATGGCCAATGATATTCACTGTTTGCTTTTGCCCACCTCTCACCCACAGCAGGAAACACTTTTTTATACTTCTCTAACATCACAGACTATATCCCCCCTCCCATTCTGTCCCAAGAGTTGCTTTATATACTATTTAAAATTTGTTTTTAAACACTACATTTTAAGTAAATATTTTATCTGTACAGTTTTCTCAGAGTGGTGTTCTGCAACGATCTCTAGAATAAATGTTCGTATCTCCCTCCAAAAAAGTATATGTTGAAATCCTAGCCCCCAGTGTGATTATGTTAGAAGGTGGGGCAGGCCCTCATAGTGGGATTAATGTCCTTATAAAAGAGATTCCAGAGGAATCCCTTGCCACTTCTGCCATCTGATGACACAGCAAGAATATGGCTATGAATCAGGAAGTAGACTCTCACCAGATACCAAATGTGCCTGTACCTTGATCTTGGACTTGCCAGCCTAGAAAATTGTGCAAAGCAAATATTTATTGTAAAAGCTAGGCTGCATATGAGCCCAACTGGTGTGGCTCAGTAGTTGTGCATGGACTCATGAACCAGGAGGTATAGGTTTGATTCCCATGCCCAGGTCGCAGGCTAGATCCCCAGAGGGGGATAGTCAGAAGGCAGCTGATCAGTGATTCTCCGTCATCATTGATGTTTCTATCTCTCTCTCCCTCTCACTTCCTCTCTCTGGAAAAAAACAAGGCTAGACAGGCTATGATATTTTTGTTTTAGCAGCACTAAGTCACAATTCCAGACAGACTTCAAGACATGGAAAAAGGATCTATATCCAAAGTAGTGAAGGTGATGCCATTCCCCTTGTAGACTTGGGTTATGCTAAATAGCAACACACTGTACTTTTACATGTTTTACATGTTTTAATTTATTTGCTCTATTGGTTTCAATTGCTTTTTAAGACAATTTATTTGTATTATTTTAAAGCATTGTGGTGTCAACAGAGGAAACACACGGAGCCCAAACAGAGTCTCTTTAAAAGTAGCATCTGAAAGTATTAGATATCAAGTTTTTAGAACATAACCTTTATTTTCAACTTCTCACATTATTTCTCTTAAGTAGATTAAGATTCAACTGGCTTATGACAAAATGAGAGCAGGGCTTGTTGTGAAAGAACATGAATCTGTGATATAAGACCCACTGGTGTACTTAGATGGCTTATGACATCTATTGAACAAGAGAAATGATATCATAAATACTTATGACTCTTGATATTAGAGAATTGTTTAAAGAAATGTAAGATTTTTTTCTTTGGGCATTTTTGTAACTCAGTAAAATAGGGCCAAGCCAGTAAAAGCCATAATTTGATTAAATTGGTCAATGTAGGCATTCTGGCTGAGTGGTGCTGATTTCCCAATGACTATAGGCAGGCTTGATACTTTTATTGATGGAATCGAATAGAAAATGCTTATGTCTTCAATTTGGTTTTGATCTTGATTTTATAATATAAGGTTATTTGAGCAATTGGAATTAATTCAGGGAGTTTTACTTGCCTTCCAATATTATTTTTTACCACGTATCTAATCCAGCTGTATTCTCCACTTACCAATTTCTTTAAAAGTCTGTCCACACACTGGGTTTTCCATGCTCTATTTTGTTACAAATGTCTTTCCCTCTGTAAGTACCACCCTTGCCCTGTTTATTTGCACAGAATGTCTTACCACACTGAGAAGGTGAGGAAAGCAATCTTTTATTTGAAAGAGATGAATAGGTAATATTTGAGATCATAGTGCTTTGGTCTCTGTAGATTCATTTCATAGAAACATTGATATATGAGTAGGAAAATAATCCATTGGTTATTCCTTCCTACCTGAGCCCTGCTTGCTGGCTGATATAAAGTGCCATGTGATCAATTTAGTTTTAATTTGTTCAGGCAACTGAGTTCCTAATGTTTCCTATGAGAGATTCATCTCTGTGCTTAGTGACTCAGTAATTTCCTGGTTAAATTTTTTTTCCATATCATGTATGTGTTCTGTATACATGGATCACCCTTTTTAATCTCTTTATCTTTGTGATAGTTGCATATCATATGCTTCAGATGATGTTAAATGGTTCTCCCATACTCTTTTCTCATTGGGTCATAGGCAATGTATACTTAGCTCTGTTTCTCTACTTTAGTAAGTTAGTTCCTAAAGATACTCATGGTGAGTTTGAGTTCTCACTGATTTAAAAACAGATTTCTCCAAGAAATTACTCTGTCCTCCATACTGACATTAGGCCTTTGCAAAGTCTGTCTTTCTTTGCTGTGGTAAGTGACCTCCTGCCATGTAGATTTTTTTCTTACCCTTCACCAGACAGACTCATAAAATTCAAAGTTTAAAAGGAACCCAGTGAGCAGCTTGCTCAGTGGTAAGAATTTAGTTGTAGAAATGAGAGAAAAAAAAGATTACTGGTGAAGTTGAACTCTAGATTAAATTTTTTAACCATTTCTCATCAAGGTTATTTTGACAATTAACTGAGTCAAATATCTTTTGATCAAATACGATTGTCATTTAGAAAATAAGTAACTTAGATAGAGAATCTTATTGTTCAGTTGCATCATACATGGGGAATAGATTATAAAATCAGTGTTTAGAGTGAAAAATTAATCCAAAATTTCTATTGAAAAATTCCATAGGTTATCTACAAAGTACAAACAGTATTAATGATTGGGGAAACTTCATACAAGTATTTGTCATAGGTTTGCTATAATGCATTGGTTATATATATGCATGATGGCTATATGATGCAATCAACACACAGGAGTGAATTCCAACCAAATGGTCAATTTTAGGCAAGTAAAATGGGCATATTATATTACATATTATACTTACTTTGTAACCCATATAGCAATTAGCACAAGCAGAGGACTTTTAAAGCCAGTGTACAAACAAATGCATTCCTTTCTTATTGTGTTAGAGTTACTATAGTAACAAAGAAAGCTGGATTCTCTGTTCATCTTGGATCTTTGAGTGACTGCAGTGTGAAAGTCTCCCTGCTAACCTATGCTGGTCATTGTTGAAATGAGCATAAGTGAAAAATACATTTTGTATTACAACTGAAACCCAGGGGTTATCTGTTACTTCAGTGTTATATGGTATAATATATTCATAGTGACCTATGAATATAGGGCTTGTTCAGTAGCCCAGTCAAGTCAATAATGTTCCAGGCTTTCCAACCCATTTTTTCTCAGTTATTATGATCATTTTGACTTTTCCTTCATCCAGGTCACTATACATAGTTGATAGAGCAGCTCTAAGAATCATATTCTTGGGTTATTTTCAAGATAAGAATGAGAAGATCTTTAGTTTTATCAGATAGAACAATACTCTTTCATTATATTTCTGCAAATATCTCCTTGGTCATAGCTAGCTCCCATAGCCTCTTCTAGCTTCACAGGAGGCTACATATATCAGGTAAAGGGAATGAAATTGTTTTGATTGACTTAGTTGTATCATACTTTTCTTTTCTTGCTGGCCACATTATAATTCCAAATGAACCAGGATTCTGTTAGCAAGACTCTTTGAGTAGGGAACTAGCAATGCCCACCATACTTCTCATCCTTTCCTCCCCATTCCTAGCTATACTTGCTTATTTGAGTAAGTCACAGGACTTACACTGGGATTACTGCGAAAGTACTATCTGTGTACTTTCTGAATACCAGTTTGTCCTGCCACTCACTATCAATCCTCTCTATTTGTGTTATTGCCTCTTTGTTCTCACCCACCCCAAACAGTCTTGATGTTATCTGTCTATATATGCATATCATCCACCTTATTCAGATGTATTCTTCCTTAGTATTTGACATATAGAAGATGATCAATAAATATTGTTGCAGTGAATGAATGAATGGTTATATGGTTTTCAGAAAACCGTTCTGAAATGTTGTGTTATATCATAGCACTTCCCTGTGCAAATACACCAATATCTCCCTTTTCTCTGTGGTAAACAACACACATGTTATCTGCCTTTCAGGAAATCTAAAACTCAGATCTACTCAACTTCAATTCTTATTACTCTTCAGTAAGTCCCCTAAATTTAATCCCATGATGGTCTTATCACAGTCCCATATGAACTACTCTATTTAGTGACATTTGATATGTGAAAGTGATTTATACAATATAAAATAATACAAAAAAGAGTGATTCTTTTGAGTAGCTTCATGTCCTTGTACATTCTTATGTTTCTGTCATTTGAAAATCCTTTCTTTTCCCATTCCCTTTCCCAAAATATTTGTCTTTTGGCCCTCCTATTGCTGACATTATCAGCAACCCACCTACACCTCATAGCACTCATCTCCACATACTGAAAACTGATATTTTTAACATCCAGGACTCTCTACCAAGAACAGATTTTTTTTTTTTCTGACTGAGGGATAACATCCCACCTGTGTTAATGCCTCTGGGATCAGCCCTTAGCTAATGACATATGGGGAACTTGTGTATAAATATCTTAACTTTCTCATCACATAGATGGCATAACTGTGAGGTATGCTGGACATGATCTGCCAGAATACCCATTGGGATTAAACTCAAAGTTGTCCACAGTAATAACCTGTGTTTTGTCATGTATTATTATTATTATTATTATTATTATTTTACTTTTTTTACTTTACCTGACTCTCTTCCTTTTCTCATCTCGCTTCTCTATCATTACTTTCTGGGTGTCTTTCAAATAAAGCCCTTAAAGTCAATTCCTTGTCTCAGTGTCTGCTTCCAAGATAACTCAGATTAATATATTAGATCAACCCAGACTCATAGCCAGGTTAATACACCTCCCTTGAGTGACTTCATTCATGTGACTTTCACTGATTTTTAGGCCAGTTTTCATTTTCTCTCCCACTTGTTGTTACTTATGGTCACTCATTATTTTTCCTTCCAAATATTTTTGTACCTGCTTATACTTACAATATTCTCAAAATGTTCTTTGTACCATTGTTTATTCTCTTCAATAAATTCTTCAGCTTCCCTGTGGAAGTTGTTATGCTTTATGGAAATTCTATATGACCTTAAACTACCTGGCCTAGACTTGACCACTGAGAAGGTACCCCACAAGTGCTCTCTGGTTAATTGGTTATTGCAGGTCTATGAGATATCATGAACTTCTGATAATTCAAAAGAAGCTGTAACCCAGGATTTTGTACAGAAACTGTTAAATCTAGTTTTGCAACTCATCAATGCTTCAAATTATATCTGAGTTCGGATGCTGACTTTGGCAACTAATTATTGGCCAGTGAATTTGGAAATGTCAGTTAAGTTCTCGGAGCCTCAGATTTTACATTGGATAAATGGAGCTAATTACCTCTATCTTATAGACTAATCATGCCATCAGAGTATATATAAAAAGTAAAAAGGACAGATATGATCATTGAAGGAAAGACAGAATACAGCAATGGATGGTATAGACAAGGTCGTGAGAACAGCAATAATACAGAGATATGTGACCAATGAGATCATTAAAACTATCCAAACAACAGTGGAGTCCTTTACAGGATTAGGAAGTCTTAAACTTCTTTTCAAAATTGGTAACTACAGGAGGGGAGTTCCAGAGGGCAGCTCGTTAAGGGAACTTAGTTTAGAGACACAAAGGACAGAAGAAACAGAGGAAGAGCAGCCACACTCAGAGAAAAGAGATTATGACAAAGATTACAGGTCTTGATCTGCTCTGATCAATAACTGGGCAAAGCCTGAGTCTGAGAGTCCCCCTAACTAACTCGGAGTCTAGTTTTGTGAAAGTAGAAATAAATATAAGGAAGAGAACCAGAATTAGGACCAAGATTCTGATTCCAGCCACCTGTCTCTAGGGTGAGGAGAGAGGAGTACATAAACAAGACCATGTGTGATTAAACATGTCTGTGAATTATTATAAGCATGCCACAGAAAAGACATGTTTTGTTTTTTATCTCTTTTGCTGTATAATTTTGCTTGTTTATATCACAAATATTTATGGGAAAGAAACATTAAAAAAACAGATCTGAATTTATTATTCAGAATCTACTGTATCAAAGGATATTCCCATCATTTTGTTGGTCTTTGACTAACTCTTTAAGATCACTGTTTACAGAGTCTCTATTGTCACCTAGGGGAACGTAGTCTTCCTTTGGAAAAATCTGTGGAGACTATCTCTCTTACTACTTTCCTACAATTATTATGAAAAATACCTTAGTATATTCTAAATGCTAAGCATAAACATTATGCCAAATATGGAAATGCAACAGCTATATTCTGATGATGATGCCACATATTGATCAGTGAATATTAGTCCCAACTGATTGCTGTTTGAAAACGATAGAACATTTAATGAACATTTATGGTTAAAATCCCTTTTTCTTAATATATATCTTGAAAATCAACTTCAAACTGAGCACTAGGAGTGAGCTATTACACCTTTTCTGTTAATTCATTGTTCAGAAAAATGTATTTGGGCAATTCTCTACAAAGGGACATTTGCTTTCTCTATATTCTGTTGGAGCTACATTCTGATGACCTTCAAGGCCAGTGGGATTCTGATAAATGGTAATTGAGATGGGAGTGGACTTTAATTGCATGTCTAGAAGAGGACTGCTGGATAACATTAGTGAATATATTATCATTTTATGGAAATGCAAAAATATCCAAATGATTTAGTTCTCAGGACTAACAAAAACAAATCTTTCATTTGAAAATCAGCCTGATAATTTATGTTAATAGAGTCAATTGACTCCTGTACTCTCTGAAATAAACTGTTATAAAATGTTTTGCAAAAGACCCATGAGTGCACTATAATGTTAACTTACAATTAAATTCTGACATATCTAAGGAGGAAAATATATCTTTCAAGTAAAGAACCTCCTATCTATTTAATATTGATGCCTTCCCTTATCCAGTCAAATATTCATTATGTCCTGTTATGTGCCAGATACATTGTAAGTTATGGGAGATATAGAGAAGTGAAGGAGATGAGTCAGAGCCCAGTACAAGAGACATATAATGATTGAATACTGTTTGATAAATATAGTACATATGTTTGGAGTGACCAACTCTATGGCCTGAGACTAAAGTTGGATTCTGAGAAGTCTTCTCAGCAGAGGTGACACTTGGGCTGTGTCTTGAATTTTAGGGTTTGCCTTCCCAGCCAATAACTCCTACTCATCCTCAAAGACATAGTTCCTTTCTTATCTTTGGGGCAGATTTCTCTTCTCCATATCCTAGGCATGTCCAAAGAATACCTGCCCTTGGGAATCAGCCTTTTATCTGAAAGGTCATCTTTGGCACCCATTAAATCTGTTTCCTGTGTTTCTTTTCACATAACATATTATATATATTTTTTCTTCATAGTCATAATAATCTGATTTTAAGTAAGATTTCTGTTTATCGGAAAACTAAGATGGCGGCATAGATAAACACCAGGAAATAGTCGCCTCCCACAACAATTGAAAATTAGCCCAAAGGACGGAGCAAACATCGTCCAAAACAACAGGAAGGCTGGCTGAGTGTAATTTCTACAACTAGAAGAAAAGAAAAGCACGCTGAGAGCCAGAGGAGCTGCGGAGGCTGAGTGCAGAGGTACTGCGGCGGCTCGCGCTCTCGGAAAGGGGGTGGCACCTGAGGACGCGGCTGTCTTTTTGAATCACAAGCTCCCGACTGCTCTGAACTCCGGTTCTGGGAAGTCTCTGGGGACCCAGGACTCATACGGGCAGAGGCTGCTCTCTCAGGCGGCAGCGGGCGACTTGGGGGCGGATTTTCCTCGGAGGTGCTTGCAGCCATTGCCGGGACACTGAGACGCGCGACTCCGGGCACAGAGAATCAGCCATAGCTTCTTTCCCCGCCCTTTGACTCCCTGAGACCCCGCCCCACCCGGGCTGCAGCAGAGGCTTTTGCATGTGAATGCCCCAGAACTTTGCAACCTGATAATTACCTAACTGCAGCCGGGCCAGCCAGACCTGCAACTTCCAAGAGAAGGCCCAAGGCCCCACAGCGGCTTGCATTGCTTCACAGCTGAGCCTCTTCGTAGTTCCTGCTGTGTGGCCTCAGGCAGGGGCTGAATTAGCACCTCCTTAGATCCAGGAGCCACTGTACCCAGTGGTCAGAGGGGGTCCATTCTCCCACTTCAGACACAGCTGCTTCCCACAGCCAATTGGCCTGGAGGTCAATTCCTCCCAGTGATCCTACAACAATCGAGGCACCAAGAGTGCACCAAGAGTGTCCACCCCAGGTAACTGGGGAGGCTGAGCCACTGGGCCCTACAGGACACCCAGCGCGCAGGCCACTCTATCAACACAGGGAAGCAGCCAAAATGCGGAGACAAAGAAACAGGTCACAATTGGCAGAAACGGAGGAGGCCAGACGACTGGATATAGAGTTCAAGGCCACGTTTATAAGGTTTGTCAAGAATTTTATGGAAACCGCCGATAAATTTAATAAATCCCTCAAGGAGTATGGTGAGACCATGGAGGTCATGAAAAAGGACCAATTAGAAATTATGCATACACTGACTGAAATAAAGAATACTTTACAGAGATCCAACAGCAGACAAGAGGATCCCAAGAATCAAGTCAAAGATTTGAAATGCAAAGAAACAAAAAATACCCAACCAAAAAAGAAAAAAGAAAAGAGATTAAAAAAATATGAAGATAGTGTAAGGAACCTCTGGGACAACTTCAAGCGTACCAACATCAGAATTATAGGGGTACCAGAAGGAGAGAGAGGGCAAGATATTGAAAACCTTTTTGAAGAAATAATGACAGAAAACTTCCCCCACCTGGTGAAAGAAATGGACTTACAAGTCCAGGAAGCGCAGAGAACCCCAAACAAAAGGAATCCAAAGAGGACCACACCAAGACACATCATAATTAAAATGCCAAGAGCAAAGGATAAAGAGAGAATCTTAAAAGCAGCAAGAGAAAGACAGTCAGTTACCTACAAGGGAGTACCCATCCGACTGTCAGCTGATTTCTCAACAGAAACCATGCAGGCCAGAAGAGAGTGGCAAGAAATATTCAAAGAGATGAATAGCAAGAACCTGCAACCAAGATTACTTTATCCAGCAAAGCTATCATTCAGAATGGAAGGTCAGATAAAGAGCTTCACGGATAAGAAAAAGCTAAAGGAGTTCATCACCACCAAACCAGCATTATATGAAATGCTGAAAGGTATTCTTTAAGAAGAGGAAAAAGAAAAAAGGAACTCTTACCATTTGCCACAGCATGGATGGAACTGGAGAGTGGATAAATACCACAAGATCTCACTTATTTGTGGAATTTAATGAACAACATAAACTGATGAACAAGGACTGATCCAGAGACGGAGAGGCATTGATTGGACTGTCGGGCCTTGGAGGGAAGGTAGGGGAGGGTGGGGGCAAGGGGGAAAGATCAACCAAAGGACTTATATGTGAGCATATAGGCCTAACCAATGGACATGGACAACGGGGGGGGTGAGGGGGTGAGCGGGGAGAGGGGGGATAGAGGGTACACATATGTAATATCTTAATCAATAAAAAATATTAAAAAAAAAAAAAGATTTCTGTTTATCAACTTACAGTCTCTTTTGTACTCTTTTATAAATTCAATGAGGGCAGGGATCTTTCCTCTTTTCTCCCAGATTGCCAACCCCATGGATAACACATTAACTCACAATGGGCATTCAACAGATACTTTGAGTGGGATATAAAGAATCTGAGATGCTGATATCAAACAAACACAAAAATAAACTATGATTTTTTTTTTTAGCTCAAACTTATAGTGATTAAAGTCTAGTTAATGTAGAAATTGTATAAAATAAGATACATACAGACACACACACCCATCAGAACACTGGGGGAAAAACTGAGAAGAGATTTACAATAAAATATCAGGGAAACAAGTCCAAGAACAACAGAGGGGAGGAGCACATTCAGCCAAGGAAGGAAAACATACTAAGGAAATGTGAGCAAGAGACAGCCAAATACCTCAGAAAAGTCAAATCAGTATGGACAGTCATTAATCTTTGTCTCACATGTCAATTCTTTTTTAGGATTAGATAAAAAGAAACATTTCTCCTTTTAAAGTGAATTGATGTTGAGCCTGAACACATATGTGAATTGACCCTCAGTTCTGCTGGTGAGTTTCTAGAGATGTATGCTACCATTTTCCATGATCACCTTTTGGGGGCATTATTATAATCTAATATTGGCCATATTATGCATATGTATCTTCAAATATTTACCTTTTACATTTTTATATGTGATATTTTCTCTGTGAAAATGATGCTTCTCATAAAATATCACTTTTCCCTATTAGTATAGGCATAAAAGTTCATTAACTTATTCAATTACTTATATCTATGTCATGTAGCTGCTTACTGGAGATATGGAAAATTAATAAAAAGAGGTGATACCTGTCCTTATAAAGCTTAAATTCCAGTACATCAGAGATGGAGACAAAATAATTGCAGAATGGACTATATACATTCAAGTACAGTAAATACTATGAAAGAGAATTATGGGTTAAGGACGTGTGTAACAGGATTGAGACTTGGAGAAAGGAAGAGCAGGAGTATGCTAGATACTGTGGGAGAAAATAGGGATGAAAAATGTGCCTGATACAGGAGAGTGTAAGTCATGAAAAGGCAAGGCATATTAAAAAAAAATATGAAAAATTCATGCTAAGTGAAATAAGCCAGTCAGAGAAAGACAAGTTCCATATGATTTTACTCAAATGTGTAATCTAATGAACAAATAAACTAACAAAGTAGAAACAGACCCATAGATAGAGAACAGACTGACAGCTGTGAGAGGGGAGAAAGGTTGTGGGGCTGGGTGTAAAAGGTGAAGGGATTAAGCAAAAATCTATATAATAAAAGCCTAGGTGGTCTTCGCGCCCTCGCACGCGATGTCTTCACAAAATGGCCGCCACAAAGATGGCCACCACAAGATGGTTGCCACAAGATGGCCGCATGCACGGAGGAGGTGGATCCCAGCAGAGGAGGCTTGTCAC
The DNA here is from genome assembly GCF_964212035.1 of Myotis nattereri. Lineage (NCBI taxonomy): Eukaryota > Metazoa > Chordata > Mammalia > Chiroptera > Vespertilionidae > Myotis > Myotis nattereri. Next base: position 220,806,668 of record NC_138075.1, read on the forward strand.
AGTAGGGGAGGGCATTTGGGGGTGATCGGGTCAGCAGGGGAGCAGTTAGGTGTCAATCAGGCCAGCAAGGGAGTGGTTAGGGCAGGCGTGTGCAAACTTTTTGACTCGAGGGCCACAGTGGGTTCTTAAACTGGACTGGAGGGCCGGAACAAAAGCATGGATGGAGTGTTTGTATGAACTAATATAAATTCAAAGTAAACATCATTACATAAAAGGGTACAGTCTTTTTTTTTTTTTTTTAGTTTTATTCATTTCAAAGGGTCCGCATCCGGCCCGCAGGCTGTAGTTTGCCCATGGCTGGGTTAGGGGCAATCAGGCAGGCAGGCAGGTGAGTGGTTAGGAGCCAGCACTCCCAGATTGTGACAGGAATGACTGACTGCCAGTTTAGGCCTGATCCTGCAGGACATCCCCTGAGGAGTCCCAGTTTGGAGAGGGTGCAGGCTGGGCTGAGGGACACCACCACCCCTCCGCCCCCCCCATCCCCGTGCATGAATTTCATGCACCGGGCCTCTAGTTAAAAAAATAAAAACCTCATAGACATAGACAACAGCATGATGATTACCAGAGGGGAAGCAGAGTTGGGGGGGTCATAGTAAAGGTTATAGGGGGCATAAATAGTGATAGAAGACTTCAGATAATATATTATAGAATTGTATACCTGAAATCTATATAATTTTATTATAATGTCACCAATGTCATCCCAATAAACTCAATGAAAAATAAAAATCCTACTACAACTAGAATACAGAAACTGAAGAGGAAAGTGATATAAAATTAAGCTGGTAGGGTAGGCAGGGGCCAGATTGCATATGATATATCACAACTGTATTAAAAGATCAATCTCTCTCCTGTGTAAAGGCCTGATTAAGGTAGAAGAATGGAAGTTGGGAGAGCTACCTGGAGCTAATGAAATGTTTCTGGTGAAATATAGTACTGGCTGGTGGCTAGAGTGGCTATGGACTAGGACTGGTAGATTGCTATGCATTAGAAGGAGAAATCGAAGGGCCTGGCATTGTTTTGGGATTGATGATATAATACATGTATTCAGTGATTGTTCTGGCATAGAGTAAGTCCTCCATGAAGGTTAGCAAAATTTTAATTATTGTAATTGATGCAGGATCCTGAAACCTCTTGACCTACTGAATATGAAACAGTTCCTGGAACTTGCTGCCAAGTGAATAATGATCTAATACTAGGAGAAGCAACCCACTAGATGGTTCTGAGGCATCCTTTAAACTAATTTTGAATGACATCTTTCACAGGGTCACCCTTTTTCCAGTTGAACTTGCACTCTGCCTCTGCATCAAGGAAATCTTGCTCAGATGGATCAGGGGTTGCTATTCTGTGCTGATCCACAGATAGCATGCAGGATGCATTCATGGGTTCAGCTGCTCCTGTTGCTAAGAATCCAGTAACTTTGTCTTTAATAACATATTTATACTAGAAGTTCCTGTTTCATTCTTTTGGCATGTAGTGCTTGAAGTCTTATCAACAAAGATCAAATTTTGTTCAAGCCTTTGGAAAACTACATATTACATTCCATATTCCAGCTGCACCACTGGTAAGTTAACTCGTGAATGTGTTCCAAACAATGGTGTATTGACAGCATAGCCCTGAAAAATAATTGCCAACAACCAAAATAAAATTTCAATTAATCAACTGTGAAACTTTCCGTTTTTAATAATGACTAATGGCCATGGTAAAAAGGACATTTCACAAATTTCTTTATATTTTGAAGTTCTAAATGACACCTAGTTCTTGAGAAATCTTAGGAGAACTTTATAAATAAAGGTGTAAAGTGAGTGCCCACTTGCTAGAACTCAGATTTGCTTGATGGGAGTAATGTGGTTGAATGGACAGAGAATGAGAGGGAAGGTCAAGAAACACTAAAGGTCTTCAATGGATGGCTTCTGAGCTTATAACATTTAGCCTAAATTTATCTTGATTTACATATATGTAGATATAAATCCTGAAAAAATGGGCTTATAGACTTCAAAATCTTAAAATATGACAAAGCAATCATTTCAAGTTTTGGCATCTTCAAATTCCATGGTAATGTTGGAGAGTGAATTTATTATCTTCTACTGTCATGTTTGCTTCCTAATGCCATCTCATTTTATCATAGTCAATAGTTCAAGCATTATGTGCAATATGTGTTCAGAAAAAGTCACTCTTGAAAGAATGAATGTGCCAGCATTTCTTCCTGAATGTGATCAAGTAGTTTAAGCCCTTCCACAAAGAGGTCTTTAATGAAATCACCCAGTGAGCAAAATCTTAACTTGCTACAACTGAATGGAATAAAACTACCACTACTAAAACTTAAATATGGCATATGTTCTCTCATTTTAAAAAAAATTATTGCACTTTCTCAATGTTCCAAGAATTAATCTAGGCAGCACAGGTGCAGCAGTAAACAAAACCATCAAAAATTTCTACTCTTTGGATCTTGCGTTCTAGTGATGAGAGACAGACAACTTTCCTGGGTTGTCAGGGAAGGCCTTGCTGAGAAGGTTACATCTGAAAAGAGATTTAAAGAAGAACCAAGCTCTATAGATAAACACCTGAGGGAAAAGGAGTCTGGAAAGGGGAAATGGCAAACATTAAGACGTTGGGGCTTTGAGAAACAGCTAGGAGATCAGTGTAGCTGTCCTACAGTGAAATGATAGGAAGTTAATAGAAGATGTGGTCATAGAAGTAACTAAGGTCCTTATGGTATAGTCATTTGAAGACCACTGTAAGAACATGGCCTTTTACTACGAATGAGATAGAAACTGCGGCAGATTAAGAATGGTCACAAAAATATTGACATTTATTCCATGGAGAGACAGGTTGTATGTCCCCTTCCATTGAATGTAGGTAGACCTTGTGGCTGTTTTGACTAACAGAACCCAGCGGCAGTGGCACTGTGCCAGTTTCTGGGCCCAGGTCTTTACAGACTGGCAGCTCCTATTTCCCATTATTGGGAATATTCATTTTTGGAGGGCTTCACTCTATGGGAATCCCAATCCACATGGAGAGACCATGATAGGCCATCTGACCTCCTATCCAACTGCCAGCATCTATTACCTGCCAAATGGAATGGGTGAATTATCTTGACTCCAGCCCAGTCAAGCTTTCAGATGATTCCAGGCTCAGTAACTATCAGTTGTCATACACAACTTGTGTGGATGACCCAAGCCAGAGCCACTTGGCTAAGACCAGTCAACAAATGAATTTATGGGACAGAATAAAATGTTTTTGTTTAAAACCATTATATTTTATTGTAATTTATTATGCAGTAAATAGATAGCCATAATAGTACTTGTTGCAGGTTTCTGGGTGGAGTCATAATCTGAATTAAGTTTAAGAGGCCAATTCTCTTGCTTTGTGAAGAAGGGATGGTGTCAGACAAAGTAAAAGTTGATAGATTGGTTAGGAGGCTGTTATGTTAATCCCAACAGGAGAGTAGAGCTGGTGGACAAGAGTTAATATGAAAGTAGTAAGAAGTAGTCAGATTCTGGATATGCTTTTAAGAGAGAGACAACATAATTTGTTAATGAATTAACTGTGTGGTGTAAGAAAAATAGTGGAGTCAAGAATGATTACAAAATTTTTGTTCAAGGAACTAAAAGAACAGCTTTGGAAGCAAGCAGGAGAGAGAGTTTGGGGGATACGATTTTGGTTTGGGGGATATTAATTTTGAGATGCTTAAGTTAGACATGTATATGGAAATAACAAGTGGGCAGTTATATATATGTTCCAGGAATTAAGTGAGAATATCATGCCAGAGCTAGACATTTTGTGACTTCCATTAGTGACTTCATAAGATCACAAAGAAAGAGCCATAAATAAATAAGAGAAGAGGCCACAGACTTTTGCCCTGGGATACTCCTACTTTAAGTGATTGGAGAGAAGAGAACAAATCAGAAAAGGAGATTAGGGAAGAAAGGCCAATGGAATAGATGTGGTGTGAAGAGAGTGAGGACAAAGGAAGAAAGTGAATACAAGATGAGAGAGGGGATAGCTCTCAAATGATGCTGACAGTTTAAGTTAAAGGAGGACTGAATTGACCATTGGACTTAACTATGAGTGACATGGTGACCTAGACAAGGAGCTCCAGTGGAGTCCTGGAGGCAGAAAACTACTTGGACTGGATTTATAGGAAAAGGGAGGAAAGGAATTAGAGATGTAAACGTAAGCAATTCTTTCAAGGAGTTTTGCTGTTATAGGGCAAAGACAAAGAGGGATTTCATTTGAAGGAGTGTGGTTAAGAGATGTAATAGATTTTTTAAAATATATATATATATATATATATATATATATATATATATATATATATATATATATATTGATTTCAGAGAGGAAGGGAGAGGGAAAGTTATAGAAACATCAACAATGAGAAGGATTCATTGATAGGCTGCTTCCTGCATACCCTTCAATGGGGATTGAGCCCACAACCCGGGCACTTTCTCTGACCGGGAATCAAAACTGTGACCTCCTGGTGCATAGGTCAATGCTCAACCACTGAGCCATGCTGGCCAGGCTAAATAGAGTTTTGCTTTGTTCTTTAAGATGGGACAAGTAACAGCATGTCTATATGCTAATAGGAATAATGCAGCGGAGAGAGAAATTATTGCAGGCTTAAGGGGATAATTTCTGCATCAATATACTTGAGAGGAAAGTTTATCAAAGGTATTAAGAGAGATGACAGAATATATTGAACTAATACCATTAGTGGATAGATGGAATGGTGAGATTATTTCTATTTTATAAGTGAAATACTATGAAAATTTAGCAGCTGAAGTGATACTGGAAGCAAATATGTTGGATACTTGAGGAGAGAAGAGAAAGTATGACATCATGGTACAGGAGAGAGGAAACCTAATTACACTAGGGAAATCTGTTCTGATTTCTGGGCAGCATTGAAGTTACTGATTGTGGACTTAAAATGAGACCAAACAGCATAGCTCTGGTCACCATCTATGTTTAGCTGTGCTGGTACAGATGCAAAATATAATAGAACTTGGGATAGAATTGTAATGTGTATACGATTAAAAAGGAATGAGGAAAAGTTGAGCCTGTGTGCAGGGGACTGATAATAATAATTATTCATGAAATTATAACTGGAATTTTATTGTACTGTATCATAGCTTAAAAAATTTTCATTACATAATATTAGAGATGGAAATATGAGTTCTAACAAGACCTCTCATTGCCATACCATCTTATTTCAACAAAACTCTCAAATTAATTTGATCAACATTTACTGAGTACCTGGTCTGTGGATGATAAAAGATTATGGGCAGAGAGCTTCTGAGAACCATTTGATACCTAGGCAGGAACGATTGATTTTTTGACACTGGTTACAAAGCCATGGTCTTACTCTGGGAATTCTTTAGTACTCATTAGAGAGGCATTTTCATGACTGGAGTTAGCATCCACTTAGCATTCATTGTGAGCTGAGACCTTTATGGAAAATATAAACAACATTCTCCATTTTTTATGGGGTTTTATAGGCTACCCTGTGTTTTTGTCAAGTACCTAATAAAGTCAAGAAGAACTTGTTCTAAATTGCTATTGTAACAATGAGAGAACTGGGATTTTGCTACTAGGACTGCTAAGGAAGTTCTTTAAAAATATATTTGAATTTGAATCTAGCCAATGAGTTCACTTCTTAAATTATCTTGCTTCAATAAAGGTTACTTTGTCTGGAAGCATATGCCTCCTGGAATCCCGATTATCCTAATGACTGGCCCATTCATCATCCCTAATTCTTTATTAGAGGCATATTGCATTTTCTTCTTATAAATCTTTATTCTGATCAAAGAGTCAATTAAAGAGAGATGAATCTTTTTTCCAAATAAGAAAGTATCTCCTTCTTCAACTGGAATTGCAGTTGTAATTTTATTTTTGAATCCAGTAGTAGATGCTAGAGAAAAAATAAAAGGAAAAACCTACATAATATCATTACCAACACAGCCATTTGGCATATGCATTTACCTTAGTAAAACTACCCTAAATATCTTATATATTTTCTTTCTTTCTCTGTCTACATGATTTTAATTTCTGTGGGAGTTTTTTCAAAAGATTTATATTCATTGAATAAATAGTGGCTGAGGGTTCTTACTAAACTTAGAATGTCTTTTTCATCTCTGAATTTGGCTCTCTATTTTACATTGTATTCTTTAACTTCTATGCTTGCCAGCCTCCCTAAATTGAATTGCAAGATTTCTGAGACTTGGGTATTATTTAAAAGACCCATTTTCTCTTGCATAGATAGAAATACAACTCAAAAACAAGGTTAAAGCTTTTTGCCTATAAACTTTGAAACAAAAATTTGAAAGTGTGGCATCCAATAGCTCTCTGATGAGGTTCCCTTTTTAGCTTTACTAAAACAGACCATGCAAACTGATGTTTCAGCATTAAACTACAGAACCTAAATTCTATTGGAAAGCACCTTCTCACTGCTGCTCCCCAAAACAGGCTCCCTTACAGTGTTCTTATTTGGATCTGAAAGGAACCTTGCAAGAAACCTAAAAGATACTTGACTTCAACTGCCTAATTTTTCAGTTGAGCTAGGAGTTTTGAGACTACTGAAGCTTATAAAGCTAACTCAGGAACAACAGGCCCTAATCCATCTTTTGATTTGCACTTCAATATTCTTTCTGGTACACCATTCCAGAATGAATAACTAACTACACTGCTCATGTCTGTGCATTTTAGAATTCAAATTATACTGATGCAGTTTAAGATTACTGGTAGCTGGGCTTTTGGAGACCTCTAATTTGTATTACCATGGCTTAATTTTAGGAACATCTATAATGAATATCTGCTAGATGTTCACTGATAATCAAAATGTCTGGTATGCCAGGTGGCTAGGATTGGCGATAGTAAAGGTAGCAGTTAGGAAAATATTTAGAGAGAGATTAGAAGCTTCCCAGGAATGATTTAACCCTTAAGTAAGAGAAAGTCTAGAAAAAGTCCTAGAAATTGTGGGTCATAATGTGAACCCTGATGAAAAGAAGGAAAAAAAAAATGACACCTACTAAGAAAGGCTCCTGGTGGCTAACTGAACCAAAAAAAAAAAAAGCAATTTCTGCAAGGGGACATCTCATACAAACTGCGCTTCTCCAAGAAGCCTGTGCTAAACTGCCTGCCTGCACTGTGTTTCTGCAGTCTGGGCCAGCCCTTATAAAGTTTTCCTGGAATCCTATTTCAACCAAAAGGATGGAAGCTGTCTTCATTTAATCACAGCTGCTGGCTCTGACAATCAGATCAACTCTATGCTGACCAATTAGGATAATGCCCTTTTGGCCAATCAGACTTCAAGGATTTAGAGCCTTCATTTGCATGAGGATGGTCCAATCAGTGACCAGAGGTGGAGTAGTCCTGTCCATATATGCCAGCTCCCCTCTGGCTCTGAGAGCACACTTTCCACATGTGTTTTCCTGGCTAGAGCTGAAACACTGAAGATATCTTGCTGGGATAGTGCGGTGAAGACCATGGAGGAACAGAGAAGAGCTGTCTAGCTGGAGAGGGGCCTGGCCCCAGGGTCACCTGGCCCCAGAGCTGTTCCACAGCCATGCTATTTTCACAGACCTGTTATATTACAATTGAGCTGCTTTGCACTGAATAAAGTTTTCTTCTTCACCGCACCACGCGAATTAGGGATTCTTGTTGGTGTTGAATTGGTGCCAACAACCATTGATTGACAATAACTAGACAGGGCAGCCATACCTTGGAGATGCCTGAGGCTCCATGTTCAATGTCAGTTATAGGGGAAGCACCTGTGTCACACTTACATGGGCACAAACCTTTTGGCATTGAGCATTGGCAACTTTGGTAGGGGAAGCATGAAGCTTAGCTACAGGTCCCTTTGTTGTCCATGACAGTGACCTCTCTCTTGAAGAGGTCATGGATATGTCCATGTCTTGACTACTATAAGTAATGCTGCAGTGAACATAAGGATGCCGATATCTCTTCGGAATGGTAATTTCATCTCCTTTGGATAAGCACCCTGTGGTGTAATTCTGGCTCATGTGGTAGTTCCATTTTCATTTTTTTGAGAAACCTCTATACTGTTTCATAGTGACTACAGCATGAATTGTATTCTTATTTCCATTTTATATAAGCACGATTAAGTAAGAAGCTTGCCCAAATTTACACATATCTATTAGGATCCAAATAGTGATTTTAATTAAAGAAGTATACATAAAGATAACAGAACAAGAATGTCATAACAAATAAGCGAATTTAAACTCAAGAAAAGGATACTAAAGGGAAATTCAGAAGATTAGAAGCTATTTTCAGGAGGATGGATGTGTTCAGAGAGAGTTTACATTAAGGAAGAAATGTCTTTTCAGAGGAAGAATTTCTTCAGAATTTCAAGAAATAGGAAATTATTTTGAAAACCTATAGAAGAATTTCATTATTGTCCTCCTGTCTTTCTGGGTATTATCAGACCACTGATTAATGACATGTACTATGTTGATAATCATTAATACAGAAGCTTCCAACAATGCTTCATTCAATTCCTAATTTACTATTTAATTGAAATTAAGTCATACCAACATGCTCAAAATAGCAATTGAGCTAGAAATTAAGAATATTATTAAAGGCATTTCTTTCTTAAGGAGGAATGTCTGCTAAGTAGAGCACAGAGAAAGCATTACCTACCAGGTTCTAACCTCTGAAATAGACCAAAGCTTGAAAGGAGAGAAAATGACTTTTGCACATCTCAGTGGTGAGCCCTGAACTAAGAGACCTTACTCCTGTTCCAACCTGAAAATTTTACTCCAGCTCCAACCCAACTGCTAGAAAACTACTTTTTGAATCACAAAAGAACTTTAACATCTTACTCATCTCACTCTCATATATGACTCTCCTTGTGTCTAATGGCCACAGATTCATTAGTACACACATACCACCCAAAGTCCTTGCACTTGTTAAATTCCTCTTATATCCAGAAATGTGATTTAGAATTCCACTTGTTCTCAAATTGAATATGGGAGAAGGGACTTATACTAGCATCCAAGTGAAAGTGAAGTAGATCCATGTATTGATTGAAGAAAAAACAAACTTAGTGAGATTGCTGAGAATGAAAAATCAGAGGGAAAGGAAAGAATGAATAGGGAAGTCATAAACCTCCTAGCCTAAAAGGAAATGAGCATTTGATCAAATTGTTGTTTTCTTTACAAAAGGAGTTGTAACACGAGGCAATGCTAACAATAAACTATCAAGGAGACTTTTTGTAGTAAATAGATGCTATGAGCAAATATGCTCCTGTTCAATTTTCATAGGAAGATACAATATTCTTCTTATTCTTAGGGTTCTGTTTTTTCCCCCTAAAATGTGAAATTATTTGCATTATTATCCTGCTGAGTGCTTTAGCTAACATACTTGAATGTTATATATTGACATTTTGATATTAATCTTGCTGGAAGATCTTTTCTGAGGATTTCTTAACTCTTAGAAGCCAAATGCAGTTATTGTAAATTAGAAGTAGACCATCCCCTAAACCAGCGAAAGGAGGAAAGGGTGAAATTTGATGGAGATCTAACAATTATGTTGAGGCATAATCCTGTCTTCACATAGTGACAAGAGGCTGACACTATAAGAAAATTTGGGGGAGATACATGAGAACCCTTATTTCATTAAATATTAGTATTGGAATTTTTACCTTGACTAGGATTGTCAAAATGTGTCGCAACTGAGTTCATCTGTTATCAAATGCCTCTTCACATTAGCTTGCTGAAACACCCTGTGTGGCAGATGGCAGAAGACTGAAAGGTCAAACATGGGATATTAAATGCCAAGTTTCTGAACATCTGGGAGGTTAAAAAAAATAAGAGAAGAGGCAAGAAATGTAAATATATGTAGGTGTCATAGGCTTTTTTCCCCTTTATATTAACATGACAAAGTACACTTCCTTGCAAGTCAGCCAAGGGGATTTTGAGTTGGATACAATACATCACAAGAGAAGACATCCCTCCTTCCCCTGATATACCTGCACAGATGATTTATTTGCCTCACCCTCAGGCAATGAGCAGACTGATGGTGATGGAAGTCATCAACATGTACACAAACACCATCTGTGCAGAAGCTAGGCTAATGAGCAAAATACGCAGGGGCTGGTGAGGGACTGAGGGAGTGAGGAGAGAGGGCCATGTGGTTGGATTTAACTCCAAGCGGTCCAGAGGTGGACCTTCATACAAAACGATGAATCTCAGCCATGGCTGTTAGGCTTACAAGGGGGGCTGTTTTTGATTTTGAATGCTCATACCCCATTCCAGATGAATGGATGCCAAATCTCTAGTGAGGGGTCTAGATAGTGTGATTTTCTTTTAAACTTTTCAGATTTTTTTATAGGCAGTCAATTGTGAGAGACACTACCTGAGAAGGGAATGTGCTGAGTTTCACTTTGCTCTGTAAATCCAGGTTTGGATTCATTGCTTAGGATATTGCTAGTCAATTGTGTTCCAGGGACCACCAGTCTCAGATTTGCTCATAGTAGGTACTTAATTTTTTCTAGAAAATATCAACAATTAATATAAGAATTAGTTGAGATAATATAAGTCGAGAGATTGGCTTGTAGCCTCGAGCAACAAAAATTGGCTAGCATTATTTATAGTTGCTCCTTATCTATCATGTGTCCCATACTTATGAATATATATGAAATTAGGTAATGGAAAGTAAAAAACAAAAGATATGAATTTACCATTTTTCAGTAAGTATTTATTTTGTGTCATCTCTGTTCCAGGCATTGTGAGATTTACCTGAAATTATATAAGATAAAAATGGCACAATTCATTTTCTTAGGGAGTTTGTCAACCAATAGAAAAATGCAGATAAATATAATTCAAGGTATATTTATTTAAGCAACATATGTAAATACATTATTACTGCATATTTTTGATTTATAAGGAAGGAGAGACCTCTATATAGAAGAAGATGTGTTTGAAATGGGGGCTGAGAACATGGATCAGGATCCACCAGAATATAGTAGGAGGTCCAGGTAGTGTTGTGGATTCTACCTGAACTAAATGTAGCCCAACAAGACTGAAATGGAGGAGTCCATAAGATGGCAAGGCAGATAAAATTTTTAAAATACTGTATTAATAAATCAGTGGGAGGGTCTGAACACTTTCAAGCTTCATAGTATATGCTGATCTCTGTCATGTTCCCCACTTCTTCCATTTGATTAAAAACGGTCAAGGTTTTACCAGAAAATGGTCCAGAATCATCTTCTACAAATTCCATCTCTCTGGATTCCTCTACTCTGGAAACCAGCATCAATTCTCAATTTGCATTTCTATTCATTTATTAAGAAACACTTGAATTATAATGCATATAAGTATGTATGTTTTAATAACTTCCACTTTCTTCTCAATTTATTTCTGCATATTTTAAAATTATAAATCAAAATAATGTTACCTTCTAGCACTTTCTCAATGGTTGATTTAAAAATAAATTACTATCTACCCTCTATAGGTTTCTCACCTGCATTTTCTTCCCCAAGTGTACAATATTTATTTAAGTCATCCAACTTTCCTTTCACATCACAGATTCTCCTTTCACTTCCCTGTGGAAGTGAATTAGAATATCACAAATAAGAAAATGCCAGTAGGCTCAAGATAGTCATTCTAGAGTTTTGTTTTGCCTTCCCCCCCCCCCCCAACTCAAAAACAAAACAAAACAAAACACCCTCATGCTAAACAATTGGTTTTACTATAATTTATTAGGCCCTCTTTCTTAATCATAGTTTTTTCTTATTCCTCATTACCTTCCTTTTCCTCTTCCACATGCACACAGCAGAAACACAGGATTGTATAAAATGAGCCAAGTTGGGAACTAATCAAACAAGCGAGGTGTGTTACAAAAGTTGCTGAAACTACTTTATTCACTCTCAGAATGAACACATTTGATGGCATGGGAAGGGGAAGTGGGGAAACTGATAAAAGGAAAATATAGAGGAAACACTAGTAACTAGTAACTGTTGCATTTGTTCCAACCCTGATCTCACTTTTGTCAAGACCCCAAGCCTCATTACCCTGATGGTGGCTGAAATGCATGACATCCACATTTTAGTCCTGTACACCATGGCTTTGTTTTTATAATGAAAACAGTAGAAGTAGATTGAAGGGACAAATCCACAAAATATGTATCTGCTCCATGAAGAGGAATTATTTTATTTTTTATTTTTGAGGATCCCCAATGAGTTTCAGAAGGATCCAAGCAAGAAGGAGAGCAGGAATAACTTACATGCTTGAAAGCCTTTTTGACAAACAACAACCAAGAAACATGCACTCTGCGCACATCAGTAACAGATAAGAAAGGCAGCTGTTGGACTGGGCTCCTCCTCCCACTAGATGAGGCTGCCAAGGGGGATACTCTCCTGCAGATGTTTCCCATGTTCAGGTGGGGAGTGAGCTGTGCAAGCATCACAGTAGGCATTGCAGTAAATCAGACAGCATCTCTTCTGGAAGAAGGCCAAGCTGTCCTTAACATTGTTAGGGACTACTCCCTGGTAGCTTAGGGAGCAGGGATCCATTTCAAACATTTCCAGGAGCATCCCTCAAAGCAACTTTTTTTTTTTTTTTTTTTTTTTTGCATGAGGGGGTGGGTGTTGGAGTAACTTCCTGCTGATGTTATAAAGGGAAAATAAAAACCCTACACTCATCCCTCTATAGACTCTGACTAATAGTCTGGAAAACTAATTCTTGGTCACAATTCATAGAGTGAGATTCATCTTGACTTTCACTTTCTTCTCCATTCTTCCCTGCCTCCCCTTACAAAGCAAATGTTCCCACAATTTGTAGTTGGGTGACGAATGGCAGTATAAATTAAAGCAAGATTTCAAGGTAATTCACACAGCATAGTGTTCGTCCAATGGAAACTATGGTCTATGAAGCAAAATGGACTCCTAGGTAACTCATGAGTGTGAATAATTTATTTGGTTGACATTAATGGGTAAGGGGGAAATCTGGAACAAGTTATCCGATGCAAAACCCTAGAGAAAAATTATGGGCTTTATTGACTGACAAGTCTGGATTTGAGTCCTAACCCCACTATCAATTAGCAGTGAGAAAGTGTGTGAGCTTCTCCAAGCCTTCAGTGTCACGATAAAATGGAGGTGGTACTTCTTTGTAGTATTATGTATCCTTTATAAGATAATACAAATTAACAAATTAAACTAAAAGAGTATTTAGTTTCATATTACTGCTGTAACAAGTTATCACAAATTCAGTGATGTAAAATAACACAACTTTATTATCTTACAGTTTTGGGGATCAAAAGTCCAAAATCAATCTTACAAGGCTAAAATCATGGGGTTGGCAGAGATGGTTCTATCTGGAGGATTCAGAGGAGCTTATTTCTTGCCTCTTCCAGCTTTTAGAAGCTGTTGTCCATCTTTCCTTGGCTTGTGGCCCCATCTCTTCAATCTATGCTCTCATCATCACATTGACTTCTCCTCTCTTTAACCTCCTACCTTCCTATGAGACTTTGTGATTATATAGGACCCTTGGGACAATCTATCTATCACAAAATATTAACTTAATCATATATTTGAAGTCCATTTTGCCATGTAATGTAACATATTCACAAGTTCTGAGCATAAGGAGGTGAATCTCTTTGGGAGGGGGCATTATTCAGCCTATCACAGACACTTAGCACAGGTATTAGCACAAATAGGCATGAAACCAAGTTCATCCCCTGTCTTCTGTTTTACCAATATTGGAGTCAAGATGAACCTAATTTCTCTTTTCCCCAATTCTTATCACCTTGCACACACTTCCCAGAGGTCCGAAAAGAAATGCTGAAGAGATTCTGTAAAAATAAAATGGAAAAATCTTAAAAAACTCTAAGGAAGCAGAATTCTTGTACTAATAACATATATTTGTTTCCTCCTTTGGGTCTTGTATGTTTTCTGTAACTGAGTTATGTTTAGAAACTATCTTGATGAAAACCAAATGATGTAGTCAACTTTGAGTATAAAACCATCATTAGCAAAGAGGAATTTGTTCACTCAATGTGTCCTAACACTAGTTACAGGAAAACTATTTGGATTTTGAGAATGAGAGAATCATCTTCGTTTTTATAGTTCATGAGAATCTGGACCTTGTGATGTGAGGGAGTTGGAGCTGCTAGGTATTTTCAGCCTCTGATTTAATATTCTTTCAAATTTCACTGACATCATAATCATTTATCTTCAACAAATCCAGAGGGAGGCCAAAATAGTTTTAGTTTCACTCTGTTTTAGTGGAAATTCCTATCCTTTTGCTGATGTCCTCTCTAAAGCATCATTCATACTGCCATTATATGAAATGAACCAACTAAATCAAAATATTTTTATAGGGGAGTAGCCTAGGGAAGTGAAGGAAAAAGCATGCTGTACTTCTCATGCTGGGCTATTTTTGGATGGCCTTCTTCAAGGATCAATTTAAAGCTAACTTCTACAAAAAAGCTGTCTTCAATGAGGCAGAAAAATATACAGAACCTCACACATACTTAACAATCGTACGCAGCTGATTGCACCTGACTTATCTGTACAAAATATAGAGTTTATTCTCCATATTGTAATAGCTACCAGGAACAGTAATTATGGATATAATGCATGATTAATTAACTTACTCATTTATTTATTCACTATTTCATCAGAGATCTTTGACAAACCTACTATTTTTTTCATTCACTCATTTATTTACTCCTTCGTTCTTTCATTCTTCCATTTTCCATCTTCTAAATGGAATTATTTTGTGTATTTATTAATTCATTTAACAAAACTGCATTGAATACCTTATGTCCATTCATATTGTGTTGGGTACTAGAGATAGAAACAGAAATCAAATGTTCTAGCAACCTTCCTATTGGCCCATTCTTCAGTTCGAAGACTCTGAGAAGCAGGACCAGATGTAGGGTGTTTTGTTGATGATAATTTTAAATTTAGGTTAGGTAAACTGTGTTAACAGAGATAAAATTGTGTTGAATATTGGGAATCTGACTTCTCAGCATCCAAATGTGTGGGTATGCATCCATAATTATTACATCTTTGTTGAGCAGTGCAAGCTTATAGGGAGAGTTTGTGCTCAAAATCTGTGCCGTGTGTATTGATCTGTGATTAATGATTAATTATGTTACTCTCCCCAGAAACATGTGGATCCCTATTAGACACCTTGTTTCTATCCTGGTCAACATCACTGTGGAAGACATTGTATGGCACTGCCTCATACTTCACTGGCTGCCGAACAGTGAACTAAATCTAGTTTGAAAATAGGACTGGCTGAAGTTCTCTGTGCTCCTAAGCAAGGTCAGTGTACCTTGTTCACGTCTGTGTTCTCAGTCAGTCTTTGCCATAATGACATTTCGCTAAGAGAGCCCGGGCTTGGTGTTGTTGCCCCTCCTAATAAAATCAGGCCACCATTTCTATCTTAGAGATCTGATTCAATCCCATCCCAACTTGTCTTTCCATTTAGAGTCTTTCTGCTTTCCCCCAATGCTCAGATTGGTCCATGAACTTCCTTAATTCTTAACATATTTTATTTCATTTTTCCCCATTTGTTTTTCAATTGAATTTATTGGGTGGGGTGACATTTGTTAATAAAATTATACATGATTCAGACATGCAATTCTATAATACATCATGTGTATATTGTATTGTGTATTTACCACGCCAAGTCAAGTCTTCTTTCCCCCTCTACCTTCTTCTATCTCCCCACACCCACCCCTCTTCCCTCTGGCAATCACCATACTGTTGTTTGTGTCTTTCCTTTTTTCCTTTGTGTAACCCCTTCACCCTTCTCACCTAGCCCCTAAGCCCGCTCCTCTGATAGCTGTCAGACTGTTCTCTGTATTCGTGCCTCCACGTTGTTAGTTTATTTTGTTCACTAATGAACAAAATCACATGGTACTTGTCTTTCTCTGACTGGCTTATTTCACTTAGCATAATACCGTACCTTATGTTGGGGTGGGTGTAATAATAAGAGACAAGTCATTCCATTTGGAAAACCAGTCATAGATTATGGAGAACCAATTAATCACTTAGAATTTCAGGTTTGAAATATTTATTTTGGAGAATGCCAGCCTTAAAATCATAGTCTTTTAAGTCTGGTCAAATATATTTACTGAGAAAAGACTGCAGTAATTTTCAAGTGAGGTATAACATAAGAGATAACAACAAACAAAGAAATAATTACTAAGGCATTTCTCATCAGTCCTCTCTCTGCAAATTGCATGGGTGTGTGCATGCATGCCATTCATCTGGAACAATTGTCTAGGTTTTTGGTTCTGCTTTGGAAGCTAAGGAATGTGTTGAGTTTTGGAATTCCTTTCATGTGGAAGGAATCCAGTTCCTGAGGACTGTTGACAATGGATAAACACTGTGCGAAAAGGCCAAAAGTAAGACTTCCAATTTCAGTTTACTTAAGTAACTTGATGGGAAGCACCCAAAAGCAGGGTTTTCTAGAAGTATGACAACAGCTTGGGTCAAGAGATAAAGAGTTGATATAAATTCCACTTTAATTAGTTTACGTGTATTTTCCCAGGGAACAGAATTTGCTAAACAATCTTCAATGTATTTTTGCATTGGGGTATCAGCTACTCTTTTTCTTTCTTTGTGTTCCAATATCAATCTCTACAAAAAAATTACTTTGTGCCACAGATATGCCATGAAAACAGAAACTCTGTGACACAATTTTATGTTACTGGTACTGATTGATACCTGGTGATAAGTGGAAAGTTGACTGAGTGAATAGATGCCTGAATTAATGATAAATGAATGAAATGCTCTTGTCTGGATTTGGAGTGAAATCAGTAGTTTTATAAGATTAAGCAGCCCCATTTTAGATGAATATTAATTTTATAAATATTTTCTACACATATGTTTAGGGCAGAAAAAATATTTAAATGCTCTGGTTTGTTAATGATCAGATTAGGAGACAGAGAGTTGGTAGTAAGGAGTTACTGTGAAGATATTAGAGGAGGGTTATAGTAGATGTAGTCAGAGGAAATGAAGTAAGATTCTATTTTGTTGTTGTTTCTTTGTTTTCTTCTATTTTATTTTACTTTCCTATCACTCTCCTACCCAAAACTTCCCAATGATTTTCCATAGATCTATAATAAGTTCCCAATTATGTAGCCCTCAGCCTGGCTTAGAAAGCACCCTCAACCTGGTTGCTGCCTACATCATTGGCCTCATCTCATTCCATATCCTACTGTGTCCCATGTTCTCTCCTCGAGGCTTTTGTACTGGTTTTGCCTAGAATGCTCCTCCCACACCTTCACTTTGCTCAATCCTGCTCTATCTTCCAGTCTCAATTTAGTTAACTCCTCAGAGAGGCTTTCCTTGAACATTTTCCAAATTAATCCCCCAGTCATTCATATCATATCATTCTATTTTAATTCTCTGCATAAATCTGAACATGTTGGAGATGTCACATGCTTGCATCTCAGCTAAGGCTGTCTGAATTGCATACCAGTGACGGACACTCAGTAGATGTTCCATAAATGTTTGCTAAATGCATTAATTACTTTATTAATTGAGCTGAATAATTTTATATTCTTAATCTTATCCAACCCATTTGATGATTCCCTATAATATTATTCCTATTATTATCCATAAGTAAATTTCTTAATTCTCCAGAGGAAGACAGTGACTATTACAAAGTGGAATACTTTTCCCACATTATAGAGGTAATAAATCACATTATTAGAATGTGAACTAATTCTAAGTTGAATTCTTTTGTCATAGTCTTAACAAAACAAATTGTTGTATTAACATTTTTTTCCCAAATATACCTTCAGTTGTAAAGGCTTGTAGTAAAGTACATGAAAGTGTAGAATCTGGAGCCAGACTGCCATGGTTCTAATCTGAGCTCCTCCACATTTTGGGTGTGTCAATGTGCCTTAATTTGAAAAGTTCTAAAGTGAGTTATAATTCTACTAGAGGCCTAGTGCATGAAATTCATGCAGGGGTAGGGTCCCTAGGCCTGGCTGGCAATCAGGGCTGATCTAGGCCTTCTGGCTGCTGACTGGGGCCTTCCTTCCCCAGCTGGCAGCTGCCAGCTGCCAGCTGCCAGCTCCCAGCCTGTACCCTCATTCCGTGCTGCCCCCTGGTGGTCAGTGCCCATCATAGAGAGCGATCAAACTCCCAGTCTCCCAGTCTAACTCCCGAGGGGACACTTTGCATATTAACCTTTTATATATATAGATTAGCCAGGATGGTTTGAGGATTGAATAATTGAATATATCTAAGCATTTACACCAGAACTTGGCACATCATAAGTGTTCTGTAAATACTATCTACTGATTATTATCTTCATTATTGTCATCCTTAGTGTATGATTTTTATAGATGGTTCAATACCTCTCTAATAACTAGATATTAGTAATAAACTATTTTCAACATTTTAATATAAAATATTTGTCATAAGACAGGTCAACATATATATGTATCTATATTGTAAAGTGAATGGTTGTAACTATGAGTACAGGTATTCTACTTTCTGACACACATGGCTCAGGTAAGTGCTGTGAAATTTTTGTTGTCATGGTTGTTTTGAACTATAAAAAAGGTCCTCTCTGAAATTAAAAGACATATAATTTAGACTTAGAGACTACCTTGGAAATGACATCAGTCAACTCTCTCATTTTTTAAGTAAGAACACTGATGACAACAGAGGTGTGAGGTCACAGTTAAAGTCACACAGGAAATAAATACGTGAGTCAGAATAGGAGCCAGGTTGGCCTGAGACAAATTATGGTGCTATCCAGCTTCACTATGCCACTGCCATGCCACCATGTCATTCTTGATGAAGAAAAGTTTTTTTCCAGTCAACTAATTATCAAAATGTGTGTAATTTATCAAAATGTAAGCATGTTAGCAAAATTTTCTTAGTCCTCTATGCAGAGTGGAAACTCAACAAATACTCAATCAAGACCCCTACATTCCACTGCCCTTCGGTAAAATTGGTAATATTTATCCCATAGCAAGGTAGGGAAATACCTTTTTCTTCCAGGATAATTTCAGGTCATGAGAAGCAGCCTATATGCAGAAGAAAGAAAGGATGTTGAAGGATATGAGATCGACTTTAAAGAGTGTGTCCTCTCTGGTGCCTCTGACTGTAATTAGTGGCCTGAAGCTACTGGCCACAGCAGTCTGGGCCTTCCTACAGCAAACAGCTGTCTTCCTTTTTTAGGAAGATCTATATAAGGCATGCAAACCACATGGGTTTCCTTTGAAGCAGCTAGAACTTTTGTCAATATCATCTTTTATCTCTCTCTCTTTTGCTTCAGACCCTCTGCGAAGAGATCATATGAAAGAGGGAATCAAAGGCAGCTTCTGGTGTTACTATTTCCCAGACAACTTTCTGGAATTCTTAACCATGGAGCCAGATTCCTGACAGTCATGATGTAGTTTGCACTGGTGTTTTCTCCCTGTGCTCTCTGCATATGTGTTCAGGCTGTGTGGACAAAAGCCAAACAGAGCTTTCACCCCTGCCCTGCGTTTTCATGAGTTGAAGGTCCATGTTGTCCTTGCTTGCTCTTTCTCTTTCCTTGAGGCATATCTGAGGGTTCGCAAGTAAACACAAGTAGACAAATGACCTCTCTTTCTCTATTTTCAGCAGAACTTTAAAAATCATTCTACTTTAACATATCTTCAGAAAGCATTGCAGTTAGTTCAAGAATCTTGATCACCCTTTTAATTGTGCCACAGAGAGAAATAAATGGGGCAATTTTGCCAGGATGGTCATTGTCAAAACCAAACACAAAATTTGTATGTGATATCATTCTAAAAATTGAGCATTATCAAGGAAAATAATTTTCTCCCAAATACCCCACTTCTGAACCTAAAATGAGCCTCAACTGTGAGAGTATATTTTTTGTTGAAAGTACAAATCAGCTTAGAAATGGACTCCAGTCACTATTCTTGGTTGTGTTCAACAGAAAACTATTCTGGTTAATTTAAGGAAAAACTGGAAATAGTGAAGAAAAAGGTTGAGGAACATGATTCAATCTATGTGCACACCCACAGGAAAATAATAATGACTCATGTCATGCAGGCAAGGTCACTAAAGCCTTTCCTACGGGTGGATGCTGTTCTATGTGCATTAACTATTTCAACCCTGTAGTCAGTATAATGGGATAATGACTATTATTATCCCCACTTTACAGATGAAGAAATTGAGGCAGAGTTGCAAAACCTTTTGTCTCAGGAAATTAATCCATTAAATGGCAGAGTTGAAGCAGCAGTAAAATCTATTCTGGGAGCACTCCTGCTTCTACTACACACCTGACAGTGTTTCTCTGACCATCATCATTACTGCCACTAAGCACTGGGCACCAGCCTACTGCTCTGCATCATTTGTTCTAGATTCCAAACTTGGCCATGGGTACTTTAAAGCCATGTCTTGTCTCCTAGGAGATTAAGAAGCAAGTATCCAGCCTTTGATGGTTGGACTCAATACAATAATTTCTCAAATCTGGGAATGAAGTTCAGAGGCTTAGCAGCCAAAAGAGCCCAACAGGCATAGCAGTCTCTTATAGTAACTTCTAATAACCTTGGATAAAAAAGCTAAGTCCTGCTTAACAACTACCATGCAATTTAGTAAAATTGTGACTGCGGGTAACATTAATTGATTACAAATGTAAATGACCTTGTTTCCAAAAGATATCATTTTGAATTCTATCCCAAGCACAATTTTTAATCAGTAAAGAGAATAATTATATACTCTGAATAAGTTCTTTTAATTCTGTTGAGAACTAATACTATGGGACTTTGATTCTAATTCATAGCAATTTCTTCCAATATGAACTTGAGAGTTAGATAGTGCAAGAAGTGAATGGAGGAAAAGGGCTGAGAAAGGGAGCAAATGAGTGAGGCTTTTACTGTAGAATGCTTTTGACATGGTCCAGTTACCGCGTCACGACTTCATGTTTCTTAATCTTGGCAATAGAATAAAGTCCTCAGCAGAAGGACTTTTTTCAAGTCCAAAAACATGACACTTCAGAGCCCAAACCATAACTTTTCTTTTTATGTCTACGGGATTTACAGTGTTTGCAGATGGAAGTAATTTAATACCATGGTGATCTTTCATCTAGCCTGTTTCCTTTCAGTGACCTTATGTTTACTATAAGAAAACACCAACAAGGTGTCTGATTTCTTCATGGAAAAATGGCAACTATTTAAAACAAAAGGATTTTGTCCAGCAAAATCATAAATCTTTCACTGTTTCTGTAATTTAACAAAACAAAAAAAAGACTCATTTGTTCTATGAGGAGTGTTTGCCTGCAAGACAAGGCCGATTTGACTTTCTCATAAAAAATGCATTTTTTTGAGGTTGGGGAAGATAGCAATAGAATAAAAAGTCACTGTTCTATCTATGGCAGGAGAATCAAATCTTATAATTTCTACAGCTTTCTCTCAAATGTTCCATAATTTATTGTTCTGAAAGAAAACCCCAGAATCCTTCCTGGCAATTCCCAGGATGCTTTGAAAATGATAGCAGGTTCTTCATGCCCTTCACACATCTTTGCTTGAGCATGTGTGGTTCCTGCTGATTTTAAAGCCTATGCTGCACCCCAGAAAGCAGACTCTTCCTGGGATGAGAGAAGCTCTTGGTAACCACAGTAACACACCTTTCCACGGACTCTTCCCATTGACATTTAATAGGTTGAGTTATAAATAATGGAATGAAATCTTTCAACAGAAGACCAGAAGCTGCAACTGGAACACTTAGGAAATGGATAACAGCTGCCTTGAATGTGATGAGATGCAAGATGCCTTCTTCTATCAGAGGCAATTTTTCCAAGAAGACAGAGAACTTGAATCTGGAGTGTCCATTCTGTTTGCACCATAGATCAGGGAGATGAAAATGCCAAATACTCTTATGAAGACATATTATAGACTCTAGAGTGTAGATTTTGGCCTCTCTGTATAAATAACTCTTTCAGGAATTATTTACAAATATGTGTTTTCATGATATTGAGTGAGTCCTTGATCATGGTGAGATATATTATTTTAAACAGCAATTATGCGTTGAGTCATGTCAACATGTTCTGATCCTTGGAAGTAGCATAGAGAACAACACACTTGGGAGATACAGACAAGGACAAAGCAATGTGTAAGCAGATCCTGGAAAGCTGACTATGAGTGAGTGACGTGGAAAGTGGGGGAAAGTAGGGAGAGAGGGTCCCAGGCAGAGGAAATAGCTCAGGCAAGGACTTAAATGCAAAGAAATCATGGTGTGTTTGAGAACTGAAATTGCTTCAGCATGTTGGTCTCTAGCCAAAAAACATATTCATTCAACATTCAAAATTACCTTTGTGTTTTGTTTTGTTTTTACACTATAGCAGAAAGTGGCCCAGGTGTTTAGAGTATGACCATCAGCAAACCAGGGAATGTTTTTTTGTCCTTGTGGAGCATATTACACAATCCATCCCCATTGGTCCCCTCTTTCTTCTTCCCATGTAGGGAAGAGGGAGTGATTATATATATATATATATATATATATATATATATATATATATATAGCAATGGCAATCACTGAAAAACCTATTGTCTTAATATTTTGAGGTAGAAGCAAATCATCTACCTTTAATTTGTTTCAATGGATGTCTGACATCAACAAAAATTAATGGGGCCTTCTAAGTACTATGCTGGGCCCAGGTAGTAAAAAGATGAACTTGAGCTATATATAGAATCAATGCAGTCCCAATTAAAATTTCAGTGATATGTTTTGTAGATATTTACAAACTGATTCTAAAGGTAAAAAAAAGTATAGCCAAAAAAATATTTAAAGAGAAAAACAAAGTTGGAGGATTAACACTATGCAACTTCAAAGACTTACTATAAAGCTACAGTAATCAAGACAGTGTGGTATTGGTGAAAGAATAGACAAAGAGGTCAATGGAAAGCAACAGAGCCCAGAAGTAGACTCACTCAAATACAGTCTACTGATTTGGATAAAGAAGCAAAGGCAAACCAAAGGAGGAAAGACAGTGCTGGGACAACTGGGCATCCACATGACAAAAAAAAAATAAAATAATGTAGTCACAGACTTTATACCTTTCAAAAAATCAGCTTGAATGTATTGTGGATCTAAGTATAAAATGAAAAACTATAAAACTTCAGGAAGACTACATAAGAGAAAATCTAGGTGACCCTGTGTTTGGTGATGACTTAACACCAAAAGCATAATTCCTGAAAAAAATGTTAAGCTGGACTTTAGTCATATTAAAAAACTTCTGTGAAAGACTCTTTTAAGAGACTGAAAAGATAAGTCACAAGATAGTACAAAATCTTTGCAACATACATATCTGATAAAGGACTGTTATCTAAAATATACAAAAATACTCGACACTCAACAAAGAGAACACACACAGGACAATTAAAAATGGGCAAAAGATATGAACAGGCACCTCAGCAAAGAAGATATACAGGTGGTAATTATGCATATGAAAAGTTGTTCAACCTAGTATGTGATTAATAATTGCAAAATACAACAATAATGAGATATCACTATAAACCTAGAATGGTAAAAATTTAAAACATTAATATCACCAAATACTGCCAAAGATGTGGAACAATGGGGACTCTCATTCATTTCTGGTAGAAATGCAGAATGGTACAGCTACTTTGGAAGGCAGTTTGGTAGTTTCTTGTAACTAAACATACTCTTACCATATGATCCAGCAATTGGACTCCTTGGCATTTACCCAAATGAGTTGAAAACTTACATCCACACAAAAGCTTGCACACAAATGTTTATGGAAGCTTTATTCATGACTAGCCAAACATGGAAACAGCCAAGAAATCCCCTCAATATGTGAATGGATAAACAATGTGTGGTATATTCAACAATGAAATATTATTCAACAATAAAAAGAAATGAGCTGTCAAGCCACAAAACCATACACAGGAAAGTTAAGTGCTTATTGCTAAGTAAAAGAAACCAATCTGTAAAAGCTCCATATAGTATGATTACAACTATATGACAGTCAAGAAAAGAAAAATCAAAACAATAAATGCAGTAAAAAGATTATTGGCTGAAGAGGTTCAGGGCTAAGGGAGGAGGGATGCATAGGTAGAGCAGGGGGCATTATTATTTCTGTGATAATAACATAGTAGATATATATTATTATACATTTGTCAAAACCCAGAGAACTTATGACACAAAGAGTAAAGCCTAATGTAAACTAAAGACTTTGGTTGAGAATCACGTGTCAATGGTGGCTCATGAATTATAACAAACTGGAGGCCCGGTGCGCGGATTCATGCACCAGTGGTGTCCCTTGACCTGGCCTGTGGGGATTGGGCTGAAACTGGCTCTCCAACTTCCCCCAAGGGTCCCGGATTGTGAGAGGGTGCAGGCCAGGCTGAGGGACCCCACCGGTGCACAAATCCGTGCACCAGGCCTCCAGTATGCATATAAGATCTTTGGTTAATCTCTTCCCGCCCTCCTCCCTCACCCTTCCCTCTGAGACTCACCAGTCTGTTCCATGTTTCCATGCCTGTGCATTGAGTGTCTGACCCCTGGTGGTCAGTGAACATCATAGCTACCGGTTGAGCGGTCACTTAGGCTTTTATATATACAGAAGTGCCACATTAATGGGAAATGTTGATGGGAAGGGAGGATGCAGGTGGGAGTACATGTAAACTCTGTGCTTTCCACTCAACTTTTTTTTGAACATAAAACTACTCAAAAAAACATTATATATTTAAAAAGGAAAAAAGAATAGGTAATTGTCCTTGATTTTGAAGAGTTCCTGGTGACTTAGGATGTCTGTCTGTCTTTTTACCTATTTTTATGTCATCTATTGATCTCTCTATATGTTTAAGCATCTAAAATTATGATACGTGTTATAATAATGGAGGGATAAAGACAATTCTGTATAAACATAGGAAGCATAGGTCAGGATTAACTGACCCCCCTGTGGTTTTGTGGCTAACTCCAACAAAGAACTAAGGAGAAGATTTAACATTTGTATTGGACCATGAAGGATGAATAGGAGCCCACCAGGTTAAGAAGAGTAGAATGCAAAGAAATATCCTTAAGCATGGTGAAGAAACATATAAGTCATTCTGGAAAGTGTAACTAGAGCATATATGTGTATGAGCATAATAAAGGATAGATGAGTTGATTATAAGTCTGGAGCCAGGCTGTAAACAACCTTCTAGTTTCTGTGCATTGAGTTCCTACTCCAAACAGGCACTGTGCCAGGCACTGCCCATGCCTAGTGCTACAAGCACTCATAGGAAACCTGAAAGGCAGGTATTACTAGCTTGGTTTGACTACAGAGGACACTGTTCTCAGGGAAACGTGCTAACTGGCCTGAGTGTCAAGGCCGATAGTTAGTAAGCTTCAGTGGGGCTGATGAAAGGGAACTCCGTGTTGATAGGTACAGAGGAGATCATTTCGGGGTGCTTTTTCAGACACCTGCACAACTGTCCTTCATTTAACACACCAAGGTGATTTTGGGTCCTCTTCTTGAGCTGGAATGCCAGCTCTAGAATCATGGTAATAAGGCGCTCTATTCCTCAGATATTGAGGGACTGAAAATAAAGAGAAATCACAGTTGTAGAGGCAACAATGATATTGCAGAGGTTTATACAGCAGCAGTGTATACACTAGTGTCTTAGATATATCACGTGTGTGTGTGTGTGTGTGTGTGTGTGTGTGTGTGTGTTGGGGGGATAGACCAATGAAGACACTTTTCTCCTGGAAAGGAACCACATAGGATAGGATTTATAGGAAAGGGTAAATAAGATGGAGAAGAAACGGGAAGGGTCCCTTCCTCTGACACCATCTCCACCCCATGGAAGCTGTTGGTGATCTCCTTCCATTCTCACCATTCAGAAGATGGATAAGGTGCTTGGCTATCTCATATGGTGACATTGGTACCTTCCTATTATACAAAGACAGAGCATTTGATAAACCCTTTCTATGTGCCACACATTCAATCTTATTTTTACAAATCAATGAGACTCTAAGTAGTTCAGGTGATTCAACAAGGAATAGTAGCAACAAGATTGAAACACAAATTTTCTGTCTCCAAAGCCTTAGTCATTCATAGGAACTAACCTGTGATTTTGGGTCAACTTAGAAATATCTTGGTAGTTGACCTGAATATTTAATCTTGTATTAATTATTTTCAGGGTGGTGAAATTATTCCAATTAAAAATTTCTTTGATTGTCCATGTATGTACATACACACTAACACATTCAAGCGGTTTCAGAACACATTTTCTTGGATCAAATAATACTAAATGCTTGTCTCCCCCATTGGGATATGAGTTTTAGCAGTGAAAACACAATGTGTAAGTAGCATGTAGTATAGTGTCTGGTATATATTAATGCTTAATAAATATTTATTGCATAAACAAATCTCCTTTCACAAGACACTTTCCAGAAGTTATGCAGATGTCAGGCAATGACAGCCTCTGGTTACTTTCTTTTTATATCAGAGGAGTTGAGACCACAAATGAGGCAAAAAATGGCAGTTACAATTTGTCACTCTTCGTCCAGTAGATCCCACTTGAGCACCTTCACTGCAATCCCATCTCTTTCCCTAAAGCACAGCCATTCTCTCATCTGGCATTTTTCTGTCCCTGTTGTCTTGATGAACTTTTTTTTTTTACATTTTCTTTTTTTCTCCATCATAATGGGATGTTTCATCAGCTACAGCTGCCCTTTACAAATCACCCTTAACCTTCACTTCTCGTATTCACCCTGGCTTATTGCACTATTGGCTCGATGCATCTGGCACTTAGAGACTTGTCTTTCTAATCTCCAGGATTTAGGCCCTTCTCTTGGGGCAACTGGGATTTTTTAAGTTGGTTGGGACATAAAGATGTCCAGACAACTCCATAGTGTGGGGCTTAATAATACAAATAGACCACTCAACTACACTCATTTGATTAGTAAAAACAAGGCTTTACCACTGAGATCCCTGAGAGGGAAATACATTTTTAGCAAAAATAATTTTATGTTTATTTAAGGTATGAGTTCTTTAAAGAAGCATAAACAGAATCTTATTTTTAAAATGCTTTCAGCAAACTTTTAGTTGTATAGGGCGATTGTTGCTTCTATTGATATTATAGCTAATTTTGAAAACAAAGACAAATATCTTGGATTTTATGGAAGTTGTTTTAAACTTGTTCATAATTTGTAAAGAAAGCCTAACTTTTTGTTTTGCATACAATTATTTAAATAACCATGTGATGTGCATACATATGATTAATGGGCCATTTGTGAGAGCTCTTTCTTTTTGTAAAAAATACCAGAAATACAGAGTTTAGTTCATTACTGGTTTAGGAAACATCTTCCAACATTATAAATTATTTGGATAAGATAACATGCATTATGTTTTTTCTCTGGAGAGCCAGGCCACTTTGAGCAGAAAACAGATTCTATGGCCCTCGGCCCACAGAAACGCTGTGGGCCTCTCTGGCAGGGCATGAAGGAGTTTGATCCTTGGTCTAATTAGGCAGACTCCCTCTGGGACTCTGCTTCGAAGTCAAAGTGAAGGCTTGCCTTGTTTCCTCACAGCGATGGGGAAATCCATTTCAATTCAGCAGCATTCCCTTGATTTAAACACATTTGGGGACTTGGAAACAGAGCAGAGTAAGCTCAAGGGTTACAGTCTGAAGCTGCCAGTTAGAACAATTGGCAGGCACCCCTCCTAAGCTTTTCGGTCTAAAGAGGCTGCTTCCCTCCCACAAGGAAGAGGCCAGAACCATATGGCCCAAACCCCAGGTGGCTCCCCTCCATGGCTTGTGGTTTCCCTGAAACTTATTTTCCAAAGTTGAGGCCTGCCAGCAATTCCATGATGGCTGATACATACGGTCATGGTTTTGTAGCTGGTGGGGAAGATAGACATACTATTCAATCCCAAAGACATAGGTGTGTGTCTACAATGTCTCAGACATCCTCCTCTGAAGGAGAAGATAAAGATGCCATTGTGCCCACCTTTAGTGCCTTACAGTTTTGTGGTTTCTGCTGTTGTTGTTGATGTGCTCATTGATCTACTCCTGTCATATAAAAAAAGGAAATTAGGGGCAGAGGTACTCTGATATGTCAGTAGCATGGGAGATTAGAAAGCACCAAATTTGGAATAATATGACTCTGATACCTGGTTCCATTGCTTAAAAGTTATGTGCAAAAGTAATAAACTAAGCAAATGCTTCTCAAACACTGTTTTGTTCACATTACTAAGTTGTAAGGATACTAATATAAATAAGATATGATCCCCATGTTCAAGATATTTACTCTATGCCATCTGAGTTCAACTTTTTCTCATCTATTGAAAACATTATTATAATAAATACTGCTCCTTCTATCTCATTAAGCTATTTTGAGAAAAAAATTGATAATATACGTGAAAATGTTAATTATAAAAGATTGTATGAATACATCTAGTAGATTTAAATAGTTTATTATGTTTAAGTAATTTTCAAGCTTTGGAATTTCCAAACTAGTATATTTTGGTATAAAAGGAACAAATGCTGAACTTTCAAACCACTGTTTTTGGTTTTGGTTTTGTTTTGTTTTTTTCCTCTTACAGCAATAGTTCTGAAAGTGTGGTCCTGGGACCAGCATCAGTATCACCTAGGAACTTAGTAGAAATGCAAATTGTTGGGCCCTACCCAAACCTAATGAATTAGAAACCCTGAGGATGAGGTTCAGGAATCTGTGTTAATACATCCTCCAAGTGATTCTGGTACAACCCATCAGCTCTTCTTGTGTTTTGCTACTTAAGCCATCATGCCTTTTCTACCATTTAGGGTATTGCTTTTTCAAAGATCTCTTCAGGTATAGAGTTTAGAAATGAGAATAAGTGGATATTTAAGGAAAGTCTGATTTATGCAGAAGGTAACTTCCCATTGCTTCATCTTTCATTGATCAGATTAATTCACCAGATAACTACTGAATACACACTATGTACCAGAGGTTACACTCAATTATCTTTTTTTATAGCTTTCTGTCTCCCATACCTTATTCAAATGACACGATACTCAGTTTTTTTTTTTTTTTAAAAAAAGGTTAAAAGACATTCTGACATTGTTCTTAAGAACTGGAAGACAACTTTATTCATTTTCTGCCCAAAGATCCATTTTGTTTGTCCCCCTGTTTTTTATTGTTCTTTCCCCTTCGATAAAGAGCCCAATAAGACAGTAGGGGCCAACATGTTGATGCATTTTCCTCGTGTTCATGAAGACTTTACTGAAAAATCTCCATGGGAAGCTTGACTTTGTCTTGCTGCAATTCCACAATAACCTGGTGACCTTGAAGAAGGAATTCTAGCTTAGAAGTTGAAACATCTTACTGCCTGCCAAAAGCAAGTGGGACCAGCTCTTTGGGATTTGGGGAGATTTTTCATATTTGGAGAAGCATTCCCTTGATTATATCCTCTTCAGAGACCAGAAGCAAGGCATTCAGACACAGCTGTGTGGTGGAAAGCTGCCTGGACAGATCCTTCATGTTTAATTAATTGGCCCCACACAAACCTTTGTGAGAGGGAGACTTCAGAGGAGTGGCTAGAACACAGGAGCTGAGCTTCAGGTGCTCATTCCTTTGGTTTCCAGCCCTTTGTCATTTCTACTCACTCTGATAGAGAATTAATTTGAGGAAAGTAAGCTGAAGGCTTCCTTTGTCCAGTTTCCTCTTTCTATGTATCCCAATAACGCATCTGCTTTCCCTCTCTGAAATTTTCAGTTCTTCCAGGAAGATGGAAACAGCCCAATGAAGCTGATATACAGCATGTCTAATGTTTCTCTCCCAGGATGTCAGGCTTATGTAGTGGCCATATATAAATATCCTTTAATGAATCTCTTTTCATTTTATAAGGAAATTACCTGCAGAAAAGCACAAAATAGTCAACATTTAAGATCATCATCAATTAATGGAGAAGTTATTTTGTATACAGGTGAAGGGGATTGTAGGTTTCGACTGTCTCTAAAGTCACAGTAAAAAGAAGGCTAACAGAAGAGAGGTGAAGATTTAATACCTAGAGTGTTATCACTAAAGAAGAAGTTGTTTTACTTCCACAGAAATCAGTCTCATCTAAAAATGAGAGTTACAAATCCTCATTATTCCTCTTCTAAGCACTTTTCAACTATCAAATTACTAAATGTACATTAAAACCTGGTGATGGTTAATTATGTGCCAACTTGCTGGAGCCTCCGGTTGCTCAGACAGTTGGTCAAACATTACTCTGGTTATATCTGTGAGGGTGTTTTTGGATGAAATTAACAGGTGAATTGGTAGACTGAGTAAGCAGATTGACTGCCCTAATGTGGGTGGGTCTTGTCTGATTAGATCAGTGGTTCTCAACCTTCTGGCCCTTTAAATACAGTTCCTCGCCGAAACCGGTTTGTCTCGGTGGATGGAGCATTGGCCTGCGGACTGAAGGGTTCCAGGTTCGATTCCAGTCAAGGGCATGTACCTGGGTTGCGGGCACATCCCCGGTGGGAGATGTGCAGGAGGCAGCTGATCGATGTTTCTCTCTCATCGATGTTTCTAACTCTCTATCTCTCTCCCTTCCTCTCTGCAAAAAATCAATAAAGTATATTTAAATAAATAAATAAATAAATAAATAAATACAGTTCCTCATGTTGTGACCCAACCATAAAATTATATTCATTGCTACTTCATAACTGTAATGTTGCTACTGTTATGAATCGTAATGTAAATATCTGATATGCAGGATGGTCTTAGGTGCCCCCTGTGAAAGGGTTGTTCGACTGCCAAAGTGGTCCCAACCCACAGGTTGAGAACCACTGGATTAGATAAAGACTTGAATAAAACAAAAAAGGCTGAGTAAGGGGGAACTCCTTCTGACTGACTGACTGAGCTAGGCCATTGGTCCATTCTGGGCTTCAGTCTGAGATTGAAACACTGGCCCTTCTTGGTTCTGAGTCTGCTGGTCATCAGACTGGAATGAACATTGGCTGTCCTGGGTTTCTAGCTTGCCCACTGCAGATCTCAGCACTTGCCAGCCTCCATAATTGTGTGTTATTTTCTTATAATAAATCTATGCCTTCCAAACAGACATACCCTACTTATTAGTATTCTGTTTCTCTGTAGAACTCTGGCTAATAGAAATGCTGTATTGTAGGTACTATTTATATTTCCATTTTACAGATAGAGAAACACACACAAAGAAGTTGGTAATTTTCTGTGATGGTTTAAAGAAACATTTACAAGTTTTTTAATATCCCCCCTTTAAGAGGTGAAGCTTAGTCCCTCTCCCCTTGAGTTGGGCTGAACTCAGTGATTAATTTCAGTGATTAATTTCTAATGAATAGTATATTGTGGATGTGATGGGCTATCCTCTCAAGACTAAGTTATCAAAACCTCTGCCATGGGCCCTCTCTCTCTCTCTCTCTCTCTCTCTCTCTCTCTCTCTCTCTCTCCAGTTATTATGCCTGTGAGCAACTTTTTGAAGTGGCCCATATAGTGAGGAATTGAAATTTGCCAACATTCACAGGAACTTTTCCAGCTTCTTCAGATTAGTCCAATCTCATGAGAGATCCTGAACCACACCCAGCCAGCTAAGCCTCTCCTGAATTCCTGACCTTCATTAATTGTGCCTAATAAATGTTTGCTGCTATAAGCTTCTAAATTTGGGAGAGTTTGTTACACAGAAAGAGATAACAAATACATTTGTCAAAGGTCACACAGTTCATAAAAATCAGAACCAGGATCCAAACCCAGTGTTCTCCAGAGTTAGTGTTTGTAACCAGCACCTCCTGTTGTTGCTCTTAATGACAAATCTACCATTACTATCCACCCCCAAACTAACTCTGACAAAATAAGAGGTCACAGACTCCATAATTCCCTTCAAATCAGGCTTTTCATGGATCTTTTTTGAAAAAAAAAAAAAAAAAAGCAAAACAACATTAAATCAAAGAAATTAAATTGACTTTCTTCTTTTCAACATACTTCAGAGATGTTCTTATCAAATTTCACTTAACAGATGAAGGATTGAGGCATCATTGTGCCTAAGAGACTGCCTAAAATAGGGTTGAATGCTTGTCATTCATAATTTCTTATTAAAAATACTATTCAGTGAGATACAATCTCACTAATTGAGGCTCTGCTTAATTGAGATCTAATTTAATAATTTTCTGATATCATTTTCATGGAGTAATGCAGGGGTGACACAGTAGTGTCCTCTTCCCTAGAGATACTTCTTGTGACAATATAATAAGCTCAATGATGGATTACAATTCCCTGAACATTTCTTGCTTCTCACCTCCAGGCTGCTCTCAGTGCTACAGAGCCCTTCATCCTGGCACTCTCTGTATCTATTTAAATCCAGCTGCCCACCCTAGCTGGTTTGGCTCAGTGGATAGAGCATCGGCCTAAAAGTCTTGGGTTTGATTCTGGCCAAGGGCACATACCTCGTTGCACATTCCTCCCCAGCCAGGGCCCCGGTCAGGGCTGGTACAGGAAGCAACCAGTCGATGTGTTTCTCTCACATCAATCTTTCTGTCTTTCCCTCTCTCACTCACTAAAAATCAATGGAAAAATATCCTCAGGTGAGGATTAACAAAATTTTTTAAATAAATAAATAAATACATAAATGAATGAATGAATGAATGAATAAATCCAGCTGCCTCCCTTCCATTCTTCAAGACTTAGCTACATAGTCAGTATCTTCTAAGATGCCTCTTGTTATCATTTTACCCACAATTATTCCTTGGATTCCAATAGCAACCTAAATAGCATAATGCAGACTGAAAGTGTATGGTTTTTTGGGGAAAAAATTGTGATATATGGGATGGGGCAAAAGTAGGTGTATAGTTATTCATATGGAAAATGATGCAATATTAATAAATAATAATACAAAAGAACCTCTGTGTTCTGCATATTCACAACAGTAAACCTACTTTTGCCCCATATTGTGTATATAATAGCTGTGTGTCCTTGGGTAAATTTCTATCGATCAAATGGAGATAATATAAGTGTGAGGTTTAAATGATTATATAATTCAGCATGACACCTGACATATAAAAAGTCCTTAAGAAATATTAGCTAGTATATTTATTGTGTTAAGTACATATCTCAAAGTATGCAAAACTTTCAATTACTTTCTGTGTTAGAATAGGTGCTTTTTGAATGAACTGAAGTAATTTTGGTGCTTTTGTCTTTGTAGCAGTCATGCTGTAGGAGAGGAATTTTTTTCATTTATTCTTATTGCTACTTCATTTTAAAATATATCCCCACCTGAATTCCTGACATTTGTTTCTACCCAATCTTGCCAAATTTTTTACATCTTAAACCTTGAGCCCTAATGACTTCCCTGCTCTCTTTCTTCCATCCCTGTGCGAATTTTGTAAATTATTCATACTGTGCCTTTCACATTTACTCCAAGGGCATCAGACTTAACGCAGCGCTCATTTCCTCTAATTCTCCTGCTCAGTCACCTCTGGTAATTCACAACTTCTTCCTTTGGTTTCTCCAACTCCAATCTACTATTCACAGTGCAGATATATTTATTTCTCCCCAAATAGCTCTTATCATATTACTCCCACTAAAAATAATTTCTTGGCTGCCCATGTCTTAAAAATGGGAAATTTCACAGATTTGTTCAGGATCATAGTGAAGACACATTGCCTATTATTACCTATTCATTCACTCTCCTCTATTGAAACCATACGGTGCATGCTTCTATAACATACTCCCACACTTTTCTGTTTCTAAGCATTTAACCATTCTCTTTTCTTTTTCTACAAAGTCCTCATGTCCCAACTCTGCCTGTGGAAATAAAATCTCCTAAAGACCATCTCAAATGTCACTTTCTCCATAAAAGCTTTCCCTTTCTTGCTCTTTCTCACATCCAGATTCTGTAATTTCTCCTTTGTTGTATCATCATAGCCCTTTGCACTTTGTTTACAAAATTTATCTTATGCTTTAGGTAGTGGGATTTTGTCTCCTTCCCTAGTAAATTTTAAATTCCTTGTACTTTAACCACCTCAATAATAATCTCCCTTCTGAGGTTAAGCACAGTGCTTAACTTCAAATGAAGACTCAGATCCTGAATTGAATTGTATTACTTGGTTAAAATTCTTGGTAATTGTCAGTATAATTTGAATTATATAAGCGTAGTATAAAATAAAATCATCTCATTTCCCACAGATTTTTGACAAGTGACAAATACTCTTGCTGTTTAGGCACCTCTATTATAAATATATCTACCTAAATGTCATTACCAGGTGGATAAATTATTTTTGTGTGAATGTTTGGGATCAAAATTGCTGTGTGCCTCCCAGTTACTGGGAGACCAAAACTAGCCAATTCACAATAGACTTTCAACAGGACACTTCCCTGTAATGATAATTGCTTTTGGGCCTCAAACTAACTTATTTGCTGGGTTTTTTATTTGAAAGTCATTTCTTTTTAGGACCTGAAGGGTTTTTGCACTGCCTGGGGAATTGGTCAGCCGCCTTTAATTAGAAAAAGGCCAAGATATTCAATATACACTAATATCTGTGATATTTGTGATAGGGCCGGGTCAGGTGAGGAAAAAACGCAGGTTGGAGAAGGATGAAAACACTCATTTTTTACCTTTCTTATGATATTTTACAAGTCTGTAGGAAAAAGTAAAAACCAGGCATTGTGGCTTCTCTTCACCAAACAGAGGACCCTGGGTAGATCAGTGGTGTGTTGGCATGATAGCTGGCCAGCATGGAAAGCACTCTGCAGCAACATGAAATCTACAATTGTATCAGGGGTCGGGAACCTTTTTTCTGCCAAGAACTATTTGGATATTTACAATATCATCCACAGGCCATACAAAATTATCAGCTTAAAATGTAGCCTGCTATATTTGGTCAAACTCACTCTTAATGCCTTGGCAGGACCAGACCAAATGATTTCATGGGCCTTATATGGCCCCCAGGCCAGACATTCCCTTCCCCTGGTTCAAATGAAGAACAAATGGTACCAGGGAAATAAAATAAAGGTTTTTCAAGTATGTTTTATTATTTTTTTAATTAGAGTTTACATCCACATTTGATCCAATAATTCTTAACCATAATGAAAATGGCATGTACAGAATTCCCACCAGAAGTATCTACAACACAAGAGACAGGTTTGGCTCATAACACAAATGCCCTTGACTCTTGGAGGCAACATTTGTCTTTGAAAATTATTAAGTCCTTCAAATTTTGTTAATAAATCTATTTGAAGTAAAAATGTGAGTTGAAGAGTATATATCATTACTAGTTACAAAATAAAAATGGTGCCCAATTTTGTTTACATATTTTGGGTTTGTTATTTTTTTTCAGGGTGCTTTATACCTTTATACAAAAAGAAAAGAGGAAATTATATGACTTGGAAATATCAAATTATCTTTGAAATGCAAGTTACTTTTTTAAAAAACTTAAAACTAGGGATTGGGAAATAAGCAACACAATTTTACTTTAAAAGCAACATTAACCCAAACACAGATGTTTTTTAAAAAAAAGAAAAGAAAGAAAATTGCCTTTTACCCATCTATCTCTAGAGACCCAGAGATATTATCAAGGATTGAAATAATTAATTATCACTAAAGGACACCCTTATCAAATATCATTTACATCAAATGTGTTTTTTTCTATATTTAATAGTCAATTAAGATGTAAAAATGTGCCTGTTAAGGAATATCACAACCATGTTAATAGTGAATCAAGGACTTTATAAAAGGCTAATCTAGGAGATCATTCCAAATTTGCTTACAAAGGAAATTAGCATTGATAACCATCTTTCTGCCTGCAGAAGAAAATGAAATATATTATTTCCATATGTGTCTCTAGCACCTAAAATATTTTAATTTAAGGGCATCTTAAAATAGTAATTCAGCTTTCTAAAATTGTCACATCAGGAGAAGATTGTTTGCCTTAGAAAAGCAGTATTCACTCTATCGGTTGCTATGGTAAGTATCTCTAAACAATATATTCCTTACTGCATTTAATAGTTGATTTTGAAATAAAAAAATAATGGAGGCCACTGAATGTAAAACTGATGATAATGAAATGCAATTATTATTTTTATGGTTTTCAAAGTATCTAGTTATGTTGCCATTAGTTTTCTTATTTTGCGTATTGCATTATATTAGTGGATTTTCTAGAATTATGTTGCTATGAATATATTTCTTTAGGGCAAACTTATAAAGTTTTCACTCTCTTTTTTCTATGTACACACATGTATACACACATTTATATCAAGTTGTATGGGTGTGTACATGTGTATGTGTAAATATATATAATTTGATTGAGGTAAAATTTATATTCAACAAAATACATTCATTTAATTATATAAGTTAGTAAATTTTGAAAAATGTATAGAATGTTGTATCCCTCACAATAGTTGAGATATACAACATTCCAACAAACTAAAAATACCCTTGTTCTCCTTAATATCAATTGCTAAATCACATTCCAGATGAAGTGAACACATCTACTTTCTGTCACTATTGACTTGTTTTGCCTGTTCTAGGATTTTGTAAGTATGTACTATTTGGTTATTTCTTCATTCACCCATCATAAAGTTTTTGAGATTCATACAACTTTTGTTGTTATTCAATGGTAGTTGATTGAATGAATAGCACAATTTATCTATTCACCTATTGATAGATAACTAGGTTGTTTCTAATTTGGAAGTGAGATAATTAATAAATCTAATATGAACATTCTAGTAAACAAATTTGTGTGGACATATGTTTTCATTTCTATTGGTACATAACTAGGAGTGGAAATTCTTTCATTCAGAAGTGTTTATTTAAATTTTAAAGTCCCTCCCAAAGCAGTCCTCAGATACTCCAAAGCGGTTTGCACATTTTACACCCCTCAAATGTGTAATAATTGCAGTTGCTCCACTTCTTTACCAAAACTTGCTATTTCCAGTCTTTTGATTTTAAGCCATTTTAGTGAGAATATTGTTGTCTCCTGTGGCTTTAATTTTAATTTCCCCAAAACTAATATTGCTGAGTATTTTTCATGTGCTTATTAGCTGTTTGAGTATTTTATTTGGTAGAGTGTTGTTCAAATTTTTGCCCATTTTTAAAATCAGATTGTTTTCTTATTATGAACTGTTTATATAATCTATATAAAGTCTCTTATTATACATATGCTTTCCAAATATTTTCTCCCAGTATGTGGTTTATCATTTTATCTTCTGCATAGTGTCTTTCAAAAAAACAGAATTTTAAAATTTTTGATTAAATGTAATTTATTTCTTTTGGGTCTAGGTCTAAAAACACCTTGCTTTCCACATCACAAGGTGTCTTTTTATGTTTTCTTCTAGAACTTTTAGGTATTATGTTTAGGTCATGTTTCATTTCAAAATCAATTTATGTATATATGTATGATAAGAGATAAGGTTATTATTTTTTTTTTAAATATGGATATCTAGTTCCAGCACCATATATTGAAAACAGTTTTCTTTTTTTGAATTAAATTACTTCAGTACTTTCAACAAAAATCCAGTGTTCTATTTCTGGAACATACACTGTTCTCTTATTGTGTATTTCTATCCTTATGCCAATATCACACAGATATTCTGTTCAGACTTAATTTTCTCCTTTTCTTCTGA
The DNA here is from genome assembly GCF_964212035.1 of Myotis nattereri. Classification (NCBI taxonomy): domain Eukaryota; kingdom Metazoa; phylum Chordata; class Mammalia; order Chiroptera; family Vespertilionidae; genus Myotis; species Myotis nattereri. The sequence goes on from NC_138075.1 coordinate 220,844,220, forward strand.
GGCTCTGATCACATGAATGTTAGGTTTGTTGTAGTTCCTGAGATGTCTGTGGTCTTTGAGGTACTCCAATATTTTTTCTATCTGTTTTCTTTCTGTTTTACAGAATTCAGTGGTTCTCAACCTTCTGGCCCTTTAAATACAGTTCCTCATGTTGTGACCCAACCATAAAATTATATTCGTTGCTACTTCATAACTGTAATGTTGCTACTGTTATGAATCATAATGTAAATATCTGATATGCAGGATGGTCTTAGGCGACCCCTGTGAAAGGGTCGGTCGACTGCCAAAGGGGTCACGACCCACAGGTTGAGAACCGCTGGATTAGATGGTTCCATTGGATAGGTTTTCCAGTTTACTGATTTTTCTTCTGTCATCTCCATTCTGTATTTGAGTCCACCTAATGATTTTCTTGTAGTTGATGTTGTTAGTATACTTTTTTTAGTTCAAAGTTTTCGTTTGATTCTATTTTATGTTATCTGCTTCTTTACTAAGGGTTTCTTCATTTCTTTTTTCCAAGAGTATTTGCAATTCCCTGCTAGAGCAATTTTTTTAAAGATGTTTAATTGATTTTGAGAAAGAGAGAGGAAGGTAGAGGGACACAGACAGAAAAATATCAATGTGAGAGAGAAACGTACTAGTATATTGGCTGCCTCCTGTACACGCCCTGTAATTTATGCTGTCTAGTTTGAAGAAAGAGAAAGGATGTATCAGCAGAAACAATTTTAAATTGACTTAAGCATTCCAATATTAACAGAGACCATCAAATTTCTTGGTTTTTCTTTTTTAACATAACAGATAATAGATAAATAGTTAAGATTTCCACTTTTCTATCCTATTTTTTGGACCTCTATTTTCAGTCAACCTCTGCCCCTAGAAGTAAAAGCAAAGCTCTCCTCATCTTCTCTTGCAGAAGATGTCAAACACTATTGCTACAAAGTATTTCACTTGTATTTGAAAGGTAGTTGTCTCATGTTTTAAACCATATAAATAAGAGACCCCTTCTACTATATGAATTCTGGTGCCATGTGTTAAAATACTCTATTTTTCACCGCTTTGCACACTACAGGTTTGTTTTTTTTCTCCCAGGTAGATTATTAGCTCTTGGAAGGAAGAAATAAAGCCTTCAGTTCTTTATCACCATCTCATCTGTTATATGGGCTCAACTTTAGAAGCATCTCTGCATAAGCTTCCTGGCTCTCCAATGAAAACACTTGTATCAACCCTACTTAGAATTACCAACACTATGATTTCCCTCATAATACCTATCATTGCACAGAAAAACTAAGAAAGCGTACATTAAAAATAAAACGCATATCTACAACAGTTATATATAAGAGTTTTCTGGGCGAGAATGTCTTTCTATAATCACAAAACAGAACATGTGGGGTCTGATGTGATTAACTACAGCAAAACAAAGACTCAGTATTTGTTGAATATTCTTTGGAGATTTCACTCATTCTTATTTCCTCAAAACATCAAAGAACTCATAAACACGGACAACACTGTGGTGATTGTGGGGGGTAAGGGATGGAGATGGAAAAAGGCATAGGAGGAATAAATGGTGATGGGGGAAAATAAAGATAAAATAAATTTTAAAAAAAGAAAGTGAGCTAGGAAACAAACAAACAAACAGATGAAACCTATAACCTGATGAGTCCTACACACTTACTTCTACCTTCTGAATCTAGCCTCCAGTTTGTAATGATATCTTAGATTTATCAGTGCTAACATCCCTCCTTCTAGTATTCTATATATTAGCACTTACCCAGGGAACAATAATGTCCTCTTTTACCCATAAACTGCTTGTTGGCTTATTTATCTCTATTTCCATAGTATTTGTGTTCTTGAGGCATTCATGTATGCTGTATTAAATCAAATAAATTGTCATGTTAAAAGAATATTTCTGAGAGAAAATACTATAATATTTCCATATGAGTATTTATATTTAAGTCTGACCTTAATGCCTCGGACTTCACCATTAGCACAACTTCTTTTCCCTTGTCTACATGAGAAGAAAGGACACATAGTCACTGCCTCCATCTTTATACCATCTCTCCCAGGACATAAGCATTTACTAAGTACCTTTCCTTTTTGCTTGTCTCTGGCTCCCCTTGGTTGTTTGTTTATTTTGGGGTTTTTTATGACCTACTTCTCAACCTTATAATCACTTCATTACCTTCTCTTAGGCATTTTCCAAGTGATTCCTATTTCTGTATCTGCAATAAGGTATAGAAACACAAAGTGGAATAAATACTCCAAGTGCATTTGAAAAAATCCAGTTTGTTTAAGCAGTTATAGAAAGAGTAAGAAGACTCTGGGTTGAGGTTAGCTTTGGGGACAAAGCTTTAGCCACATATCCTAGTCTCATAAGTAGATCATAGTCAAAGGTTGCAACCCACAACCCAGAACCCTTTCCCTGCAAGTGCACCACTGAAGACACCCCACTGAAATGCTAATGAGCTTGCCAATGGCTCCTTTATTTACTAGTCAAGGTCCACATGTAAGCCATAGGCTCGGTCCTGAGAATATGACATTCAACACTTGATTAATATCATTTGAACATTCTATGGCATCCATGGGTGAAGCCGCTATGCAAATATTGTCATTACTATAAATAAGTTAATATCACAGAAGAAATATGGGGATTTGTTCTTGAGGACCCAGAACAAAAATGATAAATGAGGGAAGTTGGTGAGAAAAGCATTTTTTCTTGGCCGGTGATCAAGAAACAAAGCTTTAAACAATTGAAGGGAACTTACTCTAGACGTGTGCTGGGAAGCAAATTCAGCTAAATATAAATCAAAGGAGTTTTCCTGATTGTAATTCAAGAATGCCACAGTATAGGAGGCAAGGGAGCTTGCCGCAGGAAGAAACAAATATTTCTTCCCAATAGAGAGGTCTTTGTGATGCATGGGTTTCTCACTTCTATTCTTACATTTCTTTGATGCCTACGGAGAGGCACAGTGTGGTGACAGACAGGCCTTGTGGAGCTCTGGCTAAGAGATTGGTGAGAACACTGCCTGGGGAGGCAAGCGCCAGCTTTGCCATTAGCCGTGTGCCACTGAGTTACTTATTGTCTCTGTTACTCAGGCTTTTTCGTCTCTAAGATGAGCAAAGTAATAGTAGGAATCCCAGACTAGTCAGTGCTAAGCACTGTCCTCAGCCTAGAGCAAATATTCAGTAAGTGTTGTCTTCGTTGTTAGTTTTGTTATTAGACTGTTTTTCAAAACCCATTTCCATATGGCTTTCTGGTTGGCTCTAGTTTATTTTATTAGCTCATTCCCAGTCACTCACTTTGACCCTTGCTTGAGGTAGTCTGGGAAATTCTAGACATTTCCCTGATCACAGTGGATTTTTCATTATGTGTTTGCATATACATGCTTTTCCCACATATTTGGTCTGATAAATGCCCACTGCTTATTTCAGATGCAGTTCTAACTTTACTTCTTTCTTCCTTTCCTCAAACACCACTTCACAGATTAAAGTTCTTTCTGTTTTTTGTTCTCCTAATTCATCATCATCATCATCATCATCATCATCATCATCCTCATCATCCTCATCATTATCATCATCATCATCATCAATCATCATTTGCGCAATGATACCTGTTACATTCTTTACTCCTTTTTCAAATGTAAATTCTTTGAATGGAGGGACTAAGTATCATTTATTTATCATTGGGTCTCCCGGAACCTAGCACATTGCTAGGCACATGGAAACACTCTGTTTGATACATGAATGAATTGTGTATAATATGATATAGCAATGCTCAAAAAATTAACATAAAATATTAGAAAAGTAGAAAATCAAATGAATATTTAGAACCAAAGAATAGAAAATAGAAAAAATTTCAATGAGCCCTTGCCAGTGTGGCTCAGTTGGTTGGGTATTGTCCACTGCGCCAAGAGGTCACTAGTTAGATTCCTGATCAGGGCATATGCCCGGTTGCAGGCTCCATCCCAGGTTGCATGCAGGAAGCAGCCAATTAATGTTTCTCTCTTATTGATGTTTCTCTCTCTCTCTCTCTCCTTCTCCCTTTCTCTCCTTCTCTAAAGTCAATAAAACATTTTTTTTTCAAAAAGAAACAACTCAATGACATAGAGTTACCTTTTTTATTAATGCCAAGAAAGCTCTCTAAGACAAGGTATTAAAAATCATGTGGACACACTTAAAACAATTACGTATTTTTTTTTTTTTACTTATGATGACACTAAGCATTTATATAATAATCCAAATTATACATAAATATGAAAATACAAAAGAAAAGTACCCCAATATGATAATACAGTTGGCCTGCAGGGGTCCTCAAACTACGGCCCGCGAGCCACATGCAAATACAAATATTGTATTTGTTCCCATTTTGTTTTTTTACTTCAAAATAAGATATGTGCAGTGTGCATAGGAATTTGTTCATAGTATTTTTTTAAACTATAGTCCAGCCCTCCAACAGTCTGAGGGACAGTGAACTGGCCCCCTGTTTAAAAAGTTTGAGGACCCCTGGCCTACAGTGATAGAATTAGAGGTGAATTACATTTTATATTTTTCTGTAGTTCCAAAATCTGTACCAAAAGCACTTATTATTATTCAGAGTAGAGACGACTCATGTACCTTTTTATCCTGAGGTAGTGTTCTACAATTAGAAATATATGAGTACCTTATAAAATATTATATTCAGGGATTTCCAATTGGTTAAAACATCGTAAATAATTAGAGGTTCAATATCTTATCAGGTTATTATTTTTCAAACCTAGAAAAATACATATATCTCTTTAATACTGGTTATATATTATCCTGGCTATGGTATCTTCTCATTTCACAATGTGTGATGCATACCCAGCTGCTAAATCTATAAACATATATTTAATAGGCAGGAGGTCTGGACGTGTGCTGGTAGTTATTAAATTGAATTTGAAATCTATAAGGGACAGAGTAAACCTTCGTCCTTGCTCTTCTTTGTAATTACTAAATTAAATTTTAAATCTATTTGGGACAGAGCAAGCCTTAGCCCATTATATATATAAATAAACAGGCTGGCTCTCAGAGAGGGAAGGAGATGTATGCAAAGTTACACAGCTCTTTAGTGGCATGGGCAGCACTAACTTGACAGTCCATGACTCTTTGTACTTATGCAACATCATAGGAATAAAGAGGGACTTTAGGAAGTTTTCCCTACAGCCATCTCATTTTACCGATGGAAACCTGAGGACTTACAGTGACCAATACCAGTATTTTCCCCCAGATGACATAACTTTCTAGAATACGGTTAGAATTAGCAACCAGGTCTCTGGTATCTTGACCATTGTGTTCTCTTCTGTAAGAGCAAGGAGTTAGGCTAGCTTCTTACCAATACCACTGTTATTAGTAGAAATGTTGAAGAGGGCTTGAACCAATACTTGCATATTATTTGAGCATCAAAGTCTAATATTGTCCTAACCAGGGAAGGACAATTATATATCAAGCAAAATGTTCAGTATCTTTTTTCAGAGTTTCTCTGAAATTCTGGTTCATATAATTTATTTTCCTATGAAACAATGATCTATGGCAAAGCCCATGGAAAATGTATAGCTTCTAATTCATATATAGCATATATATGTATGTGTATATCTTACAGAAGATATTTTCCTAAGATCTTTATATCTACAAAAGGTATTTGTGTCTGTTTTAAGTCTTGATTGATAAACATAGGCTAAAGTGACCACTTGACTTATTCTTCACATTAACAAGGAGGAAAAATGTAGCTGGAAGAAGCTCTGACAGGTGGATGAGACTGAATTTCCATAAAAACTAAATCAGGATTGGGTCTGTGATGTCATAAAAATAACAGGGTATAAAAAAATCAAGGCCCTGAGTTCTAGTTACATTCCTCCCCCAAATTAACTTAAATATCTAGAATAATTCCTTCCAAGATTCCCAATGTGGATCTCTTCATAATTCAATAAAAGAATTCATGGGAACTGATCATTTTTTTTAAGTCCCTGGTAATACTCCCCAAACCTTCCATAGGAGCGACCTCTTTTAGGCAGTCAGATGCTTATCAAAAGCCTTTGGATATAACAAGTGATGCAAAGATAGTAAGGCTGCAGTTCAAAGGCATTAAGGAGGCAATATAGATGAATTATCACCCAGTAGTGGGCAAGTTCCTGCCTAATATCTGGTGGTGCCTGATCTTTGCCTATATCCTAACACCCTGTCTGTGCGTAGAGCCCTGCATATGCAACCAGAACACTTTCTTTTTGCTTCAGAGACAAGCAGGTTCGGGTAGATGATTATTCTGATACATAACTGGGTGTTTTCTAATTGAGGATAAGTTTTTATATAATCAGTTTCACAGAAAAATTAGTATTAGATAAATAAATTGCACCAATTTGAAGCCAAGCTCTTTTCTTATTAAAAGTTAAATGCATTTTGTTGAAAAAGGAAGGTGATGAAAACATATGATTTGATTTTAGAATCTACTCCTATATCTCTGCCATCCATTACCTCAGCCATTATCCACTGAAAAACCTTTGTTCTTAGGAATATGCTGAGATCATGTCACTGCCCTACTTAACACTGCCAATTGCTTCCCAGTGCAATCCAACAAACCCTTCCTATGGCCAGGGAGGCCCTCTGAAATCTGGGCTTTGCCTGTCTACAGCGCTAATTTCATACTCTCCCCCTTACTGTGCACTATGTTCCAAGCCCACAGGTCTCTCTTAGTCCTCAAACCCCCCACACCCCCTTCTGCATTAGAAGCCTTGTAGTAGCACCCTCTGCCCAGAAGGCTGTTTCCCCAGGGCTTTGCCTTCTAGACATTCAGGCTTGTGTGCAGATGTCACATTCTTAGGGACTCTTCCCTTGTTCTAAGGTAACAGTACCTTCCTGTCCACTCTGGAGTCTCTATCACATCACCCTTTTTAATTTTTTCTATGATTCTTATTATCCACTTAGAGTTACGTGAACTGTGTACTCACTTATTCTCTTGCTACCCCTACTCTCTCAACACACCATAAGCATCTGCAGGGCAAGGCCGTATCTTTCTTGCCCATCTAGTACCTACAGCACTTACAACAGAGCCTTCTACAAAGTAGGAACTGGATAACTAGTGTTGGAGGAAGGAAGGAAGGAAGGAAGGAAGGAAGGAAGGAAGGAAGGAAGGAAGGAAGGAAGGAAGGAAGGAAGGAAGGAAAGAAGGGAGGGAGGGAGGGAGGGAGGGAGGGAGGGAGGGAGGGAGGGAGGGAGGAAGGTTATTGACATAGATCTGTTAACTGGAAATGCAAAATTGAATGTGTTCATAGTCTTTCACTTGAGTCTTTTCAAATGTACCAAATATTTATCATCATTTAAGCCTGTAGCTCCAGGGCTAGGAATTAATCCATGTGAAATTCTCTATGATATGAATGGTTTTGAATATCATTTGTCCCACTTACAAAAGACAAATCACTGAAGTAGTAAATGATAGAGGGTGAGTGCAAGAGGAAAAACTCAGCGTTCTTTTGGACCTTCTTGTCAGTGTCTTTCTTCTTCCAATGACCTTTTTCTTAAATCTATGCCCACGTGTCAGGTTTTATTTGTCTTTATGTTTCTTACTGAATCCTATCTAGTATACTTTTTGTTTCCTACAATACACCAAACAACTAATTCTAAATTACATTTTCTACTCTGTGGCTGGCTGCTTTGCATCATTGGAGTAGGCTCAGCTGAATGGTACAATCAAAGGCCTACACATAATTAGGAAAAAAACTCTACTTTCTCCATTAAAAAGAAGACTTGCTGTCATTCTTTGCTATCATACATATCTTATCCTCTGATGCTCCGGAAAGCTGAATTTTTCAAATCTGTAACACTTCTTCAGTTCTCTGGGTTTGATTAATAATAATTGTCAGCCCATTAAAATGGATTATGATGATTCCCAAGGAATTGGTTGTTAACATAATTAACAGCTGGCTTTACTTTCAAGACATTAATCAAAAGAGCAAGTTGCTGGAAATGACCAGGTTCTCACAAATGTTGATAATTAGCGAAGCCATTGAAGTTGTGTGACAGTGATTCCTGATGCTGTTATCTGAGTGATTGTATCGCAGCTTTTTATACTCACTACGTGATGTGTTCTCTCAGGTGTTATTAAACCAATAGGCATTTGAATGAATTTAATTTAAAAGACACAGACTCCATATTTTCACTGTTTACTTTTGAACTGAATGAAATATTAAAAAATGTAAAATGACCATGATACACACTGTATAATGTTCTCTATTAATAATGGTAAATAAATTTCATATATGCAAATTATCCCTATATTGCTCCAATAGAGCCTAACTAGCTCTATCATCAAAATAACATCGTTTTGAGAATCAGGAAAAACTTTACCATTATCTGCTCATATCACATACTATATTTGTATATAATGAAAATAATACATGAAAGAACTTAAGGAAGGACTAAACACACAGTGGAAGTTTAAAGCAATCACCTTACCAAGAAAGTGAAACCTCTCTTGACATTTTAGAATCTTTGCTTCCAGTATCTTTATGGGCCTAAACTATTTTGTTTATATTATAATTATACTTTGTGTGTAATTTTATTTCCTGCTTTCTCCTAACATTATCACATGAAATTTCTCTGTTAAATGAGAGAATTAATAAAATAGCATTTAATTGATACATATATTATTTCATAGAAAAGATATTTTACATTTTGTTTAACAATTGCCATAAGGCTGGGGCCATGAATTTCGCTTTAATATACAACACTGTAATAAGTATCAAAATCAGGGAAGTGAATGTCTTAGGTCTTTTGGTACTTTTGTGCCTGGATCTCAAACCAGGATTAATTACTTCTATTCCTGGTAGAGTTGCCAGATTTGTCAAATAAAAATACAAGTCATGTCCATGAGTTCTCGAGGGAGGTGGATGGAGATAGAAGAATGCATAGAGGGCATAAATGGTGATGGGAAAAATAAAATAAAATGTAAATAAAATAAAGTCACTTAAAAATATAAGACACCATTTAAATTTGAATTTTACATAAATAATGGATTTTAAAAATATGTGTCCCATGGAATGTTTTAGGTATACTAATAATGCATAGGAAATACTTATATCCCGCAAACATGTACTGTTTATCTGAAATTCGAATACATTGGTGCATCCTGTGTTTTCCCTGGCAACTTTCAACAGAGATGTTTCTCACATATTTCAATAGGCAGAGTCATGGCCGTGTGCTGATCCCCAGAACCTGAGGCTATACCTTTGCAGCTGGAATCAAGGCTGCTAATCAGCTGATGTCAATAGGAGGAGATTACCCTGGGTGAACTGGGGGGCACAGGTAATCATGGGAGTCCTTAGAAGTGGAAGCAGAAGAGAGAACCGCAGAAATGCAAGTCTGAGAAATAACTCAGCCCAGCATTGCTGGCTTGCAGATGAAGATGAAGGAAGGAGCCTTGAGCCAAAGGGAGTGGGCGGCCTCTAGAAGCTGGAAAAGGCAAGAAAATGCATTCTCCCTCATAGACTCTGGTAAGAAATTTTCTTCAGCTGATTTTAGCCCAGTGTGACCATTGTTGGACTTCTGACCTCCAGAACGATAACAAATGTGTATTGCTTTTAAGAAATCAAACTCGTGGCTTTTAAGTTTTTATTATTTTTTGTTGTTAATCCTTACCTGAGGATATTTTTCCTCACTTATTTTTTAGAGAGGATGGAGGGGAGGGGGAGAGACACAGAGAGAGAAACATTGATGTAAGAGACACATAAAGTGGTTGCTGCCTGCACACACCCTGACCAGGGGCAGGGATCCAGCTTGGAACCGAAATACGTGCCCTCGACCAAAATCAAACCTGTAACCCTTCAATTTGCAGGCCAATGCTCTAACCACTGAGAAAACTGGCTAGGGTGTGTGGGTTTTTTTGTTTGTTTTTTTAATGGCATCTATGGTAAAGTAATGCGAATGTTTTCATGAAGACATTAGTGGTCATTGAGCTAAAAGGTAGGCTGGGTCCCTTGATTCTTGTATTGTGATAATTTTATAAAAGAGGGTAAAAAGTCTGAACCAAGACCTAGAAAACATACTTTCTGGAAGCTCACTGGACTTAGTCACCTTCCTACTGCCACTCTGTCATTTCTTATTGAGCTTACCACGGATTTCCTCAAAGAGTCCTTTAAATCACTGACATTAGTGATTGCATGTGAATGGCATGAGGAGTAGAGAGATTTTAATTCAAACAATCAGCATCTTAGAGCATTAGTCATGAAATGAAGTCAACTCATAGGGTTCTACTTGGGAGCCAAGCTACAGAGTAAATCAAAGACAGCTGAGACAAGCAACTGTTCTTCACAACGAACGTTCTCAGTCGGAACTGATGGTGGGGGTCAATCCCCAGTTCACGTCTGCAGGTGTTCAATATGAAGACCTAATTGTTAAATGCACCATATTTCCATACTAAGTATACTTATTGTTATGGGGAAGATAAGCTGGAGACTGTTGCTTTATTACATAGTTCTGAAATACAAGGGAGACCACGCGAATGCTATAGTCATTTTGCTTTTCTGGGAATGCCTCAGAGCTCACAACTTTGTCATTAGGGAGGGAGGATGTCATTGTCCATTTAAAATGTGTATGTTTCACAGAGTTCACATCAGATCAAAATTAGGAGATATATGGTGGTTAGGCAGAGACCTCAAACTCAAGATTTGAAAGTCTATAACAGTGGCAGGCTCATAAACAAATACTAACGATGTAAGGTGATAACTGTTCTTACTGAGAGGAACACTCAGGAAGCTGGGGAGCCCTCTGGAGCCAGGAATCAATGCCCAGAGGCTTCCATAAGAGCAAAGTGCTTGATGTGCCAGCTGAAGGATGAGAAAGGGTTTGAGCCACTCCTGCAGCCTGTGTGAGGAGGTAGAAAGATTTTGTGTTGAAGAAGAGGAGACTATTATCTTTAGTGTTTTTTTTTATATATTACCCTTAGTTTTTTTGTTTTATTTTATTTTTTTCAGTGAAAGACTAAATAAATGAGTTAATATGGTTTTAGCCTATACACCTGGCTTGAAAGTTGAATATGTATGTTATGTATATCATGATTTCTTAAAATGGGTTTAATTCTATTTACTCCTTCAGACCACATTTTTTATGCCTGCTTTTTTTGAGCATTGTGGGCCAGACAGTATGTTAAGTAATTTCCTTGTTATTTCCTTCTCAGAGTAGTCCTATAAGTCTAATAACCTAATAAATGCCTTGTCTTCATTGGAAGACAGTGTGGTTTATGGCTCTCTTTACTGAGATGAGGAACATGGGTTGGGGTGAGCTTCATGAAGACTACAATGAATGACATTTGGCAACTGTTGAAATTGAGATTATGTTCATCTGTGTCTAAAAAGGCTATAGTTTAACGTGTGTGTGTGTGTGTGAGTGTGTGTGTGTGTGTGTGTGTGTGTATCTTTGAAGTCAACTGTGGGCAGGAAATATTGATTTGGAATATGTTGCAATTGAAGCCTTGGGTATGCCTGGGGTGGTCTAGAATGAATGAACATCAAGAGATCCAAAGATAACACCAAAGGGGAACAATAATGTTTATGAAAGACATGGGTATTAAACGTGAACAAAGATAAAGAGAGGGAGAGTCTTGAGATAGGTAGGTGGACAACCAAGTCAGAGTGGTGGTTTGGCCTGCAATGGCAGAACAGTTTTGTATTTTCATTCAAAAACAGCAGCATCTGAACAAAGCCTATTAGATTTTTCAACAATGTCCTTTGTAATAACTTTGTTTAAAAATGTGTAATGAGAACAGAAGGCAGATTGAAATATAGCTAGCAATTGAAGAGGAAGAAAATAGAGACATGCAGGATGTGCAATTTTGTTAAAAATTATTGAAAAAGAAGACAGAAGGTTGGAGAAGGGAAAAAGAAAGAGAATACAGGTACCTGGATATGACGTGCTATTGGAATGGGTAATTTATTTTGTGTTTAACAGGAAAGGCTTGAACACATTTACAAAATGGAAAGCAGGAGCCAGCAGTGTGGACAAATATATCTAGGATTATTCTGGGTGTGGCAGCAATCCATATCAAATTATTTAAGAAAAACAGTTTAAAAATAAATATCAACACAAACTGTGTAGTAAGGCTGACTGGGAGAGTATGGGGATCCAACTGATACTGTATTACATTATAAAGAAACTAGAGGCCCGGTACACAAAAAATTGTGCACTCAGCGGGGAGAGGTGGGCCTCAGCCCGGCCTGTGCCCTCTTGCAGTCTGGGACCCCTCAGGGGATGTCCACCTGCTGGCTTAGGCCCGCTCCCCCAAGGGATTGGGCATAAGCTGTCAATCAGACATCCCTCTGGCAGCCCAGGAGCCCTCGGGGGATGTCCACTTGCCAGCAGGGAGCAGGCCTAAGCTGCAGTTGGACATCCTTAGCACTGCTGAGGAGGCGGGAGAGGCTCCCGCCACCACCGCTGTGCTGGCAGCCATCAGCCTGGCTTGTGGCTGAGCAGAGCTCCTCCTGTGGGAGCGTACTGACAACCAGGGGGCATCTCCTGCACTGAGCGTCTGCCCCTTGGTGGACAGTGTGTGTCATAGTGACCAGTCATTCCCAGTTGTTCTGCTGTTAGGGCCAATTTGCATATTACCCTTTTATTATATAGGATAGAGGCCTGTTGCATGGATGGGGGCCGGCTGGTTTGCCCTGAAGGGTGTCCTGGATCAGGGTGGGGGTCCCACTGGGGTTCCTGGCCAGCCTGGGTGAGGGGCTGATGGCTGTTTGCAGGCTGGTCAAGCCCCCCAGTGGGAACCCTCACCCCATATATAAGGGTGTAGCCAGCCTGGGTGATGGGCTGAGGGCTGTTTTCAGGCTGGCCACATCCTCTTCAGGGTGGTGGTCCCTACTGGGGTCCCTGGCCAAACTGGGTGAGGGGCTGATGACTATTTGCAGGCTGGCCACAGCCCCCTCAGGGTGTGGGGGTCCTGCTGGTGTGCCTGGCCAGCCTGGGTGAGGGGCTGAGAGCCATTTTCAGGCTGGCCACACTGCAGGCTGGAAGCAGGTATCTGGGATTTATTTAGCTTCTATAATTGAAACTTTGTAGCCTTGAGCAGAGCTCAGGGCCAGCAGGGCAGGCGGGAAGCTTGGCTTCCTCCATTGCCAGAGCAACTCAAGCCTCCTGCTCGCTCCAGCTCCATGGCCGCCGCCATCTTTTTGATGGAGTGATGGTTAATTTGAATATTACTCTTTTATTAGATAGGATACTAGAACTATTCTCACAGCACCAGCATGTATCATCTTAGAGGAGGACTTTGAGAAGACTGGGCTCACCTGCCCATCACTGAGCCACCAGCTATGGCTGGAGGAGGCTTGTGAAATGTAACTGACCAGGACTGAATTATTTACCAACCTGGGGCCAGAGGTTGGGACTATGACTTAGAACCCTATGGAAACAATTAGAGTCAGTGAAGGAATTGTACTCAGTAGAATGGCTAGTGTTCCCAGAAGGAGGGAAAAAGAGAGGCTTGGCAATAAAAATAATATATGTCCAGTGCAGAGGAGGAGTCAAAGACACAGGTCAGAAGATACTAATAAGTAGGGGAAGACCTCACTCAGCTTTAGACAGGAGGAAGCACATTGTCACTTTAGAGAGATGCCATCCCTCTCTGTCTCACCAGCAACACTGAATCCCCAAGTGACTCTCTGTCCCTCTTGTGTCTTTTATTTTCTTCTTAACACTATCATTCTCTACATGTATCCTGTCTGTTCATTTTCTTACTTTTTACTACCCCACTGTCCTTTCTTTCAATTATCAGGGACTATGTTTGTCTTGTGTTATTCTAACTCTGCCATCTAAAATCTAAAATAGTGCCTAACACATATTTAGCATTCAATTACTTAGTGAATTGAAGAAGAGATAAATGAGAGAAACTTAAGAATGCACATAACAAATGTTGTCTATAATAACTATAGACCAATTTTTCAAAAATGTCAGGCAGAGTACCATATTCACAAGAGTGTAATATACCTCAATTGTTATTTTTATTATTTAAAATATGTTAATTATGTTTGGATCATCAGATATAAACTATTAGGGGTGATGATGGCTGGATGGCTCAGTTGGTTGGAGCATTGTCCTGTGCACCAAAAGATTGCACCTAGTCAGGGCACACATGGGTAAGGCAATCTGTTGCTGTTTTTGTCTTACATTGATGTTTCTCTCTCTCTCTCTCTCTCTCTCTCTCTCCCTCCCTCCCTCCCTCTCTCTCTCAAAAACCAATAAAAACATATCGTTGGATGAGGATTAAAAACTAAAAATATTAGGGGTGATGATCTAAAAATTAAAATGTTTCCCCTGAGTAGGCAGCACATTTAATGGACTTCCATGCTGCATGTTGGCTTAGTTTTATTGCTGCGATCACACTTAAAGATGTAGAGTCTATGCATTTTACTACAGAATGCAGATAAGGAAGGAATATGCTCTAAAGTCCCAGAACAGACACATACATGAAACATGGAGATTTTTTTAGCAGGAAGATTTCCTAAAGTTAAACTACAGTTTATATGAAGGAGCCTTTTATAATTTCTTCAATAAGAATGTCCCCATGTAGTTCTACTGTGAGATGGAATAAAACTGCCTTTCAGTGAAAGCTTTGGCAACTGGATACCTTCTTGCTTCAAGTCATCAGTGAGCTGGAAGCTCAACACATGTGGAAACAATTCATTAGGTGAACTTGCAAAAGAACCTTTGACAGCCATTCTCTTTGAATATCTTATAAGAGGAAAACTGTTCTAAAAAAAGAAGAAAAAAAACCAGTTGTCTGGTTTTGCTTAATTTTTCTTGGGGAAGCTGTGTTAATAATACAGGTCATACACAAACACATACAAAAGCTTTTCATAATGAACATCACTGATATGTCTACATCCAGGGGATTATGTGTGTGTGTGTGTGTGTGTGTGTGTGTGTGTTTCACATAGTTATGCACAGAAAGTTACTGGTATTTCAGAAAATAAGTCTGACATATGGTTTTGTCAGATTATGCAGTAGTTCCTTCCTTAAAAGAGTTTAAAATTACAAGCCACCTAGTAACCTTGTGTATGTTTGAGAAGTAAACATGAAAAAATACAAGAATGTTCTCTATAAAATAATACACAGACTTTCATGTACTATAATATTATAGATTAAAGTGAATTTTTAGTGTTTTGAGATGAAAATAGGATGTGAACAAACTATTAGTTCAAACCCCAGAGAGAGAAAAATGGTTTTCCTGTCTGTAATGAGTAAAAGGTGCATAGAAAAATCAAAATTTTACTCTTGAATGTCGGTGAAGTCAATTATAATATTCCGGATGGGAAATAAGGAGGTGAGGAAGGCTGTATTAGACTTCTAATGTCCCAGAAAAAAGCTAGCCCAGCCCATCTTTTTTAAATCACTGTAGAAGTTGGAAGGAACTTACCACAATGGCATTAATCTATTCATTCGTACCATTTGTTTAAAATTTTTCAATAAGTGAGATCCTGTACCAGGCACTGTGCTAATTGCTTGATTAAAAATTATGAAAAATATATTCCTTAGATGTAGGCAAGAAGGGTCTTTTTCCTGGGTGCCTCTGAGATTCAGGGTCCAGGGCTCAGCACTATTGTAGCACAACCCAAAAACCCTAAATATCTGCTCTCATGGCTGATCCTGTTCATGCCACTAAAAAATAAGTCCCCACTCCTCTGCTCCTATATCACTGAAAGGAACTTAATCTGAATTCTGTAAATAGTTGGGGTTGTCCTGCTTCTGATGTCTGAGATGAATGTTGCTTTTGACTTCATTCATGGAGGGCTTAACACTGCAGTTAAGATAAGAGCAAGTTAAGATAAGAGTTTGGATAAGAGCAAAGAAATTGGCTAACTGGCCAAATATTTCATCTGCAATAGCTTGAATATTGTATATTCTTACATATCAAAATATGTCCATTTCTTAATACCCTAATGGTCTGATATGTATTCCATGCATATATACGTATATGTATATAATACATAATAACAATATCAATATGACAGGATGTGTACCAAGCATGTACTAAGTACTTCACATTCTTTATCATGTTTAATGTTCACAATAACAATTTTTATCACCTTTCTTCAGATAAAAGCATTAAGCGCTAGAGATATTAAGAAATGAATCCACAATCACATAGTTATAAGGTCCTACAGCTGGGATTCAAACCCACTTATTCTGATCATAGTCAGACTAAACTGTCATCTAAATGAGAAAGTTTAGAAGTATTCTTCAGAGTATGAGTGTAGAATTATAGAAGTTTCTCAGGAAATTCTTGAGGGACTTCTAATTTTAAAACAATGTGGTATTTTTCTTGATTCACCACTCCTGCCCCCTAAAAAATGGAAAGATAAATTCAAAACAAAATAAACCTAAGTATAGTTTCTTTCATGAGTGTTTGTTTTTTCTATTCCATAATCTAGAATTGAGAGGCAAAATCCAGCCTCATGACACACTTTCCTAAGGAATGGGGACACTAGACTTTCTCATTTCTAATATGGTCACCATATGTTTAATTTTTAATGAAAATGTTTCTTTCAGTTAGCTAGGCCTAATGGCCAGAAGTCTAACAGCCAGAAATCTCAATGATTTGAACCTCTTTATTATAAAATGGAGGTAAACCACAACTGATTCAGGTGTTTTACTTCTGGTATTTTCTCATTTGAACCTTAGTCTCCTTTTCATTCCCCATAAGCACAGTTACAGACTATTCTGAGTTCTGTGGAAAAGAGGTAACAAAAACATAGTTCAATGAGTTTTTGGTCAAAGGACTGAGTTAATGAAGCTTGGTGTTTTTGGGGCCAAGTCTTAGCACATATCCCATTGTTCCTTCAAACTGGCTTTTTTTTTTTTTTTTTTTTTTTTTAGCTAAAAGAAATCTTACTCTGGAAACAGCCCCTCCACTGTTGTGAAATTTATAAGGCCCCACCTAATCTAATTGGTCTCTGCCTCTGTCAAATCTGGATTGAATTAGACTGGGGGATCCAAAATTGTCTAAGGAGGATTATAGATTGCACACAGAAAAATACATGTTATGATTTTATATTACATTCTACCTCATTTACAAGTAACAGGAATTATTCAAATGCAAAATAGTGGGTAATTGAAGTCTTATTCACTCATTAGGTTAGCTATTATGGAGAGGAAACATTTATTGAGCTATTTTTGTATGGTAAGCACTATGAAAGGTGCCTTAAATCTACCACTTTCCCTTTAATCTTATAGGAATGTGTTATATAAAGTGTTATCTCATTAATGAAAGTGAGGGGTAAGGCCCAAAAAGGCTTAAAGAAATGTGCCAAAGTATACATACCTAGTAAGTGTCAGTTTTATGGGTAGAATTGAAGTTAAAGAGTCCAAAGTCTCAGCTATCAGAATTGATGAAGAATGTTTCTGATGTTTGTAATAATCTTTTCTATAAGTATTATAGAGCCAATATCAGTATTTTCACTTGTGGAACTCTGTTCTAGCCACCAATCTTTTGTAAACTGACTATTTTACCAATATAATAATATTTTTTTGGAAAAAATTATTTGAGTTATTTGAATTAATTAAGTGTAGATGCTATCATATCCTACAATAAGTAGACTTCTAAAATTATTTTTGAATAAATAAGTGCAGCTGTTAAATATAATATATATTAGGTCAGGATTAACTTTCTAATACTTTGATAAAATGAACATCTAATAAATATTTGTTATAAGCTAGATTTATTTTACTATAAAGGGTATTGTAATTCATAAAGCAGCATTTTACAAACTTGTTAAAGTTGCTGTTATATAAATATTTTCTAAATTTTCTTTTTGAAAAAGAAAGTATCCATTTTCAGAAACTGTAAACCAGGCAAAGGATTGATGATTTCAACACATTTCTAGAAAAAAAAAATTAAGTGCATTGTTTGTGAGGACTCATTAATAAAAGAGAAATCACTGGAAGTCAAATGCCTTTATTAAAAATAAACAATATCACACCCTGGCCATTGTTCTCAGTGGTTAGAGCATCAGGCGGTGCAGAGAAGGGTCATATGTTCAATTCCTAGTCAAGGGCATGTACCTGGATTGCAGGTTCCATTCCTGACCCCAGTCAAGGCTGGTGTAGTAGGCAACCAATCCATGTGTCTTTCTCACATGGATGTTTCTCTCTCTCTACCCGCTCCCCCTTCCCTCCCTTTCACCCTAAAATTCAATGGAAGAATATCCTAGGTTGAGGATTAACAATAAACAAACAAACAAACAATATCAAATGATCCTCATTGATGTTGGTGATTCTTAATCTTTCTCGATCTCTCCCAATTTCTGTATCCTCTCTCTCTCTCTCTCTCTCTCTCTCTCTCTCTCTCTCTCTCTCTCTTCAGTTTTAATCTCACTTTTTTTTTCAGCCTAGAATTCAACAAAGTTTATCACATTAACCTTGAAAACAGGAAGGATAGGGTGGGACTTGGGTCTACAGTGTGCTGTAGTGGTTATCATCCTGCAACATCTTTATCGATGCTTTGTATGAAGATAAATTTGCTGCTACATAATTCTGAGAAAGTCAGGTTATGTCTTGGAAGATTCATAAAGATCTCAACAGGTTGGATTCTTGAACTGGAAAGGACAAGAGAAAATTTAATAGGGATAAATAGGATCAAATTGCCCAATATTAAATATGTCAATAGGAAGAGTTGTTTGGGGAAAAATGGATGGGTACAAATTATGATACTTCGTTGCCTGCAGATTGCTGACAGATCCTCAGAGCAACAAAGACTGTAGTTGATCATATTGTCTATAGTAGAAACCCCTCTACTTATCAACATATCCTCCCAGATCTAAGATGTAAAGGCAAGAGTTGAAAGCTTAAATGCCCCAGAAGCAAATGCACAGGGAATATAAATGAATGAAGTGTTCAAGAGTAAAAAACTTCTTCTTTCACTTCAGACACATTTCGCATTTTGAAGAAAAAGAAAATCTTCCCTTCCTTATACAAGAATGGTTTCTCACTTTTTTTTTTAATCACAAATCTCTCTCTACCATTTATGTTCCTACTTTTAACAAAGACAGATAAAATTAAATGTCTTTACTCCTAATTATCATTAGAAAATAGCACAAGTTCATTAACAGCAACAAATGACACTTGACATAATTATAATGTAAATGAGAGGCAATTGTGGGGATATTTTGAAACCAAAACATACAAGTCCCATCCAAAGGCAGTACTTGCTCTCAGCTTCAGATGGTTTGTGTCCTGCACTAATACAGGTCCAACACTGCCAGATACTTCACTTTCTCAAAAGAAACAGGACACCATGATTATTGTGTCAGATGTGCCGGGATTTAAATGTTGGCAATTCATTCAAGTGCTCATTAAATATTGTGTAGGCAAATATTCTGTGAGCCAAACAAAACACATCTGTAGCTGATGGAATATAGTGTACTACTTCTGCTTCAGAAGCCCACACTACTTTTATGCTTCTATATTTTCATTCTTCTGTTAGTTCCAGACGAGGCTGGAGGAATACCTTCTTTGTGAAGCCTTTCTTGAATCCCTGCAAGAGATGTGTTTCACTCCTTTATATCTTCATTGTCTTCTAAATCAGTGGTTCTCAACCTTCCTAATGCCGCGACCCTTTAATACAATTCCTCATGTTGTGGTGACCCCCAATTTCACTGTTACAAATTGAACATAATTAAAGCATAGTGATTAATCACAAAAACAATATGTAATTATATATGTGTTTTCCGATGGTCTTAGGCGACACCTGTGAAAGGGTCGTTCGACCCCCAAAGGGGTCGTGACCCACAGGTTGAGAACCGCTTTTCTAAATAGAATTCTGCCATATCATCTATACATCTTTTTTTACTTAACTTAATTTTCCTATTAAGCTGTAAGCTACACTAGGCAATCTACTGTAGTGGGTTGAATAGTGCCCCCCCCCAAAAAAAATTATGTCCATGCCCTAAACCCTAGATCCTATGTGACCTTATTTGGAAAAAAGGGTCTCTGTAGATGTACTCAAATGAAGGATTTCCGGCTGAGATCCTCCTGGATTATCTAGGTGTACCCTAAATTCAATGCCACATGCCCTATTAAGAGACAGAGAGGAAAGGAAGCAGACAGAGGGGAAGGTCATGTGAAGACAGAATCAGAGATTAGAGAGATGCAGCCACAACCAGGGAAAGCTTGGAGCCACCAGAAGGTGGAAGGCGCAAGGCGGAGCCTTCTCTAGACCCTTCAGAGAGAGTGCTGCTGGCACCGGTTTTGCAAACTGTGAAAGAAAATGTCTGATATTTTAAGTCACCTTCTTTTTGGTGATTTGGTCCTAAAACTCCAGGAAACTAATACAGAGACTATGCTTATATAAACCTGACACAAAGTCTGGCTTGTAGGTGGCAGGTAGGAAATATATGTTAATTCTTTGAAATCAAAAGTATATGCTATCACTCTTTAAGAGTTTCCTTTCACACTTCTGCACTATAGTGAAACGAGAATCCATTTATCAGAAATAAGGTTCTTTTCTTTATTTAAATTCTTCATTGTTTAAAGTATTTCATAAGTCTCCTTTTTCCCCCATTGACCTCTCCCCTACTGCCCCCACCCCCCAGCACATGCCCTCACCCCCCTATGTTTGTGTCCATGGGTTATGCTTACATGCATGCATACAAGTCCTTTGGTTGATCTCTTAATCCCTCACTCCCCCTCCCCACCGTTTTCACTCATAAATTGGACAGTCTGTTCAATGCTTCTGTGACTCTGGTTCTATTTTTGTTCATCAGTTTATGTTGTTCATTATATTCCACAAATGAGTGAGATCATGTGATATTTATCTTTCTCCGACTGGCTTATTTCACTTATCATAATGCTCTCCAGTTCCATCCATACTATTGCAAATGGTAAGAATTCCTTCTTTTTTACTGCAGCATAATATTCCATTGTGTAGATGTACCACAGTTTTTTAATCCACTCATCTGCTGATGGACACTTAGGCTGTTTCTGATTCTTAGCTATTGTAAATTGTGTTGCTATGAACTTAGGGGTGTATATATCCTTTTTATTTGGTGTTTCTGATTTATTGGGATATATTGCTAGAAGTGGGATCACTGGGTCAAATGGAAGTTCCATTTTTAATTTTTTGAGGAAACTTCATACTGTTCTCCACAGTAGCTGCACCAGTCTGCATTCCCACTAGCAGTGCAGGAGGGTTCCTTTTCTCCACATCCTTGCCAGCACTTATCACTTGTTGATTTGTTGATGATAGCCATTCTGACAGGTGTGAGATGGTACCTCATTGCTGTTTTGATTTGCAACTCTTGGATTATTGTTGGCTTTGAGCATGTTTTCATATGTCTCTTGGCTTTCTGTATGTCCTCTTTCGAGAAGGGTCTATTTAGGTCCTTTGCCTATTTTTTATTGGATTGTTTATCTTCCTTATGTTAAGTTATATGAGCTCCCTATAAGTTTTGGAGATTAAACTCTTATCAGAGATAATGTTCTTAAATGGATTTGTTAAGACTCAGTAATCAAGCCAGTAGCAGTTTATTAGTGTTAGAGATCTTTTTGTCCTAGTCCTCTCTGCAGAAGTACATAAAGTACAACTCTCTGTAGATAAGCAAAGAGAAACAGTTACTTACCCCAAATGGGATATTCTGGGCTATACCCAAATGCATATAAAAGGTCATCTCTTTCCTAAAGAAGGTCATCATCCATCCTCACTAAAATTCAGAATAGCAGAGTGGATTCTAATAACTGAAGACATGGACTTGAACCAAAAAGCTATTTGCCCCTAGTCTATAAGACCTTGAGTTAATTATCTAACTTCCCTTAGGGAGTGTGTGTGTTGGGGAAGGGAAACAATAAACACTGTAAGTATTAAAATTAAATAGGTTAAAGTTCCTCTCTGAGTATCTAGACTGAAAGGGAGTAAAAAAAAAAAAGTGTCACTTGCCTTCTACAGATTTCCAGTATGCTGTTTTCTCTCCATTGAAGTATTAAAGGTTGTGAAAATGTGCTCACTGTGACTACTGGTTTGAATTTAAGGATATTAAGTTGGATTTCCTATTCTTAAATGAAATCCAGATTTGCCTTTATAATTCCTGAGAAGCTGTTTGGGGGATGGGCAGGGTGAGGAGCTGGGGCTTTTTTAGCACCACTAGGATCTTTCACACCCTTCTTCTTTGATCGTTAGTTAATGCTTCTAGTCAGCATTAGGATTCATATTGAGAAGATCCCAAAGATGAAATCATGCAACCACAGCTAGTTTCAGGTGTACAACAAAGTGATTGGACATTATATCACTATGAAGCTATCACCCCAATAAGTCTAGTACCCATCTGACACCAAACAGTTATTACAATATTACTGACAGTAATTTTTATTGATCATTGGTACTCAATTTGGAATGATTTTAAATCCCAGATGACATTTGGCAACATCTGGAGACATTTGTGGTTGTTCACATATGAGGGAGCGAGAATGTTCCTGGCATCTAGGGAGCGAGGCCAGGGATGCTGATGGACATCCTGTAATGCAGAAGACAGTGCCCAAGACAAAGTATTATTTAGCGCAAAATGTGAATAGTGGAGAAAACATAGAATAGAAAAACATAAGAGTAGTGTCTGGAAAGAAAAGCTTATTTAAATTTGGGGTTGAAGTAGCTGTTAAGGGGTGGACAGGAACCATGCCGGAAAATAGAGACAAAGAGATAAAAGTAAAATTTTGTGATGAGAAGTAGAGATATGTATCTTCTAAGTAAGAAGCAACCCAAAATATGGCAAGATTTTGAGAATCAGTGGAAGGTAAGAAAAGAGGCAGCTATTTGATTTGACCTGATACCGGGGATGATAAAAGCACTGAATTTTGGTCACTGAGCATATCAGTCCTTGTCAACTAGGAGATATACTGGTACAGATGGAGATGAACATAGAAGGAAACAAGAGGAAGGAGGAGAAACTTGCTACTATCCTTATCTAGCATATCAAAAAAGAGATATTACCTATATTTATAAAACAATTGATAGAGGTTTGAGACTGTCATTTAAAGGTAATCATTTTAACTGTCAGATATCATTTTAACTATGAGAAGTTTGGAGAAAATGGGGAGATGGAAGATGGAGTTAATTTTACACTTTTTGGAACTGGAAATTGAGGCAACATATTGTTGTTAATCAAAAAAGGTCAGTAAGGATTTAATTTAGCATTATGAAGGAAACTTTAGAAGAACAAACAAAAAATTGTTGAGAATGATTATAGGTAAGAAATGGGATGTTGGATGGTGGGTGTATGGTGTTGTGATGGTGATGGGGGTTAGATAGGAGGTTATTGCTTTTTATCCAAGGCCCTTCCATACAATTTCTTTTTTTTTAGTATTTGCAAGTGCTATTTTGCTGATTTTCATTAAAGAATTAGTGGAAATTTTATAAATTTAGCTGAAAAGATTAAAACAAAAAACTTTGGACATAATATTCTATCAGCTGTGTTGGATATGCCAACCATCTTAAATAGCCTCTACAGCTATTCACAATTACTACTTGTTTTACCCAATAGCTGACTTTACACTTAGTGTTTATGCAGTGTTTCATATAGGTAACATGTTTTTTCATGTTTATAATTTCTATATATTTTTAACGACATTGGGAAATTTGGTTCAAGCACTTGAAAAATAGACCCTGGGTCAGATTTCTATTTCGGAAGTTTGTTGGAGAGCACTAGGGATTAGCACCATGTGGGAATAAGGAAGCAGGATCAGGCAGGAGAGTATGGCAGCAAATTGTACAGGGAGTTTTTGAGCGGAGATGGACACTTAGAGTTGTCCCAGAGGCAAGGGGGCCTGGTGAATTCTCCCATGTTGACAAGAATTGTTAGAGGCTTGGTCATGGGTGAACAGGCTTCATGCAGCACAGAACAGTTCCCCAGCAAAAGTCCACTGAGAGCTGTAAGCCACTGAATCTCCAGCAATTGGGCAAATCATTACTGTAACCCTGAAGACAGAATATTGGAGCAGTGTAGTAGTATCTATCGGTGTCGCCACTAAGATCTCCATTTTATAGACATGGAAATGGAAGGTCCCTTTATGATTTTAGACATGCTGACCTCCTCTCACCAACATGTCATCTCAAAATGCACATTTTGTACAAGTAATCTGGTCATGTCAATTTCCCTTTACTCCTGACTAGGCAAGCCCTGCTTTCTGTTTGTGCCTTTGAGTATGCTATCCTTTCCACCTGAGACGTCATTTTCTCTTTTGCTCTACAAGACTACCTGTAGATAATCCTGCAACTATCCTAGGAAAGGCACCCATTAGTTTTGTTATCTTTCACGTAGCCTTTGTGAAATGCTGTACATTCCACTGTGAAAGATCTCATCAAACTGTAGCATAATATATGTTTGATGTTTTTATTTTGGCCTCTCTTTCACTAGACTTTGAAGCCCTGAAACGCTGAGATTTCGCATCTTGGCTATGATTGTTTCTCACGCACCAACTTCACTATTTTATCTGTAGTAAATGCTCAATGAACACAAATTGCAAATTTCTTGAAGACAAATAGAAGGCTTGTTTTAAATTTCAAATTGGATGATTTCTATTTCATATTTTAATTTTGGGATCTCAGACGAGTCCTTGTGTCTTTGTTTCTGGGTTTGTCCTACCTGCCCTGAGAGGTCAGGTATGAAAAACAAAATACTATTCAGATAACGATGTACATGCACTTCATAAGCCAAGGTATCATAGACACAGTATGTTTTTCTATTATGATTGTGCCACCACCAATTACCAACTGGATCTCAGGAAATATCAGTTTCATCACTATAAAATCTGTTGGTTTCCAACCTCAAGCTTACATTCACCTCTTTTAACCCATGTACATGACTCACTAAGCAGTGAGTTAAGCCATTTTCTTAATAAGCTGAGTACCAAAACAAAACTACTCCAATGGAATCTTTATTTTCAAATATAGTGTCTATTTGCATCCACATGATTGTTACTTTTAGAATATTATCCTTGTCAATTAAAGGAATTTTCCTCTAAGGTTACTTCTTGACATCTGACTCATGACCAAACTAAAATTTTAAGTAGCAGGAAAATATGCCTCATTTCCTTGTGTGTGTCTCGGGTTTTTTAAAAATTTATTCTTTTTTTTTTTTTTGAGGTTATCTGTCAGAACCCAGGAAAATACTTTCCTCCTGAATCTCCACTAGGAGAAACAATCCCTGATTTATCATCAATGTATTTACATGCCTCTGTGGTTCTTTCCTGCTACTAGAGGGGTATAGACCATCAGTAAAAGAAATTGGCATCCAAAAGTTTATCTCATGAAAAATATATAGAGATCCTCAAATGTGAGCTACTAAAGTCATAAAGTATTTGTACTACACTAGCCTTAGTGTCTAATTCTTGAAAGCCTAAACTTTAACATCTGTCATTCTTTAACTAAAATATGAAAATTATTTTTCACTTGAGAGAATTTAGAAGACAGATACTGCCTGGCATGAAAATGTCTGAAGTGATGGTTCGGTAGCTTGTTTGGAGAGCTTTGTAAAAGTTTCTGTGCTTATCTGAAATTACATACCTTTTCTAGAAAATTTATGTGTTAAAAATAAACAGAAAATGGAAAAAGATTTACGGCAGATAACAGACCTAGAGCTGATAATAATTGTGACTAATAAACTTGTGATAATAAAAAAAATAAAAAAATAATCAGAAAACTGGAATCTATAAAAAATAAAGCCGAATTCTAGATGTGAAAAATAAAATAACTACAATTAAATTCATGATTTAGCAGCTTTTTTTTTTCAGCAAAAGGAAAGGCTCAAGATTAGTGAACTGGAAGATAGGTCAGTAAAAAAAATTAAAAAAATAAAAACAACAGCCCTGGCCAGTGTTTCTCAGTGGTTAGAGTGTCACCCCATGGACCAAAGAGTTGTGGGTTTGATTCCTGGTCAAGGTCCTGTATCTTGGTTGTGGGTTCTATCCCTGGCTCCAGTTGGAGGTGTGTACAGGACACATTCTGGGAAGCCTTCATATTTTCAGCAAGGAACATGTCGTATTAGGAATTAGAGAAAAGAAAAAGAAAGGCAGCATGATCAAACCCTTTATGATAAATGTCACGCTATAGAGTCACGTGGTTAAAACATAAACATGACCTTAAATTTTCCCCAGCAAGATTCTTTATTATACAAAGTTTTTGGCACTGTGAATTCAGGGGATGCCTCTGCTATAATTCATTTAAAGAATTAGTGGGAATCTCAATTCTGTGTGCAATGAATTCTTTCTTCTTTGCCTCAGGCAACTCTAAGCTGAGCCAAAAGGAAGACCTTAGTCTAAGGCAAGCAGATGGTGTCACAATTTTTGGCTTAAATATATCTGGGCAATTACTTAACCTCAAATGTCTCCTTTATCAATTAGGGAGACTATACCATTTTTATACAGTATAATTTTATTAACAATACTATAAAGTAGGTGTCAATGTTCTCACTATTTTATAGATGAAGAAATGGAATCTCAGAGCAATCACCCAAGTTGCCAAGATTCCGTAGCCAGTAATTGATGGAGCGCCAGAAAATAAGTCCTTCCCTTAGAGCTCAGTTCATCCTGTTTCCGTGACTTCATGCTGTCACTCAGCTCATACCATGTTCACAGGTTTTCTCTAAGTAGTCAAATCTTCACTGATGTTTATAAGAAAGCATAAGATTATATATGCATATTATATGTAATCATGTGTACATAATACATATATTCATATATATATGTAATCAGTATTCACAGAACTTAACAGATAGCTAGATTCTTAAACATATGCAAATTATTATTCAGTTGATTATGGAATCTATCCAGAAAGTGGTAGTTATACCATCTTTATAATTAATATCAGACTGCCTACACAGAATAAAATTAAGTTTGTCCTCTAATTTTCCTTGCAGTGCTATCACTAAGGAAGTTAAATCACGTCAACAGTAGGTTCTGTCACATTCTCTATGGCATGGGGTTGATGGAAGCATCTGGTCTTTCAGGGGGGTTCACTGGACTTGGGGAAGATCAGTATTAAAATATCACAGCATAATATTTTAAGTGCTACTAATGACAATAATATGACTTTTGTGGAATTCACTGGATGGTTTTAACAAGCACATTATTTTGTAAGCTTTCTTCACTTTATTACAAGATGCGTAAAGATTTATAAAAATACTCTTAAACTACATGAAGTAATTGTTCAGAAAGCAAGCCAAAAAAGGTCTTGCTATTAGAATCAAAATGTGCCTTGGAGAAAAAGTTTTTAAAATTAAAACAAACCCCGTTTTTTTATTACTCTGTGCTGGTGCCGTGGTAGGACTCACACACTGGTTTTCAAGCTGGGCAGACAGGCAGTGGGACCTGTTTTTCACAGTCACTGTCAGCACACTTTTCATACCAGTTGTAAACCTTGAAAGAAGGTTTAAAAATATATAATAAAAAACAAACTACACTGAGGTAAAAGTGGGTCTTCAAAAATCCCAAACTTGAATGAAGTGAATCAAGTTGAAATCCAATGTGTTCTAAAACTAAAACCTTCCATTACCTTAGAATGAGTTTACAGTCAGCAACATCCTAAAAATCAGAGGTTGACAATGGTCCGCAAAACAATCATTGATCTATGGAATTTATACACTGAGCATCTGAGAGGGCCCACAAATTACAAACGGTGTGATCTTTTCATAAACCTAATCTTTTGTATTTGGCTGAATAAATGGCACCTCCATATACCAGGTCCTAATTCTTGGAAACTGTAGTTGTTACTTAATAAGGAAAAAGGGGGTCTTTACAGATGTGATTAAGGTAAGGATCTGGAGAGATGGGGGCTGTCCTGCATGTGTCCTGTAGGCAGTGATGAGAGAGGCAGAGGGAGATTTGATACCCAGAGAGGACACATATACAGCACACGCACCTAATAAAGAAGGCCTTGTGAAGCTGGAGGCAGAATGATGAGAGAATAAAATTCAATTGTTTTAAATCACTTGGTTTGTGGCTGGTTGTTATTGCAGCCAAAGAAAATGAACATACCTGTTTTCACTTTGACTTCTTTTAGCTGGAAATAACATTTATTTTGTAGACTTGTTAAGAGAATGAGGAGTTAACTCATATAATGCATGCAGAATAAGGCCCTGCACTTAGTAAGCGCAAAGCAAAGGTCTGTGGGATCTCCTGTTCTGTCTCTGTCTGTATCAGACACAGCTGTACCAAACTATACCTACTCATATCATCTAGCTATACTACCTGGCATATTCAGTTA
Source organism: Myotis nattereri (assembly GCF_964212035.1). NCBI lineage: Eukaryota > Metazoa > Chordata > Mammalia > Chiroptera > Vespertilionidae > Myotis > Myotis nattereri. The sequence goes on from NC_138075.1 coordinate 220,872,457, forward strand.
TTATCCATTTTTATTCTACATCTCAGGGTAAGATTCTGAATTTAAAAAAAACAACACTATTAAAATGGGAAAAATATATTTTCTCCAAATGACTTTGAACAAACAAAAAATATCTCAAAACCATGAAGTTCATGTTATCCAAAGCCTTTATTAGTTGTTCTATGTATAATGCTCTAAAAGAAGAAATAACATGACACAAATGTACTTTTATATTTGTCAATGAAAAAGATAGCTTGAAAGGACAAAGACATCTTACCAGTAAATGTGCTAATTTTCTCTACGATCCACTGTCTAATTGTTAACTTGATAGTCATCTTTAGTAGCATTTACTTCCCAATTTTTTTTTTTAAAAAAGCAAAAATTTAACTATAGAGTATGGTATTTGGCAAGAAAGAAAGGATTTGCATTACTGCTTTTATCCTGGCGCACATATAGCTTTGAGGCAAATCACTGGATTAACAGGTAGAACGAAGGCCTTTCCTCTTTGGCTTTCTCCTCTGGCAAACTGTGGTGTTAGGGTTTATATTTTTGGGATTTAGTGTTTTTATTCCATAGCACCCATAAAACTTTTAACTGGATGACGTTAGACGGACATTCTTTCTCCTGTTTGAAACTTCTATCAAACAATCTATTTAGCTTATGGTGTCCTTCCTTATGGTATAACCATTCATTTCTAATGTGTGCACTCAACTGTAAGCTCCTTGGGGATGGAGGCCATATCTCAGCATCTGTGCATCTACCCTTCTCTTCATTAGACAAGACTGTCCCACTGACTTCCTCAACTCCTGAACTCACAGAATGCCTAGCATAGTACTGGCACACCAGCATACTTACTCATAAGTCCAGGCACAGCCTGTTTTCTGTCCTTGATGATGAGAGTGAATGCTTGAACAAATGAATAAAAAGATTAGACAAAATAATCCAGAAATTCCCTTTGAATTCCAGCTCTCTTAGATTCTTAATCAGTTTAGATCTTTTGTACTTCCCACTAGCTTTCTCTACTTGGCCATTATTGTATTTAGGGCTATCCTATGTAAAATAGGTGGCGAGGTAAGTTAACTTATGGCCAATATAATTAGTGGCATTTTGTAAATACATACATACATACATAAATAAATAAATAAATTGGAGCACTCATGTGTTGACTCACTTGCTTTATGGACTACACTAACACCAATTTCCTGAATTTTCAGGAGAGCATGAGAAGCAAAACACTTCTAAGTACTCTTGTGGTATTCCAGGGGTCCTCAAACTATGGCCCGCGGGCCACATGCAAATACAAATATTGTATTTTTTCCTGTTTTGTTTTTTTTTACTTCAAAATAAGGTATGTGCAGTGTGCATAGGAATTTGTTCATAGTTTTGTTTTTTTTTAAACTATAGTCCGGCCCTCCAATTGTCTGAGGGACAGTGAACTGGCCCCCTGTTTAAAAAGTTTGAGAACCCCTGTTTAGACTGGTCTGGAAAGCCCAAGACTGTCCTTTCTAAGTTTACTTCTCAGTTTTTTTGCACTCATATTATTAATATTTGCTAACAGACTACTCTTTTGAGGGTCACATGTCTATAATTGTTATCTCCTGTTTACTTGACCTGATTCTATCAGTTTATTGATGATCATCACTTCCTTTCCTAGGATTTTATGTGCCCAACAATACATAGGCACACAAGAAATATTTCTGGAATATACGAACGAAGGAAAGACTTACTACACTCTAAAATTAAAGGTAGTTCCTTTAATACTCCCCAGTGTGGCTCTGTTGTTTAGAGAGTCATCCCACACACTGATAAGTTGTGGGTTTGATTCCTGGTCAGGGTGCATGGGGGAGTCAGCCGATTGATTTTTTTCTCTCTCTACCTCCCTCCCTCACTCTTAAAAAAATGTATTTCTCTTTATTCCTTCTAGAGAATTTGGTATTTGTGTGTGTGTGTGTGTGTATGTGGGGGGGGGGGAGCAATGTAGAAGCTAAGTTTAATTTAGGTGAGTTTATTACTAATGCCTTTAAATGATTGTTTTTATTGGGTTCTCTATACAAATAAATCCTGCCCACATAGTTAAGTTGACTCCTGAAACCTTAAGGGGCTATGATCCTCAAATATCGTCAGTTTTTATAAAAGACTTAGTGAAAAAGAATATCGCATGCCCCTGTGTAGATTCAAAGTCCCATCTCAAGAAGTATAGTGCACATTCCCCTTCAAAACTGAATCTTCTGGGCTAATTGTTGTACTCTGTGAAGACAGGGCACAATCTGAGCTAAAGCAGATAAAAACAAACTCCAGCATGACTCAGAATGTGCATTTCAATATGAGAGAGCTCTGCAAACTAAGGCTAAAATCTTGCATGTAGGGAGGAACATGGAATATAGTCCAAAGCAGGTTTTAAAAATTTAATGTCAGTATAAGAAAAGTAGGAATATAAAGGAGATAATTATGTGTATATTTTCATCATTCAACCAAACATCATTTACCATGAGAAAGCAATGTACGAAGTACCTATTTTGTCCTACTTTTCTAATTTATTAATTTTTTTGAGTACCTAGAGTTTAACAGAAGTTAGTTTTATATTCTTATGGAGATACTAGAGGCCTGATGCATGAAATACGTGCACATGTAGGGTTCCTAGGCCTGGCTGGTGATCAGGGCCGATCTTTGGGCAATCACCTCCCTCCCCCTGCTGGCACCTGCCTTGGCAGGCCTAGGGCCTGTGGGCTGGGGGCAGCTCCTGCATTGAGTGTCTGCCCCCTGATGGTCAGTGAGTATCATAGCAACTGGTCCTTCCATTGGTCGTTCTGCTGTTCAGGGTACATCACTCACACTTTTTAGTATTTGCTTAAAATTTTCTAATCTATAAATGTGTACAAATATCTACAATTCTGGATTTTTTTTGAAGAATGATATAAAATAATATAAATTAATGCTTTGGAAAAGGCCAGGCGTACAATAATTAGTCAGTGAAGCTCATTGTTATAGGTTTTACAGTTTGCTCTGATTTTTTTTCTTATCTTTTCCCATGCCCACATACATTTAGTCATTGTAATCATGGTTTATATGTGTCCTTGATGTCTTTATTTGTTATATTTCATTTATCATTTCACAGTAGACAGTAGATCATTTATCCTTTTGACATAGTCTTACAACTGATCATACTTACTCATTTTCCAATACTGTCTCTAGCAAACATGACCCCTTGATGGACATGCAGACTTTCTGAAGCAGGTCTTTAGAAATGACTTCTTCAATAAGGGGCACTAACCCTTGACTAGAAATAGCTATGTGTTCTTTCCATCTGCACTTGAACAGGAAGTTGTGGCCTCCTTTTTCACTGATGTGGATTTTACCATCATTATCCAGGCCCCTAACCTGAGGTCTTGATTACTATAATACTCTTGACTTTGGGCTACTTTTGAGCTTTGGCTGGTGAGGAATGCAGCAATCTATTTGCTTGTGGGTAGCCACTGCAGGAAGCATATTGCACCCCTGTTCCATCGTAAAACACAATGCAACTGCACTTTAATGAAGCCACAGCAAGGCTGAGTATATTTGAGGGATCCCTTGAATATTTAATAAGTCTAAATGGAAAGGAGATTTGTGCTTTTTTTTTTCTCCTTCTGTTTCTATTTTTCTATCCTGGTTGAACAAAAGACACGAAATGAAAACATCTCAGCAGAATGTTACAATTTCTAACACCATAGGCCTAATGGGGCAGGAAAGTTAGGTTAGTAGCAGGGCTTTAAGGCCCCTGTGTTCAAGCTCAGTGCAAAGGGTTGTTAAGAAGCCATGCCAGGCCACTATAAAAGAACACACATCCCTGCCTCCAGGTGATGAAAACTTCTTCATGGAGAGTGATCAGCAGTGGGGAAAGGGAGCTAACTTGCCACATAAACAGACAAAAAAAAAAAAAGCCAAAGTCATATCATGACATTATCAAAGGCATCTGACAAGCAAGACTTAAGAACAAGTATTCATAGTGGTATTTACATAAAGGGAAAGAATAAACAATTACCTAATTGTAGGCACCCGCTAGACCTACCAACACATACGGAATATATATGCTGTTTATCAGTTTCCATACAATACAAACACACACACACAGCACATACACATGAATACTTATGTCTCTCAATTGACAGACATCCCATTTCTCCTTTTAAGATATGAGCTTTGCTATTGTATTATCCAAGTATATTACTTCTCTAGAAACATCTCACCAAATCTTATTTCCTAAGTATATACATATATACTATATGCCCCGGTTCATGAAATTCGTGCACTGGGGCAGGAGAGTGTCCCTCAGCCCAGCCTGAACCTCCTTCAATCTGGGACCCCTCAAAGGATGCCCAACTGCCGGTTTAGGACCAATCCCACAGGCCTGATCTCACAATCTGGGACTTCTGGCTCCCAACCGCTCGCCTGCCTGCCTGCCTAATTGCCCCTAATTGTTTCTGTCTGCCAGCCTGATCACCCCCTAACCACTCCCCTGCCAGCCTGATCGAAGCCTAACTACTCCACTGCTGGCCTGATCGCCCCCAACTGCCTTCCCCTGTGCTGGCCTGATTGCCCCCAACTACCCCCCCACCAGGCCTGGTCGCTCCCAACTACCCTCCCCAGCCGGCCTGGTCATCCCTAACTGCCCTCCCCTGCCAGCCTGATTGCCCCTAACTGCCTTCCCCTGCCGGCCCGGTCACCCCTAACTGCTCTCCCTCTGCAGGCCTTGCCCCCCCCCCCCCCCCACTGCCCTGTCCTATAGGCCTGGTTGCCCCCAACTGCCTTCCCCTGCCGGCATCTTGTGGTAGCCATCTTGTGACCACACGGGGGTGGCCATCTCGTGAGAGGGTATGGCGCTCAATTTGTATATTACCTCTTTATTATATAGGATTGTTTTCTTATAAAATGGGAATATCATGATTATATCAGCTACCTAGTTTCTGAATGTTTTGTTTTGTTTTGTTTTGTTTTGTTGTTTATAGTCAGCAATGGTCTGCTATTATTTGTAACTATAGACCTAAAATGAAATGTGTGGAATGAAGGCCTCCCCTGTTCATTAAGTTCCAAGGGCAACTTTTATTGAATTAAGTTTAGTCCACTAGCAAAAACCTGTGGGCAGGGAATTCTAATAATAGTTATGTTCACAGACTGCTTCCATGAATTCTGACAGAAAATGCCAGGAATGGAGGATTAGGATTAGAATCTTAGCTCAGCCACTGGTTGGCTACAAAGCTTGGGGCCTGAGGCATAATTCCACAGTGGTTAACCAATGGTTTTGGTGTCAGACTTACCACAAATTCCGGCTTTCTTGCTTACTAGCTGTGAAACCTTGAACATATTACATAATGAAATCTCCATTTTCTTGCCATTAGAGTGGTGTTATTCATTGTACCTATCTCAGAAGTTTTCTGTGTCTAATCAATAAGTTAATTTTATCCATGGTCTATACTAAGTACTCAGTCATTTTAGTTAACATTGTTCATATTATTGAGTGTGACATGAGAAGGGTGTCTTCTCTTACTTCCCAGGCTCCTACAATGTCAACATTGGACTCAAGAGATCAGGAAAATAAAATTGGGTTTACCATTTGAAATTATTTGAGTGATTGATGTCATTAAGTCATTCATTTCTATTTTTTATTTATTCATTAATTCAGCCATTCATTGATTCAACCAGTGATTATTGAGTGCCTACCATAGGCTGGACATTATGCAAAGAACTAATGACCTAAATATAAATAAAGCAGTGTTTCTGTTAGTAGAAAGCAGGTCTATGACCTGGGGAAAGATCCATAGGGGAGCATGAATTACAATCATGCATTTTGATGAAAAAACACACCTACCTTGGTCTTGGGAGTGGTTGAAGAAATCTAAGAGGAAGTCTTAAAAAGGAGGTAGAACCTCATCTAAATTTCAGATGAAAAACATGTCATGACTAAAGAGGCATTAGAAGTCAACTAGCCCACAAAACTTATTTTGATGGGTTGAGGCTAAGAGAGGCTGTATGACATGGCCGCAGAGCCGAAGGCCTAGGAAACCAGAACTCCTTCAGCTGCAGATCTTTTGCATAAAATCTTGTTTTCCAAGCCACACACTGTGCTGTTGTACATAGATCCCGGGTTAGGAATTGGGCCATGACCTTCAAACTTACATTCTGGAAAACAAGGCCACTAAGTCTGGGAGCCAGCGCATCTGGGGAATGTTGAAAACCCTATAATTTCCACCCATCCCTATACCAATATTTCCCTTTCATTTGATAGTAAGGTGGCAATTAAAATAAAGTGCCATGCCGTGTACAAGAAGAGGGCAAAGGCAGAACATGAGAGACTCGCAATGAACAAGGGAGGAAGCATCTGGTCAAGGTAATTAGCTTCTCTGTTAAAGTGCAGGCACATAATTGACAGTTGCATATACGAATCTGTATATTTCTGACTTTCATAAGAAACTCACCTAATAGCTAGCCCTGACTTTCAATAAAAGTGTCAGAAAGATTATAGGTCATTGTCCCTGCCCTACTTTAACTTGGACAATTTATTCAGCTTTGCTTTATATCAAGCCAAGCAATTCTCCAGTGTTTGGTAGATACTGACAAGGCATCCCACAAATTTAACTTACTTCGAAACCTGTCTACCTGGAGATAGTCAGATCCTATAACTTAAGGTCTCAGCCCCACAAGGCTTCCCCTACTTAGATGCAAATTGCAAGTCCAGATTGTTATCTGTCCTCTTGATTGGCTATAAATTGAAGATTCACATGACACCCTCCGTGGATTCCATTAATTTTCTAGAGTTGGTTACAGTACTCGGAAACCAGATTACTGCTTTGTTACAAAGGATATTAAGTGATACAAATGAAAAGCCAGATGAAGTGATAAATAGACGAGGTTGGAAGGGTTCCAATCACTAGAGCTTCTGTCCTGGTGAGTTTGGGTGTGCCACCCTCTTGACATGTGGATACATCTGGTTTACCAACCTAGAAGCTTATCAAATACTGATATTTAAGAGTTTTTATAGAGCTTAATGCCACCGTCTCCTCATTCTCCTTCCCAGAGCTTGCTGAGTGGCGCTGAAAGTACCAACATTTTATTTTAACTTATTGACGAGAGAGAGAGGGAGAGAGAGAGAGAGAGAGAGAGAGAGAGAGAGAGAGAGAGAGAGAGAAACATCGCCTCAATTTGCTGTTCCACTTATTTATGCCTTCATTGGTTGATTCTTTGTAGATGCCCTGACCAGGGACCAAACTGGAGACATTGTTGTATTTGGATGCCATTTTAACAACCAACCCATCCAGGACCTGAAAGGCCAAACCTTCTAATCACTAGTCTTTCTGGTGACCACCTGAATCAGAGACTGTCTAGGAACCCCACCATAAATCACCTCAGTAGCATAAGCTCAAAAGGCATGCCTAATGAATGGCAAAGAGCACTCCTATCACTTTGGAAATTCCAAAGGTTTGAGGAGCTTTGTGCCAGGAACAAATATTTCTTATTATAACATAGTGCTAGGTCCATAGAAGCTAACCTCTTATTTCCAGTTCCTAAAGACCACTGAAAGCATCTTTCTTTTCTTTTCTTTCTTTCTTTCTTTCTTTCTTTCTTTCTTTCTTTCTTTCTTTCTTTCTTTCTTCCTTCCTTCCTTCCTTCCTTCCTTCCTTCCTTCCTTCCTTCCTTCCTTCCTTCCTTCCTTTCTTTCTTTCTTTCTTTCTTTCTTTCTTTCTTTCTTTCTTTCATCTTTATTCATCTTTCTCTCTCCTTTCTCTCTCTCTCTCTCTCTCTCTCTCTCTCTCTCTCTCTCTCTCTCTCTCTCTTTCTTTTCTTTTTGCACATTCTACATGAATGGGTGGGTGGTAGAGAATAAGTTAAAACATCACTTTATCTCAATCAAACTTATTGGGGGAATTTATCAAAGCAAAAGAAAACAGAAAAACAAACCAAAACAAAAAAGCCCAATTCCCACTTTTTTTTACTCTCTTAGGTAGGTAAGAATTAGGACATAATTATGCATGCTCAGGACTATATAGACTATTGTGAATTATGGGTTGTCCCCAAATTATAAAAATTTAGTGACGCTTTGTCTTACATTTTCAATTAAGTAAAATTCTGACCTCTTAACTAAAGTTTGATTTATGTTGCTTTTCTTTTACTTTTGACAAAAGTGAGAAATTACAGAGGTATCTTAATGTTGCAAAAGATTAATTGTCCATAACGCCAATTTAGTTTGCATGAAGTCTGAGCAGCTGTAATTATGCTTACCTTCCCTGGTGAATATACCTAAGAAAATATTTCTGGGTTACAAGTTCCATCATGTTATATTTAAGAGGCCAAATTAAATACAACGAAACCTGCTTATTCCACTTTTTTCCTGCATGCTTCCTACAGTTCACTTTCACATTTCAAAGACTTAGCAAAGTTTCCAAAATGCTGGGTTGTCAACCTTTAACTTTTTTTCTTCTTCTCAACATCTTTGAAAAATGACGGTAATTATTTTTTTGATTAATATCTTCCTTTCCAATTGCATGCAGTCACCTAATAAAAAGACACAAGGAAAAGTAAGATAAATTTGAATTTCAATTTCTCCTTTTAATCGTAGCCTTTGAACTGACCTCTGTGATATGTTATCTGAGGATATCAATTTCTTTACAAAAACTGTAATACTGCAGTCATCCTAAGGAAGCCCAGTTGAAAATGCAAACGCCAAGTCAATGCTAGTAGGACAGAATGTTCATATCAACTCATTACTAAGTACTTTAAATATTCACTTGGGTATTACTTTCTACTTGACAAAAATTATTTTTTAATTAAGTGGTTTTTAATGATCAGAGAAGGGTCTTGGGGATCCATACCACTTTAAAAAAACATTAATATCCTTCGAAATGGAGAGAAAATACCAAAATATTATGCATTCAGTTCCAGAGGCAGCTGTGCTCAAAATAAACTTCAAAGTTTGCAAGAGTTTTGCTACTTAACGTTCTTAAAACTGCTTTCGTCTTGAGGCTCATATTGTACAAGGTAGGCTAATTTAGCTCTTCCGGTAAGAGGGGAAGAAGAAGGGCTATAAAGGGCAGGACCATGGGCATTGAGATTTCAGAATGTTAATAGCTTCATAGACACCAGAATCAGGCTTTAAGAGCCAAAATATGAAAGATACTTAGAGATTAACGCAGACAATTTAAGAGACAGGAGGTCCCAGCATTACCTAATGAGAGGCAATCTCAGAGACAAGTGCAAGTACCTCGCAGAGTCAGATAGGCAGCATTTTGATTCTGGGTTTTCACTCATTGTGCAATTTTTAACAAGTTATTCAAACTTTCTAACCCTCACCTGTCTTTTTTCCCCTCAATAAATAAAGTAATTCTGTAATAAATATTTATGGGGTGACCTCCAGCCCACAATGATACCGTTTCTCCTAGAGCTGCTCATACCTGTTTGGTTGGTTGTTTTTCTGGGATGAATGATATATGACAACAATTGTAGTTGATTTTCCACTACTCCAGATAACTTTTAAGAAATGAATCCTTTGCATGTCCATTATGTTCATGAAAGCTACCATTAATTGAATTGTGGATCGAACCCACAACCTGGGCATGTGCCCTGACTGGGATTTGAACCATAACTTCCTGGTTCATAGGTTAACTGCTCAACCACTGAGCCATGTTGGTCTGGCACTACCTATCATTTTAAAGAAACTTCTCATAACAAAATTTTCCTTAGATCTTGTTACTCCTCCATTATTTCAAGCTATATGGAATATATTTAAGTCCTATTAGTCCTATTGAAAAGACACCTTAATTTATCCCTGATGTACCTCCCCCCAAAAGAGAAAATTGGTTTTAGGAAGATCCCAGAATACAGATTAGACAATATTTCAATAGATTTTAATTGAAAATTTTATACCCAATTTTTAAACAGTAAGTTTCATTTACCCTTTGGGATGATAGTCTTCAGCCTGCCTTAGCAGATAGATGGTTCCAACACCTAAGTCCAGCTTCATGTCCCATGTGATGTAGGTCAAATTTCATAACCTCTCCAGGTGTCAATTCCATCTATAATAATAAAAGCTTAATATGCTAATTAGACCGGATGTCCTTTAGGACAAAGCCAAGGCTGCAAGGGAAGCCCAGGTCCTGGGTGCCTGTTGGTGGCCAGAGGGAAGCCAGGGTCCTGGGTGCCAGAGCAAAGGTGGTGCCAGCAGCCAGGGGAAGGAAGGCCTACTCTTGCACGAATTTTGTGCATCAGGCCTCTAGGCAACTATAAATTAGTGAAAGTTAATATAATGACTGCCATTTTTCACTTTGTATCCCTATTCTATTCATTTGATATTGGCTCTCTGCACCATTGGGTTTTGAAAGATTTTGAGCTTTGTCTAGATACAGAAGAAAAAAAAAATTCTGGCATGATTAATAGTAAGACACAGTAGAGAAGAGTGGCTGTATAAGAGCAAGTCATTTGTGGAAGATTTCTGTTTTATTTCAGGTAGGTGAATTGCTATAACAGACTCCAAAATGTGTTCTGGTTGAAACACAGTAGAAGTTTCTTAGTCTCATGACAGTGTGAGGCAAGGGAACCCGTTGGTGAGTCAGGCCCTCCCATGCAGTCGCTCAGGGACCCAGCCTGGTGACTTTGATTTCAGTTAGAGGAAGTGGATGGAGAAAGGGGGAACGTTTTATGATCTGGTCTGAAAATTTCATCCATTGCTCCTACGCTCCTTCTTCTGTCTAAGTTTCATTTCACCTAGCCACGTCTAACTGAATAGGAGGCTAGGGGAGAGAAACTAAGATGGCGGCATAGATAAACACTGGGAAATAGTCGCCTCACACAACAATTGAAAAATATCCCAAAGGACAGAGCAAACATCGTCCAGAACAACAGGAACGCTGGTTGAGTGTAATTTCTACAACTAGAAGAAAAGAAAAGCACGCTGAGAGCCAGAGGAGCTGGGGAGGTGATGTGCAGAGGTACGGCGGCGGCTCGCGCGCGCGGAAAGGGGGTGGCACCTGAGGACACGGCTGTCTTTTTGAATCACAAGCTCCCAACTGCTCTGAACTCCGGTTCCAGGAAGTCTCTGGGTTCCCAGGACTCATACGGGGAGAAGCTGCTCTGTCAGGCGGCAGCGGGCGAACTTGAGTGCGGCTTTCCCTCAGAGGTGCTTGCAGCCCTTATCGGGACACTGAGACGCGCGACTCCGGGTGCGGAGAATCACCATAGCTGCTTTCTCCGCCCTTTGACTCCCTGAGACCCCGCCCCACCCAGGCTGTGGCAGAGGCTTTTGCATGTGAATGTACCTAACTACAGCCCAGCCAGGCAGACCCGGAACTTCCAAGAGAAGGCCCAAGGCCCCGCAGCAGCTTGCATTGCTTCAAAGCTGAGCTTCTTCGTGGCTCCTGCTGTGTGGCCTCAGGCAGGGGCTGAATTAGCACCTCCTTAGATCCAGGAGCCACTGTACCCAGTGGTCAGAGGGAGACCATTCTCCCACTTCAGACACAGCTGCTTCCCACAGCCAATTGGCCTGGAGGTCAATTCCTCCCAGTGATCCTACAACAACCAAGACACCAAGAGTGCACCAAGAGTGTCCACCCCAGGTAACTGGGGAGGCTGAGCCACTGGGCCCTACAGGACACCTGGCGCGCAGGGCCACTCTATCAACACAGGGAAGCAGCCAAAATGCGGAGACAAAGAAACAGGTCACAATTGGCAGAAACGGAGGAGGGCAGACGACTATATATAGAGTTCAAGGCCACGTTTATAAGGTTTTTCAAGAATTTTATGGAAACCGCCGATAAATTTAATGAATCCCTCAAGGAGTATAGTGAGACCATGGAGGACATGAAAAAGGACCAACTAGAAATTAAGCATACACTGACTGAAATAAAGAATAATTTACAGAGATCCAACAGCAGACAAGAGGATCCCAAGAATCAAGTCAAAGATTTGAAATACAAAGAAACAAAAAATACCCAACCGAAAAAGAAAAAAGAAAAGAGATTCAAAAAATATGAAGATAGTGTAAGGAACCTCTGGGACAACTTCAAGCGTACCAACATCAGAATTATAGGGGTACCAGAAGGAGAGAGAGGGCAAGATATTGAAAACCTTTTTGAAGAAATAATGACAGAAAACTTCCCACACCTGGTGAAAGAAATGGACCTACAAGTCCAGGAAGCGCAGAGTGCCCCAAACAAAAGGAATCCAAAGAGGACCACACCAAGACACATCATAATTAAAATGCCAAGAGCAAAAGATAAAGAGAGAATCTTAAAAGCAGCAAGAGAAAGACAGTCAGTTACCTACAAGGGAGTACCCATCCGACTGTCAGCTGATTTCTCAACAGAAACCATGCAGGCCAGAAGAGAGTGGCAAGAAATATTCAAAGAGATGAATAGCAAGAACCTGCAACCAAGATTACTTTATCCAGCAAAGCTATCATTCAGAATGGAAGGTCAGATAAAGAGCTTCACAGATAAGAAAAAGCTAAAGGAGTTCATCACCACCAAACCAGCATTATATGAAATGCTGAAAGGTATTCTTTAAGAAGAGGAAGAAGAAAAAGGAACTCTTACCATTTGCCACAGCATGGATGGAACTGGAGAGCGGATAAATACCACAGGATCTCACTCATTTGTGGAATATAATGAACCACATAAACTGATGAACAAGGACTGATCCAGAGACGGAGAGGCATTGATTGGACTGTCGGGCCTTGGAGGGAAGGTAGGGGAGGGTGGGGGCAAGGGGGAAAGATCAACCAAAGGACTTATATGCAAGCATATAGGCCTAACCAATGGACACGGACAACGGGGGGGTGAGGAGATGAGTGGGGGGGGGGGGTAGAGGGTACACATATGTAATATCTTAATCAATAAAAAAAATAAATAAATAAAATAAAATAAATGAGCTCAACTACAAAAAAAAAAAAAGGAGGCTAGGTTTGTAGTTTCTCTGTGCTTAGAAAGAAAACAAAGATATGAATTTGGTGATCAGCTGTCTCTTCCACAAGAACTAAAATACCTTTTCAATTCTGATATTACCACATGCTCATTTATCAATTATTTTACACAGTTGTCACCGCCCTGCTTGGTGTATCTGAGGATTGGTTTATCTCTAAAGTGGGGGTGATAACTGGCAGATGGACCATTTGTTTCCCACAGTTGGTCAGCATAGGACATTAATAGGCCTTGGCTACATGTTTCAATATTGGTGTTAATTTGGTTAAATTTGTACTTGTGAAATAGTTTTCTGCTTTTTCATTGGATTACGAACTTTGGGGTCTAGGAACCTCCTCTCTCTTGTTGTTTGGTGTATACCTAGCAACTACAACAGTGCCTGGCACATGTAAGATAATGAGTACTTACTGAATGCATGAATACTTAGATCATAGAACTATTATCATATGTAATGAGTTTATAGGAAGGTGACTCTATAAAGCACTAAACAGACCTATAGTGTTATTATTGTTAATATCAATAAACGAGAGAATCTCTGACTTTCACATATCCATACCACCGTTCAGACCACCATTCATACATCTAAGGGGCAATTTATCCTGAGCACAGAAATCACTGAGGGCCAGCACTGTGACTGACAACAATAACCATTAGCAGTGAATCGTAGGGAAGGTGACTGTCCCGTCCATGTGCCTGTGACTGTCCTGACTCCTGCCAATTCACTCCGGATTTTATGTGGCTATTGACACTTTCACTCTCACAAATATCCCAGTTTGGATAATAAATTATATGATCACTTTACTTACTATGGAATGATAATGTGTTGAATTCTTCCTGATTTCTTTTGGACAGATCTAATTTCAATGAATCTTGTAGGTCTATGATAATTTGAATGGCTTCTAAAATAATAAATCCATTGTTGTAAATCCTCCCCTCTGGCTTGCTTTTATAAAATACTGTGTTACTTTTAAGCACTGGTTAATTGGTTTAATGGCCTATCCTAATTAAGAAGCAAAGTGAAATGCATTAGAATATAGCAAGGAGCAGTATGTTAAGATTTACTTGGCAACAAACTCTCCCAAGCAGAATTGTATCTGGTAGCAACTACAGCTGAATGCTACAGCTGAAATTTCAAACACAATTCATGATAACCAATGAACTGGCAATAAACTTCCCAGGCAAAACTGGGCATAACCAGCAATAACTATGAATTGGAAATCTATTCCCCGAGCATAATTGAGAATAACTAATAACTAACGAGTTGGCATGGATTTCCTAAGTACTAATGTATCTGGTAGCAGCTACCAATGAATGTCACAGCTGAAATTTCAAACACAATTCATAACTCTGATGTTTTAGTCAGATGATATATCTCTTAACTGCATATTTTCTAATTTGGGTGAATGCTTTTTGGCAAAATTTTAGAGATAATAAAAAATCTTCCAATTTCAATGATTCAAGAAGTAGGATTTTTAATTAGCAGGGTTACTTCTGGCTTCAGATCTAGTACTTCAGGCAATGAAAACTCAATTATCTATCCTTTGTCCTGCACCATGTGAAAACTACGTTCCTATAGTTATTGTTACTCCAACTCTTCCTCCCGCTGCTATTTAAATGTAGCACTTCTATGGCTCCCTAATTCACAGGTTTACCTACTAATGCACCACAATTTTTCTTTTTCTTGCTAACTCAGGCTTTCATATCTCCCCAACTTTCAGCACCCGCGTCCTCCCTTGGCCTTTTACCTAGTAGCTTCAGCACTTAATTTTAAGAGAAAAATAAGTCCTTTAAATTCATGAATCAGACATGAATTATGCATCAGACATATTGCTACTTGTTTTTGTACATATTGTCTTATTTGTTTGCTGCTATAATCTCGTGAGATAGGTATTGTGCTTTGCTCCTTGAGGTATACACATCTGGTCTTTTCTAAAAGAATAAACATCCTTCAGGCCAGTGACCATATGTTTACCCTGGGATGAATCTTGGCATATGGTCGGTGCTTAATAAATAACTGTTGATCAAAACTCTTAAGTCAAGGGCATATACATATGCAAGTATTAGGTGTCTATTGCTGCAGAACAATTTTGCTACAATATCAGTGGCGTAAAAGAGAATATTTATTATCTTATAGTGTCATTGAGTTAGGGACCTTGGCTGCCTCAGCAGAGCCCTGAGTTTAGTTCTCACAAAGCTACAAACCGGGTGTTAGCCAGGCCTGTAGTCTCATCCCAGCTTGACTGGGGAGCGATTGACTTCTCCAGGCTCACAAGCTCACGCGGTTGTTGGCAACATGGAGTTCCCAGCAGGTCGTTCGACTGAGGCCTCAGTCTCTTCCTCTCTGCCCACCAGAGCACTCCGTCTGTCTCTTGCCATGGGAGTCTTCCAACAATGGTTATTTGCTTCTTCAAAGCCAGAAGAAGACAATCAGGACGATCAGGGTTACAACTTGCATGATGTAATCACCTATGAGCAATCCCACCTCCTCATCGTTGCTGTATTCTATTGGTTAGAAGCAAGTCAGAGGCTAGGTATCCAAGGGAAGGGGTGCAGGCAGGGATATGACTGCCGGAAGGTGGGGATCATAAGGGTCACCTCAGTTTCCCTTCCTACAGTATCCCAGCAAGTTTTCTACAAGGAAGTTAGGTTGAGAATGCAGTGTTTATCAGAAAGCTCACATTGATAATGTGAGTAAGGGGAAGTTTTAAACTCTTGTCAGAGAGAATTTAGAAGACAGATACTGCCTGGCATGAAAATGTCTGAAGTGATGGTTCGGTAGCTCCTTTGGAGAGCTTTGTAAAAGTTTCTGTGCTTATCTGAAATTACAATCCTTTTCTAGAAAATTTATGTGTTAAAAATAAACAGAAAATGGAAAAATATTTATGGCAAATAACAGACCTAGAGCTGATAATAATTATGACTAATAAGCTTGTGATAATAGAAAGAAATTAAAAATTTAATCAGAAAACTGGAATCTATAAAAAATAAAACCAAATTCTAGATGTGAAAAATAAAATAACTACAATTAAATTCACGATTGAGCAGCTTTTCTTCAGCTGAAGAAAAGACTACAAGATTAATGAACTGGAAGATAGGTCAGTAAAATTTGAAAAACAACAGCCCTCGCCAGTGTTTCTCAGTGGTTAGAGCAGCCGTGGGCAAACTACGGATCGCAGGCCAGATCCGGCCCGTTTGAAATGAATAAAACTATTGAAAAAAAAGACCGTACCCTTTTATGTAATGATGTTTACTTTGAATTTATATTAGTTCACACAAACACTCCATTCATGCTTTTGCTCTGGCCCTCTGATCCAGTTTAAGAACCCATTGTGGCCCTCGAGTCAAAAGGTTTGCCCACCCCTGGGTTAGAGTGTCACCCTGTTTGAGTTGAGGGTTGGGAGCTGTTTGTGAGGCTAAGTTTGCTCTGCAGAAGTTCGCTACTTTTGCTCCAGACCCCTCAAGCACAAGGGCCTGCTATTAAAATATGTATGCAGCTTACATAACTGCATCTAGAAATGATGTATCTGGTGTAATCTATTGGCCACATTTTATTTTTACCCCATCTTTTAAAAGCATTTTTGGCAACATAAGCTCACCTGTCCAGCAGCTCCAGAGCAGGCCAGCCCTGTGGTATGCCAGGTAGCATCCAGATGCTGAGTTCATCTTCAGTTCTAGCAGGATCAGTTCAAAGGAGTACCTGTCACTGAGAGGAATTCAAGTTATTGTGCCTTTATGGGAGTTCTCAACTGCCTTCATATTTGAAATTCCAACTGATGGAATTTCTTATACAGTAATATGAAAATCATAAAATAACACATGCACATGAATTCTCATTTATATTCCTTTATTCTCCTATTAAATACGGCATTTTCACGTTTAGTAAAATATCATTACATGCGTAGGCACAGTTTTACTGAAGCAGAAAAGCCATTTTGAGTTGTAGTAAAATTCTTCCCTCCCTATCTATCTCTTTTCATATCTTTCTTTCAATATTGCAAACAGCAATATATTTGTACTGAAATAAATGAGAGTGCGCTTTCCAGCTCCTTCACTTTCCAGTTTCCTGGTCTTCAAAATGTGCATAATTACTTGATCACCTATGTTTTTTTTCATCTGTAAAGAAAAGAGAATGAGAAAAAAAGGAAATAAAAGGATAATTACACGTGCCTTCCAGGGTGGTGTTGAGAGTTAAATAAGATTGAATATCTGAAGTGCTTATGCAGTTCCCAGCATGAGGTTGGCAGGCAGTCCATGTTAATTTCTTCCCAGTGACTTACATTTATATATCTGTTTTACAGTATAAAATGGTGATTCCATTGGCATTGTCCCCCAAAATGAAATCCAGGCCTCTGTAAAGAGATGGCTCTTCCTGAATCTGAGATGACTAGCATGGCTACACCTCTTGGTACATTGGCCTGACTAAATGCTTCTCAGTAAGTGTTTAATCCATCAATTCTAAACTTTCAAACAGCTCACTGCAAGGTTGTTTTTTTGTTTTTTTTTTAAACATATTTGTTTAGCAATTTCCTTTCTACCTACCTATAAATAAAATTTGAGTCGCTGGTTTCCTACATTTATGGAGGTTTACTCAGTTATAGATTTCTTCTAGTATATTCTTATAATAATAAGCCCTTGACATGTAATACTAGAGTATTTGGTAAAGTATTTGGACTCATATTCCCCTCAAACATTTTCTTGAACATCTGCTATGTACAATTCACTGTGGAGGCTACAAAGAGGGGAAAAGGCAATTTTAAGAACAATAATATTATTAATCAACACTGAGCACTTAAGTATGTGCCACATACATACTCTTCCAAGTAATGTGTTCATTCATTTAAATCTCATATCATCCTTTATATGTGAAAGCTGACATTCAGAGAGGCTAAGCAAGGTCACTATAGTTTGTATAGGTCACACAGCTCATGATGGGCAAAGCCAGAATCCTAACTCTAGAGTTGCTTCTTCCCATCAGTGAACAGAGGCTTACATCTAGGAGCTCATGGTTTAGGATTTTGGAAATCCATTTTAGCCCATTAGTGAGATAAGCTACTCATTTTAATGATTTTTAATTGCAATAATTTTCTCCTCTCTCTCAAACATTTGTGAAGCTGTCATTATGACCACCCCAATGTGACTCTAGGAAGCCCTTGCCCAATGCTCGTACTCACAATGCTCCTTACTCATTATTTAATCCACTGAACACCAGGTCTTTCCTGAGGTGCTCATAGGATCCTAATTGGTGAGTCAGCTATTGGTTCACATTTCTAAATTGTGGTGAGTAAGTCTAGGAAAGATTCTGAGTATGGAGTATAGACTGAGTGTGTCCTAATATTCATATGCTGACACTGATTCTCAATGTGATGGTCTTGGGAAGTGGAGCCTTCTGTAGGATAATGAGATCATGTAGGTGGAGCCCTCATGAATGAGATTAATCCTTACTAGTAAAAGCCTAAGTGGTCATCACGCTGTGATGCCCTCACGCCATCACAAGATGGCTGTGCACACAGGGGACATGTACAGGTGGGCGGGGCTGGGCTTGACACTGCGTGCACCACATAAAGCCTGCCTGGGGGTCTCGCCTCCTCCTGGCTCCACGCAGTGAGGCCTGCCTGGGGAGTCCTGGGGGTCCCAACTCCCGGCTCCAGCTCCACATGGCGTGGAGGCGGGGCCCCTGACTCCAGCCTACCTCTTTGGGGCAATCTATGGAGGAGCCCTGGATGGGTGGGTGGGGCCTACCTCTTTGAGGTGATTGATCTTGACACTGTGGCAGGGCACAGGCCACGATGGGGGGAACCCCCCCTGAGTGCACAAATTTTATGCACTGGGCCTCTAGTATCTTTATAAAAGAGACCCTAGGGAGTTCCCTTGCCCCTTCCACCTTGTAAGGATACAGCAGGAAGATGGCCATCTATGAATGAGAATGAGAACCCTCATCAGAGGCCGGCACCTTGATCTTGGACTTCTCAGCCTCCAGAACTGTGGAAAATGGAGGTTTGCATTCTGAGCCACCCAGTTTATGGTATTTTTGTTATAGCAGCCAGAAGGAACTAAGGCGCTCCTCATCAAGCCCAGTGCAAGGCACCAACCTGGCTTTGGGCCTGTTCTGCAGACTCAGTCTTTCACTTGGGAGTGTATTCCAAAGTGACATATAGGTAATGGAGGGCCTGGAATGTGCCCACCATTCTTGCCTTGATGAGAAGGCCAACTGGTTTGTATTATATCACATTCATAAGGAAAAGGCATATGATTCCTTTTCCTTCTTAGAGACTCCCACCCATGTGCTCTGACTACACCTATGTTAAAACAAACCATTTTTAAAAAGTATAGTCAGTCATTCCTGAAAAGGGCAGCTCTACCTGTTCTGGAGCCTAAGAACATAGACTCAACATCTTCTGAGCTTTCCTTCAAGATGAACATTGATCAAAGTGATAGCTGACATTTATTGACTACCCACTTATGGATCATATGTTTCCTAAGTCATTGAATTTGTAAGGAAACCTAGGTTTTGTGTCTTTTTTACTAACCCACTCTTCATGCAAAGCAAAAGAATAACAAAGAGATCAAGTAACTCGCCCACGTTCTCACAACTAATGATAGAACCTATAGTTGAGCTCAGAGCTCTTGTCTCCAGACACGTTCACTTAATCTCATTCTAGGTAAGTGTCCTTGATACTTTCCTGATACACACTATACTATTTCTAGTGATGTTAATGTAAAATAGGGCCAATGAGGAATTTTTGAAAAGTTATCTGTCGTAATTTTGTTTCCCTGAAAAACTTACCAGAAGAGAGGTTATTAATCCAGTTCTACGGCTCCCCTTGTCCAGGCTGGTGGATTCCTGTCAGGTGCAGCTCTTTCCCCTGCTTCTGTGGACGGGCCAAGACGGCTTTGCATACAAGTTCCTTGGGTAGGGAGCCAGAAATCCAGTGGCAGACTTGCAGGCAATGAAGTTCCTTAATAGGTGAAACAAGAAACTCTAGCCAGAGCAGCACAGCCAAAGCTTCTAGACTGTGGAAGGGCCCGCCAAGATGAACAGATGATGTCATGTGCGCTGTGATAACCAGCCCTCCAAGCAGGGGCCGCTTTGGACTGGTTTGTGAGAAAGTCTTTTTTTAAAAAAATATATTTTATTGATTTTTTACAGACAGGAAGGGAGAGGGACAGAGAGCTAGAAACATGGATGAGAGAGAAGCACCGATCAGCTGCCTCCTGCACACCCTCCACCGGGGATGTGCCCGCAACCAAGGCACATGCCCTTGACCGGAATCGAACCTGGGACCCTTCAGTCCCCAGGCCGACGCTCTATCCAGTGAGCTAAACCAGCCAGTACTGTGAGAAAGTCTTGATCTCAAGTTCACTCACAATAAAGGACAGCCACACACAACTTATTTTTGTGAGTACCTGAGAAGTAATGTTGATGAAAAATGTTGCATGTGGTTTGTCAAAACTGATCATCTTGGGATAATTAAAACAATTAGAGTGGGGCAACCATATTGAATTTTCAGTTATTTTCCCAAAATATACTGTTAAAAAGGTTTTCCATTCGGTGAAATGATAAAACCTCTTTTACATTTAACTTCCTATGTGTTCTATAAGCACTGCATTACTAAATTTCCAGGGAGATGTTTTCTTAAAAGTGTAGTAATGACTAAAGTATGGTTTAATTTCAGATAATGGGTATTTTCTTAATAACCTATATCCTTAGCATTGCTCTGCAACAGTTTAATTGGTTGGTAAATTGTAGCTATTTTCTGTTTTAACTTGGTAAATATTTTTAATAAGAATAGACTCTCCTGTCAGAATATAAAGATAAATAAATACATTTTAGCTCCTGTTTTAGGTGTTTAAAATTTAGGTGGCAGGATAATAAATTAATAATAAAATTAGTTAGGATTTATTGAGGGCTTACTTTGCAACATACAATGATTAAGCACGTAGCATTTATTTAGTCACTTAATTATAAAAACAACCAGATTGCTTTTTTCATCCTCAATTTATAGATATGAAATTGATGCTCTCCCAGAGAGCTTTAATATTTTGCTCTAGGTTATATGGCAAAAAAATGTGAACTGGATTGCAAATCCAGGGATACTAGTTTCCTAAGGCTGCAGTAACAAATTACTACAAACTGGCGACTTAAAGACAAAACAGAAAGTACTTCCTGACAGCTCAGGAAGGCAGAGGTCTGAAATCCAGGTGTCAGCCACGCTGTGCACCCTCTGGAGGCCCTCGGTAGGGTTGTTTTTAGGCCTCCTCCAGCTGTTGGTGCCTTTGGGTGGCTGTCAGCATACCTTGTGTCTTCATCACTTCCATCTCTGCCTTTTGTCTTCACATGGCCTTCTTCTCTCCTGGGTGTGAATTGTATTCTGTCTCTTATAAGGATATTTGTCCTTGGACTAAGGGCCACCAGATAATATAGGATGTTGCCATCTTAACGTCCTTACTTTCACTATATCTGCAAATACTTTCTTTTCCCAAAGATGGTCCCATTCATAGACTCTCAGAGTTAGAACAGGCCACCACTCAACCCACTTCAACAAACATTCTTGCAGCTGTACCCTTGCCGTGACTCTGTGTGTGTAAATGAACAGATTGAAGGGCTCAGGACAATACCTCTCAGTGGGATGGAGCAGCAGAAAAAGCACAAGTCCTGGCCTTAGGCACAAAGGAGATTGGACTTTGGCTTTACCATAATTACAGTCTGCTTCTCCTAGGGCAGCACCCCTGTTAGATCCCAAGTTTCAGTTTGTCATCTATGAAGTATGTTTTATTATATGTTCTACTACATTGTTTCATGAATATTAAAATATGTATATCAGTCCTAACCAGTTTGGCTCAGTGGATAGAGCGTCGGCCTGCGGACTGAAGGGTCCCGGGTTCGATTCTGGTCAAGGGCATGTACCTTGGTTGCAGGCACATCCCCAGTAGGGAGTGTGCAGGAGGCAGCTGATTGATGTTTCTCTCTCATTGGTGTTTCTAACTCTCTATCCCTCTCCCTTCCTCTCTGTAAAAAATAAATAAAATATATTTAAAAAAATATATGTATATCAATCATCAGGGCTGACATGTGATAGGTAGATACATATTATTAGTGTTTACTTACTGCTTATTTACAAAAAATGAGAAAAATAAAGAATTCATCTCCAGATGAGACTCAAGAATAGAATTTGGAGGAGCCCCTACTCCAGGTATGTGTAGATGGATCATTTGATTTTCACCAGATGAGGACAAGTTAAGTGATCTCTAAAAAGGATGAAAGAGCATATTTAAAAAAAAAAAATAGAAGATTGACCTGGATAGTGTGGTTCAGTGGGTTGGAACATGTCCTGTACACTGAAAAGTTGTGGGTTCAATTCTCTCTCCAGGTACAAACTAGGTTGTGAGTTCCATCCTCCATTGGGGTGCTTGTGGGAGGCAACTAATCAATGTTTCTCTCTCGCATAGATGTTTCTCTCTCTGTGTCTGTCCTTCTCTCTCTAAAATTAATTTAAAAAATAGAGATGTTTACAGGAACATCATGGAAAATAATTTCAGGCTGGAAAAATAGATTGCTGTGGTAGCAAAGAGGATCTTCAATGTTAGAGTGAGAAACTGTTAAAATCTGAGAAACTTGTTATAAAGTTGTGATACAAAGATATTAAAACATTTAAGTTTTTTTTGCAAAAGCATTTTATATAATAGAATTGATATCTGTGATGTAGAGAGAACAGTTGTATATAAATGCATGAAAGGCAGACAATGCAACAGAAAATGAGCTGAAATTTTAAGAAGCACTTCACAGAAGTAAAATTCATACAGCAGAACTGCTAAGAACTGCTCTATGCTCCAGCAATGCCACCTCTCAGTACAGATCAAGAGGAAATGAATCCAGGGTGTAGCAGAGGTATCTGCACTCTCATGTTCATTGCAGCATTATTCACAAGAGCCAAGACATGGAAACTTCCTAAGTGTCTATCAATGAATGAATGGTCAGGGAAGATGGAATGCTATTCAGCCATGAGAAAGACAGAAATCCTGCCATTTACAACATAATTCTAATAAAATAAGACAAGACAGATAAAGACAAACACTGCATGGTGTCACTTATATGTGAAATCTAAAAAAAAAAAAAAAAAACCCCAATCAAAATCATAGAAACAGAGTTCCAAGGTATATGCAAGAGGCAGGGTACAGGGGAATAGAAGAGATTGGTAGAAGGGTACAAACGTTCAGCTATAAGACAAATAATGTCTGAAGATGTACTGTAAAACATGGTGATTATAGTTGGTAGCACTGTATTGTATAATTGAAATTAACTGGCAGATAGAACATAAGTGTCCTCACCAAAAATTAATTAATTAACTAAATGAAGAAATTAATGTGTGAGGAAATGGATGTGTTAATTAACTACACAAGCAAAATGCTTTCACACTATGTATCTATATCAAATCACCATGATTTACACCTTAAATATCCTACAATATCATGTCAATTATGCCTCAGTAAAGCTGAAATTTAAAATAGTCAATGAGGAACTTCATCAGTTTGATGGATTATAAATGGTATTTTTACTTTCATTTGATGTATGTGAATTTCTGTGATTATTATAAAGTAAAATATTTTTATGTATGTAGTGAAGTTTCTTCTCCTCCTCTTTCCACTTCATCCACCTACTGCCTCTCCCTCCTCCACTATCTTTTCTCTTCCTCCTCTTCTTCCTTCTTTCCTTCCTCCTTGCCCTCAACCCTCCTTTTCTGCTTTTTTGATGAAGTATGTGTATTTGACAAAAAACAAACAAAAATAGAAATCTTCTCCTTTCTTGACCAGAGATGAAAGAAAATCAAATTGAAGCAATTTATCCCACAACCAGCATGCAGTGGTTCCTGAGGGTGTACATGCGGGGAAATGAATGTAAGCCCCTGGAATTTTATAAGGTGTGATTCAGATTCAGGAAAATATTTAAATAACTCTTAAACTACTTAAGGCTTGCTAGGCATGCAATATTTCACACATAAAAAAAAAACACACACACCTTTCAATATTACCCTTCCAACACCATACCTATTAGCATGGTCTGATTTTACTTCATCATTCTAGAATTCACTTTCTGTGGTTTGTCTGGTTATTTGTTTGACAAGATTTTTTTGGCAGTGTACCTCAAGTTTAATAGCCAAGCATGCAGGAGAGTGAGAGAGTTTCCTTCTGTTGATTGGAAAAGCCAAAGGGAGGAAACGCTATTGCACAATTCTAGACCAGTGTGGATGACTCAGAATATTTTACAAGGCGGCTTTCATCAGAGTCGATACACAGAAGAGTGGGCGCATTCATAGCTACAGAACACTAACAGTTCCTTTATTTTGTTTTCCTTTTAAAATATTCTCTTTTGTTGCAGTTTTGTTCAGATGAGGTTAATTGTTATTCTTTTGGTGGTCAGAGAAGTAAATAGCCAATGAAGAGTCCATGAAGTGCATTGGCCTGGATGTAAGATACACTGGGTGTGGGGATCTGGGAGTGAGAGGATTTGGGGAAAGGAAGTGGCTGGATGCCTTGTCCTTGACTGAGGAGTACAGTGATAACTTCCGTCTCCAGTCAGCTGGTCAGAAAAGTTAAGATCAATGACAAGAAGGAATTTCACATCTAAATAGTTTATTTAAAGAGACCAAAAGGTAAAATGGTTACAGAGCTGGTGTAGAGTGGAATGGCTTTAGCTTTTTATTTATAAACTAGAGGCCCAATGCACAAGATTCATGCAAGAGTAGGCCCTCGCAGCCCAGGCTTCACCCAGAAAGTCTTCCAGACAGTCGTTCTGCTGTTCAGCCGATTTACATATTACACTTTTATTATTATAGATAAGAGAGTTGTGTCTGATGATACCAATGGCTTCCCCTCAAGCAAAAATTCACTATGTTTCAATTTCTTATGCAGTTTAGCACCTTGCATTTCTTTTTGCCCAGTAAATATGGCTGTAAATTACCGGGACTCCCACAGCAGGAAAGAAATAGAAATTAACTGTAATATAATGTCCATATTGAGAAGTTATTGTAAGAAGTGAATCACTACTGTAATAAAAAGTAAGCCTTGAATCACTTTCCAAATAAAAAGGCTTAACATGTACAATTTAAAAATTAATAATATGGCATTGCTGCAGAATGAATTCTCTAAAAAATTAGTAGGTGTGATAAGGCACTTTGAAAAGGAGAACCTAATAAGAAAAATTACATTCAAGCAAATTTTATAGAACAATAAGAGACCACTCACTTGATAAATGTGATAGTTCTAACAGCAAAGCAGACACTGGAATGAGCTTTGAATGTTTTATAATTTTTTTTTTTAAAAAAAGAAAGAGATATCATGTAAGGGTGTAAGTCCCAAAGCCATCACTTGTAGCTGAAAGTATTCTATGTTAGAAAAATGGGAAAAATATGAAGGGACTGAAACAGCTAAAGAACAATGGGGTTTGAGGTCTAATTTTACCTTGTGGTGGATACATTTGATTCTGGGTGGTTTTTTTTTTTGTGTGATTTCCAAAATTTATCCCTTTACCTTGACTTATCTCTGAATACCTTTCTGTGGAAGCATTGCCTTCTCTTATATGTATTCATGGGGAAAGATGCTTATAAGCGGATATCCTTTGCCTGGGCTGTGAAGGAATCAGAACACCTGCCCTATCACATCCAGGGGCAGTTGTATAAGCCCAGGACCAGCAAGGAGCACCCTCTATGGACTTTGGCACCTGAGAAAGTCATCACAGACCCTTATAAGAGAGAACATACCTGGGCGTAACTTGTAAAATACTGGACTAAATATTTATTATGTTTCAATAATTATTGACCCCAGTCACTTCTCTTGGAAGGTTGATGTCTGTGCACAAGTCATGTGAAATAAATCATAGATGGTCTCTAGCCATTTAAATCAATGTGAGAACAGGTAGGAAATTGTAAAGGGGTTACCACGAAATGATCATTTGCTTTTTCAGCAAATAGATATGAAAAGTGGGCCAAAGCTGGAGTTAACAGAGCCATGCCATCTTGAAAAATCACCATCTATTTTGAAAATTATGCTTATGGTACTTACTGGTATTTTTATTGAGGTTACCAGAAATATGGTACTGGTAATGATCAGTTATCTGAAGGAGATTAGAATGCATTTTGAATTCATTGAATAAATATTCTATTTACTAAGTTACTATTAAATTTCTCACTTCTCTGGGCCACTGTAAAACGTGAACATTTTAATCTAGACTGGCCCAAATGTAACTTTTAATACTACTCTCTTCTAATTCAACTATTTTAATAACTAAATATGATCTAATATATCCTTGTTTTGTGATACTCCAAGAAAATTCCAAGAGATCCCATATAAAAAGAAGAGCAACAAATTGATTTCTCCAATGGAAATACTGTCTTTAAAGTGGAAAATTTGTTCAGTTGGTTTTGATCAACATACTAAGTACTTTTCTGTTATCATCCTTCATGAGTCTTATAAAATTCCCACCATCTCTTATATTTAGGTCATTAGCCATAAAATATCCATTCATTTTGTCTTTTCAATATAATACTCTCTGCATTTATATTTCAAGAAATCATATCTTACCAGAGTCTGAAAGAATTGCCCAGTTAGGTCAAGTTGAGCGATAGCTAGAGGTAGGCAGACTGATATTTCCTCTCTCTCCTGCTTTGATTACCATATAAATAGGCAGATATGTTTTGTTTTTTTCTCTTCACCTTTGAGGAGACCAAGTTGGAGGTGATCCACAGCAGGGAGCAAATGTGTAGGCAATAGAGCATGCCATCTGGTAGGAATATGCTGGAAAATCTTCAGCTTTCTCATTTCAACAAAAGTAAAAGTCTATTAATTCGACTTCTTGCTTGGCTGAGAAATAAATTCCAGAAGTCTCAAATTGCATCTGGTTTCTCCATGTCTGGCTCAAACATGTACAATGGAAGCCAGACAATTTGGATGAAAATATTGTTCCTCTCTGAGCTTTTAGCGATTGGAGAGAATAACAGTGTTTTTCTTTCTTTATTTTTTTCATGGCTCCATGATATTGATCTGAAATGCACAGTCTGAATGTTTGGACTGTTCCTTGGATGTTGGGATATGGACTAAAGAGGAGGAGAGAGTAATGATGAGAAAGATGCACAACTATCAGTGGGACCCAGTGCCAACACCATCATAATACCAGCTCTCCTTGCTTTTACTGGCAAGATCTTTGAATTGTCTCCTTGGGGAATATGACTGCCTTTGGAAGCTACTAATTATACCCAATTGTTGTAAAATTTCAACCATACTCTTCTTCCTATCTTATTTTTCATACCTCTACAAATACAGTGCACGTGTTTTCAGGGCAGCTGTCATGCTAACACTGATTTTATGCTCCCTATAGTGCCTCACACTATCTTAAATGTACAAGAAGAGTTTTACAACTATTCTGTTGATCAAAGTAAATGTGATCCCCTTGGTCTTTTCCTCATGGCACAAGTTAGCTGTTGTAGCTCTAGGCATGAAATTCATATTCAAAACAGGAAAAAGGGGTGATGGTTGGTCATGCCAGTCTTCCTCATCCTTTTCATCAGGAATAGCAAAAGTCTGTCTACATTTCCTCACCAATAACTGCCCATATATATAACCTGGTCAAAATTATGTCACATAGCTTTCCTGCAAAGGAAGATAGAAATGTGCTTAGCTTTCTAGTTTCTATAGCAGAGGTGGAAAAATGAGTTTGGGAGTGGGTGTTGGGCACTGGTGTAGCCAAAATACAATTCCTTGGACATGCAAGGAGAGTAGTTAGTTCATAGTAATGACTCAATAAATTGTAGCTGCCTTAGCTATAAGTTTCAGGGGATAAATGTATTTAGTTCATGGACATTAACAAAATATTATTTCATAGCCTCAAATTGATAAAAATATATGTAAGTTAACCATCATGTAGCACTTAATGAATTTTAAATTCCACAGTGCCTTTTTTATTATATCCAGAGAAATAGAACTGATAATGTTCTACTCATTGAAGGTTTCTAAAATGATAATATCTCAACAGTATGAACGTCAGTATAATAAATTAAATCATTTCTTAAATTTAAAAAAATCTAAGGAGAGGTAGAAAAAATTGCTTATGGTCTTTATAGGAAGTAACCTGATGCTCACCAGAGCCAAAAATACACACCAGGCATAGTCAGTCTTTATTCAAGATGACCCACCTGTCAAGGCAAGGTCTTTAAAAAAAATAATAATTGTATTAATTTTGGAGAGGAAGGGAGAGTGAGAGAGACAGAAGCATCAATGATGAGAGAGAATCACCAATCGGCCACCTCCTGTAAACCCCACACAGAGGATCGAGCCTGCAACCCAGGCATGTGCCTTAACCGAGAATCAAATCATGACCTCCTAACTAATAGGTCCACACTCAACCACTGAGCCATGCAGGCCGGCCCAAGCTCTTTTTAATTCCCAAGCATTGGTTGCCATGGAATCTAAACCAAGTCATGTAGGAGTGTGGGTGGAGACTTCTCTGGGGATATGAGCCATCCTAACCAGGGGCCCGAGACAACCTAGGAAAGAATAAATTAGAAGTGAACACCAGAGGTAAAGCCAAGAGCAAGACCAGAGTAGGAAAGCTTTTGCCAAAATACCAAGCCAGGAGTGACTAAAATTTACCTTATAGCAATACTAGAAGGTAGGGCAGTAACCATGCTCTATTACAGTCAAGCATATGTATTCAGGAAGCTGGCCTCATTGTCTCTTAGCTGTGGGCTTTGGACAAGTTGCTTAACTTCTTGGAATCCTAATTCTTAACATATAATGGGAAAAAATAAGACATGACTTTTAGAATGTGGTGAGAATTAGAGAAAATAAATGTAAACTATTTTAAAGATTTATCAAATGTAGTTATTTGTCTTATTTTAGGATTTCCCAAAAATAGGGCCTCCAGATAGACTTGTATGCAGGTAGCTCATTTGGGAGATCAATTAGGAGGGTAAATGGAAAAACCAGGGAGAATGAAGAGTATGAGATGGTAGAGAGGAAATATAATACAAGGAGGCTTTGTGATGTTTACCGTGTGAACGTGAGGGACTTGGATTAGCTGGGACTGCTTGGGGAACAAACAGTATGTTTTTCAAGAATGGGTGACTTAAAGGGCAGAAGGCTGGCCCATCCATCCAGTCATCCTCCACTGGTTGGCATTGCCCTCAATGATAAAGCCCCTCAAAAATTTTGGCTGTACTTGTGGTCGTGGCTCAGTGAGCTAAGCTGACAGAGCAGGTTCTTTTTAAGTAGAACTTACAAGGCAGAAGGAAAAGGTGCTGGGTTTAGGGTCCAGGCTAAATGCTGTCAGGGCCTCAGGAGTCTGAGTTCCTGGAGAACAATGACTGGTTTTGCTGTAGCTGAAATCAGAGGCAGGTCCTAGGAGATGTGACATGAGTACCTGAGTTACCTGGTAAAAGTTTTGTGGTGGTTAGTTATGATTTTAATGGTAAAATGAAAGGGTATGAACTAATTTCCAGTAGTCAGATCTTGGGAACACAACTCAGAAATTAAGAGTTAGAAGAATGGAGGCAAATAGCAACTATCAAGGTGCTTGTCAAGGAATACCTTTGGGGAAAGTGTTAAGCAGAGTCCGTAGTTTTTAACTGGGACTATCTGCCTCTGTTGTGGGTATATTTTTATCTTCCTGAATTGACAGTGTAAATGAGTTACCACTGTACATAGTTGTTGAGAATTTAGTTTTTTCAGTGACCTATATGTTAGTAGTATGAATTGAAAAGCACTATTTTGGCAAACTTACAACCCATTTCTCTTTGGAAATGCTGGTGGTTTCATTTTTCTTGGAGCAGGCATTTAGGCTATTTTATTTAACCTTCTTTACATTTGTCCCCACAAGATTAATATGTAGCTCCACCTCTAAATCATATCCCAAAATATCTTCACTGTGTCCCATTGTCAATATCCCCACATAAGACCAAGGTTTCTTTGGTATGCACTGCTTCCACTTTGGCTAACCTGCCCTCCTTTCTCTTCAAAGACATTGTGGTGACACCTTAAAAACATGTGAGATCATTCAAACCTTCCAAAGTATTTCCATTGAACATTAAGTAATATCCAACTTCCTTTTACTGGCATAAAGAACCCTGTGTTATTTGTCCCTTGATTACCTCTACAATTTTATTGTGTGTGTGTTTTTTTTTAAATATACTTTTACTGATTTCAGAGAGGAAGGAAGAGGGAGAGAGATAGAGATAATCATTGATTCACTGCTTTTTGCACACTGGGAACTGAGTCCACAACCTGGGCATGTGCCCTGAATGGGAATTGAACCGTGACCTCCTGTTCATAGGTTGACCCTCAACCACTGAGCCATGCTGATTTTATTGTTTTAATAATTCTCCTTATTACCTACAACAGTTGAGCCACAAAGGCGTTCTTTCTGCTCTTATAACTCCCTAAGGTCATTGCTACATTGAGAACTTTCCAATTCTTGCTTTTTCTACTTCTCCCTGAAATGCTTTTTCCTAATCATGGCTCATTCTTCCTTATTATTCACACTTTAGGGTTTTCTTGGCTACCCAAACATATGTTCCTTTCATAACACTAATCACTGTTCAAATTATTTCTTGCTCATTTACTTGTGTGCGTATTTTCTAATTTCTCTTACTAGGATGTAAATATTTAAGGACAAAGTTGTATCCCCAGTAGCTAAAAGTGTTCCTGGAGCATCTTATCGGTTAGAAAACTATTTGTTAAATGAAAGAATGAATATGTTAGTGTGCTGGTCAGTGTATATACTTTAAAAAACATTTCTAAGAGGTATGCCCCTTAGTATCTAAATCTAGCCTCTGTGAAACATAGATGTAAGGGTTCCAAAGGCACAAGGAGGGATTTATTCATTCCTCATGTCTCTCTAGAAATCCAAATGTTCTTTAAATTTAGGGACAATCTCTTATCTTTTCAGTGACTTCATGCCTTGTATGTAATCTGTAAGACAATGCTGCTATGGTCCTTCAACTGGTGCTCATCCAACTGTTTTTGTTGTTGTTGTTTTTTGTTTTGTTTTGTTTTTAGCAGAGACGAAGTTTATTGCGGGATAGATAGACTTCCTGCCACACAGGGCAGCAGGAAGGAGGCCCAAAGAGATTAGTGGTGAAGCTTCTTTGTCTTAGGTTCCAAAGTCCCCTGCCCCTTGAGCCAGTGCTGTAAGAGGTGCATCTGGGGTTCCAAAGGCAGGCAATGTTGAGAGCTCCCATTCCATGTTGCAGCAGGGTATATATAGTTCAGCATCCAAGCTAAGTCCATTAGTCCTTATGTGGAGTCTTACATGGCCATAAGCCATGTGGATGCAGGGGACAACATCTCTTGCCATAGAAGCACCAGGGACCCAGTGACTGCTAGAGAGAGAGAGAGAGAGAGAGAGAGAGAGAGAGAGAGAGAGAGAGAGAGAGCTCACCACCCACCTATAATTTTTTTTACTGGTCTTTGATGGTGTGAGTACAAAGTACACATTTAGAAAGAGCTGTAGCAATTTGACAATGTGACAAATGTGTGACCATTTTCATAGTAATTATTTTATTGGTGTTTTAAAATGTCAGTTTGTGATGGAATAGGAGAAAATAAAAACCTGTCCTTCATCATAAATATTTGGAGTAGCTGTGATAATGGTAGAGAAGAGATGAAGCCCAGAGCAGGCTCATGAAACCCAGTGCCAGTTTACAACCATGTCAGCCAGAATCTGCATAATCATCCGGTGCAGCGTTTCTCAAATGTCAGAGTATAGAACTCTGTTAAATAAGAGTGAATGTTCCCTAGGAATACCCTAGTAGCCATGCTTACTCTGGTAATAGCAGGCAGTGAGTAAGAAGTCTGAGAGTAGTAATAAATGTCTTATACAACAAGCAAGAAGCATCCAAACTAAATGATGTGAAAGTAAAAACAGGGAGCGACTTAAAAAAAACCCTGAAGAATATCTGCAAAATAACAAGCGATATTTAGATGGCAGTAGGGAGCTCTTCTTAATTATGTGTGGCTGTAGTTTTCCTCAGTTTCTTAGGGAAGAGAATTAGATTTCCAACTACTCAGAACTATAACAAATACTAATAATTAGCATGTATTGAGAATTTATTAGATGCTAGACACTCTTGGGATATTGACTCAGATCATCTGGATCTATTGCCTCTGCCCCTTGGTGAGCAGAATCCATTTAACCATGTCCAACTGGAGAAGCTAGTCAGATATTAGGTACACATATCTAGAGTTTCTGGAAAAGGTTCTGGCTGCTGTTATGGAGTTGAAAGGCATAAGCACATAGATAGTACTGTGAACATGAGATCACACAGGAAATACTGTAGACAGAAAACAAAGGGTTTAGCACCAAGCCCTGGACACTGACACTGGTGGAGTTCTAGGACAAAGGCATACGCATGGAGTCACTGGTTTGTCATGGAAGGGAATGATTATCACCAAAGCCCACAGGTTACTATAGATAAAATTACGTAGTCCCCCTTATCCACAGGGAATATGTTCCAATATACTTCAGTGGCTGCCTGAAACCATATGTAGTACCAAATCCTGTATGTACAGTTGACCCTTGAACAATAAGGGCTTTAACTGCATGAGTCCACTTACATGCAGATTTTTTTTTCAAGGGACGACACTGCAATTGACCCATGCAGTTCAATTGACCTGTGCAGCTCAAACCTGTTTTGTTTAAGGATCAACTGTATAGTTGGGAATACTTGTATATGGAGGATGGACCGTACTGTGTGGATTTTCACCTGTACATGAAGGGTCAACTGTATTGTTTTTTCCTTTACAGACATACCTATGATAAAGTTTAATTTATAAATTAGACTACAGTAAGAGATTAATAACAACAATAATAAAATAGAACAATTATAACAATACACTCAATAAAAGTTATCCGCATGTGGTCATTTGTTTCAGGGGTCTCTTGCTGAAGTCTTCGTGTAGGCTCAGTGCTTTGTGGTGCAACATGTTGTTGTCACATGAACATGTTTTCTGCTTATGTCTCCCACCCAGGAATTTCATGCGGGTCCCATCTTAACTAAGCATTAATCACTTACTGTGGTCATACTGTTTGCAGTTTCCAGTGCAATAGCAAATCTAGCACACATTTCCTTTCCTTCTTCATGATATCATGGACAGAAGATTGATTCTTACTGTAGATATTGCTAACATCAGCATACCACTCCCCCCCCCCTTATTAAGTTGAGAAGTTTCATCTTTTCACAGCACTTTACAGCTTCTCTTTGGTATATCTGGAATGCCAACATCACTGCTCTTGTGCCTTGGGGCCATTATTAAGTAAAATATGGGTTACTTAGACACAACATGGATGACAGTTGATCTGATAACCAAGATAGCTACTAAGGGACTAATGGGTGGAGAGCAGTAGAGCGTGGAGAAGTGGGACAAAGGGATGATTCACATCCCAGACAAGATGGGGTAGGATAGCTTGGGACTTCATCATGCTACTCAGAGTGGCATGCAATTTAAAACATATGCATTGTTTACTTCTGAAATTGTCCCTTTAATATTTTGAGGCCACAATTTGACCATAGGTTAGCTGAAACCATGGATAAAGGGTGACTACTCTATATCTGTTACAGACTCACACTCAATTTAAAACTTAAAATGAGAAAATACAGTTTGGGCTAATGACATTTTCTGAAAAAAATTTTTTTCCAAAAATTCTATCTATATAAAGGAAATTGATCTTGAAGTGTCTGCACCATCATTGTATAGTTAGCACCTCAGGTTACATTTATCTAACCCATTGAAAGTCTGAAGAAACACAGCTCGATTTGGCAATGCCATGATGAATAATGCTCCTAGTGGAGTTAAATATTGAAACAAGTGCCCATCAGTAGATGCGTGAGTAAAAATGTTTGGTACATTTACATAATGAAATACTACTTGGTCATAAAAAAAAAAAAAAGGAAATCTTACCCGTAAAGAAAATCTTATCAGCATGGATAGACCTGGAGAGTATTATACTAAGTAAAATAAACTAGTCAGAGAAAGACAAATACCATATGATTTCACTTTTATGTGAAATCTAATAAACAAAAGAGACTAACAAACAAAATAGAAGCAGACTCATAGATCCAGAGAACAGAATGACAACTATCAGAGGGAGGGCAGTTGGGTGGCCGGGTGAAAAATGTAAAGGGATTAAGCAAAAACAACAACAAAACCTCATAGACACAGGCAATAAATAGTATGGTGATTTATTAGATGGAAAAGAGGGGGTTGAGGGAAGGTAGAAGATGGTAAAAGGAGGGTGGTGAATGGTGATGGGAAGAGACTTGAATTGAGGTAGTGAACACACAATACAGTATACAAATGCTGTATTATAGAACTGAACACTTGATACCTATATAATTTTATTAACCAATGTCACCCCAATAAATTCAATAAAAAATTAAAAATAGATCAAACTCAACTGACCACTGGTAGGAGATTGTGCCCACACTGTGAGCACTTCACAAGTATGAAAACACCCCAGAAATCTGTCTGTGAATGTTCATGGGAAATCTCCCAGATGTATTAAATGTTAAAAGCAAGATATAAAACAGTATTATAAAATATTATATTTAGTTTTAAAAACATGGTGGCCTAAGAATATGTCTGAATTAGCATATGCATCAGAAACTGTGGCAGTGGCTATTAGAAAGTATTTACCTATGGGAGGAGGGGATGGGTGCTAACCAGTTGGGGTAACTTTTTGCTGCGTATTTGTCCATACACTGACTATGTTATCTATTCAAATCATTAAACCAAAAGAAAATGAACCAAATATATTTATTTAAGAGAAAGAAATGAATAAAAACAAAAAAATAGAAACTAATTGGTTTATGTGCTTATTGTTAATTCAAATTTAAGTTAGTTAATGGAATTCTGTTTGGCAAAGAAATAGGGTTGATCTTGCAGATGATATTTTACATTGGAAATAAGTTGCTGTCGTCACCCTATTGAATGCATGGATCTAAATAAAGGGGGAATGTTTTCTTGCATTCCTTAGGCCAAGGGTTAATTTTAGAGAAAATGTAACAAGACAATTCATAGTACTCTTACTATAGTGATGTCTCTATCTAGAATATTTCACATCCAATCTTTACTTTGAGCAGCCTCCATATAAAACCAAGACATTTAAATCATAGTGACAGTTCTGTGAACTATAAATCCAGATCACAGTTGCCTAAATAGATTCCAATGCCACCCAAAGAAGAAATAAATTATCTTTTATGAGAATCAGACTTGGCAAGAATGCCAGAAAACCTAGTTAAATAGACAATGTACAACTTAGTCTTCTACACTATTATTATTATTCAAGTATGATTATTTCTTAACTGGCCTACAATATATAGCTTTGCTGAAATTTGAAATCAATATTTACATATGTAGACCACAACCTCATTATTTTTTAAACCGGTGTATAATGAAGTTCTCACAACTTTTTTAACATATCATTAATTATCCCCAAAAATAAAGGCACTCAAACTCACTTCCTGACACTTGCTGGTTCAAGTGCGGCTCACCACTTTCCAGACTATTTAAGGAAATCAGGAGGAAAGAGATGAAAATGGAAAATGTAGGTTCTGCTATTTCTTAATTTGCTTCTGGATGAGTTATTTCCAAAATAATTCTCAAAGAACCTAAATGCAGCATTTGGGAGTCAGAAGCTCCAGTGATTAATGCTATCAACATTAATAAATTTATGCCTGTGGATCACATGAGTTTCATTTGGAGGTTTGAATTTGCCATGTATGAAGAATATCCACACAGTAAAGTGGACAAAATAAGATTATCTATACGCAGTCACAATGCTCTCCATGGTGTCTGAGTTTTCCCCATCCTTTAAGATGTTCATGTCTTAGGCATCCTGGTTTCACAGTCATATGGGCAGTAGTGAAACCATATGGGAAAAATAAACCTTGAAAATGCAATGATGGAGAGAAGGTAGTTCAAGCTATGGGATCAGCACAAGCAAAGGCATGAGGTAGACATGCCTTTCTAGATAGTATAGGTCATGTAAGGGAGGCCTACATGACAAGGACAGAAGAAGGCAGTAACACAGGAGAGGGTCAACACAAATTTGTGAAAAGCCTGCACACTCCTTACGTTACCTACTAAAGTAGCATGAACCACAGACACTTTTAGAAATAGTGAGCACATTTCTGGGTAGCTAGTTTATAATCCACTATCAAGGATTAATAGAGCTGTAGCTTTTGTATTAAATTAAATATGTTACATACATATTTTATCCCTTCATATCATTACTGCTCTTTACAATTTTACATGTTTACCTCATGGGTTTCAGTTCTGGAAGAAACACAAGAAATATAGACAAGGGCCATACTTGCTTAAGTGCTTAGACAAGATCACTTTGTGAACTTGCTTTATAAAAAATCATGTTTCTTGACTCTAAGACCAGTGACGAAGAAAAATAGGAGTGGATTGCTATCTATTTTGCATATACAATAGGCCATTGTAAATCCTTTCTATACATTAGTTTATCTAATGTTTATTATGACCATGGGTACTGCTTTGTATTCTTTCTGTCCAGAGGCTATCATGGCCTAGAGTACACAGCTAATACTTACATTATGAGATTTAATCAATGTTCTTTTCAACATACTATCCTACTCTCAGGTCATGAAAAAAAGAACTTGTCCATTTCCGCATGGAGTAGCAATTTGAAAATAGCTGACATGGTTGATATTCTCAACCATGAGGGTGGGGTCAAGGAAGAGCCAATATTTCACAGTGCTGTACTCACTAGATTAGAATTTTTAAAAATTGGAATACTTAAAAAATATGATGCTGAGTGTAATTAAATTGTGTTGATTTCTGAGATTTAGCCTAATGGTTTCCAATTATTTTGACAATCTGTCTAAACCAATGCATTGACTCCCTTATCTTACAAATCCTGTTAATATTTTTACTTACAAAACTTAAGGTTTTACTATTGTTAAACATTAAAGGTTATAATATAGGATTATGATAACGGCAATGGTGCAAGGAATTTACTGATCCTACTCCAGTGCTAAAAATTATTGTAGGACACCCTTTCAAATTCCTTCCCTCTGTCTCTTAGAAGAAGGAAAGAATAAATCTCTAGGAAATGGAAGGAACTGTATGTAACATATTTAATTTAATACAAAAGCTACAGCTCTATTAATCCTTGATAGTGGATTATAAACTAGCTACCCAGAAATGTGCTCACTATTTCTAAAAGTGTCTGCGGTTCATGCTACTTTAGTAGGTAACGTAAGGAGTGTGCAGGCTTTTCACAAATTTGTGTTGACCCTCTCCTGTGTTACTGCCTTCTTCTGTCCTTGTCATGTAGGCTTCCCTTACATGACCTATACTATCTAGAAAGGCATGTCTACCTCATGCCTTTGCTTGTGCTGATCCCATAGCTTGAACTACCTTCTCTCCATCATTGCATTTTCAAGGTTTATTTTTCCTTCATTGTTGCACTGAAAAGCCACTACTCTCAAGAACTGTCAGGCCACCCAAATATATCAATACTAGAGGCCCAGTGCACAAAATCCATGCATGGGGGGGGCGGGGCTCAGCCTGACCTGCACCCTCTCCAATCTGGGAACCCTCGGGAGATGTCCAACTGCCAGTTTAGGCTGGCAGTCGGACGTCCCTCTCACAATCCAGAACTTCTGGCTCCCAACCACTCACCTGTCTGCCTGATTGCCCCTAACCGCTTCTGCCTGCCAGCCTCATCACCTCCTAACCACTCCCCTGCCAGCCTGATTGATGCCTAACTGCTCCTCTGCCAGCCCGGTTGTCCCCAACTGCCCTCCCCTGCTGGCATGGTCACCCCTAACTGCCCTCACTTGCTGGCCTGGTTGCCCCTAACTGCCCTCCCTTGCAGGCCTGGGGATTGGGCCTAAACTGGCAGAGTACACCCCTCTGGGACCTCTGGCTCCTAACCACTCCTGCCTGCCTGCCCTAACCACTCTGCCTGCCTGCCTGATCCCCCTAACTTCCCTGTCCTGCTGGCCTGATCCATCTAACTGCCCTCCTCTGCCTGCCTGGTCGCCCCTATTAACTTTATTTTTTTAATCTTATCCCCTTCACACACAATTGTATTTGACTTCCTTATTGTCTTCTCCCTGTCACACAATTTTTCTCTCTTCTTTACGTAACACTTTTTCCTACTGACTCATCATTTATAAACTTTTCTTTCCTTGTTTCCTACTCTGTTCCATCATCCTTCTTCCCATCTTTCTCCTAAGCTCCCACCCTCCCTCCCCACATTCCTTCTTTCCTTTATCTTTACTCCTCTCCTCCCTCCCCATCTTAATTTTTTTCTTCACTTTCTCCCTCGGACCTGCTTTGCTCCCTCCCCCATTTCTTCTTTCTTCCTATTCTCCTTTTAAGCTCTACCAGCTCCCCTTTAAAACTTTTCTTCCTTCCCTCTTTCTCTCCCATCCACATCCTTCTCTATGTACTTCCACTGTTTTAATATCTATCTACCTGCCTAATTATTCACTATCATTTATCTCTTTTCTTTTCTGACTCCTAACTTTTAAAATCTGTCCCCAGGACATAACTATACTTGATTTTAATTATAGCTCCTACAGTTCACTCATACATCTTCTTCTTCTTTAACTCTGCTCTCTACGGACTCCTTTATAAAGGTCTTCCCCCCCTCCTTCCTTTCTTAAAGCTTCTGTTGGGGGGAGGTGGCGTTAACCCCCAGCCCAGGCCTCAGCCCTGGCCAAGTGTTCGCCATCCCCCCCGCCCCCCGCCCCCGCCTTTTCCAGCCTCCCACCGCTGTCCTGCTCCCATTCCCTGCCTGGGACACCTGGCCCAGCCAGAGTGGCAGAGGCTTGTGCACCAGGGCGCTGCTGCCTCAAAGCAAGAAAGCCTCTGCCCAGAAGGACTCTGACCATCCTCCACTTCATCCTGGACCCGTGGGTGCCTCCCTGCCAATGGCTGCCACCAGCCTCCTCCTGCGTCTGGGTGGGGCTCTCCGCTCAGCGCCTCCTGCACCCAGCCCCTCGCTGGGCACACCTGCTGTAAGGGACAAATTTGCATAGTCCTCTACTATTAGATTAGATCCTCTTTCTAAAACTGCCATGACATTAGGAGTTCATTTTTTTTTAATCTCACATTTTGTCTTAATATTTATATCTCCGACCTGATTAAAAGTTACCTGCTAATAGAAACTTACCAACATCTCACAATTTCTTCCAAAATTTCTGTAAATATTTGGATATATGATATGATATGCACATATGATGATCACTTAGGGTGTTTATTTTATAAGTGCTAATAATCTAAATTAGAAAGAAAAGCACATGAAATGTTTTCCATTGAGTTAATTGATTAATTTATGTAAAATATTCTTACTATACAATTTCTTCCCCTCAGATCTTTGGAGGCAGATTGTCTCATTGTCTTGAATGCTCCCATGGACAGAAGTCTAAAGCCAGCTTGGTTACATCGAACTTGTGAGTAATCTTCTTTTTCTGCTCAAATAGGCGAAGGAAGCTTTCTCTGTACTTGGAAGTTCAGTAACGTAAACCTGATGCAAAGTGATGCCGATTGTTCCCTATCTCATTTCACTGAAATATTGTCTGTAGTAATTGCCAATTTAGTTCTATGTTTATGTAAGTGGAATGTTCTTCTGTGAAATATTTGAAAACATATATGTTTTTCTCTTTGTTGCTTTTTAATGTTTTCTCTATTGCAAGTACATCTTTTATTT
The DNA here is from genome assembly GCF_964212035.1 of Myotis nattereri. Taxonomy (NCBI): domain Eukaryota; kingdom Metazoa; phylum Chordata; class Mammalia; order Chiroptera; family Vespertilionidae; genus Myotis; species Myotis nattereri. The sequence goes on from NC_138075.1 coordinate 220,912,108, forward strand.
TTTTATCATCTAACTGGTTTAATATTTTTTGCCTTCCTAGATGCATTATTTCTGATTATCCCAAGGTGGTTTTGTTTGTTTTCTATTGTGATTTGATTTTCAGCTGGCTCTGTTGGTTCCTTGCTAAGTCTAACTGATGTAACAATTCAGTAATGATGTTGTTTGCTTCCTCACTTCTCAATATATCTTTTCATCTTTTGTTGTTTATCTGTATGTCTTTCAGACTTTGGTTTATTCAGTTCATATCTGAAATGCAATACTTATGAATAATTCTTTTTTGTCCCTCTGTTTATTTTTCCTTTTAGATTTACTTGTCCTTGAAATGCTATGGTGTAGTTATGCCTCCTTGCTTTATCTTAGCTACATTTGTATGGCTGCTCTCTCCTGGCAGCTCAATGACTTCATGAATACTGAACGTTTTCCTCACCTATTCAGGACTAGTTTGTTTTCCTTACAAAAAAGTAGTTAGAAGCTTAGGTATTTGAGTTATGTCCATTCCTCTGTAGCTGGGTGCCATGGGGAGGAGGGAGTGTCGGAAATAGCAGTGTGCAGTATTTATACACTATCAGCTCTTTCTTTTTGGTTAACATTTGGTTAAGTGTCCTTTATCAAGTTTCATTTCTCCTAGTTGTAAAGTGTAATCTGTTCTCATGGCACAGTTACCATCCTGCTCTGTATTATCCCCCAACTCAGAGTAACTCTGGAGTCTCAAGTTTCCTCCTTTTACCAGTGGGTATGTGTTCCATCCCCCACACCCACTATTCAACTGCTAACCATATGCACTACCCGTAAGAACAAAGGGACTTGAAGGATATCAACTTGGTTTGCTTTCTTCAAAACATTGGGTTAATAGTGAAAAGGCTCAAGGCCTATATTTGTGTTAAGATGAACAGCTCTGCAGAGATGTAAAAGCACTAAGCTGCAATAGAAATTTCCGTTTCATTCCACGACCTCTAATTTCTGAAGCATTGGATGGTTTTCTTTTTCATGTATGGTTGCTGATGGTAATTTTTTCTTTATTTCGACTATCTAGACTTTTGTATTCATTTCTTTAGATTCTAAGTTGGTAGAAGGAATTCTGTTACTCAGCCTTATTCTGCTGTATTAATCCTCAAGTCCTTGTTCATTTCTTTTGAGATGACTTTTCCCTTGCCTTTATAAAGGCCCAAGCTCTGGCACCTGTAAAGACAGGCTTATCCCTGGCATAAATAAGCATCATTTCTAGTTGCTCTCCTAATGCCCCCAACAAGAAGCTTGACAAAGGTGACTTTCTGGGAATGCTGTCACCAACACTAGCACTACCTTGGGCACTGTGAGAATTGAGAAATTTGAGGTAGCTGTCTGCAAGAAGCATGTTATTTTGCCAAGGAAAAAGAAATGACAAATTGTAGGTGTCAAATTGTGTTATATTAAAAAATAACCATCACATGGAAATAAAGAGTGATATTTGAAAGAATAAAGAATGCTTCAAGGAGAAATAGGAGTTTAACCCCCTTGGCTATCTTTTAAAAGAGGGTGAATTTGAGTAGGATTTTTAAAGAATAGTAGGATTTGGACTTCTGATGACAAGAGGAAATGGTACTTGAGGTGATGGGTACATTGTACACAAAAGAGAAAGGCAAAGCAGGGGCTGTGTTTGCATGCATCATATCAACCAGTTTGGCTTTAGTATAAGGCACAAGAAAAGAGAGTATAAAGTTACTTCTTAAAAAGACAGAAAACTGCCCAGATGGTGTTGCTCAGTGGTTGAGCATCTACCAATGAACCAGGTAGTCATGGTTTGATTCCTGGTCAAGGCACATGCCTGAGTAGCAGGCTTGATCCCCAGTATGGGGTGTGCAGGAGGCAACTGATCAATTATTCTCTGTCATTGATGTTTCCATCTCTCCATCTCCTTTTCTCTCTCTCTCTCTAAAAAAGTCAATAACATTTTTAAAAAGACAGAAATCGTAGAGACTCTTAGTAGCAACCTTAGTGATTTTATGATTTTAACTTTTAGCTTTGGAAACTCCCACAGTTTAAAATACCTCCCATGTCAGGACCCATGTGTCTCAGATGAAATATGTAGATTTCTTTCCTCTTGTTGGAAAAAAAAAAGCTTTTCCAGCAAACCAACCTCATCTTATTGAGTTCAGATTCTAGCAGGCTGACATTAGCAACAACAGATTAGAGGTGTGAATTTCCTCAATTTATGTTAACAAGGTGCTAAATGCAAAGGCCAATTATGTCCCCCCCCCCCCCATGTCAACTTCCTGTCACCTGAATATCCAGGGAATGAGTTTGATCAGGGCATGGCCCTTGCCCTGTGGTATTTATGGGATTCTCAGCTGAAACTTATTGGATTCCTGAAAGTGTGGATTGTAGATTCCTCAGGGTATTGAGAAATGTTGTGGGTTTGCTATAAATGCCCCAGATGCTTTCCAGAGCACCTGGCAATAAATTCCAGCCTCTTTGACTTCCCACTTCTTCTGATGCAGGGTTATTAAGTATAAAATATTACATGCTGAAATTCACATAAAACAGCCTAATTAGTAATAGGAGGAAGTGAGAGCAAGGGCACATATGGTCAGAAAGGGATCACAGAGGGGCTAAGGATAGGGATCTATAATTGCAAAAGCAGAGGGAATTCAATCACCTTCCAATATTTCAGTGCCCTGCCTACCCTACAATTCCCTTCTGGCCATCTATTCTCATTGTTCAGGCTATTTTTAATTTTCATGACTTTTTTGTCTTTTATTAAAGTATTTTTTATTGATTTTTTTTAGAGAGAGAGGAAGAGAAAGGGAAAGAGAGATATTTTGATGTGAGAGAGAAACATTGATCAGCCTCCTCTTGTATTCAGTCCTACTGGTATTGGGCCAGCAGCCTGGGCATGTGCCTGACCGGGAATCAAACCAGTGACCTTCTGGTGCAAAGGATGACACTCAGTCAACTGAGCCACATGAGCCAGGGCTTGGCCTTTTTTAAATAAATATTTTGTTTTAGGAGAGTTTTAGGTTTACAGAAAAGTTGTGCAGATAGTTTGGAGAGTTCCCATCATTCAACTATTAACTTCTAAGAAAATACTAGGATGTAGACCCAATTCACTATAGGAAGGAAAGTTGTTGTTTTTTTGTTTTTGTTTTTGTTTTTCCCCCTCTAATTTCTTCCCTACACTCATTAAACTCAATGTTATGCCCTAGTTTAGATGTTCAATGATTCTGATGGAATATGCTCACTAAAATAATATTCTGATTCAGGTCTATGTATGTTGCTCTTTGTGCCTACAACAAAGTTACTAAAAGCATAGTCAATGGACCTCTTCTGGTCTACAGAATGTTTGTGAAACAGTAAGAGGCTTGTGCCAAATCTCAGTCATCTATGTTGCTGAGTTTCTTGTAGCAAGACAGTATTTTTAGGAAGGAAGCCATGACTTGATTTGCGTTCTGGTGTTATCCTTTGGTACATTCTCATTGTTTTGTCTACTTGAAAGATTCCTACTCATTCTTCAAAACCAACTATCTGCATTACTTCCCCTGAGAAGCCTCTACAAACACATGGGCTCCAGCCCTGAGAAGGCTCTACAAACACATTGTTGGATCTCAAACAATACACCAGAATATAAGTAGCTTGAGCAAGGTCCTGAAAATGTATCAAAGAGTTAAGCACACAGAAGAGGATTCATAATATCTGGCAGATTGCATACAATACAGCTATATTGAGTTAAATTAAAAAATTGATGGTAAACTAGTTTCTATAACCTAGGAACTATAACCTATAATCAAAGAAGTAAGCATAATTTACATTGTGACTTAGGATTAAAAAATAAATAAGTTTGATGTAATTGTAACTACTGATATAAGTGGAAAATAGCATTAATTGAATAGATATTTGCCACTGCCTTAACTCTTTGGCAAAAATTTTAGGGTGATCTTACACTTAACTAATCCTTGGTGCTTTCTGCTTATTACTTACATAAGGACTATGTTATGATAGTCTTTGGTTCTTGCCTTGTGTATATGTCAGTAAATAGAAATGCATTGCTTTTTTAATTTAGAAAACCTATTGAAATAAAAGAGTATGAGTCTAATGGAAAATAGGATTATTTTCTAGGTTCTAATCATGTGCCTTTTATCAGCAATAATGCCACACATGAGAGTGCACACACACACACACACACACACACACAGTCTTCAATAGATTAAATACCCATCTCTCACTGTGAGAAAATAGAGGAACTCTAAATTCTAATCTTAAGGTCTAGAGCAGTGATATCGACCACGGATGATGATTTTGCTCCATAGGTGATACTTTGCAATGTTTAATATTGAGAGACATTTTATTTTGGGGTCACTGTAAGAGAAGGGGCACATGCTCCAGGTATTTAGTGTATAGAGGTTATGGAAGATACTAAATGTATGACAGTACACAGGACAGTCTTCAAACAAAGACCAACCTGGTGTAAATCATCAATGATGCCAAGGTTGAGGCACAATGGTCTAGAAGGCTACCAGATGGACAAATAGAAGTCAGTAGCTTTTTCTTGGGGAAAAAATCTACTCATGAGGGAAGCTGAAGACTTACATGTTATATGTGTCAGAGAACATAGAAGGGTACTTAACCCAAATTGAGGAGTCATAAAAACTATCTAGAATAAACAGTCCCTGAGATAAAATTTAAGTGTTTATTAAGAAAATAAAGTTGTAATGGGATTTATAGAAATAAGTGACTGCATGCAAAAATGTATGAAAACATTACATAGGTTGATATCTACAGGAGACTTTATACAATTTTGTATAACTAAAAGTGAGGCAGAGAGTGGTAGATATGAGGAAAGAAGGCAGTGAGGAAGATTCTTGGTCATTGGAAGTCTGGAAACTCTTAGAAGGGAGTGCCCAGGATGAATAAGATGGTTATGAGCTTTTACACCCAAGAATTTCACAATCTGCGTTTGAAACCTATAAGTAAGACAATAAATTTTAATTCTCTGCTTTAAGTGTTATGGTAAAGATACACACAGAATGACAAGGCAACATAGAGGACAATAAACAATTGAAATAGAGAGGGACTGGAAAGGCTTTCTGATGTGGATGACATGGTTACATTTAAACTGAGTCATCAGGATAAAGCACAGTAAGCTGGATGACAGGGCAAAGTGGCAAGGCATTTATTCCAGATAAAAAGAAAGGTGCACCAGACAGGGGAAAAAGAGAGTATGAAAAATATCCTATTTCAAGTGGCCCAGTATGGGTACTACATATTGTATGAAGCGAAGATAGTGGTGAGAGATGAGGCTGGAAGAGAGGGAGGAGTCAGAAGATTATGAGGTTTTCTCTATGGCAATGCTGGAGATTGGACAGGCTACAGAATGCCATTGATGGAAATAAAATAAGGGGGTAACCCCATCTGATTTGTGCCTTAGAATAATCACTGTGCCTAGAGAGTGTGGCCAGAGGGAACAGGCTTGAAGTCAAGGAGGTGGGTCTGGAGACCTTGAGGACTTTCTAAACAAGAGTATTTGGTGGTCCCACTGAGATCTTCTAACTTACATGGACATGTCATTCTCTTATCACGTTCAAAATTTTAAAGTAGTTAGTTCCCCACTCAGGTGAAACACTTATATACACTTACTGGAGAATTTTCAGGGGGGACAGAACATGTACACTAACGGACACCTAAGGTAAGAAATAGTGCACTCCATAAAAGGGTGCAGATACATTGCAGTGGGGAGTCAAAGCAAACAGAGGATAACTTCTGTGTAGAAAATCAGAAATGATTCTATGACAGTGATGGCAATAGAGGAGGCTATTAATATCATAAAATTTATGGCAGATTATTAGGTGTCGATTGATTATTAAGAGTTTATTATGTACAAAGTGCTTCAAGGGTATTATCTCTGTTAAGTGTCACAATGCTCCTATGTGTTAGGTACAGTCATCATCTCCATTTCACAGATAAGGAAGTTGGGCTCTAAAAAGGTTAAGGGATTTGCCCAAGGTCACTCAACTGTTAATGGCAAAGTCATGAATTAATCCTGGTGTGGAGGAAACAAATAACATTTAGAACAGCGGTTCTCAACCTGTGGGTCGCGATCCCTTTGGGGGTCGAACGACCCTTTCCCAGGGGTCGCCTAAGACCATCAGAAAACACATATATAATTATATATTGTTTTTGTGATTAATCACTATGCTTTAATTATGTTCAATTTGTAACAATGAAAATACATCCTGCATACCAGATATTTACATTACGATTCCTAACAGTAGCAAAATTACAGTTGTGATGTAGCAACGAAAATAATTTTATGGTTGGGGGTCACCACAACATGAGGAACTGAATTAAAGGGTTGAGGCATTAGGAAGGTTGAGAATCACTGATTTAGAAAGACAGAGAAGGGAGGAAGAGGCTTCCCCTATGGAGGAAAGAGCAACATTACAGGGACTGAAGTAGGGCATCTAGGGTATCTGTGGAGAAAATAGAATGGCTCATTTTGCCTGGAGCCTATATTGGTTAAAGTATGTTCAAATTAGCAGATTTTTTCAAGCCATGTGAACAAACAAATCCCCAGGAATCTTTCATAATTAAGATATTTCAGTTAGCATCATACCATTAGTAAACTCCTCTGGTGAAGTATAGCCATCCATCCATTGCTTTGTTCCAGCTCTTTGAGGTGAGCCATCTTGAATAGTTTAGGACAATTATTTGATCACACATTTCCTAATTGATGAAAAATGTTAATAGTATCTTCAAAATCCCTCACCCCCTGACTGCCAGTGGAGCATCCATGGAACAGATGCCAAAGACAGCTTGAAAACTTCCAAGGGGCTTGGCAACAGCACTTGCTGTGAGTCCCTTACCTGCTGCATCCAGACTTGGCAACACAAGTAGCATTGTGCTTGCCAAGGGGCTCAGGTGGCATTTTGAAGGGACTCCTTATAAATCCACCCAGTGCTTTGTATTCCCTTAAAATGCCAGGATAAAAACAGAGACCCAGTATATAGACCCAGTATTTAACAACACAGCTGGGAAAATAATTATTTCCAGGGAGTGTTGTCTATTGGTATTTTACCACAGCATTTATAATCCATGTTGAGTATAGGTCAAAAGGATTTTGTGTACACTGACCACCTTCTTCTAATATGTCTGGCTGAACATATCTTCTGACTTAAAAATAAAGTGAGGGGGTTGGGATGTTCTGAGAAAAAACATGACTATTAGGTCCATAGCCATCTTTCTAGCCACAGCTCCCTTCCTCACCCAGCCCTTTGAGTCGTGACCTCTGCAGGTATTTCGCTCTTGCTTGTTCCAACCACTCTCTGCCCTGCCAGCCCTAGTCTTTTTGCTTACCCTATGTCCTGTGCTCTGTCTTCTCCAGCTTGACTTCAGGCCATTATTTAATTGTTCCCTCAATTGCACCTTTAATAAACAATTCAATTTTATTCCTCATTCTAAAGTCTGATTTGCAGGCAACTTCAAAAGAGATGTCTCATAGAATGCAAGTTAGCACTGGAAACTTGGGAAGATTTGTGTTTTGTTTTGTTTTGTTTTGTTTTGTTTTAAAAGAATAGTCCATAATTGACAGATCACATCAAGAAACATACATAACTTGATTGGCTGTGGTGGATCAGTGGTTGAGCATCAACCTATGAACCAGGAGGTCATGGTTTAATTTCCAGTCAGGGCACATACCAGGGTTGCCGGCTTGATCTCCAGTGTGGGATGTACAGGAGGCAGTTGAGCAATGATTCTCTCTCATCATTGATGTTCCTATCTCTCTCTCTCTCCCTCTTCCTTCCTCTCTAAAATCAATAAACATATATATATTTAAAAAGATGAATACATGTCTACTTATCTCACTTTCAGTGAGGGTACCATGATCAGTATTCAGGTGATGATTGCCTGAAGATTCCACTATAAAATTTTTATCTAATAGTTTCAACCATTGGTGATGATTGCTTAAATTAATTACTTGTTTTGAGGACACCAAATAGTGATTTTAAAATTCTATTTAACATTTTTTTATTTATTAACTGAGGTTTTTCTACCAAAAGAGAACTCTTTAACAAAAGCTATTTGGTGACATCAAAATATAGTTCATACAGAAAAAGGCAGAAGGAATTGTTTCCTTTACAATTATTATTTTTAGAGAAAGACATTGATGTTCTAGTAAATTTTAATGGTTCTCAATGAGTTTATTCCCTCCATTATTCTTCCTCTCCCTAACTTCCTTTCTTCCTGTAATTTTTCTAAATAACACAATGGATGCAAATATATATTCAGTGTGTTTTAATAATTATTTGTATTTATTAGTTTTCTTAATATTATTATTGCTACTATATTGTTATTGCTAATATATGCTTAAATTTCTCACTTATGACATACTAGCGACACTTTATGCTTTTTCTAGAATGTTTTGAAATGACCTATTAGTTTTTTGTGTGTTTTTTTTTAATTTATCTTTATTGTTGAGAGTATTGCAGATGTCTTCCATTTTCCTCTGTTGCCCTCCACAAACTGGTTCCCACCCCACCGCAGGCTTTCACCCCATTATTGTCTGTGTCCATGGATTATGCATATGTTATTTGGTTAATCACCACCATCTCCCCCTCTCTCTCTGAGATCCATCAGTCCCTGCCATGCTTCCATGCCTCTGGACCTATTTTGTTCTTCAGTTTATTTTGTTAATTAGATTCCACATATAAGTGAGATCATGTGATAGTTATCTTTCTCTGACTGCCTTATTTCACTTAGCATGGTACTCTTCAGGCCCCTCCATGCTGTCTCAAAGGATAAGAGATCCTTCTTTTTTACTACTGCATTCCATGGTATAAATGTACCACAGCTTTTTTTATCCATTCATCTACTGATGGGCACTTGGGCTGTTTCTAGATCTTAGCTATTGTAAATTGCATCACTATGAAATGAACATAGGTGTGCAAACATTCTTTCTGATTGGTGTTTTGGGATTCTTAGAATATATTCGTAGAACTGTGATCGCTGGGTCAAATGACAGTTTGATTTTTAAATTTTAAGAAATATATAGCCGAAACCGGTTTGGCTCAGTGGATAGAGCGTCAGCCTGCGGACTGAAAGGTCCCAGGTTCGATTCCGGTCGGGGGCATGTACCTGGGTTGCGGGCACATCCCCAGTAGGAGATGTGCAGGAGGCAGCTGATCGATGTTTCTCTTCCATCGATGTTTCTAACTCTCTATCTCTCTCCCTTCCTCTCTGTAGAAAATCAATAAAATATATTAAAAAAAAAGAAATATATATATATTTGTATTGATTTCAAAGAGGAAAAGGAGAGAGAGAACAAGAGAGAGAGAGAGAGAGAGAGAGAGAGAGAGAGAGAGAGAGAGAGAGAGAGAGAGAGAGAGAGAATGGAGAGAAATATCAACTATGAGACAGAATCATTGATCAGCTGCCTCCTGCTGCATGCTGCACACTGGGGATCGAACCTGAAACCCGGGCATGTGCCCTGACTGGGAATCAAACTGTAATCTCCTGGTTCATATGTTAACTCTCAACCACTAATCCATGCTAGCCAGGCCAATTTTTAATTTTTTGAGGAAACTCCATACTGTTTTCCAGAATGGCTGTACCAGGCTGCATTCCCACCAGCAGTGTACTAGGGTTCCCTTTTCTCCACATCCTCGCCAGCATGTGTTGTTTGTTGATTTGTGGCAGGTATGAGGTGATAGAATTTTGTACAAGAAGTCTCGGACTCATCTTGGATATTTTCTTCTTGAGACTTAAAATCGCTGGTTCTTTGCAATGGAGTATATACAGAGAACACAGTCTGTGTATTAGCGGTTTTCATTGCTATTGGGTTGTCATGGCTGCTAGGCTTTTGCAGCAGGCAGAGCTAGGAGGAACATATTTGAAAAACAACAAAATATAGGTATTAAGCAAAAATGAAAAATAAGGAGAAAGAATTCATGGACACAGATAACTTTGTGGTGATTGTTGGAATAGTGGTGGTTGGTGGAAGTGGAAGAGGGTATGGGGGATAAATGAAAATGAAATAAAATAAATAAACAAAATAAAAAATAAAACTGAATTTACATTCAGAATTTCAAATTTAGGGTTAACATGTCACTTTTATTTATAGCATTTGATTTTATATTTGTATTTCTCTTTTGTATACTGAGACCATTGATTTTATTAACTTTTTTTGAATTTTTGTAGTGAATGTATACATATATATACACATATAGTCTCAATATAATAGTATTAATATTAATAGAAACAGTAGACTATTGAAAGTTAAATTTACTTAACAGACCTACTTATTCTTAGAATATATTCCACTATGGATAAATAATAAAATCATTATAATTAAAAATAACTTTAAATAAATTTTCCTCTATAAATAAGTCACCATATTTATCTTAGAGTTCTATTTTCAAGTTTTAAATGTTGCTTTTTTTACATTCCTATTTAATTTTACTTTGTAATATGTAAAACTTGCATATATTTCTAAATTCAGAGCTGTAACAAAGTATATTTGCATTCCTTCTTTGTCAGAATATTAGATTTTTAATTACTTCTTATTTTAGGTTATAATAGAAAAATTTATAGACTATATATAATTACATGTTAAGGAATGGGAAAATATTTCTTCTTTATCATCATATTATGAGTACTTCCGATAGCTTAAGAACAAAAAAGCTTCTTTTAACTTGTTGTTTAATGCATCCTTACATAGAAATGCATCATTTGTGGGATGCAGTGAGTGAAATCTTAAAAATATATATTTGCATGCATTTAAAAAATTTTGGTAAAAACATATGAGATCTAACCTCTTCAGTTTTTAAGTGCACTGTACAGTATTGCTAACTATAAGCAGATCTCTATACAGCAGAACTCTGGGACTTTTTCATCTTTCATGACTGAAACTCACGCCCATTGAATAGTAACTCCCCATAGTATGAATCTGTAGATAGTGATTTGTGTATGTTTTCTTCATTGTAACCCCCTAGTAGCTCCATGTGCAATGTCAGCACCTGCTTCTTGATCATCTGTTATAAAGAGTTGTTTAGAATCCCATCTAATAAAGACAGAATATGCAAATTGACTTTCACTTTGCAAGAAAGATGGCGTCAAATTGACGCAACAAAGATGGTGTTGGCTGCGAAGGCGGAAGGCGGCTCTGAGCAGGAGCAAAGGCAGAAAGGCGGCTCCGGCCAGAGCGAAGGCAGTGCCGGCAGCCAGGGGAAGGAAGGCCTATTCTTGCATGAATCTTCATGCATCAGGCCTCTAGTCTGTAATAAAATTTGCTCAAAAAAGCCAGCTATCACTAATATTGTTATTATATTTAGCTTTATGACAAGTCTAAATAAAAATATAAAAAAGTAAATATTTAATATACTGTGTGTAACAGAATTATATGGACATTAATACTATAATAATTTATATTAATGGATATGTATAAAGAATACTAATAAAAGCTAACTTGTACTGAATGCAATAATGTGCCCTTCTCCAAGCAAGGTGCTTTTTATGCATTTACTCCTTTAACCTCACAGTCACCTACCTGAGATAATTCAATATTATTACCCCCATTTTATAAATGAGGCCACTCTGCCTTCAGAAGCCCAAGAAACTAGTCAAAAGCCACCCCAGTGAGTAGGGATCTCTGGTCTTATGATTGAAATTCAGAGAAGTTAACCTCTTAGATTACAAAATTAGTAGCAGTCTGAATCTGATTTCAGTCTGTACTATTCCAAAGTCTGTGCTCTATCTATTCTATCATGTTTCTATTTGCAACCTTGCAACAGCAAAAAGATTAAACATTAATAGCCGCTTGCATTATTTATAATGTAGTGTGAAATGTGTGGGTCAAATTAGAAAGGCTTTGGTGACCATTGCTGCAAATGAAAACTTTTCACTGACTTATTCAACAAATAAATTTGAGCATGTACTATACGATGGGTTCATTTTTTTTTTTTTTAGAGAATAGAAAACAACTTATGTTCTAATTGGAAGACAGATTTTGAACAAATTTTCATTTAATGTCAGAGAATGACCCATGATCTGAAGAAAAATAGAGTAAGGGACTGGGAAAGACTGCGATGCTGACAGGTGGCTGTTTCAGGAAACAGCGTTCGGAAAGGACTCTGAGAATGCGATATCTGAGCTGAGATCTGAATGAAATGAGGCACAGAGTCTTTAGGGAGCGAAAAAGTAAATATAAAGACCTTGAGACCATCTCAGTGTGCATCAGACAGACCCTAAGGTGACCTGTGATTTCCCACTTCTCATGTTCATGACTGTGTAATCCCCACCTGTTGAGTATACATTGGACCTGTGACTAGCTTCCAACTAATGAATATGGCAAAGGTTGTGGGATGTCACTTCTTGATTAAGTTACATGACAAAGTTTATGACAAAGTTATATGATAGATCTAATTCCCATATTTTCGCTGTTACATAAGACTCCATTTTAACAGACTGGAGTGAGAGACTCTTCCTTGCCGATTTTGGAGAAGCAAGCTTCTATATTGTATCTGTCTATGGAGAGGGCCATCTATTAAAGGACTATGGGGTGCCTGTAAGAGTCGCAGGTTTCACAGAGCTGATTTCTGCCAATAACCACATGAGTTTGGAAGAAGATCTCAAAGTCCAGATGAGAACCTGATTTCAGCCTCAGGAGATCCTAAGCAGAGGACCTAGATAAGCCTTGCCTGGACTCCTGACTCCAGAGATAATAAATGTGTTTTGTTTTAAGCCTCTAAAATAGTGGTAGCTTGTTATATAGCAATAGAAAATCAACCAACACAGTGTGTTATAAAGAGAGCAGCAATGAAAGATTTGCTGTTGAGAAAGTGTCAATGGGAAGAGCAGGGAGGAAAGAGATGGCTAGGAATCAGATTGTGAGAGCACTACTAATCAAAGTGTGGTCTTCAGGCTACTCCCATCTCTGAACTACCAGCCTTCCATTCTGTAAAATTGAAAGCAAGCATTAGGAGACATTTATAGCAACTTGACATTACACAGCATTTGAGCAGTGATTGGCGGACTCACCGCATTGAGCAGAATATGGTCAAGCACAGGTGTTGTTGAATTTTCCGGTAAGTTCCATATTGTGGAGATACGATATTGACCCACAAAGGGCTGCTGAGGAGGACTGGTCCTTCTCTGTAAGTAGTGTTCAAAGTGCTGACTTGGAGCCTTACAGGCTATGATTTAAAAAAATAAAAAATAAAGGATACCTCCTAATAGTTTTAGAAGCTATTGGAGGTTTTGAGCAGAGGAGAGATGTGAATTAATTTACTTAGTTGATTTAATTCTTTTAGTTCATGCAACTGTTCTGGGTAGGACAATAAGGGGAGTATGATACTCTGGAGGTAAAAAGAAGGTATCTTAGACTATGGGAATAGTATGGAATGGTTAAGATATGTTTGAACACAGACTTAATACTAATAAGTATTACTGCTAGACTAAACGTGGGATATGAGTGAAAGGGAAGGGGAAAGGACAGAAAAGTAAATTCAGTAAGGTGTATACATAGAGATAGGGAAACCCTCTTTTCTCCATAATGTGTGTGCATAATATGGGAGTTGAGGAGATTAATTTTCCATTTAGCAAGCTTTGTAGGATTTAGTAACTTTCTACCTCACTTCCTAGGCCAGGGGTGGGCAACCCCTGGCACGCGTGCCAAACATGGCACACCAGTAACTTGCTGGCACACAAAACCCTCTCTTATAATCTTCCATTTACAATTTTTTTCTTAATATCAACTTTTTTTATTTTTCAGATAAATTCAGTGTAGGTGCATCTTAGATAAATAAATAATTTTACATAATAAGTTATCTTAAAGACCATAGACATGGATTGACGAGAGAGGGGAAGAGCAATTTCTATGCCTCTGCCTTAACCCTCCCTGCCTTCCTAGATCCGACCAGTGTTTTGGTTTCATCCACATATGCTTGTGAATCTTTGTTCTCAGTGATAAATTTTGTTAAGTCTCATAATAGGAGTAGCCTGACGGATGAAAGTAGTAGCTCGTGCATATCTCTGAAGGTCACGAAATATAAACCTGATGTAAAATCTCTGTCACCAGTGATGCAGCAGCAAAAGTCCCACTGATGATATCAAACAAAGTCATAAAGTTTTCTGTCGGACTATCAGTGTACATGTATACATTAAAAAATAAATGTATTTTTCATCATCATATACTGTGTTTTTGTCGCTCAAATGAATGTTATTATTTCTTCAAGTTTCTTCACATACGTACACCTTAAGAGATATCAAGTAGGCGTAACATATTCTCAAAAAATTAAGGTTGGCACGCAGAAGAATTTTGAGTCAGTGATTTTGCTGGTTTTGGCACACACTCACAAAAAGGTTGCCCACCCCTGTCCTAGGTTGAAGATTGTGGTAGGCAAAATTGTAGGGCACCCATGAGTTCTTGTTCCTTGGTGTACTCTGCACAATCTATGAGACTAGAAATATGATGGAGCTCACTCTTGTGAGTAGGTTATGTTCTATAGAAAAATTGACTATAAGAATGAGATATTCTGGATGGATGTCATAGGGATGCAGGAGCCAACTGAATAAGCTCTTAGTGGCTAAAACTAGGACAATTTGAATAATTAAAAAATAGATATTAGATCATAACCAATAGTGTTAAATATTGATGAGTCCATGCTAATATAAATAAATGATTGAACACATAAATAAATGGAGAAGAAACAAATATATTCTGTGCATACATTTTTCAAATAACTTACGTCAATGCTCTACATTTAAGTAGATAACTCTTCACCCTTTAATTGTACACTGCACAGTGTGACTTACTTCCAAAGAGCACAGTATGGAAAGGGGTATAGGAGAGTAACTTTACTGACAATAACTACCTCAAGCAAGGTGGCCAAAATTAACCTCAATAGCGGTTAATCATACCGATAGTGCGTGCCCTTGATAGGATGCAATGAGAATGCCATTTTAGCTCTGTGATCTTCTGCATGTAACCACATTATCCCAGTCTAATGAGAAAAACATCAGCCAAATCCTGAGGGACATTGTACAAAATACCTGACCAGTAATCCTCAAAACTGTAAAGTCATCACAAATGTGGAAATCTGAGAAACTGTTCTAGCCAAAGGGAACTTTAGAAGGTTAAATGGAATGTGGTATATTGAATGGGATTTTGGGACAGAAAAAGGACAAAAAAAGAGAAAGAAATCTGATTAAAACTGGAGTTTAGTTCATAACAATATATCAACTTGGTCCATTAATTATGATAAGTATACCATACTTAAAAAAGGTGTTAATAATTGGGGGACCTGAGTGTGGGGTATATGGGAACTCTCCATATTAACTTCACAATAATTCTATAAACTTAAAATTGATCTTAAATACAAAGCTTATTTAAGACCTAAGTCTAGAAGTCAGAGACAGAGAAGTCACAGATTCATAGCACAAGCTATAGGTAATGTACTCTTTTTGACCTGAAAATGAAGGACGTGTTCAGCAAAGGATGAGGGTGACCCCTAGGAACTGAGTGTAGGCCCTGACTGACAGCCATCAAGAAAATAGGGACCTCAGTCTTACAACCACAGGAACTGAATTCTAACAAGAAAGCGCTTACAAGTTAATTTCACCCCTCAGATATGCCATAGACCCTCCAAATAAGAACTCAGTCTTGTCCAACACCTTGATTTCAGCCTGATGACCATGAGTAGCACTAACATATATAATTTTGAGTTAATCAATAGCTGTTGTCTCCAACTTCTAAGTGTGTGGTCATTTGATAGGCAGCAACAGAAAACTAATACAGAGATAGAATAAGAAACAGACCCATTTTCTTTCTACACACACACACCATAAGTGGACTTCTTGCCTTGGTGAATGTGAGAGAGGAAGCAGGTAAGCTTGAGTTAGTTCATTTCTTACTCTTTTTGGATAAGTTTTCTAATAAGAAGGCAAATTATGTTTGTTTGTTTGTTTATTTGTTTGCCCTTGGTGTGGTAACGGAGTGTCTGTAGTTATAGTGGTTAAGTCAGAAAGAGGGAGAGAGAAAATTTGTACATGACAGAAGTAACAAGACAAGTTTTTCTCCATAATTACTATTTTTAGAGTGAAGTTGATACTTTGATCAGATTCCTTATAGCTGCTACTTTTTAATTCTTGATTGTTTCTGAACTAAGAGAGGGCAAGCCAGAATTGTTTATTGAGGTATTGTTCTGGGGAAGTAAAAAAGAAAGGCAAAGAAAAAAAAAGGGTTTAAAAATATTATTCTCATGATAACTATCAAAGAAAGTGGGCTCAGGACTGTGAACACCAGCCTGAAGCATTTTCATTTAATGAAATAGAACCTTTTCCTTGAACAAGGGTGTGACATGTTGAGAGTGAGGTTTCAAACCAATTAGTTTTATAGCTATGCAGTCCAGAGGAGGGCGAAGGAATCAGGGATAGTGTGTGGAAACAATTATGCCTATGCAAATATTATATAAAATGACTTACCTTTGAGCTTCATATAAAAACTGATCTTGGCTCAAACTGGGACTTGCTTAATAGGCAAGAAGAAAGAATGGTACGAAACATAAACCTGACTCCTTAAAAGCTTGACATAGGCATATGTGCGTATGAAAGTTGAATTTTTGCCAAGTAGCTTATAAAAAATAAAATGTCATCTCACTACTCTTAGCACTTGCAGCTGTATTTTTATTTCCATTCATGGGGAAATGATTTTAAAAGAACTTTTCATAATAGTTAAATTTGGCAAAATACAATATCTAAGTATCATTTAGAGGACTCAAGTTATTAAACATGGTGGTCACATAATCCTTCAAAAAGTTACATGTATCTTGAATATTTGGCTCTTCTCGTCTGACCTGTGAAAGTTGGATTTTTATACTAAACAATGTGAATTTTTGATCACCCCAATGGAGCTCCATTGGTGAAATGTTGGACTCTGACACTTACAAGCTAAAAAGGAAATCATTGCTCTAAATTTGCTTTGTTATAATAGTAGACCATTTTAGATGCCATTTCAGTCATGGATATCCCTAGGGCCATGGTCACTCAGATGTGCCACAGAATTACAAACACAAATCTAGTTGATATCAGTGGTCAGGTTCCAAAGTCAAGTTAGATCATGGTGGAGGGTGTCTGATCAGGGAAGTCAAAACCCAGTTCCAACCATATAATTATGCCTTTGGGTTTCATGGCTTCCTCTGCACCCTACAATGCAGCACAATGCTGCTTACAGGGCTCCCTGGGGTATGCTGGGATGTTATAGTATGCTTGATTCTCTTTTACCACGAGCATCAGGTTTCCAAAACCTGCAGCTGACTTCTACCTAATATGTAATCTGTAGACAATAAAGGATAATAGTTACAAGGGGTAAAATAGTTCATTAGATGACTAGATTTTGAATCTTGCTTCCACCATGTAATACCTCTATGATGTGAAAACAGATTAATTTGCTTCTTGAGGCCTCATCTGTTGACTGGGGTAAGGATAATGGAGCAATAGCTACATTCTACTTCAACAACCTATTCTTGAGATTTAACACATAACTGGAAAGATCTGTATATTAGTCAGAATTCTCCAGGGAAGCAGAACCAATAGGACTTGTAGGTATAGAAGGGATTTAATATAAGGAATTGTGTCACATGATTATGGAAGCTGACAAGACCCAAGATCTGCAGGGTGAGTGAGAAAACTGGAGATCCAAGAGAGCCAATGGTTTATTTCTAGTTGGAGTCTGTTGGCCGGAGAACCAGGAGAGCCTCTGGTGTAAGTGCCTACACAAAGGTCAGCAGGCTTATGATCCAGGAAAAGCTGCTGTTTCAATTTGAGTCCCCTCAAAGCAGAATAAAATGCTGATGACTCAGTTCAAAGCCAGTCAGGCGGGAAGAATTCTTTGTTTCTCAATCTTTTTGTTCTATTCAAGTCTTCAACTGACTAGTTGAGACCCACCCACATGAGGGAGGACAATCTGCTTTACTCTATTGATTTAAATTTTAATCTCATCTAAAAATAACCCCACAGAAACATTCAGAATAATACTGGACCAAATGTCTGAGCACCCTGTAGCCAAGTTGACATAAAATTAATCATTACAGTCCATATCAAGCACACCATCTGTTGCTGGGAACATGCATAATAAAGGTAATCATTCTTTTTCATTAACTATTACAGATACCGCACATTTTAGTTTTAGTATTTTTCAAGTGAGTGATCATGCTCACATTCTGTACTTGAGAAATACAGATGTTTTCAGTGGATAGATAGCTTTTCGAAAATTACATAGCTACTATGTTACAGAGCTAGAATTGAGGATTAAGAATTTTCTGACTACAAAATCCTGTTTTTACAATTAAATTGCATTTCCTATTTTTTTAAAAAAAACAAAGAACAAACTGAGGAGGCAAAAACTAGACCCCACAGAACTCCCTCTAGGTCTTATACGTTCCAGTGCAATTTTCTGCCAGTGTATGCATTTATATATAACCATGTGTGAAACATCTAGGCCTTTTTTCTGAGAAGTTGAGTAGGTGGCATGTATTTCAACAGCTCATCTTCACCAAATGAGAGCTATCATATATAGCTAAAGATGATGTCAGCCTTTCTAAATATAATTTTCAACTGTGCTGAGAAAAATATAAACTGCAGCACTGTAATAATCAACATATAAATAGCTCCCACATCTTTGCCATGCTAATCTGGATGATATTGTGGATGAGGGCTATCCAAGGGGGCCTTCTGTTACCACGATTTCTGCTACCCAGCGAGCAGCTGGGAATGATGACATTTTTAGTTAAAGGCAGTTTGGAAAGGGTTTTATTCCACGGAGATAAGCTAAAAGCTCAAAATAAAACAATCCCAAACTGCCAATGTTTGATTGGTTTGAAGTTGGAATGGTGATATTAAATGCCTGTTTTTCACACAGTTTTAAAGAGAAAACACTCAGCTTTCCATTGCCCTTTGCTGACAACCTGAAACTCTAGTTGTATATATATATATGTTTTTATTGATTTATAGAGAGAGGGGAAGGGAGAGGGATAGAGAGATAGAAACATCGATGAGAGAGGAACATCGTCAATTGGCTGCCTCCTGCACACCCCCTACTGGGGATTGAGCCTGCAATTTGGTCATGTGCCCTGACTGGGAACCAATGACCTCTTGGTACCTGGGTCAACACTCAGATGCTGAGCCACACCAGCTGGGCACCTCTAGTTGTGGTGTTTTTGTTGGTTTTTTTTTGTGTGTGTGTTTTTGTTTGTGTGTGTGTGTTTATTGTTGTTGGCATTTCCTCCACCTGTCAGGGTTGCCCAACCCATCATCTCCAGGCCTGATAATGATGTTAGGCAGCCTAAGCCGCGGTCAGACAGTTCCTCTCTCTGTAGGGAGCACTGAACACAGTGACCCTGGGAAGAGGTAGATATGCCCTGTCTCACTATCAAAACCACATGTGGTTCCTTTTGAAGACATGGGGCGATTCTAGTACATACCTGACTCAGCTGTAGGACAGGACTCTGCAGGAATTGTTCCTTTTTGTAATATTGCCAATCCCTTCTAAAGATGGGTAGGTGTTTACATGACAGAGATTCGCCAACAGGGTAGGTTTTGGCTATCTCTAGCCCTGAGACAGAACTTTTTTTGTTTTTTGGGTGTTTTTTTTGGCAGCACAGTGTGTATATATATATATATATATATATATATATATATATATATATACACACATACACACACTTGGGGGGGGGGCCTCTCAGCCAGCCTGTGCCCTCCTGCAGTCCGGGACCCCTCAGGGGATGTCCACCTGCTAGCTTAGGCTCACTCCCCGGGGGATCGGGCCTAAGCTGGCAGTCAGACAGTCCTCTGGCAGCCTGGGAGCCCTCGTGGGATGTCCTAAGATGGCAATCGGATATCCTTAGCATTGTGGAGGAGGTGGGAGAGGCTCCTGCCACCACCACTGTGCTCGCAAGCATCAGCCCAGATTATGGCTGAGAGGAGCTTCCCCTGTGGGAGCGCACTGACTACCAGGGGGCTGTTCCTGCATTGAGCATCTGCCCCCTCGTGGTCAGTGCCCATCATAGCGACCAGTCGTTCCTGGTCATTCTGCAGTTAGGGTCAATTTGTATAATATATATATATATATATATATATATATATATATCCTTTTATTATATAGGATATATATATATATATATATATATATATATATATATATATATATTTAATTTTTCCCCCTTAACATCAATAACTTGGATGGGACTGATGTTTTATATTGCCATGTTATTCCAGACTAGAAGATATCCTTCTTTTGTCTTATATTCCATCAGGCTTACACCATTATGTTGCCTGCATGGCTCCTTTAGGCATTTGAGTTTGGATCTCTCTTACATGAAACTTTTGCTATTGAACAACATCACAGATGATGTGTTTATTAATCAAAGATTATGGAAACTAAGTGATTTTGATGTAGAACTTCTTATTTGATCAGGGAAGGCATAAACATGGGTGCCGTGGAAGAAGGAGCCCCCTAGGAATAGCAAATATGTGAGTATCATCTCTGTGGGATGAATTACAACCCTTCCTCAGTTGTTTCAGTTTGTTAGTAAGTTTCATAGACCAAGTTTTCTAAGTCAAGCTTTCTTTGCTTTGGTCTGAACTCTACCTTTAAATGAATTATTTTTTCCCCTTGTGGTAGATTTTCTTACTCTCTCTCTTCCCCCCTAAAAAAGTCAACAACACAAAAACACATGATAATTCCTCTTATCACCATATGCACATCCATTTGAAATACAACTTTGCCATTTCTCCTATCATGACATGGCTCTAGTTCTCTACCTCTTACATCTTGGCATCACTGTATAATTCACTTTGGCAAGTAGGTCATTAGAAATTTTAACAGAAGCAGTTACATGGAGGAGAGCTAAGGGTTCTAACCACAAGCCTACAGAGGACTAGATATGTGAGTGAAGCTATTAATGACCAGCTAGTACCAACTATTAGTTCACTGCAGAGATCAGCTGAATTTTTTACACCCACAAATTTCTGAGATATAAGAGATGCTTCTTGTGTTAAGCCATTAATTTTTGAGTGGTTTGCTACACAGCAAAAGTTAATTGACCCAAACAAAATAGAATTAATAATATATCTCTTACAGTTTTATTGTGAGAATTATAAATAACATGTACTACTGATAGGATCAAAAATTTTCCCATAAATGAGATCTGTATTATTTGTTAGTTATCAATCTGAGCCCCTTAATATTGACACCAATTGAGTTCTGCTTTTATTTTCCTGTTCCTGAAAACTTATTTCAACTCCTGAGAGTTCTTGAGTCTAATGAGTTAGTTGTAGTGTTGCTCAAAATGATGGTAGATCTCCTCACCCCCCTTTAATAAGTTCACCTATATCATAGAAGCTTAGAGGAAAAGCTTCAAACCCAAGCCCTATCCCTCTGGGAATAAAATTAATAATGACTGACAGGGTTAAACAGCAATGGTTCTCATTAAGTCAGATACTGAAACTCAATCTTTAGTGTTAAAGTCCAATAAATTAACTTATCATAGTTGAAGAAACCTTTGTAGAGAGTCTATTTTATTCAAGTTATACATGTTGGTTGCTGTGCATAAAGGTGAATGAATAGGCATAGTTCTTACGCACCAAGTGTCAGAAGTTACTGGAGCATGGTTATGAAAATGTAGCTATCTTATAAAACAAATTAAATATGCTCCAACAGAGTAATAAAACAGGAGTGGAGATTAAGACTAAGATAAGAGATCATACCATGGTAAAGACAGAATTGAGTAGGTTTCTCAAGTATGTTAAGCAAAAGTCTTTAAGGTTCATTTTTAAAAAATATCTAAATCAAACTAGCTGGAGAGCATTATGCTAAGCGAAATAAGCCAGTCAGAGAAAGATAACGCATGACCTCACTCATTTGTGGAATATAATGACCATCATAAACTGATGAACAAATATACGTACAGAGATAAAGAAGCATCGAACAGACTGTCAAACTTCAGCGGGAAGGCAAGGGAGAGTTAGGGAGGGGGGTAAGAGATCAACCAAAGGACTTGTATGCATGCATATAAGCATAACCAATGGACACAGACACTGGGAGGGGGGGAGGTGAGGGCATGTGCCAGGGAGTGGGGGAGGTCAATGGGGGGAAAAAGGAAACATATGCACTACTATTTGTAATACTTTAAACAATAAAAAGGAAACATAGAACAACATCAGTGGTTCGCATGCCTAAAAAATCTAGGATAGATTTGATTTGAAAATGTAGCCTGGTCCACAGCCTCAGTGGGTATCATCAGGATCCCCTCCCTACCTCTCAGCTCTCTTCTGTTTGTTGGCCTCATGCATTCTCAGGCAGAAAGGTTCCCAGCAATGTACTGAATCCCAACTCCAAGTTTCTGAAAAGGAGTTCTTTCTTAACAATTCCAATAAAAGTACTGGATCTGACTCTCTTTAGCCTAAATGGGATCATATATTCACCCATGATTTGATCATCAAAATGAGATTGGGTCAGGTAAGAGTGGGGCAGATGAGCTTACCAGAAGAGGGGAGGTGGAACCCTGCCTCTAAAACAGCAAATATCACTTGGGCACAGTAGGATTGTTACTTTGTAAGTAGCAATTTGGTAATAGCGTTAAGCAAAGGAGCATGTAGGAACATGTTTCACTTCAATGGTTTGAAAATTTCAACAATAAATTTATATTTTTTAATTGTTTTTCTTTCTGTCTAACCTCATTCAAGAAGCTGAGGCAGCAGTTTGATGTGTTTGGTTTTGTTTCTGAGAGGAAGAAGTAGATTTGAAAGATCATTGTTTGTGCTGTTAATCCTGTGTATTCTATTTCAATAGTGCATTTCCCCAAAGGAATACCTGACAATCCCTAGAGTCTTAGCAACTCAGTGGTTACACCTACTCAATTATGGATTTGGCTCACTTGCAGAATGAAGTAATCAGATGACTCCTGGTACAGACTGGCTTGAAGTAGAACAAATATAAGAGAATTCATCCAACAATGTGCCTGAGGGGGAAAAGAATTATCTTTTTACTTTTATTGCTAATGCAGAAAGAGCCAGAATTTGAATGGTGCTGCTACTTTTATTTTACAACAGGTATACAAGTTGAGACTATAAACAACGAAGGTGGAGCAGAATTCAGAAGGTGAAAACTAAATATGACTATAGACAGGACCAAAAACCTAAACAGAAAACAAGTAGACAAGAAGCCAGAGAGGATCCAGAAATAAACAATTGGTTGCCGAGCCGGCACACACATGTGGGAGTCTAGGCAAGGTTTGGATTACGTAGAACGGAGGGCAGAAGACCGCACCAATGAGTATTTCAAAATGAGGGTATTTGGGGCCCAGGCAAGCACATGTTTTGTGGTTGTTTTTGTTTTGGAGCCAAGCTCACAAACTGGATCAGATGTGACATGGAGGCAGATGAGCTGCATTTGAGAGAATAGTCCACTTTCACTATCATTGATCCCTTCCTTCACATCAGACTCTCACACCTATTCCCCACCTGGTTAATATTAGCTTGTTCTTCAAAACTCAACTGAGATATCACATTCTCAAAGAAAGCTTCTATGGATAACCCAATCTAATTATGAGTTTCTATGGTATCCTCCCATTATATTATTTACTAACTTTATTTTATTTACATGTTCATCTTTCTGCTTCCAGAAGCCAGGTACCACGAGTCAATCACCATAAAATCCCCAGAATCTAGAATATTGTTCATTCAATGTTGTTTTTTTTATCTTTTAATAAATTATCAAGTTTAAGCTGGGTTCACCTCAAGCAGTAATACCATTTGTGCAATGACTGAATAAAAGTACAATGCCATTATTTTTCAAACTTTCCAAGGTGCTATATTCTTGGCATCTTTGGCAAATATTCCAATATATTTTTATATGTGAATTTATATTATTTATGGGAGACTTAAAAAATAAAATTAGTGCCTAAATGCAAAGAATGTATCAACATTTAAATACATCCTTTTATATTTGGTAGTTCTTCTCTAGATGAGATGGTAAAATAATTTTCCAGATGGGATTTTATTCTTATTTGCAAACAAATTTTGAAAAGTTAGAGTTCTATGACATTAAACAAATCACCTCACCTCATATAAGAGCATCTATCCCTGCTTTATATTTCCATGAATCACATGATTGTGATTATTCTCATATACATATATAGATGAAAATATTTATGTTTATACTGGCATATATATGTTAAAGATTAAACATTACATAATGTATTTCAAAATTTGTTCCTTAATGACACTAGAGCTTTTTAAATAAATATTTAAAATGAATACTCCTTCTTACTCTATTGTAGTGGTTCACACATTTTAATGTGGTGAGAAAATTTGTCTGAGCACAAAGATCTTGGGGATTTGATCCTAATAATTCCGAATTAGTTGATCATAGGTTGAGCCCAGGAATTTAAATTTTTAATACCCATTCTAGGTGATATTGATTCAAGTTGTCTGTCACAGACCTTACCCTGAGTAACTTTCATTTCCTTCATTCTTATCTTCTATATATTTATCTCTTATTCTCTCCCATCCTTCAAGTCTATCAAACATTGTGAATGTAATAGCTGGGACTTAAATAACACTCAAGATATATTGATGTGAAAGAAGAAATGGATAAGTTAGAGAATTAATAAATCTAATAATTAAATTGATGAATGAATGAAGGAACATATAGAAGTCTCTCAGAGGAGAATTTACATTTGTTTTTCTATCACTCCACTTATTTAAGGACTGTCCAGCCTCAGGTACAGGCCAGCTCTGGCACAAGTTTGCTGAAGAAAAAAAAAATAATAGAAAGTTTTGTGAATAAGTGAAGAGGGAAGAAGACCCAGTCAGAAAACAGGCAAGAGAGGGGCCCACAAGAGGTTATTAGCAGAGGCTGATGTCCTAACGCATAATAGGCAAGAGCTGCCATTCAGAATGAGCCCATGGGAGACAGCTGGTTTTTTGCCTCAGCCAATTTAGTTTAGAGTTAGGAAAGTAACTGGCCATAAAAGAATCTATTTTCTGGGTTGTCCTGGTTCAATGCAAATGGTAAGGCTAGTTGGGTAAGCTTCTTGTTAACTGGAGTGACCTGGAGTCGTGGCATGGAAACAGAACACAGTAATAATACTAATGAGTGTACAACTAAGTTGGTCATAAAAATCTTGGCGTTGAAACAAAGAGAAGTTAATACTTAGATTGAACAGATGTTATGGCATAAAAATGTGGTGATCCTAGGACCTTTGTACTTAACAAATGATACTTCTGGCTGAGCTCTGCCTTGGGAGTGTGGGTGTGACTAGAAACTTCTGTGGTTCTACCCCCAAGCAGTCTTAGCCTCATTTTCACTGGTTGTTCATGGTTGTGTTGCAGTGCCTAATGGGACTTGATCCAAGAGAATACCTGCTTTCTCTTCTGCTGTCCCTAAGTTTCATCTTCAACCTGGCTCTCCCAGCCAGAGGAAGGTTGTGGGGTTTAGAAGTGGCCTTTAGTTTTTCCTGCCAGTGTTGAATCCAACTGGCTTCTTTGCCACTGACCTTAGAGATTAGCACTTATCTTCTCTTTTTGACATGTTTCTGTCCATTAATCCTTCCTCCAACGTGACACACAGAGAACTTTTGAAAAAAACTTAGGACCCCTCGACTGTCATTATCATTCAGTCTGGAAACTTCATGGGTATCTTTGATCCTCTTTTTGCCTCATTCTCCATGATCAAGGCTTGACTCTTAAAGGTGTTTCCTTCATTTCATTCCCACTATTTTCACTTTAGGGCTGACCTGTATTAACCCATTTCTGAATATTAAACAATTATAGTAACTTCCCAGTTGGTCTGCTTGGCTTCTTCCATAGTTGTGTACTCCATTCCCCAATTCCAGAATGCACTTTTTATTTTATTTTTAATGTATCTTTATTGTTGAGAGTATTACAGATGTTTCCCATTTTCTCCCATTGTTCCCCTCCACTAGGTTCCCACCCCACCTCAGGCCTTTACTACACTATTGTCTGTGTCCATGGGTTATGCATATATGTATTCACATTATTTGGTTAATTTCTACCTATCCCCTCCTCCTTCCTTTGGAGATCCATCAGTCTGTGTTTTCATGACTCTGAATCTATTTTGTTTGTCACTTTATTTTGTTTATTAGATTCCATATATACATGAAGTCATGTGATACTTGTCAATGGAGCTATAAAAAAGAAGGATCTCCTGTCCTTTGAGACAGCATGGAGGGACCTGGAGAGTATTATGCTAAGTGAAATAAGCCAGTCAGAGAAAGACAAGTATTATACTTTTTAAAATATCATTTTTCTCTTGTCAATACCATCTTTGGAAATGTTCAGGTGAATTTTGCCATGCTTCACTAACTTCAAGCAACATTTACCAAGTATCCATCATATTCCCGACACTATTCTGGGACACCGAGAGATATGCAGGTGGGTTATGGAGCCAGCAGAAGAAACAGACTCATAGCGATGGCTAATGTGCAGTGGGCAAATAGAAGGCAGGGATAGACCCCGAGATTTGGGAAAGGCTTACGGAAGAAGAGACACTGAGATGTGTCTGAAAGAATGAATAGAAGATGGCACAGTGAAAAGAATGAGTACATTTGAGCAGTGGGTACAATGTGAACAAAGACATGGAGGAGAGTAGACAAAATTCAAGAACTAGCTTGAGGCTGAAGTAGATATTTCAGTGCTAGGCAGGGATGGGCAAGACATAACCAGAAAAGGGTCAGATCATTTCTGCCTTTATGTCTTCTGTCAGGCTAAGGAGGTTAACTTTAGCATAACCTAAAGCTAGTCCCTATCAAGCAGTTCTCAACTTAGTTCTTCCATCCACAGGGAGGGAGTGGCAAAGGGGTAATATGGTGATATTTATTAATGTGAAGATTGTATGAAAAGCTATAGATAAACAACTTTTTTAAGATAGTAAATAATTTATATGATTTTTATGTTGCACTAAATATATATAAGTGATATGTATAATAAAATTCAAATTTCTTTACAAAAACAGAAAATAGAAAAAAAATCAGGCTTTTAGTCGGCTAAATTAGGTTAAATCCTATTATCTTATTATCATTTACTTTCTGTGATTTTAAGGATATATAAGAAAAGACTGAGAACTATTAGAACCAATGGTTCCATACAAAATACTACTCTACCCAGGTTACTCTGTCTGGAGGGAATGAGCCTAATGTAGGTACATGAGTAGGATTCAGAATTTTTCTTGACTCCATAGCAATGCAAGTTTTGTGTATGTAAATACACAAATTTTTCTGGTTGCAAGTTGTATTAAAGCCATCACATCTCCAAATGGTCAGTGATAAAAAAAAATGAAAGGATAGACTGACTATATATATAACAGCCTAAGTGACCGACTGATCAGCTGACTGTTTGACCATCTGACTGGTAGCTATGATGTGCACTGACCACCAGTGGGCAGACACTCAACACAGAAGCTGTTGAGCTGTGGTGACTTGGCAGCTGCAGTTTTCAGGTGATGCACCCAGAACCGGAAAGAAGGGAACCTGATTCCGGGGTGCATCATCCAAAAAGCGTCCTCTTGCAGTCTGGGACACCTCGGGGGATGTTGGGAGAACTGGTTTCAGCCCGATCCCTGCAGACCAGGCCGAGGGACCCTACCAGTGCACAAATCTATGCACCGGGCTTCTGATAATCCTATATAATAAAAGCCTAATATGTAAATTGACCAAACAGCAGAACGACTGGACTCTAAGATGCGTACTGACCACCAGGGGGCAGACGCTCAACGCAGAATTTGCCCCCTGGTGGTCAGTGTGCTCCCACAGGGGGACTGCCGCTCATCCAGAAGCTGGCTCATGGCTGGAAAGTGCAGTGGCAGTGGTGGGAGCCTCTTCTGCCTCCATAGCAGTGCTAAGAATGTCTGACTGCCAGCTTACTACTCCCCATGGGGAGCAGGCCTAAGCAGTCAGTCATACATCCCTCAAAGGCTCCCGAACTGCGAGAGGGCACAGGCAGGGCTGAGGGACCCCCTGAGTGCACGAATTTCATGCACCTGGCCTCTAGTTAGATATAAAAAGATAAATGATAAAAGATGGATGGTTAGTTGGATAAAGGGTAGAGGGAATGAGTCAGGGGGAAGTTCAGAAATATGGTACCAACTTATAGTATTTGTTCATTTCCATGTTCCTTTGCATAATTCTTTTACTCTTAAAACATCTTATTACAACTTCTTTTTGGCTGAAAAAGAGAAAAACTAAATTCTTATACCTCTCTAAGTCCTTCAGAGAACAGGAAATAATTTTTCTGAGAACTTTAATGTTTATTTTAGGCATCACAAATTTGTTTCTTCTCATAGGCAGCCTTGATTATGGTTATATTTTCATTCATCCGTAATACATCCCTTCACTCAAGTTGAAAGATCATTGAGAGCAGAAATACTATCTTACCCTTTAAAGCCCAAACACAGCTAACCACTGGATCTTGCCAGATGTAGTGACTAGTGGATTAATGTGTAAATCATGAACTGTTTTCCCTTTAGTTCAACAATATGCATAAACTTTTCTAGACTGGTCCTATAAGATGGCTAGAATACACTTTTAGATCTTGAGGTGCTCACTGGTTTCATTTAAGAACAGCTTTTAATAGATCCCAGGATTTTACTTTGACATTCCCACTATTGTACATCCTCTAGAAATTCTTTTTTTTCTAGCGGGGTGGGGTGTCATGGTTTCCTCAAGAGAAAGGCATAGATGATAATATCCATAGCAGAGTGAAACTGTTAATGTTTAGCAATAAATCATAAAATATCTATACATTTCACAGTTATTAGATTATTTCTTCCTAATACCTTAAAGTGAAATTCTAACTTTTAAGCATACAATAAAATGGGCCCACTACTGTGGTTTTTATAATTATATTACTAATGTAGTTCAGATTGAAGTATGGGAGATGTGCAAGTAAATATAATAGATATGAATTCTTATTCATTAATAACTAACATCTGTATTATAAAGCTTGCAAAAATAGTAGATTCTGTATATTTGGTATAATCATACTGTACATTGAGGAAAATATGACTGAGCCTGTATTTTTGTCTAAAACTTTTTAAGGATGATGCATTATAATGATTTACAATTGTACTTTTCTTGTTAACTGTTCAAAGTACACTCATATCAATTTTAATGTTATTTATAAGGATACTTATCCCTATCAAAATGCTAAGGGTTGTTTTGACTGACTGATGCTGATATTAATAAATCTATAATAATAAAAGTATAATATGCAAATTGACCAAATGACTGAACAGCAGAACAACCTTCTGGATGACCTTCTGGACGACCACGCTATGACATGCACTGGTGCCAGGTCAGCCAAGGTGGTTGTGATGGGAGGTCGGGAGGCCGCCATCACCCCATGATTGACCTGCAGAAGGGGCCCCAGGCCACCTTCTGTGGGGTGCTTGATGGGGGGGGGCTCCATGATTGATCACCCCAAAGAGGAAGGCCCAGCCTACTGGCCAGGGGGCGGTCAATTGGTGGGGGGTTTCTGCAATCACCCCAAAGAGGGAGGCCCAGGCCACATTCTGCGTGACGATTGATCAGAGAGCCCCAGCCAGGTGGGCATTGCCTGCCTTTGCTGGGTGATCGATTGCCCCAAAAAGGGAGGCCCAGACCACCCAGCTGGCGACCGCAGAAGGAGGCCCAGGCCATCTGGCTGGCGGCGCTGTGGCGGATGGGTGGGGCCTTTCTTTGTGGGGCAGTCAATATAGGGGCCCTGCAATCGATCACACCACAGAGGGAGGCCCAGGCCACCAGCCAGTGTCACTGTGGCAAGTGTGTGGGGCCGACCAGCGATCACCCTGCAGAGGGAGGCCCAGGCCAGCCAAGCGATCGCACCCCATGCCTGTCACCCACAAAGGGACGCAACCAGTGAAAAGGGAGGGGGCAGAGCCACACAGATGGCCAGCAGTGGCAGTGGCAGGATGGGGCGGCTGGGGGAGGAGGGGGCGGGACTGTAGGCAGCCGGGGGAAGGAATTCCCCTATAGTGCCTGATCACCAGCCAGGCCTAGGGACCCTAGCTGAGGGGTCCTGGATTGCGAGAGGGCGCAGGCTGGGCTGAGGGATACCATCACCCCCCAGGCACGAGTTTCATGCACCAGGCCTCTAGTAAGGCTATAAAGTTGTGGAGAATCAGAATAATATACAGATACTGGAAGAGGAAGTGGGTCTGTATGCCTTGGGAATCTAATTTCAGAGATCACTAAAGTTATCCAGCATCACTATCTATAATTCTGCTAAACCTGAACTGGACCATGTGACCCTACTCTCTGCCCATCGTCAACCAATTTGACTGAGCCAAGACATTCACTT
Organism: Myotis nattereri; assembly: GCF_964212035.1. Classification (NCBI taxonomy): domain Eukaryota; kingdom Metazoa; phylum Chordata; class Mammalia; order Chiroptera; family Vespertilionidae; genus Myotis; species Myotis nattereri. Next base: position 220,942,447 of record NC_138075.1, read on the forward strand.
ATCACTTATTAGCTAGCTTGAATAGCTGAGTTGGGTCATGAAGTTCCTTCTATCAAAAATTTCAGAAATTTGAAGTCAGAGCACTGAGAGAAATAGTTAAGTAAGTATGAGTAGTTCTGAAGAATCAGCTTACAGCCATGTGCAGTTATGACACATACTGATCAAAAGTCCATGTAAACAGAAAGAACTGTGGAAATATCAAGGTGGTCTCTGAGAAAGCAGAAAGCAGGGGAAGCCTTTGCTGATTGAATTCTCAAGCCTTATCTCCCCTCTATTTTCTCATTCTGGCAAAGCAGTTTCTTACTGTAGTGGCTATTGCAGCCAAACACTCACTTCCTCAGCCTCCTTTGTTGCTGGAGGGTGGGCATGTGGCCCAATAATAGCCAACAAACCCCAAGAGAAGATATGGAAGCTTCCTGAGAGATATAAGAAAAGAGACTGCTCTTCTTGTCCTTGTATGGTGTTAGGTAAAGATATCATGACTAGAACTAGAGCTACCATCTTGTACCCATGAGGTGACAAACCTCAGAACCACAGACTCCACACTGAAGTCCATGGCATGATTTTGTTAAGTTTTAAAATAATCTATCTACTACTGAGGTAACTTTAGATTTCTTGATATGTTTGATAAAAGATACTCTTTTTTTCAACCCATAGTACTTGGACATACATCTTAATAGTATGTCATCTTCTGTCCTCACTTTTAAATCTTAAGTATGGGAATTGGTCTCCATGTAGCTCAACAGAACCTAACATGTTTTCTGTGATTTTTTTATTGCAATGTCACAAAAACCAGATTCTTAAAAAAACAAAGGAAAAAAAAAAGAAAAACAAACTTCTTTATATATGTTTCTATTCCTTGTAAATAGCATTGTCCTTGACTTAAGCTCTATTGATATATTTTTCAAGTTCAGAACTTAGACTGACATCTGAACAGAGTTCACTTGAGATGCCAGTACAACCTGAATACAGGTTACCCATGTGGGCTTCTCTGGCATCTACCACATGCTATTCCAAAAATGGTTGGAAAATAGAGATGTCATTCGTTGATGAACTATTCAATGCTATATAAGAAATGCTATAATAACCATTTTTAAGAATAACTTCAATGCACGTGGCGGCATGATTTAACCTACCATAAAATTGCAGCATAATACCCAGTGAAAAAGAGTCCAAGTGTTCAAAGAAGGAGATCAGAATGGAACTTGAATGTATTCAATAACTATTTGAACTTTTTTTTGCAGGGAAGTCATTTAATACTTATCCATTTAGATCCCTTTAAAAGGAAGCATATCTCCCCAAAGCCTCTCTATTATGAAGCGACAGTCTCCAGATTGCCAACTCTATTGTCCATAGAGCCCAGCCTGCCTGGAAAACCTGCCAGATAAGCAAGTTCTCACAAGCCTGGGGAGAGATTAAGTACTGCAATGTGCAGTTCCTTCCAAAGACGCCGTTGCCTCTCCCGCTTCACTGCTGCTGTGAAGTTGACAATCCTGGAAATGCAGTTTGAAGCAGGGAGTTTTCAAAGTGACAGGCTTAAAAAATACAATTCACCTCTTGCCCTTCCCCTCCCCGCTGCGGGATTGCAGGCTTCCTTAGAACTCGGTTTTGTGACTCGGAATATGCACAGATATCTTAAATAAATAGCGAAAGCCCTCCTGGGCCACAGGCTCCCAGTTGTAGTTCTAGTGTAAATTCCCCCTTTTAAATGCAGATGATTAGATGAGAGTGTTTATGATTTAAACACGGAAAACATCTCCCCTATCACCTAGCTCTACACGCTAATCTTCATTTTCTTATAAATTCAGAGAAATCATTAATAGCAGACTTGAATTGGCTCCGGAATTTTCTCTTACCTAAGCTGTTGCTAACCCAGAGAGGAAATCAAGTGGAATAAAATACATGGGAAAGGAAATCTGTCTTGATTGTGTCTGAAGTTCATGGCCAGAAAGAGGTGGGCAGCTCCGCATAATGGAAAAGGAAGGAGATACGAGTTCTCGTTTTGCCTCTGAAATTAAACAGTTTTATGACTTTGGTCACTTAAGTAAACTATGTTTCCTTATATATAAAATTTATATGTTAGATTCCATAATCTCTAATAACTTGAAATTTTGAGTTTTGTTCCTTGATAAATTATAATTAAATAATTCTAAGGGACAGTATAAAAAATGTGGACTCACAAAACCTAGGTTTGAAACCTAGTTCCCAATCCCTCAGCTGTATATCTCTGGATACAAAGGTTAAACTCCTCAGAAATTCAATTTCCCATCTGTAAAATGAAAAAATGATTATATCAATATCTCAATTGTGTTAGAAAGATGCAAGGAAATAATATATAGAGCTATATTTATTAAGTAACAAAGCACTTTATAACAAGCTTTCTATCCCAATAACCAGCATCCTTTGTACTATTTAAGAAAAAGCACATGAAATATAAAAATGTATAAAACATAATTATTAATTACTGAGAAACAAATATCTGCCAACTGGAAGATGTTTCCTCAGCATTTTATCTAACCTGCTGCTTAAAGCTGGAATATCTAGTTTTAGTTGCAAACTCCCCCTCTGCATAATGAGATGGACATGTGCAAAGCTATCATGAAGTCTAATAGAATCGTGGCACCTTCAGCAGCAGCACAAATTGCCCTAATAAACCTGCAATCTAAACCAAATGTGTCACCAGACAAATGGGGCTTTAAGACAAGCTCTTAGCCCACTTTTCCAACATGTTGTCATACCTTAAACCCACTTTACAGAAATTGACTGCACGCATTTGGACTGTCTAAGGTACACCAGTGCGCTAGCCAGCAATCAGATCTCTTTGGCAGTTTTTGCATTAGCAGAAGCAGATGACTCCTTGGGTGATTTGATTTTATATTCCTTAGCATATATGTTTTTTCCTCCAATCCAATTCTTTTCCTTTGCTGGAAATAAAGGAACCCCTTCTGTCTCTATGATCTTGAAGTGTTTATGCATAAGCTATTGGAGCAGTCCTCATATCATAACATAGCTGTCTGTTTATAGGTAGAAGGTCCCTACCATGCTTTGAAAGAGCCTGTCTTAATCTTAGCAGAGTGCTTGACTGTGGTAGATCTTAAGAAAGATTTGATGAGTGAATGAATGGAATTTCAGCTAGACTTTTTTGTTTTTGTTTTTAACCAAAGTTCATATTAACTCACTAAAAAAGGATATATTCTTGCTACAAGAGGTCTCACTTTGAGTTTCTGGTAATCTTTTCATATTAGTGCAAATGAATTTCAGATACCTTCCAAGGAGTCATTGTGCACAGGGATTGCTGAGGACTGAGTAGTAAATTGGAGAAAGCAACCATCATTGAGAGAGTGGAAGTCAACACTCATTGACTCCTTTTGTCCCCAGAAGACTCCACTCTGAATTGTATTGTGTGGGATTGCAGAGGACCCTATGTGTAGGAAACAGTCCAGCTCCCACTTACGAAGCTCTCACTATGTGCTGACCCCTGTCCTAGGCATTGTACATGAATAACCTGAATTACTCTTCACAATAACTGTAAAACGTAGCAACCCTGAAATGTGTATTTCAGATGAGGAAAGAGGCAGAGGAAAATTTTCCAAAGGTCAGTCCTCTGTTCAAGTGGAAGAAAAAGGATTTGAGAGAGGCAGGTGCTCCGGACCTCAAGTCTCTCCCAGTGGAGCTCAGAAAGTGTCTAAATACCGTGTCCACTGCTCCGAGCTCATGTTTGGGTTAGCAAGGCTGGTGCCAGGAGACGTAATAGGATCTGGTGCAGGAACACTGCATACCTCTGGTCTAAAGTTCAGGCTGCGGGCAGATTGCAGCAGGTTGGAGATGGACTTGGGGAGAATGTTTGTGTGTCCCACATGTTTGGCATAGCAGACACCCTCTGCTCTCTCGAACTTGGCTGAAAAGACAGAATGCCCTGGCTTCAGATAACTCCAAGTTTGCACGTATTGTTGATATTGATGTTCTTGCGTCTGGATGGGAATGACAGACTTCTTTTGTCCTGATTTGGCAGACAAATGAGAGTGGAGTTTACTCTCCCTGAGTGCAGTGCAACTGCCAACATCACAGACAACCCGAAGCAGCTTGAGTAATACAAATGCCCTTCTTTCCTTTGTCTCCACAATTATTCATAAACATATGAATAAGGTGAAATGCCATGCGATTTATGAAGCAGTTCAACTCCAAGTGGCCCCTAATCCTCCAATCTCTCATGAAGAATGGGAGGGAGAGAGTAAACCAGCTAGGATAATAGGCACGCACCCCATGCTAAAGTTGGGGTTCCCAGGGACCTGGACAACCAAGGCAGTTCAGAGCTGTAAAAGACAGAGGTGAGTTCAAGATAAAGCTGAACAGAGGGCAATGAGAGGGCAATGCCAGAGATAATAGTACACCATAGATTCAACAAGGCAGAAGGCAAAAAGAATAATAAATATAAGCACCAACTAGCACATTTTACTATGTGACATGTTCTGCCATAAGCATTTTTTATCAATAGCTTCACGCAAGCTACTGTGCCCACGGTCATCCTCCATCACCAGTGAAGCAGCACATGCTATGATGTGTTGAAGATTTCCATTAAGGAAGCGAGGCAGAGAGCTGCTGGCAGGAAGCCTCACACCAAGTCACAGAATCCACTGCCCATAAAATAAGGTGCGGACCCAGGAATCTGTGCTCAGGGTGATTTGAGATTAGTCTGAGGATGGTCCTGAAACGTGGGAAAGGAGCAACAGGAAATTGCCAAGAGCAACCTCTCTTATGGATGGAAAGCACAGTCAGTGGATCTCTTCAACTAACTTTAGGGTCCAGATTATGATAATAAAATGTAATCAAACAAGGTCAGTCTAACACCAGGGACAGAGAGTACAAAACATGAATGCTAGGCAATCATAAATGGAATGATAGCTTTTCATTTTTTTTTCCAAATCAGAACCTTGTGTCTTGAAATGCTTTTGCCATGAGGTTACCAGCTCTCAAAGATGATCTACCTTTTAGTTATCTCCACACCCTCTGTATGATGGAATACAGTAAGTGAGAGTTGTAATGCTCTATAGGAGGATTTGTGCCTCTTAATTTATTTTACATAATTTAATATTTTTAATTTTACATAATTGTTTGGTCTATATTGTTATATTTAGACTCTGCACAAATTGTTGGGTGGTAGGGAGAATGATTGCCATGCCCTGATTCCTGGAACCTGTGAATATGTTATTTCACCTGACAAAGGGGAATCGAGGTCCAATCAGATGACCATAGCATAGGGAGATTATTCTGGACTTTCTGTGGGTGCCCAATATAGTCACAGGGTTCTTAAAAGAGTGAGACTAGGAGAAGAGGAGAAGAGTCAGGAAAAGATATGTGATGGTAGGAACAAAGACAGATGACACGATGTGAGAACAATGTATCCCACTTGCTGGCTTTGAAGACAGAAGAAAGGGGCCATGAGCCAAGAAATGTGGGCTGCCTCTAAAGTTAGGACAAGCAAGAAGATGGATTCTTCTCGAGAGCCTCCAGAAAGAAATGTGGCCTGATATTTTCTTGATTTTGACCCGGTGACACCTGTGTCAGACTTGTAATCTCAAAACATTGAGATAATGAATGTGTGTTGTTTTGTGCTGCTGAATTTGTGGTAGTTTGTTGCAGCAGCAAAAGAAAATTAATAGAAGTTAGAATTTTTGAAAGATATTCCTTCTTTTACTTTTCTTTATAAAAATTATGATCTGGCATTTCAAATTCTGAGCCATTACTTTTATCCTCGAATTAAAGTTCACTACTTCTCTGGAGGTAATACCACCTGAACACACTATGTGACATTATTGTCTCTCTTTTGAAGGTTGGGCAAAACAAGGATACTAACAGACTCTCTCCTTGAGCTCCAAGGGCGCCCTTTTTGACTAGGCCTCATGGTTGGGCCCTATTTTCAGTATAACTAGTCTAGTTGTAGCAAGAATCCTACTAAGTCACTTTAGCAAGAATCCTCCCCCCCCCCCCCCCCGGCCTCCTCCATCACCACCCCGATATCACACTGACCAGCCTCTGGCAAGAATCCTATTCAGTTTAGCAAGAATCCTTCTTAATGTTTCCTTTTAGTAATTTTCTCACCCTGGTCCTTTGCTCTAAGCCCCCACTTGTTCTTATATTTGCAATAGAGTTTGATTCTACAATGGGCTCTCCCCCCTATTTCAATAGTCACTGAATAAAATCTGTCTTTACAGCTTATTTTTTTAATGTTTTCATTTTTTTTAAAATATATTTTTATTGATTTCAGAGAAGAAGGGAGAGGAAGCTATAGAAACATCAATGGTGAGAAAGGATCATTGATCAGCTGCCTTCTGCACTCCCCCTACTGGGAATCGAACCCTTAACCCGGGCACGTGCCTTTGGCCAGAATTGAACCTGGGACCCTTCATTCTACAGGCCGACACTCTATCCACTGAACCAAACTGGCTAGGGCTGTCATTACAGCTTTAGCTAACTTCTGGCTCAGCTTCTCTTTGATAATACCCAGCAATGTGTAATCTGTTCATGATGGAATGCTGATGACACATTGCAGCCTTTGACTATATTTGGGCAAAACCAATGCAATTCATTGATAGCAAAACATACAATTACATATTTATTATTTTGTCTGTTATTCCCAACTACTGTTTAGTTTATTATAAAGACTAAGCCAGTCATATCAGCAGGGCACAAGTCAGCCATTTCAACCATATTATTTAGGTATCATTTTCTATGTGCTCAATAATGAATCAAATTTTACTATTTAAAGTCATTTCAGTCCCCAATTAAAAGAGAATGTGATGTGTCTTAACCAATCAATACTTTTCTATGGAACTCCACAGCTTAGAATAAATCCCAAGTTTCATTCAATTCAACACCCTATTCCATCTTCTGATGTGAGAATTATAGCCACTTGGGTCAAGAGTGAGTTAAATCATTTTTAAAAGTCTTAATGATGACTATTGATGAGTGTTATCCTGTCTATCTCTCTCTCCTGATGTTTCTTACACATGAATAGGTGGTAACCCTTTTTTTTTTTTTCCAGAGAAATGTAAGGTAACTACTAAATGGCTAAATTAAATAACTTACATTCTAAGACAGTTTGCTCCATGTCATATGAAATTATCACAATTTTTTTTTAATTCAAAATAAATTAAATATCTTTTAAAAATCATGCAGTTATTATGTATATAACTAAATGTGAAACTTGAAAGTAATAGTATCAAAACTGTAGTCATTGGACTTAATCATATCAGGAATTTTTCTCTTTCATTTCACTTACTTAATGGGATGAGTGCCAGGCACTGCTAATTGTACAAACATGAGCCATATGAGGTTTCAAACTGGAGGAATGCAAAACCCCATTGAGTAAATAAGTTAATTGTACAAATAATTGTGGAATGTGGTATATTGCAACTGAATCTCATGGCACTTCAAGGAAGGTCTGTTCACTCTTAGACTGTGAACATTTAAAAGTCTTCATAAAGGAGGTGGCATGTGAGTTAGTCCTTGAAGGATGGTAATATCTGACGGGCAGGATAAGGGGTGTGGCTTACTAAGTGGGGAGAACAGCATGAGTAAGACAGACACAGGCATAGTGCATTTGTGTGGTTCAGTGAGTAGTCTAAGTTAGCACAAATGTAGAATATGTGTAGGAAAAGCCCTTAAGCTGACTAGAGATTACTTGATGGCCAGAGACTAGAAGGTAATTTAGAGAGTGATGAGAAGCCATCCCAACATTTGGAGCTTCCCTTAATTAATCTGTCAGTGTTAGAGGAGACAGTAGGGAGATGAAGAGTTGATGGGTGAGGAGCGCTGCTTGACATCTGTTGGGATCATCCCTAAGAGTAAGTGCCTGAACCTGGATGGAGGCAGAAGGGATGGACAAAATCACCTTCGAAATCAGAGAGCCTCATGTATGGAAAAAACACAGAAATTTGAACTGAAGACCCTAAAATTTCAGGCAAGGATGACACACAAGCCTAGTTGGCCATGTATGTCTTCCTAGCTCCTTTTAGAGAACCTAAGCTATAAAGTGACTTCAAAGTTCAAAATACAGCGACTGGAATAGTGCGATGAAATAGCAGAAGCTGGGCCATGCCAGGGATACACTGTGATAACTGCTATTAAACTAATTTTCAGCAGAAATAAAGTGTAATAAGATCTGTTATTTGTAATGGGAAATGGAAAAGCATAAAAAGATGTTGTACATTTTTTTCATATAGTGACATTATTTATGAATGGAAAAAACGGGCAGGAAAATGTGTGATGTAGAAGAAGCTCTCAATGTTAGGAGAAAAATGTAGATGGGTGCTTTCGCCAGTTTTGCGTAGTGGATAGAGCATTGGTCTGTGGACTGAAGGATCCCAGGTTCAATTCCAGTCAAGGGCATATACCTAGGTTGCAGGCTCTATCACTGGCCCTAGTCAGGGTGCATGCAGAAGGCAACCAATCAATGTGTCTCTCTCAGATCCATGTTTCTCTCTCTCTCCCCCTCCCTTCCACTTTCTTTAAAATCAATGGAAAAAAAATATCCTTCAGGGAGGGTTAACAAAAAAAAAAAATAAATAAATAAAAAGAAAGAAAGGAAATGTAGGTGGGCAATCTCAGAGCTGAATTATCTAAAGTTCCTAAGTCAACTCCAGCAGTGAAGTTACTATTTCATGTCCATGTATAGCTTGGTATATATAGAACAACACAAAAACAAGGCAAAAATGGGTTCTTTGGGCTACAAATTCTAAGTGTTACTATTGATTTGCAGCCTCAAAGGAAGTCAAATAACTCATCCTTTATTCTATTTTCTTATAATCAAATTGTGTTCTAATATTTTTTTAAATTTATTGGGGTTTTTTCTGTAGCTTTACTGTAAGAGCATATATATCTGTTTTAGTGTTTGTTGGTTTGTTTTTAAAGTTTTGGTCCCTATGCACAACTGAATTCCTCTAGAGCATGGGTCATTACTCTAGCTTGGCAGGGTTCAATCCACACAGAGTAACCTGAATAGAACCAAAGAGCTGTTTCCCTAAGCAATTTTTATTCACAGAAAGTGTTGTGTTTCTTTTCTTTCTTTCCTCTGACTTTCATAAAAATAAAGGGCTAATATCACCAGCGGGTAAATTTTGTAAAATTAGTCTCCAAAGTGCTTCAACAAAACCTGCCAACACAACTCAAGCCCAGACTCCCCCGATCCCTGCTTTGTAGCAAAGGGCCTCACTGGGACTGGCTGCCAGTCACACAGACGAGAGCCAAATTGTTCAGTGGATTTGGGAAGTGGACAGATGTTCTCCTGGGATAATGGAGACAGGCACCGCCACATACATTTTCACTTGACGTGTTAACCAATATTTTCAGCCAATTATTCAGAGGCGACCAGCAGTTAATGCATGCAAAGGCAGGAGCTTGAATCATCACTCATGGCTCCCACACAGCCCCAAACTCCTGCCAAAGTGCGAAATTCCTCCCTGGCTCTCAAAGACACGGAGTTCATTTTGTGTGTCCTTCGATGTGCTCCTTGAAGATGATATTAGAACATCGAGGGCTGATTATGAAATGGTCATTGTGGATGAATAAAAAGAAAAAAAGAAAGCAAACACAGAGGAATATGCTTCAAAATACCGAACCAGAAAGAATGGGTTTTACGTAGGGAAATGCATTGGAGGTCTCAAAGGTAATTACCCGGAGGCACTGGAATAGTGCAATAAAAACAATAGCAGCTGGGTCACTCCAGTGATATACTGTGATAACTGCCATTAAGCTAATTTGCAGCAGAAAATAATGTAATAAAATCTATCATTTTAATGGGAAATAGAAAATCATAAGTAGACCATGTTGTCCATTTTATTCAGAGAGATGACAGTAAAAGAAAGTCAACGACTGAAATCTTTACTTGCAAGCATCCATATACACAATCTCTCACATTACTCGGGACTTTAAGCAAACTCAGACCTGGAACCTGGAAAATAAGAAGATAAAGGGATGGAAACCTTATTTCCAAGAAGCTTGTAATGATAGTCATCATATTAAAACTAGCATTTTATTTCTTGAGCAAACTGTTTTACATGAAAACTATATAATAGCCATTTCAATAACAAAGTTTTTTAGACAAGTGTATTGATTTGGCAGAATATATAGAACTGCATCTGTCAGTGTTCACTTAGTAAAATAGGAATGCTCTAAGTTTTTTCCCCAATAGATAATAATATATTAGGGGTAATTATTCAGGTGATGGTGAGAAATAGGGGACTAAGAGGCCACCCAACTAAAGCAGGAAGCAGCTACCACCCTGAGAGTGGGAGGGAATGGGAGACCTGCTACACTAGGAATCAGGTTTGCCTTAGGGGTGCCAGATCTCTGGTGGATGGCTGCCTCATGGAAGAGGAGTCCATGGAAAAAGGAGCTAAGGTAAGTGACAGCTGGGACCACAGAGAAGACACAGTCACTGCATTAAAAACTGTTGATAGGAAGAAGTGGGAGAAATACTTACCTTACCTTCAAGTCTCCTGCCAGTGCTTCCCATGGGTGAACCCAGCCACGAGCAGACTAACACGGGATCCTGGGAAACCGAGCTTATAGACATAAGGCCTGTTCCAGCACAGAGCAGAGCAGGAAAGGGTGAGGAATGGAAGTGAGAGCAGCTTGGAAAATGACTGGTACTGTTTCCACAGCCTACCTTGCTCTTCTACCAATAGCTCTCCCGCTAAATGACTGAAGTAGTCTTCCACCATTCTCTCTTATTAAACTCTGACCTCCTCCTAACCGATGTGCAGTACTGCAGAGGGCATGATGTCCTCATATCCCCACCATCTGATCATGGAACACTCTGGTCCCTTTAAAACCCTTTCATGTCTCCATGGCTCTTGGTAGAAAGACAAAACCCTTCATATGACCCACTAAGCCCTTCATGAAGTTGCGGGGCTCCCTCTCCAGACTCATCTCATTTTCTGTTCACTCCATCACTGTCTGTGTTACAGTGAGTGGTCAGGTCTTTTTGACATCTGTGCATTAATCATTCAATCCTTCAGCAAAATTTCATTAAGGGTCTACTTTCCGCCAAGCATTCTTCTTTACTCCAGAGAAAGAGCTAATAAAACAGATGCAGTATATGCTCACCTGGAGAATGTTATTTAGTGTATGAGTGTGGAGGGGCGGGCACTTAGACAAGACACGAATACAGAGCATTTAAGGTGGTTAAGAGTGCTGTGAAGAACGCTCTTCTGTAACATCCCCAGGAAGTGCTCTCTATTCATGTGATGTTTGGACAGAGACCTAAAGAAGTAAGGGAGTACCTCCTCTGCTCCAACTGCAAATGCAGTGTGTAGAGCAAGAGCTCACCAGGCAGAGGAAACAGCAAGTGCAAAGTATAACATTCTAGAACTTTCCATGTCATATGTCAGAGGAGCATTTAATACTTTCCTTTCACCCTATATTGATCAAATCCTTTTTTAAAAAATATGCATTTATAAGATAAAGTTTTCTGCATAAGTTCCAATTTAAATTATGTATTCATTGGTATAATAAGTTGATAGTCAGATAACTCTATGAGGACAGTGACTGAGTTCCCTTTAAGAAACAGTGTTACTCATAAAAAAATAAACCCAAAATGTAATGGCTCCAAAACCACCAAGTATATTTCTCTTGTACATAATAGTTATGGCTTGTAGGGGAGCTCTATGATGTCAGGAACCCAGTCTCTGTATGTCATTTTGTCCGTATCCCAGGATATTTTGGTACTTTCCAGGATATTTCATCCCCACACTCACAATCCAGGCAGAGAAGAGGACAATATGCACAAGAGCAAAAGGCAAACTTTGTTCCTTCCTATAAGGTCATGACCCAGAAGTTGCACACATTCCATTAGGCAACCTAATCACATGATCACAATAAGCTAGAAAGGGAGGCTGGCCAGGCATGGCTGTTCCCATGAAAGAAGAGAGATGTAAGTAGGTATTGGGAGATACCCAGAGGTTTCTGCTACACCAAGCAAGAGAAACAGGGACAGCGGAGGCCCAGGGATACATATGAGAGCCAGCATGCTTATAGAGTACAGAATTGTGACTTACTAGAGCAGCTAATCTATTTTGACCAGATGCATTTTGTGTTGTGATCGGTGACAGAGCAGAACCTTTAAAAATGAACAAACAAGAAACAACAGGTACAACAAAAATCAAAATTCTGCAAACCACCTATCAATACCTTCCACAGGCCTATGCTGGGACCATGTTGCTGGTTGTTTATGGACACCTGATGCAGAAGCTGCCTGTGTTTAATGGTCAGGCTGTGTGAAAAACCTTTGCTTTACCTCAATCCCCTTTAGAGCCACAGAATAGAACTGAAACCAACAACTACCGATTCACATAAGCTATTAGGCTCACCTGGGACATAAGCTCATAGAATAGAATGCTAAGTGGAATGGTTTGCCCAAAACTCTGCAGATTTTCTCTGTACCAGGTAAAGGGCCTTCCGGTAAGGATTTTAGGCTTTGTGGGTTGTATGGACTTTGTTGTAACTATTCAACTCTGCTGTCAATGCACAAAGGTAGACATAGACAATATGTAATTGATGACCAAGGCTGTTTCCTAATAAAACTTTATTGACAAAAACAGGTGGCAGCTGAATTTGGCCCAAGTGCTCTAGCTGGCTAAACCTTGTTCTGAACTGTCACTTTAATTATATATATAATTTGGTGGGAGAGCATATTTTCTTTTTATTTACATAATTTAAATGAGCACAGGGTGCTACTCTCCTTAGGATTCTTACACCCAAAGCATTGTGTTGGCTCTCTTGTTAATTACACAGCAGATACAACTCAAGAAGCAGATTTAGAAGAAGGAATGTCCACAGTTGACAGGCTGGTCAGTGAAGACTTCATAGAGGAGGCAAAGAATTGAGTTAAGCCATAAAGAATTTTATGTACTTAGAGTCATCAAGAGCTCTATACATGTCATACCATTCTACCTCCAACACTTCTTTGTAGTTTCATAACCACAGAGAAGTAAAGAAACTTTTTTAGGGTCCCAGAACTAGCGGGAAATGGAGCTAAGCCAAGATTTCTACACAGGCACTTCTCATTCCTTTGCTGTTAGCTTTCTGAATTTGAATGGCTTGGGGAGGTGGGGAGTTGAGATTATTGCTGTGTGGACATCAGAAGCTCTATACCCCCTCCATGTCAATCCATCTCATTAATATGCAGGACAATTAATATGCCCTTAACTTCTGCATGGTGTGGTCCTAAAGCTAATAAGGAAATAAACCAGTTTCTAGAATGTGTATAGCGGTGTGCCAGGGGAGATACCAGTAGGCTTGGGAAAAGAAGCATCTGCCTTTGTGTAATACCATAACGCATGATGCCCACAACAACTCCAAGTCTGAACTATGTCAAACTCATATCAGTTTATTCCATATTTAATGACTTTCTGAAATGCAAGTTTCATGATTTCACATATTTACCACCAGGCCGAAACAAAATACCCTTTTTCTTTTTCTTTCTATTTACCTCCTCAACAGCAGTGGCTCACCAAGACATTAAAGGATCACATACTACATCGCATACTCACCACATTAAAGGCCCGTGTCAACAGCAGATTTTAATTAGAGTTTGGAAAGAGCATTTTTGTTTAAGTAAAATAAAAACACAGGTGGTTTAGTGAGTTCACTCTGAGTCTAAACCCCAAAACGCTATTTAAAGAGCAAAGTGGTTAAAAGATTTCATTTTTCTGGTCAGCTCTACCCCAGGTAGAAATAACAACCCTACCCCTGCTGACAGCATGGGGTGGTCATGTGCATTTGGCTCTGGGCCAGCTGTTACATGCTTCAATATTCTCTAACTGTAGAAAAAGCTCTCCAGTAAAATGCCAGGCACTTTGCTAGCATAATATTGCCAATACCTTAATTTTTATTTAGCTATCTTATATTGGGGTGGGGGGGCATGATGTTTCTTGGGCCTGTCTACTGCAACTTCACCCCATCCCCAACCACAACCACCACTAGGGGAATGTCATTCTCCTTTTGTGTACCTTTTGTTCGAGCCTATTCTATCACCTTATGTTTATGGTTCTTTCTATTGGTTGATGATGATCAAAGATAGTTATCTTTGAAGCATGAATCTGGCTAGGAAATCATCCCAAACTCAAACTGGTGAGTGACTTGTGGTCAATCACTCATCAGTGTCATCACAGAATATCTAATTTCAGTTTAAAGGCTTGTTGGACAACTAATACATCATGAGTGAAAATCTAGTCTGGGGTGACATTTTGCTGATAAGTTCCCTGGGACTATATCAAGGGCTGGCGTGTATCAATGGCAGGCTTTAGTACTGGGATGCTTAGGTTCAACTCCCAATTTAGCCACTTTCTAGTTATGGGAAGTGACAAAAGTTACTTAACCTTTTCCTGTTGCTTAGTGTCCTCACCTGTAAAAGGGGAGTGATGGTACAGTATCGGAGCTAGATAAGCACGTTGAGGACTATACATATTAGCCTACACTGTGCATTGACCACAGAGGCTGGCCTGTAGCTAGTGCTATGGTAGTATCTTCTATTATTATTTTTTTAAAATATATTTTATTGATTTTTTAGAGGAAGGGAGAGAGATAGAAAGTTAGAAACATCGATGAGAGAGAAACATCGATCAGCTGCCTCCTGCACATCTCCCACTGGGGATGTGCCTGCAACCCAGGTACATGCCCTTGACCGGAATCGAACCTGGGACCTTTCAGTCCGCAGGCCAACGCTCTATCCACTGAGCCAAACCGGTTTCGGCTTCTATTATTATTTTGATGATATGTGCCAAAGGTCGAGGGCCTGTGTTCTATTAAGTACTCAGCACACATCGTCTCTTTCGCTCTCCACTCAGCTCTGGAGAGCTGTGTCTTTGAGAAAACAGATCCCAGCCCAGAACTTTATAGCTCAGAGTTTACAGTAAATCTGCTTCTTGAATAACTCCTAAATTCATAATACAGGAGTAGAATGAAAAGATTTAAAGCTACTTTTCTCATTGAAGAAACGTAAATAAGGGGAAATATCTTCTAAAGCACATACATCTACATGCATTGTAATATATATTTACATATACACATCCTTCTTCTGCACAATAATTGTTTGCAAAAATATATTTAAATACACCATCTCCTTTAAAACCATCAAGAATATTTTCTGTCTTAGGACAGATAATAACTAAGCTTCGAAGCACATTTCAGTAGCATTGATCTTGCAGTCAGCATCTTTTCATTATTCTTGCTCATTTATACGACTGTTTTTGAAAAATGAAGGGTTTAGTTGCTTTAAGGATACTTTTATGTTTCCCTGGAATTATTGCTAATATTTCTCAGAATATTCACTCTTAAATTAAATGTGCGGCGCATTATGGAGCTTGTTTGGGCTTCTTTGTGGCATTTTTATCTCCTTTAACTTCCTTTCTGGGTTATTGATTTTTCAGTATGTTTTACTGCATCATCACTAGCTTTTTCATGGCACTGTTATATGATATTTGAAAATATTTTAAATTAGAACAACAGTGAAAATATAAGTGCAGAACTTGAGTTACCCAAACATTTGTAGAAGTTCCAATACAGATAACTAATTGTGTTGGGCAAGCAATATTGATAAGTGTTGTTGTATTTTTTTAAACACAACTTCTCTGTGTTTAGCACTGCCTTGCCTTATGAGAGTGTAAAAGCACAGTATACTATTCACTTAGACCAGGGGTGGGCAAACTTTTTCACTCGAGGAACACAATGGGTTCTTAAACTGGACCGGAGGGCCGGAACAAAAGCATGGATGGAGTGTTTGTGTGAACTAATATAAATTCAAAGTAAACATCATTACATAAAGGGGTACGGTCTTTTTTTTCAATAGTTTTATTCATTTCAAACGGGCCGGATCCGGCCCACGGGCCGTAGTTTGCCCATGGCTGACTTAGACTGTAAGCTTGGAAATTGGGATTCTTGATGAATTTTGACAATTTGGGAGCATCACATATACAAATTATACCTTTGCATTATAAGCTTATATTTCAAATGTCCATAAAATGATCACATAAGGTTTGTGAGTAGAGCAAAGTGCTTACTATTTTATGTTTTTCCACATCCCCTTTGAGTTAGCATGATGGTTCTCGTGCTGTGTAGCTCAGTGCATTAACGTCATCTGAGCATTGTGACATTTAGGGTAAAATGTCCTGTTCAGTGCCAAGCATTTAGTACTCCTAGCATTTGGCAAAAATACCTGTAACCCCAGAAACTGTGAAGGCCAACATGTCCTCACACATTTTATAAAGCCTAATGTGGATTTAAACTCACTTCCTTTCGCAATCTTAGATGCCAAAAAGCCTTTTCGTTCTCATAGCCCATTGAGCACCTTCCACATTTTCTGTTTTTTTCATTCTCACTCTGGCTCACTCTGCCTTCCAAAAGGATGAGGACAGAAGTGAAGTGACAGCAAGCAGAAGTAACTGTCTAAGGCAGCGATTTTCAATTGTGTGCAGCAAGAATATGTAAAAATGTGAAACCTGACTGTTTAGTCAGAGCCACTGACATCTTCCCCTTCGATTGTCAGATAAAAAAAAATGACAACAGCCAACACAATAGCCATCCAGTGTGAATGAATAAATCAAAATTATACCTATTATTTTTTGTCAGATCAGCCATGTTACATTTTTTGGCATGCCACAGAATTTCAGTAATTACTTTATGTGTGCCATGAGATGAAAAAGGTTGAAAATTGCTGTTTTAAGTGGTAAATTCTAGGTCCCAAGAAGTAATTCAGGGAGGAATCTGGAGAACAGGTCAAATGACATGAGTAGTAATAGTAAAATTTGAGATCATTATTTTGTGCCATTGTCTTCACAGCAAGCCTGGGTGGTAAATACATGTCGTAATTACATAGATCAGAAAATAATGACATAGTGCTTGGTGTGAGTTAGTTATTGCTCAGTGTTGTCCATTTGAGAGAGAGGGTACAGAATTAACTTGCAGAAAAGGAAATGTGTTACAGGACCAAAGAGAACAAGTGTTGGCTTAATTCTATTTCTACTCTCTCCTGCTTTGTGATCTTGAGAAAGATTTTTAAACTCTCTGGGCCTCATTTTTGTTTGTTTATTTGTTTTCAATGATGTTTATCTATTTCCTAGAGTCACTTTGATGATGATACTGTAATCACCATTTCGTAGAGAAGGAAACTGAACTTCACTTTTATAGTTTATACTAGAGGCCCGATGCACGAAATATGTGCAAGGGGCACAGCCCTCGCAGCCCCAGCCGGCCCTCAAAGCCCTGGCCAGCTCTTGAACAGCTTCGTCCAGAAGGTGGTCCAGAAGGTCATTCAGCTGTTCGGTCTAATTAGCATATTAGCTCTTCATTATATAGGATTGTTTAAGTATGTTGGTATCGTAAAAATACCAAGTTCTCTCCTGGCAAGTGTGACTGAGTTGGTTGAGCTTCGTCCCTTACTCTGAAGGGTCTTGGGTTCCATGCCCAGTCAGGGAACATGCCTGGTTTGCAGGTTTGATCCTGGTTGGAGTGTATATGGGAGGCAGCCAATGGATACTTCTCATTCACATCGATTATATATATATATACACTAATAAAAGACAAACATGCAAATTAACCATACCTTTGCTATGCCTTAAGCCACGCCCGCCAGCCAACCAGAGCAATTATATGCAAATTAATCCAACCAAGATGGCGGCCGGCAGCCACAGAGAGCAGGAGGCTTGGTTTCTCCAATGATGGAGGAAGCCAAGCTTCCCAGCTGCCGCAGTGGGCTCTGAGCTCCAATCAAAGCAACAAAGTTTCAATTATAGAAGGTAAATAAACCCCAGATACCTGCTTTCAGCCGGCCATGGCCACAGAGCTGGAGTGAGCAGGAGGCTTCCCTCCTGCCCACCCTAGCCAGCTCTTAGCTCCTCTCAAGGCTACAAAGTTTCAATTGTAGAAGGTAAATAAATCCCAGAATAAAAAAGAAAAAAAGGAGAGGCTGGGAGCTTCTGTTGCCGGGGATCTTGGCCAGCCTGAAAATGGCCCTCAGCCCCTCACCCAGACTGGCCAGGCACCCCAGTGGGCACCCCCCACTCTAAAGGTGGTGTGGCCAGCCTGAAAACAGCCATAAGCCCCTCACCCAGGTTGGACAAACCTCCATGGGGTGAGGGTCCCCACTGGGGGGGGGGCTTGACCAGCCTGCAAACAGCCATCAGCCCCTCACCCAGGCTGGCCAGGCACCCCAGCAGGACCCCCACCCTGAACCGGGACACCCTTCAGGGCAAACCAGCCGGCCTCCACCCATGCACCAGGCCTCTATCCTATATAATAAAAGGGTAATATGCAAACTGACCCTAACAGCAGAACGACTGGGAATGACTGGTCACTATGACACACACTGACCACCAGGGGGCAGACGCTCAATGTAGGAGCTGCCCCCTGGTGGTCAGTGTGCTCCCACAGGGGGAGCTCTGCTCAGCCACAAGCAAGGCTGATGGCTACCAGCACAGTGGTGGTGGTGGGAGCCTCTCCCACCTCCTCAGCAGCGCTAAGGATGTCCGACTGCAGCTTAGGCCTGCTCCCCGCTGGCAAGTGGACATCCCCCGAGGGCTGCCGGGTTGCCAGAGGGATGTCTGACTGCCAGCTTAGGCTCAATCCCCTAGGGAGCGGGTCTAAGCCAGCAGGTGGACATCCTCCGAGAGGTCCCAGACTGCAAGAGGGCATAGGCCGGGTTGAGGGACCCCCCCAAGTGCACAAATTTTTGTGCACCGGGCTAGTATGTATATATGTGTGCATATATATATATATATATATATATATATATATATATATCCCTCTCTCTGAAATCAATAAAAATATATCATTGGGTGGATTAAAAAAAAATAGCAAGGTCTTTCAGAAGTGAGGAAATTTTGTTCCTCTAGCCTTTGCAGTATAATTTGGTTTATTAATAACAATATATGATAATTCATTGTGCTTTTACTCTGTGCCAGGCACAGTTATAACTACTTTATAAGCTTACTGGTTTAATCCTCACAGCAACTTCCTAGTTACTTAGATTAAACTAAGTTGCCAAGAAAACATTATCCAAAAGGGACTTTCAAAGACGGGGATACAGACTTGCTTGGACTAGTAAATTATATGTAAATACAAAAATTATCTTTGCTAACAAGCCTAGAAACATCAGCAGGACCCAGGTAAAATACATGGCAGGTTTTGGGTGTGAGGTTTCAGAATTCTGTCTGGATGTGGTTATGATGATTTTTGTGCTTGAGTAAATGGCTTCCACATTTGCTCATGTATGTATAATTTATTTAGATGGGTGTCAGAATTTTTATATACTTTTCTCAAATCTGGCTTTTCCTAGGAAAACAGTAACCAGTGATAAAATCTTTGGTCAGGTTGAAACTTTCCAGGTGGTAAGGATTAGTATCTAGCCAGTAACAATGTCACAGCAGTGTCATTTTTAAGAGCTATCACCCCTTTTACAGTGTCAAGAGCTATCACAGTGTCAAGATTGTTCTACTGATAAAGGGTCGCAGTCTCTGCACACATGGCTGAGTCTATAAGGTAAATTGACAACTCCCGCACAATTATATCTGGATTGAAATATAACTTTATAATAGGCTTAAATATAAGTATCTGCAATGATAATGTGAAGACCGGAGTACTCCCAAAACCATTTCATGAAAATGTAATGTGATGGAAAATCGATATGTTTATTTATCATAAAAGTCATAACTTTAAAACTATTTAAACTCATAGTTAATATTATTGAACTTAGTTGGCAGTCATGTATTGAATATTCATATAATTGAATAAGTTTCTGTATTATATATTAATTAATTGCTATAGTATTACATTAGCATTATTTGTATAACTGTTTTTACAGTTTATAAGCACATATACCGGTATATATTATCTTATCAGTCATTTATAGCAGTCTTATATTGTAAATATTAGTATAATTAACATCATCATCTACTTTTCCAAAATGAGGAACTGAAGTTCAGAAAGTATTTTCCATGGTCACCAGAACACAATCATAAAAGTACTATCTTTATGAATCAATTACTTATAGGCTACATGGGGAAAAAATATGGCATTCTTATTTTATATAAATGTTTATTCTTTGAAAAAGAGTTTTATAGCTACAAAGGAATGAATTCGAAAGCAAGCTAGCCAGGGCTTACATCATGGTTGTGTTACTACCTGTGGTACTTAGAATGCTTCCTGGCTAGCAAGGGAGGAGGAATGATCCTGTTTCTTCCTTACTGAGGTCATAAAGCTGTCTTGAGACTTTCTTCTTGCTCCTAAAGAGTAATAATAATAATAGTAATAATATCAAAAAGTGAAGCAGTATCTTAGACAACTAATATTATCAAAACACTCAAGATGAAATAAATAAGTTTTCATATATTACCTCTAATCATCACAAAACCCTTATAATGAGGTATTGCTGTTATTATTCTTAAGAGAAATGCAAGTTCATAAAATTGGTATAATATACCCGAAGTCATACAGCAAATTAAGCTGCATGAATCAGTCTTATTTCATTACCCATATACCTTCCTCCTATGATAAAATTAACTAAATCTTTCATCAAAGAGAAACCTCTACTATGAAATGTTGTTGTTTTTTTGTTTGTTTGTTGTGCTCTTCTCTGTAAGACAAAATTTATGGAAACAGCACTGGCTGAAAACCACAAATTATATATTTTCTAATTCTACTTTGAAAAGGTATGGAGGAAAACTGCTGTCTTTTCAAGAGAAATGCTCCACAAAATTAAGTAGAAGCAGTTCTCCTACAGTGATTTTTCAAAGAGGAAATAGGATAATTGGAATTTGATTAATAAGAAAACATTTTTTTGCATTACACAGATGACTACTTGTTACTCTATAATCAAGATCTGTATCCAGGGAACATAGGAATAGTAATTTTATTTTCCCATGAGGAAAACATAAAAACACAGAGGTGATTATGAACAATGCAACAATCAAAAATGTGAGGTCTAGATAAAAAATAAAAGCAGAATCTAGGACTATCTGAAAAATTGAAGGGCAAAGGAAACATCCTTATATATGTATTGGAAGAATTTTGCTTAAATTATTATTTTTCTATGCCATAACAATATACTTAAAGATGTGACATATGCCTTTGTTATTAAGAACCTGAACTTCCCTAAGCAATTCATTTTATCCTCTCTTAAAATGTATTTTCTCTCTTCAATTTTGTTTAGAAGTAAAGCTAACATGTTATGAAAGAACAAACATCATGACAAAAATGTAAATTGTCTAATGTGGATGCTAATATAGAGTTCATTTATCTTATGCTTTTTCTTCAATTTTCCATGAGTGTATTATTTTAAAATATAATTATAGAAAACTCAGTGTGGTTATGGGTCTCATGCAAGCCTTCAGTGCACTATACCATATCAATATTGGTAAGCATTTTCCCATAGGTTTACTTCCCGTTTGCTTTTTAATGTCTTTTTTTTAAAGTTGCTGTAGACTGAGTTTTTAAAATTGCTCTCCAAACCTCACATGTTATATTTATCCATCATCTGGCAAAAACAATGATTCTTTCTCAAACACTAACCAACTATATTTTATGTTTAGGATGGAAGCATTGACACTCTATTTCACTTCAATAGGCATTTTTAAAATAAGAAATAGAAAATATATTTGCTATTAGTCAAGGTTTTCCAGAGAAACATACTCAATAGGATATATATTTATAGATTCAATATAAGAAATTGGCTTACACCATTATGGAGGCTCCAAGATTTGCAGTCAGCAAGCTGCAGATTAGGAGAGGTGATGGTGCAGTTCTACTCTCAAGGCAGGTAGGCTAGAGATACAGGAAGGGAAGGGCTGATGTTTCAGTTCAAGTCCAAAGGCAGAAAATAAATAATGTCCCAGCTTAAAGACAGTCTGCGAGGAGAAATTTTCTCTGAATTGCAGGTCAACCTTTTTGTTCTATTCTGTTTTTCAACTGATTAATGTTGTCCTGGTCAAGTTGACACATAAAATTAACTATCACATTTTCCTTGAAATCTTTATCTTAAAAATATTTTCTAGGCTTTTATCTGGAAGAGCGAAGTTCATTGATAGCACTTTTTCTCCAGCAATGATCTATATTCTCCTCCCCCACCCAACAGTTTATCTGCCAGAGTGGTTTAGACAGATATCCTGAATTTTCACATAGACTTCACTAGGTAAACTCTGTCACATTGCTCAACCTTCGTAAGCCTCATTTGCTTGTCTGGGAAGTGGGATCTTAATTATATCTATCTCATGAATTGTTGTGAGGACTTAGCAAGGATTGTAGCATCCTCCCTTCCATCATCATCACCAACACACAAAAATTCTCTCTCTCTCAATCCCTTCATCTTACTTTTAAAAATCTTTTTTATTAGAACTTATCAATCTATTTTTCTATTATAGATTGCTGTTTAACAAATCACCTTAATACTGGGGAACTTAAAAACAGAATTGATTATCTCTTTTCATGGTTTTGTGGATTAACTACAGCTCAGTTGCATAGTTCTGCTCCATATCGTTTCATTTCAGGTTCCTGCACTTAAGTGAGGGTTTTCTGGGCGGTTGGAACATGAAGGACCAACTTACTGGCCTGTTAGTTGTTAGCAGCTACATTGGTGATACTTCAATTTCCCTTTATGTTACCATTCCTTATCTAGAAGTTTAGACTTGCTTCCTGTTTAAAGCATGACAGTTGGGTTCCTAGAGAACAAAGGTAGAACATAGACTCATTATGGTACAGGCATCACCTCACTGTCAGCTCATGCTGTTGTCCAAAGTGAGTCATGTGATTAGTCCAGATACAAAGGTAAATAGGCTCCACATCATGAAGGAAATATTACCGTGTACCAATGGAGAGAACAGGAATTATTAAAGGCCATCTAATGACATTCTCTCCTAGTATCTTACACACTTGTATTAGTTGCTAGGGCTGCCCTAATAAAATAGCACAAACTGTGTTTGGTAGGGTTGGCTTCTTCTGAGGGCTATGAGAAAGAATTTGTTTCATGCCTCTCCCTTAGCTTCTGGTGGTTTGGAGCATCCATTGATGTCCCTTGGCTTGTGGAAACAACCCATGATCTTCGCTTTCATCTTCACCTGGCATTCTTTCTATTTGTATGTCTATCTCCAAATTTTCCCTTTTTATAAAAGATCAGTGATGTTGGACTTGAGCCTATCCTACTGAGCTCATTTTAACTTGATTAGCTTGTAAAACCCTATCTCCAAATAGGGTCACATGCAGAGGTAGTGGGGCTTGTTTCAAATATACATTTCAGGTGGATATGATTTAATACATACAAATATTATAATGTATTTAGTCTATTACAGTCTATGTCTATTGTTTCCTATAATCTTTCCTCATTCTAATACTTTATGATAACAGAGACTTGAATTCTTTTGTTCGTTTGTTATTGATGTATCTCTTGTCCCTAGAACAGTACTTGATATTGGATAAGCATTTAATACATTTTTATTGAGAGAAAAAAAATAGTGATGTTTCCCCAAATGTTAGCATATTGTCTGTCATATGAAAAGTACTAACAATTATTATCTCTTATTACTGCAGTGTATTTATAGATCCTAAGGAGACATCTTTGAATGTTAGTTTCCAAAACATTCAGGAATGACTATATATTATTGTGAAATTATTAAACATGACAGAATCTGAAAATTTGTAGGAATGCATTTCTTCAAGCTGGGTTAATTAGTAAAATGTTTATTTATCATGATGATTATTCTATAGTTTATGCAATTTATGGAGTCATTCAGAAAATATATAAATGTTCCTATTTATTTCTATTCATTATCTAGATTGAGCACTCACTGATTCACCAAATACAATAAAGAATATCTTTGGTTGTTTTCTAAATTCAAATATATCCATAAGATATAGGATGATCATATTTCCAAATATGTCTTACAGGTAATTTTGAGAAATTATTTTGTTAAATATCTTCATTAAAGTTATTTTAGAAAATAACACCATCTGGGGAGAAAAAAGGACAACTATGCATCACTAGTAGAGTTTGAAAGTATCTCTGTTTATTTTAGACTTCTCATCATCCCTCTTTTAATAGTTAAATTACAGTAGAAATTTTCTAGTATACCTAGAAGAGCCCAGAAGAGCCACTATAAGTTTAATAGTTGCAAGTGAGGTTATTTCACTTTAGTAATATATAGGTCATTTACCTACAGAGTAATAGTAAAGGTAACTCTCCTCAGATTAACACCATATGCTACCATTCAAAATCATAAATGCTGGTAAGCAAGTCAACCATTAGTCATTGAATCCAAGAACACCTTCATCAGATCAGCCTCCAATCCAGGCATTTGAGATCCCCAGAGTTTGCCAAATCATATGGGTGTGCAGAATAAATTAAAGTTAATATATTTTCCAAAAGAGACCATATGTTTGAGCAGACTGCATTGGTCTTGTTGCGGGAATGTAAATAATAAGACAAATCATGTCTAACTTGACATAAAATTGAATTAGGACCGGAAGGAAGATGAAAATTTTAGTCAAGGAAGCTAGGAAGCTTAACAGATATCTTTCTGAAATTAATAGAAATAAGAATGATGACAAAACACCCTTAATCAATCACCCCCCCGAGAGACAGAGATAAAAAATATTGAATGTAATAATATGAGTGTTTTCAGGTTTCTCATAACCATATCATATGAAAAATTTATATAAAGCCTGATATTAATTTCCATCTAGCCCACATTCTAGAATCTAGGTCAGTGATTTTCTGGTGTGCCACAAGAATTTTTAAAACATGCTGTACCTGACTATTTAGACAGGGCACTGACCTCTTTTCAATTCGATGGTCAAATAAAAAAATGGCAACAGTCAACACCACAATAGGAGTCTGGTGTGAATGTCCTATCCGAACCACAAATATATAGGTCATATAATAGAGTTACTCTTATTCTTCACATCGCATAACATTGCATATGATTGGTTAAATTATTGGTACCAGAAATCCTTATATACAAGTATAGGCATCTGACTTTTTAAAAAGTCACTTAGACCAAAAGGAGTAGGTAATTACTATTATTTTTACTTTGAAAAACAATCAAAATTATACCTATTTTTGTCTGATTGTGAATAAACATATTACATTAGTACTTTGTCTCTTGCTGGCCATTGTAAAGTAAAACTTAGATTAAAAATAAGTCGAAAGTTCCCTGGCTGATGTGGATCAATGGTTGAGCAATGACCTATAAACCAGGAGGTCATAGTTCAATTCTCAGGGCACATGCCTGGGTTTCAGGCTCCATCCTCAGTATAGGTGCATATAGGGGGCAGCCAACCAATGATTCTCTCTCATCATTGATGTTTCTATCTCTCTCCCGCCCTCTCCCTTCCTCCCTGAAATGAATAAAATATATATTTAATAAAAAACTAAGTTTTAAAGCAAAAGTGAGAAAAATAATGCCAAACAAATGTTCAAAGACTAAGAAGATATTTAGTCTAGTCTTGCTTTCTTTGTTGAGATAGCCATTGTTGAAAAGCTGGAGTCCTCATCATTAGTAACCTACTATGGATCCAATACGAATCTGAATATCATGATGGATTTATCTTGTTAATTTTTTAAGTATTTAATTATTTATTTGGATTTCTAAGAAAACTTTTCTTGATTATTCTGAATCCAATCCAGTTTTACTTCATTATAAAATTCAGTTTACATTCAGAGTTGCATCTCAGGAGTTTGATCTTGCTATTTTCAAAAGAACATTTCTTTAGTAAATTTAAAATTTTTTTAAAAATATATTCCACATCCACAAAGTGTTAATAACAAATATCCAATATCCAGGTTTTATCTAAAAACAAGGAAAGGGGACATCTTGAATATTCATTTGTAGGAGCAAATATCATATCTTTCCCATGAGGAGATTACAAGTTTATTTTCATTCAATTTATAATATGTTGTCATAATCCTTTTTTTTCTTTATTGATTAAAGTATTACATATGTGTTCTTAGCCCCCTCATAGACCCCCCCCCCCCGCCCCAACTCATGCCCTCACCCCCTGGTGTCTGTGTCCATTGGTTAGGCTTATATGCATGCATACAAGTCCTTGTTTGATCTCTCCCCTTACCCCTCCCCTCCCCTACCTTCCCTCTGGGGTTTGATGGTCTGATCCAGGAGTCCTCAAACTACGGCTCGCGGGCCAAATGCAAATACAAATATTGTATTTGTTCCCGTTTTGTTTCTTTACTTCAAAATAAAATATGTGCAGTGTGCATAGGGATTTGTTCATAGTTTTTTTAAACTATAGTCCGGCCCTCCAACGGTCTGAGGGACAGTGAACTGGCCCCCTGTTTAAAAAGTTTGAGGACCCCTGGTCTGATCAATACTTCTCTGTCTCTGGATCTGTTTTTGTTCATCAGTTTATGTTGTTCATTATATCCCACAAATGAGTGAGATCATGTGATATTTATCTTTCTCTGACTGGCTTATTTCGCTTAGCATAATGCTCTCCAGTTCCATCCATGCTGTTATAAATGGTAAGAGTTCCTTCTTTTTTACTGCAGCATAGTATTCCATTGTGTAGATGTACCACAGTTTTTTAATCCTCTGCTGATGGGCACTTAGGCTGTTGTTATTGTTCACCTCCATTCATACCCCTGAAGATGGAAGTAATAAAAGCCATCTCTGCCAGGATCAAAGTTGAAAGTATGGAATAGTGTGTAGGTTAATTTTGGGTAGATAACTCTAAAACCATCAATAAAACTGTCTCTTGATTTGTACTTAGTAAGTGTATGCCATCAAGTCTTTAAAAAACATTCACAGCCATACAAAAACATTAAGGTTGAAAAGATAGTCAGTAATCATTCAATCCAACCCCTTCTTTACAAAAGAAGAAACAGGGACCAAAGAATTAAATTTTCTTAAGATCTCACGACAAAAGTTCCCTGATCCAGTTCTCTAGATCAGAACCAGAGTCTACCACAGCTTATTCCATTACAAGTGATAATCATTTTTGTCAGCTATTCCTTTTTAATATTTAGGTTAGCATAAAGGGCCATTTTTAACTCCAAAATTCCCTATTAAAAAGATTTAAGATATGGAATTAGAAACAGGGATATTCACAATTAGAAACAGCTCAACTGTCCAGTTATAAATAATTGGTTTCTACATAATGGAATAATAAAATATTAAAATAACATTGCAAATGAATATTTAATCACTCTAATTACTGCTAAGTGCAAAACAATATATCGAGAGAGCAAAATGGCAAATGCAATATGATATTAACTTGCCACAAAAATGGGTAAATAATGGAAAGTGGTATCCAAGTGTTAACAGTGAATTTATCTGGAGTCTTTTACCTTCTTCCTATACCATTGTATCCCCTCCCCTCATTTTTCATAATGAACACACTTTACTTAAATTATCTAAAAATATAAAACCCTAATATGCAAATAGACCGAATGGCAGAACAACCAAACAACCAGTCACTATGATGTGCGCTGACCACCATGGGATCAGGCAGTAGGGGCAGAATGCAGAACATGACAGGCATCGGCCAAAGAAGGATGGTGGAGCAGGTGAGTGGGGGCACCAGACCAAGGCTGGGTGCCTGTCGCTGTCATCAGGGCAAGCCTCTGGTGGCTACTGAAAATTCTTTGCTCCTGCGCACCGTGGTCCCTCCAGGCACTCCCACCTGTTGCCGGTGCTGGCCCCGCTTGCCCCGGCTGCCAGTGTCAGAGCTGCCACTCACACCCACTTCCAGTGCCCAGTGCTGGCCCCAATCACTTGGCACCATCAGTGGGTGCAAGTGGTGGCTGCCAGCCCCGATCGCCCCTGAGGGCTTCTCTACCTCCCCCTGCTCCTGAGGGGTGTTTGGGGGTGCAGCCTCTGCTCACACCTGATGCTGGCGCCAGCCCCAATCGCTCAGCACTGTCCACACATGGGAACGGTGGTGGCAGGAGTGGGGCTAGTGGCAGCAGTGGCCATAGCGGGAGGGGCTGGGCGGGGGTGCAGAAGATGGGCCAAGACCCGCCCCTGTGCCCACTGCAGCCTTGCAGCCCACAGTTCCTTTCAAGGTGCATCAATTTGTGCACTGGGCCCCTAGTCAGACATATGTTACTTTTAAAACTTCTTTTTGAAGTGTAACTATGGCAAACACTGGAAGTTCTTCTTTTATTCTCACTGTAAGACCTTTTTGCAGATTTATTATTGAGCACCTCTCAAGCCAGAAATAATGTATCTGAATCTGAAAATAGGAAAGCAGTCATTTCTTTTCTTGGCTTTGTACCTAAACCTTCACTGATTGGGTCAAGGAAGGTAAAACACACTTGTAGAATCGGAATTTGAATTTAAAAAATGAGATTCAAACTCCATGAATACATAATTATCAAAAAGTGGTAAAGAAAAAACACACTTCCTAATATATGACTGTCTAATTGTAGAAAATGCTACAATCACTACATATTCCTTGTCCAAAGTAGTAAAAATTGCCAAAGAAAAACCTAACATATAAAAATTAATTCAATTGCCCCCCCCAAACTATATAAAATGCCTCATATAAGAATCAAAGCTTTTGATATCTAATAATACAATGGAAAATAACAGACATAATGATAAAATGTAATACTTAACCTATTAAAAACATACTGCTGACCTATAAAGAGAAGAAATTAATTGGTGGGATAAAAATGATCTCTCTCAGATCTTATTCCCTGCATAAAATTTTAGCTATGAAACATAAAGAGTGATTGCATCTAGCTGGAGGCCCCATAAGCTGTGAAAAACATTTGACTAAGAAATGTGCAAACATAAAATTCACCAAGCATTTATATTAGCCTTTGCAACCTCACATTGTAATTCAGAATGTGGTAGTAAAAAATATATATAAATACACAGTTATGGTTTACAGAACATTTGAAGTAAAATTCTAAAGCACATAAACAAATATACTCAGATTAAAAAGTCTTTAATTTCCAGCAAAGTGATATATATTAACGATAGATATTTAGCAATTCACATAGCCTCGTCAAATGTCAATTTCTGTGAAGACACACAGATAGTACAACCACAAACATTTATAGTCTTGCAAATATTGTAGTGTAGCAGTCATGGTCCTTCATTCAACAAATATTCATTGAATTTTTATCATGTGCTAGGTATTATTCTAGGCACTGGAGGAACAATGCTACATGAGACATTTTTGTCCTCATGGAATTTCACTGAAAGACATGCATCATCAAGTGAAGAGTTATCATGCTTTATTTATCAAAATATAATTGAGACCATATGTACTACATCTAACAATAATTCTGTATAGTGTATAGCTTAAAGGAATAATGCAGATATATATGTCTGTTTACCTGGAAAAATTTGATTCTACTTCTATTTGTGCAGATCTTGGAACACTCTTCAGAACATATGAAAATTCAAGTATGCACCAAAGGCTTGTACATTATTTTATAATTGGCATGGCATTACGCATTAAATTAAAATGTTAAATGTAGCACTACTGCTGCGGAAAGTCTCTGGTTTACATAAAATATTCACGGTGTTGCAGAACTGAGGAGCCTCCTTTTTTATTTTTCTCTAATAGAGAATACATTTCTGGACCAAGAGAAATTTTAAATTACCAAATATATTCATAAAGTGGCTGTACCATTTTATACTCTTATCAACAAAGTGTGAGAATTCCAATTGACCTGCTTACTTCCAATATTTGCAGTTATTGTTGGTAGGTAGAGAGTATTCCATTATTTATCTGTTTTACATCTTTATCCAGTCATCCATTGAACAACACTTAGATTGTTTATATGTCTTGGCTAGCATGAATAATGCTAAAATGTGTAGAGGGGTACATTTTATATTTACAAATAAATGTTTGACAATTTGGGGGGTAGATACACAGAAAAGAGATTGCTGGGTCAAATGGTAGCTCTATTCTTAATTTTATGAAAAACCTCCATATACCGTCTTCCATAGTGGCTGAATCACTTTACATTCCCTCCAATAGTCTAGGAGACTTTCTTTTATGCTGCACAATGAGCAGTGGTTTGTTACAGCAATCTTAGGAAACAGAACGTACAGATAAGTGATAGTGTCTCTTAGTAATTGAACTGAGGAGAATTGCTGGGTTATAGTGTCTATACATCTACAAATTATTAGAGATCATAATATTTTTCCATACTTCTATTTTTTGTATCAATAGACTAATTTTTATAAATGTGATGGGAAAACAGCATTTCACTGTTTTTATTCACCTTTCTGTGATTACCAGAGAGATTGTGTACCTTTTCATATTTTTTTTCACTCAATTATATTATTTTGTTAATTATCTATTTGTATGATTTACTTATTTTGTGTTTGTGAGTGGGATATAGTTTGTCTTAAAAAGTAACATGTAGGGTGGCATAATGTTTTCTGGACACTAAATCTCTGCAAATAGCTTCTCAAAGCTTATGAGATGTGTTAAATGTGTGTTTATTGTCTTTTTAGTAGAAGTTATTTATTGTGTTTATCAGTCTTATTTTATGTGTTGTTCTTAGTGTTTGTGAATTAATTTATTCAACTACTACCATAAAGCTATTATCCATGTTATTCTTAAAGTTTGATAATTTTATTTTAATATTCATGATTATAATATATGTGGAAATTATTTTTCATGGGATGACATAGAGATCTACTGTTCCATAAAGAAAATCAATGTTCCTTTCACCATTTAGTGCCAATATATTTGTATATCTGTTCCGCATTTGGTTGTAATGCAACCTCTGCCCTATAAATATTGTGTGTGTGTGTGTGTGTGTGTGTGTGTGTGTGTCTTGACTCTATGGGCTTTCTATTCTGTTCCAGTAATCAATCTGTCTATTATTTCCTCTATATCATGAGGTCTTAATTAGTATACTTATAAAATAGTTTTGATATATGAGAGGACCAATGACTTAACTTTATCCTTCTTCAAATATCTGTGTATATAAAAGCCTAAGCATCTGGCCAACCGGCCAACTGACTGATAGCGCTGATGCATTCTGACCACCAGGGGGTAGACACTCAATGCAGGAGTAGAAACCACAGGCATGGAAACACAGAACAGACTGATGAATATCAGAGGGAAGAGGGGAAGGAGGGGGGTGGAAAGAGATTAACCAAAGATTTTATATGCATACTAGAGGCCCGGTGCACGAACTCGTGCACCAGTGGGGTCCCTGGGCCTAGCCTGTGACCTCTTGCAATCTGGGACCCCTTGGGGATGTCAGAGAGCTGGTTTCAGCCTGATCCCCACAGGCCAGGCCAAGGGACCCCAGTGGTGTATGAATCCGTGCACTGGGACTCAAACCTTAGAAGGATTTTAATTTAAATTGCATTGATTTTACAAATTCATTTGGTATTATTTATATGACATCTTTTAAAATATTTTTTTATTGATTTCAGAGAGAAAGGGAGAGGGGAGAGAGACATAGAAATATCAATGATGAGAGAGAATCATTGATTGGCTGCCTCCTGCATACCCCACATTGGGAATCAAGCCCACAACTCGGGCATGTGCACAGACTGGGAATTGAACCATGACCTGGTTCATAGGTCTACACTCGACCACTGAGCCATACCAGCTGGGCTATATGACATCTTTATGGTATTAAATCTTATTATTCAGAAGCACTTGTGTAGCTTATCCTTTTTTTCTTAATTTGGGTAAATACATTTTAAAATTTATTTATAATATTTCATACTCTTGTTTAGATTTATGTATGTGATGTATTATAGGTCTTGCTATTAAGTGTTATGATATATTACTGTTTCATTGGCTTTTAATAGTTTATGAGAACACTGAATTTTTATACTTATTTCTTCACAGCATTTTTATTGTCTTATTACTTTTAATAATTTATAGATACTCTTTTATTTTTTAATGAATTAAATTCTATTACTTGAAAATAAGCTGTAATTGTGTCCCTTTTTTCCAATTGTTATATAAATTATTTCATTGTTTAGGAGGCTCTAATTATATATTTAGTAGCAAGGGTGATGGTGAGCATACTTACTTTCAGCACAGTTTTAGTTAGACTACTATTATGCCCTATTTAAACATGATGTTTTTAAAGCTTCATTGAATACCTTTACCAAGGTAAAGATTTTTTTTTTAATTTTTAGTTTGCTAAATTTTTATTTTTTAATCCTCACCTGAGGAAGTTTTCATTGATTTTGATAAAGAGAGAGAGAAACACATTGATGTGAGAGAGAAACATTCATCAGTTGCCTCCCAATGCATGCCCAAAACAGCTGTCAAACCTGCAACTAGTTATGTGCCCTGACAGGGAATGGAACCAGAAATCTTTTGGTGTACAGCATTCCAAGTAACTGAGCCACCTGGCCAGGACAGTTTGCTAAATTTTTTATGACTAAGTAGTGATAAACTTTATAAAATTTCTAAATAATAGCCAGCGAGTAGTCATGCAAACCTTACCCAATAACATAAATACTCTTGCTAGCAGGTGACAGGTTGTACTCCATTATAAAAAGTGTGTTTCTGACATGCATTTACTTAATCTTTTTTTACATGAAGCTTTGAATTTCTTCAAATGTAGACATTAAACATGTCACCAATTTTAAACTTAATACAGGGCATGAAGTGTTTATAAGAACTGTATGTGTTTCTGAGTGTTTATGTACTTAATCAAAGTATTTTATGTTCTTTTGAGTAGATTATTTATTTAATCAAGGGTTTAAATGTTTTAGGAAGTGTAAAATGGCTGAACCATATGTAAGATTTCAGAGGTACCCTGGAAAAAAAAGTGAATGAAACATGAGAGGAGAGATGAAATAGATTATGAAACCAAAATGAACTTCTGTGGGGTAAATACTAGCAGAAACCCCAAGAGAAGAAAGCCTGGATATAAGAAACCACAAAACATAGACACTGTGGCGTAAGATATGCAAGATACTGAGGAACAGAAGTTAGCACTTAAAATAAATGCAATAATATTTTTATTAACAGCTCTTAAGATTGACTAGAAGAGTGTAGGTTACGCTGAGCAGAGCCAGTTACTGTATGTTTTCCATCAAGCACTGGAATGTTTTGGAAGCTCTAGTATCCCACTTCATATGTTTCTGAGCATTGCCTAGAGTGCCTCACTTCCCCTTTTAAATACATCTAGTTCTATGAAGTCTACACTTTCTAATATGCTCAACAGTGCTGGGGACATCAAATTCATCATGGTCACATGAGCATACTATGAGAAACACAAAAGAAGTGAGAATGAAGGAAGGAATAGCATACATCCTTTTGTATCTCATAGTCACTCTAAGGCTTCACTTATTAGAAAGATGAGGAAAATGACTTCATTATTTAAATTATCCTCTCTGTACATGTGTGTCTGTCACCTCTCTGTCTCATTCACCTCCTTCATGCTTTTCCTTTGATTGTCTGTCTGTGACTATATCTCTCTCTGTGTTTCCAACTCTCTCTTCTACATGCATAGAAGTAAATTATAGAACAGACTAGACTTATTTATCTTAAGGAATAGATGTCCTAACAATAGCAGAATGTATGCTACACAAGTTCTATGTGCCTAAGTTAATTAAAATTATTCAAATAAACGAAAGTGGTTATGTTCATCATACAAAAAGTAAAAATTAAGTTTTCTTATCTTTACGAAATAAGTTGAAAGAGCCCCAAACTCATTCACTTCTAATTGACATAATTTATATAGCAATGATCTCAACAGTGACAGTTAAAAATATTTTCTCTTTTACTGAACTTTTATCCTAAAAATTAAAAATCAATTTAAAATTATTTTTACATTTAATAAAAACAAAACAGATGCATAATAAAAAGGGAAAATAAAAACTAAGAACTAACTTCATAAAATGTGGACAATATGAACAATTATACTACTATTAACAACAAATATTAGGCAACAAATGGGCAGGCAGACAATATAATAAAGGTGTCATATTTCTTCACAATAATTTATACATTCAATAAAATTGAAAAATATTCTGTATTTTAATGAATTTTGCTAAATTGATTTTAAATCATATTTGGACCTATAAATATAGATAAATTTAGGAAAATTGTTAAAGACAAGCAGCAGCTCAGCCAATGTGGCTCAGTGGTTGAGCATTGACCTATTAACCTGGAGGTCATGGTTCAATTCCCAGTGAGAGCATGTGCCCAGGTTATAGGCTTGATTCCCAGTAGGGGGCATGCAGGAGCCAGCCTATCAGTGATTCTCTCTCATCACTGATGTTTCTATCTTTCTCTCCCTCTCCTTTCCTCTCTGAAATCAATAAAAATATATATTTGTAAAAAGGCAAGCAACAAGAGATTTTCCTGTTACAAAAACATGAATTAAATCAACCAAAATTTAATAATATATTAGTAGAAAAATATGCACTCAGCTTAAGGGGACATACAAGGAAAACACTAAAGTATACGAAAATAAATTACATAGTAAATATAACATTTAAATTAGTAAAAATAAGAATATAATTTGATAAGTAGTATCTAGAAATGTGGCTAACCTTTTATTAAAAATAAAATTAAGTCCCTCCCAGACAGAATGAGGTCCTAATAAGTGAAGACTTTTGTTTTGCCGATTAGTTGTTTTTATTAGTGTTATGGTCTCTGTGAATTATTGCATAAATCATGATTCCTTTTGTATCTCTGGCATTAAATCCTCAGAGACAAGTTGGCCTACTCTTAGAATGTATTCAAGAAATTCAGGCTTTGCATTTTTCTGTTAGTATAATTCCTGTCTTTATATTGTGTCTCAGCCCTTCCTTTATTTACTTTTCTTTTTAAAATGTACTGTTAATATGCATATTTAACTAATATAGACTAAGCTTTTAAAACCTCTCTTTTTACAAGTGATATGCAAAATAAAGTAGGTGAGTAGTAAGTACCTACCAAATGTTATACATGCTTTATATTTACTTCATTTAAAAAAAAACAAAAACACCCTGAGATCTATATTATTGTACCATTTTATCAAATGAGGATATGGCTTCTCATAGGTGTTAAGCAGCTTGTTCAAGGAGGCAAAAAGACTCTGTTGGGTGTGATGCCAAAAGGTCTCTCTAATTGTAAGAATTCTAAATTGGCCAACTCTTTACCATTATCTTAGGTTCATTATATTTGAAGGGCAGTAGTAGTTATAACCTCATGTTATTATAAATTAGAATGATGAGGTACCTTTCAGCATGTTTTGTTGGATTTCTTTGCAGTCCATGCTATATTGTGTCTTTAAATTAAAGCCTTTTAACATCACATGCAACCCATCATTAGCTCTTCACAAAACCAAAGCTTCTTGGGCACCACTATCATGCATTCCCAGTGCTTTGATCACTCAGTTTCAAAGCCATGCCAAGTTCTCCTCTCATTGCATGGCATTCAGCTCTTAGGAGCTTTTCATTTTTGCCTTTATGCAAATAAACAAATGACTGGAACAGAAAAGCAAATCAAAGATGAAAGTCTGTTTATAAGAATGCCAAAACAACGTGTTTATCTTTGTTCCTATCACTCCCCTTAATTCTTCAAAATGACACTGAATAGGAGTAATTTAATCTGAGTATTAGAAATAACAAGCAGATAGATGGCTCTGCAGAATAAACACGCATAAATCTTAGGGAGTCTAACACTTGATTAATTTAAACCAAATTAATAGCAAGCATTCACTGAGGTTATGGATGCCAGTAATTTATCTGAGATTATATATATATATATATATATATTCCACTTCATTCTTTTTTACAACAGTACAAAACAGCTACAACTATTATGAACAACTTATAAATGAGGATACAAAGGGAGAGTAAATAGTTACCTATGCAAAATAATGCAGCTAGGAAATGGCATCATCAGAACTCAAGCATAGACATATCTGAATCTATATTATTGTGATATCCAAGTCATTAGTATTTATTGTGATATCCAATTCATTGGTATTTTGGAAAATGCCTTATTGGTACTTCTGTACATTACCAAGGGGAAATATTATTGTCTCAAGATGGAGTGAATTAAAGAATGTGCTTATCACCTCCCTCTAATTTGCCATGTTTTGTTTCAAATTTTCAATATTCCTAGACTGTTCAGCTTTACCCTGTTTTTTCATACCATAATAAACGTATCATGTCCTTCATTTTTCCCCAAAAACACATCATTACATTTATCAGTTCTGTAGCTATTGATAGACATGCAGAGATTCAAATTTCTTTAGATCCTTGATGTGAAAATTGAAATTCAAAGTCTTCCTCATATGAAATAGTAAAATATTTTAAAATAATTATTCATTAAAGCAGATATAATTTCTCATTTTTTATTTGGAATTTTTTAAATAGTCAAATAAAAAGTAATTGTGAGTTCACTGTCGTGTGTTTGGTGGTTCAGTGGCTGTTTCCTCATCATTCATTTCATTCTGTTCATATTGTGTAGCTGCCCTGCAGTTGGGTGGTGTTGAGTGTACTCCCAAATCTAGAGGTGGACACTCCCTGGTCTAAAATAATCAAGGTAACTCCACCTGTTTTTCCAGTGATTCATTTAGGTTCTTTTTTTTAAGCATATTTTTTATTGATTTCCAAGAGGAAGGGACGGGGGGAGAAGGAGAGAGAGAGAAGCATCAATGATGAGAGAGAATCATTGATCGGCTGCCTCCTGCATACCCTCTACTGGGGATCGAGCCTGGGACCCTTCAGTCTGCAGGCTGACACTCTATCCACTGAGCCAGACCAGGTAGGGCCTTTCAGGTTTCTTGAACTAAGATAATCAGCAACTTGTATGTTCTTTGCCATAAAAATGTGTTAAGGGTATTTAAGCAACAGACAACTGAAGACTTTTATTGAGTGGTGGTAGAAACATAGTCTCTCTATCTCTGCCTCTCTATCTTTGAAAACCCTTAGCATTGATTACTGCTGTCAATCATTCTATAAACACAAGGACAGAAAAATAGATTTGCAGCAATTGAGCAAAGAGGGAGAAAGACACTGGATCCTAGATAATACCCCTAAGTCAATAGTATCTACTAATCACATAGGTGTCCCTACCTCCGGAACCCTAGTTTGTAGAGTCAATAAACTCCCTGGTTTGAGGTAGGTCTTCACTCAGATTCAAATGAAAGCATCTAATTTGTACTTCTCCCAAAGCTGATGGCTGTAGCATGGTTATGGAATTTCAGCTCAAATCTTGGCTCTGTTATTTCAAGATGTATGATCTTGAAAAAGTGACTTAACTTCTCTGAGTTTTACTTTGATTATCTATAAAAGAATGCTTACATTGGTTATTGTGGGAATTAAACAAAATACCATGTGTAAAACCACTTGCGCTGCACCAGTTGCACAATAAACGGCTCTCATATTTAATGGGGAAAGAAGCAATTTCATCTCCATTAATCTCTTCAAAGTAAGTTCATCTGGTTCCAGGCACTTCGGTTTTCTGGCATTCCTTTTTTGTACTACAGAGCCATATTTGGTTATATTTTTTCTTAGCTAGTATTTTTGAGTACTAAGTTTGTTTTTCCTCCTCTAAAATATTATTCTTTTTGAGAGGAACTTGGTCTTCCCTGTGCTGTAACTGCTCATGGCACTCAACACAATGTTCTTTGTAGAGTGGGGACTTGATAAATCATTGTTTCTTTCACATGTAAACATATAATGTGAGAACACTGAGTTTAAGGGTAAAGCAAGCACTGAACAGACATTCAGAAAAATATAATCTTTGCCCAGAAGTGTTTATTAACTTCAAATTATTAACTATGATGCACATGAAATCCTATTTTCAAATTGAGACTTTTCTGGGCATTATAAAATTATACAGAAAGAAAAAGAGGAAAAATATGAAATACATTTTCAGCAATGGCAATGTACTGGACACTGATACCATACATACTGGAATTTAACATTTATTAACTCTCAGAACATTTATTTATTTATGCATTTATATAACTATTCGACATAGTCTTATTGAGCCACAGGCATTGTGCTAGATGCCGATGAGTTGCTATTTATAAGTTTTTATGTGATATGTATAAACAAGTAATTATAAGGGATCTTTAGGCAGGTAAAAAATTATTATTTCTACTCACATAAAGAGAAGTGGAAACCTTTGTCTCAGGTAATACAGGCCATAAATAGTAAAGTATTTGAATGCAGGATATTGAAAGGATACAATGGAAAACAAGATGTAGTCTTTTCCCACATAGAATAAGATTTATATTACTCAACACATGATGGGTATTTGTTGAAAATATAAATAATGTTGAACCCAGGGCCATGTTCCTCCAATTTCCATGTCATTTCACTATGCTAGGCTACACTCAAGTAATCCACATTTTAGCCATTATTCTGTTAATATTAAGTAGTCTACCATAGATGAATTATATATTTTGGCATGATCAAATTCTATTCTATTAATATATCCATTTAAATAAAAAATCTTCTTTTTAGAGTCTTGTATTTGAATATAAACCTATTTGAATGTACTTGAATTTTACTTAACTGTTTTGATTTGTTTCTGAAAATATGTCAGAATTTAACTTACATATTTTCTATGTAAAAATAAATTGATGAATCAAGTCAAATAAAAAATAACATAAATCAAACAGTAATCAAATCATAGTAAAAGAGTAAATCAGAGTTCTGTCCTATCCCATCATATCACTAACAATTACTCTGGCTCAAATTAAGAGTAATCAGTTATACAAAGAATTTGTGAGAAAATGAATTGAAAAAGGGGTAGAAATTATGAGAGTAAACAAACAATGAAATTGGACTGAATAGCACCCTAGCCCATTGAATAGTATTGAGTAAATTAAGTGTCTTTCCCTAGATACACCCTTCAAAGTTTTTATGCTTCTGCTACGCATTAATCTACTTCAATATTGTGTTATTGTTTTTTATCTGATGCCATTTATTTAATCATACATAAAGAAAGTTAAATCAGCGATTCTTAATCTAGTGTCCACTGGATGCTTTAAGGGATTGGCAATGCTTTGGATATCATACACACATTTATGGATATGTGTGTATACATTCTTAGGAGTATAGATTTTGTAGCTTTCTTTGGATTCCCGAATGAGCCCATTAATAAAAATATTTAAGAAACATCAATTTGCTTTCTTAGTTTATTCCTGCCTTTATGAAACAATTTGGAGCTGCCGGGAGCCGGTCCAGGCTTGCTGTTTCAAGGGACCTGGCATATATGGCATACTGTTCTTAATATGTTTGCTCACCTTCTTGGCACTATGTGTTTTAACCAAGGTCTCTGAGAAAGGTTGTTTCCCCAGGTAGGGATTTTCCCTGAAGTTAGGGAGGGAATAACACCTCTTAACTAAGTGCCAGGCGGGTAATTAATCACTTTAACTATGAACAATCATGCTTAAGCTACATAATCTTTACTCCCTGGAATGGAGATAAGAAACGCCCTAACCTTTGTAATAGAGATTGATAGGATTGAATCAACTGGTATAAATACAGATGTAACAAGACAGCAAGACACAGAACTTAGAACACAGAACTTAGAAGACAGAGAGAGAGACAGAAATTGGCACAGAACCTACACAGAACGTTCTCTAGAGACAGAAGAACTTCGCTGGAGAGAACATGGCAAAAGATCCTGGACAGAAACTAGCCTCAGAACCTAGAGACAGAACCTAGCGAGAGAACATGGCAAAAGATCCTGGACTGAACCTGACTACAGAAATTGGCAAGAGAACCTGACTAGAACCTGGTGACTGAACCTGGCTGGAGAACCTGGACAGAACCTGGCTGGAGAACCTAGCGAGGGAACTGGCTACAGAACCTGGCTGGAGACCCTGACAAGAAAACCCGGCTATGATGATCACCTGAACGCTGCCTCTGTGTCATTCCTTCTTCACCAACTCCGTCCACACCTTTGGGGACCCCTGGACCTGCTGGGGTTGGACCCCGGCATGGAGCCACAGGTTCTTGTTACAGGTTAAATCCATAAAGTCTGCAGCCAGACTGCTTGGGATCCCAATTCCTATTCTAACATTATCTGTAATATAGCATATGGTACCAGCTGTAGGTATGTTATTAAGTATATTAAATGGATGTATCAATATTACCTATCTCACAAGATTATTGAAAAGATTAAATGATATAATGAAAGTAAAATGCCTAGAAATATGCCTAGAATAAAGCATGTATTAATGTAAGAGTTAGTGTATGTATTATAAAAGAGAAGAAAGAATTATGTTAGAGAAAGTATTATGTCATTGTTACTGTGAAAGCCCATCATAACACCAATCATTAGAATGCTATTTCCAAACTATACTTCCTAGAGTGATTGTCATCGCATGGCACACATAAACTAATTACTAAAATTATGCCAAAAATACATTTTTTTCCAGCTGACAAAAAAAAATAGGTATAATTTTTATTCATTCACACTGGATGTTATCCTTGATTGGCTGTCATCATTTTTTTTTTATTTGACAATCTAAGGGAAAAGAGGTACAGTGTGCCTGACTAAATAGGTATTGCATGTTTTAAAAATTTGGGGGACACACAGGTTGAAATTTACTTCTGTAGAGCACTCATGCTCAGAATTGCTATATTCTATGCAAACTGTGTTAAAAGGGCAATTAAGTTTGAGAAACAGTGCACATTGTTTTCTAAATAAAGATTCATGATGCATACTAGTTTCTTAAAAATAGGATTTCCTACAGAAACATTTAAATTTATTTAACTATATATTTTTTCACCACAGAAACCAGTTTGTGGAGGAAATATCTATTATTTTCTTGTGGAGTTTACAATGTAAGTAATGTTATTCTACTGGATGGAGGTCACTTCAGTACAGATAATGAGATGGTATCAAAGTCTAGTTTCTTCTTCAATTAGTATCATATAAGGATGCACTTAGCCATAGTATTTGATATAGTAATTTTAAGTTAAGTGGGTCAACTTAAAAAGTTCTTTATTCTTAGAAAGCTGGGAAAAGCAGAGCAGCCTTTCTCACACAGAAAATGCCCACACATAACAATTCCCTTTTGAAATTGCCTGTAATTAAGGTTCTGATCATAAGTTATTTTGGGGAACCAAGAGTTAAAGGTAATTGAATGGCAATCTGGACATTTTCATAAGTTCACTATGGACACTTCAGCTATAGAATCAGCCAAACATCAAATATTTATCAAAACTCAACATCGAAATACATGGTCAGAATGTAAGTGGACAATGTGTTCTATTGTTTATTCTGTCTTTAGAGATATTTATATTTGCTTTATGTTTTGTCATCAGAAGTAGATTTTGTAAATGATTCATAAAGATTTAAGGTTAATATTAAGTTTATGAAAGAATTGTTTAAAACTTATCTATGCTAGTTTCCAAGGTCTTCCTTAACAAATTACCACAACTTGGTGGCTTATAACAACAGAAATTTATTATTTCATAGTTCAGATGGCTAGACGTCAAGATCAAAGGCTCTCAAAAGAATTCCTCCTTGCCTCTTCCAGCTCCTTGTGGTACTAGTTATTCTTTGGCTTGTGGGTTAATTATTTTTTTTTAATTTTAACAAAAATTTTATTAATAAACTAGAGGCCTGGTGTACAAAATTCATGCATGGGGGGGAGAGTCCCCTCAGCCCAGCCTGCACCCTCTCCAATTCAGGACCCCTCAGGGCATATCCGACTGCCAGGTTAGGCCTGATCCCCGGGATAGGACCTAAACCGGCAGTCGGACATCCCTCTCACAATCCTGGACTGCTGGCTCCTAACTGATCACCTGCCTGCCTGCCTGATTGCCCCTAATTGCCCCCCCTGCAGGCCTGATCATCCCTAACACTCCTGGTCGCCCCATGAAACCTGCTCCTCAGGTTCTTGGTCGTCCTTCACTAACACCCCTGCCGGCCTGGTGGCCCCACACAGCCTGTTTGGTCGTCCGTTCAGTTGTGATGGTCACTTAGGCTTTTATATAGATAAATAGTCATATTCTTGGGATATAACAGTCCTTAAAACACTGCCTCACACTAAAGGCACTAAAAGTGCTCATGTACTTGTCCCTTTGGCTAGTTTCATAGAACCAGGTTTGCTGTGCCTCATCAGGTCCGCATCCCCGTGTGGAAATGGGTTTCCCCTCAGTCAGATGCAGATGGTGACACTCAGTGCCTCGGAAAGGTCAGGAGCTCCTTTTGATTAAACCAGAGCAGAGAAAAACTTAGCATCAGCTCATCAAAGGAGATCCAGGCTTTATTTTTCAACGTCACTCATTCCATTTCTCTCCAGGAAGGGCTGGAATATCTTCAGGATGAGCATAAAGATTCCCTTCCAAATAATAATAATAATAATAATAATAATAATAATAAAAAGAAGAATATACTGATTACTATTTTTTAGTTAAATTTATTGAGGTGACATTGGTTGACATGATCATATGTGTTCCAGGTGTGGGTTTCTATGTTACAAGATCTGTATATTGCCCTGTGTGCCCACCACCCAAAATCAAATAGTCTCCTGTCAATATATATTAGGACCCCTTTCTCTCCCCACCCCCTTCCCTCTGGCAACCACCACACTACTGCTTGTGTTCACAAGTTTCAGTTTTATATCCTACATATGAGTGAAATCATATGGTTCTTAGCTTTTTCTGACTGATTTATTTAACTTAGCATAATATTCTCAAGGTCTGTCCATGCTGTTGAAAATGGAGCTACTACTTGATAACTTCAGGGATAATTTTATAATACTTCCAGATAATTTTATTGTGTTCTAAATGTACTGCTGATATACAACATTACAGTTATATGTAGTAAAATGAGATTATATTGATAACCACTTGAAATTTAGAGACACTAACATTTCAAAAAGTACAACAATGATCTGGAAGAAGAAAAAGAGGAAGGAAGAGGAGGAGGAAGAGGACGAAGAGGAGGACAAGGAGGAGGAGGAGAATTATTATTGCAATGATTGGGGTTGCATTAGAGAATTTGGAGAATTTAGAAACCTAACCATCTTTTCTCCCCTCCTCCTTTAACTTAAGGACTCACAACAAGCTCCCTTCACTAAATAAATTTAAACTGAAGAGAAGAACATTTATGAGATTGTTATGAGTCCAAAAATGTCATAGCCAGTCATGACACACATGAAGCCAAGAAATACCAAGAAAATTAATACAACATGGACAATCCCTATGGTAGTCCAAAAAACAGACAATCTTCAAAAGTCCATATGTTTTTCTTAGCTGAGAATACTATATTTTCTTTTTATTAGAGTCAAAAATGTTTTTTATTATAAAATAATTTATCTTAAACAAATAAAACTAACTTCTATTTTAAAAAACATGCCTTATATTCATAAATACATTTGGCTTTAACCAAAATTTGAAGGCGTTGAAAGCAGAAGCTTATTTCTAAGACATTAAAAATCATAGTGAGTTTTAAATATCAAACAGGACCAAACATTAGGCAACAATGACTGGGTGGTCTTAAGGCAAATATTTTGAACCATGGTTTTCATGCTCAGGGTGCCAAATACACTAACCAAATACATAAAATTTTAATTTTGTATGAATCTATATGGCAGTTTCTGTTTGAAATTATGTTGAAGTTACCAGAACTGGGGAACTAGAAAACTGAAAAAATTATATGAGAACCTGCTTTCAGATAAACGATAATAGTCAATATAAAACTGGCATCTTTGAAAGGGGAACAGATAAGTAAGCTTATTTTTTCCCCAGAGACACTTGTCCCATACCGCTGTTCATGAAAGAATAAAAACATAAAGATCAAGGAAATAAGTCTCACTGAGCTGAGAAGCAAAGTGTTCAGAGAAAACAACAGCTTTGGAATTTGTGGACCAGCATAATAAAGGAGCTCCTCAGAGAAAGAGTTCCCAAGATCTGCAGGGTCTCTTTCTGAATATTAAACTGCACATGCTTAAAGAAAATCCATGAGGCTGGGCAAAACTAGCCAACCAACCTATCAAGGAGCTATTAGCTGAAAAATCTCCAGAACATATACAGGGCTGGAAGACATTTGAATTCCAGCTAACCAGAGTAGAGATTACAGTTAACATTTGGATAGTTCAAGAGGGATCCCAGAGGTCCCACGTTGATGGTAAGCCTAAAGGAGCAAGAGAGTAAAAACTATGCTAGAAGCATTTGAATGGAGTTTAAAATCAAACTTCATAAGAATCAAGGTGATCTGTAAGTAATTTAAGAGTCTACAAAAAAAGAAAAAAGAGCCTTTCAACATCCTTTGAAGGAACAACATAATACCTGTATTCATCAACATAAACACAATGTCTGTCATTGACCAACATGTATTAAACGAGCAAAGAAACAAGAAAATACAAGCATAGTCAGGATAAAAAAGAAGTTATAGAAACAAAACTGGAAATGACAGAGAAAATGGAACTACCAGGAAAAGGCTTTAAACCAGTGGTTCTCAACCTTCCTAATGCTGCGACCCTTCAATACAGTTCCTCATGTTGTGGTGACCCCCAACCATAAAATTATTTTTGTTGCTACTTCATAACTGTAATTTTGCTACTGTTATGAATCCTAATGCAAGTATCTGATATTCAGGATATATTTTCATTGTTACAAATTGAACATAATTAAAGCATAGTGATTAATTACAAAAACAATATATAATTATGTATGTGTTTTCCGATGGTCTTAGGTGACCCCTGGGAAATGTCGTTCGACCCCCAAAGGGGTTGCGACCCACATGGGTGAGAACCGCTGCTTTAAACTGTTATTATAAATATGTTTAAGGAAGACTAGAAAACACATAGCAAGAAGAAAAATTGAAATTATAGAAATAAGCAAATTAAAGTTCTAGAGGTAAGAATACAATATCTGAGATTTGTAAGAAAATTTGAGGAATGGGTTTAAAAGCAAATAAAACAATACTGAGAA
Source organism: Myotis nattereri (assembly GCF_964212035.1). NCBI lineage: Eukaryota > Metazoa > Chordata > Mammalia > Chiroptera > Vespertilionidae > Myotis > Myotis nattereri. The sequence goes on from NC_138075.1 coordinate 220,987,299, forward strand.
TAAAATCAATTACCATGAAGACAAAGAATTGGAAACTACTTTTTAAAAGAGATAGAAGGAAAATAATGGAGGCTAGTGGTTGGAAATTAGAGTCCTGTGGAAAAATATTGAGTGGTCAAATATACATGTAATTAGAGTCCCAAGGTGAAATGGCAGGTGAGAGGGAATGTATAATAATTATTTGAAGAAAGAATGGCTGAATTTATTTCCAAGTTTGAAGAAAACTATAAACTAACAGGTCTAAGAAGTTTAGTAAAACCTACACAGTATAAATACAAGAATACTACAACAAGACACATTATAAATTACTAAAAACTAGTGATAAAGACAAAAATATGAAAAGCAATTAGGTATGGGGGAACATTACAAAGAACACTAACAATAAAAATGATGGTAAACCTTTTATTGAAATAAATGGAAGCCAGAAACATTTAAAGTACTGAATGAATATAAAAATCAACCTACAATTTTTATAGCCAACAAAAATATACTTTATACTTTAAAGTGCAATGAAGACCCTTTCAGACAAGCAAAAGCCAAAAGATTTTATCACTGGCAGCTAACTTGAATATAGAACAAGTAAAGGAAAATCTTCAGACAGAGAAAAATTCTTCATGATGGAAACTCAGAGCTTCAGAAATAAAAGAAGAGCAGCAAAATATAAAATGTGATGGTAGATATATTTTCTTTTGAATTCTAATGCCAATAAAATAATTGATTCTCTGAACCAATAACAATGGTGATAAATTGCACAGTTTATAAGATATGTACATGTACAAGTTAAATATATAAAAGCATTGATACAAAGAATAGGAGTTGGAGTTCAATATATACTGTTGTTAGGTTTTATATCATATATGAAATGGTATTGAGATGAAATTTTTGGACTGGAACCTGGATTCTTTGTCCACCGGAATCGAAGAATGAATCCATGGACAGAAAGTAGTATAGCAAACGTGGAGATTTATTGAAGAATAAGTATAGACTCCCACATAGGGAGGGAAAGGGTCCCACAAAACAGGCTCCCAAGTAGGAGGGGGTAAGGGTCCCACTGAGTTCCTATTCCCTATGGCTTATAAAGGCCTTGATATCCCTTCTGATTGGCCACTATTCCCTTAGACGGGTTACTATAGAAACTCCTGGGCTCAAAGGTTGAATCTCACATGGGACATGTGAGGTTCTCCCCTCTCTTTCCTTATTGTTTTCCAATTCCCTTTGGGCTTTCTTCTTCTCCTTCTGGATGAAGGACTTCCTTCTTTTTATTTTGTAAATATAGACCTTTTGCTGTTTCCAGATCCCTCATTCTATGGAAATGTACCTGTTGCAGCTTTTCAGCTTCCTTATTCTATGGAAATATACCTTCTGCTGCTCTGCAGCCCTCTGCTTCCTCCATGGTCCTCTTATTTTACAAAATTTCTAAAATTTCCTAAACCTGTCCTATTTTACCCCACAAATTTCTGTTTCAATATCATATTATTTGACAGCTTAAAAATGCATATTGTAAATCTTGAATGTGTGTGTATAAACAGTTGAGAATAAATTAGATAAATTGTTTATTTTTCTAAGAACAGGACACTTTCTTTCAAAACAATAATTAATTTATTAAAATGTAAAATCTGACATTGAAAAATACTCTTGAATAACCAGAGTTGACATTACAATCTCATACATTGCAGATGTATAGCTATTTCCTTCACCCTGGTTCAGGATGTACTAGTAATCTAGGATCATGCCTTTTGTTTAACTATAATGTCTCATTAGTCTCTTTATTATGGACTAGAGGCCTGGTGCATGAAATCCGAGCATGGGTACAGTCCCTAGGCCTGGCCTGTGATCAGGGTCATCTTTCCAAGCTGCCCACAGCTGGCCCCGCCCCTTGCCGCCACCTACCCCTGTTCCCCATTTGTCATCAATCCATCGGAGCCTGCCAGCCAGGGAAAGAGACCAAGAGGTGGTTAGTGTGCCTCATAGTGACTGGTCCAGCGGTCATTCTGGTCGTTCTGCCATTAGGGTCAATTTGCATATTACCCTTTTATTATATAGGATAGAGGCCTGGTGCATGGGTGGGAGCCAGCTGGCCTGCCCTGAAGGGGGCCCCCTGATCAGGGTGAGGGTCCCCGCTGGGGGTGGGGCTGGCATAGGCAAGGGGCTGCTGGTGGTTTGAAGGCCAGCCACACCCCCAGCTTTGTCAGGAAGAATGTCTGGAAGATGTCCAGTCTATCTGGTCTAATTAGCCTATCACCCTTTTATTAGTATAGATCATTTCTTCATGTTTTATTTTTCATCAGCTTGATATTCCTTAAGATTACTGGTTGGTTATTTTATGGAATGTTTCACATTTTAAAGTTGCTTAATATTTTCTCAAGATGAAATTCAAGAAATACATTTTTGGAAGAAATGCCACAAAAGTTATATTTCCTTCTCAGTGCATAATAGCAGGAAGAATAAGATTCATTTATTCCCATGTTGGTAATGATAACTTTGATAATGTAGTTAATGAGGTGTCTGCAAATTTCTCCACTGTATAGATACTGATTTTCTCATTGTATTAATATGTAATGCATAAAGATCACACAGCTATGTAATTATCCTCTTTCTCATTAATCTTTAACCAACAGATTTTAGCATCAAGTTATTATTTTCTAATACATCATGACTTCTATATTGCATTGCTCTATAAGAAAGTGTTCTATTTCCTCAGATTCATTTTTTATATTCATTTATTTTCCTATGTAAGTATAGGCTTATAGATTCTTTTTTTATACAATGAGTTATATTTAATATGACAATGCTCCAATTGGCTGCTGGTGACAAATTCATTCAATATTCACTTTTCTGGAGAAGTTATTTTTTTACCATCATTTTTTTAAATTTCTTTTTTAAATATATTTTTTATTAAGATATTACATATGTGTCCTTATCCCCACATTACCCCCTACCCCCCCCCCCCCCCCCCCGCTCATGCCCTCACCCCCCTGTTGTCCATGTCCATTGGTTAGGCCTATATGCTTGCATATAAGTCCTTTGGTTGATCTTTCCCCCTTACCCCCACCCTCCCCTACATTTCCTCCAAGGCCTGACAGTCCAATCAATGCCTCTCCGTCTCTGGATCAGTCCTTGTTCATCAGTTTATGTTGTTCATTATATTCCACAAATGAGTGAGATCATGTGGTGTTTATCCTTCTCTGACTGGCTTATTACACTTAGCATGATGCTCTCCAGTTCCATCCATGCTGTGGTAAATGGTAAGAGTTCCTTTTTCTTCTTCCTCTTCTTAAAGAATACCTTTTAGCATTTCATATAATGTTGGTTTGGTGGAGATGAACTCCTTTAGCTTTTTCTTATTTGTGAAGCTCTTTATCTGACCTTCAATTCTGAATGATAGCTTTGCTGGATAAAGTAATCTTGGTTGTAGGTTCTTGCTGTTCATCACTTTGAATATTTCTTGCCACTCTCTTCTGGCCTGCATGGTTTCTGTTGAGAAATCAGCTGACAGTCCTATGGGTACTCCCTTGTAGGTAACTGACTGTCTTTCTCTTGCTGCTTTTAAGATTCTCTCTTTGTCTTTTGCTCTTGGCATTTTAATTATGATGTGTCTTGGCGTGGTCCTCTTTGGATTCCTTTTGTTTGGGGTTCTCTGCGCTTCCTGGACTTGTAAGTCTATTTCTTTCACCAGGTAGGGGAAGTTTTCTGTTATTATTTCTTCAAATAGGTTTTCAATATCTTGCCCTCTCTCTTCTTCTGGTACCCCTATAATTCTGATGTTGGTACGCTTGAAGTTGTCCCAGAGGTTCCTTACACTATCTTCATATTTTTGGAATCTTTTTTCTTTTTTCTTTTTCGGTTGAGTATTTTTTGTTTCTTCGTATTTCAAATCTTTGACTTGATTCTTGGGATCCTTTTGTCTGCTGTTGGATCTCTGTATATTATTCTTTATTTCAGTCAGTGTATGCGTAATTTCTAGTTGGTCTTTTTTCATATCCTCCAGGGTCTCACTAAATTTATCAGTGGTTTCCATAAAATTCTTGAAAAACCTTGTAAACGTGGTTTTGAGCTCTATAGCCAGTCGTTTGCTTTCCTCCATTTCTGTCATTTGTGACCTGTTTTTTTGTCTCCACATTTTTTATGCTTCCCTGTGTTGATAGAGTGGCTTTGTGTGCTAGGTGTCCTGTAGGGCTCAGTGGCTCAGCCTCCCCAGTTACCTGAGGTGGACACTCTTGGTGCACCCCCTTGTGGGCTTTGTGCACAGTCTCGTTGTAAGTATGCCTTGATTGCTGTTGGTATCACTGGGAGGAATTGACCTCCAGGCCAATTGGCAGTGAGAATCAGCTGTGTCTGCAGTGGGAGAACTTCTGTGTTGAAGACACCCTTCTAGGGCAAGACTTGCTTCAGTGGGGCTTTGGTGCGCACTGAGTGTGCCCCCTGAGTGTGTCCCTTATGGATCTGAGGAGTTGTAATCTGGATGGTCCCACTCTGACCACTGGGTTCACTGGCTCTTGGATCTAAGGTGGTGCTAATTTAGCCTATGCCTGAGGTTACCCAGCAGGAGCTAAGAAGAGAACTGCAGATTCCCCTTCCTTTTTTAGAGTTTGGAGGTGACCAGATGAGGCCCAGCTGTGAAGCAATGCAAGCTGATGTGGGGCCTTGGGCCTTCTCTTGGAAGTTCTGGGTCTGTCTGGCCCAGCTGCAATTTGTTAGGTAATTTTCAGGTTGCAAAGGGCCAGGGCATTCATATGCAAAAGCCTCTGCCGCAGCCGGGGTGGGGCGGGGTCTCAGGGAATCAAAGGGCAGAGCAAGCAGCTATGGCGGATCCTCAGCCCTGCCCTAAGGGGCTGCATGTCTCAGTGTCCCGGTAATTGCTGCAAGCACCTCTGAGGGAAAGCCGCCCTCAAGTTCCGAGTTCTGCCTGCTGCCAGACAGTCCAGTTTCTCTCCATATGAGTCCTGGGTCCCCAGAGACTTCCCGGAACCGGAGTTCAGAGCAGTCGGGAGCTTGTGACTCCGTCCCGATTCAAAAAGACAGCCTCGTCCTCATGTGCCCGCCCCTTTCTGTGCGCGCGAGCCTCCGTACCTCTGCACTTTACTTCCGCAGCTCCTCAGAGTCTCAGTGTGCTTTTATTTTTCCTTCTAGTTGTAGAATTTCCACTCAGCCAGCCTTCCTGTAGTTCTGGATGATGTCCGTTTTGTCTTTTCATTGTATTTTTGAAGTTGTTGTGGGAGGCAGCAATTTCCGGTTTTTACCTATGCCGCCATCTTAGTTTCATTCCTTCTTAAATTTCTTTATTGATTAAGCTATTACATATGTGTCCTTATCTCCACATTACCCCCCCATCCCCCTGACTCATGCTTTCAACCCCTGTTGTCTGTGTCCAATGGTTAGGCCTATATGCTTGCATATAAGTCCTTTGGTTGATCTCTCCCCCTTACCCCCACCCTCCCCTACCATCCCTCTGAGGTCCCATCACTTTTAAAGGACATGTTTACTGGATATAGAATTTAGTGTTGATAATATTTTTCCATAACTTTAAAGATGCCATTCCATTCTCTCCTGGAATACATTCTATTCAAGAAGTGAACCATAAGTTTCACATTTTTGCCAGTGTTCTTGTTGCTTTTCTGGAGTAGATATTTGAAATCCTTACAGTGACTTGTCAGAGACCCTCTTGTTCATCCAATCTTGTATTCCATTCAAAGAGGGAAGTTTCACCTTCACCACAGACAGGACTTGTTGAAACTGATCAGAATGTAGGACAAGCAGAAGGAAAAGGGCATAAGTATGATTCAGCAACTTTAATTACTTAATGATAATTAAATGTAATTATTTAATTCACAAAGCTTATCTAAGGTGGTGGTCTTCCTTGAGACTTGAATCACTGAAGAATACAGAGTTAAATAAAAGAGGGCGATTGTGTCCTGCAGCACGGCTCAGTGGTTGGGCATCGACCTATGAACCAGATTGTGGCCTTGATCCCCAGTGTGGGGAATACAGGAGGCAGCTGATCAATGATTCTCCCTCATCATTTATGTTTCCATCTCTCTCTCCCTCTCCATACCTCTCTATACCTCCAATCTCCAAGAGATTGTCCTGTGGAACTTCATAGTCTTATTAGAAAGAACAAATAGACTTCTGGTTACTGTTTCTTCATATAAGAAGCTTTCAAGTTGCCACTACATCCTAACAGCAAATAAAAAGCTGAACAAACTTAAAAATCAACAACTGGAGAGATGAATAAGCAAATATGAGGAGTTGATGCTTACTGGAGCAGAGGCCCATGAGCAGAAGCCTCCATGGAAACCAATGATGGGGTAGGAAGGTCTGAACTGTACTTGATAAATTGCGAGAGGCTGAGCATGGGCAACTCAGAGAGTTGATAACTCCAGTGGGATGACAAAGGACATTATATAAGGGTAAAGGAGTCAATTATCTTTATACAATAATGTTTAATGTGTATGTGCTTAACAATGGAGCATCAGAATGCATGAGAGAAAAACTGGTAGAACTGCAAGGAGAGGAATCCACCCTTATAGTTTGACACTGCAACAAAAGCTTTCAAAAATAGACAGATTCAGCAGGTAGAATAACAATTGCCAAAAAATATATATACACTGCAATGGGTGTTATGAGAGGGATGTGGAAGTAATAAAAAATACAGCTATTCTGGGAGGTTGGATATATGCCACCTGTGGCCCATTTCTTATTTAGGGGATAACTCAGTTTCCTTAAATGATCTTTTCAAAGTTTAACTGAAAAGTATTTCTTTGTAACTTTTATCCAATACATTATACAGCCACAAAGAAAAAAAAAATGAATCTAGTAGAAGATGCCAACTTTGGGGTTAAAATGGAGCAGTAAATACTGTATTTGCTTTACCTGTTTATGCATCTATCCGTTTCACTCAGATGAGTACCTTAAACTCAACCTTCTTTAAGTGGTAAACTCTATGGCAGACAAAGAGCACATGCATGCATATCCATGATTATATCACCACTACCAGAACCATTCTCTGATTTTCTAATATAATAATAAGGCTCATATCTTATTTATGGAAGCATATATCCACTCTCTTTTGAGAAAATGGCCAAAAGAATTTTCTATAAATTTACTCAACTCAATGATTATTTTCTACAAGGAACAAGTTTTCTCAGCTTTTCTACAGTCAGTGAATGTATATAATTCTTTAAGTTTCTGTAATGAAAATCAAAAGTAGCTTTTAGGACCTAAGTTTAGTTTTAATAGCAGGGTGACTTCTGTATATAGTTGCTTCACCACATTTAAATAAGAATATCATGGGAAAATACATTTCATAGAATTTGTTATGAAAAGTTCTAGGTAAAGAATTTTACCAAGTGAATTCCTTTGGCTCCTTACCAGTAATCTCCATTCCAAATTTATGATCTTGTATGTCTTATTAATACATTTAATAATGGATTTCTTTAACATCAAGATATCAATCTTCTGCAAAGAAGAATCATGTTTGAATGTGACAGCCAGGACACTGAATTGATCTCATTTTGATGCTATCACAAAGGACTTAAAATCATGTGAAGAAGCATACAATTTTACTGATAGGTGATCTCTTACATGTTTCTAATATTAGTGAACTAAAGTATAATGCAGATTGAACCAAATCAAACTAACTTATTTTTTAAATAAATTAGAGGATAATAGTGGTCCATATGCCAGCTAGAATGAAAAAGCATTAAGTATTTTAAAATCCCTGACTTTGCAATCCAGGAGAATCCTGTCTCCAGCACCTAATTAAAGGTGTGCAACTAGGGAAAACACATAACCTCTCAATGCCTTAAATTTCTCATTTGTATAATGTAAACAATTATTCTTAATTCTCAAAATTATGTGAAAATTGCCTGGCTGGTGTGACTCAGTGGTTGAGCATTGACCTATGAATGAGGAAGTCACAGTTTGATTCCAGGTCAGGACACATGCCAGGGTTGCTGGCTCCATCCCTAGTAAGGGGCATTCAGGAGGCAGCCAATCAATGATTCTCATCACTCATATATCTATCTCTCTTCCTCTCCCTTCCCCTCACATCAATTATATATATATTAAAAAGTATGTGAAAATTAATAAATATGTATATTAAAAATAGTGTGGGTGGTTTTCATTAAGTATTAGATGTTACTTTCCCTGTAACATTAATTTATAAATTATTTAGTACAAATGAATGCAACTTAAGCAGTGGAAGAAATATATTATGGAATGAAACTATTATTCATGTACATTGTATACTCATTATTCTCTTGACATTTTCTTCAAGGATGATTATTTTTGTTGATGCTGAACATGTATTCTCTCTGTCCTTACTCTTCCATGCTCTTGTTATCATGTCTATACAGTTTTTAGAACAGAGGAAGAAATCTGCTTTGTCAAAAGTAGTACATACACACACAGGTACACAGAGTTTTACACTACTTGATGAAATCAAGCTGAAGTTAAATACTTTGATTTGTTTACCCTTTGCAAAAAAAAAAGAGATTCCTATGTTTAAGGAGAAAAAAAGAAATTTATACTGAATGTCAAATATCTTATGTAGAGCCACTCATTGATGTGTTAAGTGGAAAGGAATGAAGAGCATAAGGATTGCATTTCCCTGAAAAATGTCTGGGTTTCAAAATAAGGAAGGAAAAGAGCTGAGAGGACCATGTGCTATATCTTGCCGAACCTGAAAGGTTTGAAAAATCGCATGATATAAATGGAAACATGGCTACATTTTCTCACTCTTATTACATCAACATTTTTATAAAAACAAAGGATTGGGCTCTACCAGCTTTTTCCAATTTGCCTAATTTCTTTATAATTCTGAATTTTGTAATGGAAAAGGGAAATGTCATTTAAGGATAAGAATAAAGCATTTCAACTTCTCCTCCACACCTTGGAATATAATTCTGTCTTCAGCTTTGAAAGCCCCATCTAAGCCAGGTCACATATGAATAACCACAATTCTCAGAATATCGCTCAGAGCTTATCATAGTTGGTGATTTATTAACATTTTTATTAAGTAAACATGATATTGTTTTATAGCATGCATTTTAATAAAGAGATCAACATGATATTGACTAGGCATTTATTTTTCTTAACCTTCTTATGATTTTCCATAGCTATTTAACAATAAAAATCTGATTTCTAAATGAGTAGGCCTTTAAACTATATTTTATGTTAAATTTTTTAATCAAACCTTTAGCATTGCACGATATTCAATGTAGTTAATACCACTTAAAAATATCTATAGTCCAGCCTCTTAGCAATTTCTTTATAAAGCTGAATTTCACTTACAACTGGTAAAGTATTAAAAACATTGCAAAATACAAAAGTTTCTTTGAAGTTATAAACAGAAGATGGTTATAAAGTTGTATGAGAAATCAACAAAATATTTACTGTAGAGTTTTCTAAACCTTCATTATTTTTATAGGGCAGAAAGTAATATAGATAGTTTTAAAGTTCTTATAGCAGTAGTCACTTGTTATTACTTTCTTGACCTTTTTTTCAGATGGTTGCCATATGTTTGCCTTAAATACATAGGCATTTTATTTTATTTACTACTATGGCATATCAATTGTTTTGTAATGGAAAAATTTCTCTTAGAACATACCAGTACATTAGGTCCATTCAATGATCAAAAATCTATGCCCCAAAATGTAAGATACTACATGGAAGTGGGTAATGTGGTTCAAATGAATCAAGACAGAATTTAAAGAGTGGGGTCCAAAGTAAACTGTTTTGAAATTCATAATTAGTCTGATATACAAATATCTGGTCCATTTCAGAATAAACTGTATAAACAGAACACTTTAGCGCCTTGTGTATTTGATCTTTAATTTGTATCAATTTTTCAGAATTCTGTTTATTACATGAAATTTAACACTTTTGAAGAATGCAGGCAATATTTTTTATTTTGCTTTGTTTCATTTTGTAGAATGTTTCTCAGTTTGAGTTTGTCTGATGCTTCCTTGTGATAAGATCCAGGTTGTGTTTACTGGACCAATTCTATCTAATAAAAGGCTAATATGCAAATTCACTGTCACTCTGCCACAAAGATGGTGGTGCCCATAGCCACAGGATGACAACACCCAGTCCTCTCAGCCCCGCTGGAGTCCCCTAATCCTGGGGGGGTTGGCCGCTGAGAGTGGGCAGTGTGAGTGGCCTGGCGGAATGCTTGCTTCATTGCCATGGCAATGAGGCAAGTGTTCCACCCCAGCCACGGAGATCCTCTGGGTAGTGGGCATGGAGCGGCCGGGGTGGGGGGGTGGGGGTCGAGGGGGAAACACTTGTGTCATCGCCCCAGAGATGAGACATGCATTCTGCACAGGTCTGAGGATGGGCCTCTGGGCTGTGGAGAGCCTCTGGGCAGCAGGCGCGGAGTGGCCAGGCTCCGCAGAGAGCTAGCGGCATGCAGATTTGTGTGCAGGGCTACTCATGTATAAGTGTTGTATTGTGTCCTTCTTAGTGCATCTTATAAAAAAGCACAATATAGGTTTCACCCATTATTGGTGAATTTGACTTTGATAGCCTGATATAGATGGTGTTTTTCAGGTTTCTTCACTCTAGTATCGTTTTACCATTTCATTTATAATAGGTAAATAATTTTTGGGAAACACATGGGAATTATGTAAGTATCTTGTTCCTTGTCAAGCTTTTACTACTGGCTTTAGTATCCATTTCTGATTCTTTAATTATTCTGAATAGTTTAAAAATAATCTATATACGAACTCCACCATTTCTTCTGCATTTATTGTTTGGCATTTCAATATATAAAAGAGAGAACTTTTCCTCTCTCTTTCTTTTTTCTTTCTTTCTTCTTTCTTTCTTTCTCTCTTTTTCATTGTCTTCCTTCATTTCTTATTTCTTTCTCTATTTCTTTCCATTTCTTTTTATTTCTGTCTTTATTTTTATTGATTTCAGAGAGAGGAAGAGAGAGGGAGAGAAATAGAAACATCAATGATGAGAAAGAATTATTAATGAGCTGCCTCCTGACACCCACACTGGGGATTAAGCCCACAATTGGGGCATGTGCCCTTGACCAGAATTGAACCCTGGACCCTTCACTTCGCAGGCTGACACTCTATCCACTGGGCCAAACTGGTTATGGCTTTGTTTCTGTCTTTTAATATGCACACACTGAGCCCTAGCTGGTTTGGCTCAGTGGATAGAGCATTGGCCTTCGGACTGAATGGTCCTTGTTTCAATTCCAGACAGGGGCATGTACCTTGGTTTCTGGTTGGATCCCCAGTAGGAAGCATGCAGGAGGCAGCTGATCAATTTTTTTTCTCTCGTTGATGTTTCTAACTCTGTATCCCTCTCCCATCCTCTTTGTAAAAAAAAAAATAAAATAAAATAAAATGAATAAGAAGATTAAAAAATGCACACGCTGATTTTATAATGTATTTCTCCATTATTTTTTTGTGCTCAAATTACCCTAGACTTCAGTGGTGAACGTCCATTCAAGCTGCCTCTTTTATCCTGATGATACTTCTTTAAGCACTTCCTTAAAAGGTAATAATAAAGAGCCAGCCACTCAAATATATGTGGCAAGAAGATATTGAAGCCAAACAGTAAATTTAAAAAAGATAGTCAAAGAGTGCTTACAGCAAGAAAAATCTTGGTATTTTCAAGATATCACAAGAATTGAAGTGCTACTAAAAGACATCAATGAGGTGCTTAGAGAATAATAGAGAAATAGGGCCTAAAGACTCTGAAAGAGTTGAATTTCATTCCAGTTGAAGTGAGAAAGCAATGGGAGCATATAAGCAGTTGAAAAATATTATCAGATTGACCTCCTGAGGGATCACTCTGACTGCTACCTGGAAATACAAAAATGGGATAAGAGTGAAAAAAGGAGAACAATGAAGGTGCTATTGCTGAAGCTTAGGGATGTAGCATGGGGGTTTGGACTAGAGGGGTATCAGTGAAGTGGGAAAGAATGTTAAATTCAGGATCTATTTTATAAGTATACCCAATAATGGCTTTACTGAACTGGATGATGTAGGGGGTGAGGGTAAAGGGGGATTAAAAATAAGCCTTAAAAATGTGACCTGAGTTACTAGTTGTGTGATTCTGCCAATAAAATGAAGATTGCTTCTGAAGGAATAAGCCTTTTTGAGGATGGATTCAGAAATTCTACTTGGGGAAGGTTTAAATTTGAAGGACTTAAGTATAAATGTTAGGTTTGGGATATAGCAATCTGAGGCACAAGGCAGTGTTAGTGGTAGGATTATAAACTTGAGAAATACAACCTGTATGTATTATTTAAATTGGGGAACTAGATTAACTATGAGAAAGTTATGCTATCTCTAAAAAACAGTAAATATTTGCTCATTACCATGAAAGTGTCAAATTGTTATTATTTGCTTGATAAGTTGATCCTTAACTAAGTCAATAATAATAATAAATAATAATAATAATAATAATAATAAATTCACTCTGTTACATTTAAACCCATATTAAATCCTTTTTTAATTTGTTTTCAAGACTGCTCCTGTCTGATATGCCTTCTGATCTGAGAGTTGGAATGTAGTGGGGGATGCATCCTCATAGTACTGTAGGCATGTCATCTGGTTCTTGTCTAAGATATGTCCCTATCCTTTGTCTCTTGACTCAGCCTCTGTTCTCCTGCATCTTTTGTTTTGTAAGTAGGTCCCGTCTATGTTTTGTAACTAGTCCTTCTGGTCCTCTAGAGGCCTGGTAGCGGTATTGGCTGAGGCATGGTCATCCCCCTGATGATTTAGCAATTGTGCCAATACCTAAGCTTGACTGTGGATCTTGCCTCTGCTGTGTGAGTGACTTTCTTCCTGACACCGGACCTCTTCCAAGTCATTGTTTCTCAAAGAATATCTGATTCCTCACTCTTGGGAATAAAGAAATCTCACCTGCTTTTACTGCAGGGACTGGTGTGCACTCTTCCCTGTGCGGAAGCCTGGGGGTCCAACCCTAAGTCTTTCTCCAGCCATGGCAACGGGACTTGTCCGTGTTGTGGTAAATTCCTCCACTTTAAAGCTGGCATTTCCCCTAACTCTTGTCTTACTCTTAGGTTAATCCTCTAAATTTTGGTTATCAATATGTAAAAACCCAGCTCTAGAATGTCCAAGAAATCCTTCGTACTGGATTTGAAAACGTGGCTGCAAACTTGGCAGTTGAGATTTTCTAAAAGTCTTGTGTGTGACTCAGAGATGTGCTGTCAGATTCTTCTTCAAGGACAGACTTACAGCCACAGCTGTCAGCAGCTGCCTCATCATCATCATGGGTTGGCCTGTATACAAACCATTGTGAGGGCTTTATAGCCACAGCTCCCTGGTGGTTGACCTATCCTAGGCTTTCTCTGACCTTCATGGCAAATCCACTGCTCCCCCTGCCTGATCCTGCTTCTGCTCTCTCTTTTCCACAGGTGTGAATCCCTAATAAATTTCTCACATGCTAAGCTAAACTCTCTTTCTCAACATCTGCTTCCAAATAACTCTACCTGGGGCATTTAGTTTGAAGTTCAAAGCTGAGCACTTTTTTTTTTTTTTTTTTTTAGGCAGTACCTGCCAGCCTCATCTATGGCAATAAAACTAATCCCCCTGGCCCATCCTTAATTGCAAGATGATTTCAGGGAGAAAACATGGATTTTTTTTTAAATGAAAAGTACTTTGGATGATATTTCAAAACCTTAGCCTTTCCACTCCTTTATTCAGCTACATTGACCTCAAGGGGATCAAGTCTGAGCTATGAGTTTTCTTCATGAAACTTATGTGGTAATTAGTGACTTTCAGGAGCAGATGAGAATCAAAATAACAGAATGTAAATGTGTTCAGCCATGTTCCTCATAGCCTTAGCGCACCAAAAGCCATAGCTAAGACAAGTTTTGATCATTTCACTTAACATTTTCCCCAATCATGTATTAATAAGAAGCATAGTAGTAAAATTTCAGCAATCGTGAAATTTCCCCTCCATACCCAAAGATTGTTTCCCTGGAGAAACAAGGGTAGGTGTTTATGATTCCCTTTCATTTACTTGTTCTGAGTGCCAGAACCTTGGGCTGATTTCTGCTTTTCTGCATGTAAATTCTCCAGCGTTTGGGTGGTGCAGCACCCATGATGCATCCTACCAGGAGGAGCTGCAGAAGTCAGTGACACCTCATGCTTCCAGCACTGCCAGGGAATGACAGTTTCATGTCATGAATTATCCAAATTGCTCAAGGAATATTTCCAAGTGTTAGAATTTGTTAAATCATCTTAGATGAAAACAAATCTAAAAAGCATTATGGACTTTTTTTCTCTCTCTCTAGTCTAGACCAGTGCTCATGGTTTGGTGTAGGTGCAACATTAGAAGGATAATGATAGGATTTTCAGACTATCTGCTCAAACCTAAGCCATCCCGGGACTGTCTACCTAGTCTTAAACTCCTTAATGCTCTTATTTTATATGACCACACAGTTCTGTTTTCTGATCAAATGTAAGTCTATTTTTAATTTGAATTAATGTATTTTGACATACAAGAAGCTGTGTATATTTAATGTATGCAACTGAACAAGTTTGGAGATACATATACACATGTGAAACCCTCATGATGAGCCCTGCCATAAACATATCACCTCCTCCAAAAGCTTCCTCTCACCCTATTATTTATCACTTTTATCATTTCGTTTGGTATAAAAACATTTAGCATTCTATCCATTTAGCACTAAGTATCCACTATAGTATAGTTAATTATAGGACCTATGACATATATCTTTAGGACATTCGTTTTGCATAACCAAACTTTTTATCCTTTTACTAATATTTCCCCATTTTCTGCCCCCCACAAGCCTTGGAAACCCCCAATTTTACTCTCAAATCCTCTGAGTTTTACTATTTTATAATCTTCATGTAAGTGATATCATGCAACATTTTTTCTTCTGTGTCTGAATTATTGCACTTAGCATAATATCCTCTAGGTCCATCCATCTTATCACAGTGATAGGATTTTTTATTTTTTAAGGCTGAATAATATTCCTTTTGGATGTATATGAACACTAGTTTCTTTATCCACCTATCAGTTGATGAACATTTAAGTTTTTTCCATGTCTTGGCTACCATGAATAAGGAAACAGATAAGAGAAATGTGCAAAATGTTTCAAAATGATTTAGACTTGTGTTTATGCCTTTCTTTGATCAGGGTATTTCTGATTTCTAGCTTTTCCTATAGTTGATAAGCACATCACTCTAACAGCTTCTCTAATACTAAATTCAACCTTCCTTCACCACTCCCTCCATGCCCTTTCCTATCTACCCCAACGTCATAGGAATGGGGCACTGCCAGTTGCCACTCATCAACAAGTCATTTACCAGATATCCATATGCTTCTAACTATTGTGATTGGATCTACTCTCCGGTCTCCCAATTCCCATGATTTTATCATTTTATGATTTTTCTGATAATCAGTAAAGTTTCAGGAAATCAAAATTAGATGCTCCTTCTTCCGTACTTTAATTTTCTCTCATGTAACTATTTGTTTTATTCTGTAGTGTTTAAAGTATTACATATGTCTCCTTTTTTCCCCATTGACCTCCCTCACCCCTCAGCACATTCCCCCAACCCCCTAGTGTCTGTGTCCATTGGTTGTGCTTATATGCATGCATACAAGTCCTTCGGTTGATCTCTTACCCTACCCTCCCCTGCCTTCTTTTGACATGTTGCACTTTATTACTCCCTGGATCAATGGGTTCTTATATCATATTTTCTTATACATTACACCCCACAATGTACCTTTCTAGTTCTGTAAGTTTGGGAACAAAAGCAACAGGACAAAATAAAACAATAATATAAAACCATATGAGGGCAAAAGTCACATCTCTAAAATAATGTAACTGGATGCAAAGATGGTCCACATCTATTCACATGCCTACTTCTGCCACTCTGGTATGTGTTATTTTATATACTTGAGGGTTTATGTACTCTTGTTTTCAGCATGGCTGACATCTAGACGTTTCTGATTCTGCATTCTTTATCGAGGGACTCTTTATTCTCAAAATTTTTTTTATACCCATTTTTAACTCTGGAGCCTAAGGTATACATTTCTTTACATAAGCTTGCTGTGGACGTTCACACTTTGTAAACTTCCTTTCTCTGAAGTTCTAGCATGTAAACCAGACTGTAGTACACTCTAGAATTTGTCTAGTAATATCCTGTAGTTCTCTTTTCTTAGACTTTCAATTATTTTTTTTTCTTAAGACAAGTCTTAAGTCTTCAGTTCTTCAAATACTCCCAATATCAGTTACTGATTATCTTTTATTTCTTGATTAATCACCTTGAACACACTACATAGGTGCCATGCTGATGATTCTATCCAACTTCCAGTACTAGTTAAGTCTGGCCATTTTATTCCTCTAATTTTTTTTGGTGTGTTTTTTTCCTTTTTTCCCCCCACTAATTTCACACTTGGGTGTTTTGTGGTGGTTGTTTTGTTTGTTTTATTTTTGTCTACAGTTTTTGCAGGGCATGCAGCTTTTGGGCATAATTTTTAGAGAAAATCGCCCTTATAAAAACATATTGCCCTTTGTTCATGATAATGTATTGGCTTGGTTTTCAAAAAAAGCCTTTTTTTTGTTTAAACCCATTTCTCATTTAATTAATCATTTTTTTTCTTTGTATTTAGACCAAAATGGTACAAAGTGTAAAAGCATGTAGGATGCAAGACATTAAACTTCCCTATTTGTCATCGTTGTCTTCCAAAGCACTAGAATAAAAGGATTACATATATTTATTCCATTTTGAGTAATAAACAAGAGTTGAGCGTCTATTGTGCATGAGTTATCACTCTAGGTTCTGGGAATTCAAAGAGAAAACACATCGTTTCCTCTGAAGGAAGATCACTGTGCAGAAGGGAAAGAAGGTGAGAGAGACAATTATTGCCATAGACAGCATAACTATCCTTGTAGAGGTGAGAACAATTAGCAGGTTGGTCTGGTATTAGAGGGTCATCTGCATCAGAAGATGAATGTCTCCTTATTCTTTCTGAATGTACTGCCACTTGCTCTCATTCCATTTTGCCTTTTTGTTGAAAGATCAGAGTTTCTAACTAAAAAGAAGTGCTTGCTTCTAACTCAGCGATCCAAACAGTGCCATCTCAACCAGTTCACAAATGTACTTATGAGTGCTTTTGTTCCCCTCTCCTTCTAATTTTCATTTACTGGGTAGCAGCGTCAATGCAACAGCAAGCTCACAGATTGGGTGGACGTTTTGCCTTCTGCCACCCCCAAGGCTTGCCTGATTTCCATTTCTTATTTGTTCAGGAAATGGATGTCCCACGAGCTACGTGTCGTAAAATGAAAGCCCATTATACTCTTCTATGATAAGAAGTAAACAATGCTTACCATGTTTCATATTCATCGGAATAATTTCCTTATGTTTCCATCATTTGGCCACGGGGGATTTCTTTCACGCTGAATCCTGTTCCCTGGCTTCGCAAACACTGTCTAGCTCCCGGACCCTTCTGACCTCAGCAGGCTGTTCCGTCGCGGCTGAAGCAGTGCTTTTCAAGGAAGAAAATATGTTCTGGTTTGCTCTTTCACTGGTCCTTGTATGAAGTTCTAATTATACATGATGGAAATTATACACATGTACAGTAGGGGAAAAGAACTTTCGCAACTATCATCTGTTTCTTTTCTATCCTCTTGTCAGCCTAACAAACATGTTTTCAGAATGCGAACTTGGTGCTAATTAGATGCTAGCAAAGACTGCAGGATGTTGCCAGTTCAGTTCCATTGACCTTTCCTGTGGGGAGGTTTGGAGGCAGTTTTATCTTTTAAAAATCCAGCACACCACGTGGTAAGCAGCTTAATTTGGGGGAACCATTCAGAATGGATTTTGTCTCCTCCAAAAGGCTTTGAAAAATGGTCAACTCCACCCATCACTTTATCCTTGATATTTCAAAATCCTTTGCGATTTAAAACACTTTGTATGTGATGCACACTGCATATTGAAAAGGCAAGCCCTTAATGATAGAAGTGCCTACTAAATAACTTAGAAATGTCCGTGGCATAATACGACTATTCTTTGGCAGATCTTTTCATAATGAATATATGTGAATTGGTTACCTTATTGGCTGGGCCTGAAAAAGACTACAATTTCGAGGTTAGACATGTCTTGCATTGTAGACTTTGGAATAGCATGCGGTGAGGTGAACAGTTTATTATGAGGTTTTAACAGAGTTATTAAGCATTCAGAAGACTGATTCCTTTCATGCCCTTGATAATAAATTCACTTTTCTCATGAAGTCAATTCACTGGAGATTCATCGTCTCCTCGTAAACCTGGTAGTAAATGTTAACCTCAGATTTCAAACGCTATAGTACCTTTTATGATAATAAATATTGTCCCTTTGGGATTGTGAATTTGGTGATCATACATAGTGCTCCAGTTAGAGACCTGACCGCCCACATACACTAGATGAAGGTCTTGCGAGAGTGTTTGATTACTTAAATGTATCAAGATTATTTTTAACTACACATATTCACCCTGCATTTCTGTGCTTGTGGATGGAGTTTTTCTTACCCTCAATATGATTAACTCTTAAAGTTAGACATGGTTTAAAAAAAAATGGAGTATGGCCTTTGCTGTTTCATGAATTGAGGCTCAACTTGACTGTGGAATATTTTAACACCTAATAAAATGCTGGAGACATTTAAGAGTATTTTCATTTGAAATAAAGTCGTTTTCTTTTTCAAAAAAAGTCACAATTTTGAATTCCAATACAAAACTGGAAGCTTCAGATGAACTTTTTGGTTAAGGTGGCAAGGAGGTAGTAACCAAACAATGCCTGGGTAACATTCTTCTACCAGCTAAGACTTCCATGTATGTGCCTACATCAAAGAAATTAATATATAGTCTATGCCATTCAAAAGGAATCCTTTTAATGCTGATAATATTCATAAAGTGTACAAAACAAGTGCCCTAAAATTTACTACATGAATGACCTAACTAATAAATAAGCAATTATAAAATGTGACAAATAAAATTCAACTCAAAATATACCTTGAATACTTAGCATATGCAAGCACCGATGAAATGTTGTATCAGAGTGAAATCAAAGGTGACCCAATATGTCAGAATAGCCTAAACAATGAAAAGGATGGGATTTGATGAAAACACACAAACTAAAATTTAAAAAAAAAAAAAGGCAATAAAATATGGGTTTTTTTCTTGCTCTTTCTTTTGTCTCAGGTAGATTTCCAGGGGGACTCTATGTGTCATACCCAGTCAGGGACTTCTGATTGCTAATCCATCCCCACATAACTGTCCATGACAGCAGGGGAAGAGAGGGCTGGAGCGTCTCATACTTGTGATTAAATACTCTGGCCCAGAAATGACATATGTCATTTCCACCTAAAACTCACTGGCTAAAATAATCCCATGGCCACTCCTAACTTAATAGGAACAGGGGCATTCAATCTTCTTATGAACTGAGAGGGAGAAAAACTCCAGTGAGCACTGGGAACATCTGCCATACACACAGAATCAATCGCCTCCATCTTGAAGGTTAATCGATACAGGCAAACAGGGACATGAAAGCAATCACTAAGCCATTCATGTGAGGATGCACTTCTTAATGCTAGTAAAAGGTACATGGGGACAGTTCCCTTCGAATTAACCCTCCCCAAAGATAACAATTTTACTAGAAAAGGCAAGCTCGAAGTAAAAATACTCATTCCAGTTGGAGACAAAGATTGTTTGAATTTTCATGGTCTTATTGTCGTCTGGGAGACGTATCTTTATTCCTTATTAAGGAAACACTCTGCCACTCCACTGCACCTCTTTTGTTTAAAAGTTGGTCTTCTTCTTTGCTGGCATCAGTGGTATCCTAGAATTTCACTTCATCAAAAGTGATGTACAATTCTCATGTAGAATGCGTATTTCAGACAGCAGCTTTTGGATGAAACAAATATTGGGGAATCAATAAACTATAATTGGGAACTGAAAATGCAAAAATGTTGGGAATCTTTATGGCCATGGTTCTATTGTATTGTTAGTCGTTTTCTGGAAATTAAAACTATTAAGATGGATAGTGAAGAATTTTAGCACAAATTGAATCAGACTCACCGCAAGCAATATATAAACTGTATGATTTTTCTCTTCAAGAGATAAGCATTTCCTTTTCAGTATCTTATTAGCAACAAATATAAATGTAAGACATTTGACTTCAGAGACTGAATGTTAGTGTTGGAAGTGTCTAGGGAGAGACACTGCCATTGGCATTGCAAAGCAGCAGAGCAAGAGAGAAAATCTGAAATATGGTGAACAGGGCTGTGGCCAGCTATATGAAGTATTACATTTGGAGTGTAAGATGCAGTCAGAAATGATTGCAGAAGAATGATGGGGAGGCCCCACAGCGTAGGGTGTAATAGTATGGACTGTAAGTTTGTTTCTCAGCAATACTGATTCTGTCTGCCTCACTTCCTTCATCTATAAAATGAGGACAGAATGATGGTCAAAAACAGGAGTGAGGACGGAGTTTTACGTACAACCGCCTGCATGCTATGGTGCTTTCAAGTTTAATGGTACATAGAACCGATCTTCAGAAATCTATGCCATGTTGCTCCTTGCTGCCCAGAATGTTTCCACATTAAGCTTAAGACTTTAATACCCCATTAGGATGTCCTTCTCTGCTAGTAAATAAAGTCATTATTAGTCACTGATAAATGAGTCTTTCACTTTCATGAGAGGGATTTAGATAAGGATAGAACAAAAGAAGCAGGACATAGAGGATGAGAGAAACATTCAGAGCAAATGCTACTAAAAATAGGAATAAGATAAAACAAACAAATGAAATCCAATGGTCTCAAGAGAAGAGCTGGTGCAAGTTGGAAAATGAGGCTAAGAGTACAAATTTTGCTAACAGACCAGCTATTCTGAAGTCAATTGAGATGAAACAGTTCAACTGTAGCATAAGATGCCAGACTGGTATTTTTATGCATTGCTAGCCAGGTAACAATTTTTATACTATTATATTTTTTCTGCTTGCTCATTATTATAAATATTATTGTTATGAATCTCCTGGTGTATAAAGCTTGTTTGCCTGCATTCATGAGTATTGTCTTAGGATGGATGGTTACTTTTTCTCTTATTGCCCTCTTGGGCTGATGTATAACATAAACATATTTCTCTACTGCACCTTTTCCCTCTGAGTGATGTAATTATTCTGCACTAATGTGAGTTTGGGGGCCTCTATGTGCTTCGATCTTCCAATCTTCATGATCCAGGGTCATAGAGCCTCCCTGATGGGGTCTGTGGGGTCTCCCTCACATGACCATAGAGCAGAGGAGTTAGACCTCAGATCAGGAGCAGCCTTTCATTTGACATTTTACTTGGTGTGTGTGATATTTCAAATTACCACACTATGAGATACATATGAATCTTGATTTGCTAAAATATTCTTGGCACCGAGGTTGCTTCATGCATTTGTGTTATATTGCTTGACACCTGTAGACCCTGGAATTTCTGATCTTCCTGCCAATAAAGTTACCATTACAGCACCTACTCATGGTTCTTTTGTGCACAGACTAAACTGTAAGTTTCATGAGAATGGCAGACATACTTGCTTTATCCATCACTGAATGCCCTCTATAGTACAATATCTAGCACATGATGAAAACTAAATAAATATTTGTTGAATAATTTATTAATTAATATAGGCTGATTCCTCTTTATTTCTACTATATATCTGTTCTTAAATTCTGGTCTGGACAAATGTGAGTATGTTTCCTATTTTCATCCTCATATGCTAAATATAAATAAAAAGTAGAAGAAAGGATCCTAGGTATCTATGATTTTTTTTTGCCATCATATTGCACAGAAAGCTCTTATAAGATGCTAAATTATAGTGGAAGTAATGTTATGCTTAAAAATGTGCTGAGTCTGGCTGGCATGGCTCAATAGTTGAGTGTCCATCTATGAACCAGGAGGTCACAGTTTTATTTCCGGTCAGGGCACATGCCCTGGCTGTAGGCTCCATCCCCAGTGGGGAGGCATACAGAAGGCAACTGGTCAATGATGCTTTTCTCATCATTAGTGTTTCTATCTCCCTCTCCCTCTGCCTTCTCTCTGGAATTAGTAAAAATATATATTTTTAAATGTGCTAAAATGTTCCAAATTAACCCAATGAATTCCTTTCTAACTTATACTCACTGCAGTCATTATTACCTTTGGGATCATGGTCCCATAGCGTCTACATAACAATCTCTTCTTCATTGCTATCTGAAAACACTAACTCCTCAGGGGTTGTTCCAGTCATGCAGATATTACCTTAAAATATCCAATTTCTTCTTATCTAGCTTCCCCAGACATATTTTTTTTCCTCAGCTAGATTAATTTTCCTATCCCTTCTCACTGAGCTAACTTCTAAGTACTATTTACAACTTGGTGTAAGTAACATATCACCTGAGGAAACCTCCTTGAACCCAAAAGCTAGCTGACTTGCTAACTGCTGAATCTCCCAACAATCACTCTACACACACTAATTTTCACTTTTATGTATTTTTTTCCTCCCCAGTTGACCTAAATGAGTAATGAGGGTGTTAGCACCTAGCATAGCACCTGATATTTGTAGTCCCAATAAATATCAAATGATGATGGATGAGGCACATTGATGTTCTATGTTGTATTACCTCCAGAGGCACATTATCACTTAATTCAAATGTCCATCCTGTGACTTATGATCATTGTTATTCAATGCCATTCTATTGGGTAAAGGCTACACGTGAAGGTAAATTGTCCCTGAGAAAATATTAATATCTAGGTATGCAATTGGTAAAATGAAATACTGAATCCACGCTGATATGCGTGCAGGTAGATTTTGAATTAGATTGTTTAATTGAAACTATAGAACAAATCTTTAGGTAATTCTTTTTCCTCCCAGCTTTTATATTTAGTCGTTATTGACATATAACATATGTAAGCTTAAAGTATACATGTGATGGTTTGACACACATATATATTGCAAAATAATAAGGTTAGTGAACACCTTCATCCTTCACATAATTACCACTTTTAATAGAATTGATAATTATAGTTACCATGTTGTACATTCAATCCCCTGAATTTATTCTCTTATAGCTGGAAGTGTGTGCACTTTGGCCAATATTTCCCCATTCCCCACATCTCCCAGCCCCTGGCACCAACAGTGTACTTTATATTTCTATGAGTTTGTCCTTTTTAGATTCCACATATAAGTGAAAACACACAGTATTTGTCTTTGTCTGACTTATTTCATGTAGCATAAGTCCCCAAGGTACATCCATGTTTTGCAAAAGGTAGGATTTTCTTCTATTTTTAGTGGTTGAATTATATATATAGAGAGAAACATATATGTCACATTTTCTTTATCTGTATCTGTTCATCTGTTGATGGACACTTAGCTTGTTCTCATGCCCTGGTGACTGAGAATAATGCTGCAATGAACAAGGGAGTTCAGTTGCCTCCCTGAAACAGTGATTCATTTTAGAAATAAAATTGCTGGATTATATAGTGTGTCTAATTAAAAATGTTTAAGAATCTCATACTGTTTTCCATAGTGACAATACCAATATACATCCTCACCAATAGTGCAGAAGGGTCCCCCTTTTCCACATCCTTACCAATATCTGTTGTCCCTTGCCTTTTTAATAATTGCTCAAAAGGTGTCAGATGATATCTCATTATGGTTTTAAGTTGCATTTCCCTGATGATATTCAGCATCTTTTCATGTGCTATTTGACCACTTGTTCTCTGCCTATTTTTTAAATCAGTTTTTGCTTTTCTGCATTTGAGTTGCATGCTATTTATACCCAATTTGTTGAGAGTTTTTTTGTGTTTTTTTTTATCATTAAGGGATATTGTCAAATGCTTTTTCTGCATCAATTGGGATGATTATACAACTTTATCCATTCTATTAATGTGGTGCATCATATTTATTGATTTGCTCATGTTGAATCATCCTCGCATTCTAGTGATAAATACTGAATGATCATGGTGTATTATCTTTTTATTGTGCTGTTGAATTTATTTTGCACTGAGGTAGGCCAGGGGGCTTGGCCTGTGTGATCCACCCTGGTGCGGGGGTAGGTTGAAACCTTGCTCCATGGTTGTCATCCTCCTATAGGTCCTATTCTGGAATCTGGGTTCATGTCTGCCTGGATGCAGAGTTTGTGCAGGCTGATTGGGAGCTTAGGGTCACAGGAGTTTCCCAGAGCATCTGGTGCCAGGTCCCCAGGGCCATAGAAGCCAGTAAGCGCTGGGGAGAGCTGGGATCCTGAGTGGGCAGGAGTCTGCTGGGAACCTAGTGCTTTGGAAGCCAATCAGTGCTAGTGTGGGCAGGGACAATAGGTTTGTGGAAGCCTGTTGGGAGCCTGGGTCCCCAGGCCAAAGGAGATGGCTGGCACCATAATGGAATGGAAGTCTGGGATTGCGGGAGTCCTCCAATGTCCTAGTGTCATTAGAATTACCTGAGGCTGAGGGAGCTGACAGGAGCCAAGGTGAGCTGCAGGCCTGGGTTCATGAGAGCCCACAGGAATTACTAGGGCCGTGGAAATTGGTATGGAGTCATGAAAAATAGGTGGGCCAGCTCTGGGGTCCACTCTAAAGTCACGTGCTTACTTCACTCTCCTCCACCCAAGAGACAGCTGTCTATCTCTGCACTGAGCTCCCTGAGCTTGGGGTTGGGGGATGGCCGGGGTAAAAGGAGTCTATCTTTTCTAACTTCCTGAGTGCATCTTTCCTTATTTCAGTGCTTTGATCCCACACCGGAATCCTTAGCTCTTGTGAATGGATTTTTATGTGTTAATTGATGTTGGGGTGAGGAGTGTAGACAGGTGCTAGAAACTTCTATGCTGCCATTTTGCTAATGACTCCTCATGCAATTCTTAAAGGAAAAAAAAAATGAAACATTATCAAAACACAAAACTATTGCTGTTAGCAATGTAATTGATGTGAGAACTATTAATTGACTGGATCAAGATAAGCAGCATGCATCTTAAGAACATGAATATAATAGGGCTTAATAAAAAGTCATGAAAATTGAGGTTTGATAAATGGGAATTTTTGCCATATCCTAATAGTCAAATATTTAAAAATATACTTTAAGACAAAGCATTTGTGCTTTACAATGGATAAAACAATGTGGAACACCAGTACTTAGTTATCTTTCTTCCAACTCAGAGATGTAGAGCAGTCATTGATATAATTAAATTCTTGTGGGGATACAAAGCAACCAGTGTCTGTTTCACAGTGTGTTCAGCAGTCATCACACAGAGGATAGGCGTCTTTGGCATGATTGACAAACTCATATTTTTCACCCATTACAAACAGAAAAAAATAATTTAAGGAGGAAGTGTTTCTTTCAAAATTATGCAAGACCCCTAAGATTTATTGTCCTTCAAAATCTACACTTAAATGAACCATATTTTTCCAAATATATGAATGCATTTTTATATTTTTCATGATTAATAAGCTATGATAAAATACTTTGAAGGAGAATACAACATAGAGATAGAAAATGATATGCACTTTATGAATAAAGAACAAATGTCACATTCAGTAATTAATGGTTGATAAATAGTAAAGAAATACAGATTGGAGTGGAAATTAGGAGACCATATTCTGATTTGTGTGGACCATGGAAAAGCTACCACACAAGCATATTTTCCACTTCTTACTTTAATCTTTCATCTGTAAATTCATCACTGTGGGAGGAGCTTCAGAACACAAATCAGGGTGCTGGGTCTTGGCTCATCCACCAACCAGCCCTGGGAGCCTGGTCAAGCCTCAGAAACCTAAGTTTCCCTCCCTTAAGTCCAGTTTATTGAACAAGTATTTCTTGAGAGTGTATAGCAGGGGTGGGCAAACTTTTTGACTCGAGGGCCACAATGGGTTCTTAAACTGGACCGGAGGGCCGGAACAAAAGCATGGATGGAGTGTTTGTGTGAACTAATATAAATTCAAAGTAAACATCATTACATAAAAGGGCACTGTCTTTTATTTTTTTTAGTTTTATTCATTTCAAACGGGCCGGATACGGCCCGCGGGCCATAGTTTGCCCACGGCTGGTGTATAGACTGCATTCTTGGATAACACAGAGCACCTAAGAAATCTCCCGTCTGTGTAAAGGAAAGAGGAGGCAACTATATGCCTAACTGCAATGAGATTTTGATCAAACTGCCCACCAGCTACTACGCTGATAAAGGTTTCCTCATTGATTCATGCTCTGGACACGCACATACCACCAAAGCAAGAACTCAGATGGCAAACAGAATTGCTTGGCATCACTTCCATTGACTCGGGAAAAATACAGAAACTCTCCAATTTCTAATCGCCTTATCTATAATAATAGGCACAATGATAACTACTTGATTATCTTCTTGTACAGGCTAAAACAAACAAGAATCTGTATATAAAGCACATAAAATATTGTCTGGCACAAGAGATAAGTAGGTTTCATTATTAACATTTATCATCATCATCATTATCATCATTATTATTACCATTCTTTCCTCTTTGAACAAGATTTGCTTGATGAAATTATTTGTTAATCTGAATTAATTACTGAATCATCTAATAAAATCATGGTTCTGCCAATGACCAGCCATGTAACTTTGGGCACCTTAAATGGATAACTTCACTGTGTCTCAGTTTCCTTGTTTACAAAATAAGGATGGCGATATGATTTACCTCACAGGTTACATGAGATAGTATTTATTACCGACCACAGTTTCTAACACATGGTAAGTGTTCAAAAAAGCATTTGATTACTAGTAATATTACATTTGCTTCTTCATTCTTTTTTGAAAAATAGCAAAGAAATTAATGGCAGTTATTACTATTAATAGTAATGTATTTATTAGCAGCATGAATTGCTGAACATTCTTAAGGAAGGGAAATGGGATTAATAACAGTAGTCATTATTAAGGGGGGGTCATGAAAATGGTCATTGTAATCTAAAGATAAAAGGGGTCTAATTAGATTGAGTTGTCCCTTTATCACAACTGATGAGTATTTCTACCAGCAAGAGGAGTCCCTTGCTCAGAGAATAATCCCCTAAGACAGACAAGCTGTAGGTAACTAAATGAGAGACCTAGAAATGTCAGTGGGGGTGGAGGGGAGTCTAAAGGTTTTGAAAAGCAATAAGTGAAGGAAAAAAAAGTGACAGTTCCTGCTGGATGGAGGAGAAAGTAATACTGTCAGATGGTGAGGAAATAGAAAGTATTTCTGGGAAGTAAAGGTCCACTGATGATATTAGGCAGCTGTGTGGAGCCTGGGAGACTATGAGGAGTGTCAAGACCATCAACATGAATAAATTGGAGGTCAGGGGATCACACTGCTCATCAGTCAGTGTCACCAGTGATGAATGTTTCCAGGGGAAAGGTCAGTGGATGAGAGGTGACTGGAGTATTCCAGGGAACAGTGCTCTTCTGTTAAACAGGAGGCTCTTGGAATACTGACACATGATCGTTAAACCTGTCCTGTCACTGAGCCAGGGCCCGAATCAAATCACAGTGAAGATTCCATGAGTCTTAATATGCTGAAAAAAATGGATAAAATTAAATCTTTCTGCAGAACTATTACTTTTACATGATTTACATGAAATTGCCAACTGCTGGTTTAAAACGCATTTCTCTTTTTTAAATAAGACAACGTTTGCTTTATTTTATAATTATTTAGATACTTATGATGAAAGTAAGCTTGTAAAGAAAGTTATGACCGGAGAATTCAATCTCAGGTCAAGAGCTTTTCTGACCAAGTATTCAGCAAATGGGTACCTATTGTTTGTGTGAATTGGCCTGACTTAATTTATAGAGTCTGAGTGGATGTATTAACTCATTTTTAGGTCAAGTGCAAATACATGTATCAGGCAAGGCATTGTGATGAACCAAATGGGCAAGAACCACACAGACCCAGATCTAAACATTGTTACTAGCTGTGCACCTCCGTCTATGTCACTTAATTTTTCTGAGGCATAGTTTCCAGACCTGAAAAATAGGGATAGTAAACCTAATCTCGGGTTTGCTGTTATAATTCAACCAAATGATGGATATAGAGTATCAAGTAAATTGTGTTTGGCCATCAATAAATATGTATATATGTATAGATGTATAGATGTAAGTCACAAATTTTGGCCTTCTCTCATTTTAAATCCTAATACTAACTTTATGCATAATATTTATTATTTCAACAAATATCTATCAACTCTCAGGTACTGTTTAGATGCCAGAAATACAGCAGTGACCCAAATAGCCAAAGTTCCAACCTCATAGAACTAGTGAGAGGGAGATAGGTCATAAACAAGTACACGCTATGCTAATGTGCATGCTAAAATATCAAGGTACATGAGATGCAGAGTGTCCTCAGAGCAAAGATGGAAAACTGTAGCATTGAGAAAATTTTTTCAATTGCAATTTTAGAGGGAATGGCCATCAGGGAAAACATGAGCTGTGTATAAAGATGGAACAATGAGTGAGGGAGCCATGAGTGCAACAGGAGCAGCACATTTCAGGCAGAGGGAAGAATCCCCGTAAAGGCTCTGAGTTGGGACCGCAATAGGAAGAGTGTGGCTGAAGCAGAATGAGCACATGCACTGTAGGATGGGAAAGAGAGATGGGAAACTATTGAAAGTTACAAGCAAATCAGTGACAGGGATTGACTCAATGTTACAGTTATCTTTCAGACATGTCTTCAGGAATCTTGATTTAAAATCATCCCCAATAATGAGTGAAGAAGTTACTATTTATATTGCCATTAGCCAGACAATGAAATGGAGACTCAGAGACCTTAGGTAATTGACCAAGGGCACATGACTAGGACGTGGTTGAGTTAGGTTTCAAATCTAGGCTGGTTCAGCTTCACATCTTGCTTCTTTTTCCATTTTCAGTTGTGTCCTTTCTATTCCTTGAAGTGCCTCATCTACACCTTTGTTCTGTAATAGTATTTTCTGTTAATTTCTTCTGTTTTGCAATCACTATTTTCCATCCATTTTCTCATTTTAGCATCTTACTGTGAAGTACTGATTCACTCATTTTAGATTAGAATCTTAACAAATTCTAATCTTTCTGAAACACTCCTTAGGAAGGTACAATTTTCCATGGGTTTTCTTTTATTCCTTCCAGACTATATTTTCCTTTGGTCTTTATGTCACCTCCCTGTATTTCTCTCTCTTCTTTCCAAGGCTCCCTCTAATCCTCTCTTCTTTTCTTCTCCTTACCTTCTTTCCTTCCTTTCTGTCTTCTTAACTTTATAAACTTTCTACATTTTTTTTCTAAAATAAATTAGGTATTTTTCATGTAGTATGTCCTTTTTCCAACAATATTTTGTGTCATATCCCCTTCTCCTCCTTTTTTATTTTTTCTGTTTATTCATCCAAAGACAGGCCATCGAAGTTTGTGTGGCTCTTCACACGGAAGTATGGTCTCCAGCAACAAGGGTGTGGAAGCCTATCCGAGCTACCTCAGGCTCTTCAGCAAGACCTGTAGTTTTGCTAAATTGATAGGTGACCCATAGACACATTCCCTGGAAAACACTTCCCTGGAATAGTAGGGGACACAGGGTAGGACTTATCAGCCTTGCTTTCTGCTGGGATTTTAGGTACAATCTCTTTTTCAGATTTGTAATTCCAGGAGGGTTCCATTGAAAAGACAGCCCTATGGTCATCAACATGAAGAAATTTACCAATACAGCAGAGTAGGAGATTCAGCCTCTGTCCCCCGCAAAGATCAATAATTAGCTATTAACAAACAAAAATAATTCTAGGGCAGCTTAAATGTCTGCTTTCAGCAACCCAACTGAACAAAACCCCGAGAATAATCACACAACTTTATATATAGAAATGAATGACACAACTTTATATGTAGAAAATCCTAAAGATTTCACCAAATAAATTTTAGAACTAATAAATTTAGTAAAGTGGCAGAACACAAAATCAACATACAAAAATTAGAGGAATGTCTGCACTCTAATAATTAACTATATGAAAAAGAAATAAACAATTTCATTTACAATAGCATCCAAAGCAATAAAATACTTTGGAAATAGAAAAAAAAATATCCTAAAATTCACATGGAACCAAAAAGACTGTGAATGGCCAAAGCAATCCTAAGAAATAACAAAATTGGGTGGGGGTAAAGGGGGAAGTTCAACCGAAGAACTTGCATGCATGCATATAAGCCTAACCAATGGGCACAGACACCAGGGCGGTGAAGGCATGAGTGGGGATGGGGGGGGGGGGGCAATGGGGGATAAGGACACATATGTAATACCTTAATCAATAAAGAAAACAAATCATTATACTATGTGAATGAACATTTTAAAAAAGAACAAAATTGGAAGCATCACACTTCCTAATTTTAAATTACTAGTATATTACAAAGCTACAATTAAAAAAAACACATGGTACTGGCATAAAAAACAGACACATTGACCAATGAAACAGGATTAAGAACCTAGAAATAAATCCATGCATTGCTAGGCAACTAATATTTGACAAAGGAATCAAGAATACTCCATGGGGAAAAGTTAGCTTTGTAACAAGTCATATTGGGAAAATTGACTATCCACATGCAAAAGAATGAATTAAATGCAAAAGTCCAATATCTCACACTATTCACAAAACTTAACTCAAAATGGATTAGGGACTTAAAAATAATACCTGAAACCATAACATTCCTATAAGAAAACATAGGGCAAAATCTCCTTCACAGCAAAGACACAGCCGCAAAAGCTAAAATAAGTGGGACCGCATCAAACTAATAAGCAGTGCAAAATAAATAATCAACAAAATGATAAGGCAGCCTATGACTTAGGAAAAATATTTATATATTTTAGCTGATATAATAGATATAACCCCACTTATACCTGATAAGGGGTTAATACCCAAAACATATAAGAAACTCATATAACTCAATAGCAAAATAGCAAATAATTGGAAACAATGGGTAAAGTACTTGAATAGACATTTTTCCAAAGAAGACATACAGATATCCAAAAAATACACAAAAAAGTGCCCAACATCACTAATCTCAGGGAAATGCAAATGGAAAACACAATGAAACACTGCCTTGCACCTGTTAGAAAAGACAAATGACATTAAATATTGTCAAGACTGTGGAGGAAAGGGAACCCTTGTGGAATGTTTGTGAGAATATGTATTAGTCACTATGGAAAAGAGTGTGGAGGTTCCTCAAACACGTTAAAAGGTAGAACAACATGATTTAGCAATCCCACTTCTGGGTATTTCTCAGTGGGAAGTGAAGGCAAGGCTATTGAAAGAGTGTCTGCTCCCCCATGCTCACTGGAGCATCATTCACAATAAGTAAGCCTTGGAAACAACCTAAATGGTCACTAACAGGGAATAGGGACAGAAAATATAGATGATACACACACACACACACACACACACACAATAGGATGCTATTCAGCAATAAAAAATAAGAAATCCTGCCCAGCCAGGTGTGGCTCGGTGGTTGACCTTCAACCTATGAACCAGGAGGTCATGATTTGATTCCAGACAGGGCATGTGCCCTGGTTGTGATCTCCAGTGTGGGGTGTGCAGGAGGCAGCCAATCAATGATTCTCTCTCATCATTGATGTTTCTCTCTCTCTCTCCCTCTCCCTTCCTCTCTGAAATCAATAAAAAATATATTTAAAAAAAATAAGAAAATCCAGATATTTGTATCATGAATAAAAGGAGGCAATATTGCCGAAACCGGTTTGGCTCAGTGGACAGAGCGTCGGCTTGCGGACTGAAGGGTCCCAAGTTCGATTCCTGTCAAGGGCATGTACCTGGGTTGCGGGCATATCCCCAGTGGGAGATGTGCAGGAGGCGGCTGATTGATGTTTCTCTCTCATCGATGTTTCTAACTCTCTATCTCTCTCCCTTCCTCTCTGTAAAAAATCAATAAAATATATTTTTTAAAAAAAGGAGGCAATATTTTAAGTGGAAATTGTATGATCACACAGGAAACTGTGATCTGGCTTGTATGTGAAACCTAAAACAGCCAAACTCATGGAAGCAGAGCTTAGATTTGTGGCTGCCGGCAGCAAGGAGGTGGGAGAAATGAGAACATGCTGGTGAAAGTGTGAAAAAATCCTGTTTAAGAGGTATAAACTCTGAGGATCTAATGTACAGCATGCTGACTACAGTACACTTGGAAGTTGCTAGGAGAGGAGATCTTAAATGTTCTCACCATAGCAACAACAAAGTGGTAATTATGTGAGGTAAAGGACGTTAACTAACCTTAGTGTGGTAAACATTTCTCAATATATATGTTTCAATTCATCACACTTTAAACAATATTACATGTCCTTATAGCTCAATAAAACTGGGGGGAAAATAAATGTATTTAAAGGAGACTTTCTGAGTAAATGTGGAACCATTTCCATCTGCACTTCCAAATTTTGTACACAGAGAAAACATAAATTTCCTAAATTATACTCAACAGCTTACACTACTTCTAGAATGCTTTCATTTTTTGCTTCACTAATTTCTTTTTTTTTCTGGAAATGCACATTTAAAGGATGTAATAAGCTACAGTTTGTTCCTTTCATCCTATCCCGATTTATTTTAACAGAAATCACTAAATATTTTTAGAACAAGAGCACGGGTGGAAAGAATACTCTATTTTTTCTTTAAAAAAATACATACAGTTCTTCAGTCTCTGAGACAAAGGCAAAAAAAAAAATGGAGGAGAAATAGCATATCTTTCCCCCATCTTCTCGCCCAGCAGGTTTACTCCATTTCTGATGGCAAATATGCATTGGAAACCAGCTGTGCTTCTTAGGTCACTGCTATAATTAGAAAATCTTCCCAGGTTCTGGCAAAATCCAGCTCTGAGAATTAGTTTTCAGTGTTCTCATGAGGCTAAGAGAAGTTAAAATACCCGCCCAAATTTCAAACTGATATAGGCAAGAGCCAAGATGATTGCACACACACAGGCACACACACACGGACTGAGTGCCATCTAATGCCTTTCTATAACGTGCTCAACACTGTTTAAGCCACATGTGGGGATCCTGCCTATCCAATGACAGAATCACCCTTCATTTCACATTTCGCTGTCATTTTTACAGCTGATGTGGTTCCACCTCTTCTGACTGCATTCCCAGGTCTCAGTCACCAGGAACACCTACAGACCACCTCTATCCCCTACATCCCCCCCCCAAAAAAAATCTGGGTGGTTAAATCTGGCACCCTCCCTCCCACTTGAACCCCAGCTGTTTGCATCCTGCTGTGAGCTATTGTGAGCCACTGGTTGCTGGACAGCTGGGACCTCAGTGAAAAGAAAAGACCAGCCCTGGTCTCTCCTACTGTAATCTTTGATGGGTTTGTTCATGTGTTGCCTATGATCACAGAGAATATGTATTGCTTTCCAAAATATGTGCACGTCTTACTTTTATCTCATTGTGTGGGGCCGTAGACTTCGAGAGTGTGGAGCAGCAACCAGCGTATAAAGTCAGAAAGGTTTTTGTTTAATCCAAAAGAATTTAATTGCATTCATTTTATGTAAATGTTTAAGCCACAATGGTATTATTCATAGATTCACGTCCAGCTGCTCCCTGTTTGCCAAGCCACCATTCCCTGTTTTGTTTTGTTTTGCTTTTATCATCCAGTGCTTTACTGTAAGTCTTATGGATCCTCAAATAGTCAAGGACTGGAAATAGCAAGTGAGAACTTGGGGGGCATTATATCAGCCAAGTCATTATTGTACTTGGAAAATTTAACTTAGTCCAACCAAATAGTAATATAAGATGAAACCCATGGGTATGCCACTGCCAAAAAGCCTGTTTGTTTTAAATGGCTTTTATATCCTCTAATAACACTCCTGGAATACCGCTTATAGTATGTTCTCTTTTATAATTGCAGTACTTTTAGTTTTGAATGTCCTGAAAGTATCTATAACTAATTAGTCCTCTGAGCATATTGATTAAATTCATTTACATTGCATAATTCTAAAGCAAGGAGGGGAAGACACTGAAAAGCTATTTTAGAATAATGGAAATGAATTAAAATGAGAAAATGAGTTAAAAGTAGCCAAATGTTCTATGTAAACTCTTATTGCCAGTCAATTTTAATATATTCTGGGATAAATCATCCTGCTCTTACAACTGTGCCCACAAAGATATTTTTTTTTCTCCCTTTAGTAATTGTCTTTTATTTTTCCAGCAATTTAGCATGGTGAATATATTAATATTACTAACAGGCTTGTCCATTATGCTGGCCTATCTTTTAAAAAGATCTGGTCTGCAAAAGCTCATTCTCAGACCTATTTATAAATCGAGAAATGCTGTGGGTCAATTCAACAAGCATTTAATGCTAATTAATTAATCCGGCCATAATTATGCAGTGGGAATTCTATGCCAGGCCTAATTGTTAGACTCCAGAGAGGCAGAAATGAAATGGCAGTTAACCTGAGCTTTTTGACATTGGAATGAGATAGGAATATTGATGATATTGAAGTGGTAAGGCATAAACTTTACTATCAAGCATAGAGCATATATCTGTACCTTGTGATACATACAAAAAAGCAATTTATTTATTTATTTATTTATTTATTTATTTATTTATTTATTTATTTAACTAGGGACAATTTACAATCCCAGGATAATACAGGGTAACTTAAGTTTGTACCTTTTTTTAAAGAACATTGGGTTTTTCCCCTAGTAAGACCTATCTCCCTACCAGAGGGGACAAATGCTATGTTTCCACAGCCTAGCCAATAAATGGATATCATTTTTTGTTGTTGTTTTTGCCCCAGAGTGTCAGTATTTTTGTGGAAATTCTAGAGGGATAGATTGTAAATGGTTTAAGAGGGGAAATCATATTAGTTTTTTGGCTGTATCTTTCTCAGAAAGTGAATGATCTCGTTTCATTCTGGTGTGATTATCCACAGGGTAAATTTAATGCTCTGTTGGAGAGCTTTTTCTGTAAAGGGGCTTGGTATTTCTGGTATTGATCCTCTGCAAAAGGTTTGGAGGCTGCATTCATTTCCTATTGCTGCTGTAACATTATCACACATTTAGCAGGCTGAAAATCACAGAAATGCATTACCTTACAGTCCTGGAGGTAAGACGTCTGACATGGGTCTCACTGGCTCTAATCAAGGTGTTAGCAGGGCTGCATCCCTCCCAAGGTTCTAAGGCAGAATCTGGTTCTAGAGACAAGCTGAGTTGGTGGCCATTCCATCCAACTTCAAAGCCAGCAACAGAGCCTTGTCAGATCCCTCTGACTCTGATCTCTTCTTCTGTCTCTTCTGTGGTGATGACATTTAGGCCATCTAGATAATACAGGATAATCTTATGTTTCTTTTTTATTGTCTAAAGTTTTATATATGTCTCCTTTTTCCTCAATTGACACCTTCCCCCCCTCCCCCCGCCTACAACCATTCCCACCCTGGGCAAGCCCCCATCGTCCCAGTGTCTGTGTCCATTGGTTATGCTAATGTGCATGCATACAAGTCTTTTGGTTGCTCTCTAACCCCCCCTCCCCTACCATTTGTCTCTGGATCTATTCTTGTTCATCAAATTATGTTGATCATTATATGCCACGTATGAGTGAGATCATGTGATATTTATCTTTCTCTGACTGGCTTATTTTGCTTAGCATAATGTTCTCCAGTTCCAACCATGCTGTTGGAAATGGTAAAAGTTCCTTCTTTCAATCAGCTGATAAATAAAATTAATTACATTTGCAAACTTAATTCCCAATTGCCATTTAATCTATTTAGAGGTTCTGGGATTAAGTTAGGGATATCTTTGGGAAGCCCTAATTCTGCCTACCAAAGAGGTTTGACCAAAAACCTCTGGATCCCTTCACTTGGCTATTAATTTCAACTGGATTTGACAAACTCTCAGGTAAACCTATATATTATCACCTTTGCTGAGTAGAGGGAGATCTAGGAGCCAAGTAAAAGGGTCCCTTCCTGGACCGTAGAATGCAGAGGGGTTACATTTATCTTGACACTTTCTTGGGCTGTTTATACCTGAACCCTTAGAGAAGTCTTGTCTACCTCATTCCTCATCATGATGGTCATGTTTGCAGGCAGCAAGAAAACAGTTGTGAGTCCAAATTTGAGACTTAGAAAAACAGCAGGACCTTGAAACCTAAGTGATATTGATTTCCCAAGGAAAAGGTTGTTATTGGCAAATAACCTTTGAGACTGTGAGGTACCACCTTTCATCTACACCTGCCATTGTTCGCTTGTCCATATTGGAGGTTGGCTTGTTGTTGTTTTTTATTTACTTATTTATTACCAGTGACCCGGTGCATGGATTCCTGCACATTGAAAGGAAATTAACTAGAAGGTGGCTGGTGGGGTGGGACTGGACCAGATGGGCTGGACACGCCCTGGAGCCAACCTCCAGCGGTCCCTCCCTGGCCAGCTGCACCTGGGGTGGCGCCCTGGCAAGAAAGGCATCTGTGGAGTGAGCCGGGTCCCTCAAGCAGGTGGGGTCCCTTGGCGTGGCCTGTGGAGATGGGGCTGAAACCAGCTCTCTGACATCCCTGAGGAGTCCTGGAGTGTGAGAGGCCACTCTGTATAGTTGCTGTCATACAGGGTGTGGAACGCAAACGCAAGTGTGCAGTAAACCAGATTCGGTTGACAGTGCCCCAGCAACAACATAACCCATGGCCAAAGGTGGAATCATGTGAGGAATTGGGCTCCCTCCTTTCTGGTTTTGGGGAGTGTCAACTGAGAACCGCTGCTGCCAAGTCACTGCAGCTCAGCAGCTCCTGTGTTGAGCTTCTGCCCTCTGGTAGTCAGTGTGCATCATAGAGACTGGTCGGAGGGAGGGAGGGGCACTTAGCATATTAGCCCCTTATATATATACTAGAGGCCCAGTGCACAAAAATTTGTGCACTGGGGGGGGGGGGTTTCCCTCAGCTCGGCCTGTGCCCTCTTGCAGTCAGGGACCCCTGGGGAGATAACGACCTGCTGGCTTAGGCCTGCTCCCAGGTGGCAGAGGGCAGGCCCAATCTCTAGGTGCAGCCCCTGGTCGGGCTCAGAGCAGGGCCGATTGGGGAGTTGGGGCACCTCCCCGTCATGCACAGAGCAGGGCAGATTGGGAGATTGTGATGCCACCCTCAGTCACACTCACGGTAGGGCCAATTGGGGGGTTGGGGCACTGCTCCCTTTCACACTCAAGGCAGAGTCAATGGGGAGGTTGCAGCGCCACCCCCTGT
This sequence comes from Myotis nattereri, assembly GCF_964212035.1. NCBI lineage: Eukaryota > Metazoa > Chordata > Mammalia > Chiroptera > Vespertilionidae > Myotis > Myotis nattereri. The sequence continues at coordinate 221,024,462 of NC_138075.1, forward strand.
CACGCACAGAGTAGGGCCGATCAGGGGGTTGGGGCGCCGCCACTGTCACACTCAGGGCAAGGCCGATGGGGAGGTTATGGCTCTACCCCATCACACACAGAGCAGGGCCCGTGGCGGGGGGGGGGGGGGGGGGGAGGGGGTGGTTGGTGCGCTGCGCCCTGTCACACACAGAGCAGGGCTGATAGGGGGTTGGGGCACCGCACCCTGTCACACACAGAGCCACAGGGCGATCAGGGGGTTAGGGAGCTCCCCACTATCAGGCACAGAGCAGGGCTGATAGGGAGGTTGTGGCCCCGCCCCCTGTCACACACAGAGCCGCAGGGCGATCAGGGGGTTTGGGCACTGCCCCCTGTCACGCTGATCCCGGTGCCAGGAGGCATATTACCCTTTTACTATATAGGATAGAGGCCTGGTACATGGGTGGGGCTGGCTGGTTTGCCCTGAAGGGTGTCCTGGATCAGGGTGGGGGTCCACACTGGGGTGCCTGGCCAGTCTGGGTGAGGGGCTGAGGGCCATTTTCAGGCTGGCGGGTGACTGAAGCTCCCAACCATTCCTTTTTTTCTTTTTTTTTATTCTGGGCCAGCTTTAGCTCTGGCTCCAGCTCTGAGGCCTTTGCTGCTGAAAGCAGGTATCTGGTTTGTTTTGGTTCTATAATCGAAACACTGTATCAACTCCATCTCTGAGATCCTAGCCGGCTGAAAGCAGGTTTCTGGGGTTTTGTTTAGCTTCTATATTTATTATAATGTTTCAAACTGCAAGCTCAGAGGCCGGCAAGGCTGGCGGGGGAACGATGGAGTCCTCCATCACTGGAACAAGCAAGCCTAATGTTCGCTTCCAGCTGCCTGGCTGCTGGCCGCCATCTTGGCTGGCAGTTAATTTGCATATCTTCCTGATTAGCTAATGGGAAGGGTAGCAGTCGTACGCTAAACCATCTTTCTCTTTTATTAGATAGGAGATAGATAGATAGATAGATAGATAGATAGATATAGATATAGATAGCAACCTTTTTTGACATGAAGTAGCCCCCAAATTAATTCAATATGAATTTGATATAGGAAGCTTCATAAAGCAATGATTTCAAGGTACCATGAAGCGAAAGTAATGAAGTTTTGTGGCAAGAAATATACCCAGGGTGAAAATTTCTAGTGTTTCTCCCTTCAGGTGTACTCATATATATTCTTATTTAATGTACCAACATGACTATTGTGGTCAATTGGGTCATCATTCCCAATTCCTCATTCCCTTCTATATATTTGAATTGTATATCCATGTCCTTTGTCATATGACTATGTAGTGCTTCATGGTGTGAGCAGTGTATGTGTGTTACTGCCCTATTGATGTTGGATTTGACTATTTTACTCACTTTGACTAATGGCCTATAGATGAAAAAGGCAGTGTGTGTCTATGTACTTATAAACCATAAGAGTCCTTGCATGTTTCTGCTTCTTCTCCTGGACTCCTGCATTTTCCATGACACATACATGTTCTAGGTAGCCTCTGGTCTAAAGGGAGTGAATGATACATAGAACAGACATGAGCTCTACCAATGATCTGCAGAGCAGTTGAACTAATGCTTTGCAGACATGTAGTTGTGTGAACAATAAAAGTATACTTATTCCATTAGTCATTAGGATTTTTAGGTTATATTTATGTGCTATTATGAAAGATATATCTCTGATTATTATAATATCCGAACCATACTACATTTTTTCTATTGATTGAATCATTATGCTCTCAGTCATATACATAAAAATAAATCATCATTGACTGCACTATTTTCCTCAACTTCCATATATACTAGTCAACTGGGTCTTATAAATCACCCTATTAAATTTCTCCATACTTGTCACTCACTAGTCATCTGCCATTGCTTTAGTTCAGTTCAATATCATCTCTCTCCTTGTAATAGCAGTCGTCTCCTAGCTGCATTAGCTCCATCTCAAGAATTCCAATCCATTCTTCACAGTGATCTAGGGCAAACTTCCTAAAATGCAACTCTAAGAGTACCAGATGCCTGAATATAACATGCAACTGTCTCACTACTACTCCTTATATAATGTAGGTCAAACAACACATTGCTATTGCATACTGGGCCCTTCAGTATCTGATTTTTGCTTATCTGACTACCACGTTATTCTCCTACATATATCCTATGCCCGAGCCCTACATCAAATTCATTCATCAGAAGTCCCTTGAGATGTCATATATCAGTCTCATTTTGTCTCTTCAAAGATAAAATTTTCTTTAGGAACTCCCTTATTTCATGTATTCATGGTGAGCAATTAGGCATGCTCTCAGACTCAGTACAAAAGTCCTTGCAATAGTAAAATATTTTCTGACTCTCTCTCTCTCTCCAGGCAAAACTGGGTGCTCAGTTCCTGGTTATAGTCCCTTGCACAGATCATGACCATAGCACTTATATCAGTGTATTTGAACTTACAGCATATCTAGAGCCACTATAAAGTGCTGAGCTTGTTTTCATCATGGTCCTAGTGACTTGAACAGTGCCTAGTGGATTACTGTGGTTAGTCATTTCCTCTTAAGTTAAAAAAATTACAAATGAGGAGTCTATATAAGCAATGCTTTAGAAACTGTGAATACAACAGCAAATGAAATTAATAAAGTACTTTAGAATTAAACAAATTACATATATTTCCTGATTTAATTCTCTCACTCTGGAAATTATATAGCATCCTTCCTTCACATGTAAAGACAATGAAGCTCTGAGAGTTTAAGAAGCAACTAGAGATGTTATTCCTCACTTCATTTAATTATTTTTTTCTTCAGTTTTGTTTTCTCACCGGTATGGGCCAGTCATTGAGCTCTGTAGAGGCTGCAGTGGCTGTGAAAGATGCATGTTTCAATTATTTGTTGTTGTGAAACAACTCTAATGATTTAATACAGCAATTTTACCTTTGCCCTCAATTTTGTGGGGAAAGGAACTTAGATGGTTCATCTCTGATCCACATGGTGACAATTATGGTGGGGAGATCTACTTCCAAATGACTCCTTTACTCATGATTGTTGGTTCTCCTCTCCTCTCCTGCCCTCTCCCAGCTCTCCATCCCTCTCTTCCTCCCCCTCTCCCCTCTCTCCATCTCTTCCTTGTTCTCCCTCTGAGACATATCAAATTCCAGGCTTCTCAACACTGCTTGGGCTTCTCAGAGCATGGCAGTTTCTGGATAGTACATAAAACTGACTTATTCCTATCATGCTTATATCAGCTTCAATATCAAGACCACATAAATGTCTTCCATGAACAATTAATCTTGACTAAGTCAGTCCCTATGGATTCCTTCACTCAGTATCAATCCTCTGCAGAGTATTTAATTTATCAACGTATCATATGCATTTATTAACTCATTTATTCTTCACAACTTCATTTATTTATTCATTATTTTAGTCAATAAATATTTATTGAGTACCTATTTATCAACAGCTATTGTAGAAGTTTATAAAGCATGAGGAGGTCAAAAAAAGAAGCCACTAAGATCCCTGATGCTTAGAGTACTCCCACTAGGATGTACATTCCATAAGAACAGCAATCTCATCCTTCTTACTTATTATTGTATATACAGAGCTTGGAAACATGCCTGGCATGTAATCAATGCTCAATAAATAGTTTTGACTAACCAAATGAACAAAGTTACAAGGGTGGGGTTTCATCTTAGGGTGGTAGGAGAGACAGCAGAACTCATTATCATTTGATGATCATGGGAGAGCTCCTTATAGAATTGCTATTGAAGCTGAAAACTACAGGATGACGTGAAGTTAGTGACAATAGCAACATCAGTGGAGACAGTCCTTTCACCAGAGTGATCACATCCCAGTGATAGGCACTAGAGAGAAAGGGAAGAGTAATGGAAAAGAATATGCAATTTTCTCTCTTGAGGGATTAAAGGTAGGATATATATTCATCTTTATATTAAAATCATTATAACTTTATTTCAAACTCCTAGCTATTGAAAGTATATTTTATAATTATGTAGTAAGATGATATTCATAACCACCAGCATACATTGACTTTTCAATGGATGTTTATTCTTATTCTTATTCTTATCCTTATTCTTATTCTTATTCTTATTCTTATTCTTATTCTTACCCTTATTTTAATCCTCAAAAGAGGGTTTTTTCTCCATTGCTTTTCAGAGAGTGAAAAGAAGGGAGGGAGGGGGAGAGAGAGAAACATCAATGTGAGAAACACCATTGAATGGTTGCCTCCCAAACGCACCTGATGGGGGGCTGGGACTGAACCTGTAACCCAGGTATATGCCCTTGACCAGAAATCAAACTCCTAACCCACCAGTGACCAGGCAAATCTTCTAACCACTGAGTATACCAGCCAGGGCACAATAAATATTTTTTAATTTGATGCTCCCAAATATTAAACCTGCTTTTGTACAAAATTGAGTAGTTATTTTTAAAGGCACATCTAGTAATCCTCTAGTAATTATAGATTCAAGATGTATTGGAATTTTACTTAGAATCTTCAACAGCTCTTTAATATTACCTGGAGGGTGTGTGCTTCAATTACTGTTTATCCACAGCCTCTATTTATGTGATTCCCATAGGCCGTGCATGGTCTCAGTGATTCTGAGACTCCAATTGCCTCTCTGTGCTTGGGATGTCTACATTTTAAAGAAATGGCAATTACTCTGACTCTGCTTTTTCAGGGTGGTAGCAAAAACTGCTATTTTAAGATTTATCTACATTTGGTTTTGCCTCACATAACATCTCAATAACTAACCTGCAATTACTTTTAGTTTCAGAAATAAGTTCTTCTATAAATTATGATGCCACCAGAAAATATATAGCATTTATTAATTTGATAACTTGGTTATATCCATAAGAATGTCAACACTTACTACAACAAACAAATCAGAACTTAAAACCAGAAATTTTAACAAAATAAAACTTTTTAAAATCTTCATTGTTGAAATTATTACATATGTCCCCTTTTTTCCCTCATTGACCCCTTAGAGCCCACCCCCACTCTCCATTCAAGGCCTGCACCACCCTATTGTTTGTGTCCATGGGTTATGCATATATGCATACAAGTTCTTTGGTTGATCTCTTCTCACCCACCCCTGCCTTCCCTCTGAGATCCTACAGTCTGTTCCATGCTTCTATATCTCTGGATCAATTTTGTTCAACAGTTTATTTTGTTCAATAGATTCTACATAAGAGTGAGATCATGTGATACTTGTTTTTCTCTGATTGGCTTATTTCGCTTAGCATAATATTCATATTACTATGTGTGATCCCATCAGATCTGAGATCCTTGTATTCCATTAGATGGGGCCAGTAATCCCATTCTCCTGATGTTTTATTTCCTTAAAAGGATCTTATATTAAGGTAGCCCTGGACTCTCACTGCCTCCTTACTCCTGTGGTGGGTGAGCAATCTGATAAATCGGGCAGAAGAAATAAGGTAGGTAGAGCTCAGCCTACTACCCATTCAGCTTTAGAATCTGGCCTAAAAATAAATAAAAAAGTATGAGAGAGAGAGAGAGAGAGAGAGAGAGAGAGAGAGAGAGAGAGAAGAAAGAATCGGGCTTCCAAGCAGATTCTATGTATTTTGGTTCATTTTTGCTCCTACTGGTAAGTTTACTGGTAAAGACTCACTCTGGGGGTGGGGTGCTACCTGTGACAAGGGAAGCCCTGATATTCTGGGGCACAGTCTTATGTTATCACCCAGTGACCCATGTTCTCCACCAGCTCCATCAATTATATGAATGATACTTTGATCTCTACATGACACACTTCTTTATATACAGGATGAGGCAAAAGTAGGTTTACAGTTATGAATACACAAAGCACAGTTTATTATTGTATTATTATTTATTAACTAGAGGCCCAGTGCACGAAAATCGTGCACTGGGGGGGGGGGGGTGGGCATCCCTCAGCCTGGCCAGCACCCTCTTGCAGTCTGGGAGCCCTCGGGGGATGTCCAACTGATGGCTTAAGTCAGCAGTCGGACATCCTTAGTGCTGGTGTGGATGCAGAAGACGCTCCCGCCACCGCCACTGAGCTCGCAAGCCGCGGGCCCGGCTTCTGGCTGAGCAGTGCTCCCCCTGTGGGAGCTCACTGACCCCCAGGGGGCAGCTCCTGCAGTGAGCATCTTCCCCCTGGTGGTCAGTGCGTGTCAGAGCGACCAGTCATTCCACCATTTGGTCGATTTGCATATAACCCTTTTATTATATAGGATTATCATATTATTTTCCATACAAACAGCTGTAAACCTACTTTTGCCCCACCCTGTATATATTAACGGCTTGGATGGGTGATAGAAATGTTATTTATTGTGACCCTTCAAATATCAATAGTTTAGGACTAATGTGAGAAGTACATGGGGACATATGGTACATAAGTTCCATAGAACTGGGCTTCTTGTTCTAGTTTTGCCATTAAAAAGTTCTGTGTTCTCAGGTAAACCATTTAGACTCTGCGTTTCAGTCACTAAACTGAAGGCAATTGGCTAAACTAAAGATTTTTATACCCTAAGTTACCCACCTGCCCAAGGAGAGAAGTGGAGGAGCGTCCAGTGTAAGAGAAGCCACTTTGAAGGTCCCACACCTGCCTTAACTAGGGCACCATACTTCTAGCAAAGATTGAGCTTCCCAGTAGGACTTTGCAGCCAAATATCTGAACACCATTCCACTAGATATTTTTTATTATTTTTGTCATCTCTGACACAGAATGACTCCGTGTAAAATACATAAGCAATAACAGGAATTATGCAGGCTTGGGACAAAGACAGACCTAAGTTTGGATCTTAACTGTAACATAACACAATAACATTGGACAAAATGCACAATAAAGTTGTTAGATGAATGGATAGATAGATGATGATAGATAGATAGATAGATAGATAGATAGATAGATAGATAGGAATATAGATGATGATAGATAGATAGATAGATAGATAGATAGATAGATGATAGATAGATAGATAGATAGATAGATAGATAGATAGATAGATAGGAATTGTTTTTACATTAAATGGAGTAGCATATGGGCAATTCCTGAAACCAGAGATTATTCAATAATTATTGAGTCATTCCCATTCTCCCTCTTTCCATCTTTCTAAGGGGAAGCCTGTTCAATAATAACATCAAATATTTATACAGTACTTTAAACCATTCTACACATGCCTTGTCTCATTTGATTCAGATGAGTCTCCTCTATAAGTCTGCATTAATTTCCTCATTTTTAAAGTGAGGAAACCAGCTCAGTGGTCTGCTCAAGGTCATATAGCGAATAAATGGCAGGCTTGGGGTTTGAACTTGGGCTCTCCAATGCTCAATCTGTGCAAGTGCCCTGGACTAATAAGCCAGCTCCGGATGAGTCATACATATTTGGTTTCGCCTATCATCATCACTTTTTCTGGTTCAGCTCACCCATGAGCCTCCTGTAAAATGAAATTGGCAATTGTTTATGACATCGGCAGTGGGTTGTTATGTCAGCTCATCTACTGAAGCAGCCATTGTGAAATAACATGTGCGGTGACCCCTCATTGTGAAGTCTAGCACCTATGTCATACTTGTCGTTGTTCAGCATTAATATCTGCCCTGCTACTTTTTGAATGCACTTTCCAAGTATTCACATCAAGGCATTTGCTCTTTAAGCGACTTGACTTCCAAGTTTGGAAAAAGTAGACTGAAAAGGATATTTTTCTATGTGTAAAATCATTGTTTGATTTTTACTCTAGGTGAAATACTATTAAACAGGTAACATTTCAAAGAAAGGTTTTAGATAGCCAAGCTGTTATCTCTTGAAGGATGTTGCATAGAGATAATTTTTGTTGATTTGGTTACAATAAGCCAAATTCACCCTGTCCAGATTACTCAGATGGTTAGAGTATCATCCCAATATGCAAAGGTTATGGCTTCAACCCCCAGCCAGGGCACATACAAGAATCAACCAATGAAAGCATAAATAAGCCAAATTCCACTAAAAATATAACCAAGTTCTGCCTTTTTTCTTAATTTCTGCCCATGTAACAGTATCTGTTTTCTAGGTGATAAACAAAACAAGCACTTAATTTCTGCTTTCTGTAATAATATTTTTATTTCTGATCTGCTACAAAATAGTTCTTTGAAAAATATATATTTATATATATATTATAAAAGATATATATATATATATCAAATTCAAAGATATATATATATCTTTGAATTTCTTCCAAGTTCTAAATAATTTCCCTCATCCTTCTTACTCTTCTTTCTCAAAACACTCATGCAAAACAACTAATAAACAGATAAACAAAAACAAGCCAACAAAAAAATATAACACATTCCGATAGGGCTAGAGAGGGAAAATAAATGAGGGTTATATGTGACCTGTTACCTACTAAACTTGTATTCATTTGTGCCTGTATCCCTTTCACACCCCTCATCTAGCCCTAAATCAAGTCCTGTCATCTGAACCTGAAAGAGATGTCTAGAATTCCATCCTGTCTCACTACTTCCTATTCATTGGCCACACCCACCACCATGGGTGATTTCAATGGCATTAACTGCTAGTTCTACATCTGTATCTGTCAACAGAGATTCATTCCAACACAATAGAATAGGTAATATTCTTTTGTAATATCAACCAGATATTGTCTTTCTAACCCAGCACTGACAGCCTATCTCACTGAAATAGCCAAAATATTTTAATATATTTTTTTATTGATTTCATAGAGTAAGGGAGAGGGGGAGAGAGAGAGAAACATCAATGATAAGAGAGAATCATTGATCTGCTGTCTCCTGCACATCCCCTGCTGGGGATAGAGCCCACAACCAGGGCATGTGCCCTTGACTGGAATCAAACTTAGGACCCTTAGGTCCACAGGCTGGCTGATGCTCTATCCACTGTGCTGGGGTCCAACACCAGCGTGTCCAGGGGTCCCCAAAGGTGTGGACGGAGTCGGCGAAGAAGGAATGACACGGAGACAGCGTTCAGTTGATCAGAAGCCTAGCCAGGATCTCCAGCAAAGTTCTGGTCTGGATCTCCAGCGAAGTTCTGTTTAGGATCTCCAGCCAGGTTCTGTGTCCATGGTCTCTTGCTAGGTTCTCCAGCCAGGTTCTCCAGGTTCTCCAGCCAGGTTCTGTAGCCATGTTCCCTCGCTAGGTTCTCCAGCCAGGTTCTGTCCAGGTTCTCCAGCCAGGTTCAGTCACCAGGTTCTAGTCAGGTTCTCTTGCCAATTTCTGTAGTCAGGTTCAGTCCAGGATCTTTTGCCATGTTCTCTCGCTAGGTTCTGTCTCTAGGTTCTGAGGCCAGTTTCTGTCCAAGATCTTTTGCCATGTTCTCTCCAGCGAAGTTCTTCTGTCTCTATAGAACGTTCTGTGTAGGTTCTGTGCCTCCTGGTTCTGTCTTCTAAGTTCTGTGTCCTAAGATCTGTGTTCTTTGTTCTGTTACATCTGTATTTATACCAGTTGATTCAATCCTATCAATCTCTATTACAAAGGTTAGGGCGTTTCTTATCTCCATTCCAGGGAGTAAAGATTATGTAGCTTAAGCATGATTGTTCATAGTTAAAGTGATTAATTACCCGCCTGGCACTTAGTTAAGAGGTTTTATTCCCTCCCTAACTTCAGGGGAAAATCCCTACCTGGGGAAACAACCTTTCTCAGAGACCTTGGTTAAAACACATAGTGCCAAGAAGGTGAGCAAACATATTAAGAACAGTATGCCATATATGCCAGGTCCCTTGAAACAGCAAGCATGGACTGGCTCCCGGCAGTCAACTGCTCAATATCACTGAGCCAAAATCTTTATAGTGCCCTTATACAGCCTTGTCAAATGTGGCCTTTTGTTACATTTTCTTCCACTTTCTCTTTATTATTTCTGCATAATGACCTTCCTGTTGTTCCACACTTGTACCTGGCACCAGGAACTTCCTGCTGAGGGCCTTTGCAATGCAATGGCCTTTCCTTGAAAAGCCCTTCTTTAAGTTCAAGACCTCAGTGTGGCCCTACTGCTCCTCTCCTACAGATCATTAATCAAATGCTACCCTTCCAGTTAGGCTTTCTCTGACCACTCTAAATTCACATATTGGTACTCTTTATTCTCCAGTTACTATGTTGCTTTTGAGCCATTGCTACCACTAACAGATTATATATTTTGCTCATTAATGTTATTTATTGTCTGCCTCTCCCATCCAGAAGGTAAGCTCTACAAAGACAGGACTGTGGGCTAGAATTGTTCAGTGCTTTATCCCCAACACCAAAACCAGGGCCTGGTGCTAAGTGGTTCTCCATGAAACAGCTGTTGAATGCATGGTTCTCTCTCACATTTACTTTTCAGGTTGAGCTGTAATCAGTTCAAAGAAGCAGGGTCTCTCTATACTACATTGTTATCAGGATCTATAGTTTGCCCACATGGTTGTATGACTTGCACAAGCTTTATTTCCAAATAGCTGTATTTCCCTTATTAGTAAAATGGAAAAAAAAATTCATATGCAAGCCACTAGTAACTGTGAAATTTAAGTGAGACAATCTATATATGAAAAAATTAAAGTTTGATATAAATATTAAAGTTGTTATCATTGTATACATTTTTTTACTAGTTATTCACTTCTGATACAGTGGTGTAGACATTTCCCAAAGCACATTCTGGGGGAGCCCCTTTAGTCATAACCCAGGAAAATTCTAAACTCCAGTAGTTACAGCACTTATAAAAGAGGATTTAAAAGTGGAAAATGAGTTCAGGGTTGGATATTTTAAAAAGTCACATGGAAAGTATTTTGATCTTGGATCAGGTTAATTTTTATTAATCTTGCTGATTTTAATAAACTTGTTTGTCTTCTTCTACCATTTCTCATTTCCATTCAAAAACTATTTACCTTTTAGGTTTCAGCCAAAAACAAACACACACACAAAAAACCATTTCTTCCACAATGTCCTCTCTATCTTCCACACAGATTATTTTTGTTTTCTTTTTATGTGCTTCTATCAGACTTTACCACCTGTGGGGAAGCATGATACTTGGTTGAAAAATGTGTAAGGAGGACATTCTGAGAAAAGGGAAGTGTGCAGAAGGCCGCCTGCCCTGTTTATTGGAACTCTGACTGAAGGTGGTGCCCCTAATTATTCCTTGATCTTTCCAAACAAGTCTGTGCACAAGCATACTCTCTGGAGTTTACTGGAATCCTTATGCTTAATCTTTTGGGTGTCCTTGCTTAAAAGAGACTGCAAACACATGTGTCTTCCGAAGATTACTTACCTTACTGATTGTATCTAAAAGATAAACTTTACTATTATAAACTGCTATTATAATAAAAGCCCAGCTAGACAGGCAATTGAGTTCCTTTAGCCAGGCAGCCCCTTAGTCCTCTCTTTCACAGCAAACAGTTGTGTTGGAGTAATCCATTTATCCCTCACTCAGGGTCTGCTGGTCAGCCCTGGCAATCATCTTTATATTCCATTAGACTTTATTATTGTGATATTACATCAATGCAAAAGATTATTCAATGTGTGTGCTCTTTATTGTTAAGCACCACCAAGACATAAATGTTTATGGCTCCCATTGTATTTCCAGCACCTATACCAATGCACTTTTTAGAAAAACAAAAATGATACTAATACATCTCAATAATACATAATGATATATCTCTAATAATACAATTTATCTTTCCTAAGAGTATTATTTTTTAACTTTTCATTCAACCTTTTTTTGTATATGGCTTATCTACTAGATTCTTATTCTCTACAGGTCTTATCAACTTCATGTTATCCTCCATATATTTAAGAAACATCTACTATGATAATATTTTTGAGCACATTATGTACAACATGCTATTCTAATTTGTTTAATTTTATATATTTCTATGTTGCATGAGGTAATTTATCTGATATAACTGACACAATCTGTGTGTAAGTTATCTTATATTCATCTCTATTTGCAGAAGAGGAATCTGAACTATAAGAAAGTCAAATATCTTGCCTGGATCCACAAAGGTAGAAAATCCAGGGCCAGAATCTTAACTCTGTGGTGAGTTTCCAGGAACCACATTCTTTCAGGAACATAGGAAGATGAGTAAGAAAGTTTCCCAAACATTAAAAAAATAAGTATTTAGTGGCATGGAAATATGACTAAATTGATAATTTTGATATAATTGATTATTAATGATTGGACTGCCCATTGAATATAATAAAAGTCTGGGTCCTCCGTAGGTCTCAAAAAAAGTTTTAATAAATAATTATTTGATTTTAGCACATAGCTTTTGAACTATTCATACCTCACACCAATAAAAATGCATTGTAGATATCACATATACAATCATATATATATGTGTGTATATATATATATATATATATATATATATATATATATATATGTTAAATTTCCTGTAGAAACATATGTATGTATATATGAATATCTATTGTATATGTAAAATATTTCTTTAAGACAATTTTAAGTTAAAAAATATGCACTTTTAAATTACAAAAATTTACATTTACTTACATCCCCTTCTGTAAATGACATTGCTCACAATAGTTTAACTTCAGTGTAGTTACTCTGTATAAAGTGTCCATAAAGTATCTCAAGGGAGTTGTTAAATTTCCGCAATCAAGAAAGTAAATGCAGCATGAATAGTGTGTATTTCATAGAAATATGGAGCTGGAAAGGACCTTAAAATATCCGCAGTCTCTTCTCAGCTGAGAGAATAGAGGTGCAGAAAGGTTAAGTAACCTCGCCGGCATCACACAGAGCATTGGATTCCCAGAGGTGTACTTGAACCAAGTTACTTCTCCATTAATTCTCCTGTGAATTATTTTATGGCTTGAAGACTCCCTATGCAATAAAAGTTTATTGGCCATATGTCAGGAACTTTTCTAGGTGCTGGAGTTACTGTGATTTATGAGACATAGCCCATGCCCTAAAGGATATCACAGTCTAATGGCAAAGGTAGGCACAAATATTCTACAGAATCTGATAAGTAATATACATACAGAAGAGGGCCACATAAACCAGCCTAAAGGGGCACTGGAAAGACAGACCTCTAATCGGACTCTTAAAGAATAAGCATGAGTGGAACTTTACCAGGCAGGCTAGGGGTAGGAAGTAGGAGAAGGCCTATACATAGGGAAGGATTGGCTAGGCAGAGATAGACATAGCAAAAGCGGTGTGATAAATAAGGGAGGGTTAAGGTATAGAGAAAATACAAGCAATTCATTGCTGCTGGAATATCAAAGATGAAGTAGGAGATAGCAGGAAGTAAGTCTGTATGAGTGGGTCCAAACCTCAAAATGCCTAGTAGGCCAAATTTAGAAAATGTGGAGTAACTGGAGAATTTTCAACAGGAGTAACACATGGGGTTGTATTTATAGAATCCTGGTACCAGTATGATCAGGGAGTCAAGAATGAAAGTGAGAGATCAGCTAGAAAGTTGGTGCAATAATCCATTATTGAGTGTTTTGGGATATGAACTTGTGCAGAGAAATTGATATGAGAGCAAAGGAGTATAGATAGATGATATAGATTGATATAGATGATATAGATATGGATGGTGATATATATATATATATATGATTAATGTAAAATATATATTTATGACATATATATTTGATATGAAAATTTAGGACTTGGTAAATAATTGAATGTGGAGGATGACCACTAAGTTCTTGAACAGTAACTTAGAGAGGACCAACTCAAGGGGTACTACACAATTAAGTAGAGATTGAATTTGTACGTGGTCAATATATAAAGATTAAAGCACATTCATGTGAGGGGATCCATCAGAGTTCGATGTGGATATGTGAAGGTGGCTTGAGCAATACATATGAATGTTATTAGCATGAAACTACATAATTCAGTATTGTGATCTTCAGGAAGTATATATAAAAAGAAAAGCATAATGGGTCGAGGAAGAGGAGGGCATGGATGAGATAAAAAAAAAAAAGGTGTCTTCAGAGCCATAAAGATAGACAGGAAAGATAGCATTACAGAATCAAAGAGAAGAAAGCATTTTAAGAAGGAGGGAGTTGCCAATCAAATACAGATTAAATGTTAAAGAACAAGAGAGTAGGGAAATGTCCATTTAAATTTGAGAAAGGAGGTTATTGATGATGGTTTGGTAACAATTTCAGTAGATTTTATGATTCATTGTGGAGTGAATGAGAAGGTAGAACATGGAAATAGAGACCGTAGATTACTCTTTTGAGAAAAACATGGGTTAGAATGGCTTGAAGAGAAAAACAGGTTGAGAGTTAGGTGATTAAAAAATGAGAGGTTTAGACCACCAAATATTTATAGGCAGAGGGGACTATTAGACTAGATAAGAGGTTGAAGAGAGAAGAACAAGGGGGTGAAACACTGATGGAACAAGATCCCAAAGGAGTCAGGGATTGACAAGGTCAAAGGCATTGGGAGAGTAGAGATTAGCTTAAAATAGTAAGAGGGAACTCCTTCTATGGAATTACAGACAAAGGAAATAAGTATAGATGGTAATGTAGATGAAGATCAAACAGGAAAGCTGAGTGAAACTATGCATAATTACTTTATTTTCTAAGTGATTCAAGAAATTGTATAGTTACTATCTTTGTGATATTGACTTAACATTGATAAGCTTCCATTAAGACAACAGAATAAAAGGGAGGTCAACAGATTGGTGGCCTTGGTACTTTAATTAAAAGCATAGTGAATATGAGAGTGTGAGAATCTTGAAAGAAAAAGACTTTGTGGTCAGAGAATATGTTGTTGGATTTAAGATTTCTGTTGCCATTCTGCCTAAAAAAGGTTCAGGAAATAGTGCATGGGAAAAAATAATGAAGTAGATAATAGATGAAAGCCAGTATAGGAATGTGGAACTTGGGTAGTTCACTGAATCTTATTCCTAATTATTTTTTTTTAAATATTTTATTTATTTTTTACAGAGAGGAAGGGAGAGAGATAGAGAGTTAGAAACATCAATGAGAGAGAAACATCGATCAGCTGCCTCCTGCACATCTCCCACTGGGGATGTGCCCGCAACCCAGGTACATGCCCTTGACTGGAATCGAACCTGGGACCTTTCAGTCCGCAGGCTGACGCTCTATCCACTGAGCCAAACCGGTTTCGGCTGAATCTTATTCCTAATTATTGATGTCTCCTAGATTATGATGCATTTGGAACAAAATATGAAACTTTAAACCAGGCACAAAACTCTTCAGCATAAATTTGATTGTGGAAAGAGGATGGCAAATGATAGGAATGCTAAAAGCCAGGTGGAATTATCCATGAAGTAATTTTGTAAAATAAACATTTTTCATTAGTTGTTGGTGTAGAGGAAGTGGTATCTTCAGGCTCAAGATTAAGAGAATGGAAGGCAGCTGAGAAAAAAGTCCATGAAAAGGGTGGGGAAGTATATTTGCCCTCTTTTTCTATATGGAATAGTTGAAAGGATTCAGAAATAAGGTAAAAATGAAAGAAATCAAGTTGGAGAAATAGAAAAGTAAAAGAGTGAAAATGATCATATGAAGAGTAAATGATCTTTTGAACACTCCAGAGATCAGAATAAACCAACACCCCAAATTTGGTTCAACTGTCAATCCTAACGATGTCATACAGGCACTAAGAAATTATGAAAGTTTATTACTCACATAATGAGGCTTTCTGAGGAAAGTTCCCAAGATGGTCTGAGAATAGCTTGAGAGAACATGAAAAGAAGACTAACTTGGGTGTTAGGATAGTTAGGGGATGAGACTAGAGGTGAGGATTCCTATGTGCTAGCTGGAGTTTATGGGACTCGATCTGCCCATTGGTGCCAAAGGAGAAAGTAGATGTTCTTATTGCTAGCTAGTCCGGATGTGGGATGGAAGGGGAAAAGGGTGGTGGAGCTTGAAAGCTGTCAGCAAACACCAAATATGAAATCACAAAGAGATAGCTTTTCCTTTCATAGCCAAGGATTACATGGCTATGAGACATGGCTAGAAATGCCAGGGTTAAGCCACTTATGTTTATTAAACAAACTATTCCCACAGATTCCAGTGACCAGAAACACAGAAAATAGGAAATTAAGGTGGCAAAGGGCAAGCAGACTAGAGCTCAAAAAAAGATTTCCATCCAAAAGGGCAGTGGAGCCCTGTTCTGCAAAGTGCTGAGGTCCCAGGAAAGCCCACTGTATAGTTCTTGGATTCCAAAATAAATAACCAGGAGGACTGGCTGTGAAAGGCATGGCTTTATTAGGACTTACACGCGCACCCGTGGCAGCCGGGTTGTGAAGTTGAAACACTAAGTCCCATCAGGCCTGCGTATGGGTTTCAGGACAGCTGTGGGGTGTGGGTGGAGCTTGGCTGGCTATCGTTTCCTTATCATACAGACTTTTCCAACACAAGGCATTTTAGAGTAAAGAAAACAGAGAAAAATAGGCCATGCAGGGGGAGTGGAACATGTATGTGTGAGATCATAATACTAACTGTTTACAATCCAGGCTCACATCTAGAAGCAGTTTCTCTTTGGCCTTCCTTCCAGCCAGGTTCCCAAGGTCTCACAGTCGACCTAAAGCTGGCCTTCACTGTAATTCCCACAGGATGGGAGGGGGAGTTGGAACATGGGAAGGAGCCCATGTTCCCATTTACCATACAAGAACTCAACCCAGAAACGAAAGCCTGGACGTATACATTTAGCCAAAAGAAGAGACACAAGGTATGATCCAAACGCCGAAGCTGCTGCTGGTGAGAAGTTCACAAGTGTCAAGAATTTGGCTGGACTGAGCCTGCAGGTGAAGGTTATTATTGACTACAGCTGGGAGATGCCAGACTCATGTCACGTTTTCAAGATTTTACAGCCTTGTTAGTAGAAAGGAAAATAATTCCTCTGAATCAATAAATGACACATCTTACCTGTAGCAGACAACCAAGGCTGTGGTTGGAATGAAGCCTGGAATTATCCCATGTCAAAATTCAAGACATCATGCTAAGCCTATAAACCCACATGTTTTATCCCTTTGGTTAATCCAAAGAGGAAAGGGAAGAGACTTCTGGTTCTCTGGGTCAAGCAGCTGTCTGAGAAGGCTTAAGAAGAGAATAACGATTTTTACTGGCCTTTGTAACAAGACTATCTGGACAAGACATTCTGTTATTCAGAGCTAATAACCCAAGGGGAGCTTAGTTTTCTATTAAACTATTTACTTATTTTTGTCAGAAGTCACAACCTGATTCATTAAATTCCTGCATTCATTTAGCAGTTCTCTGTCTAAGCTGACATCCCATAATACAAGGCAATTTTCCAAATATATTAAGCACATAGTTGAAAAGAATTCCCACCAGTAACACACTGTCAAGATATCATCAGTGGAACTGTTAAGTGTTGTACAGAGTCGTCGAATCTCAGCAGTTTACTTGAGAGTCTCATGCACACATTTGTACTTCAAATATTTTAGCCTTAAGCAAGTTCTTATTAACAGAAGATCTAATAATGTTACTATAGACTGGAGGGGTGGCTAATGCTGATTAGGATGACTTTTCAATAATGGAGAACAAGTGTCATAATAAAAGGCAGAAGAGTTTCAAAATATGACAGGATGCTCTGGAAGCTAAGTAAAATCTTTTATTCATGATCTCTGAACGGCCAAGTGTAGGAACTTCCAGGAATACATTCTTCAAACTAGGGTTTTTGAAATTTCTTTCCTTCAACACAGCGGTTAAAATCATAGACACAGGATCTAAAATGTTTGGGTTCAAATTCTGGTTCAGACATTGACCAAATCTGTCTCTCATTTGTAACAACATGTACAAGAAAGATAGTAATAATTGAACTTGCCTTGCAGGGTTGTTAGGTGGACTAAATGAATCAATGTCATAACTTTATGAGAGCAGAGCTCAGATCATGGCAACATTCTACAAACTACATTAGATAAGCATGATCTACAATTATTCCTGGGAGTTAGTTCTGATAGGACTGATCATGAGAGTTTCAGACCTTTCACTATTTACTCATGTACTGAAATCAAGGCAATAGCTATTATGAGCCGTATAAATCCTCTCAATTATTGCCATATTACTGTAGTTTTAATTATTCTGTTAATTCTCCAAATTGGCTCAAATTCTCTATCATCTTTGTCACGATCACCTAATTCCATAATTAATTCTTGACAGGATTTGGTTCCCGAAGTTATTTGCCTTCTGAAAGAGTCAGGAATTGGAAAGCAGCCCTATAATTGCCTTGGCAGCATTTTGCTTGGTTTCATGAATCTTGTTTTGGATATATGCTAAGAAGAAGGATCCAAGATTTGTAGAATTAGAAATTCAATCTTGGCAGCAACTGGGTTTGAGTTTGCACAGATTGTTAAAGAGGTGAGGTAGTTTGCTCAGCAGGTGAGAAAATTATTTCTGTTAGCCATTATGGCTGTCATGATTTGGGGAAGCAATTTGAAATCCCCTTTCATAAAGTTTAAAAGGTTTCCTTGACTTTCAGTAAAAGAATAGGGGGTATTAGTGAAATTAATTTAGTTGAAACAAAGCGATAAGCAATGTAATCATTTCAGGGAGACTACATAATTCATTGTGAGTTATTCATTCAACAAAAATTGATTAGGTGTTTTCTCTGTGTCTCTCACTCTTTTAGTCCTGTAATAAAATGGTGAATAAAATCTGGGACTGACATTCATATGCCACAGTCTAATTGACTTTTAAAATATGGTTTGGAATGTTAAATCTACAATTTCTGACTATAATTGCGAAAGCATTGCTTCTTTTGCTATTACTTCTAATCAGGCACAATATTCTTGTGTATATAATAAAATTAATGTGCTTAGCTGGATATTAAATCTAGAAATTTAGAAATAAAGGTAATTTCCAGAGAAAAATTTTCCTCAACCATTGTATATATTTCTATGGCCAATTGTTCCGTCTCAGTGCGATGTGTAAAAGGGATCATTATTCTAATTTTATTTAGTGGTTCATAACTGCTCTAGAATGAAAGCTCTTATAGGTATCTTTTCTTATTGATGTTTATATTCCCAGTGCCAAGAAACACATCTATAGAGTAGTGGTTCTTAACTCTGTAGTGTATCATTACCTCATTTTCTATATAGTCTTCATAATACGGTTGCCTGGACCCACTGCAGGCCTACTGATAAAAAATCTTTAAGGGTTTAGACATGTCTGTTTTTAAAATAGTCCAAAGAAATTTTAGTTTCTCAGTTAGGGTTGAGGGTTGAGTCCCACCAGCATAGAATTATATTTTTTAATCTCACCTGAGGATATATTGTTATTGATTTTAGAGTGGCAAAAAGGGAGAAAGAGAAAGAGAGAGAAACATCAATGTGAAATAAACATTGATCAGTTACATCCTCTTAGCACCAACCAGTGATCAAACCTGAAAACTAAGTATGTGCCCTGATGGGGAATCAAACCTGCAATCTTTTGGTGTATGGTACAATGCTCCAATCAACTGAGCAGCCCCCCAAGGTAGAATTATTAATTGAATGAGTGTACGAGTGAAATGAATGAATGAGTAAATAAGTCTATCATATCTAATAAAAGAGAAACATGGTAATAAGCCGTAACTTCGCTACCCTTCTCATTGGCTAATCAGGGTGATATGCAAATTAACTGCCAACCAAGATGGCGGCCAGCAGCCAGGCAACTGATGTGAACAGGTGGCTTGCTTGCTCCAGTGATGGAGGAAGCCAAGGTTCCCCGACTGCCACTGTCGAGCTCTGAGCTGCTCTCTAAGAAACATTGTTACAAATATAGAAGCTAAACAAAACCCCAGAAACCTGCTTTCAGTCGGCCAGGATCTCAGAGCTGGAGTCGCAATAAAGTTTCAAATACAGAAGGTAAACAAAGCCCAGAAACCTGCTTTCAGCAGCCGAGGTCTCACATCTAAAGCCAGCACTCAGCTCCAGTGACAGCCATAGAAGGTAAATGAATCCCAGAATAAAAAAAAAAGGAAAAAAGGAGAGGTTTGGAGCTTCAGTCACCCGCCAGCCTGTAAACGGCCCTCAGCCCCTCACCCAGACTGGCCAGGCACCCCAGTGGGGACCCCCACCATGAAGGGCCTGTGACCAGCTGCAAACAGCCATCATCCCCTCACCCAGGCTGGCCAGGCACCCAAGCGAGACCCCCACCCTGATCCAGGACACCCTTCAGGGCAAACCAGCCGGCCCCCACTCATGTACCAGGCCTCTATCCTATATAGTAAAAGGGTAATATGCCTCCCAGCACTGGGATCAGCGGAGCAGCGAGGCCTCCCATCACTGGGATCAGCGGAGCCACAAGGCCTCTAGAACCCGGGATCAGCGGAGCAGTGAGGCATCCTGGCACCGGGATCAGTGTGACAGGGGGCAGCGCCCAAACCCCCTGATCGCCCTGTGGCTCTGTGTGTGATAGGGGGTGGGGCCACAACCTCCCTATCCACCCTGCTCTGTTCGTGACAGGAGAAGGCGCCCCAAACCCCTGATCAGCCCTCCTCTGTACCTGATAGAGGGGAGCTCCCCAACCCCCTGATCGCCCTGCGGCTCTGTGTGTGACAGGGTGCAGCGCCCCAACCCCCCGCCCCCACGGGCCATGCTCTGTGTGTGACGGGTAGAGCCATTACCTCCCCATAGGCTCTGCCCTGAGTGTGAGAGTGGCGGCGCCCCAACCCCCTGATCGGCCCTGCTCTGTGGGTGATAGAGAGTGGTGCCCCAACTCCCCCCCCCCACGGGCCCTGCTCTGCGTATGATGGGGTAGAGCCACAACCTCCCCATCGGCCCTGCCCTGAGTGCGACAGTGGCGGCGCCCCAACCCCCTGATCGGCACTGCTCTGTGTGTGACAGGGGGCGGTGCCCCAACTCCCCTATCGGCCCTACTCTGTGAGTGACAGGGGGAAGCTCCTCAACCCCTTGATCGGCCCTGCTCTGTGTGTGACAGGGGGCGGTGCCCCAACTCCCCTATCGGCCCTACTCTGTGAGTGACAGGGGGGAGCTCCCCAACCAACCCCCTGATCGACCCTGCTCTGTGCATGACAGGGGGTGGTGCCACAACCTCCCCATTGACCCTGCCTTGAGTGTGACAGGGGGCGGTGCCCCAACCCCGCAATCGGCCCTACTCTGAGCGTGACTGAGGGTGGCATCGCAACCTCCCAATCCGCCCTGCTCTGTGCATGACAGAGGGCGGCGCCCCAACTCCCCAATCGGCCCTGCTCTGAGCCCAACCAGGGGCTGCACCTAGGGACTGGGCCTGCCCTCTGCCACCCAGGAGCAGGCCTAAGCCAGCAGGTCGTTATCTCCTGAGGGGTCCCCGACTGCGAGAGAGCACAGGCCGGGCTGAGGGACCCCCTCTTCCCCCCGAGTGCACTAATTTTTGTGCACCAGGCCTCTAGTCCTATCTAATAAAAGAGAAACATGGTAATTGGCGTATGACTGCTACCCTTCCCATTGGCTAATCAGCGAGATATGCAAATTAACTGCCAGCCAAGATGGCGGCCGGGAGCCAGGCAGCTTGAAACTAACATGAGGCTTGCTTGCTTCAGTGACGGAGGAAGCCAACGTTCCCCGCCTGCCTTGCCAGCCTCTGAGCCTGCAGTTTGAAACATAGTCACAAATATAGAAGCTAAACAAACCCCAGAAACCTGCTTTCAGCGAGCTGGGATCTCAGAGCTGGAGTTATACATTGTTTCGATTATAGAACCGAAACAAACCAGATACCGACTTTCAGGAGCAGAGGCCTCAGAGCTGGAGCCAGAGCTAAAGCTGGCCCAGAATAAATAAAAAAAAAAAGGAAAAAAGGAGCAGTTGGGAGCTTCAGTCCCTGCCTGAAAACAGCCCTCAGCCCCTCACCCAGACTGGCCAGGCACCCCAGTGGGGACCCCCACCCTGAAGGGTGTGTGACCAGCTGCAAACAGCCATCATCCCCTCACCCAGACTGGCCAGGCACCCCAGTGGGGACCCACACCCTGATCCAGGACACCCTTCAGGGCAAACCAGCCAGCCCCCACCCATGCACCAGGCCTCTATTCTATATAGTAAAAGGGTAATATGCCTCCCAGCACCGGGATCAGCGGAGCAGCGAGGCCTCCCGGCACTGGGATCAGCATGACAGGGGGCAGCGCCCAAACCCCCTGATCACCCTGTGGCTCTGTGTGTGACAGGGGGCAGGGCCACAACCTCCCTATCAGCCCTGCTCTGTTCCTGACAGGGGAAGGCACCCCAATCCCCTGATCAGCCCTGGTCTGTGCCTGGTAGGGGGAGCTCCCCAACCCCCTGATCACCCTGTGGTTCTGTGTGTGACAGGGGGCAGCAACCCCCCCACCCCACGGGCCCTGCTCTGTGTGTGAGAGGGTAGAGCCATAACCTCCCCATTGGCCCTGCCCTGAGTGTGAGAGTGGCGGCGCCCCAACCCCCTGATCGGCCCTGCTCTGTGGGTGATAGAGGGCAGCTCCCTAACCCCCTTATCCGCCCTGCTCTGTGTGTGACAGGGGGCGGTGCCCCAACTTCCCTATCTGCTCTACTCTGTGAGTGACAGGGGGGAGCTCCTCAACCCCCTGATGGGCCCTGCTCTGTGCGTGACAGGGTGGCGCTGCAACCTCCCCATCAACCCTGCCTTGAGTGTGACAGGGGGCGGTGCCCCAACCCTCCAATCTGCCCTACCTTGAGCATGACTGAGTGTGGCATCGCAACCTCCCAATCCGCCCTGCTCTGTGCATGACTGGGGGTGGCACCCCAACTTCCCAATCGGCCCTGCTCTGAGCCTGACCAGGGGCTGCACCTGGGGATTAGGCCTGTCCTCTGCCACCCGGGAGCAGGCCTAAGCCAGCAGGTCGTTATCTCCCGAGGGGTCCCAGACTGCGAGAGGGCACAGGCCATGCTGAGGAACCCCCCTTCCCCCCCGAGTGCACAAATTTTTGTGTACCAGGCCTCTAGTATATATATAAAAGCCTAAACAACCATTTGACCATTAGCTATGATATGCGCTGACCACCAGGGGACAGACACTCAATACACAGGCATGGAAACATGGAACAGACTGATGAAAATCAGAAGGATGTGTGGGGCAAGGGGAGGGTGAAAAGTGATTAACCAAAGATTTTATATGCATACCAGAGGCCCAGTGTATGGATTCGTGCACCAGTGTGGTCCCTTGGCGTGGCCTGCAGGGATCGGGCTAAATCTGTGCACTCAGCCTCTGAAATCCCCCGAGGGGTCCTGGATTGTGAGAGGGTGCAGTCCAGGCTGAGGAACCCCAACAGTGCATGAATCTGTGCACTGGGCATCTAGTAAATAAATAAATGCTATCACAATTTTGTAAAAAATTATATTTGCATATTTCTTTGATTTGTGCAACCAAATTTGAAACCTTTCTACAACAGAACTGAAATTGTTATTTGAATAAACAACCCATTATGCCAAAGTCATATTCTCAGTTATCCAATTTGTCAATAATTTATTTTCTTTCCATATACTTCTGTATTTCCAAAGGAGAGCAGACTGTAAACATTAGAGAGTGGTAAGCTCACTCTAGGCTGACTCACAAATTAGAGGAAATGTTCACAAGTGATGAGCTAGTTGTTGATTTTTCGGCCAAGCAGGATGAGTTGGAATAAAATCACTGAGAGATCTGGGATCTGAGAATCCCTCTTATCTTAGGAGTCAGAGATGCTAAGAATAAAGAAAAGTTAGTGTTCAGTTAGTAACCCTAAGCTTCAAGAGACATTAATGATTCAAAACAAGTACTTATAGTAATATTTTATACCAGGGTCCTCAATATCTATTAAATATTTATACAAAAGTTAACATTTAAATATGGGATCTCAATAAAGAGTTAGTAACCTGGTAAATTACATAGATTTACACAATTTTAAATGAATTCATGATTCCTTTGCAAATGTTGGTGTATTTAGGACATGCCCAGGATATGTTATTTTTAAAAGTCTAGTAATACTGAGGAAACATATGGGTAAGAATAATCTTTGCCAATCATTTTTAGCTCTAAATAGTAGCTATACAAGAAATGATTAATTACCAAGTTTTAATACTAATTCATTTAACTCCATTTATTTTTCCATATCACATCATCTCTAATTAGCTGATTTACCATTAAACACAACTTATTTGTGTCAAGAATTATATAGGAAAAGAAAAGGAACATGCTGTCATTTGAATTTAAATGCTAATTTATAACTAGAGCCTAGAGAAAGAAATACATTTTGTTAGAAAAAAATTGAAGAAAGACAAGCAAAAAAATCATTGCTAGACAATAGTAAACATATATCCATCTAACTATGAATATCCTCCTATACAATAAAAGTCCAGTGACTGAAATGGCGGTCACGACCAGAATGACGAGAAACCAGAACAACCATGGCCCTTTGCCCAGGCCGGCCTCGCCTTTCAGCGGGGACCACCACCCTGATCAGGGGTGTGGCTGGCCTGCAAACTGCCTGCAGCCCCTCGCCCCGGCCAGCCCCGCTCCCAGTGGGGACCCCCACCCGGATCCAGGGTGCGCATTAGGGCAGGCTGGCTGGCCCCCACTCGTGTACCAGGCCACTATCCTATATAATAAAAGGGTAACATGCAAATTGACCCAAACGGTGGAATGACCAGAACAACTGCTTGACCAGTCACTATGAGGCACACTGACCACCTCTCAGTTCCTTTCCCTGAGGCTCCGATTGTCCGATGGCAAATGGGGAACTGGGGTAAGTGGTGGTGGAGGGTGGGGCCGGGAGCAGGCAGAATGGCCAACCTCTTGGTCCCTCCCCCCGGCCAGCAGGCTCCAATCACCCAATGGCAAATGGGAAACCGGGGATGGGTGGTAGGGGACGCTGGCAGCGCCAGGCCAAGGCCCCTGCCCTGCCACTTGCCCCACACACAGAGGTCAACCTGAAGCAGGGGTGGGGCCAGCAAGTGGGCAGAAACAGCCGACCTCTCGATTCCTTCCCCGGCCAGCAGGCTCCAGTCACCCTATGGCAAATGGGAAACTGGGGGTGGGTGGTGGCAGGGGGCGGAGCCGGTTGCAGGCAGTGGGGAAAGATGGCCTTGATTTCAGGCCAGGCCTACAAACCATACCCGTGCACAAATTTTGTGCACCAGGCCTCTGGTATATAATAAAAGGCTAATATGCAAATTGATCTAATCGCAGAACGACCAGTCGCTATGACGCGCACTGACCACCCGAGGCAGACACTCAATGAAGGAGCTGCCCCCTGTTGGTCAGTGCACTCCCACAGGGGGAGTGCCACTGAGCCAGAAGCCCTGAGTTGGGCTCACAGCTGGTGAATGCAGCAGTGGTTGCTGGAGCCTCTCCCACCTCCACGGCAGCGCTAAGGATGTCTGACTGCCCATGGGGAGTGGGCCTAAGCCATCCATTGGACATCCCCCGAGGACTCCTAGACTGCGAGGGGGCGCTGGCTGGGCTGAGGGACCTCCACGAGTACACAAATTTTGTGCACTGGGCCTTGAGTATTCTTTAATGTAAAGCTTTTAGAATGGATTGCAAGTGGAGAACCAACATTTCAGCAGTTGGTTCTACACTTCAATCCAAATTTAATATAATTGTAATATCTTTCAAAAGCATTCTTCCTTCCAATGTTTTCATTGCAGAGTACAATCATGTTAATCTGACTGTTCATGACATCACTAATACCAATATTGGATCATTTACTTTTTCAGGATAGGTGAGCATCAGATTTCCACTAGAAATAATCATCATTATAGGGGAACTTAATTGAATACTTGACCTCAACTTAATCTGCAAAGTTTTTAATAGAGCAGCTTTTATGTAAATTGACATTGTTTTGCTATCTTCTTTCTATTTATATAAAGGGCATTGTGCTTTGAACAGCCGCGAAAGGAGTTACGATTAAATAAGTTCAAGGAATATTTTAGTTCTTTACAGCTTACTTTTCTGAACTGTAGATTGTTTAATAGCCCGTATGCTTCTTCTATTATAATGCTCTCAGTACAGCAGTGTGTTCGTTCATTCAATCTCAGTGTTAAAGCACATATCATTGTTTTGTAATCTCTGAAGATAGATGTCTTTTTAGTGGTATAAATGTGAGTCATTATAAAAGGAAAGCAAAACAGAATACAGGATTTCTTTGGAAAAGTTAAAATGGCACATGCTATATTCCAATCTAATATTAATCAGGAAATTGGAATGGAGTCTAGTTGTATATACTAGAAGTACTGTAATATACCAGCAGGGCAATATTTATTAGCCTGTCACTTTGCCTTTCAATTGTGTTATTAAAATACTTCTATTAAAGATTTCTAGAGAAGAAAACATATTAGTAAAAATGTTATCAATTAAGTAACATCAATAATCTTTTAACTTTAAAAAACATATAAAAACACCTTATTTAAAAATTACTAGTCTTTGAAAATATCTTCTAAGGAAAACTGTTACCAGCTCCTATAACCACTCAGGTTATCTAGAGGCAAGATCAGAGGCTATAGTACCAAGATGGGGCAGAAGGTGAAGATCCAATCATTCTCTTACCTGGTTCCCTAAATGTACTGAAAAAATGGTATTTAGTTTATGGCCTAGCCATATAAAGGCAAAGAAAAACTTTGGAGATGAGGGATAGCTTGATTTTAGCATCACCTCTCCCACATTGTGTAATTCTATTCTCCTCCTCCTCCTCCTCCTCCTCCTCCTCCTCCTCCTCCTCCTCCTTCTTCTTCTTTTGACTTAAGCAGGCCAAATGTCACCACAGTCCCTGCTTTTCAAGTCCTCATCTATAGCATATGTAGCCAGGTGTGATCCAGCTGCCACATGGGAATACAGTTGAATGTGCCAAGATCTGCTTTGAGCTCATATAACAATTGGAATGGGTATACTGGCAAAGCCACCAAGAGTTTTATATGAGAAGTCACCCACTGCTAAGCCCATGGACTGAATTTGCTGCAGTTGAATTTAGAACCTGAATGGTAATCAGTGGACCATGGGACAGTTAAAGCAACAACGACAACAACACTGCGATTGACATCATGAGAATGACATTTATCTCACTTATTTCTGTACTATATAGCTTGGCGGTTTACAGAAAAAGCTTGGGAATCAGACAACTGGATCTGACTAGGAGTTTCAGCACTTACTATGTGAGCTTGGGCAAAAGCATTGTGATGAAACCTCTGTTTTCTCATCTTTAAAATGGAAGCATAATAGTACTTTCCAGATAGGATTGTGGAGTAGATCACATGAAATATTTGCTACTTTAGTTATACTATTATTATTATAGTCATCAATGCAGTGCACTGATAGTTGGTGCTCATCGGGTAGTTCATTGCAAGTTATTCAGACCATGTGATCACTACTGGCAAATAAGCTGTGAGGGACAATAATGTGAGTCACTTCCAGACTGAGGCAAGTAAGAGGCAGGCACTCTGTCACATCTCTCTCATTCCCTCCCATGGTGACCTTGGATACCACCTGTCCCAGATAATAAAGCTATAAGAGGGAGGCGGTCCAGTAATCCAGGTTACATTTTACATGAGTGGGAAATAAACCACAGGCATGTGGCGGTTCTTTTCTTTTTTAACATAACATAGCCTCCCCTCGACTGACAAATACAAATATTTTGAGATAGTAATGACAAGTCTAATCGCTCCCATTTTATAGCAGGATAAACTAAGGCTCTAAGATTTAATTTTCCAATTTCCCCGAGATTCCAGAGATAACTAGTGATTCTACAAGAATTAGATTTCAAATCTTTCTATCCCATGGAATATTTTACCATGGAAGCTAGGGGCTAGACAACTTAGGTCATGATTATGGTAATCAGACAATATTTACGGTGAGGATCTGAATCTATGCAATGGCTTCAATCAGCTGGCATTGCATTAACAGTCTCTATATTCACTCATCAGAGTAGATACTTATAGAATAGGAACCACACGTATATTGAGCTCTTGGTGTTCTTTGTAAGAAATGTATATTTTAATATAGTAGGTGTCACTTGACGATAGGTTAATTATTAAAATATCATCTGCTTTACAGGAAAATAAAATCCCTTGGATTGATTTTTCCAGCATGTAGTGTTTCACAGGCTACAGTAATTCAGCAATTCAAGGCAAATGAACTAAGTTATTCTTATCTTATTCCTAGGGGAACGGGCGTTTTGAATCCTCACTCCTCTGTTGAACCCAAAAAGATCTAATAGTTCTTTAAATAGGATGAATTAAACTGTGCACCAAAATTTTTGCTGTCTGAAGTCGACTAATCTCACTGATGTCATCTCCATCCCCCAACCCCACCCACCAACCTCATCTCTTGATTTGCCCAGTGGAACATAAATAATCAGACTTAGCTCTTGTCTATGATTTCAAGGAAATCCCTCACATTGAGATTTTGTTGTTGTTGTTGTTTTACAAATTGGTATTCATTGTATTTCCTTTGGAAAAACAACTTTCAGATTTTTTAAAGTTCTGGAAAACACCATTAGCAAGTTTAATTGTATTTTTCAATATGTATTCTAACAGTTTGTACAAAAGCATTTAGTGTTTATGTGCCAGTTTTAAAGAGCAATACTGTTTTTAAAGAGAAAATTTTGCTTTTAACAATTTCAGCTGAGTTTTCACCAGTTCGTGTGTAAATGAATCATATAGTGAGTGCTGGATATTTCAACAGACCTAAGGATCTACTTGTTGTTCTTCCAGGATTGCTATTTGAAAAAACAAAATTCAATCTTTTTGAGTTTTAATTTAAAATCCAGTCATGTGGGAAGACAAAGATCTCTAGGCTCACTCCATTATTAACACTACCTTGGTGTATGCATGGGGCTTTCATTTAATATTATTTAATCCAGATTTGTACAAAATATTTCTAATTAATCTTCTATATTTAATCTCTCATCCATCATCCACCCAAGAGTTATCTTCTCTGAGCCACTCATCTTTCAACAGCTTTATTAAGATACAATTGACATACATTGCAATCATACAATTTAATGATTGTTAGCATATATAGTTATTTAATGATTACCACAATTTAGAAGATTTTCATGAACCTCCAAATATCTATTATACCTGTTTACATATAATCCTGACTCTTGAAACTAACTCCACCCAGTGTCTTATCTGCTATTCATTTTTGTAAATTTGCGTTTTCTAGGCTTTTCATAAAAATTCAACTGTACAATATGTAGTCTTCTGTGTCTGGCTTCTTTCCCTTTGCATAATGGCTTAAGTTTCTACCATATTATAGTATGTCTCAGTAGTTTATTTCCTCTTCTTATAGAATAGTATTGTATATGGAGATTTTGTCTATCCATTTACCAGTTGGTGAGAATTTGCTTTGTTTCCAAATTTGGGATATTTTGGATAATGCTGCTGTGAATATTTGTGCACATGTCATGTGGGAAACAGGTTTTCCTTTCTCTTGGCTAGATTATTAGATGAAAAATAGCTGGGTCTTATGGAAACTTTAACCACGTAAGAAATTGCCAAGTTGTCTTCCAAAGTAGTTGCATTATTTCACATGTCAGTCAGCAAAGTATGTAGGATTCAGTTTTCTACATCCTGGTCAAGTTTTGGTGGTGTCTCTCTTTTTTATTATAGACATTTTAGCTTGTGGATAGTGACATCTCATTGTGATTTTAATTAGCATTTCTATTGTAGCTAATATTGTTGAGCACTTTTCACCTTAGTAGCTTTAGATTGTGAAATTTTTCATGAAACCTCTATTCAAAGAATTTGCCCATTTTAATTAGGTTGTTTGTTTATTTGTGATTAAATTGAAGTTCTTTATATATTATGGGTATTTTAGATATATGACTTACAAATATCTCCTTGTAGTCAGTGGATTTCCTAATATGTTGTATATATGGTCATATATATACTAGAGGCCAGGTGCATGAAATTTGTGCATAGGTAGGGTCCCTAGGCCTATCCTGCAACCAGGGCCTATCTGTAGGGTGACTACCGGGGTGATTGGGGTCCCCACTTGCACCTGCCTTGGCTGGCCTGGCACCACCCACTCACCAGCCCTGTCCCCTGCTGCTGCCAGTCACCTCCCTCTGTGGGACAACAGGCCTAGCGGTCGGAGGGGCCCCACTAGCACCCGCCTTGGCTAGCCTGGCGTCACCTGCTCGCTGGCCCCACCCCTTGACACTGCAGCCAATTAGGGCCTGTGGGCTGGGGGTAGCTCCTGCATTGAGCATCTTCTCCCTGGAGGTCAGTGCAAGTCATAGTGACCGGTCATTCTGCAGGTCATTCTGCCATTTGGTTGATTTGCATATTAGGGATATACATATATCTTTGCTTGGAGCATGTTAGTAGCTTTTCTTTTTTCTTAGAATAAGAGCTGTCATAGTCTTAATACTTAACATCTTATATAAGGCACTTCTATAGTAATATTACACCACTTGCTCTCTGACCACTGTGGTCTGGCTCACTGGCCCTATTTGAATCATGGTGTCCCCTCCTCCCAAATGAATTTCCTTCTCCTTCACTCCCCCACAACACAGTTAACTCTTTATTTGCAATTATATTTTAGCTTAGTCATTAATTCCCAACTTTTTCAACTAGACTAATTGTCCTATTAAATACTCTTGAGCAACAGATAATCCTACCTCGTAGTATATACCACATTTACTTTCATTTATTTATCACAGGCTAAGAAATAATGACTCATTTACATTATATTCTCAGTACTTGACAGGGTGCGTGGTACTCACTAAAATAAACAGTTGAGGATAATTTTTAAAAATAGTTGTTAAATATAGGGTCTGATTGACTGAGCTGGTAAATAAAGGTTAAAATATAATTTCTTTACATCTACTATGAATCAGGCATCTTGGCAGGATACAAAGATAAATTATATTCATTAATGTCATTTTTTATACATATAAATGCAAATAGGCATTTTCTGCATTAATATTATTACAGTTGAAATACTGTCCCTTGAACTGGGCCAGATAATACTTCTTTCCATAATTTATTTTGACATAAGTAAGGTAGTTTATGCAAAAATATATCATGAGACACAGTGTATTAATAGTTCGAAGTTAAATTTTAATGTTTTACAGTTTTTTGTGTTTAATGTACACATTTATTTTATATTTCATGGTTGATATAAGCAAAAGAAAATTGTACTAGTGTTATACTATAATTATTTAAATAACATTATGATTAAAGTAAATCAATTGATGACAGATGTCCATAGGTATACTTTTCCTGTAAAATTGAACTTTACAAGATTGAAAAACTATTTTTTATAATATTCTGTTATAAGAAGCAAAAAGAAATAGGAAAGTAGGAAGATAAAATCAAGGGAACTAGCAAAAATCACGCTATAGGTAGACATCACTTTCTTTTTTTAAATATATTTTTTATTGATTTCAGAGAGGAAGGGAGAAGGAGAGAGAGACAGAAACATCAGTGATGAGAGAGAATCATTGATTGGCCACCTCCTGTACACCCCACACTGGGGATTGAGCCCACAACCTGGAAATGTACCCTAACCAAGAATTGAACCATGACTTCCTGGTTCATAGGCCAACACTCAACCACTGAACCATGCTGGCTTGGAGACATCACTTTCAATTATAGTCCATTGGCCAAATCAAGTCACCTGGCCAAGGTTGCCAGTGGGGCAGAGGACTGACTATACTGCTACCTAGGAAGGCACTAAAAATTACACAGCCAGGAGTAGGCAGGAATGATGCTCTAATAAAGGGGAGCAGATAATTGGGAACAATAATGTACTTATCCATAGTATCTATTTTCATTATATTTGTTTCTTGCCCATTACATTTCCCTTTTCCCTTTTTTTTCTTTCCCCTCCTCCTACTAAAGGGTTGCTCGCTGAATTCCTATGTGATTTCAATAAATACCATGAAATAAATGTATTGCTAGGAAAGGTTGCTGCTTTGTGTAGTTCAATTATTTTTTTTTAAATGTTGGTATTGTCTTTTAACTAGATTGTAATAGTGTTTTGAATTAAACACCAAGCTTCTCACTGAGAGCCTAGTGAAAATTCAGCAACTGCTGGTTGTTTAAGAACTAACAAAAGCACTTTTATTATTCCTAGCTTAATTAATTACTTCAAATTTTATTTCAAGTAATTTTGAGCAATTTTTATAAAGGTCTTTGACATGAATACACACACATACTTTATTGCTGATGCAGAAGAACATGAGTTGAGAACCAAAAGGGTCACATAAAAGATCAGCATGGAATCCTGACAAAGGCAAATCTCTTAATTATTTCAGGTCAATAGATTTAGCTAATGAATAACCAGTGTAGATTGAAATAATCTTTGGAAATACGAAGTATATAATATTAATATTTTTCAATGTGCAAATATAGTTAAAGCATAATTAACTTTATGTAACATGATTTTAGACATCCTGAATTAATCCATTTCAATGGTTTTGTATAGCTCCAATAATTTTTAAGCCACAATATTTCCTAAATTACATAGTCATGTGCATATTTTAATTAAAATCAGTGCTGCCAGATTAGAAAAGCAAATTAACGTTTGTGGTAGCTTGATTGTATCAATGGCTTCAATTCTTCAACTGCTCTTGTTAGAATACCCTGTGCTAAGTAGCTTTTATAACTCTCAAGTTCTGATTCTGAGCTTAACTATGTGATTTCTTTTGTCCATTGAGATATTAGCATATGTGGCAAAGCAGACAAAGAGGAACTATTTGATTGGGCTTGTTCAGTCTTGCTTCTCCATATGACCAGGAGAATATTACTGGTCAGCATACAGAGAACAAATCTGAGTCACTCCAGTCATTCTAAGCAATGCCATCCTCAACCAGCTAATAGTCAGCCAACCACTGGACTTTTGGGTTAGCTCAGCCAATATCACTAGAGCCTCATGGTTGATCTTTAGCTAAGCACGGATCCCTGAGAAAGCTCAGCAAAGACAGCTTGCCCTGACTGATCAGCTGAACCCTGTCCACTTATCTGTGTGACACTGAGAGGTTTTGGTTATTTTATATATGGTATTTCTTTGGCAATGGCTAACCAATGGACTGAATACTTCGTTATCTGAACTAGGACACAGTGACAGTAAAAGGAAATGCCATATGTTATTATAAATAGGCCCTGCCCTACAAAAATGTGAGTGTATCTTTGCTTTACTTACAAGAAAGCTCTGAGTTCTTTGAAAATGGGTATTTCAATGAGTGTCAAAGATACCATATCTCAGTAACCAATTTTCTAGGGAAGGAACAAAACTAACAAAATATATAGTCCACATATGGTGACTGCTGGTGATATAATTTAGGCATAACACGTACTAATATTACAAAATGGATTATATAAATGCATTAAATGGATCAATAGTTAAAAAAGGATTTGAATAATCATAAATAGCTACTGATTTTTGGCTTCAGTGTGGAAGATAAAAGGAAGGGGCTTGTCCTGAGCTAAATTTAAATTGCAGCTCCTTAGCTTCCATTGCCTGTTTCTAGGTAAAGTGTTGTTGCACATTTCATTATGACCCAGAAACCAGATTTATATGAGCACTGCAAAGATAATGTTTTGCTTTTTAATGTTAAATATTTTAATTATTTAGAAAAGCCTGTGTAGTCCACACACTAAGCATGTGTGCAAGTCAAATTTTGCTCCCTGGCTACCATTTTTTTGTTACCTCATACCTCTTACCTAGAGAAATGTATAAGTAGAATAACCTCTAAATATAGACTTCTTTTTAAATTTAATTTAATTGTTTAATTTCAAATTTTTAATGTTGACATAATTGCAAGTGTCCTCCTTTTCCCCGCCCTTTGCCCACATCCAACTACCCACACCTCCCCATCCCTTGACCTTCAACAAAACCTAAATATTTCACTTTGGTCTTGGTTGAAGCCATATGGTACTAAATTAAAAATAATACCTTCTATTGAGTTTCTGTCATGTGACTAGTCTTGCTTTTTGATTAGCTTAAGTGTCAAAGACCATAGATACCAGATTGCCAGGTAAAATAAATAATAGTTCTTTGTATTACTCATTATTACTGTGTGACAATATCAACACAGATTTTGTAGTTTAAAACAACACACATTTAATATATCACAGTTTCTATAAGTCAAGAGTCCTGACATAGGTTAACTGTGTTCACTACAATACTATAATCAAGACATTGGCCAGAGATGTGGTCTAATCTGAGGCTTGCCTGGGGCAGGATCCACTTCGAGGCTCACCAGGTTGTTGGCAGAATTTATGTGAAAGACTTTTAAAAACTAGCAAACCAGTCTTTAATTTACTTAATGACACCATAGTTCAGAGAAAAAAATAGTATAGTGATTGGAGAGCTTCTTCAAAATGTGGTCCTTCATACAGATGACCTACTGTTCACTATATCACTATATTTTACTTGTTCAGATTGCCTACATGAAGCATTGAATGATTTGTTTTGAAGATTACAGACTGTGTGCTATGACCTACATGTGTTTTTATTATAGGGAAGATTT
This sequence comes from Myotis nattereri, assembly GCF_964212035.1. Taxonomy (NCBI): domain Eukaryota; kingdom Metazoa; phylum Chordata; class Mammalia; order Chiroptera; family Vespertilionidae; genus Myotis; species Myotis nattereri. The sequence continues at coordinate 221,058,784 of NC_138075.1, forward strand.
TACTTTATTCATAATCCCTATAGTTTTTATAGGTCCTCTTAGAGATGTTTTTTATGTGATATTATCTACCATGGCAACTGAAAACAAAAACAAAAACAACACTTTGTTTTGTCCTGGCTACCAGGTGGTCCCACAAAACATCCTGAGTGGCAGGGAACTGTGAGAGCCCAATGTCAACTTCATTGACAAGGGGGCATGATCTTGAAGATTACTGAAAAATGAGTGAATTATTAAATTGCATTTTCTGCTAATTAACCACTGGTATAAGTAACCACTTGTCTCCCACTGAACCAATGAAGCAAATTATTGGCTGCTGGAATGAAATACAAAGATAGCCTATTGGTTCTTATAACTTCTTCCACTGCAAAATTAACCATCTATCCTATCTTTCATTTATAAAGTGAAAACTCATTACTTTTAAAAATTCAATGGAAACGTACAAACCACTTTGGGAATGACCTGACTGTTTAAAACTAAACCAAAATACACAGGTAATAAAAGTAAACCTTGTTGCTATAGAAAAATTGCTCAAATAAGAATTTTGGTGTATATTGTTTTTCAGTGAACCAATTACAGTGCCTAAAATTGGAACCAAAGTGAATAGCTATTTCATGCTGCTATAAATGAACGAAAAGAGTTCTCCATTTCAAAGTCACTTGACATAAAACTTACACATTCCAGACTTCTGAAACTTTCCACCTACTTATATCGCTGCCACTTACACATATCGTTAATCCATCAATAACTCTCAGGGTTGCAACAGCTGAATGGAAAAATGGCTAAGGTTCCCCCATTTCATAAATCTCAAAGTGCTTATGATTCTTAAAAATACGGCACATATTTTTATTTGCAGTTTCAGAATGATTGAAATAATTTAGAAACAGATACTCTTAACTGGTGAGTGATTTAGTCTGGGGTTAGAATTAATATTCCACATTTTCTCATTTTTGGAAGGAGCACTATTTACTAAAAGCATTTCAAGCAAGAGAAATTAATACACTTTTTATGTTGACTTTCCACTTTAATATTAAAAAGGAAAGCATTTATTGGGGAAAATATGATTTCACATTTACTCTACATAGTTTTGTATATTGAAAGTCTCATGTAGAAGAATATATTGAAGTTTTAAAGTTATAGAGGTTTATTTTACTCTAGCACATATTGAGTAGTTTATATCACAAAGACTGGGTTATTAATTTATTTGGTAAACCTACCCCAAAAGTGAGGGTCCCTAAAGAGAAATAAAGTTCCTATAGGCTGACAATATGAAAGTGGAAATTTATATGGAAATCAAAATTAATTTTAAATTACATTAACTCATAGTTCCTGAAAGTATGCCCTATAGTAATGCTATTTGAACAATTAAGAACAAATATTCTGTGGCTAAAGAAAATTTAAATGAAAAAAAAAATTTAAATAAAGCTAGAGAAACAATATAGCTCTAAAGAAAAGATACAATAGAAAACATGATTGTTATCATCCCTTTTTTGATAGAATGAGCAAATAAATGCAGAATTTTTAAAAAGCTTTTAAAAAGAAAAGGAAGCAGTGACAACTCATGTCCATTGAAATGATTACATTACAATTTGAAGAGGATAATGAAAAGAAAGTGGAGAGAGACTAGCCCATCTTGGGAAGTCTCTAGGATGAGTTGCTATTAAAAGAGAAAAAGTACAAAGGAAAATAAACAATGTACCCTAGGGTGTGGGCCCTCGCTCATAAAGGCGGTTTCCCCAGGGAACTTTCCAAGAGCTCTTGCTCTAACTATAACTCTCTGCTAATTAAAAGCTTTTTCTCTCATGCAGTTGTCTGTAAGTTCCTTGACCTTTGCTGTGGCAAGGAGATCACTTGTTCAATCTGATTGTTTGGAGGCCAAGTAGATATAAAAGCCCTTTAGCTTGCTACACACGTATATTTTTAACATTCGCTTCTCTAATATAAAAACCTTGACCACTTCACCTGGCAAACATAAGATCTCGAAAACCTTTCTTCTGACAATGAGTGAACATTTTTAGGAACAAATGTATTAGGACCCTCTACACAATGGTTGATCCAGAGGCCTTATTCATTAAAGGGAGATGGTATACTCAATAAATAAGGCAGAAGAGGGTTTTTAATTAAGTAAGTAATTTTTTGGCATTGTCAAATTGGTCTGGCAATAAACTGTCTGTGGTTTTCAAGCCATCTACCATCATGACTGACATTTGGAAATGGCTTAATTTGGCACCTCATTCATTTCCAAAAGAGTTCCTTTCACACACACATTTTTGTACCATGGTTTTGATAATAAACAATATACAGTGCCTAGTTCCCATTCATTGCAATAGACAGACAACATATAACTGAGTTAAGTATTTTAAATCTGAGAATTTATATGAGGAAGTTTTAACACTTTTACATTTATCATCATATCAGATATACTTGGTCTTAATTTTGTCATCTTATTTTACTTTTAAATGTGTTTTATGCTTTTATAATGTTGTACAAATTTTTGTTACTTGCTCTTCAATTCTTTTTCTCTAGCAATTTGAAAGACACAAATCTTATTCTCATTTATATTCTCTCTTACCTCCATTCTGTTTGCATATATACTCAAATGCCTGACATACATTATGCTCTCACTATGTGCTTGGCACCAGAGTAAGGGGTTCACTCACAGTAAGTTCTCTATTAATTCCATGAAACAGGTTCTTTTTCTTCCCTTACTTTATGATTGCTGGAACATTGATGCTCAGTAACATACACCAATTCAGAAAGTATAAGGAATGGCAATAAGAGTGGAATTGAGGTCTGTTGGAACTTGTATTCTTAATGTTATGATTACATATATAACAAATATTTCTCCATTTGTCATTTGTTTTGCTTTGCTTCATGATGTTTTCTTTCATTACAATTGTAGTACTTCTAAACCATTTTATTTTGAATTTCAAACTTTGGCAATATTTTCAAATATTTCACATTATAGAGGGTACAGGGGGGCTAAATGGTGATGGAAAGGTACTTCACTTGGAGTGGTAAACACACAATATACAGATGATGTATTATAGAATTGTATACCTGAAACCCTCCTATATAATTTTATTAACCAATGTCACCCCAGTAAATTAAATAAAAAATAAAATTAAATAAATAAAAATAAAATAGTCATCTATGCTTTCTTTTCTAATATTTATTTTTACCATTTTAGATGAAATGTTGAATATTTTCAGTATTTGTTTTACTATATGATGTGAGATAAAGTCTAATGTACAAAATAAATTGCTATGTGATCTTTACAGAGAGAGAGAGAGAGAGAGAGAGAGAGAGAGAGAAATATATACTGTGGATCTATTTCTTGAGTCTATTGATCTGTCAATAATCTGGTACTCCTATCATATATAGTTATTTTAGTTTTATAATACCTTTTCATAATGGTTGAAAAAAGTCTTCAATTTAAAAGTTTTCCTGTATATCTAGATTATGTAATCTACTAGATGCACTAGAATATTAATTTGGAGAAGCACTTTAGAAATTATTACAAATAGCATTTTAGTGGAACTTTAGACATTTTAAAAAATATTAAAATCATTTGACATGTTTAATAGGTATTGCGTCAAACCTAGAATTTCATTTAGAAAAAAATACATGACTATATTTACTTTCTTTAATGATAAATGTTACTGAATTCATAGATGAGTTATTGTAATCCATAATATTATCATTTCTTCTCACTTACATTATTGCTATTACTAATTCCATAATAGCAAGCACTCTTTATATGCTTCAGGATAAAGCTACATATAGGGTGGGCAAAAGTAGGTTTACAGTCACATTGTAACATTCTTTTAAGTTAATAAAGCTATTTTAATAATCATAACCTGCATGTATTTTAACATATCAACAACGGTAAACCTACTTTTGCTAGCCCCTGTAGTTTTCTTTTAGTGTACACTTATCTTTACATATTTACACACACACACACACACACACACACACACACACACACATATATATATATATTTTTTTTTACTTAGTATTTGCATCTGTTTCTGTGATTTTGTCTAACTTTAATTTTTTTTATTTGAAACACTTTTTGTCACTAGTGATATCTAGATATAATATGAACCAGGACAAGTGCTATAAAAGAAATGTGGAGGAACCTATGAGGAACTGTAGCAGGGCTCTGATATAGATTAGGCAGTGAATGAAAAACATGTCAGGGGGTGTGATGTTTAGCATATGACTTGAGAAATACATGGAACCTATACAGACAACAGATAGAGACCGTGAAAGAAACCTCCTGGAAAAAAATATTAACATGTACAGAAATGAGGAATGCCAAATATTATCAAAGTCAAGGAAATGCTAGTAGGTCAGTACTGCCCCAGTCTAGGAGATGAGGCCTCAGAACCACTCAAATTTAGAGTTAGAAAGAGGGCTCATGAAAAGCATAATGTGGAGAAGTAGCCCAAGAGGAGGAATATCAGGGAACTGCCTGGAGGCAGTTTCAAATTCTGCTGAGGAGGAGATTGTTAGGTTGTTTTAAATGGTTTTCAGGATGTTTGGCTTAAACAAGAACTTATGTTGGATCACATACTATGGTTGATTATTCTAGTATCTCAACAAGGATATTATAGACTTAGAGCATGATTTTTCCACCTCTTTGCTTTGTTGTCCACAGTGAAAATTTTCATTTTAAGGTGGGTTCCTCTCCTGGAAAGTAGTTACATAAGTCCACATCCCTTAAAAGAGGTATTTCCCGCCCTAGCCAGTTTTGCTCAGTGGATAGAGCATTGGCCTGCAGACTGAAGGGTCCCAGGTTCAATTCCAGTCAAGGACATGTACCTTGGTTGCGGGCACATTCCCAGTAGGGGGTGTGCAGGAGGCAGCTGATCGATGTTTCTAACTCTCTATTTCTCTCCCTTCCTCTCTGTAAAAAAATCAATAAAATATATTTAAAAAAAGAGAAATTTTCCTTTTTATTAGATCTTTCCCAGAGGTCTTCAACAAACATCACCTTAAGTTCCATTAACTATAATTGGGTCACCTGCTCATTTCTGCATGAGCAAGAGAGGTGGATCTACTTTTAGACCAATCATGATGGTGCTAAGGGTGGGATCAGCATCCCCTGGGGCAGGTGGCTAGGTGATGAAATATTAGGTGCCTAAGAAAACTAGGATTCTGTTAGAAAGAAGGAAAATAATGAGATGCTAAAGAGGCAACCAGTAATGTTCACCACAAAATGAATGCACAATGAAGACTGAAAAGTAGGTATTTGGTTCAGCAACTTGTTCATTTGTGAACATAGCAAGTTTCAGCAAATAGGGAACCAGATGGGACTGAGTAGAGAGAGAAAGGGAAGTAAAAAAATACAGTCTGAGAATTAATATTTTCAAAAAATGTTGTAGAGAATACAATACTAATGTATAAATGGAGGGAATGAGGCTTAGGAAGAGTAACCAATAAGGCCAGGAAGACATTTGGAGATGGAATCTAGATAAAATGTGGAAGATTCGGCTACAGGTAGGATTCATGAACACCTTCCATTGCGATGTAGTGGTGAGAGTCTGGATTGAGATGAGAGACTTTTTGAACCTGTGTGGGAATATGCAATTATTTCTATGTGGTCTGAGAATGTTGTTCTATGAAATGTAAGGTAGGGTCATTAGCAGAGAATAAAAAGGCAAAGGAGGTTGGAGATCTGAAGAAAGCAGATAAAGGATGAATGATCAATGAGAGAGTAGAAAAAAATCTCTTGCCAGGAAAGCAGATAAAGAGTCCAGATGGCCCAGCTTGCAGATAAAGAGTCCAGTGTGGCTTAGTGCTTGAGCTTCCACCCAATAACCAAGAAATCACCAGTTCAATTCCTGGTCAGGGCACATATTTGGTTGTGGGTCCGAACCTCAGTAGGGAGCATGCAGGAGGCAGCCCATTAATGTCTCTCTCGCTCTCTCTCTCTCTCTCTCTCTCCCAGAAGCCGCCCAGAAGCCGGTGATCAGGGGGAGATGGAGGTCCCCTGCCCAGGCCTGACACCTCTGGCAAAGGCGTCAGGCCTGGGCAAGGGGCCGATCCGGCGATCAGAGGGTGATGGGGGTCGACTCCTCTAGCGGAGGCATCAGGCTTGGGCGAGGGTGGAGCTGGTGATGAGGGGGAGATGGGGGTCCCCTGCCCAGGCCTCCCTGGGCCAGAGGCGTCAGGCCTGGGCTGGGGGTCCAAGCCTGCGATTTATGTGAACTACAGAGGAAACAGCTTTTCTGACCGCTCATTGGCTAAGCTCCCTGTATGCCACTGGTAATATTCTTAGTAACTTGGGTAATAAGAATCCAAAAAGATGATCTAGGGTTTTTCACCACACTCCTGGCAAAAAAAAAGCCGAAGGTTCGCTGCTGGAAGGCTAAGAAATGTCATATCCTGCCCTAGCCGGTTTGGCTCAGTGGATAATGCCTTGGCCTGCCGATCACAGGGTCTGGGTTCAATTCTGACCAAGGGCATGTACCTAGGTTGCAGGCTCCTCCCTGGCCTGGGCCCAGGTCAGGGCTCATGCAGGAGGCAACCAATCAGTGTTCCTCTCACTTTGATGTTTCTCTTTGTCTTTCCCTTTCTCTTCCACATTCTCTAAAAATCAATGGAAACATATCCTCAGGTGAGGATAAAAAAATAATAAAGAAATTATTATTATATGAAAGACACATCTTGAAAATGCCTAAAGAAAGTTGTCATTTTTTCATGGTGAAGAAACTGGAGTCCGTGTTGATAAAAAAACCTTGCTGGCTGTGGTGACTGGCAGTGGTTGCAGCAGCGGGGTGATGGGCTGGTGCCTTCCCCTGATCAGCCCGGTCACCTCCCACAAAGGGAGGCCAGACTGCGGCTTAGGCCCTATCCCCAAGGGAAGCAGGGAGCAGGCCTAAGCCATCACTAGGACATCCCCTGAGGGTTCCCAGTATGTGAGAGGGGCAGGCTGGGCTGAGGTACACCCCCCCCCCAGTGCATGAATTTCATGCACTGGGCCCCTAGTTTTTAAATAAGTTCACATTCTGACAGGAGGTTAAGGCTTTCATATATGAATTGGGATGTGGGAGACATAATCCAACATATAATACTCCTCTCCTCCTGTGAAAAATATTTAAAGTTATAGAAATGAATTGTTATAGAAATTAAATAAGGTATGTAAAGTTTATTTTTTAAATGTTTTTATTGATTTTTAGAGAGAGAGAGGAAGTGAGAGGGATAGAGAGATAGAAACATTGTTGAGACAGAGAAACATTATCGATCAGCTTGCCTACTGGGAATCAAGCCTGAAAACCTGGCCATGTGCCATGACTGAGAATCGAAACAGTGACCTCTTATTCATGGGTTGGTGCTCAACCACTAAGCCACACTGGTTGGACATGGCATGTGAGGTTTTATCTCACCGAAGCTTTTTAATCTATAATAAAAAAAGCATAATATGCCAATTAGAACAGACAGCCAAACGACCTTCCGGATGTCCTTCCAGAGGACCTTCTGGATGAAGCCAGGGCTGCGAGGGCCAAGGCAGGCCTCTGCAGCTGGGAGGGCTGAGCCCTTTGCATGAATTTCATGCATTGGGCCTCTAGTACATTATAATATTATCAATTTAAAATACATCCACTATTTTGTCTGGTCGGCATGGCTCAGTGGTTTAGTGTCCACCTATGAACCAGTAGGTCATGGTTCGATTCCCGGTCAGGGCACATGCCTGTGTTGCAGACTAGATCCCCACTAGGGGGCATGCAGGAGGTAACCAATCAATGATTCTCTCTCATCATTGAGGTTTCTATCTCTCTCTCCCTCTCTTTTTCTCTCTGGAATAAATAAAAATATATATTTTTAAAAATTAATTAAAATGTATTCATTCTTTGTAACATCCTGGAAGTTGTCTTCTTTTTCCTGCCTACCATCTGCATAAAAGTCACAGGTCATATATATTTCCTCCTAATATGTTAAGGATATAGACGTTTTAAAAAGATATACTGGAAGAGAAATCATTTACCTTTTGTTTATTTGAGTGTGGATGAGATTGGATCTGCCCGGCTATTTCTGTGGCAGCAGAACACCATTGCCTTGTGGATGACCCTGTTCAGACAGAACATCTCCAAGGCAAAGGGCTACTGTCTCTTTATATTAGACCAGCACTCACTTTTTTCCTCCTTCTTTTCTATTTACTTATTTAAGTTTTGCTGTCTGCTGTTTGCTGCCAAAGGCATGGGGATGATGAGACCCTGCGCTGGGCCTGTGATCAGCAGGAACAAAATCAATGCTGAGAACACACTCTAGCAGCTGGCTGGGCAGCTCGCTGGTGGTAATGACTTTCAGTCACGATTTATGCGAGGCCCAGTGACATGCCTCAGCCTGCTAGTCCATTACCGATTTCCCGCGAGCTCAGTCTATTACCAATTTAACTCCCCAAAGTTCCCTCTTACTCTCTCCCTTTTGCTCTTGTTCTCTTGCTTATTCAATTACAGTTACTCTGGTCAGGTCCTGAATGGAAGTTTGGTCCAGCACAAAGCAAAATTGAATTATTGTTCCAAGGCCACCTGCCTCTGCTGGCTTTTGGAGTGAAAAGGGGTTTGACCACTTGTGGGCATGCATTTTTAACCTACAAATGCAGCATTTGTTCACCTTTCTAGGGTACCTGATCTTAAAATTCCTACTCAGCAAAGGGCCATTCCATAGATGACAGAGAACCCCTGTGGGTTTGATTCTAAGAGTTGTACCAAACATCCCCCTTTACCTCCTACCTCCATGAATAGGGGAAAGCTAATATAACCCCAAAGAGAAAACAAAACAAAAATCTAAATCAAGATGGAGGCATTTTTTCATATATACAGGATGGGTAAAATTAGGTTTATAGTTCTGAGTACATAACACAGAGTTTATACTGATATTATTATGCATTAATTATTGTATTTTTTTTTCCATATGAACAGCTGTAAACCTACTTTTGTCCACCCATGCATATATTGTTATATTTATAAAAAATAAATTGAAGTATTTATCCAGAAAATAACTACCACTTATTAGGCTTCTACAGTGTATATGCCCAAGTGCTGATCTTTCCTCCAAACCCTGAAAGTTTATGTATTATTCATTTTTCTCAGATAAAAAAAACAAACAGAGACTTAACAAATGTACTTGGTGCTAACCTATGTTCCATCTCTCTCAACAGAAGAGCACCTTGAACTCCAGGATGGGTTTCCTGGAGACCTCTGCTCTGCCGATATAACCTAGCATTTATGCATCTATACACATTATAGATGTACAGAACATATGGTATATTTCATTTTACCTAAACTCAGGGCTTTCCAGGCAGGGCAAAGATCCATCTCAAGCATGTCAAACTCATGGCCCGCAGGCCGCATGCCTTATTTATTCAGTCCATGTTAACCTTTGAGTTTGACAAGCTTGATCTACCATGTTTTACCTGGTATCTGCCCCTAAACAAACTGGAGAAAGGCAGGTCAGATGACTGAAATTCTGCTTCGCTGTACAACCAAGCTAAGGAGGAAAGCACCCATCACAGCTGTCATTTTCACACTTCTAACAGAGCCCAGAATATAGGTGTCAATTTAACTTGCTTCCAGATCAGCTACCTTGCTTCCTGCATCCCGCATTAACTGGAAACATATTTATGTTTATTAAATTACATATATATAATATATATATATGGAGAGAGAGATCCTATATACATTATCTATCTATATAAATTTAGTGATATTGTCTCCACAATAAATTAATATTTTTTTCAACCAAACTTTTGTTCAGATTCTATTCAAATTCTTTACCAAATCTGGTCATTTTCAGGGAGTCCTAATACTTGAATATTTGCGTTTTCTATTTTATCTTGAAAATTGCTATGAAATAATTTTTATTATAGCATTTGATTGTGTTCTATCTTCCTCTATAGTCTGTGAATATATCATAATCAAAATCACAGACTAAATCATAATGTAGGTGATGGGTAGGAACTGGATTATCATGATACTTCTTTTCCTTATGAAAGTTAGCACAGTTAGAAGCTTGTAAAATTTATTCAATATGAATTGAACTTACATAAGCATCTTTACTCACATGACTCGGTGCTTTTTCTTACTCATTCTGTTCTTTATGTCTACAAGTTAGTGCTGAAACAAAGCCAGAGCAGGCCATCTATGACGAGGGACCGACCCTTGGTACTAGCTGATCTTTCCAAGAGGAGAGTGAACATGGAGCGCCCTAACAAAGGCTGAGACCATTAGGGACACCATTGAGTGAGGAAAGGGGAACTACCTAGATTCTTTATCAGCCTTCCTAACAGGGGCTCCACAAGAGAATTAAGCCCTGAAGCTTTACGGGGCATTTATTTTACCCAAATAGTTTCCTTCTTTCCTCTGCATCTAGTGTTGTCTTTGAGTGAATTGAGACAATAGTCACCTGCATATTTTCTGGACGGTGCACTATAGATAACTCCAACGGCAAAGTTCCGGAAAGCTAGAGTACATTGCTAATACTCTTGCACTCTCAGAACAAATGTGGGAGAGATTATTGGAGCAGCAAACACTGACCCCCAATTTAGGGACTGGGGGAGACGGTACACATGAGAATATGTTTCTTTCCGTTTAAGCTCAGTTTTTGAGAATCTTACTCCTAGGAAGGTTACTTGATAGGTCTTCCCATTCCCCACATGATCTTTTATCCCCTATAAAGACGTATGCTCAAATACTTTGTCCAATAAAGATAGTGAATCCCGTCTCATTGGTCACTGTCAGCGATGCTGGATTATTGTGAAATAATATAAGTAAATTCATAGAGAAAAGGCCAAAACAAACAAACAACAATAACAACAAAGAACTACGTATAGATTAAGATATCTCTAGACAGACTGTTTTAAAGTGCTTTCTCATCCTGAGAAAAGGTCACAGTTTTGACAGTTACGGTTATTCCCTTCTCTTGTCATAGTAAATTTACAGGTTTTATTAGGTGAACTCTGATAAATAATGAAACAATAGAAACAATTGATCCCAGATCTGGAGAAGCTGGGCATAGTTTCAATTCCAGTTTCTAAATCATCTTTATTAGCCATATGACTTGAACAATCCCCTCAATTTCTTTGAGTCTCAGTTTCTAGAACTATAAAATACTAATCTTCAGTCTCAGGAGCTCTGGTGTTTAAAACCAAGAGATGAGCTATAAATAAATCTGACGTACGCTCTAAAGAAATAATTATGAAGTCCACCCAGATTTGCTAGTTAAAGAAGAAGCATTTTTACTTATGTGTCTTTTGTGCTTTACATTTTATCCAGTTCTCATAACACCAGCAAGAATTAAGCCCAAGAACATTAAGCGACTCGCCTGAGCTCAGAAAACAAATACATAGCTGAGCCTGGACCCATCCTGTCTGCCTGATTCTAAAGCCTAATTTGTGTAGTCTCTGCATCGTATAACTCCTGTAGCTGTCTAATCTTTAAAATGTCTCCATTGATTTAACTTTTGTGAATCATCTGCATTGAAAAGTAGACTGTGAGGGCCACCAATTGCAATGAACAAGGAGGAACGGAGGCAGAATCTTGGAACCAGCAAGATCTGTCAGTCATCTGGGTGAACTCCCTGCCTTAGGTGAAGCTCGCAAACCAGGCCAGACACATTGGCAGGGATGAAATTAACTGCTCTGCTAACTCCTCCTGTGTTTAACCATGCTTGCTACCCTGGAGTTCCTCCTTACATCATTTGCATTCCCTCCAGCTGCAATTCATGCCCTTCTCTGATTCTTGCCTCATCAGAGAGTGAGAACAGCTGGTCACCATCCTCCATGTAATCACTTGGGACAAGGAAGGTGGTTATTGAGTCACTCGTCAACAATTCGAGTCCAGGTCTTGGGACACAGACCTACTTTCTGGGGAAATGACCAAGATGGCATATAGAGGAAAATGCATTTAAAACCTATTCACACATAGTAAAATGCTGAACAGGAAAACTGATTTAGGAGTGAATAGCGTTCCTCGTCATTTTACCGCAGCTCGTGCTCTGCAATTGTTTTCCATCTGAAGCCCATTCCATAATGGCTAATGATATGATTTTTCATAGAATTTGGATCTGGCTTTATCTGAGTTTGAGATAATTAAGTCAGGAAATCCAAGGTGGAGGGGGGAAGGTTGGACAGGGGCCAGCAGGACATTTGATCCAAGGTACATGTGTCTGACATTAAATTTGGCAGTTAGACTACGCTGTCTTTAAATCATGACAGCAAATGAAGGGGAACCTTCTGAATGCTAAGAAAAAGGAATACGAAGGCTGCTGCCTTACGGGAATTGTAGGGAGCAGGGATATTTCCCAGAAACCAGCCAGGCTGACTGAATGGCTGCTTGGCACACAGAGTGAGGGAAGAAGGATGGAAGGTTCCCTGTAATTACCTTGCCTAAGTTCTTGAGAGATTGCCTATGTGCCCAGTGGATTGGGGGCGGGTACAGATCCTGGAGTGTGCAGGAAATAAGGCTTTGCCTAAATGGAGTGATTTTTAAGGGGGACAGGCCTTCCAGTTAGAAATCAGTGAGATGTATATTGTTTCATTCATTCTAGCTTTATTTTTTGGTATTTAATTTTTTCTGCTTCTGTCTGTCCCTTATTGGAGAAATAATATTCTTGATTAACAAGTCAGCTAATAGCATCCTGAAAACCTGATTCTGCAAGGAACGGAATGACATTCAGGCTCCATTTGTGGTTCTTGACAGGTGGGAGAATAGTCAGACCATTCACTCATTTTTTTCTTTCACCCAATCATATCTCAGAAACAAATGGGGATAAAACAGTATTCACCTCATAGAGAATAGCATTAAATAAGTTAGCACATGAATGATAGTTAATGGTGCACAGTAACAAGTCATAGATATTGTTTATTATTACCTACTATTATTAAAGACAGAAAGACCCACAGGTCTTGAGGAGGACATGTATGAGCACACAAAGCTATTGTTTAATGTGAAAAGTTCTTTAAGAGAAAGATCTAGTCTAGAGCAACAAGCACCTTAGTGGTTAGCTTTTCAGAAGGATGGAGGAGTTTCAGAAAGAAGGCGGATGGCTAGTGCTGGTTAGAGCACATTAGGAATATTTTGTTTTTCTGGACATAGCACTAGGAAAGAATATTGATGAATGTGATTGTATCCCTGAGGAGCAATCCAATAGAAAATAGGTTTTTGAACTCATTTGAATGGGAAAATACTGAGAGAATTTTATGTGTTCAATTTACAGAGGAGTTAGGCTGAGATATGCCAGTGCCCTTGCATGTTTGTCTATGGAATATAAAAGCTTCCCAGAGAATAAAATCAGGACCACATGGAGTGGGACATTTGAGTCATTAAATAAATTTTTCTAACAATGAAATATGATCATAGTATGATTGAGCTGTCTCAAGTGGTGTATGGGTGACTAAAAGTGTGGAGGTTTGGGCATATATTGAGAAGCATACTTAGAGATTGGTTTATAAACCTCCCCCAGGGCTTTTTTATATTCAAAATTTTATAACTTGATTAAGTACATTCTTAACCTTGACATTACTATTTAATGATGCTTCAAAGACCACATGGGCAGAAGACACACTCACCAAAATAGTCTCTATGCAAATCCATCTACCTGAGGGTAAGTAAAATGTTTTACCCAAACCAAATTAAAAATAAATAAATGAATAAATAAATAAATAAATAAATATGAACTTCCTGTGATTTTATGCTTTAAATATTAGGGAAACAATTGTACTTTAGTTCACCAGTAGAACTTACAGATATTGTACTTTGCAAAGTCCCACTGGCATTGTCACCAAATAGTGAAAGTGAGCTGTGAAACTAGCAAGAGTCCATGTTCTGTGGAGATATATGTTGTTAACTGCAATGAATGCTATGTCAAGGAATGCAAGGAGGGTTTCTGACTGAAGGCAGGAGGGGTAGCTTGTCAACCCTCTGTAAAACAATTATTTGCAAGGGTCAGATGTACTGATCAGAGCGTCATTTGTACCCACATCCTTATAAAGAATTTAATTCATTGTGGTTCAGTGTGATTGAATTAAAACCCAAACTTCTGCCGAAACCGGTTTGGTTCAGTGGATAGAGCGTTGGCCTGTGGACTGAGAGGTCCCGGGTTCGATTCTGGTCGAGGGCATGTACCTGGGTTGCAGGCACATCCCCAGTGGGAGATGTGCAGGAGGCAGCTGATCGATGTTTCTCTCTCATCGATGTTTCTAACTTTCTATCCCTCTCCCTTCCTCTCTGTAAAAAATCAATATATATATATATATATATATATATATATATATATATATATATATATATAAAACCCAAACTTCTAACCGTGATCTATAATATCTTGAGCTTGAGACTTATATGACCTCATCTTCTACTATTTTCCCTTTCATTGTGCTTCAGACATACTTTTTTCTGTGTCTTGGTTAAGCCAAGGTCATTTCTTGGTGCATTTGGACTATTTCTTCCCTCCGTTCTTTCCCTGGATCTTTGCATAGTTATCTCCTCATGAGCATTCAAATCTCAATTTGATATTCTTCCCTGATCATAGATCTAAATGTATTGGTGACCAAATCCATCCTTCTTTATCACTTTCAATACAATTATTTCATTTTATTTTTCATAGAAATTGTTTTGTGACTTCTGTAATACAAGTACTTAGAATAGTGTTTGGCATATGATACATTCAATAATAATTTATCTCAGATATTTATGTTATTATCTTCCCTAACTAGAATATACTCTTCATGAAGGCAGAGATCCCCTTTTTTCTCATATTATCCAGTGTTAGAACAGTGCTTGAAAGTGATACCTCAGTAATTACTTGTTGAAGGTATGAGTGTTTTTGGTGGTAGATGTTCCCATGTTTATCACTTTTCATTTTAATGCATTTTAATACAGTAGATGGTGTGATTTTCCTTTTGCCTGCGTGCTTTTTATTCTTAAGCATCTAAGGTGAAAGCTCTGGGCTAACAGAGATGGAAGTAGAGTCAACATTCTGTGTTCATGATGATGGGAAACCAAGGATACAAATCAAACCCAAGTACTCCAGCCTCGCAGCTCTCTTTGTTCTCTGAACTATTCTAAACAGGATTCACTCCTCTGAAGGTAAAACTAGAGGTTATGCCAGAGGTCAGTGCTAAAGAGCAGTTATGAATACAAGCATGGTTCTAAAATGCCTGAGAGGAGTCATACAGGATGTGAGTAAAGAGAATAATGTTAGGCTCAAACAATGCTAGTAGCAATGTCTTTTGGTAAGGCATAATAAAAACCTGAAGCATAGGATGCAAATAGAACTCAGAGAAGTAAAAGGAGAGACCAAATTGCTTCTGGAAGATAAGAGCATCAGCAGTATAATCCCTCTGAAGATCCAGAAGCTGCTATGCCAACCCCTCTACAAGGAGCCAGAGCTTTCTGATATTAGACTCTATTATCTAATTAGATGTGGTCATTTATTTCACAAAAGTCACTCTTCTGAATATTAAACAAGTATAAAATCAGAGTCAAAAATAGTTACAGAAAATAGAAATTCTATGTCTTTTTGTACATATAATCCCATATCATCTTTTATATTATTATCACAGTTTACTATTATTTGGAAGAATACATCTTTCATGTCATTTCCACCTCAGTCATCTTTGCACTGTATCAATGGACTGGTTGAAATTCACTCTCTTTTACAAAAACAAAGAAACAAACAAAAAAACAACAACATTCTTTTGTCTTTGATACTTTCTTTTATTTGTGTAATCCATTCTTCTTTATTTAATGATGAAAATCAAGAGAGATAGAGAACTCAAATACCCATATGCATTCAAAATTATTTTCATTACTTTAATGCCAGCATCCAGGATATGAAACCGTCATCTGTTCATCTGTTGGAATACTGAGATATCTGTAAAATAACCATAGAAATCTTACAATGGTGAGAGCTAGTCCTCCATTTCATTAGTAGGCTCTGAGTGCCATTGTGTAATATATTGGTCTTGAAATAATGTAGTCTCTTTATTCTTTCCTTTCAGAAAGTCAAAGGAAAACAGAATTTTAATATAATTCTCTCAAATGATATGATATATATATATATATATATATATATATCACATATGATGCATGTCATACATATATATTTTCATCAGATTGTCATGAGCATCATCATCAAAAGTTTTCCTTTTGATATAAAGTTAACTCTCTTTCATTTATGTAAGATTTGATTTGCCATAAATTTCCTACCATTGTATATTATAGTTCTTTGTTTTTTTGTTTGCTTGTTTGTTTTAATATCATCAGGTAGCACTAGGTTGTTTTATTAAATTAAAAGTTTTAAACATGTATTTCATGGTTGTTAATTGAAAGCCCTTTTAAGATTCATAGATGTATTTGGGGAAGAGTAAGACATTGAGATTAACCCCAGGTAGGATGATTCCAAATGAAACCTTTATAACTCCCCTGGTACTATTTATTGAGCCATCAACACCAGTGTGATTTGATTACATTATGTTTAATCACCTCAGTAGCTATTTTAGAGAATGTTACTCTTCTGAGAAGGTTTGAAATAGCATGTGGGTATCATTGCTTTCTGCTGATCTGTTCTGTACTCAATTGCTAAATTGGGTTATGAAGGGGGAAATTAAAGAAAATGCTGCATTTTACAGGCTTTCACAATCTATTAGGCAGGGAGCCAAAGTTTCCCAGGGCACGAACCATTCCACAGATGCAGGCTGGATACTGACCGCACTCATAGACTGTATTTGGACAGTTTTGGACAGCAAACAGGGTTCAGAATCAGAAAAACTAGGTTTAATTCCAAGTTCTGCAAGTCTTTATTCTCACTGACCGTGGGTTTCCTAATCTCTTAACCAGGATAATAAAAGATTCTGACATCATAGAGTTGTTTTGAGGTTAAATAGGAAATGCATGTCAAAATGTTTAAACTCTGAAGCAGTTTAAAAGCAAAACTTTATTTCCCTGGGTACAAAAGGCATCAGGAAACCCAACCACACCATTTCCGTAGGTATGTAAAATTGTTTGTGGTGTTCTCACACCATGTTATAACAGCTAAAAGCTCTGTCCCTGTAGTTTTGAAAGACACCATTACAGTACCTTGGGGGTCCTGGTTCTATACCAAGGTCTCCTGTGAGAACCTCCAGTTGGCTTTGGAGATTATTTGCTCTTTAGGGTATCTGCTTTGGCTTTTCTTTGGGTGTCTGAAATTTGTCTGTTTGTTTGTTTTCTATTATGCCTACTGAGCAATGCAATAAATGAGATTTTAAAAATATTTTACTTTCAAACATTTTATTGGTTTTATTGAGATGGTCGTTCAAGGTGTATAGATTATCATGATACTAGAGACAGAAGTCTTCCCATAAGTCAAAACTCAAAAGCAGAATACCTTCTTATGCAGAGATCAATACACATTTGCCCCCACATAATCATCTATATATATAAAAGTCTAAGTGACCAGCCAACTGGCTGACCAACCAACTGACCACCAGGGGGCAGATGCTCAACGCAGGAGCTTCCAAGCTACAGGTCACTTGGCAGCAGCAGTTCTCGGGTGATGCACCCAGAACCAGAAAGGAGGGAGCCTGATTCTGGGGTGCATCACCTGAGAACTGCCCTCTCACAATCCGGGACCTCTCGGGGGATGTCAGAGAGCCAGTTATGGCCCGATCTCTGCAGGCCACACTGAGGGACTCCACCAGTGCATGAATCCTTGCACCAGGCCTCTAGTTTTAAATAAGGTCATATTTCACTATTTAGTGGCTGATAATTGGCTTACTGAAGGTTGCACATGTTCAAGGAAATACACTTTCCCTTACTATGTTATTGTTATGTTCTGAATTGTGATTTCTGCTCTCTTCCTGTGTTTCCTTCATTCCTTGATTTCAAAATAAGTCTTCAACACTAAAATGTACTTATCTTGTAACCACCCTCAAAAATCCAGTTACATATTTTATCACAGAACATATACAACCAGTTTAATAAAAACTAGGGGCTAAAGGGGTTATGGAGAGTTCAAGATGAGCTTGCTATATTAGGTTAAATTCTCATTATTGTTTTTCCTCTTTATATAATTTACGTGGCTAAATATGAGAATAACTCTAAATTTTCTGTCTCAGTGTCTTTATGCATATTTTATCAGAATTTCATCAACTTTGCTTTAAATATTTGCTACAAAGATGAGTTCTATATTTTGTTAAGTGTGATTTTTATTGAAACTTAGGATAAAAGTAAAATTTCAGAACTGACTAGAGGCCCGATGCACGAAATTTGTGCAAGGGGCTGGGCCCTCGTAGCCCCGGCTTCATCTGGAAGGTCGTCTGGAAGGTCATTTGGCTGTCTGGTCTAATTAGCATATTATGCTTTTATTATTATAGATATGCCAAATAGCATTTGAGATTAAATTTAAAACATCCTTTAATATACTCATTCATCCTTCTAGTTAATGAAAACAACATCTTTGAATAACCTATCCATCCTTCTAGTTAACAGAGTAAGAAATACCTTTATGGACCACCAACAAAACTGTAGCTTTTTCATCTCACACCTCACCTTCCTGCTGTGTCACCCACACAGAGAACCACAGAAGACTTGGGCTAATGAAAAAAATCTGAAACACATTTGCTCTTCTATTTTCCAATGAAATGAATAGGCACCAAGTGACAATTTTTCATGCCCCTAGCCTTCACCATGCCAAGTCACCACATGCCATTGTCAATGTCGCTTTTTTAAACTCCCTCTTCAACTGGGCAGAGGTGTTGGCTGATGATGGCAAGAAAAATGATTTTCAATAAATGAGATACCTGTTGGAGGAAGAATAGATGCCATGGACAGGTGGGTTCTGAGGAACTCCACAGCAAGGCTGTGAGCTGCCTTCAAAAATTATCTCTGCATTTTACCGTTTTTCAGCCAATCTATTCTCACAATAAATAGATCCCCCATGCCACTTAAAAAGGCCATGACATTCATTTCATTCCATTTCACGGAACAGGAGCAGCTTGTCAGTTAAATGAAAAAGAAGTTAGCACTGTAATAGGATGCGTTTTACTCTCCATTTGTAACAAGGTGATGGAAAATTTCATAGCAATGATCTCTTTGTGCATGTTTCCTGATATTACTTTTAAAGTCTATTGAGTAGAAACTTTTCTTTTTCCTTTCAAGGGAGTCAATGTAGGGTAGTTATTTACAGTACCTCACATACACATGCTTAGTTTGCAATTTACTGTCACTGAGACCTACAATAAATGGCTCTTAACTCCCCAATGAATGTTTCTTCTAGTCTGTCACCAGCAGAGCTTCCCACCATCCTGACACTAGCAGGGAAATCCAAACTAGAACATTTTATATTATTCAACCTGTAATAGTCTCTGCTTCTGGACTCAAGGGATTTGTGTGCGTGTTGAGGGCATATGGAAAACTTTACTCCATTTTGAATGAAAATCTAAGACCAAGCTTCTGAGTAAATCCCTGACCAATGTTCTTGGTTGGAAGAATTAATTGTTTGCCTTTAATAAGAAGAGTTTACCTCCAGATATTTTTAAGATGCTATCTTGTTATACTAAAGCAGTCATGACGTGTGTTAAAGAATACTGGCCCTAAACCATTACCTGATATGGCTCACTCCACTGCTGACCTGCTAATACCCTAACTGCAGCTACTGGGGTGAAGGATGAAACCAGGAGGGCAGAAAAAATCTGACACTCATGGTCCCTTTATTTAGTAACTCTCAGGAATGGGCCCTGGCCAGTGTGGTTCAGGTGGTTGAGCATCATCCCTTACACAGAAATGTTGCTAGTTTGATTCCTGGTCAGGGCACATGCCCAAGTTGTGGATTGGTCAGGGCACGTATCCAGGTTGCAGGTTCAATCCACAGTTGGGTGCTTAAGGGAGGCAATGGATTCATGTTTCTCTCTCACATTGATCTCTCTCTCTCTCTCTCTCTCTCTCTCTCTCTCTCTCTCTCTTCCTCTCTCTAACATCAATAAAATATATATTTACCAAAAAACCTACAAACTCTCAGGTATGGTATTGGACCAAATTTCATAAAACTAACTAGCTGCTTTGTTCATATAATTAACCATGTTCACTTAAGGTATTATTATATTAATTATATTATATTATATTATATTATATTATATTATATTAATTTTTGAATAATTAAGATTAGTTTTGAAATGAACTTCCTTAGTGTAAATATATTTTTTTCCTTTTTTCATTTTACATAGCATTAAAAAATCAATTTAAAAGGAAAAACTAAAGTTCAGCATCTTTGAATTACAAGATATAGGTTTTCCCCTATGCTTTTTTCACAAATTTGATATATTTTACCATCCTCCCAACAAAAGTGAAGGCAATTTGGTGTACAACAAAGCATTGCTATTCATTCAGATTTTAAAATGGACTGCTAAAAGGATGAACGGTTGGATGAAGCTACAAATGTACACTGGATGAAACTACAGACTTACACTTTGATGTGCCAAAAAAAAAATTTATAGATTTTACTGAATCAATAAAATCTATTGGTTTACTAGAGCTTAATATCATAAAATAAAGCTTTATATGCTGCATTCTAATTTTGACCATGACTTCTCTTCATGGCACAATGCTCTTTCCTTAGGAAGCTATTAGTTTTGTTTTATTTTTGACCCCAGTTAGCATGGATAAACACCAAAGGAATATTAAGTGGTCATATAAGTATGAATATTTGTATTTACCATTCTACACTGGAGAAGGGAGTATTAGATTCTACTAGTAATTATAAACTTTCAGACATATTTGAATGTTTTATGCATTTGTTGGATCATATTTGTTAAATATCCAAGGGAAAAAGTTCTAATGTTTAGGGTTAAATTATCGATTAAAGTTTTCCAATCAAACATATCACCCATTCTCAACATCTCCCCCAGAACTGGTGGGCTCACAGTAGGACAGCTGACACTATTCTCTGAAGGAATGCCACTTAAATGGGGTTTTTCTTGCCATTTCTGTTCAAAAGAAGCTTCGAATGCAGATTCGTCCTCCCAAATCATTTGATTGGTAAAATGCACGGTGTGGCTGAAATGCCTATTTTGGTCCCTGCCAGGAAGATTCCATCCACTTCTGTCTGTGTCACGTACCCTCTTCTGTTGACTTAGCATTTCCTGAAATCCAGTCTTCACTGACCTGGCACTCCAGGAAACACCAATTTAGCATGGTAAATTACCATTTTCACTGCTGCCTCAGCGTTTCCGGCAAAGGCTATGTTTTTCTGCCTAGTCCCTTCTGTCAGGAGGCTCTGGTTTTGAGGTGGATTTAGGAGTTCAGGCCTATTACAGAACATAATGACAGGATGCCCTCAAGTGGTAACAGCTACTCTACCCAGAAAGCTCTAAGTGCTTTACAACACGAAAGCACAGTTCTTCCTGTGGCCTCCTTAAAAGAGGTGGCTCTCATCCTGACAGCTCAATGAACGGGGTAGCCTGCAGAAGCTGAGCACAAGAAATTAAGAAGATATTAAATGTATGTGAAAGGAGATAACATGGATTTCTCTGCGTGTCTCAAATTACTATTCCTTAAAATATTGATTGAATTCTTCCTGTTTGCCATGCGATAGTAACAGCATCCAGTTGGTTACGGGAATTGTTGAAATATATTTACTAGGATCACTGACCTAAAAAGAGGCACATTTCACAGTGACCTAGGTTTTAGTAAGTGACCACTCTGAAACTCGTTATTCTCACCTGTGAACTCACAACAGAATAGATATGCCAGATTAAAATGGATACACGAATATTATGTAGAATGGTGTGTGATGCAAAGAAGGCGATCAAGGAAAGATAATTTTAATACCATTCTATTTTTCCTATTTCTCATCATTAATGATAAGGAACACTGGCTCAGACCTCAAATGGGAAAAAAACTGGATGCTTGTAAAGGGCCAGGCCTGGAATGATGGACTGAAGCTAATGTGATGACATGGAATAAATCCCTTAGGACCTCAAACTGAACAGTTTCCAAACTCAACTTCTTTTTCTAGTCTCCAAAACTCTGCCTTGTTTCCCCTTCAAACTCTTCTATATTATATTCTGGTGAGTGGGTCCACTTTGTTAAAACATTCAGTTACTCAGGTCTGAATTTCAGGGTCATCCTTGAACCACCCTTTTTATTTCCCACTTGAATTAGGTAGTTTTCTGAATGCTTCTGCCACCTCCTTTCTCCTGCCTTCATGTCAGCTTCGGTTCATGCACTCAGTGTTTTTCACCTTAACTGGTCTTTCTAACTTCAATCTCTTCTTCTTACTATAGTTATTACAAGTTATCTTTCCAAATACAGCTGTGGCCATTATTCTCCAAGTAAGACCAGCCAATATATACATTTTACTTTAATCCAATAGCAAACATGTTAATAATGAGGCACAGAAATATAAAATTTCTCTTCTGTCCTTCAACCAATTAATGTAGAAATTTGACCTTATATCAAAAGAGACTACCTTGCAGTTTGCTCATTCTTTGTGGTTGTGAATTTTGTTTGTCAACTTGGCTGGGCCATGGTGCCACATATTTAGTCAAACATTATTCTGGATGTTTCTGTGAGGATGTTTTTGGATTTAAATCAGTGGAAATTGAGTAAAACAGATTGCCCTCCACAATGTGTGTGGGCCTCATCAAATCAGGTGCAGGCCTGACTAGAACAAGTCTGATCTCTGCAAGCAAGAGGGGATTATGCCACCAGGCAGCTTTTGACCTTACTCTGCAGCATCAGCTCTGCCTGGTTCCCCAGGAGAGGGACAACCTTTGGACCCAAACTGCAACTCTATTCTGCATGTCTAGCTTTTCAGCCTTCCCTGCAGATTTTGGAACCACCAAGTCTTTACAATCATGTAAGCCAATTGCTCAAAATAAAGGGATGTGTGTGTGTGTGTGTGTGTGTGTGTGTGTGTGTGTGTGTACATATGCCCTGGTTCTGTTTCTCTGGAAAACCTTCACTAATGCAGGTGGATATTTTCTGGTTATTGTATAATTAAATGAGTCTTTAACTCTACACTAATTTCAGACACTTCATTAAATTTGAGATCCTCTGAGGATAAAGAAGAAAAACGAACAAGAAATACACTGTTCTGCCTATCTATTGCTGTGTAACAACTCGTTAGTGACTTAAAACAACAGCTATCATGTTATCTGTCATGTTGCCTTATATTCTTTAGATCAGGATATGCGGAGGGACTGAGGAGGGCAGTTCTGGTTTGGCTTCTCTTACACTGTTCAAGTCAAACTGTGGCTGGAGCTGGAACATCAGGTGACCAGCATCTGGTGTGAGTGTGGTGTGTGGGGATGTGTGTTTGGTGTGTGTGTGTGTGTATGTGTGTGTGTGTGTGTGTGTGTGTGTGTGTAGTGTGAGCGTGGAGTGTGTGGCCTCAAGGCCTCTTTATGTGGTCTCTCCATTTGAGGTATTTCAGCTTCCTCACAGCTTGACAACCCCCATCATATTTTATGATCTAGCTTCACAAGTCACAGGATACTATTTCCTATTGAACTCTTTTGGTTGAAACAATCACAAAAATATCCACTTTCAAGGAAAGGGAACATAGATCCCCTATCTCAATGAAACGAGTATCAAATAAGTTTTCAAACAGTATTTAAAACATCCATGCTGTTTCTTTCATCCCTTCCTTCATCTCTCTCTCTCTCTTAAGAAATATATCCAGGTTCTGTCTATAAAGCCAATAAGGGAACACAACCCCTTACTCAATCAGGACTGGTTACCCAATTGGTACATGTTAGTTGCATTATGTACTAGTCAAGAAACTATTGGGCTCTTAATGCCTTGTAGATAATGTTAATAGAGAGAATAGAAAAGTATATAACCAGTTCCCTGAGCTCAAAAACTCAGCACTTAATTGTAAAGTATATAGTCTCCCTTTTGTTTCTGAACCCTCATCTATTTTTTGAAAGTTTTAATAGCCACAGATTGCCTAGTGGTTATTTGGTTACTGTGTTCATGATTCTGCAATAAATCCATTCTCTTCAAATGGAATTCCAAAAATTTTTCCATGTCTACAATTTTTAAATTTGTCTTCACTGTGAAAGAATGAGCTGCGTGAACTTCCAGATAACTATCAATTACTTGGCTTTCCACTTCATGGAAAGTTACCTTCCAGAAAGTAACTTTAGCCTATTTAAACTTCAACCCCACCACTGAATGACAAAACAGATTCTGAAGATTTTTTATGATTATTTAAACCTGAATAAACTACATTTCTGGTGATATAAAGACATCAGCCATGCAAAGGCTAAGAAGTTATCAGTGCCTTTGCCCGCTGTGAATAAAGAAAGTAGTCTGCTGGTCAGCTGTTGGAAATCCATGTGTTATGACATTTTCCTTCTTCTGTTTTCCAAAATCCAGAGGTCAGGAAGTACTTAAGACATCAGTGTCACTTCTGTGATAAAAAAAAAATGCCTATAAGGCTTAAAAGAGAAAAAAAGTGGATGAGTAGATTGAGAGGTGTAAGATGAAGTGTTACTAAAGACTCTATTCTTTTTATATGTCTTGGGTTCTTTAAGAGTTACAACAAAAAATGGTAATGTTTTAGACGTGATTAGATCATAACATGGTGTTTATTTTTTTGGATTTTATTTAGAATTATGGTTTTGCAAACAAAAATGATTGGCTTTATTAAAAAAATGAAACTTGTGAAACATTATCTGGGACACCACTTGATCAGCGACAACTTCCAATCATGTCCAAACAAAGGGTGTTCCAAAATTCATGCAAGAAGTAATTTTGATAGAAAACACTGCTTTATAATTAAAAATCGTAAATTTTTATTGATTCATAAAGTATACAGTATAGAGTTATGTATGGAATAGTATATTGGGTAAATGGTCTCCACGGCTTTGCTAGCACATACGCACTCTTATTATTGCCTTTTTTTTAATTGATTTTTTACAGAGAGGAAGAGAGATAGAGAGTTAGAAACATCGATGAGAGAGAAACATCGATCAGCTGCCTCCTGCACATCTCCCACTGGGGATGTGCCCGCAACCCAGGTACATGCCCTTGACCGGAATTGAACCCGGGACCCTTCAGTCCGCAGGCTGATGCTCTATCCACTGAGCCAAACCGGCTTCGGCCAAGCAGCCGCATTTTCGAAGAAGAATGGTCCGATGATGCCTCCAGCCCAAAATCCGCACCAAACGTGACACGTTGTGGATGCATGTGTTTCTCAACAATCACTCGTGGATTTTCTGAACCCCAAATGCGACAATTTTGTTGATTAACCAAGCCATCAAGATGAAAATGAGCCTCATCGAAATTCAGCCACATTTATGCAAAATGATAATGGAAAATTTCAACAAAAGAGTGTGTATGTGCCAGCAAAGCTGTGGAGGCCATTTACCCGATATGCTATTCCATACATAACCCTATACTGCTATACTGTATACTTTATGAATCAATACAAAATTTACAATTTTTAATTATAAACCTGTGTTTTCTATCAAAATTACTTCTTGCGTGAATTTTGGGACATGCTTTATATAGAGACTCTAGAAGGTAAGCCACCTTCAAAAGAATAGACTATAGCTAAACAAGGTTCTTCTAGGAAATGCAGTTGTACTCTTTAAAAGGATAATTTATTTGTTGTAAATTTGAAAATATTTTACAGAGAGGTTTCAGTGAAGAATTTCTCCTTCCCCAAAATGAGAATATAGTGTATTTGTGTTTTAGACTGAGGACCCCTAGGATACAGGGATTGGAAGAATCCCAGGAAGACATTTATCTCAAAGGCCCAAACAAAATATTCCTTGATACTGCTCTGACAGGTAAAGAGCTGGAAGTTATCACTCCTGTCTTTACAACAAGAAAAACTGAACAAATCTGGAAAGAAATAAGAACGGAGAGGGTCACCACCCTAATCACCCCACCTAGAGAAGAAGCTGCTGAAGTCACCTATTCTTGAGAGCACTTAAATGGAAACTGTGACAGATCATGGGAGACTCAGTGTGCACTAGAATGAGAGTGAGAAACTCCTGAGGGCTACAGCCTTAGTGGTGGCCCCTTACTTTTGTTTATTTGACTTCCCAGCATCCCATTAAGTTCTCACCATAAAGAGCCAACAAAGATCCCATTATGGCTCTGGTAGGGATAGGGGATGAGTGATTCTGTGAAGCATTCTCCGAGTATTTTCTGAAACAAAGTGGGGGAGACCTTACCAGAGCCTTATTTCACCTAAGGAAAAGGCATTTCTCCCACTCTAATACCTCTAACGTTCCTATGTGACTAAGTGGTAGAAAAATATATCAATGGGTAAACACTTGTGAAAGCCATAGTCCCCCAACAGGGGTACAGTAAAACACTGTGATTTAATCAATAGATTATTCACCACTTTTCCTCCAGACCAGTGGTTCTCAACCTGTGGGTCGCGACCCCTTTGGGGGTCGAACGACCCTTTCATAGGAATCACCTAAGACCATCAGAAAACACATATATAATTACATATTGTTTTTGTGATTAATCACTATGCTTAAATTATGTTCAATTTGTAACAATGAAAATACATCCTGCATATCAGATATTTACATTACAATTCATAACAGTAGCAAAATTACAGTTATGAAGTAGCAACGAAAATAATTTTATGGTTGGGGTCACCACAACCTGAGGAACTGTATTAAAGGGTCGCAGCATTAGGAAGGTTGAGAACCACTGCTCTAGACCTTATCACCAAACCAATGGGGTTCCAGTATAATTAACAGTGGATTACAAATGAACAAGGATCAAGGCATACTCTATTTAAGAAAGGGAAACCTGAAAACAACAAGGGAGGAAAAAAGAGAAAAATAAACAAGGACACTGGAGGAAACCCAAACCTCTGGTATCTACTGCTAGAGCAAATCTTAAACACAGACCAGTTTTTACCCAAACTAATGTGCATCCTCTCATTGAAGACCTGTTTACCTCATTCCCTATAACTTCTATAACATGTCTGGCTTTCAACAAAAAATTACAAAACATACCATCCCTACCCCCCAAAAAAAATAAGAAAAAAAATCTTAAGGCCTCAAGGAAACATCTCAAATATGACAGAGATGTTGAAATGATCCAGGGAACACAAAGTTGCTGTAGTCATTATGCTAAAGACTTTAAAAATAAAAAAATAGATGTGTAATTTAAGCAGAAATATGCAAATTGAAGGCATCAAGGAAAATGGTAGAAATAAAAAACACTAATGTAAATGAAGAATGCCTTTAATGGGCTAGTTTAATGGAAACTGGGCCTGACCACAGAAAGGATGAGTGAGTTTGAGTTAAGTCAATTAAAATCTCACAAATTAAAGTGGGGGAAATAAAATAATGAAAAACATCCATAAATTGTGGACAATTTCAAAAGATATAGCATATAGGTAATTAAAATACTAGACAGAAACGATAGAGGTGAAGAAATATTTGAAGCAATATGGTGAAGAATGTTTTAAAACTAATATCAGAAATCAAAGCAAAGTCTAGGAATATCAGAGAATAGCAAGCAGGATAAATATCACCTCAACAAAAACAAATAAAACAAATAAACAGAAATTCCAAACACCTACATCTAGATATAACATATTCAACCTTCAGAAAATCAAAGGCAAACAATGAAAGGAATCAGAGGGCAGAGATAAAACCCTTTGCCCACAGAAAAACAAGGATAAGAACAACTGCATATTTCTTGTTAGAAGCCATGAAAATAAGAAAAGAATGAAGTAAATATATAAAGTGATGAGAAAAAGATCAACCTTGAATTTTACCTCAGAAAAATGATCCTTCAAATGTGAAGGAGAGCCCAAACTGGTTTGGCTCAGTGGATAGAGCGTAGGCCTGTGGACTGAAGGGTTCCAGGTTTGATTCTGGTCAAGGGCATGTACCTTGGTTGCAGACACATCCCCAGTAGGGGGTGTGCAGGAGGCAGCTGATCAATGTTTCTAACTCTCTATCCCTCTCACTTCCTCTCTGTGAAAAAATCAATAAAATATATATTTTTTAAAATGTGAAGGAGAATTAATTTTTTTCCACAAATAAAAACTGAAGGAATTCATCAGCCCTCCCATCAGCTGATCTGTCCTGAAAGAAAAGTTAAAAGAGGTTCTTCAGGCAATAAGAAATATTATATAGGGCAGAAACTTATATCTACAAAAAGGAAGAAAAATTAATGGTGAAGAAATCAATGAAAGTAAAATAAAAAATTAATTTTCTTTGTCTTAATTGAACTATAAAAAAACCATTTAACATAATAATGGTAACAATGTATTGGGTAATTGCATCATATTAATAAATGAAATGAATGACAGAAATGCCATAAGTGATGGAAGAAAGGAATTGGAAATGCTCTATTAGAAGGTACCTGCATTACAAAAGTCGTATAGTGTTATTTTTAGATGAACTTTAATTAATTAAATTGTATTTGAAACTCTAGGACAACCAATAAACCAATACATAAATATTTAAATATATACATATATATATTTAAATATATATATATTAGAGGCCCGGTGCACAAAAATTTGTGCACTCAGCGGGGGAGGGGGGGAGAGGGGGGTCCCTCAGCCTGTCCTGTGCCCTCTCGCAGTCTGGGACCCCTCAGGGGATGATGAGCTGCTGGCTTAGGCCCGCTCCCCGATGGATTGGGCCCAAGATGGCAATCAGACATCCATCTGGCAGCCCAGCAGCCCTAGGGGGATGTCCACTTGCCAGCGAGGGGCAGGCCTAAACTGCAGTCGGACATCCTTAGCACTGCTGAGGAGGCAGGAGAGGCTCCCACCACCACTGCTGTACTGGCAGCCATCAGCCTGGCTTGTGGCTGAGCAGAGCTCTTTGATGTGGGAGCTCACTGACCACCAGTGGGCAGCTCCTGCATTGAGCGTCTGCCCCCTGGTGGTCGGTGTGTGTCATAGCGACCAGTAATTCCCAGTCCTTCTGCTGTTAGGGTCAGTTTGCATATTACCCTTTTACTATATAGGATAGAGGCCTGGTGCACGGGTGGGGCCCGGCTGGTTTGCCCTGAAGGGTGTCCGGATCAGGATGGGGGTCCCGTTTGGGTGCCTGGCCAGCCTGGATGAGGGGATGATGGCTGTTTGCAGCTGGTCACACCCCCTTCAGGGTGGGGGTCCACACTGGGGTGCCTGGCCAGTCTGGGTGAGGGGCTGAGGGCCATTTTCAGGCTGGCGGGTGACTGAAGCTCCCAACCTCTCCTTTTTTTCTTTTTTCTTTTTTTATTCTGGGATTTATTTACCTCCTATTGCTGTCACTGGAACTGAGAGCTGGCTTTAGCTCTGAGGTTCGGCTCCAGCTCTGAGATCTCAGCTGCTGAAAGCAGATATCTGGTGTTTGTTTGGCTTCTATAATTGAGACACTGTTGCAGCTCCTGCTCTGAGGTCCGGCTGGCTGAAAGCAGTTTTCTGGGGTTTGTTTAGCTTCTATAATTGCAACATTGTTTCTTAGAGCGCAGCTCAGAGGCCAGCAGCGGCAGGAGGGGAACCTTGGCTTCCTCCATCACTGGAGCAAGCAAGCCTCCAATTCGCTTCAGCTGCCTGGCTGCTGGCCGCCATCTTGGTTGGCAGTTAATTTGCATATCGCCCTGATTAGCCAATGGGAAGTGTGTTGGAGGTACGTTTAATTACCATGTTTGTCTATTATTAGATAGGATATATATACTTATTAATAAAAATGTAATATGCTAATTAGACCAGATAGACCAGAGGTCTTCCGGACATCTTCCAGACGTCCTTCAGACAAAGCCATGGTGGCGAGGGCCAAGGCATAGGCAGTTAGGGGCGATCGGGCAGGCAGGGGAGCAGTTAGGGGCATTAGGCAGTTAGGCAGAGGCAGTTAGGGAGGATCAGGCAGACAGAGGGGTTAGGGGCAATCAGGCAGAGGTGGTTAGGGGTGATCAGGCAGGCAGGCAGGCCAAGTGGTTAGGGGCAATCAGGCAGGCAGGTAGGTAAGCAGTTAGGAGCCAGTGGTCCCGGATCACAAGAGGGATGTCCAACTGCAAGAGGGATGTCCTGCAGGATCAGGCCTAAACCAGCAGTCGGACATCCCCTGAGGGGTCCCAGATTGGAGAGGGTGCAGGCTGGGCTGAGGGACCCCCCCCCCCCCCCGCCATGCATGAATTTTGTGAACTGGGCCTCTAGTGTGTGTGTGTGTGTGTGTGTGTGTGTGTGTATATATATATATATATATATATATATATATATATATATATATATAATATGGTAAGAGAGAAGATAAAATAGAACTATAAAAAATAGAACTATAGGTACATTCAAAGCATAGTTAGATACAGAAAGAACTTTTTTTTTAATTGAGAGCACTGACGTTTTCATAGGCAACTGTTGTCCAGAATTCTACTTTATGAAGTCTTCCTAAATCCAGGCATGTGATGGTGTTTATTATCAAGCACCCATCCACTGAGGAGAAAGACTACTTTCTGACTATGCCTGATAAATGCTATTCTTTTTTACTTTTCTTATAGCTTCAAGCTTGGCTAACTCAACCAGTGGCAGCTTTCTAAGCTCTGCTTAGAGAAAATCATTTGCTCATCTACATCTTAGCCATAGATGATTGTCTCTTTATCTGAATCTTTCTGTTTTGAGCTTTTATTATTCTTCCCCCTCCACCTCAGTCCTCATTCATATCTTCACAGCTTCTTTATTCTTTTCTCTCTCAAAGCTTGATTGACTGAGTGTCCTCTCTGATTCAATTCTCACTCAGGAATCCAGATGTCCATGGAAGTCATTTTCCTTTTAGAGATTTAAATTAAATCTGGTTGTGACATGATCTTAAGAAACGTTGGAAATATTTTCTTCCCCCATATTTCTTTGTACATCTAGTGATTCTGAATTTCTAGTTTCTGCTCAACTCCAAGTCTCATTTTTTGCCTCATTTCCTAAAACTTTTCTCTGTTTTGAAAGACAGAAATATAATAGATGCTTGTACTCAATTTCACCAATCTACTGTTCAAGTGCAGAAGTTTGATTCCCACCATTTTAGAATTTAATGATTCTCCTAGACTTTGTGCTTTTAAGTTTACCATATATCTTCTATATATTCTGAAACTTGATATTTTTAAGACACATAAAATGCAATGAATTGAAACAACAGTGTAGAGGAATGGGAAGTTGTTTTCTAAAATTGGGCTAGAATCCATGGTTTCCCATAAATTATTACTAGGGTAACATAATTTTCACTTCTTCAAAAATTATAATACCCAAATTATATTTCAATTTGATTTATAAAATGTAGAGTAAACCTATGTTATTATCATCACTAAATAGTATATTATTAATAAATATTAAGGTTTTCTAAAATTAGAAAGATAAACATAATTAAAATAGTTATATTTTATCAGTTATATTAATGAGAAAAGTAACAAACTAATAGATTTTTGTTTCTTTTCAGAACCTATTTGCTTCATGCATTTTCTTTATGGTCTTAAATTGAAGCATGAAACAGTCATTTGATAGAGTATTATGGTTAAATTATGATTCAGAAGAGCTCTTACTCACACAGTGGATTTTTTATGAGTATCTTAATTGTGGGGCTAATGCAAGCTATAGATTTATGCTGATTAAATCCAGATGGCTCTCTCTTGATCCTTAAAAGTTTAAATTGTCAGTTACTGATCCTCCTTTTCCTACTGTGTATTCTTAGTAACAATATCTTTCTTCCTTATTTTGAAAAGATATCTGACTCTATTACATTTGGACTAAATTTTCTACATGTCATTGCTTGAGTTAATAATTTTTAACTTGTAGAAAAAGGAAAGAAAATATATTTTAAATATTCAAAACCTCCCTGAATACCAAAAGCTCTCACATTCATGAAAAAGTAAAACTGTCTTCCCTTTGTGGTTCACACAAATTATTTAATTTGGAGAATAAGAAAATGAACTTGCTGAACAATCCAACCTTATC
Source organism: Myotis nattereri (assembly GCF_964212035.1). Classification (NCBI taxonomy): domain Eukaryota; kingdom Metazoa; phylum Chordata; class Mammalia; order Chiroptera; family Vespertilionidae; genus Myotis; species Myotis nattereri. The sequence continues at coordinate 221,090,695 of NC_138075.1, forward strand.
TGTGTTTGTGTTCACAGTATTTAATAAAGGTGTTTGAAAATAGTCTTACTGATTTAATTTTTAAAGGTGTATATATTAAAATGGTCTCTGGTTCCTAGTCATGTAACAAAACACATAAAGAGCAATAAATAAATCGATTAATTGATTAAAAATCAGCAATCCGAAATGGACTGTCTAACTGGAGCCCAGTGATAGCTAAGAAATGCCTTAATGAACTCTGAGAAAGCCAAAATGATTACAGCAGATTCACCATGGCTACTTTTCAAAGACTAGTCACTAGTGTCTTCATGCCCTCTAATATGTGACAGAAATACAATGTGGGGTTCTCTTGGCAGTTTAAATTATACTAAAAATGGAAAAAGTCACATAAATACAGGTAAAAAAAAGAGCTTAAAACAAAGTGTTTTCAGCTTTCTACAGCTCAGGCAAATGTGGAGCCATCATTTTCATGATGTTCCATATGAAGAACTATGTCAACACAGTTTGATTTCCTTTATCAGGCCCTATTTTAATGCATTAATCCCATCTCCAAAAATGCTTTCCTTAGATCAGACTGGCCTAGTCACCTATTCATTCTGACTTTTGCCTTGGAGGCCATTGGAAGATGATTAGAGAGATTTCATCTGGTGAGCAACATAAAAATAGAAATCATTTTTCTGTCCTTAAATATTTTAAATTAAATTCAGAGACTGTGTTCTACAATGAGAAATCTCAAATTCTGATTACCAATACCTTATAACAGTAATATATTCTAATCATATTTTCTGGAAAATAGAGAAAAATATTTTTAATTGAAATCACATATAAATGTATTAGGTTAGAAAAAAAATGTGTTAACATTGTAATGAAATTTTTCTTTCACTTTTTTGTATGTAATCAGATAAAGGTCACACTATATATTTCCTGTGCTATATTTTCACTTTTTATGTATTTGGTTATATTCATGTATCATGGCTAATGTTTGAAAATACAGTTTTGATGAATACAAACACTATTTTATTTAAAAAAGATACATTAATTGCACAATTTTGGAACATTTAGGGAGTTTCTACTTTTTATATTTTTACAAATAGTTATTAAATACTTTTACAATCATATATATGAATAGTTTCTTAGTAATTATATCATCATGGTTGAGAGTCTGGGTTTGGAGTCCACTATCTGTATTAAAAGATCAGCTTTATGATATATGATCCAAGTGACCTATACAATTTATTAGGCTACCTATATCTGGAGTTGTTTATTTATAAAACAGCCATAATAATAATACATATTTCATAAGGCTATTCATGGGTTTAAATGGCACATGCTAAACACCATCATTATTTTTAGTCCTTAGGCTTTGAAAGATCAGAAAACAGTAATTTATCATCTACTCAACACATTTCATTAGACAGTTCTTTCATGGCTAGCAATTCCTTTTAGTTAGCATTTAGCAGAATAGGCATTGAACATTTTTTACCCTAAATAAAAAATGTTCAAAACATTTTTCCTCTGGACCTTTGTGACTACCATTTATTTAGTCAGGTGCCGACTTTCATTGCTGCCACTCCATTGTTGCTGTCGCATACTTCCGTGATAGTACCTCTGAGCTGGTGCACTATAGTCAGTCCTGACAGACTATCTATTGACAGATTAATATTCCAAATGTCCAGTTCTAATCACAAAAGAACCTCAGGTAGTCTCCTTCAAAGCTTTCACTCGGCACTCCTCATTCTTCACATGTATCCAAGAATTTCCATGATCCAGTTAAGTAATTTCTTAACCCTACAGTCCTTGATGAGGCTATTTCTACAGCACTAGAAATCTGTGCTAATGATTCTTGTTCACTGTTGGTCAGAATGCAAATTGGTACAGCTACTATGGAAAACATATGGGGTTTATTCAAAAATATTTTTAAATATATTTTTATTGATTTTAAAGAGGAAGAGAAAGGATAAGAGATAAATATCAATGGTGAGAATAATTGATCTGCTGCCTCTTGCATGCCTCCTACTATGGATTGAGTCCTCCACCCAGGCATGTGCCCTGACCAAGAATCAAACCATTCCCCCTGGTTCATAGGTCCATGCTCAACTGCTGAGCCACAATAACCAGGCCAAATAATTTTTTAAAATTAAAAATAGAGTTACTTTATGACCTCGTAATTCAACTTCTAGGTATTTATATGAAGAAATCCTATAATTTCTTATTCACTTTTTGCCAGAGTTGTTTTTATATCAAAAATATTCCTTACATTTTCTTCATAAATGTGCATCCTGTCTTTCCATTTAGAACTTGTCATGTTCTTCAAAAAACTATCCCTATGTTTTGTAGGAAGAAGAAATATTCCTTGTTTTAACTTCTGTAGCTACTGTTCACCAATGTAACTCATTATGACCTGATTTGTGTTCTTATATTAGGTGTGTTTAGGGTGATTTTTACATTAGTTCTGACTATCATTAGAGTTATTTATGTACACATTTCATCTCCATTACCAACCATAAGCTTCTAAGCAATGTTTCTGGTCCATATGACCTTTGTGCTTGTCACAGCTGCACCAGCACAATGTTTACATATGGTAATTGCTCATGTAGCTCTTAAATGTGTAAGATCCTAGCCCTTTACGAAGGTCACCTTTACTTCTGCTGAAGATCCTCCAGGTCACTCTCCTATCTTATCTCCACAGTTAAAAAAGGTGGCAAGGGGTCCTTATCTGAATTCATAAACTGCCCCAAAGAGCAATACTCTATTAGCTTGACTTACATGGCAAAGATATTTTTTAAATGACATAATTAAACTGACTGAGGAGCTAGAGTTTTTTTAAGCAGTAGATTTGGTATGAAAGGACCATCATCTCAGTAAGAGCAGAGGTCAGAGTGTCCATGATCTGCAAAGACAACCAGAAATCTAGCTAAACCTTTAGTGCAATTAATAGACTTTAAGAGCCTGCTGTGTCATTTCTAATGTAATTAAGAGGCTATACCAGGAATATTGGATATCACAACTGCCAGTTAACATGAAGTTCCAATTATTACTCATAATCTCTGTTTACATAAATTGTACCCCCAAGGCTTGGCTTTTCCATGAATTATAGAAGTTGAGTCTATTTTTAGAGAGTTCTGATTCCCTGGATTTAAATCTGTGGTAGTTTTCTTTTTGTGCTAAAATAAGTATATAAATGAAATATGTTGAGGAAATAATTGTACCAGACAAACAAGACCAAATCTGAAGTCTTGCCAATTCACACCTCAGTAAAGGAAGCTGGGAAGGAAATGCTATGGATACTGTGGCTCAAACCTTGACCTTACCATCCACCCCATGAGCCATATTGTGAATCCTAGCCCTCCTCCTCTCTCTTTGGGTAGTATGTCCCTGTCCCTTCAGAGGCTCAGAACTCAGGAGAATTCCAAATCGCCCCTCACTCCAGAGCCAGTAGTGAAGAGTGCCTGACATGTGTCCAGTAGCTCCCGAAATTCATATTATTACCATTCTTGCATTTGATCAATATAAACCCTAATTCCAGTTTCTGTCTTAAGTAAAATATTTGCTTTGGAAAAGAAAAAAAAAACTCTTTGTTAGTGCATTAGTGAAAATAATCATAATAATAATACATTATCGTAAGTGAAAAGTGTTCTTTTTTCTTACACTATAAATCTGATCTTTGTTCCTGGGATTTATTTTGTATGCACTTGGAAAACTCAAAGGCCCATATGCTTCAGCATTGAAAGGAAGAGATTGAGTTACAGTAGAGGGTATGGAAGACAGTGGATGTGGGTCAGGGTCTTTCCCTGGCTCTTTTCATGCATTTGCCAAATCTTCTTTTTGTATTTGAAGCCCGTTCTCCTCCCTCATTCTGCTATTTCCCACTCTGATGATTGAGATGGACTTTTAATGATGACCTTGTAATACTTCTTTCCTCAATATTCTAAAAGGCAAGACAGTGTTTTCCTACTTTTGCCTCTTACTGAGATGCTATTAATGCAAATTGTCTGCTGAGCTTGCTTCCACCATTCCTGCATTCCTGGAGCCTTCATTGAGTAACTGTTAGGGGGAAAAAAATACTATTAGAATACCCCTAACTTAACTTTCTCAGGATGACCATTCTCAGTGAGGGCCCTGCTTATTTAGCTGAATTCCTGTCCTTTGGGACCAGCTTTCATGCTGGAGGCTCGGTTTGCGTGGAAGTACTTGAATTTGCAGGAGAGGCCTGGAATTTTTGCAAGAACTGTCTTTCCTTTTAACTTGCCAGTGCTTCCTGTTTTCTATCAGTTTTCAAGCACAAATCCTTTAAGTAAGGAAAAGAAATTGTGTTTGTTTAGGAACCTTTTCCTGTGCAACTCTCCTCAAACCTGATAAGAGAAATCTTGACCTGTTCACTTAATGGGGAGCTTAACAGTCCCTGCTTACTGGCCAGATGATGCATTATAAGGTAATATTTCTTTCTTGCTTTGTCTTTCTCTCTTCCTTTCCCTAGAAAATGCAGTCCTTTCAAATGTTAAATTAATTAAACAAGGAGGCCAATAGACTGAGGTGGATCTGATACCATGGTGGTGAACATGAGAGAACCCAAATCTAAGCCTGTAAATATATCAAGATTCTAAAATCAAAAACTAAGAACAACCATCACAAACAGCTAACTAGATTTTAAGCTGTAGCCAACCAATGATTTTCTTTGCTTCTGCCTTTTCTCTATAAAAGCCTTTCCCCAGCCTTTAGGGGTGAAATGTTCCTCATCTCTTCTGGTTTGGGGCTGCCCTATTCAAATATCTGCTCAAATAAACTCTTCAAAATTTTTAATAAGCCTCAGTTTATTTTTTAATGCAACCTATATTCTCTTCTTCCTCTGATCTCTCATAGAGAGCTTTGAGCAAGTTGATATTTTTAATATCCCCTCACCTCACTGGACCTCTTTGAACCCACCCACAATCTTGGGAAAACAAAACAAATTCTTCTTTAGATAGATGCATAATTTAAAAGATGAGTCTTCAGTAATCTCCCTTCTGAATCATACACATGAAGCATGAAATATTATTTTGTAGGTGAGGTTGTTTTTCTACTGTTATTATGATAGAAATATTTATGCCAATTAGAGGGTTCTGGGTAACAAAACATAAATTTTATTCTTAAATATAATATATATTTCTAGACATTTTTCCACCAAAAAGGGAAGCTAGGCTCAGTTAACGTTAGATTGACCAAACCCATTCTGTTTTTGTTCCTCTACATTTATTTCTCTATTCTTTTCCTTGGTGATGTGAGTTTCTTCCATGGTTCCCTGTGTCTCTTGTCCACTCATTTTCTTTGTAATATGCTCATTGAATACATATTTATCAAGTATATTCTATATTATTTGTTTTATTTCCTTCCTTCCACAAATAACAATCAGCATTTTATATGGGGAAAACATTGTGATAGGCTTAGTGTACAAGAAACCATAAGAATACTAGAGGAATCCACAGGCAGCAAAATCTCAGACATATGCTGAAGCAATTTCTTTACTGGTCCTGCTCCTAGGGAAATGGAAACTAAAGAGAAAATAAACAAATGGGACCACATCAAAATAAAAATCTTTTTCACAGCAAAGGAAACCATCAACAAAACAACAAGAAAGCCCACTGCATGGGAGGACATATTTGCAAATGTTATCACTGATAAGGGTTTAATCTCCAAAATTTACAGGGAACTCATACAACTTAACAAAAGGAAGATAAACAACCCAATCAAAAAATGGGCACGAACCTAAATAGATACTTTTTGAAAGAAGACAGAAGAAAGACCAAAAGACATATGAAAACATGTTCAAAGTCACAAATCATCTGAGAGATGCAAATCAAAACAACAATGCAGTGCCATCTTACACCTGTCAGAATGGTTATCATCAACAAATCAACAAACGACAAGTGCTGGCAAGGATGTGGAGAAAAAGGAACCCTTCTGCACTGCTGGTGGGACTGCAGACTGGTGCAGCCACTGTGGAGAACAGTATGGAGTTTCCTCACAAAACTAAAAATGGAACTCCCATTTCACCCTGTGATCCCACTACTAGGAATATATCCCAAGAAACCAGAAACGCCAATCAGAAAGGATATATGCACCCCTATGTTCATAGCAGCACAATTCACCATAGCTAAGATTTGGAAACAGCCTAAGTGCCCATCAGCAGATGAATGGATTAGAAAACTGTGGTACATATACACAATGGAATACTATGCTGCGGTAAAAAAAAAGGAACTCTTGCCTTTTGCAACAGCATGGATGGAACTGGAGAGCATTATGCTAAGTGAAATAAGCCAGTCAGAGAAAGATAAATACCACATGATCTCACTCATTTGTGGATTATAGAGAACAACATAGACTGATGAAAAGGGACAGACTCAAAGACTGAGAAACAGCGATCAGGCTATCAATCCCTAGAAGGAAAGTAGGGGAGGGCGGGGGTAAGGGGAAGAGATCAACCGAAGGACTTGTATACATGTATATAAGCCAAACCAATGGACATGGACAACAGGGGGATGGGAGCATGAGTTTGTGTGTGGGGGGGGAGGTTGGGGGTTAATGGGGGGGGATGTGGACACATTTTAATACCTTAACTAATAATAATTAAAAAAAAATTAAAAAAAAACAAAAATAAAAACAACTCCATCATATTTATACCTCATAATGATGCATTTTGCCTAAGTTTCTTTGTAGCTTTTATATTATTTTCTTCTTTTTTGCCCCCCTCTTTTAATTTTGAACTTTTTTGAATCATATTGTTTCCAATATTTTTTGCTTCTGCATAGTATATGCTTTGGGTTTTTTTTAATTCATTATTTGATATGAAAGATGGGTTTGATCTTGCCCTACCACCTTGTTTAAGACACATTTTCTTCATTTCTTTTGGGACTTCCTGGCAGGAGAATTGAGCAAATGCATCTTTAGTTATTTTACAAGAATCACTCAGCTATTTTCTTTCTATTTTACTTTGATCTGAAATATTTAAAAGCAAAGAGATACTCTCCACCAACAATACACCCAGTAAGATGAAGAGGAAATTATTTAACAAGCATATTACTTATGTGGTTGATTATGTCAGAAGCAAATCCAGGATAATTAAGAAATTATCTCTACTATAATAAGGGAAAAAATTCACTCTCCTGAAGCAATGGGCATAGAATCCTCTTTTCTGCTGTTTCTTATTAGTCTCAAGATAAACATATCTCTACAGAGGTGCTCATTTTAGAATGTCTGCTACCAGAATGACATCTCCATCATCATTCAAATGTTAAACAGGATTTCTGCACACATGCAGGTAGCTCTCATTAAGCTGTTGTCTTAGACACACATTTGCTCACTGAAATGCTACTGGAATCCAGAGAGTTTTATTATTAAGTCTGAAAGAAAATGGTTACTCAGTAAACATGAGAAGAAACAATGTTTAGATGACTTATTTCTCTTTTGTTTTATGGGAAATTTCTATGAAATTTCAACATCAGAAATGTCTTAAAATAAAATTAATTGACCTATTATTACCAGTTTTGAAAAATAATAAATTATATAAAGATTAGTGAATTTAAGTCATTTGTCTTTACACAAATTTATAATATTCATGGTCAGAAAAGAAAATTGGTCTTATTCAAGTTTTGAAATGTGGTTTCTTCTATTTCTATGACTATTGGTGTTTACTTGAAAATTGTGAAAAGCTACCTGAATAATCAGAGTGATTCACTTAATTACCAAATAATTTTTGAACATATTATCCGCCCCCCCCCCACACACACACACACAACCTGCTGCTGCTGAGCCATCTGTAGATGCTTCAACCCCTACAAGATTATAAGGTATGGTGGGCAGGGCCTGTGTCTATCCTGTTCACTGTATATCCCCACCTTCTAGCATACTGTGGGGCACACAATACAAGCTAAAGCTAAGTACTGGGGGAATAAAGGAATACAATGTAGATGGTAGTCCTGTTTGCAGTAGTTGATGGAACAATAATTGTGTGTGTGTGTGTGTGTGTGTGTGTGCATGTGTCTGGTTCCTTTGTTTACTTATGTGTTGTTGTTTTTTTAATATTCTACCAAAGGGTTTTTTTCATAATAACTATTCAATCAGGCATTCATTCAACAGATCAATAGGACCTAAATAAATAAAGGTACAGAAAACAAATATAATGCTTTTGATGACCTTAAAGAAAGTTTACAAAAATGTAAAAGACATTTAATATGAAACATTTAAGATGTCAGGAGAGTTTCTCTTTTTTAAATCTGAAACAACTCTGTGATTTGCACAGGGAAATTATTATGGTTTCACAGCAGAGCCAACCAGTGCTCCAATGGTATGATATTGACTTTAGTGATATCACTAGTGAGTGGAAAAGAAGGATTTGAGGCCAGAACTCCTGACCCCAAAACCCATAGAATTTGACATACACAGAAATGCAGTTCTGCTTCTTTAATTAATTCAGAGCAGGGGCTGTTTTTGATTATTGGAGGTAAATTGGGGGAGATATCTTTCTGGAGATGAGTACCATAAACATGAATAATTACAGTTTTCCTGATTCCAAACAGCTTTGATAATTTTAAAAATATAACAAAAACACCTGCAAAATTATTTTTAATCATAGATTTTTAGAGGAAAAATGAAATACCCGGGCCTAAAATTCATTCATCAAATTTAAGACATACCTATTTTACAGAAATGTTGGTGTATGAAATAAATGTATGGCCCATATTTTTGACATTAAAACTATACCTTCTACTAACATCTTCTGCTACTTTGGTTGATCAAAGTTTTCTGGGTCTTTTAAATCCCGATTTAAGTTGAAAGTAATGCCCTTTAGAAATTGTACACAACCATAGCAATCACACACATCTTCTAAAGGAAATTGTATCATGGGTTTTGTTTGTTTGTTACATCACATCTATTGTTATTTAATTTTGCATTACATTTTCCCACATTAAATTTCATACCATGTTCAATTACAAAGCATCAGTTGTACAAAAGATTAAGAAAAATGAAACTCACTGAACAGGGTTGTTGTGAAGAAATAAAACAAGAGCCCTTTCCAGTGTGGCTCAGTTGGTTGGAGCATTGTCCCATGCACCAAGAGGTTGTGGGTTTGATTCCTTGTAAGAGCATATATACAGGTTGTGGGTTCATTTCCTGGTTGGCATGCAGAAGGCAACCAAATGATTTCTCTCTCTCTCTCTCTCTCTCTCTCTCTCTCTCTCTCTCTCTCAAATTAATTTTAAAAATAAAAAAAAAACAAGATATTCTCGTAAAGTGTTTTCCCACTGCTTGATACCAATACTTTTTCAATAAATAAAGGTAATGCTAGCAATTATCAACCTCCATAACAATGCCTTGTTGGAGTTAATATCCTGATTTTGTAAAACAAGAAAACTTAGGCCCAGAGTTTTAGAAACCTTGCTGAAGGCCACACAGACACCAAAAGCCAAAGACAGGACTCAAGGGCATTGACATTCAAGTTGGCAAGTAAATGTTCTGCCAGTGTGAGGAGGAGGCAGGACCAAGCTACATGGTGTGTGCGACACATACATATGCATATAACAGAGAGAGGTGATCACAGGACAGGCTGGGAGGGAGTTGGGGAAAGAACAAAGCCTCAGGCCTTTGTCACAAAGGACTTTGTCCCATTCAGCATCCATTGGTAGTCTTTGAGCCTATCCCCTGTGCATTAGGGGACACTACTGTATTAAATAGTAGTTGCTGAATGAATGAACTAGCATTCAACTTCCAGGGACCTGAGTTCTGCGTCACCAATCAGGAATCACTCATTGTGTAGTCTCAGATGATTAATTTGATATCTCAGAGCCTTGTTAAATGACAATTATAAAGCTTCAGTCAGCACTGCAGTAATGAAAGGAATAGTGTGCCAAGTGCCTAACTCTATCCCTGGCAGGGCTCCGGACTTCTTAGCTGCTGCTCACCCTGCACATGCCTGCCTCTGACCCTTAGTATAAATTACAGAAGCAGAGAATTAGCATGAAATTCACAGACCACTCCATGGAAATGGATCATCTTGTCACTTGGAGTGTGTCTCCTCAAGAGAGTTTACACTCCTAATGGTTTGGCTATATTCATGGCTCACCTTAGTCAAGCATGATTTCAATCATGAATTTCCATGCCTAACATATATACTTTTAAATTATCCAAGACATTAAAACACTGGCTGGGAAAAGCTTTCTGTTCTCATCTAGAGGGAATTAAGCTAGTCACAATCAAATCTTCCCCATCAATAACCAATTTAAACCATTATCCCAATTAAATATCATTCTGAAAGCAATCTTAATCAATCTAGAGTTGATAGGCTTCCTGAAAAGATTGCCTAATTAAACTCCATATAAAATAAAATGAGTGTGCCTAGTCAACCCAATGGCGACAGGAAACCAAGAAACAGAGGAGAATATTTGGAAGTGAAACTACTGAGAGCATCCAACAGAATTCAGAGGCAATGGTGCTCATGTCGCCTTCACAGGGATATCATGAGGGCACAGAGATAATGAACATGAAGCATTTTTGAGAAGTACTCTGACGTGAGAGTTATAGTCATTGTTTCTGGAGTGTGGTCTCCATGCCACCTGCCTCTTATTTCTGCATTCTTGCTCTTAAAGTTCTGACTTTCTGTAAATCCAGAAACACGTTCTTTTCTTCATTCTTAGAACTGTCACCTACCGTGGCGCAGGCTGTTCATGCCGCAAAGGCACCTTGTGAAGAGATAAGTGGAGGCTGCAATACAGCCCAGGTAACTTCCCTGCCATGCTGGTTGTCTGTAAAATACTAGCCATTCAGAGAAAGAAGCCCTCTCCTAATTTGCACAAAACATGTTCTAATCTAACCTTACCATCCTCCCCCCACCTCCACCCCCCCGTGTTCCTTTTCCAGGGCTGCCATCATGAATTCCCACAAACTGAGTGGCTTAAACAACATAATTGTGTTCTAGAGGCAGGAAGTCTGAAATTAAGGTGTGGGCAGAGCAGCCCAGTCTGTGCAGGCTCCAGGATAGAATCCCTTCCTTGCCTCTTCCAGCTCCCAGAAGCTGTTGGCATTCCTTACCCTGTGGCTGCATCTCTGCTCCAAATTCACATCCCTTTCTCTTCTGAGAGTCTATATTGCCTCCTGTTGGCTCTGTCTTATAAGAAGCCTTGTGATGGCATTTAGACCCCATCTGCATCATTGAGGGTGTTCTCTTCATCTTAAAATTCTTCATTATTTCTGAAGTGGCCCTTTTCCCAAATAAGGTCAGCTATACAAATTCCAAGGGTTAGGACTTGATATTTTTAGATGCTCATGATTCAGCCTACTTTATCGCCCAAACTGCTTCCTGACCTCAGGAGCAGCGTGATTGTCTGAGCACAGTGTTTTTCAGACAGATGAGGGGTCAAGCACCGCCAGGTCTTAGTGCCATTTAGAACAAGGGAGTGGCATCTAGACCTGATGTTGTAAAACATGGGGGGAATGTATATACCTAGGCTATTCAATAAAACTTTCTGAGATCATTTCTTTTGTACCAGTAGAAAAATACGTATATTTATATTATGATTACTTAGATACCTCCTTAAAAACGCCTTATATTCTTTCCAATTTCCCACTTTAAAATGTTGTCTTCAGTGCAGGTATTTTCTATAAGTGATAACATAGATTGCATTTTTGTAAGGTCAATTGATTATTGTATTAGTTAAGCAGCTTTAGAAGGAAACTATGATGTTAATCTTCTTTCATAGCTGTTGATAATACAGAACTACAAAGATTTTGGACCCCAACATGTAATAGATTGTATTAATGATTCATGAGTATTCATTTGTTCCCTTCACTTGTTATGTTTTCCAGTAGACAAATTGCCTTTGGACATGTGATTTCCTTTGGTCAATTATCTATTTCTCCATTTGTCCATCTATCATCTATCAATACATATATATAGCTAGATCCAGATCTAAGTCCAGAGATATCTACATTATAATACTGACTATGCTAATAAATATATGTGCTATATTGTATTCTTGAGGAGAATTTCTTCAGGGAACCTTAATCTTTGCTTCTAACATCTTCAACTGATTGACTGAGGCCCACCCACATTATAGATAGTAATCTGCCTTTCTCAAAGTCTACTGATTTAAATGTGAACCACGCCTAAAAAATACCTCTGCAACAACATCTAGACCAGTGGTTCTCAACCTGTGGGTCGCAACCCCTTTGGGGGTCGAATGACCCTTTCACAGGGGTCACCTAAGACCATCGGAAAACACATATATGATTACATATTGTTTTTGTGATTAATCACTATGCTTTAATTATGTTCAACTTGTAACAATGAAAATACATCCTACATATCAGATATTTACATTATGATTCATAACAGTAGCAAAATTACAGTTATGAAGTAGCAACGAAAATAATTTTATGGTTGGGGGTCACAACAACATGAGGAACTTTATTAAAGGATCGCAGCATTAGGAAGGTTGAGAACTACTGCTTCGCTTATAAGGAAATAGATTCTAGCCAGCCGTGGGCAAACTACGGCCTGCGGGCCGGATCCGGCCCATTTGAAATGAATAAAACTATTGAAAAAAAAGACCGTACCCTTTTATGTAATGATGTTTACTTTGAATTTATATTAGTTCACACAAACACTCCATCCATGCTTTTGTTCCGGCCCTCCGGTCCAGTTTAAGAACCCATTGTGGCCCTCGAGTCAAAAAGTTTGCCCACCCCTGCAACTGATGTTTGACCAGAAAACCGGGCACCATAGCCTAGGCTGGTTGACACATAAAATTAGCCTTCACACTTGCTATCAACTTGATTTTGAGTTCTATTTCCTCATCTATTAAAATGGGGCTATCTCACATAATTCTTCTGATGATAAAACTGTTTATATGCAAAGGACTTGGAATAGTCATTGCCTAGAGCATACAGCCCATGATTTTATTAATTGTCACACTACCTGGTGATACTGAGAGGTGTTTTCTGTGTTTTTTCACAGATAAGATTGAAGAGTCAGTTGATATCTGTGTGTCTCAGTTTCTTCCACCAAAAATACATATAACAAAAAGTCATTTCCAGAGTTGTTGTGATAATTACAAATTTTCCACAAAAAGTGCTTGCCACAACATATGACACAGAATAGGCACTAAATAAATAAATAAATAAAGCATTCCTCTTGGTACTGATGTCTGAGCATGATTATGCAAAGTATTTTTCCCTTCTTTTTAGATGTCTGTATCATCCCAGAGAAGAGAGATATAGGAAACACTTTCTGACAGAAAAGATTAAATGTAAAGCCCATGAGAAAGAGTCAGTGGGAAATAAAGAAAAGCAGAAGCAGTCTCAAGAATCAATTAAAACCAAAAATATACAAATCCCAGGTCTTAATCATTTGTTCTTAGTAAGACTGTGCAGTTTAAACAGAGTCTTAATCTCATCAACCATCCATCATGTAATGAAATGAAGAAGGAAGAGAGGCAGGAGGCAGGCAGAAGTCATGGAGATATGCTCCATGTAGAAGAGAATCACTTATATATGTAATTAGCCATTTATTCACCCTCCATACTCCTTCCCCACCTTTTAAACAAGTCTGCTTCCGCTCCTGTCTCTGAGTCCTCTCTTAGTATTTATCCAAATCCCCAGCCAGGCTGTCCAGAGAGAGCGTTGATTTGGCTGGATCTCCATGGCCACAGGTGGTAAAGCCATCTGCAAGCACTTTGGCCCGCCCTGGACAGAAACCGGATCTTGGCTGGTTTGAGAGTTGAGGTGGATAGAATAAGAAAAATGGTGTGGCACAAAAAGAACAGGTGACAGCCCTGCCAGTTCTGTGACATCTCTGGCTTCATCAAGCTGAAGGCTTGTGGCTTTGCCATGGCCTTCTTGGGCGGATTCATATCCTGAGAATGTTTGCTTAGTCAACCATGACATTAATAGTGAACACCACACACTGCTGAGGAGCCAGAAGGGAGTCGGGGGGCCTTGTTTGCTTTGGCCAAATTTTTCTATTGTGAATGTCCCAATTTTGTTATGTTTGGGCCTGACCCGTTGCTGGGTTTCATATACAATTAATATCAAAATCTGTTTTTCTTTTTTTGTACAACTCTTGGCTTGCCTCAGCCTTATCTCTAAAGAGCTTGTGCAAAGCTAGAGTGCATCTCCAAGAGGAAACAGAAGGAATTTTTAATGATCACAACTATCTCCGTCTTTCAAAGTGACTTAGTTTGCTCTGTTCTCTTCTGAATTAGCAAACTGAAACATGCCCCTAGAAAGCCATTATCTTTTAAATTTCACAAGATTTCTTTTTTAAATTTATCATTATTATTGAAAGTATTACAGATGCCCCTTTTTTTATCCATTGACCCCTGCTAGCCCACCCCTGACCCTACCCCAGACCTTTATCACACTGTTGTCTATGTCTATGGGTTATGCATATAAATTCTTTGGTTGATCTCTTCCCATGCACCCCTGCCTTCCCTATGAGATTTGAGCCTGTTCCATGATTCTATGTCTCTGGATCTATTTTGTTCATCAGTTTATTGTGTTCTTTAGGTTCCACATATGAGTGAAATCATGTGATACTTGTCTTTCTCTGACTGGATTATTTCACTTAGCATAATGCTCTCCAGGGCCCTCCAAAGGGTAATATCCTTCTTTTTTACTACTGCATAGTATTCCATGGTGTAAATGTACCACGGCTTTTTTATCCACCCATCTACTGATGGACACTTGGGCTGTTTCCAGGTCTAAGCTAGTATAAATAGTACTACTATGAACATAGGGGCGTGTATATTCTTTCTGATTGGTGTTTCTAGGTTTCTTAGGATATATTCCTAGAAGTGATATCACTGGGTCACATTCATAAGTTTTCTTGATTGTTTTGTGCTCTAGAGTGAAAAGTGAACATTTGGATTTCCTGGGACAATCATTGAGCTTTGGAAGACAATGTTATTCTCAAAAGCAGAGATTCATGACTTCTCAAGGGTTAAGGAGAAAAATTCAGAAAAGGGGGAAATAAGGTTACTGAACTTTGAAGTATTTTGAAAATGTGTGTATATGTATATTCTTTATGAGGTATAGTCTCTAACTTTTATCATATGCTCAGTGGAGTAGATACCCCACAAGAATGCAAGAGTCTATGCTTTTTAATTTGAATTATGATGCAACCGCAAAGGAGAGTGCCAGATCTAAACATTTTATGAGGAAAAGCTTCCCTTGAACTAGAAAATAGCTAGAATTACTCTTATCTGCTGTATTATAAATTTGAAGAATTATTGAGTCTTTTCATTAGACATAAAAGCTTTCATGCTATTTTTCTCAAGTGAAATGCAAGATATTTTGATCCCTAATCAAACTATTATAATGTTCGCTATAAAATGTAGCATGTGCAAAAGTCCACCTTTGATGCAGCACATCTATACTTCCTTATTGTAGGGAATTAATCTTTTTGAAATTCTTTGGGGCTTCCTTATACTCTTGATCCCCATTTCATCTAAGATGTTCTATAAAAGTAAGAAAAAATGAATGCCTATGATGTTATAACTCAGCTGTTCATTTCCTCTTCTACTTTCCTTGCTCCTTGTTCTCCCTCCGAAGAAATGAGCTGGACCATGTTAAAAGCAGGGCAAGTAAACTAAGTATCAGACTGTCTATAAAGCTCCAAACAAGGTAAACTTCATGGATCTGAGATTAGCTTTTGTCTTTGCTAGTGCTGGTTTCCTGTGATTTCTTTTTTTTTTTTTTTAATATATTTTTATTGATTTTTTACAGAGAGGAAGGGAGAGAGATAGAGAGAGTTAGAAACATCGATGAGAGAGAAACATTGATCAGCCACCTCCTGCACATCTCCTATTGGGGATGTGCCCGCAACCCAGGTACATGCCCTTGACCGGAATCGAACCTGGGACCTTTCATTCTGCAAGCTGACGCTCTATCCACTGAGCAAACTGGTTTTGGCTTCCTGTGATTTCATTTTTTTTTAATATTTTTTAATTGATTTTTTACAGAGAGGAAGGGAGAGGGATAGAGAGTTAGAAACATCGATGAGAGAGAAACATCGATCAGCTGCCTCCTGCACATCTCCTACTGGGGATGTGCCTGCAACCCAGGTACATGCCCTTGACCGGAATTGAACCAGGGACCTTTCAGTCTGCAGGCTGATGCTCTATCCACTGAGCCAAACCGGTTTTGGCTGATTTCTTACCAATTAGTCATCAATAAGTCATAGCCACTAGGAGAATAATATCGTATGTAATGAAATGTGGACATTGTACTTCTCTTACCTGAGATGAGAGAGAGAGAGAGAGAGAGAGAGAGAGAGAGAGAGAGAGAGAGAGAGAGAAAGAGAGAGAGAGAGAGAGAAGGGGATATGTATGTATTTTTAGTTTAAGAGTTTTTAACTATATAAGGGCAAAGTTCGCCCTTTTTTATTGCAGTTCTAACTTGGGTGCATAAACATTGCATTGAGTTGCAGAGTTTTATAGTTGGAAGAAAGTTTCTATTATTCTTTAACTAGAAGCCCAATGCATGAAATTTGTGCAAGAGTAGGCCTTCCTTCCCCTGGCTGCTGACACTGGCTTCTCTCTGGTACCTGGGACCTCGCAACCTGGCTTCATCCAGAAGGACATTCAGTCTAATTCGCATATTGTGCTTTTATTATTATAGATGTTATAGATAACTAGAAGCCCGGTGCACAAAATTTGTGCATGGGTAGGGTCCCTAGGCCTGGCTGGCAATCAGGGCTTATCTGTGGGGTGACCTGCAGGATGAGCTGGGGACCCCCACTGGCACCCACCTTGGCCGGCATTGTGCAGCCTGCTTGCTGGCCTTGCCCCCTGCCACCGCCACTGGTTGCCTCTTTCTGCAGGGTGACACGTGGGGTGATCAGGGGGCCCCTGCTCGCCCCCGCCTTGGCTGGCCTGGGGCCTGCGGGCTGGGGGAAGTTCCTGCATTTTTCATCTGCCCACTGGTGGTCAGGTGCATTATATGACCAGTCATTCTGCTGGTCATTCTGCTGTTTGGTCGATTTGCATATTAGGCTTTTATTATATAGGATTATAACTGAAATATTATATGAGATATTAAATGGAGATCAATTATAAGTACTTAGTACTTAATGATAATAAAAAACATGATTGATTTTGTCCCATACAGTGGGATCTTTGCTAAAAACCTCATGTGCATCATCACCTTCATTCTCAAAACTACTCTAGGAAGTAGGCAATACATCATTATCCTCCCTTTATGAATGAAAAACACCTCAGCTGGAAGAGATAAAAAATGAAAGTCCCCTTGAATATGTTTAATCATTTGACTCTGCTTTCTCCTTAGAAATATTAACAGACATATGAATAAGAGAGTGTAGGGAGAGGAGGCAGAAAGGTTGGTGAATATGTGCAAGTATTAGACTGAGAGAGCCAGAAGCAGGAACAATAGGAAACACCACAGATGTTAGTTAATATTACACCATGATTGGTTCTCAAGGTCATCTAGAATATCACTATAACCAGGGGGAGGTTTTTGATATCTAATTCAGTCTGGTTTTGTTTTATTTCTGCCAGATAATATGCTACCTTCCACTTTATTTTAAACTCATTCTATAATTATTCATTTGCTTCTAACAAACCACTATATTCATCCTAAGAAAAGTATAGCTGAAGACCTCTATATTTTTGTTCACTGTAACATTAAATGTCAAATATGAATTGTTTAATTATTCCTTTATTTTGAAATATCTATTTCATTACCAAGATATTTTAACTTACCATAAAAACTGACTCCTAATATTCATAATTCTCAATAATTTGTTTTGCTTCTAAGTTAAAACTGTGACTATTGGTTGTCCAAATACTACTAGGCATCTTTCCACAACTGCTATTTAAAAACATGTAGGATTTTATACTCCCTGCTCAGGGTCACCCTGTTGTCCAAAATTGCCACCTAACTTCTGGAACCTTTGCTCATCCTGTGTGATTGGATCTCTGATTTTGTTTTATCATTAACATTTCATTTGTTCACATAATTATACATTTAAAAAGCACTTGGAAATTAAAATCAAATCAAAAATTCTAGTTCAAAATAGTTCTATATAATTTGTGGATCAAAAATTCCATAAAATTGCAATTGCAATGTATTCCCACATGCTCCAATAGCTCCCGTTCTTGCCATTTTTATAGCAATTAGTACATCATATTGCCACTGTCTGATGACTTGTTGCTCCCTCTTGCTAGACTTTAAACTCTTTGAGGTCAAAGATTATATCTGTCTTTTATGGATTCCAAACTCCTGAGAATGGAAGAAGTGCTCACTTAACAGTAATGGGAAAAAAAAAAAAAGAATGCATCCATGGCAACAAAAACTTCAGGGCACACAATATTCTCTTTATGTTATATGCAAATATTCTGCTCATGATTGTATGGGCATTCTCCACAAAGCTGCATAACTACAAACATCTGGTCTAGCATTGTGACAGGTTCCTAATTGCACTTTTATCTTGATTCTTTTGATTTTATTTCATTTTATTTTGTTGTTGCTGTAGTTTTCAATGACTTTGGAGAGAGAGGGAGCGATGGAGGGAACAAATATCAATGTGAGAGACAAACATCTATTTTCCTATACTCACTGCAACAGGGATCGAACCCACAACCTGGGCATGTGCCCTGACTGGGAATCAACCGAAGACCTTTCGATGCAGCTGAGCCACACCAGCCATGGCTTTTCTTAATTCTCTCTCCTTTAAATGTCCCCCTACTTTATTGTCAGATGAATAATTCTAATCCATTGCTTTACACATGTCACCTTCTACACAAAATCCTCAGGCTCTCCCCTATAATTACTACAGGATACTCATAACTTGATATTTCAGACCCCTCCACCTCATAACCACAGACTATCTCTTCAGTCATAAGATTGGCTTCCACACTACAGTTCCAATTGATGTAGGCTTTGTCAATCTCCCTTCTATCACTACAATATTTATTTCCCTTAGCCCTTCTACCTTTGTCTTTTTCTATTCTTGTTTTAATATCATCTTTCTTTTAAAGTCCATTTTTAGAATGCTCCCTGGATGTCATATCATCTTCTAAGCTTCTTGTATCTTGTACAAAGGTTGGGAGTCAGACCAATCTTTGAGCATCAACTTTTCCAACTTGCCTGCTGGGTACCATTGAAAATAAGCTCACTTGTCTGAACTTTAGTTTCCTCCTCTGTAAAATGGGTGTAATAATCTTCCCTCATAGAAATACTGTAAGAGTAAAGTGATAAAATAAGTATAAAGCACTTTGCATGTCTGTTTTTTTTTTTCCAAAGCTTAGTTATCTTTCATATATAGCTTGAAATGTTTCAGCATTTTTAGTCCAAGAAATTAAAATTAAAGTACGGCTACTCTATTATTAGAAAAGGTGGAAATTCTCTCAATATCATTTGGCACATCAAATAAATTTCTCTGTGGAATAACTAGGATTTTATTATTTTACAATATTTAAAAATCAAGCACTAACATGATAGTTTACAGCTTATGAGCACAAGTATTCGTATAATAAAGTGATGTATTCAGTGGTTTGCTTTGAAAGGGTTAGAAAACTGGAATGGTAACTCAATATGTTTGGCCTCTTTCCAATTTTTTTTTGCTTTTATCCCATGGATCTCCTAATGATATGACCCCCACATGCAAAGGAGAAATAACCAAAAAAAGTTCATTTGCAGAAAGAAAAATAGGATTGAATGTGATCATGTCTTCGGTTATTTATGTAACCTTTTAAGAATTAGATATGTTTGAATAAAGCCCCATCACTTGCTTTCCTAAGACGATGGTTTCATTAAAAAGTCCTTCTCCTGAAACCTGGAATGCATCCCCTGGATAAGCAGGGCAGAGTTCACAATTGAAACTGCTCACGCAAAGCTTGTTCAAAACTATCCAAAATAAAAATAAAAATGAAAGTGTCTGCCTGCCTCTGTGTGTGTGTGTGTGTGTGTGTGTGTGTGCTTTAGGAAAACAAGAAAAAGAAATAAATATGATCATGAGAAAGGGTAGCCTGAGGAAGATGGGGATGCTGAAATGGAACTTAAATGAGTATTTTACATAGTTCTAGACCAGTCTTGCAGTGACAAGATGGGACAACTAAAGACATTTATGGCAGTCTGGAGGGAGCTAATTCTTGGCAAGAGAGACAAGCAAACTCCACTTATCTCTGATGATTTGTCAGATACAATACCATAAATCTTAAACCAGAAGACTTAGGACATTTCTTTATCTGTTGAAGCAGCAAAACAACCTCTCTACCTTTCCTATGTCCCCTGACTGAAATTAAGGCCCTGTCATTTGTGGTCTGGAATACCCTGGGTGACAGAAGGCATCACAGAGGGTCATGTAGGGAGCCTTGTTTGTCAGCCAGACCGCTGGCTTCCTCCTCTCACTGCATGTGGAATGCTGATCAAGATGAATGGTGCCCTAAGTAACTGCCTTGTTAGCATTGGGCATGAGACAAGGAATTGTCAGAATGCCTTACACAAGGAATTCCAGGGAAGCAGATTTCTCTGTTTTCTTTCTTTTCTTCCCGCAGTACTTGTCCTAAGATGAAGTAGAATTTTATGTTGTTAGTTCATTAAATTATTTATAATTATTTATTCAGCCCATTTTTTTTGCACACACCACTTTGGTGAATAAAATATACAAAACAACTGCTCTCATGGAGCTTGCATTTTAGACAGAAAATAATTAACTACTCGAAAATGTATCAATCTTCATGATATATGCAATGATGAAAATATAAGCAGAACAAGGGGATAGAAGAAGAAGAAGGAACTAGAGAGTGGTTTGTTGTTTTAGATAGGGCAGTCAGTATAGTATGGTATAGGAACTTTAATCCAACATCTGAACAAGAGAAGGAAATACGTAAAGATTTCACTTGGTATAAGATTGTATCAGACAGAGAAAACAGCATGTACCAAGTCACTGAATCGAAAGCACCCTGAGAAAAGTAAAGTGGTAGGATGTAAGTTTGATAGCAGTGAGCCAGGTCATTAAAGTGTTTGTATGTCAAAATAAAGCCTATTTATGTAATATGAGTGAGATGAGAGGAGATAGGAGTGGATTAAGCAAAGAATGAACTGAGTTTTGCCTGGAAGGAGGAAGAAAGCTCCATCCTGTAGAATTCTGCTTATATCTTAATATCCAAAACATGATTGTATGAACAGCATTAGCTGTATGTAGTCTTGGGTACAAGTGATTTTTGTTGTTATAACTGTTTGGTTTTTTCCCCCCACTTTGTATTGAAAAAGAAAAATCACATAACAAAAGATGCATGTTTGATGAGAGTAAAGTTTGATAAATTTTTACAAATGGAACATATCCAATTTGTCCAATGTACATCCAGATCAAGACATAGAGCATCAGCAGCACCCTATACAATCATCTCAGACTATCTTCCAGTCACTGTATCCTAGGGTGAGCGGAATAATTTTTTAGTGGACAAACTGCTGGCCTGGATACCTTTAAAAATGAAGAGCAGATGTTAGATATAAAACCAACAGTGTTTGCTGCAGGAAAATAAGGTCTAAATTGCAAATGGAGAATGAGGGTATAAGAACATATGAAACCTGAATATGATGGGAGATTGTCATGGATAAGCCAAGATAATGAAACTTTGTCCAAGCTCATGGACATGGAGACCTAAGAAGCAGAAAAGGGATGAGTATCCTGGGACCTCAATTAAGATCTGAGATTACTTCCATCAAAAAAATTGTGCACTGCTGCCCAGCTTGTGTGGTTCAGTGGATTGAGTGTTGTCCCATGTACCAAGAAGTCGATGTTTTAATTCTGGTCCAGGCACATGCCCAGTTGCATGCTCAATTCCCAGTAAGGGGCATGTAGAAGGCAGCCGAATGAGTGATGTTTCTCTCTCTCTCTCTCTCTCTCTCTCTCTCTCTCTCTCTCTCTCTCTCTCTCTCCATCCCTTCCCTTCTCTCTAAAAATCAAAATCAATTAAATTTTTTAAAATAATTGTGCACTACCAAGAGGGACTGCATGTCTTCTCTGCAAAGACATTTCTTGAGTGTAAATTTTCTTGTCTCTAAATATGTATCCAATATAGGGTATCAACCAAAACGTGGAAGGGTCCAGTGAGAAAAAACACAGAGTTTAAACATTATACAGATGTAGATTTATATTCCAGCTCTATGACTTAAAACCAGCTCTCTGACTTAAAGGTATGGGGGGATTTCGAAATCCTCATCAATAAAATAGCAGTAATAAAATTTACTTCACAGATGTGTTAAGAGGATAAACTAGATGGGACTGGACAAAAATTTGACTATTGACATGTTTTCTCCGGTTGCTAAAAAGAATTGAGTACTTTCCTCATCAGTTTCTTCCCCTTCCCCACCTGTCCCTATGCCTCTTTAAGAAACAGCCTTCATTATTGACAGTGAGAAGTAAAGCTGATTGTCATTTAGAAGAGGAGAGAAGGGAATGAATGTCAGGAGAAAAAGCAATGTGGAAGAAAACATAGGGACTAAACCTATGTACCTTGGTACATTTTATGAATTTGACTTTTAAGGCATGGGAAATAAAGGCAAAAATAAATGAATAGGACTATATCAAACTAAAAAACTTTTGCACAGCATAAGAAACTAACAACAAAACAAAAAGGCAGCCAACTGAATAGGCAATGATATTTGCAAACAACAGTTCTGACAGGGAATTAATTTCCAAAATATATAAATAACTCATATAATCGAGTACCAAACAATCCAATTACAGTGGGGCCTTGACTTACGAGTGTCCTGACTAACGAGTTTTTTGAGATACGAGCCATCTCTCGGCTGATTTTTTGCTTTGAGTTGCGAGCTAAAATTCAGGTTATGAGTCAGCTTCAGATACCCCACTATTAGTTGGCGTAGCTAACGTCACAGTGAACGCCACAACATCAGCCCAGCATCACGTGTCTCACTCGTTCACTTTTTGATTTGACATACAAGTAATTTGAGATATGAGCTCCGTCACGGAACGAATTAAACTCGTAAGTCAAGGCCCCACTGTAAAATATGGGCAGAGGACCTGAACAGTCACCTCTCCCAAGAAGACATACAAATGGCCAGCAGATATATGAAAAGATGTTCAACACACTAGCTATTTTGGAAATGCAAAACAAAACTACAATTAAATGCCACCTCATACCTCTTAGAATGGTTATTATCAACAAGACAGGCAGTAACAAGTGTTGGAGAGGTTGTGGAGAAAGAGGAAATGTTATTCACTGCTGGTGGGCATGTAAACTGGTACAGCCACTATGGAAAAAAAGTCTGGCAGTTCCTTAAAAAGTTTAAGACTAGAGTTACCATATGACCCAAAAATCCTTCTTCTGGGTATTTACCTGAACAACTTGAAAAAATTTGTTCACAAAAATATATGCACCCTTAGGTTCATTGTTCATGGTGGCCAAGACATGGAGGCAGCCAAAGTATCTTTTGATAGAGAACTGGATAAATAGGATGTAACACATATATACTATGGAATACAAATCAGCCATAAGAAAAGATGAAATATCAACATTTGCAACACCATGGATGGACCTTGAGAATATTATGCTAAGTGAAATAAGTAAGTCGGAAAAAGCTAAGACCTATATGATTTCACTCAGATATGAGATATAAAACTGAAACTCATAGACAGAGATAACAGTATGGTGGTTACCAAACGTAACTCTCTATCCCTCTCCCTTCCTCTCTGTAAAAAATCAATAAAATATATTTTTTAAAAGAGGAAATAGTTTATATATTCTTAAATGACATATTTGTATCTCTTGCCATATTTAAAAAAATGAAAGTAAATGTTTGATAATATTTTGCAATTAGATTTTTGTTTTTATGTTTTTTTTTAATTTATTTTTGTTGGATTGTGTTTATTTACCTTGCACAGTCTTCTGAGACTGAGTCTTACAGACCCCTACGTTTAAGATTTAAAAACAAGAAATAATAGTCTTAGTCAAAAGAGTAAATAAATGCTATTAAAATGACTAATTCTTGCCCAGCTGGCATGGCTCAGTGGTTGAGCATCAACCTGTGAACCAGGAAGTCACTGTTCTATTCCCCATCAGGGCACATACCCGGGTTGCGGGCTGCAATCCCAGTGTGAGGAGTGCAAGAGTCAGCCAATCAATGATTCTCTCTCATCATTGATGTCTCTCTCTCTCTCTCTCTCTCCTTCTCCTTTCCTCTCTGAAATCAATAAAAAATATATATTAAAAAATGACTAGCCAAAACCGGTTTGGCTCAGTGGATAGAGCATCGGCCTGCGGACTGAAAGGTCCCAGGTTCGATTCCGGTCAAGGGCATGTACCTGGGTTGCAGGCATATCCCCAGTAGGAGATGTGCAGGAGGCAGCTGATCGATGTTTCTCTCTCATCGATGTTTCTAACTCTCTATCTCTCTCCCTTCCTCTCTGTAAAAAATCAATAAAATATATTTTTTAAAAAATGACTAATTCTCTTCTCTCTGACTAAAGGTGTTTTATTTTTTATTTTTTTTATTTTTTTATTTTTTATTTTTTATTGATTAAGATATTACATATGTGTACCCTCTACCCCCCCCCCCCCGTTGTCCGGTGTCCATTGGTTAGGCCTATATGCTTGCATATAAGTCCTTTGGTTGATCTTTCCTCCTTGCCCCGACCCTCACCTACCTTCTGTCCAAGGCCCGACAGTCCAATCAATGCCTCTCCATCTCTGGATCAGTCCTTGTTCATCAGTTTATGTTATTCATTATATTCCACAAATGAGTGAGATCCTTTGGTATTTATCCGCTCTCCAGTTCCATCCATGCTGTGGCAAATGGTAAGAGTTCCTTTTTCTTCTTCCTCTTCTTAAAGAATACCTTTCAGCATTTCATATAACGCTGGTTTGGTGGTGATGAACTCCTTTAGCTTTTTCTTATCTGTGAAGCTCTTTATCTGACCTTCCATTCTGAATGATAGCTTTGCTGGATAAAGTAATCTTGGTTGCAGGTTCTTGCTATTCATCACTTTGAATATTTCTTGCCACTCTCTTCTGGCCTGCATGGTTTCTGTTGAGAAATCAGCTGACAGTCGAATGGGTACTCCCTTGTAGGTAACTGACTGTCTTTCTCTTGCTGCTTTTAAGATTCTCTCTTTATCTTTTGCTCTTGGCATTTTAATTATGATGTGTCTTGGTGTGGTCCTCTTTGGATTCCTTTTGTTTGGGGTTCTCTGCGCTTCCTGGACTTGTAGGTCCATTTCTTTCACCAGGTGGGGGAAGTTTTCTGTCATTATTTCTTCAAAAAGGTTTTCAATATCTTGCCCTCTCTCTTCTTCTGGTACCCCTATAATTCTGATGTTGGTATGCTTGAAGTTGTCCCAGAGGTTCCTTACACTATCTTCATATTTTTTGAATCTCTTTTCTTTTTTCTTTTTCGGTTGGGTATTTTTTGTTTCTTTGTATTTCAAATCTTTGACTTGATTCTTGGGATCCTCTTGTCTGCTGTTGGATCTCTGTAAATTATTCTTTATTTCAGTCAGTGTATGCTTAATTTCTAGTTGGTCCTTTTTCATGTCCTCCATGGTCTCACTATACTCCTTGAGGGATTCATTAAATTTATCGGCGGTTTCCATAAAATTCTTGAAAAACCTTATAAACGTGGCCTTGAACTCTATATCCAGTCGTTTGCTTTCCTCCGTTTCTGCCATTTGTGACCTGTTTCTTTGTCTCTGCATTTTGGCTGCTTCCCTGTGTTGATAGAGTGGCCCTGCGTGCCAGGTGTCCTGTAGGGCCCAGTGGCTCAGCCTCCCCAGTTACCTGGGGTGGACACTCTTGGTGCACTCTTGGTGCCTTGGTTGTTGTAGGATCACTGGGAGGAATTGACCTCCAGGCCAATTGGCTGTGGGAATCAGCTGTGTCTGAAGTGGGAGAATGGTCCCCCTCTGACCACTGGGTACAGTGGCTCCTGGATCTAAGGAGGTGCTAATTCAGCCCCTGCCTGAGGCCACACAGCAGGAGCCACGAAGAGGCTCAGCTGTGAAGCAATGCAAGCCGCTGCGGGGCCTTGGGCCTTCTCTTGGAAGTTCCAGGTCTGCCTGGCTGGGCTGTAGTTAGGTACATTCACATGCAAAAGCCTCTGCCACAGCCTGGGTGGGGCGGGGTCTCAGGGAGTCAAAGGGCAGAGAAAGCAGTTATGGTGATTCTCCGCGCCCGGAGTCGCAGAGTCCCCAGAGACTTCCAGGAACTGGAGTTCAGAGCAGTCGGGAGCTTGTGATTCAAAAACACAGCCGCGTCCTCAGGTGCCACCCCCTTTCCGCGCGCGCGAGCCGCTGCCGTACCTCTGCACTTCACCTCAGCAGCTCCTCTGGCTCTCAGCGTGCTTTTCTTTTCTTCTAGTTGTAGAAATTACACTCAGCCAGCGTTCCTGTTGTTCTGGACGATGTTTGCTCCGTCCTTTGGGATATTTTTCAATTTTTGTGTGAGGCGACTATTTCCCAGTGTTTATCTATGCCGCCATCTTAGTTTCTCCTCAAGGTGTTTTCAAATAGCTGTCATCATCATCATCATCACCATCGTCCATTGAGAGCTTTCTAAGATCTAGGCTCATTTCCTCCTCACAACACTAAAATCAAGAACAATTATTATTTATATTTTACTTATGAGAAAATTGAGTCCCAGAAAAGGTCAAGTAAGTTGGTAGAGGTCACACACCTGATAAAATAATATAATTGGGGCTTGAGCCTAGGTAGCTGATCTCTAGAACTTGTACTTTTTAATCACCATCCTGTGATTCTAATAATGATCTCATCATTGTAAATAGTTACAGCCTTCCCAGGTAACTGCAGGTAGAACAGCTGTCTGGGTGTGTGCATACTGTGAATTTATTAAAAACCTGCTTTATGTCCTTAAAATAGTTGCGAATAATAAAATTAATTCAACCAAAATCAAACTAACTTATTTATAGAAAATTAAAATTTCGATCCAAAGTCCTTTTTCTAACATTGACTGCTAAACTATTTGAAACATACGATTTGGCATTGTTATTTTGGCTAACTTAGAATAAAGACATTTTACCTAATGTGAAGAGAAAAATTCATAAACAATACAGAAATTGCAACCATATTGGATTAAGAAGCCGGCTTTCCCTATTCGGCTCTAGAAGATACAAGAGAAGACCAGGGTCTAATTTACCAGGAGACAGTCAAAGCACTAGTACATATGAAAGCCCTTTGATCAAAGGGTCTTTGACATTGCTAAAGGAGCTGGACCAAATTTTCTCTGAGGCCCTTAGATAATGCCCAGTAGCCTTTTGTTACCCACTGCTTTGTGAATAAATCATTTCTCATAACATTTCTCAGTCTTTCCTTTTAACCCAAATTGGTAGTGATTGTTGACATTGAAAAACTAATATTGAAACAAATGGAGACAGAAATGTCTTTTTCTGAGTGTGACTCCCTTATCTCTTTAAAATAACTTTCATCTATGAAACACCTATTTATAATCATTAGTGCCAGGGAGAGGACATGCAGAACCACAAGAGTATTGCTTTATTTTACAAGTGAGAGTTGTTATGAAAATAAAACACTTTCAAGGATAAAACATAAAATAGAAATGCAAGTGGGGAAAACAGCTAATTCATAGCTATCATTAAATCAGTAATTTGAAGGTGCCAGAAAGATTGAACATTTATCTTTCTGTTTTAACAATGTCAGTACAGAGGCTCATATGAATTTATCATTTTGTCCAAGATCATGCCAGTAGGAGAGAGGTCATTTTATGAACCCAGGGCACTGTGTTGCTAAAGCCTGTGATCTTAACCACTCTATAATAACTTGGAGTAACTCATTCAGTGCTTTCATAACACAAGTAATATTTTACTGTGTCCAAAAATAATCCTGCTATATGCAAAATTTTATTTTTTAATTGAAAGTAAAGAATGTTGAGCAGCATATTAAAAGTTCTGAATTCAGGTCATTAGGCAATTGGGGTCATTCACTCAACTCTGTTGGGAGGTATTTTTCCTCTAAGGTCTCTTTTATAATTGTCTGCATCTGTGAAGCTGTTCCACCTATAAACCCATTTTGTCTTTGAGTCTTGTTTGGCCTTATCCATGGGACAGAGACACATTATCTCCGATAAAGTTTTCCTAAAATTTGGAATAACAAGTAGTACAGTAAAAATCTCCCTCTGAAGTAGAACAGTAAGCTCTTTAATGAATGGAAACATTTTAATTTAATTTATCAATATATCCTCCACATCAAACATGCTTACTGGGACTTAGTAAATGTGAATGAGCTTTTTAAATGAAAACTATAAAATGTGAAGGAAGTCACCCCTAATGTAGACATTTTCCTAACAAAAATTTCTAAATTTAATTTTTAGAAACCAATACCTAATGAAAAATGTGTCATCAAGTTGCTTAGGATTTCAAGCTGTAGTCCATATGATGGGAGGATAATTTCTATAATTCAAAACACAGCAGGGAGGGAGGCAATAACTCAGGCCACAAGTTTTTCAAAGTGTAGAACAATGCCAGCCCCAAAGCTGGTGCTAACGCCCTTCAGTTTAAACTGGAGGTCTTCCCAGGTTGATGTCCATTGTGTTCATTTAATAAGATGTAGAGCTGTTTATTTATTTACATGTGTTTCTATCTTAAAATTTATTGATGATTGGATAGTACTTAACACATAGCAACTCCCAATAGTTGGTAGGTCTTATTCTGTGCATTGCTAACAATGACAATACCGGGTACTGTTCTGATTAGCTATTTGATGAGTATATATTCACCCCAAAGCATAGAGGCTTACAACAATAACCATTGTTAATATCTCACAATTCCATGGATTGGCTGGGGCTCACCTGTGTTGTTTCACTCCTGGCCTCTCTGACCAGGAGTCTGTCACGTGTTTCAGTCACAACTGGTGTTGAATATCTCACTACCCTACACTCCTCCATTTAGCCCCTCTTTTCCACATGCTAAGTTATACTCCTTTGACTTTCGATGTGGTCATTCTCTCTGGCAGCCTCATTCAGGCTTCTTCTGTGGTAGTTCAGGGTTTCAAGAGGAATGAAGCAGTGGCCCGGACTCAGAATTCCTAGAATACCACACCTTCCTCTTTCTATTGGTCAAGTCCATCAAAGGGAGAGGCTGTTAAGTGCCTTCTCTTGGAAGAGTCTATCTACCATGGATGTAATTTGTGTCAACTACAAGTGCTATACACACTGGTCATTGTCTATCATATCAGAGTTGCAGGAGCTGTGCCATCCAGGTAACAGCTCTGTGATGTTTTGGTACCAACAGACATCATTTGGTTACACATGCAGACTGCACTGTGCATCACAGAAGGTCAATGGGAAATCATGAGTCTGCAGCTGGAATGAAACAAATTGGTCCATGGAATACAATGAAGAAGGCAGTGGCTTTGGCTTAAGGACAACGGAGGTGCAGTGCCTGCTCTAGTGCTTGCTATTTCTGAGAGAGCAAATGCTGAAATTTTCATAGACTCTGTTGGGTCATCTGTGTTGGTGGCATCCCAATTGTGGCGCCATGACAAACTATTCCAATACTGAGTGGCTTAACACAAGACAGCATGAGTTGCTCATAGATCTGTCATCTGGACACAGCTCAGTGAGGGAAGTTCTTTCTAGTCCTCTTACCACCAACTGGCGGCTGCAACATCTGAAGTATTGCTTAGTCATATGGTGGCCCTTGGGCAAGGGCTGCTATGGGATGGAACAGTTGGCGCTCCTTGAGCTAGAGTCTCTATCTCTATATGATCAGAGTTGAATTCAGGGAAGCTGAACTTCTTACACAGAAGTGCAGTGCTCTGAAGATGAGGGAAAGAAACAGAGAGAGAATGAACCAGTCAAAAAATCTATGGAATTTATACAGCATTTTATTTATTAGAATGCAAATTCAGGGGTAAATGAATTAGATCTCACTTTTCGAGGGAGGAGTGTTGAAGAATTGTGGACGTGTTTTCAAACTAAATAGATAGGATAAGAGGATGTCTCCGTAAATAGCTTTTGATTCAATGAACATCCATAGATACTCACTATACATTCATTTCCTTTTCCTCACCACTTGGTTTACATCTTCCTTCTATACCCCTACTTCAATTTCTCAAGGTAATCCTTTGAAAGATTCAGATATAGCATCACTTCAAGTTTCCCTATATTGATTTCCCTGGAATCTTCCAGAGGTGCCCAAGCAGATACTTCTGTGTTGGTTTAGGGCCCCGTGATCGGCAAACTGCTGCTCGCAAGCCACATGCAGCTATTTGGCCCCTTGAGTGTGGCTCTTCCTAAGCCTTAGGAGTACCCTAATTAAGTTAATAACAATGTGCCTACCTATATAGTTTAACTTTATTTTTTTATTTTTTTAAAATATATTTTATTGATTTTTTACAGAGAGGAAGTGAGAGAGATAGAGAGTTAGAAACATCGATGAGAGAGAAACATCGATCAGCTGCCTCCTGCACATCTCCTACTGGGGATGTGCCCGCAACGCAGGTACATGCCCTTGACTGGAATTGAACCTGGGACCTTTCAGTCCACAGGCCGATGCTCTATCCACTGAGCCAAACCGGTTTTGGCAGTTTAACTTTAAAAAATTTGGCTCTCAAAAGAAATTTCAATCGTTGTACTGTTGATATTTGGCTCTGTTGACTAATGAGTTTGCTGACCACTGGTTAGGCTATTTGCCTAACATCAGTCCTCTCAGAAGGCTCAGGTACTCCTTTAGAAGAGTTAGTTTGAGGCTGGATGCCGGGAGCCGGTCCATCCTTGCTGTTTCAAAGGACCTGGCATATATGGCATACTGTTCTTAATATGTTTGCTCCCCTTAGCGCTGTGTGTTTTAACCAAGGTCACCTCTCTGAGAAAGGTTGTTTCCCCAGGTAGGAATTTTTCCCTGAAGTCAGGGAGGGGATGCCTCTCCTAGAAGGGTTGTTTCCCCAGGTAGGAATTTTTCCCTGAAGTAAGGGAGGGGATGAAACTCCTTAACTAAGTGCCAGGTGGGTAGTTAATCACTACAAACAATCATGCTTAAGCTACATAATCTTTACTCCCTGGAATGGAGATAAGAAACGCCCTAACCTTTGTAATAGAGATTGATAGGATTGAATCAACTGGTATAAATACAGTTGTAACAAGACAACAAGACACAGAACTTAGGAGACAGAGAGGAGAGACAGAAATTGGCACAGAACTTAGGAGACAGAGAGAGAGAGACAGAACCTAGGCACAGAACCTACACAGAACGTTCTCTAGAGACAGAAGAACTTCGCTGGAGAGAACATGGCAAAAGATCCTGGACTGAACCTGACTACAGAAATTGGCAAGAGAACCTGACTAGAACCTGGTGACTGAACTTGGCTGGAGAACCTGGACAGAACCTGGCTGGAGAACCTAGCGAGGGAACATGGCTACAGAACCTGGCTGGAGAACCTTGCAAGAGACCATGGACACAGAACCTGGCTGGAGATCCTAAGCAGAACCCCTCTGGAGATCCAGACCAGAACTTGGCTTGAGATCCTGGCTAGGCTGCTGATCAACTGAACGCTGTCTCCATGTCATTCCTTCTTCGCTGACTCCATCTACGCCTTTGGGGACTACTGGACCCGCTGGGGTTGGACCCCGGCATCTGGCGCCCGAACAGGGACCCCTAGGTAAGCGCCCCGCACTCGGGACGGATAGGACTCCACTGTAGGAAGAGGGTGGATAGTCTTCGCCGACTCCGTCCACACCTTTGGGAACTCCTGAAACAGGATTCCCCTAGGTAAGCCCCCCTCCCCATTGAGAACCCCCACACTCGGGACGGATAGGACTCCACCAGGGTGCTACAGACCCCCCTATAGAGGATAAGTAGGGTAAGAAGGTGGATAGAACAGAACTTAGATTGAGAAGATTTGCCATACTGAGTCCAAAGAAAGAAGACTCTGTATTGATTCTTAGATTGAGAAGATGTGCCATACTGAGTCCAAAGAAAGAAGACTCTGTATTGATCTTTAGATTAAGAAGATGTGCCATACTGAGTCTAAAGAAATAAGACTCTGTATTGATCTTTTAACTCATATGCTTGCTAGCAGAGGAATTAAGGTTACTCCTAGTCAGACAGAACGTTTTATACAAGAAGTATGTCCATGCTTTTCTGAGGAAGGAAAGGTAAATGTAAAGGCATGGGAGGAGGTAGGCCCAAGGAGCCTTATCCTTAACCCCACTGCAGCCTTTCCACCCCGGGAAAGTGCAGGATTGGCAAGCTCTCCCTGGGGTGATAGATCAGGACTCAGGTAATAGCGGAAAGCGCCAATCCTATTCTTAAAATGGATACAAGAGAGCATTTCAGGTTTTTCTTTTTAATGCCTGCTTTTAAAAAATAAAAAAGGGGGAATTTGCCGGGAGCCGGTCCATCCTTGCTGTTTCAAAGGACCTGGCATATATGGCATACTGTTCTTAATATGTTTGCTCCCCTTAGCGCTGTGTGTTTTAACCAAGGTCACCTCTCTGAGAAAGGTTGTTTCCCCAGGTAGGAATTTTTCCCTGAAGTCAGGGAGGGGATGCCTCTCCTAGAAGGGTTGTTTCCCCAGGTAGGAATTTTTCCCTGAAGTAAGGGAGGGGATGAAACTCCTTAACTAAGTGCCAGGTGGGTAGTTAATCACTACAAACAATCATGCTTAAGCTACATAATCTTTACTCCCTGGAATGGAGATAAGAAACGCCCTAACCTTTGTAATAGAGATTGATAGGATTGAATCAACTGGTATAAATACAGTTGTAACAAGACAACAAGACACAGAACTTAGGAGACAGAGAGGAGAGACAGAAATTGGCACAGAACCTACACAGAACGTTCTCTAGAGACAGAAGAACTTCGCTGGAGAGAACATGGCAAAAGATCCTGGACTGAACCTGACTACAGAAATTGGCAAGAGAACCTGACTAGAACCTGGTGACAGAACCTGGCTGGAGAACCTAGCGAGGGAACATGGCTACTGAACCTGGCTGGAGAACCTAGCAAGAGACCATGGACACAGAACCTCTCTGGAGATCCAGACCAGAACTTGGCTGGAGATCCTGGCTAGAGGTCCTGGCTAGGCTGCTGATCAACTGAACTCCGTCTCCATGTCATTCCTTCTTCGCCGACTCCGTCCACACCTTTGGGGACCCCTGGACCTGCTGGGGTTGGACCCCGGCATATGGCGCCCGAACAGGGACCCCAAGGTAAGCGCCCCACTCTCGGGATGGATAGGACTCCACCGTAGGAAGAGGGTGGATAGTCTTCGCCGACTCCGTCCACACCTTTGGGGACCCCTGGACCTGCTGGGGTTGGACCCCGGCAGCTGGATGAACCAGACACTGGCTTTCTTACTGAGAAGTCTGCCTCTTTCCTACTTCCTGGCAGGGCTTCAACTTGCTGTGGTGTAGGGTCTTGATTCCAGCTAGCTGCAATATTGAAATGAAGCCCTTAAAGTTCTAAGAATTACCTGGTAAAACCTAGCGTAAGAGTGTGTGTCAGAAAGAAAGACAATCTTTGAGATCTAAAAGAAGCTCAGGATGAGTCCACAGTGGACTCTGATTTTAATTCTGTGTTTAGTTAACTATGTAAATTAGGGCAGATCTCTCTGCCTCTCTGAGACTCAGTCTTTTTATTTTTCCTTAACTCCACTACCTTTGCATCCTCATCAACAACATACCCTTCAAGATTCAGCTAAAATATGAATGCCTCTATTTTAATTGGATTCTCTCAACGTGGGATTATCTTTTCCCTGTCCCTACAAAAATGCATACAGACTTCTATTATGAAATTTGTAATACTTTAACAATTATCTATATTTTCTTGAGTGATTTTCCTACTAGGCAACAGACATCCTGTTCATCATCCCACCGCTAGTGCTTAGCTCACCACTTCTCACATAGCATATGCTACATCAATACTTATTGAATGGATGGGAAAAATGGCTATGCTTATACCACCTGCCTTTCTATCTCTTATAACTGCTACAATAATACCAACAGGAAAACATGGATCAATATGCTTTAAAATTTTTAATTCATCTCTCAGTGCAATGTGATTTTATTATAATTAATCTTATGAAGTGAATGTTGAGAAAGGGATAGTGGAATCATCAGGTGAAAATGTAGAATAATAACCATGCCTGTGTGTTTCTGCTCTTCTCTGGAAAACAACCAACCATGGAGTAGCAATTTTCTAAAGTTCCTGTTTTCAGTGGAGCATAGGTAAAGTGGTCATGGCTGTTATGGGATGAGTGAGCAGTCTGAACAAGATTTGAAATAATGCCACATATGAAAGTACTGAAGGGCTTAAGGATTTGGGCATGGGGTATTTAAGTTGGTTTTATTTTGTTTTATCCTGGAGAAACAATGGCTCGACAGTCAAACATTTAATGATAATTGTTTTGAATTATGTAGAAGACTGTCCAATGGAAGAGAGATTGAAGAATTTTGTTTATATCTAAAGGGAGAAGCCCAGTCAATGGAAGGAAGTTGAAATGAGAAATTTCAAGAAAACAATTATGAACCTGGGCTTTGGCATCAGGCAGAAGAGGTTAAACCTTCAGCTCTGTTATTGACTAGCTATATTGGTTGAGACAAGTGATGTAACCTTTCTGAACATCATTTTCCTGATTTCTGAAATGGAGATGATAATAATGCCTCATAGGGATATTTTGAGGATTAAACAAAGCAAGACAAATTGTACAATGCTGACCCAAGTGCCTGGTCGGTTGTAAATGCTCAATCGATCAATGTGAGGTTGAACTTAATTACATTTATAGATTTAAACTTGGACCTTATTTGCTGTATGGCATGTGGGATTAAGTGAACACTTCTCTGAGACTTGTTTTCCTCATCACTAAAATAAAAAAAAAATGGGAAATTAAATTTTGAGTATATTTTTCAGCTGAAAACTGTTATTGTTCTCTTTTCTAAAATAGCAAAACCCAGGCAAATGTATGGCATTTGAATTATGTATTTTTCCTACAAATGTGGGTGCTCTAGAATCTCAAACAGTGGAAATACCATCAACAAACAGAAACATTTGCAATTCTCATGTGGATCTAGTTTAAACTCTTTCCATCTATAAACTTTGGTGATAGTTTTAACTAATCGTTATATTTTTGTTTTGATTGAATATGCTGGCGAGAATTTTTAAATAAAATATAACTTGGACTCTGGAATTAGAAGCAGGTGACACAATATTTTTACTCCTGAAAATAACTTTGATGGGTATTTTGGTACAACTTGCTCAAGAAATTGGCTTTAACATTAGAGCAAGAAAATATGTTCAACTGCTACCAGGAAAGTGTCCCGTGAGGGTTATATAAAGTAAATTCAGGCTTAACAATGTTTGAAGAGAAAATCATTTTAGAGTGTGCTTCTTTAAATGCAAATGGAATTTGAAATTGTACATTGGCTCTTTCTATCCCAGTGGAATTTTATATTATGTCCTCTCCTCTGCCATATATCAGAGCACCCAGGCAACCAAATGACTAGAATTGTTCCCCTTTATTTTCCAATGTCTAAAGCCAGGCAGTCTTTTTGTAGGAGATAAGGCAAATCACAATTTCAAGGCTTTTTTAAAAGTCTATTCTTAGTTCTTGATGTTTACACATGAAAAGGTTTGGACAATAAAATACCATGATAGTCTCCTAAAATGCATTCATGTGACTTGGAAAGAAAGTTCATTTGCTCTCTATCTTCCTTCATTAGCATTTCATCAGGCTGTTTTTTGTTGTTGTTGTTTGTTTGTTTTTAATTTCCAGACACACACACACACACACACACACACACAATATTATGTTAGTTTTTTTACCTACATATGTAATTGATAATCTAAAAGGGAACTGAACTAAAATGCTTGGTCTATGGACAAATAAAGAGGCATCATTGAACAAATTAATTGTGTGATAATATTTTATTTTAGGAGACATATTTAACCTTATGTGAACAAACTGTCTTAAGTTCCCTTACATATTTTGATTATTTATAGCTACTCCTACATCTATTATTACTCAGTCACAATAAGTCATTAATCAATTCCTTCTAATGTGAGATTGGTAATCATTTATTAATATAATAAAGGTACTGGATAGACCATTTTAATCAATCAATTAGGTAATAATTACATTTCCTAATTCGTGATAATCTTTATATTGGTAATTTGGATGTAAATTGCAATGTTTTTATTCTGATTTTTAGCATTTTGTTATTCAATATGGGGCAGGGATTGTATCTAAATCTACATAAGTGTTTTCTAAATGAAAGAAATCTGATAGATGAGACATAATTTAAGAATAATGAAGTATTAATCCATGAAATATTAAGCTATTAGAGTTGAAATGAGAAAATCTCAGTGTATGCATTTTAAAAAGTGAAAAGTTCTTGAAAGAAGTAAACCTAAAGCCTGACCGGTTTGGCTCAGTGGATAGAGCATCGGCCTGCGGACTCAAGGGTCCCAGGTTTGATTCCGGTCAAGGGCATGTACCTTGGTTGCCGGCACATCCCCAGTAGGGGGTGTGCAAAAGGCAGCTGATTGTTGTTTCTCTCTCATCGCTGTTTCTAACTCTCTATCCCTCTCCCCTCCTCTCTGTAAAAAAATCAATAAAATATATTAAAAAAAGAAGTAAACCTAAAAGTGAATCCTTTTCATGAAAAATGGCCTATAGGTCAGGAAAAGAGAGGTAAGCAAAGACAGTGGGAAAACAGCCAGGGATGGGAGCATCAATACATACAGAGATGTATGGGAAATGATGACAGTTTAACTGATAACATATAAGGCGGGGCAAAAATAGATTTACTATTGTGAGTACATGACACAGAGTCCATTCTTGTATTATAATTAATTATTATGTTATTTTTCATACAAACAACTCTAAATCTTCTTTTGCCAACACTGCATTTTCAAAATCCTAACCTTATCTGGCTCAGAAACAACATGGATAATGTCCATGTTATTTACACTTTTTTCTAGATCATTTTTAAAGGCTTAGGTATCACAAAAGAAAGAATACACTCAGTATGTTTCATCTAAGTTACCTACATCCCCATCCAATAAACATGTGGACACACACTCCCTCACACATACAAATTGTACTCATACACAGCTTATCCTGGGCTCCATTATGCCCTGGATTTCCTCTCTACTGAATTTT
This sequence comes from Myotis nattereri, assembly GCF_964212035.1. Classification (NCBI taxonomy): domain Eukaryota; kingdom Metazoa; phylum Chordata; class Mammalia; order Chiroptera; family Vespertilionidae; genus Myotis; species Myotis nattereri. The sequence goes on from NC_138075.1 coordinate 221,127,818, forward strand.
AGACTAGGTCTTTTATGCTGGTGTTCATTTTTATGACAGATGAATCTTTTAGAGACTCACATAGTAAAGTGGAAACAGATCTTTTGTGGAATGAATTTAATCCAAACTCTTCCGCTTTACTATGTAACCTGTGTAAATCATTTCAACGCCCTGAACTCAACCTTCATCTTTAAAACAGAGATAGAATATACCTTATATCCTACCATGCTCTTGAGGATCAAGTGGAATAATATCCATGGAAGGAGCTGTGTAAATGCTAAAGAAGTAACAAAAGCATCAAATTGCAATTATTATCCAAATAAACATGCAGACACTTCTGAGTTATCGAGGCAACTACATTAACAATGTTTTACTCTGTTTATATGTCTCTTTATTCTATGTAGAATCAAATTTGTTCTATTACATGCCTGGCCGGTATGGCTCACTGGTTGAGCCAAGACCTATAAACCAGGAGGTCACTGTTCGATTCCTGATCAGTGCACATGCCAGGGTTATGGGCTTGACCCCCAGTGAGGGGCGTGTAGGAGGCAGCCGATCAATGATTCTCATGATTGATGTTTCTATCTCTCTCTCTCCCTCCCTTCCTCTCTGAAATCAATAAAAATATATATATTTTTTAAAAAAATGGCCTGTGACATGTAAAATATTCAAGGTGTCAGTAAGGCAAAGGAAATGAAAAATATATGATGAGTGTATAAAATCATGCATTAAGTGGCTGTTTCCACAGACATGATAAACATTTTTGGGCTGACTTAGATTCACATCTTCTCTAACTCAAAATTGAAAGTTATTCAAAATATTTTCTCTGCACATCTTATATTGAATGTCACCAAGTGGTAGAATTCATCACCATTTCAAGGTGGATTTGACTTTTGGAAACTGCTAACATCAATCAGAGTGACTCCTAGTCAAAGAGTGCAGTGATCAAATTAAGCAATACAAATTTTTTGTTTGTTTAAAAATAAACTTGAAACAATTTTTTAATATATTTGGTTCAAAAAGTTCCCCATAGAAATTTTGAAATCATTTTGAGGAGCAAATATAACTGAATGAATTGTATTACTTTCACTTTTGTTGATATAGAACATCTTTGGATACAGAAAAACAATGTCAAGATTATTCTTAAAAATCAGTTAATACATTATTTTCATATGCCATCCACTACCTCACACGAAGAACCTAGATGCTTGTAAGCGTCAGCAAAGTCAGCAGGTCAGGCAAAGTACTCACACAGGAACAGTGTTTTGGTCTCACATGTTATCTGAAATTTCCAGAATTTAATCTTCCTCTTGGATGTTATACTCAAATAATAATGTCTTTTGACACTGAGGACATTGGGGATCTGATATTAAAAATGATGAAAGACAAGAAGCAGTCAGCATTAGCCATTTGGGCTCATGTAATGATACGAATCAGTTTGGACAATCTCTGTTTACAATAAATCTTTAAACTAGTTACTCCCTGAGCTCCAGACTCTGCTTCTCAGACATTCAGCCTACAGAGCACAGACCCTGCCTGGATGCTGTAACCTTGGATTATGCACCTGGATTTCCCTCTGTCTCCTTGTTCATCCTTTTCTAAATGCTTATCACTGGCATGATCCATCCCTCTTTATCTGTTTACTGCATGTGAGCTGACATCCCAGACTCTTCCATGCCAGCATCTTGCCTGCCTCTCCATAGTCCTCTCCGAGTGTCTGGACACTCTCCAGAGGATGATTTTACCTTGTGAGTCTCCCTATTTACATTGTGGATACAATCTTGTCCTTTATCTTCACTACCCTGTCTTTCAGGATTAAGACTTTATCCCAACATTGATTACATCTGTCTAAATCCAGGACCTTTCCATCTCATCTGTTTCTATTAGGGATTTGAACTCAACTAGATATTTTCCTTATCACTCCAACATCCACAGATTCTTATCATGTTCGATGTTGGGGAGCTAAGAAAGGGCTGAATGGTATACTAAATTCCTACAGAGATTTACAAAAACTTCACTGAGCATCTTATAATTAAGGATATCTGCTATGTATTCCAGTCACTGTACCAAGCAATCTAAGTGTTCAGTCATTTAATCCTCAAGTGATCCTGCATATTCAATAACAATTTGTTAAATGAATGAATGTTCATTGGCAATAATTGGATTCTTCATATCAAGCTATCCCCTGCCTCTACATTAAGTGTTTGGGAGACATAGGAGCAAGATCCACTCTTCCTAGAGAAGGAAGGCTTTTGGGAGGGTCATGAAATATAGGATGGGCCTTCACTTATGCCATGAAATTCAGTGGCAAACATGAAAAGGAGATGTCAACACAATTTCCAGTCTGTGCCAACACTTCAAGAGATGGCCTCATTGGGGAAACAAGAAGGAAAAGTTGGGAAAAGCAGTAACTGTTCGGTGAAAGGTTATCCAGGACTTACCCTGAACTCATTAGACATAGTGCCTAAAGTAACCTGGCCAGTTTTATACATATTTAACAGTAGGCTCCACTCCTGGGAGGTGCTTTGTTTATAGATGATAGAATCATAGGTTACATCTGCCAGCAGGAGATAGGATTTTGGTGTCTCCAAGTCAGACCAGAAAACTGGCCTAAGAGGCTAACATTACACTAAATATCTTACCCATTCTTATTATCTACTAGAGGCCCTGTGAATGAATTCATGCACCAGTGGGGTCCCTTGGCCTGGCCTGCGGGGTTGAGCTGAAACCAACTCTCCAATATCCCCTGAGGGGTCCAGGATTATGAGAGGACACAGTCCAGGCCAAGGGACCCCACTGGTGCATGACCGAGGCTGGGCAGGGAGGTGGGAGGTTGGTCAGCCAGGGAGAGACCATGGAGGTCTCCAGGACATGTCCAGCCCCATCTAGCTCAGTCTCAATGGGCCAGACCCCAGCAGCGAGCTCACCTACAGGTCAAAGCATCTTCCCCTTGGAGGTCAGTGCATGTCATAGAAACTGGTCAACTGGTCGACTGTCTTCCCCCTGGTGGTCAGTGCACATGATAGTGAACGGTTGAATGGCCTTAGCATATCATTAGCCTATTACACTTTGATTGGTTGAACAGCCAACCAGATGACCAAACACTTAGCATATTGGGCTTTTATTATATAGGATTTTAGAGATGTTTTCCTGGTATAACCTAGACTCAAGTTATTTTATATACTAATAACTTTGCATTTACTTTATTAGAAACAAAGGTTATCCTTTATTTAATCATATATGGAATGCATGTGGCTGGTGGCATCAGGAAGGGATATATAAGCAGAGTTTGGAGGAAGGAAAGCGGTAAATCAAGCTAAATTCTTTAAATCATGGCATTTGATTAAATGTCAGTCTGTAAAATTATTACTATTACTACTTTATGAATGAGATTACTAAGTTTTTTTGCAAGTTTGTGAAAATATTCCAATATCATGTCCTTAGCAATCAGTAGATCAAATATTTTAGAGCAGTGTTTTTAATATTTGAGTAATATGGTTGGTGCCTTTCTAAAGGCAAATGAAAATCCAGACTCTTCACTGGCCACCACCACATGAATTCATTTTTGTTTTGTTTATTTTTTAGAAACACTGCAATCATATATAAATGCTGTCATTTAAGTTATTTACTGTGGGGGGCCAATGTAATTATAAATATAAAAGTACATTTTGGCACTAAAATCTTGAGACTTTTTTTCTGATATTGTCATTATGACACTGAATATTCTTAAATTATTTTGAATAATATTATCATGAAAATAATAACAGATCTTTAAAAAATCTTGTTAAACAGATTAACAAGCTTTTAAAATCTTGTTAGGGCCTGGAAGATGTATTCCATTTTTTCTAAGAAATAGGTATTTGGGTTAGAAATTTGCCCACAATAGGCCTTGATGATTCTGAGGTCTATTTCCAGGCATAAAATAGGTGGTTCTAAACCATTCAATTGGTTCTTATTCCAACTTCAGAACATTACCCCTACCTAGTTCTGGTTATTTCCATATACCTTACAAGGCCAGTCTCTGGAAATTCAATCAATACAATAAGGTGGAATTTTATATTTGAAAATTTCACTGTGGAATGCCTACAATTATCCATGCAGGTTTCTGGATTTAGTGTTTTTAGTGAAAGTTAAGTAGTATTTCCACCCTTGTAGTTATTTTGACACTACCATTTTGCAAGACCTTCTCCAACTGACATGCTTATTGGGAAAGGCAACTCTCCTTGAGTCCAGAATTGAAGGGATCATCATAAATATAGTTTGACAGAAACGAAAGAACTGTTGGTGATCACAGACATGATAATGTAAACCCAAGATTGACATGGTTCTTGTCACTGAGGGGATTACTCAGCAGTTCAAAGCATGCAGTTACAAGGAATGTTGTCTGTGAATTGCTCTTAAAAACAACAACAAACAAACAAAAAACACCAGGAGAGGGAAGGCATTGCATAGCCGTGAACCCCCAAGAACTGAGGGAAAGGAGAAGGGCACATAACCTGCATTTATTTAGCACTTTTTATGCTGCACAATTTTATATTCTATTTAATCCTTATAACAATCCTGTAAAATGGGCATTACCACCATTTCACAGATGAGGACATTGATGCTCAAAGAATTCCATAAACAGTCAGTGATGAGGCTGCTTATGTAGCCTAGGTGTCTTGGGCACTCAAATCTGAATCCCTCTCTTGAGGGAAAGGGCTATTGGTTCACAGGATTCATTTGGTTAGTAATTCTAAGCCCAGGCTTTTTCTTTTTCTCTGAATTGCTTTGAAGTTGGTATTGGCCCTTGGTTTCTTCTGCTTTAACACCCTTCTTGGTAGGAAGAGAATGGTAATTCCATTCTGCAGCAAATGGTCCCAGCTTCAATGTGTGAGTGAACAACTGTCTTGAAGTATCTTCAAAAAGAAGATATATGCATGGGATTAAATATTTAATTATTTATGGGACCTAATTATATACAGTGTTAAATGTCTAAGCCAATGGAAATAAATAAATAAATAAATAAATAAATAAATAAATAAATAAATACAGCCTTATCCAGGAAAGGGGTCTTAGTGGAATCTAAAATTTAATTCCAATTCTAACCCTAACCAGTGTGGAATGCAGTGTGTTCTTTTTTTTTTTTTTTTTTTTTTTAATGTGAAAACAAAGAGAAGTATGTACTCTCTGGGCCTCAGTATGTGACCTTGGATTTGAGATAGCACTCTAATCACTGCCAGGTGATGACGTTTTTCCTTTTATGTTGGGCATTGTGGAAAGAGGAGAGTAAGACAGCACTCACTCATTGTCTCCCACGTGACACAGGGCTGTTGACACATCACAAGTCCCATCAGTAATTGTTTCTTCACTGGCAACTTGGCCACAGTCTCTGAGCCATCTATGAGAATGCCTAAGGAATTCCCAATGAACTACCCTCCTAAGAGAAGAGTAGTTAGTGATGATGGTGAGTGAAAGGAAAGAGCCAGAAAGTGAAACTTGGTGTCTAATTCATGTTTTCTGCCTATAACAACTTACTATCTCAGAAGGTGCCAAGAATGAAAAGCTGCAAGGAACTCTCTATGAGTAATAATAGTGATGATGATAATAAGAGCTGTCACTAACTAAGCCAGGCGCAGTACTAGGTTTTTACATGACTGACTAACTTAAGATTTATAGTACTTATTAATTTTTTATTTCTCTTAACCCTACCTTTTTTTAAAAATAATAATTAAAGTTTAAAACAATTAGATCACTTGCCCAGTGGTCAAATAACTGGCAGGGGAGAGACCCAGGAGTATGAATCTTCACAACTTAAAAGTTCTCTCTGTAAATCCCCAAACAATATTGTCCCCATGGGTACTGAACCAGTGGTCTAGTTTTGCCCTATTTTTATGATTATAAATTAATATTTTAAATATGCTATTGACTGTCATCCATACATGTGTGTATGTGTATCATGATTTTTATCCTTTTATATAAGATAACCAATCAATACAACAGCAATTCTTCAAGATCATTATCATTTTCCACCCCAGGGAACTGAGGATTCTCCTAACTCCCCCTCCGCCTTCCCCGTGGGGCAGAGCCAAGCTTGGAACAGGGGTCTGTTTGAAGCCAAATCTATCACACATGCTTTGGTGGTTTCTCATTGCCTTCTAACAACTCATTAGTTAACCACTAAGTAACTATTTAATACCTACCATGCCAGGAAATGTTTAAGATTTGTGTGAGGTGAGCTCAACTCAAAGTTGCCATAACTGGCCATCAAAATATGCCAGTTCAGATCATTCATTAGAATGACCTCTAAGGATTTTGGGTTTCTAACCTAACTGTTAACCCTTTATCCTTAAGCCCATGATTCATGCTATTTACCCTTCTACTTGAACAACAAATGTAGTTATTGATGAATGAACTGGCTAAAGAAATTGAGCTCATGGGCACCCATGCTTTGCCTCAGGCCAAACCACCTTCTGAACACAGTGCCTAAAAAAGCAGCTGGAACTCCACTGTTGTTCAGAAACATTTTTGACTGAGAGTCAAGCGACCTGGATTTTGTTATTGACTTGGCCGTGAAACAGTAAAGTGACTTTGGCAAGTCACTTGACATTGCTATACCTCAGTTGCCTTGTCTGCGGATTGAAAGTTTTAAAAGAGATGATCTTTAAATGCTCTCCTAGTTCTGAGACTTTATAAACACTCTTCTTTCTGGCCTCTCCCAGAATAGGGTTGCTGCTGCCATTCCAAAATTGTTAATAGAGGAGAAGAAAATAATGGTAAATAATTTCACCCTGTGGCTGCCTCTGAGCTCCTAATGAAATCACAGTGACTTGCTGCAAAGGATCTGCCTTCCCAGTATTTGCTTTCTTGAGGGAGTCAGTACATAAATAGCTCCTGCCTTCTGATTACTTATTCTGTACAATCTTGGGTTCTATGATTCCTCCTGCAATCCTCAGCCTTCTGCCCTGCCTTCTTCCCTTCTCAATGACTCTATTCTCTATCACTATCACTGCATCCCCACTCTCTTACCGTGTCCCATTGCTTAATCACCCTCACCCGTACTCTCCAGGATGAAGCTCTTCTAAGGCTCACTGGCATTTCCACAAAGCCCATCAAGCAAATTCCCAGTGTTTGTGGGTTCCATGTGACTTATTCAAGCTTTAGAGAATGGTTGGTGCAGTCTCCCACCTGGGACACCATGATAGCTTTTTCCACACTTACCATGAAAAACCATGTCTATAATGGCAGCACCTCAGTGACTGTGGAAATGATTTAGTCATGAGAAGTGAAAATCAGACAAACCTCTTGTCATTTCACAGAATAAACCCTGGTAGGAAGCAAATAGGAAAATGGAACTGGCGGTATAATATTCTTATAGGAGAAAATCCACACCTATTGATGGATCTACCTAGCTATTGTGTTTCCTCTCCCCTCAGTTCCTGCCATAGACATTTATTGTGTACCTACTATGTGCCACACTGTGTTATGACTGAAGGACACAGAAAAGAACAAGTCAGATTATATTACAGTACTTATAGGGTTAACAGCCTAGTCTACCATTATGATAGCACTGATTGCTTTCTGTTATAAATATATAGTTTTTATATGTTTCCACAATAGAGTGTGAGGTTTTAGAAAACAGGGTCCCTGTCAAAGTCGTGTTTGATCTCAATGGTTGCAAACAGTTTCTGGTATATAGTGATGCCTAATAAATATTTATAATTGTACAAAAACATTGATTTGTGTATATAGATAGGTAGATAGATAGATAGATAGATAGATAAGATAGATATAGATAGATAGAATTATAGATATCTATATATAAATATATAGATATACTAGAGGCCCGGTGTACAAAATTTGTGCACAGGAACGGGGGGTGGGGGGGTGTTCCTCAGCCTGGCCTGTACCCTTTCCAATCCAGGACCCCTTGGGGCTGCTGGCTCCTAACCTCTCACCTGCCTACGGGCCTGATCCCCCTAACTGCTCTCCCCTGATGGTCTGATCCCCCTAGCTGATCTCCCCTGCCTGCCTGATCGCTTCTAACTGCCTCTGCCTCAGCCCTGACACCATGGCTTTGTCCGGAAGGAAGTCCAGAAGGTCATCTGGAAGATATTCAGTATAATTAGCATATTACCTTTTTATCAGTATAGATTCCACCTTGCCTAAAAATGCAGGTTGTTAGCAGGTTTTCCTATCATGGAAGGGGAGCCTGCAGTAGCATCCTGGGTTCTGACCAGGGCTTATGCACTCATGCTTTATCTTAGCAGATGAGATTCCTAGAAGAAGACTCTTGGACGTACCTTGAACATTTCTATCGATTTTGTCAAATCATCCTCCAAAAATGTTGAACCACTTTAAACTCCCACCAGCAACCATGCATGTGCTCTCTGTCCTACTTTGATACCAGTATCATTGATTTCCCCCTAGAAGCTTCCCTCCCCTCAGCTGGGCCTGCTTGGCACTTGAGCCAACCTTACTGTTCAGCCCAGGACTTGATTTCCTGAGATAGGATTCTGGAGGAGGAAAAATAGTTTTCCTCTACCTTCGAGTTCTTAGTGGAGGCCCTTGTAATGAAAGACAGATTAACAAGAGAAAAACAAAAGTTCATTAACCTGTGTACTGCCGGGAGCTGGTCCATGCTTGCTGTTTCAAGGGACCTGGCATATATGGCATACTGTTCTTAATATGTTTGCTCACCTTCTAGGCACTATGTGTTTTAACCAAGGTCTCTGAGAAAGGTTGTTTCCCCAGGTAGGGATTTTCCCCTGAAGTTAGGGAGGGAATAAAACCTCTTAACTAAGTGCCAGGTGGGTAATTAATCATTTTAACTACGAACAATCATGCTTAAGCTACATAATCTTTACTCCCTGGAATGGAGATAAGAAACGCCCTAACCTTTGTAATAGAGATTGATAGGATTGAATCAACTGGTATAAAGACAGATGTAACAAGGCAGCGAGAGACAGAAATTGGCACAGAACCTACACAGAACGTTCTCTAGAGACAGAAGAACTTCGCTGGAGAGAATATGGCAAAAGATCCTGGACAGAAACTGGCCTCAGAACCTAGAGACAGAACCTAGCGAGAGAACATGGCAAAAGATCCTGGACTGAACCTGACTACAGAAATTGGCAAGAGAACCTGACTAGAACCTGGTGACTGAACCTGGCTGGAGAACCTGGACAGAACCTGGCTGGAGAACCTAGCGAGGGAACATGGCTACTGAACCTGGCTGGAGAACCTGGACAGAACCTGGCTGGAGATCCTAAGCAGAACTTCGCTGGAGATCCAGACCAGAACTAGGCTGGAGATCCTGGCTAGAGATCCTGGCTAGGCTGCTGATCAACTGAACGCTGTCTCCATGTCATTCCTTCTTCGCCGACTCCATCCACACCTTTGGGAACCCCTGGACCCGCTGGGGTTGGACCCCGGCAGTGTACCTCATGTATATGTGGGAGATCCCAGGGAAAAATGAATAACTCCCCAAGGTGGCTTAGAATCCAGATTTAAATACCTTTTTCCTAGGCCTCTTAGAGGAGAGTACATGATTTTTAGGAAAGATGAATGGGGGTGTGGGAGATAGTTTGTAACAAAGTCTGGGTATGATGTCAACTTCTAGTCTCCTGTCCTGTGACAGGAGTCAGTCTTCACTGGCTGATGACACTTTTCCCATCAAGGGAACCTTTTGGGGGGTCCTATTTTAGGCAGAGCAGGAGACTTCAGTGAAAACCTCTCCTTGCATTTGCTGTTTTTCAAGCATCTGCAGGTCAAGATCGTCAATATAACAACATGGCATATGTTGGGGTGGCATGTTCTCTGACCTTCAGAATAAACCCAACAAAAGCTTGTTTCCTCTCTTAGATGATTTGCCACATTAGCATTATTTCCTGGAGTCAGTATTCTGCCCAGACCTTCCTGTTCTTGTAGAAAGGTGTGGGCCATACCACTGAATAAATCAGGGTCAGTTTTCTCATCTTGTGGAAAGGGAGATAAAGTTATGATAGTTTCTCTCCCTTTCCATAGGTTTCCTGCCAGTTTGTGTCTCTGCTACAGCCCCAGTGGCCCCAGTGCCTCTGCGGCCTCAGGGCTTGGGGCTGCTGGTTGCCGGGCCCCCTGTGGGCTCTGTCTCTGCTCTTCCGGCCCCAGCTGCCTCAGTGCTGCCTTGGGGCTTGGGGCTTCTGGATGCCAGCCCCACTGCGGGCTTGTGTCTCTTCTCCTCTGACCCCAGTTCTGCTGTGGCTGTGGGGCTTGGGGCTGGGTGCCGGCCACTCTGTGGGTTGTGTCTCTGCTCTTCTAGCCCCAGCAGCCCCAGCGCCTCCGGGGCCAGGAGGCTTGGGCTGCTGGGTGCCAGCACCCCTGCGGGCTGTGTCTCTGCTCCTACATCCCAGCAGCAGCACCAGCCAAGCAGATCCAGAGGCCCTCCACCAGCAGGTTGGGGCAGAACACCTGTGTCGTCACCATGGCGACGACCAAGCGTCTTGGCCCAGCCGCCATCTTTGTTGTGGAGTGATGGCTAATTTGCATATTACTCTTTATTAGATAGCATAGGTATATAGATACATAGATATATAGATATAGATATATACACCTCCAGTGGCTTTTCACTCAATTTAAAATAAGATCCAAATGCCAGACCACCTTCTACAAGGTGTTCCTAGACCACTCCTCTGCCTCATCTCTGTCTACTTTTACTCTCACTTATAACAATCCACTCTCCTTGACTTTCTCTTTGTTCCTTAATTAGGTCAAGTTCTTATTAACCTCGGGACCTTTGTATATGCTATATATATATTCTGCCTAAAATGTTTTGGCAAGGGAACAAGGGATAGTGAGCTCTTCCATGTAAATCTTCTCTCAATTCAAATTGTTTTCAGCAGCCACCCAATCTATAGTTCTCAGCCTCACTGAGTAATTCTTTATTGTATTGTATTTCCTTCAGAACACTTGTCATTATATAAAATGACCTATCTGTCTCTAACTTGATAAGTCACAACCTCTCTGGACTGTTAGCCTAAATATAAATCTAGAAAATTAGACTTAAAAATTTGTTCAATTCCTAGAGCTCTGGAATCATATGACCTCTTATTGAAGACTCCACAAAGAAAAGAGTAGAATCATGACCAATTTTTAACATTTTTTTCAATCAACATATCTTGTACACTTCTTAGGGGAAAGTCTCTGATAGTTGTTTATTAGAGGTGAATTAGCCACCTTCTTGAGAGTGAGAAGTTCTCAAATTATTATTTATTTATTGTTACATTTTTAAAATATCACTTCATTTATTAAGCTTTTTCTAATGAGTTTCATAAGAATATATCACTCATTCTATGTCCTATAGTAATTTCTTCTTGTTGCTCTTGAAGTCATTGATTTTATTTTTCTCTCATTTTTTATGTTTTTTCTTTACTTTTATGGACATAATGCATGTAGGAAAGAGAGAATATCCCCCACATCAAAAAATAATAATACATGTTCTGAATACACAGATGTAAGGATAGTATTTGGCTAGGAATAGTGAGTGGAGGGAGGCAGGATATGAACTGTGGTTTAACTTATGGCAATATTTCAACAGTTGTCTCTAAAGCCAATCTCAGCAGAGAGATTCTTATTTTAAGTAAAATTTAGGAGGCAGGAGTTTGTCTTTATTGTCTATGTAGAGTTGTGTATTTCTTCTGTAGGCATGATTTTTGTCATTTTGATGTTCAAATGCAGTCCTGCTTTGTAACCTGCTTCTTCCTCTTTTATCAGAAGTTGTTTCAAATCAATAGTGATAATAATAATAAAATCACACACTGGCAAAAATATGGGCATTTGTTAAGCAGATAACACCATTCCAAACAAATTAATTTGCCTACTTAACTATTAAACATACAAAATGCATGTTATGTAAGTGATTTGAGTGATTTAAGGGAATGTGGGTTATGCAAGAGAAAATGTTAAATGAGGGACAATGAGACAGCATCATAAACAAAATAGTATTCATGGTAACTGTACTTCAGAAAAACACAGGTACTAAAAACATTGTTAAATAACTTGCAAGATAGAGAAAGAAGCTAAACTAAGTCTCACTTAGGCAGGGATTGATCTGTTTGGCTTCAAGTCAGAGCTAATAGCTTTAATGTTTTGCATAGAGTTGTCACCTACTCTCATAGATTTAATTGTCATCTATTTGTGTGCAACACAGAGATTTAATTGTCTAACCTTTGAGAAAGCAAAATCTATTAGCTTCCCTTCTAGAATACATCTCCTTTTCTTTATCCTAGAGGAAATAGTCTTTAATCTTAAAGTATCTCCTCAACATTTCAATTCAAATCAACCTCTATAGAGTTTTGCCTTTTATATCACACATTCCAGAACCAGTTAAGATATTTTATTATTTCCCAAGGTGATACAGGACAATGGCTGTGGAAATGTTTAAGTACTTCAGATTTTAGTATCATTTGTAGAAGGAACAGAAGCTCTCAGTCATACAGGTTTTTGTTTTTAATCATTATCAATTACCCACTGATCACACTAAAAGACATCTTCCCTTTATCTAGCATTTTCTACACGTTTTTAACTAAAAGAAGATTCCATTACCAATATAAAATTTTGACATATATGCAGGGATGGGCAGAAGTAGGTTTATACTTGTGAATATGTGAAACAGAGTTAATAAAGCTACTGTAATAATCATAACCTTCCTGTCTTTTTTCGTTCAAATAACTATAAACCTAGTTTTTCCCTCACCTGTATGTATAGTAGTATATAGGTATACATATACATAGAGAGAGATACATATTTACATCTATCCTATATATTAAAGAGGTAATATGCAAATTGACCATCACACCCTCACACAAGTTGGCCACCCCCATGTGGTCACAAGATGGCCATGAGGGAAGGGCAGTTAGGGGCAACCAGGCCAGCAGGGGAGGGCAATTGGGGGCAATTGAGCCAACAGGGGAGCAGTTAGGCATCAATCAGGCTGGTAGGAGAGTGGTTAGGGGGTGATCAGGCTGGCGGGCAGAAGTGGTTAGGGACAATCAAGCAGACAGGCAGGCGAGCAGTTGGGAGCCAACAGTCCCAGATTGTGAGAGGGACGTCTGACTGCCAGTTTAGGCCCAATCCCGGCAGTCGGACATTCCCCAAGGAGTCTCAGATTGGAGAGGGTGCAGGCTGGACTAAGGGACACCGCCCCCCCCCCCTGTGCACGAATTTTGTGCACCGGGCCTCTAGTGTATATATAAAATATAAGGATAGAATAAGACTCATTTTACTACTTGTATCCAAGTGAAAGATTCATTTCAGACTTGTATCGTGTGTCTATGTCTTTGTTGTATATCAATGCACAGTAGCCAATGTTGGAAAGCTTCCAAAGTCCACCACCAGGCCAGGCCAGGGCACTTTTATTTCTTTAAAATATCTATATTTTTGTTATATACAAGGAAAACCCTGTTCAAAGATTGCATATATGTATATCCATATGAAACTTTCCTAAAGTAATAATCATAACATAAAAAATGGCTTTGTAGACAGTGAATTACACTATACAGTATTTTTGACAGAGATAAACCAACTTGAGAAATTTTAAAATACACGCATTAAAAAGGGAGGGGGTTTTGGAGAAAGTATCAAGACTACACTAGTACTAAAAACACTGAGGTTAACTGAATAAACATTATGAAAACAAAGTTTAGCCAAGGGAATAAAAGGGAAGTAGAAAAAATACTTCAAAGTATGCCTTATTTTCATGAAAAACAGTGATATGATTAGCATAGTTTTCTACCCTAGAGGTGTGTTGTTTTTTTCCAACATTCTTTTGTACATTATTCATATTCCATACTAAAAGAGCTAAGCTGGCTTCAAGGTGATTGGTAGTTGTGTGGCAACTATGTTGTTTCGATGCTGCTTTTATGTTCATTTCGATAAACTTGCCTAAAAGGAAAATGAAGAGGCAATGTACAAAAGAAACACAAATAAAAAATACGGACGTGAACAACTATTCATCCTTAATAAAAATCAGACGTGGGAATTAAACAATGGAATACTAATTTTTACTCACCAAATTAACATTTTAAAAAATAAAAATGCTAAAAATCACTGAGTATGTGCGATGACAGGCAGTGTAATAAGCTATCTATAGAAATAAAAATAGGTGCACATTTCCTGGAAAGCAACTTAGCACATCTATATAGAATATTAAAAAATGTTCATACTCTTTATCCAGTATTTTTATCTCTGCAAATCTATCTGAACAAAACAATCAGTAAAACACTTAAAGTGTGTGCATAAGATTGTTCTTGTAATTAGTTACTATTACAAAATATAATAAAATTGGTTTATTACAACATATAATATAAACAACCTGAGTGCACATCAATATGAGAATGTTTAAAGAAATGTTGCCAAATGAATATAATAGCACATTATGTAGCTTCTCAAAGAATATTTATAGTGAATGGGACATGAATACAAAATAATGTTAAGTTTAAAAGAAAAGACAGCAGCCCGACTGGTGTGGCTCATGGTTGAGCATCTACGTATGAACCAGGAGATCATGGTTGGATTCCTGGTCAGGGCACATGCGTGGGTTTGGGGCTTGATCCCCAGTAGGGGGCATGAAGGAGGCAGCCAATTGATGATTCTCTCTTATAATTGATGTTTCTCCCCCTCTCTCCTCCCTTCCTCTCTCTAAAATCAATAAAAACGTATTTTAAAAAAGACAACAGAAACTGAAGTTTTATATGCAATGCCATTCCAATTTTGAGACATATGGGTGTACATATGATATATGTGTGTCTGTGTTTATGTGCCTGTGCATCTGTGTTTTTCACATTCACAGTTAAAGCATCAAGAAAACACTGCAGAAAACTATACTAAATATGAATAACGCTCTCTGTGGGTTGGGAGTAGTATGTGTATTTTGAAAACGCTTTGTTTTCCAAAGTTTTCTGTATTGACTATGTGACAATTCATGATAAGATATATTTTAAATAGGTCTGACTAACAGATTTATGCTAGAATTTTATGTGAAAAACCTGTTTTTATCAACCTAATGTAGAGGGCAAAACCTTGATATATATAAATGATAGATCAGCTGGGACATGGAAAATTTCTAATTAAATAACTTAATGGAATTGCTTTTTCTGCTTCACTCTATCTCTACTATAAAAAAAGAAATGTTGAAAATTAGCAATTGTTTTCTCATAATTATGTAAGGATTTGAGTTTAATACTAGTTTCCCTAACTTATAACATAACATAAAGGTATACAATTGAGTTGTAAACTAGTCTCATTGTTAAAATGAGTATAGCCTTCTACAGTTAAAGCTCAAAGTATGCATGTTTTAAAGTTTAGAGGTCAAAACATGACAATCATAGAAATATGATTAAATTTTTTTATAACTTACGTAGAGTCTAAATCGCACAACTTGTATCTATATTTTGAAAAATAAATTATTTTCCCTTTAATATTATCACATTTTGACTCTTAAGGATAATGAAAAATACTGTTTCCTCTGTAGTATGTTAGAGTTCCACTTGCATAAATAACTTTAGTCAATCACTCAAAAAATAAAACTAAAATGATGAATTTAATTGACCTTCCTCATTTAACAAAGTCAAAAGAGTCAAATACTTTATCTGGATATTAAGACTAAAACATGTTCAAATATTTTGTTAATAATTTGGTTCCAATCTGCAGGTCAAAAATTTTTTAAGTCACAGTCAATTCCTCTGGATGCTGTCATGTCATTGTACCTCAACATTGTGGATTTCACAGGAGTCAAATAGTTCAAATCTATGGTTTACTAGTAAATACCTGTACAACCAAATGACTAAAAATCTCAGTTGAGACTCAGAATGATGTGGATTTGAAATTTGAAACTTAACTCCTCCTTTTATAAGTATTACCTTTCAGAAGTTCTTAAGCCTTCTAGAACTCCATTTTGTCCTCTACAAAACTGAACCAAAAATGCATTTACCATGTTAGGCTGTAGAAAGATATAATGAAGTAATTACCTGCAAAGTTTTAATGCTGTTCATGAAACTTCCCTAAACACTCAATTAATTGCACTCATTATTATTCTATACTAGAGACCCGGTGCACAAAAATTTGTGCACTCGGGGGGAAGGAGGGGTCTCTCAGCCTGGCCTGTGCCCTCTCGCAGTCTGGGACCCCTCGGGAGATAACGACCTGCTGGCTTAGCCTGCTCCCAGGTGGCAGAGGGCAGGCCCAATCCCTAGGTGCAGCCCCTGGTCGTGCTCAAGGCAGGGCTGATTGGGGAGTTGGGGTGCCACCCCCTGTCATGCACAGAGCAGGGCCAATAAGGAGGTTGGGTGATGCCCCCTGTCACTCACAGAGCAGGGCTCATCAGGGGGGTTGGGGCTCCGTACCCTGTTATACACAGAGCAGGATCAATCAGGGGGTTGGGGAGCTCCCCCCTGTCATGCACAGAGCAGGGCCCATCAGTGGGTTGAGGAGCTCCCCCCTGTCATGCACAGAGCAGGGCCCATCAGTGGGTTGAGGAGCTCCCCCGTGTCACTCACAGAGTAGGGCCGATAGAGGAGTTGGGGCACCGCCCCTGTCACACACAGAGCAGGGCGGATCAGGGGGTTGGGCGCCACACCCTGTCACACTCAAGGCAGGGCCGATGGGGAGGTTATGGCTCTACCCTGTCACACACAGAGCAGGGCCTGTGGGGGGGGGGGGCAGTTGGGGCACCGCACCCTGTCACACACAGAGCAGGGCCAATCAGGGGGTTGGGGTGCTGCACCCTGTCACACACAGAGCCGCAGGGCGATCAGGGGGTTGGGGAGCTTCCCCCATCAGGCACAGAGCAGGGCTGATCAGGGGGTTGGGGCGCCTTTCCCTGTCATGAACAGAGCGGGGCGGATAGGGAGGTTGTGGCCCTGTCCCCTGTCACACACAGAGCCGCAGGGCAATCAGGGGATTTGGGCGCTGCCCCCTGTCACGCTGATCCTGGTGCCAGGAGGCATATTACCCTTTTACTATATAGGATAGAGGCCTGGTGCACAGGTGGGGGCCAGCTGGTTTGCCCTGAAGGGTGTCCTAGATCAGGGTTGGGGTCCCGCTTGGGTGCCTGGCCAGCCTGGGTGAGGGGCTGATGGCTATTTGCAGCTGGTCACACACCCTTCAGGGTGGGGGTCCCCACTGGGGTACCTGGCCAGTCTGGGTGAGGGGCTGAGGGCTGTTTTCAGGCTGGCGGGTGACTGAAGCTCCCAACTGCTCCTTTTTTCCTTTTTTTTTTTTTTATTCTGGGCCAGCTTTAGCTCTGAGGCTTGGCTCTGGCTCTGAGGCCTCTGCTGCTGAAAGCAGGTATCTGGTTTGTTTGGGTTCTATAATCGAAACACTGTTTCAACTCCAGCTCTGAGATCCCAGCTGGCTGAAAGCAGGTTTCTGGAGTTTGTTTAGATTCTATATTTGTAACAATGTTTCAAACTGGAAGCTCAGAGGCCGGCAGTGGCAGGCAGGGAACGTCGGCCTTCTCCGTCACTGAAGCAAGCAAGCCTCATGTTCGCTTCAAGCTGCCTGGCTGCTGGCCGCCATCTTTGCTGGCAATTAATTTGCATATCGTCCTGATTAGCCAATGGGAAGGGTATCAGATGTACGGCTAATTACCATGTTTCTCTTTTATTAGATAGGATAATAAAAGCCTAATATGCAAATTGTCCCCTTGACACGGTGTTTGACCCGAGTTCGACCACTCTCTATGATGTGCACTGACCACCAGGGGGCAGCGCAGAACATGGTGGGCATTGGCGACATGCTGCGACCTCTTGCCGGCTACCTGGGGGTGAGAGTGATGGGGAGGGAGGTGCAGTGAGAATGCGGGGTATCTGCAGAACTCGCTTTCCCTCCCCATGCTACCCTCCCCTGGGACACCAGGGCTATGCGCCAGGGAAGCCCCTGTGCTCAGGTGCTGGGCGTCCACAAGGAGCCCACCCCACACTTATTTGGTGTCTTCAGGGTGAGCTGGGCCACAGCCACTAGGACTGCAGGGGACAATTGAGCTCCCCATAAGTTTGCACAAGAGCCAGTCTGTGAGGCAGGCCAGGAGAGAGCGTGCTGCCTGCCCAGCTTCTATGCGGTATAGCTGGGCAGCTCAGAGGCCCACACTGTGCCCAGACCCACGGTGTCTGGCCCTTCTCACCACATTTCCATGTGGGAACTCAGGTGCCATGACTTAGGCGGAGGGGGGCATACTGGGGCCCGATGGCCCAGGTGCTGCCCAGGGCCCAGAGATTAGCTGGGACCTGCCCTTCCACACCAGATGCTCACGTTTTGATCACCGGCCAGGCCTAAGGACTGCACCTATGCACAAATTTCGTGCACTGGTCCTCTAGCATGTAATAAAAAACAGTACAACCATTTCTGGAACCATTAGAACCTAAATGACAAACATTGAATGTAGAATTAGGTTTTCCTCCCAAAATATTGCCTCTCAGCAAATGCCTACCTGTACATTGTTCCCTTTGTACTATGTGTCAATCTTTAATCACTTTCCTAGGAACAGTTCAATAGCTCAAACACACACCTGAGCATTCAGAAGTAAAGCATTCAACTAATCCTATTTGGAAAACCAGTCAAATACCTTTAAGTTGCTTCCTGCCTATTTCTTTTTCCTGGAACTTTTGAAACTTTATATTTACAATAGCAAAAACAAATGAACAACCAAATGAAAAAAAAAATAGCCATTGTTGTGTAGAAGAGGTCAGTGCATTTTAATGTAGCACAGCAGCTTATTCCAATTTAATTTTTCATAAATGCTGCCATCTAGTGTTCACTAATCCAACTTTTATTACTAACCTTAAAAATATATTGTTAACATGAAAATGTTCCTCAGTTTCAGAGGCAAATAGCACCAAGTCAAGGCATTTCAAGCTTCCAAGTCTTTTAAAAAGACTTCTGGTACCTGAAAAAAAGAAAGTAATGTTGAAATAAGAACAATCATATTAGCTAAATTCC
Source organism: Myotis nattereri (assembly GCF_964212035.1). Lineage (NCBI taxonomy): Eukaryota > Metazoa > Chordata > Mammalia > Chiroptera > Vespertilionidae > Myotis > Myotis nattereri. The sequence continues at coordinate 221,146,748 of NC_138075.1, forward strand.
AGTATTGTATATTACTTTGTATATATGACATAGTATATTACTCTGTGAAATACAAATACACTGTAATTCTCTATCCACACCATCTCTGTCTCCCTCTCTCTCTCTCTCTCCCCAAGCATTCTTTAGATATTATATACCTGGCTCTTAACTTAGTTCTTGCCACAGTTAGTGCTCAGTGAAATGCATCCTGCATTCATCACATTTAATTCCTGCAACCTTTGAGAGAGCTGCTATTATTGTTTTCTTTTTCAGTGAGGAAACTGAAAGATAGGGAGGTTGAGTAAACTTTTCATGAACATGTAGCTCGTAAGTGGCCAAGTCAGGATTTGAAGTCAGTATAGTCTGATTCAAGAGTTTTCACTTTCAAAAGAAGGAAATCTTACCCTTTGTGAGACATGGATAGATCTGGAGAGCATTGTGCTAAGTGAAGAGTTTTCACTTTCAACCTTTAGTAGCCAGCCAATGCATCTTTTGGTACGCGTTTTTTTTTTTTCTTCAATATAAAGTGGGGTGGGGGGGGGGGAAGAACCAAACAGTTACAACAACAAAAATCACTTGTACCCAAGACTACATACAGCTAATGATGTTCATATGATCACGTTTCGGATATTAAGATATAAGCAGGATTCTATAGGATGGAGCTTTCTACATCATTTAAAGCAATATATTACTCTATAATGAATTGTATTTATATTTTTTAAATATATTTTTGTTGATTTCAGAGAGGAAGGGAGAGGGAGAGAGAGATAGAAATAGCAATGATGAGAAAGAATAATTTTTGGCTGCCTCCTGACCCTCCCCCCTCACTGGGGATCAAGTCCACAACCCAGGCATTTTCCCTTACCTGGAATTGAACTGTGAACTCCTCATTCACAGTTCAAAGTTCAGCCACTGAGAAACACTTGCTGGGCTGATTGTATGTATATTTGCCTCACTTAACTGTAGCATAGTTTGGCCAGAGTAGGTCCTTGATAATCCTTTAATAAATAACTAGAGGCTGGTGCACAGAATTCGTGCACAGGTAGGATCCCTAGGCCTGGCCGGCAATCAGGACCGATTGGGGCCTTCCTTCCCCTGGCTGCTGGCCAGGGCCTTTCTTTGTTCCACGCTGCCCCCTGGTGGTCAGCGCACATCATAACAAGTGGCTAAACTCCCGGTCTGTCGAACTCCCAAGGGGACGATTTGCATATTATTAGCCTTTTATTATATAGGATGAGAACTGAATTTCCTGGGGAAAAGCCTGGCTTTTCTTCACTTCCAGTTTCTCCTTTCTCCTTCCATTCTAATAGGAAGATACGTATTATCTCCAATTTTTCCCTTATTGTTTACAGAAAATGAAATAAATATGAATAAAATTGCATGAAATACAAACCAATATAATTGTTTCTCGCCTTATAAAAAGAAACAAAACACTTTTCAGCATGACATAAGCCAAGTCTACTCAGTTGCTGGGACCATGATAATCTGTTTCAGAAGAGCTATCTTCATCTTTGCAAGCTTTAGGACTGAACTACCTAACTCAATCATGTATATCCCCTCAGTTGTCCATATAATAGACATGCTGCATTTTGTTAACCAGGTCTAAAAGAAATTAAAATCAGAAACTGCCATTCTATACACTGTATATAATTTGCAGTTGAATGGGTTGGGAGACCTTATTTTGTAGTGTTACTAATCCAGTATTAAGAATATAAATGGAAATTCACAAACATTTTCTCCAAGGCAAATCCAAAAGCAAAGATTATGTACAGAAGTATTCACAAGCAATTTACCAATTAAATCCTGCTATGAAAACCAACATTCCCCCCCTCACCCCATGTCTATGGTTCTAATCTTCCATTTTATAATCTGAAGGGAACAATACTAAATAGAGTTGCTGAGTAGATTTTAACATTCTCTTTTGGTATAAAGAGTAAAGAGATACCTGAAATTATACTTGCATCTTATGTTGCTTCCTACACATTCAGAAAGCAAGATATTCTCATTGTCTAAGTTGGACTTAATGTGGATGTGATTTGCAGTCATATGAAGCAAATTAATTTCAGAGGCATAACTGAGCCAAAGTAATGCAGCTGCTGAGAGAATCAAATACAATGGAGAAAGAACATTCTTTGGAATTTTAGGTATGGCATTGTTTGGGTTAGATTTTTATCAGCCAAAGGATTTTTAACTACATTTCTGCAGAACGAATATTTCCTTCATTAATATTTCATAGAATTCAGTTATTTTAAAAAATCATATGCATGTGTTGCTTTCATAAAATTACTTATATACACACATATATGCTTAGATACATACATGCATATGTGTTTTTATACTCATATTAGTTTATGATATACCATGATATATTATGTTTCCTACAATAATACCCTACTACAGCCCCTATAACATTTATATAACATTGAATAGATATACAGTACTGAGATTCTAGAGGGAGTGAGTTCTATGCAAGTTCTATCTGGGATTGATGAATAAAGGGTAATGCTGCAGAGGGTTGAACATACCCCCTCCTAACCAGGCTTCATTCTAGCTTCATTTGTGCATTCAGTAAATGGATTAGTGACTACTACTATTTCCCATATTACAAGCTGTACATTATGAATGCATGGTAAACATGCTTGGCTGTTACTCTGAGTGACATGAGATGCCTCAGGAGTATTTTAAACAAAATGTTGATATAATTTGATTTGTGTTCTGCACTGGTGGTTATGTAGAAAATAGAATGTAGGCTCACAGGGTGACTACAAGGACACTGGTAAGGAGGCTATGAAAATAGTACTAACAAAAATGATAGTGGCTTGAATTGATGTTAATAATTATGACTGACCATTCTATCTATAAAAGGAGTAGATTTAACTAACCCACAAATTAACTTAATTCAAAGAAAAGAGAAAGTCTGCAAATTTCCAAATCATAAGATTGATCTAATCAATCAACCCTAAAGTCACATGACAAAAATATTAATAAAAGAAACTTTTTGAGCAATATTCATTTATGATTATAGTTGCAAGTATGTATCCTTTATTTCTTTTAAAGAATAAGAAAATCATAATATTATATAAAATTATTCAGATATGCAATGTGTCTCAATATTAGGAAATTGATTCATGTCATTAATTTCTTCAGTAATAAAAAAGCTAGATCTAAAAAAGTTATCTAGTTGACTGTATAAAACATTTAATAAAATGCATCCTCCATGCCTAAATAAAGCTAGTGAAATGAGAATAAAATGTTATTTTCTTGTAAGAAAGAAGATAATCTATTTCAGATCTTGGAAACTAATAAAATTATGAATAATGCTATAAAGACTTTCACATTAAAGTCAATCTCAAGGAAAAATTCAAGAATGCCCAATATCATTGCAAGAATTTAGTTGTGTTTTGTGACTTGTGGCTAATCTATCAGCATTAGAATACAAATAGGGGAAATCTATGCAATATATATTCTTAAAACCTAAAAATCACAACTAAACAACTGACAGCAACTTAATAGTATTATAATTTTGAAAATTAATAATATTTCAACATATAATTGTGCAATGAATAACTGCTGTCTAATAATATGAATGTATCCAAATACTCAAACTTCTCTATCATTAGAAAAATGCACATTTAAAAATAATATGCCTATTTTATTGAGTTGACAGGCATTTTCTTAATGATAATAATAAAATGCTATTTAAGAAAATTCATGTTCTTAGTCATTGCTGCTGCCAGTATAAATTATTTAATATTTTCAGTGGCAATTTAGCAATATAAATGAAAGTCTTCAACTCTGGCATTTCTTTTACCTATCAATGTCATTTCTACATAAACCCTCATAAAAATCAGTTGATAGGTGCCATCACACATATAGGGAAAAAAATCTTCACATTATAATTATGACAATGAGAAGTTCTTTAAAAGTAAAATGATCCCAACTGGTGTGGCTCAGTAGTTGAGTATCAACCCACGAACCAGGGGGTCATGGTTCAATTCCTATTCAGGGCACACATACCCAAGTTCCAGGTTTGATCCAAAATGTGTCATGGGGGGTTAATTCTCAACGACTCGTGCATGCTGTTCTCTTCAAAAACCAGTTCCAGTGTACCATAGTTTCACAAAACATCCGTGTTTCATGCTTTCTTGGCATCATTCACGTACTTATGCAAAGTGTCTTGTCTTATGTCCTCTTGAGTCATCATGTCTTATTCAATTAATCCAGCATCCAGCATTTAATACAGAATCTGATGCATTGTAGACATATAGTAAGCATTTACTGAATGGAAAAAAAATAATGAATGAATGAATGGTGAATTTTATCCAACAAGCTTACTACACAATTGAATGGAAAATTCCTCACACTTTAGCATGGCATTGCCTTTGAAGACAAATCAGAGTAAAATGACTTTCAGGTTACATCTATCTAAGAAACAAAGAACCAGAAATAAGATTGAAACAAAATATTTTGTCAAATCCCCAAATAACCTAAATAACAAAAATTGAGCCAACCTTTTCAAATAAAACAAAAAATTCAGAAACGAGTTCAAACTGAAACCAGGTATATTTATTTTAAAAATTATTTTACTGCCCTAGCTGTTTTTTCTCAGTGGATAGTGCTTCAACCTGCAGACTAAAGGGTTTTGGGTTCGATTCTAGTCAAGGGCATGTGCCAGGGTTGCAGGCTAGCTTCCTGATGGGGGGCATGCAGGAGGCAGCCCATCAATGATTCTCTCTCATCATTGATGTTTCTATCTCTCTCTCTCCCTCTCCCTTCCTCACTGAAATCAACAAAAATATATATTTTTTAAATGATTTTACTGAACTGATACAAAACAACCTAATACCCTGCAAGAGTTTATTTCAACCAGGACAGTAATAAGTAAGTCATGATGGGACTATTTGGGAAGCACAAAAGTCACTGTTTTGTTTGATATTCTCTCTGGCCTTAAAAGTAAAAGTAAAAATGTAATAACTATTTTATTACAACCCCATACTCCATAGTCCCAGTGATGACCAGATAATGAGGATATGTCTCCTTTCCCAAAGGGTAAGGATTTCTGTGGAGCAGCCCAAGGACTTCTCTAGCTTCTGGATTTTTCTCTTATGTATCCAGTCATCTTGTGACCAAGTACTCAGATAAAGGCATGTAGAAGAAGAAACCACTCTTGAGACATTCCTATTTTCATGGTTGCAAAATATTCTTGAAAGAACATAAGAAGCATAGGGCCACACCGCAGAAGTTGACGATCCGGGCGTTTCTTTCCTTGTTACATGATCATTTCTAGCCTATGGTGAAGGATCATAAGCCTTTATAAGCAAATGAGATATATAGACTGCACAGCATTACTAGAGGCTTTGAGTAAAAGGCAGAACTGGCTCTTTCATAAGCTTAGAAATGACTTGGTTAGCTAACTATTCGAGGCTTGGAAGTAGGCACTTTGCATATGGATATTTCCAATGATGCTGACCACGGTGTTTTAGATAGAGCAGTGAATCAATAATTGTTGAATGAATAAGTAAATGAATTAATGGATACAATATCTTTAATGAAACACATTTTGATATAAGGCTGGAGGTGAGCTATTACTTCTAATCAATAATACCATGTAAAACCCCTGTGGCTAAAACTTGCTATACTAAGCAAAATTTATATATGGGCATGAGCTTTGTATCATAAACTATACCTATATGAATTTATGTGTCAAAATTTATGAGAGATCTTAACCAAGACAGGAATCAGGAGGGACTGTCGGAGCTCTCACAGCCTATGTCAATTCCAAAAGTCTTACAGGAATAAATCTATGGTTAGAACTCTATGTAAAAGCTCTCCTTCTAACTTCCTCTTCCCCTCTATACACCAGCTTTCTCTTCTATCACTCACTCCTCTTCTTTCAGGTGGCCAATCATGGCTATACATACTGGATTGCAATCCTTTCTTTTTAACAAATAAATCCTTTTTGCTGAAGAATACCTAGCCAACCTTTTGTTTATGGTCAACATGTGTGTGCATGTTTATGCATATATGTATTCAGCTTGAATATATGAGCCCAACGTTATGCAAAAATGTGTATCTTTAAACAATAAATACTTCATGGTTATTTTATAAAAATATTAATTTTTTCTGGAGTGGGTATTTTTAATTTCTTAAATTTGTTATCTACATTTTATAAATGTTCTAATATATATATTCTTATTATAATATTAATATTTTATTAACAAAAACATTCATTGAGTTGAGAGAGAACAGAGACTAGAGTCTCTGTACTATAAGGGGAATAAATATTATTCACTAGATTGAATGTATGAAACAGAAGTCCAAGTCAATAGTTGATTTGCTTTGTTTTGTTTTGTGTACCATTCTAGGTGGAACTCTATGGGTGCTTTTCTCAGAGGATAGTTGTAGATATGACTAAAAATCACAGATGCTCCTTGCCTTACAATGGGTTATATCCTGATAAACTTATTGCAAGTTAAAAATACCATAAGTTGAAAATGCATTGAATACAGCTAACCTACTGAACATCATAGATTAGCTTGGCCTACCTTAAACATGTTCATAATACCTACATTAGCCTACATTAGCCTACAGTTGGGCAAGGAGACCTAACGCAAAGCCTCTTTCACAATAAAGTGTTGAGTGTCTTATATAATTTATTATGCATATCACTTTCACATCATTGCAAATTCAAAAATCTTAAGTCAAACCATCATAAGTCTGGGACCAATTTTTCACCAAAAGAAGTGTAGGATAAAGCTTTTCTTAATGAGAAAATCTAATTAACTGGCAGCCTCTGGTAAACTGAGGCTCCCCTGTCTTTGTGGGCAAGTATATATGTCTACTCTTGAGTTGGCCACCTCATTTTGTTTCAGAATTGTTCTTGGGAACAGGGCAGAGAACTAGAAAAAGAGGCCGTGTCCCTTCAGGAGGAGAAAGGATTTGCGATGAACTCAATGGAACCTTTGGCAGGAACTCTAAGAAAGACCTTGGTCCTTCTGACTGCCAGATTAAACAAAGCAGAGGATGTCGTTTATTTTACTTAAGTCAGCTCAGTTGATTCATAATACTAGTGGTAAAAGCATCTTAGAGGAACAGGTCAGAGATCACTAATCCTTTCTTCGTGGCTTTATTATCTTATTAGATTTAAGCTAAAGGAAAAACAATCCGATAAGCAGCCAAGATACTTACAGAGAATTAACGTGCTTTCTGAGATTATTTGAGACTGAGCACAGTTTCAATCTTAGCTTAAAATAACAAACAACTTTCCTTCCATTCAGTTGAATAAAAGAACACTATCTGTGTATTAAAATGTGAAGTATTTGGAACTTATAATCTCCTTCGTGGCCACTGAAATCATCTTCTAATTGTTCTCCTAGTTTCCCAGTCCTCATTGGCCAGTATCCATCACACTTCTGTTCACCAGCCTCTCCTGGCTACACTACACACTGTTTACAGACAGATTTCTCAAAGTGTGACATCTGCAAGCCTAGCCTCAAAATTTTCTAGGGTGCAAGGAAAATAACTTTGGGAATAGGTTTCAAGCTCTTCCTGTGTTTCCTTTGCAAACTAAGTATTTAGAATGACTGGCCTACCACCTACTATATAAATCCCTTAATGTGGCATTTGATATCCTCTGAAATCTGTCCCTTAGCTCATTTACAGAGGGCATTTCTCACTATCTCTCTTCATGCATAGATGGGTCAGATTCTTCTTTGCATCATGATCTCACCATGGCTTTGCAGGCCTGTGACTTTCTTCATTCTGTCTTTTAGTTGTATTTTTGAATTCCTTCTAATCCTGAGAGGTTTCTGAAGTCATCTTCTAGTACTCAGACTGTTAAGCCACACCAGAGACTCCTACTGCCCCCTATCTAGCCCTCAGAGCACAAGAGAAAAGATTTTGAACCGTGGGGCTGCATGATTTAGGGTTGTTTGGGAGATCAGTGATTCAGGTGTATGAGTATTAAGGTCATACTCTTGCCAGGCTGATGTGGCTCAGTGGTTGAGCATCGTGACCTATGAATAGGAAGTCACGTTTAGATTTCCAGTCAGGCCACATGCCCAGATTGAGGGCTCCATCCTCAGTGTGGGGCGTGCATGAGGCAGCTGATCAATGATTCCCTCTCATCGTTGATTTTTCTATCTCTTTCTCCCTCTTCCTTCCTCTCTGAAATCAATTAAAAATTAATATATATATATATATATATATATATATATATATATATATATATATATTAAAAAGTATGGGCTTTGGAGTCTAATAGTTCTGTAATTGGTCAATAGGAGTACCACCTACCACCTATGTGCTTTTGAACAAGTAACTTAATCGCATTTACCTCAGTTTACCTTTTCCTGAAATGGACATAATATCTCATCATTGTTATAAAGATAAATTGTAGAATTCTTATTTCTATTTTATATGTGTCTCCACATTGTTATTTCACAGAGGATAATGTAGTTTTCTGCTTCACATTGATATTTAAGAACTGCTAGCTAAACTTATTAATTAAATGAGTGGATGAGATGTTCTAAAATACAAATTCCCTTAAAAGTATTTGCTTTGCCTTTGCATTGCCATCTGTTTTGGGCTGAGTTATATCCTCCAAAAATTAACCAGCAGAACCTGGGAATGTGACTGAATTAGGGCATTTAAAGAGGTAATTAAGTTAAAATCAGGTCAGTAGGATGGGTGGTAGGCTTATAAGAATAGAAGATTAGTTTTTAGCTAATATTATATTTTACATCGGTCATCTTCTATTGGACAAGATGTGAATAAGGCTATCTAAATATATCCATTTGCAAACACATACATACTTAGCACTATTATGCTCTTGGGACTGTGGCTACATGATAAACTTAGTTCTTGCTCTGGAAAATAGTTTTATTAATGAAAGAAAGCATTATACCAAATGGTGCATACTTATATAATTTATAAATATAATGAGTGCCATATTGGAAATGTACAGGACACTATAACAAGGAAACTAAAATTGTATTTTAATGACAAAATTTACTATATTAACCAGTTAATATACTTAATCTGATAAAAAATTAGCATTCTGTCCAACATACATGCAATTCATCATTTTTGTTTTCCCATTTTATACTCATCATGTGCCTAAGTTACATCATGAACTCTATTTAAATTACCATATCAAGGACCTCTATTTTTGTTAACTTGGTAATAAGGCCTTTATTCATCTTTATAACAGTGCTTTGGGCAGAACTTTGCTAAGATCCATAAATTACATTGAAGACTTTGTTGCAAGCAGGTCACTCAGATGTTCATTTTGTTAATAAGAGGCAGGCCAAATATTTTTGCCTTTCCTGCTCATTTGTATCAAAAGAACATCAGGAGAAAATTACCCCCTGGCCTTGTAGGTTTTGCCTGGCATATTATAATTACATATCAAGACTTTGCCAGGTTTGAGGAATGGGGACCAAAGTCAGGCCATGGGTGTGTGTGTGTGTGTGGCTGGAATTGTTTCAGTTATTAAACACTTTATTATATACTCTAAGTGAACAACTAAGTTTCTCTTTTAAGTAAAAAATAGCAGAGATGGCCATGTGGTCCAGTGAAAAGATTAAGGTATTTGAAATATTTCAGAATGAAATTCAAAGCCAGGTTTAGACAGTTATCAAATATATGTCTGTAGGTAAATTACTTTGTCTGATATTCCATATTAATCTACCTGACTGCCCATCTAACTATATATGATAAAAATAACGATAGCTACTTCTTAGTGTCAACTTAGAATTCAATGAGTAAATAATCTCAAGTCTACAATGCCTGGCACATAATGGGTACCCAGTCTGTTATTATTATTATAACTAAACTCTATAGATGCGTTTAAATTGAAGACATCAGTGAAATCAAATGAAGAGAAACCTAATGCTGGGGGGGTTTCTGATTTTCTTCTGAAATTAAATTTCTTATGTAGCAAAGATGGAAAGAATAGCAGATGTTCATTTCTGAATTTTGTAATCTTTAAACTATTGACAAAAATGTCTCATTGAGCACCAAAAATATTTAAGCTAATCGAGATGCTGGAGCTAGTCTATCACAGTTAAGTTAGTATCACAGTTATTCAAAACTTTGTGAAGACGTATCCAACTGCACTCTGCAAATGTTGACAGAGAATATCCAATTTAGAGTATATAGCAAGAACACCACAATTCACAGAAACTCTAAAAATGCTTAATATTTACCTGAGATGTCCAATATGACAGATTGAGGGATTCATTTTCAATAAAATGATAAGATCCAACATACTGAATTTATATGCCCAAGCATACAGATGAACTCACTTCAAATTACATAAAGGAAAATTTACAATGGCTTCTGTGGACATGTGGACACATGAAAAGTTAAATTTATAAAAGGTTCTGTGTTCATTCATTTTGGTAAGAATGCAAATGTGTATGGAATCTTTACATGTTAGGATTTGGTCACAAAAGGTGAAAAATATTCTTATTAATTTTTTCAGACATACCTTTACTCATTAATTCATTTATTTAATAAACACATACTGATCATAGTAATAAACATCAGTGTTATGGATATTAATAAAAGTGATTCCAATAATTCTTGCTGCTGACCAGTTGATGGGGGTTTCACATACAGACTCATAATTACAGTGAAAGTAAATATTATAGGAATAATATGAAATAAATGATTAATTCTTCACAGAGGGTTTTTCAAAGATGGTAATATATGAATTGAATTTTTAAAAAAGAGAAGTTTGGCTGCTGGAGAGAGAGAAGAAGGATAAAGATATTATAGACAGAATAAAAAGCATATACTAAAGCAAGGAGGAAGTGTATGAATGACATTCAGTGTACAAGGACGGTATCTGTTAGTGTAGATTGATCAAGGCAGGTTTAGACCATATTGTGATGGTTCCTGTATGCTAATTCCAAAGAGGTAGTATATTACTTCATAGTTCCCTTTCCCAAAGCCTCCCACACTATCCATTGAGCACTTACTATATGCCCACTACTGTGCCAAAAAAAATGTATTGACACTTGTAACACTGGCAACAGCTGTAAGGAAAGTACTAATATTAACTCATGCAAAAACAGGCATTTGAAGCTTAAGAAGATGAAGTATTTGTGGTTGAGTCCAAACAGTCTAATTACAGGACCCATGTGGATGCATGCATGCTACTTGCTGTTGAGTCAGCTCCCACTCCTGGTGATCTATTAATGAGTGTTTTCCACAGTGTCCTGTCTTCAATCAGCCCTGCTCAACTCCTATAGACTCATGTCTATGGCTTCTTTTATGGAGTCAATTCATCTCATATTCGATATTTCTCTTTTCCTGCTACCTTCCATTTTTCCAGCATTATTGTCTTTTCCAAAGAATCCTGCTTTCTTATGATGTGCTTGAAAGTTCATTTTTGCTTTCAGTGTTGTTTCAGGCTTAATTGGTCCTAGGACCCACATTCATAGCCTGCATGCTATATATGTTTCCAATATAAACAGAGGAAATACAAACACAATAATATTAATGAAATAATTTTATCTGATTGGGCATTTAACAATTAACTTAGGGACATGAACTATTTAAGTTATAAGGGCATTATAGATTAGAAGGTGAAGAGATCGGGAGCTTATTTTCTGGAAGCTAACTAAAATTCACAGGAGTAAAATGAAGTAGAGTTTCATGAATAACTAATATGCTAAATTAATTATAAAAACATTGTCAAGTTCTGAATCAGTGTTTATGTGAGAGATTATATCAATATGAACTGAAATCCCTGGTCTAACTGGGCAGAGTGAAACAGCAAATTCTCCAAGTCCTTTAAAGATAACATTTTAGTATCTGGCTACTCTTTGCTCACTCTGACAGCACATATACTAAAATTAATAACTGGCTACTCATATATCTTGAAGGAACTGAATTTGTATGTTTATGTCCTCAAATACTTGCTATTCAACATACCATTGAATACTGTATTAGGATTTTTAACTTAGTTTTTGCTACTTAACAATCTCAAATATATAAAGAATCTTGGTCCTCTATGGCTCTGATTTAGAATCAACTAGTCTTGGTTCTGAATGGTGAGTTAGGTTCAACTGTGTTGCATGTGTTTTTTTAAATATTATTTTTAATCTGAAGTTGCTCATGTCATGTTCTCATAGCAGACTATACCCACATGTTTGAGTCCACATCATCTTCACTAACATTACTTTATGCAAAGGAAGTCTCATGCCAAGTCCAACATCATGGCACTGGAAAGTGTCCTCCACCCAGAACTGAATTCATCCAGAGCTACATTTAAAAGGGTATGGATTTAATGAAGGGTGGGGCCTTCACGAATGGGATTAGTGCTCTTATAAAACAGGAGGTATTCCTTGTCCCTTTCACCAGGAGAAGACAGAGAAGGTGCCAGCTATGAACCAGGAAGAGGGCTTTTACCACCACACAATGTGCTGGCACCTTGATCTTGGGCTTCCAATCTCCAGCCACCAGAATGGTGAGAAATGAGCTTTTGTTTTTCATAAACAGCCTAGTCTGTGTTATTCTGTTATAGCAGCCCCAAAAGACCAAGATGCCAGCTTTTCCTCAAAGCTTATCAACATCCATATGCAGTAGCTTGGTTTCTGATGTATGAATCTGAAATGAGAGCTAGGGTCAATTCATAAATATATACTCATCAAAATCATAGAGATCATTATCCTATAAATCATTTTATGACTACCAAAACACCTCTTTATAGAGTATTTGTTAAAACTCCATGCTTTTTAAGATTTTATTATTTTTAAATATAATTGTTTATTGATTTCATAGAGGAAGAGAGAGGGAAAGAAAGATAGAAACCTCCATGATGAGAGAGAACCATTGATCAGCTGCCTCTTGTATGCTCCCTACTGGGGATCCAGCCTGCAACCCGCCCATGTGTTGTTGACCAGAATCGAACCTGGGATCCTTCAGTCCACAGACCAACACTCTATCCACTGAGCCAAACTGGCTAGGGCCATGCTTTTTAATATTTTAATAAATTAAAATATTTTTTAGTTTCATTTTCTTCTATAAAATGGAGATGACACTATCTACCTTTTAGGATTATTGTATGGATTAAAGGAAATGCTTTCTCTAACAGACAAATCACAGTGCCTAGAAAAACACATTAATTATTATAATTATTTTTATAAGAATTATTATATCTCTGAACCTCAATTTCCTCATATGTACAAAAATATGGTGATGAATCTCTGTGAGTATTCCAGGGGCTGTATAGGCATATTCTGAGTGTATCCAGCTGCCAGTGCCTTGGACTTTCTGATTTCTTTTAACCACGGAACTTGAAAAAAAACCAATAGCATTTCACTGAAACACAACAGGAAAAAAAAAAAAAAACTACTGAAACCCATGAGATAGAATTAAAAACAAAATTAAAACTCAGGACATTCTGGCAGGAAATTGTAGTCTGACTAGCGAGAGGAGAAGCAGGTAGTTGGAGGAAATGAGGACAAGTATTGGACTAGGTAATAAAGTGAGAAGAGGGAACTTCATAAAGAAAAGGGAGATGCATGTGAAGTTAAAGATGGAAATCAACTTAATTCCTCTGGGAAGACTGGTAGGATTTTGGGCCAGTGTCTTACTAAATAGTTGGGGGAAGAAGAGAGTATGTCTTTTAAAGAAAACTCTGAATATATTACTAAAGTCCCACCATCCAGTATTATCTTCCAAAGGGAAATAGAAATAAGATGGCAAGTCTTTTCTCATGAACCCATGGCCTTTAAAAACCTTTCTAATGTTATATTGGGAATTTATTTTAGACCCACTTAAAAAATATATCAAATCTGCTTATAGTTTCTTCCACAGATAAACTCTTTCAAATAGATCGTTTACCTTCAAATGACTGTTCTAAAATTGACTGGGAAATTGAATTTCCCAAGTCCAGAGTAGCCTTTAACATTGTCACTTTTGAAATTTGAAGAAGACCCCAATCTGACCAAGTTCAAATTCTGTTCAGGAATAATAAATCATGATGGTTTGGTATCTAACAAAAATACTTTGTACATTTATTTTTATCCTTTCTTTTTTATATAAAGGGCGCCCAGTATATTGGGACATCAAAAAATTCATAAAGGTCATTTAATAAATAAATAAAAATCATGGCATCTAGTTTTGCTTTGAAAATGACATAAAACAAACAACCAGAGGTAAATATTTAGCGTGAGAGAAAACCCAAAGCTTTCAAAAATAATTTACAACATACTATAAACTTATAAAAGAACATTGGTATTAGTGTGCATATGTGACAGAGGACACAGAAGAAAACATTTTTAAAATACTGTTGAAATATTTTAGGTTTTCAACGAATATCAAATCATTATATTTTTGTAGTATGTGTGAGAAGAAAGATGTGATATATTTGCTAATAATTATAAAGGTAACTCCTTGTTTATGATCACACATTATTAAATAAAAAATAAATTAAGGCCCTGGTCCAGGGGTGGGCAAACTTTTTGACTCGAGGGGCACAATGGGTTCTTAAACTGGACCGGAGGGCCGGAACAAAAGCATGGATGGAGTGTTTGTGTGAACTAATATAAATTCAAAGTAAACATCATTACATAAAAGGGTACGGTCTTTTTTTTTTTTTTTTAGTTTTATTCATCTCAAACGGACCGGATCCGGCCCGCGGGCCGTAGTTTGCCCATGGCTGCCCTGGTCAGTGTGGCTCAATTGATTGGAGTGTCTGTCATCTGTGCACTGAAGTGTAGGCTCTATCCCTGGGCCAGGGTGCTTGTGAGAGACAACCAGTCAATGCCTCTCTCTTTCTCTCTTTCTTCTTCTCTCTAAAATCAGTAAAAAAATTTAAAAAATAATAATAAAACAGAAATTAATTGCATTAAGTGGACATGCAGAACAGATTGGGGTATAAAATTATTTGAAATAATTAATCATCCTGTAGAAATGTTTTCCTATTTCAAATATTCCCTTCCCAGTGGAATATTCTCTGAGTTATATATTCAGTCTTAACACTGTGCTGGTCATTTGGGCTATTACTATATCCAGTTCTTCTTTTCTAAACACATTGCTCTTCCCATTCCGTGTGAAGGTTTAAGTGTGGTCATATGTCCTGTTTGGACGAGTGAAATATAAGGGGAAGTGAAATGTGTCGGCTCCAGGTAGAAACTCTAAGATTCAGTGTGTGATTTGTCATGGATGCCCTGTCATGGTGATTATTAAACTGTGTGTCAAGATTGAGCCTTTGTTAGCTCCATCCTGGGTTTCCACTATAACTGGAGTAACCTGCCTTCCTGCATTTAACCTACAGAAGGAATGAGAATAAAACTACATGATTAAGTCACATAGATGGTGGGGATTGTTTGTTATCACAGCATAACTTATCTTGACTGATATAACTGTTCTTACCTTTGTGATTTAATGTATCTGTGTATGTATATATTTATATGTTTAGCTGGCAGCTCTGTATACTTTCATTATCTAGTATGTGTTTGTTTTTTCATTAAATTGCAAATATTTTTAGGACCTGGTTTTTGTGTTTTCTTTTAGGCATTACTTAGCATATAGTAGGAACTAAAGTGTGTATTTTAAATAAATACTACTCAATAAATATTACTTTATTGACTTTTATTGCTAAAATTATGGAATTTGCATATTTTATGAGGATTTAATGGCAGTCAAACAAATATATCATTTCTGCCTGAAATAGTAAGTAATTGGCAATTAAAAAAATCCCTCCCAAGTCCATATATACTTTCAATAGAATACAATTTTAAATTTTTTTTTTTAAATATATTTTATTGATTTTTTACAGAGAGGAAGGGAGAGAGATAGAGAGTTAGAAACATCGATGAGAGAGAGAAACATCGATCAGCTGCCTCCTGCACATCTCCTACTGGGGATGTGCCCGCAACCAAGGTACATGCCCTTGACCGGAATCGAACCTGGGACCCTTCAGTCCGCAGGCTGACGCTCTATCCACTGAGCCAAACCGGTTTTGGCCAATTTTAAATTTTTATTGTCAAAATAGGGGTACATGAAACATGTGAAACTAGAAATAAGGGAAGTAGAATTAATAGCAATAAATTTAATTCAGTTAACCCAACAGAGGTCAAGTCCCTGTGACATGAAAGTGAACTCACAGTCTATTTCACTATCAGTAAAATGTTTTCTCCATATGGTTGCAAAGGAACAATTTAATAAGTCTTAAAGTTGAGCGGTTAATATGTATTTCCAGGTAATGCATAACTTCCTTTTATAGTAATCAAGGTTTTACCTCACACTCATTAAAAAAATTATTTTCCACCCATTTCTAAGCCAAGCACTCCAAGTTGCTTTTCTAATGGAAAGTTCTAAACATTTATGAGGCACTCCTCAACTGGACTCTTCAGTCTGTACTCATAACACAGTAGGAAGTATCTGAGAAGACCTCTCAGAAAGAAAACTAACATTTGTGTTGCATGATTTCATAACACTGAACTGAAATATTAGAGTACAATCATCCGTGCTTCAATCTTTGTTTAATTGAGTCCATCATGGAATAGGATGCTGGGAAGAATGTTCACATTAAAAAATGTAAAGCTGATTTTATATTGTATGGTGGTGGTGGGAGTAGTGTTTGAACACCAGCTACCCCTTACTTTCCTGTTGTTGAGACTTGTGACTACTTTCATACACCTACTCCTTTTCCCACACAGTGAAAATTCAAATCATTTTCTTGCAGTTCAGTGGCAGAAAATAGGAGGTATTATCTGGAGTCATAAACAAAAAGCTATGAGGTGGGTATCTAAATTATTCCAGGCAGGCAAGGACAGGCAGTTAGGGGTGATCAGGCAGGCAGGCAGAGGGATTAGGGGCAATCAGGCAGGCAGGCAGCTGAGCAGTTAGGAGACAGCAGTCCCGGATTGCGAGGGGGAAGTCCCTATCGGGTCAGGCCTAAACCGTCAGTCAGACATCCCCCAAAGATCCCGATTGGAGAGGGTTCAGGTGGGCTGAGGGAACCCCCACCTCCATGCACAAATTTTGTGCACCGGGCTACTAGTAAATATGTATATGACAATAAACAGTAACTTCCCAAACCTGAGTCTTCATCTAAAAGTAGCATGTAATAGCCCTAGACCAGAGGTGGGCAAACTTTTTGACTCGAGGGCCACAATGGGTTCTTAAACTGGACCGGAGGGCAGGAACAAAAGCATGGATGGAGTGTTTGTGTGAACTAATATAAATTCAAAGTAAACATCATTACATAAAAGGGTACGGTCTTTTTTTTTTAGTTTTATTCATCTCAAATGGGCCGGATCCGGCCCGCGGTCCGTAGTTTGCCCACGGCTGCCCTAGACAGTTTGGCTCATTGAATAGAGCATTGGCCTGTGGACTGAAGGGTCTCAGTTTCGATTCCAGTCAAAGGCACATGCCCGGGTTGCAGGCTCTATCCCCAGTGGGGGGCATGCAGGAGGCAGCCGATCAATGATTCTCTCTCATCATTGATGTTTCTATCTCTCTCTCCCTCTCCCTTCCTCTCTGAAATCAATATAAATAAATAAATAAATAAAGCATGTAATACCTATTTCAGATTTACCATGAGGTTGAATAAACTTGTGAATGTGCTGGGAGACAGCTGCAGGTGTTAGGAGTACAATCCAAGACCCTGTCTTTACCAACCAGCTGGTATAGCTTGTTACAACTTACTCTTTGACAAAGTAAAATAATTGTGGCCATCAAATTAATTTGTGGTCAATTTTTAATGAGTGATGCAGCTTTACAGTTTGCTGCTGTGTCAGGGTAATAGTAAGCATTCAGTATAATTACCCCTTTATTAAAAAGTTTTGGTAAATGTTGGTTTCCTTCTTCTGCAAACCCTTGTGAGTTCCCTTTAATAGATTTAGAGAACGTGTTCAATCCGGGCACTTGATGAGAAGGGAAGTTATTGCCTACTATTCTTCCTGTCCTTCCCTCTGATTCCTTGTGGTCCCACACCCTGCCCCCCTTTGCTGTCGTTCTTTTTCTGAAGGATTTGTTTTGTCTAGCGAAGAACTGGAAGGGATGTATAGCAAAAAAGAAAGACTTAAAGTGCCTTCTGGTGAGAGAGCATGCATACCAGAGGGAGGCAAGCTGCCAGGGAGATCTCAGCCAGCTGCCATGGGAAACTCATACCTGCATAATCAGGCTAGATGAAAGTCAAGGGCTCCCTCCCATGATGCAATGGGGGGAGGGGGGCTGGGGCTGAGGGGAAGCCCACATTCAGTCACAGCTAGAGAAGAGCAACACAGGGGGAGGCAAAGGCGTTATTAACACTAATTGTGATTGAAAGCCATGGAAGGGTTCAGTGGTATCTAAGGGGCATGTAAAATGACCAGACCTGGAGCCTGCAAAGGATGGCCCAGAGGAAGGTGTGGGAGCCAGGGTTTCTTTATCAAGGCTGTAGCTTAAATAAAGAGGGGAAACACAGTAAGACTAACAGCCATAATCTCCCCATGCTAGATAGAGACTGTCAGGTCACGGAAAGATTACTCAGCAGATTTTTCTTGCTGGGTAACTTATGGACCAGGATGTGTGTGCTTGAACACAATGCGCACACTCCAGGCAGTATCTCTGCACTTATTCTGAAATCTTTATGTGTTACATAACGTTGTACCTGTTTAAGATTCTATCTATTCTTCAAGAGAACGCATCAAACTGTGGAAGAAAAGCCCATGAGACTGTTTTAAAAGGAAAAGGGTAAGAGATCTAAAGTATAAGTTAAAATGCAAAACTGAGCAAAGCAACCAAAAAAAGAGAAAGAAATACATATGTATGTATTTTGGACAAAATGTATAAATTGGACAAAGTGGAAAGAAAGTTTCTTTTTCTTTAATGACTAACATAAATGCATTTATTCATAAGACTAAAATATGAATATAATTTTGATAACAGTTTTCTTCCCAGGAATAAATAGATTTATCTTTTTCTTTTTCTGAGAAAGAAATTTGATGATGGGTCTGTTTAAGGGATTTGGGCTGATCTAGGAAAAAAAGGTATTACTAACATAGGCAGCAACACACAACAAGCTTTGTTGGGTAGACCTTGACCAGGATGGCATGAGGGGGAAGTCCCCTGGGGGACCATGACCCAGAAGGGGAGAAGAGCAAAGGAGGTCCAGGGGGGAGGGGATACTACGGGGCTCACATGTCTGTGGGATGTTGTGCAGCAGCCTGTGGGGAGTCTCTGGTCCAGAGAACTCAGGAGGATAGCTAGGCATCAGGAGGATAGTAGATGTGAAAGGAGGTTGAATGAAACTTACATAATTGATTAAAAATCCACTCCTTGTGTTATTTTTTAAAAAATTGTATATGTAAAAATTTGACCCTGGCACCAGCAAGCTTTTTAGCTCTCAAGTCTCAGACTGTAGTAAAAATATCAACAGCTAGGACCCAATGCATGAAGAACATCTCTGGCTCATTTGTATAATATAGCCTTATGACAGGATAGTGAGATGCTAGGACAATTCCTGGTCAAGAGGAATGAATAAACTGACACACGATTAAACAATGCCCAGTGGTTTGTGCACTTGCAGCCAACCCTGAATCACAAGATCCTATTTTCCCCTACTAAGAACACTTGAGAGCAAATGGTTAATACCTCTCCCCCTTAATCAGAAAATACATAACATATATTACCCTAGCCTGGGAAAATAGAGAGCAAAGACCCCAGCTAAACGCAAGGACAGATAACACTTGGGGGATGCTAGACAGGAGGAGGTGAAGGGGCTACAAAGGAGAGTTTATCTCACCCACTGAACAAAGAAATCAGCAGTCTTGGGACTTGCCAAGATAAAATCGCTAGATATTCACATAAATTCTGGGAAAAGCCACAAGAAAGTAAAAAGGAGACCTTGAAATGTCGTCCATTGCCTAAGATATCCAGCAGAGGAACCTTGAAACCTATAGACCGAAACGTATAAAAACCCTAAACCTCCGGTTGGGTTGTCCACTTGTTCATTATGCCAAGTGTACTTTAAATAAAATTTGCTTTTATTTGCTTCCTTAATAAAATTGCTTGCTTTGCTACAATGCTGCTGTCTGTCATTCATCTAAAACCTTTCTTAGAAGATTGTTAAGAGCCAAGGAGGAGAGAGCCCTTCTGCGCTTTGTCAGGGGGCTGTCCAGTAACAGTGCCACCATCTGGTTCATCTATTACTATTACTGCAGTTACTGAGGGTGTGGCCTAGAATATGTCCCAAATGGCACTACCAGCCTCTATTATGGCTTGGATGTGGAAATCAAGCATATGCAAGCCTTTGAGGGGCAAGGGATAAGTGGGCAGCTAAACCATTAAGTCAAGATTCTGTGTATCCCTCTAGCTCATCTCTGACTGTGGCCACCAATATCTGATCTAAAGCCACAATGAGAATGAGAAAGTGTTTGGATTAAATTAATATATATATATATATATAAACACCCTAAGAATCCAGAGCCTCCCTTGTCCTTCTTTTAAATGGAGTAGGTAAGCCCTGAGGGGAAACTGAGTGTTCCATTTCAGTTCAATAGCACCGAATGTCTGCATACAATATAGATGCCATTTGTATTCCAGGCACTCTGCTAGGAGGCAAAGACAAGAAAAGAAGGCACTACTCTCAAGAGTCTTGCAAGCTAATAAGAGGAATAAGACTCAAACACAATGGCTGTACTAAAATAGCTGGAATCAGGTATGTGAAATACAAGTGATGTCCACAGAGTGTTACTGGGTTCAAAGAGGGTACAGCCACTTCTGATTAACACAGTTCTCAGAAGCGGAGGCACCTGAAAGATGTTTCTTGCAGGATAGGTAAATAGGTAAGCTGGGTGTTTGAAGGTGAATAGAGCTGAAGACAAGGGGGTTCCTGGTGGGTGGAACTTCACTGGCAAGGATATGGAGGTCTGAAGGTGACCTCAGAGAACAGGTAGCACAGCCTGGTGGAATTTCAGGGCAGTGGTGAGCTGTGTTTCCATTTTTCTATTGCAAGGAAGGAGCTGCTAGAAATTGCTTCCTAGAGTTAGAGTCTAATTTTGTTCCAAGTAAACTTTCTAAAGTCTTAGATCCTATTATTAAATGTACAGAAATATGTGTATATATTAATGATGAGAATCCAAGAAATGTGATTTCCTTTACAGAGAGTGTGGGATGCTTTTTTCCATTACTATAAAGTTATGTCTTAATTTAATTACATCTTTGTGCACATTACATAAAATTATTCAACAACATGCTGCATACTGTTTTTAGAATTCTTCTTAGTGCACGGTATTGATACAATAATGAACAAGTCTAGATTTCCCTCTGTGCTATGGTTACTGTAGGTTTAAATGAGAACCATTTATCCAAGTATTCTCCATGCAGTTGCCACACACTTACACACACACACACACACGCACGCACAATCACACACACACATAAATGTTCCTGACAGAAACACGCTACCCCTGGTCCAGAGTTAAGCATGGTGGAGAAAAAAGGGTATCCTGTACAAAGACTGACTAAAGGGTTTCAGTTATGTTATGAAATAAGCATGCAATCACTTAATTTTAAATTATTAATTTATTTACTCACTCAGCAAATATATCCTGAGCATATACTCTGTGCTAGGTACTGTTCTAGTTTCTTGGCTGCCACATAGTGATGCATGCTGTAAAGGCAATTAAAGCTGGGGAAAGTGATTGTCAGAGATTGTTTTACCTAAGTTCACAACAGCAGACTTGGGGAAGACTTAGAGCTTACAGCGACAAATAACTATATATATACCTAATAAGCAAAGTGCCCCCTCGGGAGTTCGACCAATCAGGAGTTCAGTTGCTCTCTATGATGTGCGCTGACCACCAGGGAGCAGCACCAAACAAAGAGGCCTGGCTGGCAGCCAGCAGCCCAGGAAGGGAGGCCCCGGCTCGCAGCCCACAGCTTCTAGGGACCCTACCCATGCACACATTTTGTGCACTGGGCCTCTAGTATAATGATAATAGAATGGACACCAAAATTAATCAAACATCATGCTTTAGGTCTCACATGGTCTCCTGGCTAACTCAAGATTAGAACCCATGTCTTCCAAATCTTAATCAATGCTTACTAAATATTCATAGTTGTAATGGAGGAAGGAGAGAATACATAGGAGAGTGGGAAGGTATCCAAGTCCGAGGCAGGTTCGGGAAGACTAGTATAGTTTGGATAGCATCTAAGGTTTCTATGTGAGACCAGTAGGGTAGGGCTGAAAATATGGATTAAGAGATTGTGAAGCAATAGAATGCTGGGCTAAGAAGTTTGTCTTTGAACTTTTACTTAAATGTGTATTCAGCTTTCACTACGCAATGAAACAATGGAAACAGATCCAACCAAAGCTAATGCCAGTTAATTATTGAAAGACAGATAATTTTTTTTTCAAGAAAAGATAATTGTCAATAGAAAGCAAGCTGATGTTAGACAGTTATCTCACAATGATTTTGGTATTTGCTAAATGCAATTTTATTCTGCTAGTCCTGTGATCCTGAATGCTCTTCATGATAGCCCTGAACTATTTCAATCAATTTCTCCCTGTCTGAAGTCCTATCTCCCCATTCCCAAATAGAATCTCATTAACTCACATTTATCCCTCCAGACAAAATTCAAACATCTTCTCACCTTTAGAGCTTATCTCAGAAGAATTAATTACTCTTCTTTCTTGGACTCACGGAGGTCGATGGACTTCCCTCAATCACAGAGCAGCTGTCACGTTGTCATTGGCACATCTGTATCTGTTTATGTCCACTCAAAATTTTGGGCAACCTGTAGCAGAAATTGTTGAACACACTGTCCCCACTATACCATACTGCACCTCAAACGGGGTAGATGGATTGAATGAATAAAAAAAGTCTGAAGTGCCTCCAGAAAAACTGTTAAATCATTACAGTATGTTCTTTATGTGAATTATGTTTGGTTGTACTCTGGTTATTTGACAAACCATCAGACCTGGCCCATATTTTACAAGTTTCAATTGCTAATAAAGTAATGTTCAATTATGGACACTGTGCCAGAAAAAAAAAATGAACAATAAATATTTCCGTAATGAATATTGATTCAATAAAACAGATGTCTTATTTTGCCAATTATTTCGAGGGGAAAAATAAACTTTACTTCTCTAGTAAACTACCTAACTACTCTATAAGAAATTTACAATGTTCAGAAATAAATATTTACAAAATCCTGTCACTTGAGTTAAAATACCAACTTCTTTTATTTCCTTCCCCCCCCCCCCCCGCAATGATGCAGCCTTTATTTCTTCCTGTTTTCCTTTTGGGGCTCCATTGATGCTTTGGTGTACTCTGATGCTTTAACAGTCTCCATTCTTCTGTTAGGTTTCTTTGTTTGCTTGTGTTTCTAATCTAATCATAAATCCAGTAAGCAAAGATTCCAACTGGTATTGCTCTCAGGGTATTTTAAACATAGGATAAGTGTGATTGATGATAGGTTCAAGAAAGTATGACTACAAAGAACTATTGCAAGTCTGTAATTGCAAACATAACTATTCAAACTGAACTCTAGGTATAACTGAGCTAGTTACTTTGCTAGATTCATGCTGATGAACCAATTTAAAAAAATTAGTACAAGTTCCTTATTTAAACTATTTTCAGAAACAGAATGTATACCTAAGGAGAATCTGGAATTACTATGCTTTGGGCATTGTCATTGGTTACTTTAGAACTCAATAATATATTGTCTCCATTCTAGATATAAGAAAACTGGTTCATAGAGGTTAAGCAAGTTGGCCAATTCTCCAGGTGGGCAAGGCAAAATATGAACCTGTACTTAAATTTACTCACATATCATTTTATTTTTGCTGTACTATTTCTATTGTTCCAGCTGGGGAACACTGCCTCTCCCACCCCCCCCCCCCCAGAATGTTCTGAGCAGATCTCAGTAGTATTGATTGCTAATCATGAAATAAATACATACATGAAAGAGGAGATGCAGCTAACATTTTCTCAGTCACTTACTAAATACTGTCCCAACATGTTCTTTCAATTATACACCCAGCAACCATGCATGAGAAATTTCCCTTTTGCTCTACTAACACTTGATAGACTAGACATTTTTAATGTTTTTCAATATAGTATGTAAAAGGTGGTAGATGTATTTTTATTTAATCACCAGTGAAATTGAGTGCTTTAAAAATGTTTATTATGTATATTTTTTCTCCTTTGATTTGCTGTTTCACCACATTCACTCAAATTTATTGATGTGTCTTATTTCACATTATTTTTGGCACTTTGTATATTAGGTGAAATGAATAACATCTATTTTATAGAGGAGTAAACTGACAGTTAAGGAAATTAGTTGTCCAACTGTCATATACACAATTTTAATTTGATATCTTTGTAGCTATGCTATTAATGACTATATTCCAGTATTTACACTCCTCACCATATAAATCTATTTCCCTTAAATTTTGTTTAAAAATAAATCAGATCAAAATAGCATAAATTTATACAGGATAGGGCAAAAGTAAGTTTACAGTTGTGAGTATGTGAAACAAAGTTTATTTTTGTATTATTATTTGTTATTTATTGTATTATTTTCCATATGAAAAACTGTAAACCTCATTTTGCCCTACCCTGCAGACATATAAACATATGTTGTTTTTCTTATAATAGTTATTTTGAAAATGAATTTAACAAAGAAGTTCTTTATTACAATTAACTGTTATGCTGATGATGAAAACTTCATGAATAATTTCAAAAGTAAAATTTACTTAGACTTCAACATTCTATTTATCACTTTGGCCTATGATATAATTGCCATAAAAATGAGACTGTTTCTTTAGTATTTTACATACTAATTTTGTTGAAAAAATAATCATTCCTTTTTTCTTTGATGTTCATCAGTTGTGTATTAAAATGCACTTTTTATTTGTAGAAATGGGAACATACATTAAAATGAAGAACAGATGTGTTATTATTGATTTCCTATATTTAACTCAATATATAATATGTTGGCCATGGGCTGAAAGTGATAATTATGTTTTTTATACTTTCAAAGAAATAAGTCAACTTCTCCTAATAGGAATTAATGATTATCTTCCAGCTTAGTGTGTATTTCCTTTTATCTTTGTGAAGCAATACCTAATTTAAAGTTTAATATCTTTCTTCTGTTCCCATAAGCAGCAGATGGTCCAGGCAACTATTTCCTACTATCTAATTCCTTAGTGACATTAATTATTCATCTGTAAGGAAGTTAGGGAACATTATCTTTCCAATTCCTGGCTTGCTTAATCAAATAGTTTAAAGAAAATATCCTAAAGTTAGCCAAAGAAAAATATTTAAACCCATAAAAGAATTGAGAAATATAATGGCCATGCATTGGGGACACTTCATTATTGTTCTGCCACATAAATAATTTGGTGGAAAAATGTAACTGATAGGAAACAAATGATAACTGACTTGGCAACAGAGCTCAGTTTACAGAGATATTTAGCTTCGAGCCATGGAAGGTTGGCCTACAATGAAGAGATTAACTTCTTGCCTGTTTCTGTGATTCTCCAATCTCTCCATGTATCTAACTAGAGATCCTACTTGCAGGTCATGGAAAATAAGTTGGATACTGATTCCACTTACACTTGAATCTCAGTGTTATTATCATATGTGCTTTTCAAAGTCAATCTCAGGGAATAGGCTATTTCTATATCTGTGAGTAGGAAAAGACAAAACAGGAATTGTTTGATGACTGTATCACTTCATACATTATCTGATCCAAAGCTAAAAAACAATTCATCCTGGCTTAAACAATAGTGAATTTTGTTGTCTCCAATAACTGCAAAGATCAGAACTATTTCTCGTCTCAGATTCTGATGATTTAGTAACTCAAACAATATCATCAGTGCTCGCTTGTTTTCTATGTTTTAGCTTTAATTTATTGATATTGTCTCTACTTGCAGGCAGTATTCTTCTCAAGATAACATGAGGGCAGCAGTAATGAGGGACCTATTTTCTTGGCAATTGCAAAAGAAGGGAAGAAACTTTCTATTACCTATGCAGCAAAATAGCCATAATTGTCTCAGGCTGGATAAACTTTTTGCATGTATTTTTCTATGAATTCATGACTGAGGTCAGGATTGTGTAATCTGATTAGTTTAGGGTCAAGTCATATATCCATCCTTGAAACTAAGGAAAGACTTACCACCTTGCCAATCTAATTTCCTTTGAGATGTTTTTAGCAGTCTTTGTTAAACTCCAAATATGTGGGAATTTTCCAGCTATCTTTCTGCTATTGATTTTAATGACTTCATTGTGGGCAGAAAATTTACCTTAGATGATTAATCCTTTTAAATGATTTCAGACTTGTTTTATGGCCCAGAATACGATCTGTCTCAATGAAAGTTTTATGAATACATCAGAAGAATATGTATTCTGTTGTTGGAGTGAATTATAAATGTTAATTAGGTTAATTTATTTAATAGGTTTGTTCAACTATATGATAACTTTACTAATTTTCACTATATTTCTTCTGACAAGTACTATACTTGTGGATTTTGTCCATTTTTTTCCATTCAAATTCTGTCACCTTTGAAGTAATCACAGGGCCTTTTTTGAAAAGTGTTGCCCACCATTGATCTAAAACACAAGGAATCAAAGTTTGTGAACACACTGGCACTTTCCCATCCTTATATAAATTGTGAACTAATATCATGACCCATAAAGTCATTAGAAAATGTAATATGGAGGTTAGATTGTATTTATAACAAATGCAACTTAATACATCCTGTATATTTAACAGTAGAATTTTTAGTTCTAGGGAAAGGGATGCAACCTGTCAATGGCAAATGGGTTAAAGAATTAATTAAGTTTTAAAAAGCAATAAAATATTGGAAAAATGAAAGGGATAGTTTTTTATTTTTTTTATTGATTTCAGAGAGGAAGCGAGAGGGAAACAGAAAGCTCAATGATGAGAGAGAATTATCAATTGTCTGCCTCCTGCACAACCCCCACTGTGGATCTAGCCCGCAACCCGGGCATATGCTCTGACCTGGAATTGAACTGTGACTTCCTGGTCCATGGGTGGACCCTCAACCACTGAACAACACCGGCATAATGAAAGGGATTTTTTTTAATGTTTTACAAAATACACTTATAATCATATAGTGGCAATTTCACATGATTGTATGACCAATGAGAAAGGACAGCTATGGTTATATTGCTGTATCCAACAAAATTATCTCTAGGCGTCTTGGTGAATGTTCTTTCTCTTCCTGATGACTTCTCTTTGCCTTGGGAGTCCATTTCTCCTGCCCATCCCAAATAAACTCAAACCTTTTGTTCCTCACTCTCACAACTCTCACTTCATGCTCTATGAATCTCTGACTTATATCCAATGCCAAATAATTCATTCTTGCTCTTGGTATCTACTGCTAACTCTATGCTTCCTTTTCGGCTCTGTCCTTTTTCTAGCCACTTGACATCTCACAATGTTTACATAGGCCCTCGTATGGTTGATGTTGCTGAAATTATGGGCTTCAGGACCTAGATCCTACAGTTGCTTCTACCTCCTTGCCTGATTTCCAACATAGGTATAGCTCTGAATTTCTTTTTTTATTAATATTTTCTTTATTGATTAAGGTATTACATATGTGTCCTTATCCCCCAATTACCCCCATCCCCTCACTCATGCCCTCACCCCCCCCTAGTGTCTGTGTCCATTGGTTATGCTTATATGCATGCATACAAGTCCTTTGGTTGATCTCTCCCCCTCCCCCCGACCCTCCCCTGCCTCTATCTCAAACACCTTATACAGTTCTTCTAAAATGTGAGTGTAGTTAAGGAAGAGAAATAAATTGGAGTAGATGGTGTAATTGCACTGTATTTCAAGGCACAAAATAAAAAGTGGAGACACACAGAATTTGGAAATCCTGTCTGATGTCATATTGTATTGACTACTGACATCTCTGTGCCATTTCCTTCCCTTCTATGTTCTCATTGCATCACAGGGGTGGAAAACTGAAAAACGCATTGCCCTGACTTCCTGGCTAGGTGGGCTGCAGCTTAGGGTCTGCCTATAAGGGGCACTTGTGAGATTTAGAATATGGAGGAGAAGGAAAAGGCATTGCCATTCTCTTGTGGCAGAATCTGGTAGAACTGCTGACTTTTTCAAATCACCTGCTTGCTGAGATCATTGACAGCGTCTACAGACAATTTCTGCACCTGCTGATTTCCTGGAAGTAACATGTTCTCACTGAATCATGCCCTCACAACACTTCCAGTTACACTGATTTTTTAAGTGACCACTCTTGCTTTAAATGTCTTCCTATTAAAAATATTTATTGTAGTTGATCTTTTATAACATTTAGGAATCTGGTTTTTTAGCCAGGACATTGTTTTCCTTCTTTGCTATTCTTGAATTTGCTATTTATAAATTTGAAATGCATGGCTGTGTTATCCCCATTTGAGTAATTAAGTAAATTCATACAGAAATATTTAACATGTGAGTGTATGAAGAGTGTACTGTGCATGAGTGTGTGTGTGTGTGTGTGTGTGTGTGTGTGTGTGTGTGTAGAGAGAGCAAAGAAAATGAGGGAGAGAGAGACAAGAAAAGAGTCTTATGATAAATATAGTAGAGATATTCTAGGTTGCTATTGACCCATTATTTGTACCCTGTAGTTTAATGGTTCTCAAGGAAATTGTAGTCAGCATTTGGGGCACGCTCCTTTTGTAAAGGATCGTTCTTTGAAACAGAAGAAATGCGTCACCCCTGGCCTCCACTTACTAAATGCCTACAACACCTTTGTTTATTGTGACAACTCAAAATAGATTTTAAAAATTTCTCTAGGTGACAAAACCACTTCTGAATCACTATTCTGATCTATTACAAATTCACATCTTTCTAATAGTCTTAAGTGCATGGCTTTTCAATTTTATTCACCAAGAGACTTTGTGAAATGATTTTTTTTCAAAATGCCATTGTATTATGTCTCCAGAAATCCCTGCATACCATTTCTGTCTTCCAAAGTAAATAATGTCAGTGTGGCATAATGTGCATAATGTTCACAATAATCATGGCCTGACTCCTGATGAGCAGTTTTTTCTCTTGTAATCATTATAATTCAATATTTTTAAATTAAATTATATACAAATTAAAACAATATGGCATTTATGTCTATACAACTAGGAAATGTTTAGGAGTTTCCATTCTTCATAGTGATGAGAGTACAACAAAAATATAATTGCATATATTGGTGGTGGAGGGGTAAATTGGTCCAATACTTCTGGATGACAAAAAACAATGTATATCAGCAGCTTAAGATATATACTTTTGTGACAAATTGATTCCATTCTAGGAAACTCTCATATCCTTATTGTCTGTAATATATACACAAGTTTAAGATCAAGGATACTCATTCTAGTGTTATTTATAATTGGAAGCAACTTAATGGTCTGACAACATGGAATGACCTAATGAATGGGGCCTTCATATGATGGAAAAGTATGCACCCATTTCAAACATGCTTTATAAAATCATCCTATCATGGACAATATTAAATAAAAATATCAGGCTAGCCCTAGCTGGTGTGGCTTAGTTGGTTGGTTGTCATCCCTTGCACTGGAAGGTTGCTGGTTCAATTCCCAGTCAGGGCAGATACTCAAGTTGCAGTTTGATCTGCATGGGTGGTGTGTGCAGGAGGCAACCAATCAATGTTTCTCTCTCTCGCTCCCTCCCTTGCCTTTTCTCTCTCCAGAGGGGGGGGGGGGGAATACATACATATATATATATATATATATATATATATATATATATATATATATATATATATATATATATCTTTAAAATTGCATTTTAAGATGAAACCCAAACCATGCATAAAAGATATAAGCAATAAATCTTGTATAAAAATTCATTAATGCTCAGCTGGTGTGACTCAGTGGGTCAGCATAGACCCATGCACCAATAGGTAGATGCTTTGATTTCTGGTTAGGGAACATGCCCAGGTTGCATGCAGTATGGAGCATACAGGCTGCCAATTAATGATGTTTCTCTCTCATTGATGTTTCTATCCCTTTCTTCCTCTCCTTTCTCCTCTCTCTTAAATCAATAAAAAAATACCATATTAAAAAAATACTGTAAGGTATTTGACAACGAGTGTTCCCTACTCATTCCATTTGGTGAAGGAGCAAGAAGATGGGATAGTACATGTTCGAGTCAGCATTTACTAGCATATGTGCAGTAAAACACATACTCTCATTAACTTATAACAAAAAAAAATGTATTTCTCACTCGTACCATATGAAAGCTGAGTATCGTACCCCAAAGCATCCCTAAGGCACAATGATGCTCTGGGAGTTTTGTTTTTTTTTAATATATTTTATTGATTTTTTACAGAAAAGAAGGGAGAGGGATAGAGAGTTAGGAACAGCGATGAGAGAGATTGATCAGCTGCCTCCTGCACGCCCCCCAGTAGGGATGTGCCTACAACCAAGATACATGCCCTTGACCAGAATCAAACCTGGGACCCTTCAGTCAGCAGGCGGATGCTCTATCCACTGAGCCAAACCGGTTCGGCTGCTCTGGGAGTTTTAATGTCATCAGACAAATCTGATTAGTAACCTGAAATTATAATCGTGTGGTTAAAACTGTTGAGAACATCCAAAACACCACTGAAGGTGATGTGGGAATAATATAAGAGTAGCATAACTGGACCATGATTTCAATTTGAAAGTGGCCAACTAATAATTTTTATTAAGAAAGACTGTGAATTAAAAGCTACAGTAGTCTGGAAGAGCTAGAGGACACTCCAAAGACCACACAGTGAACACATGATTCCAGCACCAGCAATGCCCCCAAAAAGAGACAGATTTTCCACCCGCCTTAGAGCGGTACCTCCTCACCCTGACCAAACCTACCACTTGCCTTTGCTTTGTTTCCATGCTGTCTCAGCAACATTCCTATTAGGAATCCAGTTTCCCCTGAACTAAAAACTGGGGTGGAAATTTCTTGGATGGAAAAGAGAATAATTCTGGTCATTTGGAAGGAATGTCCTTTTTGAAATTAATTTACTGGTGGCTGGTTCACATAGTTCTTTCTCTAATGTGTTTAATGGCTGTGATTCAGCCAATCCGACATCTGTGAATGCTGCAACACTGACATGAGGGTTTGAGGCACCAGGCTGATGCTGTTTTATGAGGTTTCTTTTTGAAAAATGAATTAGCCTTCACCTGCCACCCTGTATTTATGCCATCATCTGTCTCCACTGTGCGAAATCAGAATCATCTCCTATGACTTTCCTACAATGAGCAAATTATAGCTATCTATAATCCTAAACTGAATTGGCTGATCATAGATTTGGAAGTGCCTTAATACTAATTGTTAAATGTCAGATATATTTCTAGTCAAATGTAAAATTCCAGATAAATTTTATTGTCTGGATTCCCTCGATGTGATAACATGAAAATGTGATGAATGGTTCATAATTTTCATGTACTCTGTGGTCGAAGCCCACAATAGCATTATTTTGAGATTTATTTTTTCCTGCTAAGTCAGCTGATTATTTTAACTGCAATTCTATTTGATTACCTCCATACCAGCATTTTTTATGTGGTCTCAAAATGTCCTGGCATAACCTGAGATATAAAAAGATGTAACAGGCCTCACTGGTTTGGCTCAGTGGATAGAGCATTATCCTGTGGACTGAAGGGTCCCGGGTTTGATTCCAGTCAAGGGCACATGCCCAGGTTGCGGGCTCAATCCCCAATGTGGGGCATGCAGCAGGCAGCCAATAAATGATTCTCTCTAATCATTGATGTTTTTATCTCTCTCCCTCTCCCTTCCTCTCTGAAATCAATAAAAATATATTTAAGTAAATAAAGCAATGTAACATCACTTCACAACACTCAACCATGTGCTACACTCCAGGAAATATAAGAACCTACCAGTGAGCGTCATGGTCACAACAGTTGTGGTTTACCTGTTTGTCCTTGCAACTTCATTTTTTCCTACATGGTTTTATGTAAATTATTAGCTCTTTTGGGTGGGTTATGAGGTTTATAGAGGCACATTGCCTATCAAAATCTTAAAGATAAAATCGGAAATGGGGAAAATTTCTCCATAAAAGGAAAACATTATGACCATTCAATGGAATGAACGTATTAATAAATCGTTACTTTTCTACCACATCACTAAATCTTGGCACTGAACAAAAATACCAAATGTAGAATTTCACAACCTATTTTTTTCCATAAATATTCATTCTTTTTACAGTTGGAGAAAACATTGTCATTTACGTAGAACAAAAAAACAATCACTAAAATAAAAACATCTGGTGAAAACAGGCCAATATGTTAAGATCTGAGAGGACGCATTCCTACTTATTAAATTCTATTTCTTCACAAAATATCAAATTCTTCAGAGAACTTTCCATATTTATTATAAATAGTATTTCAAGATAATAATAGCACTACTAAATTATGATTCCCCACACATCATCTTGTGGTAAAATGTTCTTATAACATTACAACTTTATAAGAAGTGTAAAAGGAGTATATAATGTGAGTAACGGCTGACAGGCAACTCGCTGCTCCGGAGACACTGCTTGAAGTTACTAAATCCATATTTGGACATTAAGTGATGTGATGTCTCTTTGGGAGTCAATTCAAAATGCATATTTTATTTCTGGTTAAATTCAGTTTCATGAAATAGAACACTACTTCATAAAACTCAAACACATATATGGTGAAGAAACTATCGAAAATACATACACCCCAGAGGAGTGCATAGAGATTGTTTGTTTGTTTGTTTGTTTGGAAAATATATGTTTTTTAAAAGGGGTTGTTCATTTGTTGTAGTTTATTTAGAATTATTACAAGATTCACTTTGATATTAGTCTCTTTCAGGGCTTTCCTAAAGTGTACAAAGATAAAGCAACTATTTTTCCCCATGTAAGAAATAGAATTGACTATATTTATTAGATAGAAACAAACACTTAAATAGGCTTCATCTGCATTTGAAAAATATTTCATTAGCAAATTTCCTTCTTTTTAGACTACTTTTATAAAAACAATTCAAGACTGGCTATCAGGTTTATGAAAGAAAATTAAAAATTTAAACTACAAAATCATGCTTGACAGTAGTGGTTTTTTTAACTTCTCAAAATCCACTCCATTTCAAACCAAAATGTCCATACTAATAAAAATAATCTCATCCTTTAGCTGAGAAATTATTTTTAGGCATGCATATGTCTCATCTCTGGCCAAAGACACAGGAATTACAGCTACTAGGTTTATTCCAGAAAATACCTGTTTATCAAAAGACACTGGAAAGACAGACACTTTATGCCTCTGGCCATTAGTGTGTCTATATGTGATGTTTGGAATTGATGCAGCCTTACTGGGCCATAAGGGTAACCAGAGCTAAGATGGCAGCATAAAACATAATTCATTAAGGTTGTCAGTGTAGTGTGGCTGACATGGATCAGTGGTTGAGCATCAACCTATGAATCAGAAGGTCATGGTTCTATTTCTAGTCAGAGCACATGCCTGGGTTGCGGACTTGATCCCCAGTGTGGGGACTGCAGGAGGCAGCAGATCAATGATTATTTCTCATCATTGATATTTCTATCACTCTCTCCCTCTCCCATCCTCTCTGATATTGGGAAGTTTCGTTAAATTTGATTGAATTTATCCCACAATGATACAGGAATGAACCTCTACTGGTCATCCTAAGAATGGGGGTCATATAAAACATAAGGTTAATGACTAAAATAATGGAGTTAACATTTAAGGTTAAGTGCCAAGCATTATGTAATTTCCTCACATTATGAAGATGGGTCATTAAAGATTCAACAGTTTCAAGCCTGCTTAACCCAAACAACAATGAAAAATACTCTAAACACAATTTCCCAGCTTTCAGATGAATGAGGTTAAATTGGGCAAGACAGCAAAAAACGAGGGATAATAAGGAACTCAAATCATCCAGTACATTAGCGAAGCTGATGTGCAACTAATACTGAAAAAGATGTATCGCTCCCCTGAGTGAGGAGCAGGAAGAGATTCCTTCCTAAAGGGACAATGGAAGACAAACCCACGCATCTCTCCAGGTTCAGGTAAAATCCTGCTTTTCAGCCCTCAGCTCATTTGTCATACTTTCCATGCTTCCTTTCCTTGACCCCCAAGCTGTCTCCTCACCTTCACAGTGTTCTATCTGTGCCTCCTTTGTGTGTGGCGGTCTGTCTTGGAACCATCGATGAACCGTTAACTCTGAAGAATAGAACACACGTGCACAGTCTCCTCCTGTCTAAGAACTGAGCTAGGTATTTTATTCTCACACCACATCTACAGTATACTGTGGGGATAAAGGACAAGATGAGGAGACGAGTTTCAAAGCCTTATTAAATTTTGAGGTCACACAGATGTGAAGAATCAAGCTGGGCTTCAGACCAGGAATGTCTGACTTCAAAATCATTATCCTTTCGTCCAGGGTGCAAAGCTCAGTGGTTGATCAGGGACCCATGCATCATAAGGACTCCAGTTAGACTCACAGTCAGGGCATGTGCTTGATGCCCAGTAGGGGGTATGCAGGAGGCAGCGGATAGATGTTCTCTCTCACCCATGTTTCTATCTCTCTCTCCCTCTTCCTTCCTCTCTCTCTGAAACCAATAAAAAAATATTTTTAAAAAATTACTAAACTCTTCCTCAGAGTAAGCCTATTATTTAGATAGGACTTTCATATAGCGGGTGCATGATAGATTGGTTAATTCACTTAATAAAATGTTAATAAATAGATTAGACCATTAATAAAGCATTTCTTTAATAAATTTATGTCCTCCCGTCACGAAAGTAGTTCTATGCCCATACATGGACTGAGAGGTGCAGGCTTGGTTGATTTAAGCCTCCTGTGACCTTCAAGTTATCATTCGACCAGGGAGAAAACATACAGACATTTTCCAACCTTTTTTGAAAACTTTATAGATTGCTTTACATAGTATTTCTGGTTTCAGTAGCCTGGCACTGAAAAACATAATTGTTTTTTATTTAACTGAATCTGAGCGAGAAAAATGGATTAGCCAGAATTTCCCCCTGGTGTTTGTTTTGTTTTTCTTCAACAGAAAGAGGCTAATGACATCTCAATAAGCTGATTGGGGTTTAAAAAGATTTTAAAAGTCACTGTGAATATATACATATGAACATTGAAATTGCTGTCCCAGCCCAGCCTGTGTGACTCAATGGTTGAGCATCGACCTATGAACCAGGAGGTCACAGTTCAATTCCCAGTCAAGGCACATGCCCAGGTTGTGGGCCCAATCCCCAGTAAGGGCTTGCAGGAACCAACCAATCAGTGATTGTCTCTCATCATTGATGTTTCTATCTCTCTCTCCTTTCTGCTCTGATAACAATAAAAATAAATAAATTGCTGTCCCAGTCTTTATCTATCCAACCTCTGTCAAAGGAATGTAATGTCTATGTGAGATATGTCAAACAGACACTTTATTTGGTCAATATTCCAGTTATCGCAGAAAGAGAAAGACTGCAAGCAAAATGCCTGTCATACTGAAAGAAATGGGGGTTGGGGGGTTTATAATGAACCAAGTCCCAGAAAATGCCAGATTTTACATTTTTATTTAGACCTCCAAGTACCTTAAGATTGTCAGATTCAAATATCACAGTCATTTTGATTAAAGTGACAAATTTCTACAAACAAAGAAATGCTCTTGTAATTGCCCTTCCCATTTAAAGAGTCCTGGTAATTGTTTAACTCATCCAAAATGAGTTCAGTTCTGCTTGACATGACCAAGAGTTTTCATACATCTGAGACCGAATGTTGCCAGCTGTCTTCACTAATGATGTATCAGCTGGGAGTGCTATTGGCTTCAAGTAACACAAGAATCTGAGTAACAGCATTTTAAACAAGTAGGAGTGTATTCTTCTCGCACAGAAGGATGCGGAGGTGGATGATGCCTGGCTTTGCTTCAGCTGTCCAGTGATGTCATCAAGGAGTCAGATTCTTGGCAGAGTCCTAAGACAGGGGCTCCTGGGAGAGGGGGGAGCCAGGAGAACAAGTTAGTAAAATGTATGCGGTATTAGATGAAAAAAAATGCTGTAACAAATAAACCTTAAGATTTCAGTGATTTGACGTAATAGAGGTTATCTTCTCTCTCAACTAATAAAACTGGGTGGTGGGAAGTTAGGCATACCAGCTTTTCTTTTTAAAGTTCTTTAGAGACCTAGGCTGCCTTCTTCAACAGCATGCCTTCTACCGTCAACATGTGGATCTTGCATTCCAGCCTGCAGTCACAGAAGGAATAATGAGAGTAGTCTTCAAGCTCTACTCATAAATATTGATGATGACATTGTGAGTATTGGGGTTACATTGTGAGTATGGGAGAGTACCTCGTTTGAGACGCCCTGGCTCACTGTAATGACATAAGCATGGTCTTGTGTTAGGTAAGACATATTGTTTTCAAACCTTATTTCTATGAGAACTATGTTTAGTTATAATTTATCTATTTCTCTCAAGAAGTTTCAAGTCTCAGAAAAACACACCGATAAATTAGAATTACTTCTGATTATTAATATTCTGGCTGTTTAGATTCCAGAAAAAAAAATAGGAGTTGGCCATGCCCTGTCATGCCTGTGTTCATTGTGAAGCCTTCTCACATTTCTTATAAATCGATTGTAAACTAATAATTTATTTACAATGGTTCTTAAATAAAAATCGTTTAATTTCAGTGAGTGCTGCCACTGTCTGCCTCTGTGCTGGGTAGGGACTTTGCATTCTTCCCCTGGAATGTGCCGATGTGATCACAGGTATACATCTCCACGTCACTTAGACGCTGAGGCGCAGAGTGCTGAAATAACCTGCTCACCCTCCTCCTAATCCTATAGTTAAAAATGTACCTATTACTTTGACAACTTCTCTCCCTTATCCCCCATAACACAACCAACTGCAAAGTCCTAGCAAGTTCATCTCTTTAATATTTCTCAAATTTACTTGAAAAAAGCCATTGTGTGTGTTTTTTTTTTCCAATCCTGTAACCATTGCATCAATTCAGTTCCCTATCATTTGCCACCGAGTGCCTGCTACGGTGTTCCTAACCCAAGTATGCCCCCCCTGCGATACATTATACAGCCACTAGAGCCAACTTTCTAAAATGAAAACAGCAGTCTACCTCTGCGTTGTATAAGGATAAAACATGTCTTTCTTATTCTCATTATTGTTATCATCATGGAGGCTGTCCCTTCCTCCTGTGAGGGAAGTTAAGTGGTTAATAGTTTCTTACTCTGCCTCTAGAAGCCTCAAACATCACAAAACCACTTTGCAAAATCCACAAGAATTACGATAGCACAGGAAACCTCAGCAAGGCCTTCCAAAGGAGGCACGCGGAGAGAAAGGAAATTAGAATGCAGCAACTATCGGAGAGAGCATTTCCCAGGACTGAAATGGATCAGCTGCAACAAACCAGAGCACACAGGCAACTCCCCCGCCCCGGCCCCCGCCCCCCTGGCCTCCTGTACCCACCATGTGGCTCTGTTATTAGGAGCAAGTAATTTCTTTGTAATGATGGTGTGATGATGAGAAGGAGCTTCTGGGGTTATACTTCGAAGGCAAACTATTACAACAGAGGTTGCATTGGTGGGCAGAGGTAGCCTATCTCTGAATATTGTGAGCCTTTACCAGATTTATAAAGAT
This sequence comes from Myotis nattereri, assembly GCF_964212035.1. NCBI lineage: Eukaryota > Metazoa > Chordata > Mammalia > Chiroptera > Vespertilionidae > Myotis > Myotis nattereri. The sequence continues at coordinate 221,184,350 of NC_138075.1, forward strand.
CTTGGACTATTACATTTCAATGAGAAAAACTGACATTATTGCTCAGAGTTTAAGAACATAAATGATGTAGGCAAATTGTCCATGTGTTTCAAGCTAATGCTGACACTGATTGTGAGACGGGCCAAGCTACTTGGTTTGATTCCCTGTGATTCAGTTTCCTCATCTGTACAATGTAGATAACAATGGTATCTAACAAGGAAGGCAACTCTGAGAGTTACCTGAGCTGCTTGTGTGTGTGTGTTGCCCAGAACATTGCCTGGCATATATTTTAAACTTTACGTTTCACCTTATGCATGCATTTGCTCACCTCAAATTTACCTCGGCCTGCTTCTCTAGTAAAATCCTTTACTTCCAGTGGTTCTCAACCTTCCTAATGCCACAACCATTTAATACAGTTCCTCATGTTGTGGTGACCCCCAATTTCATTGTTACAAATTGAACATAATTAAAGCATAGTGATTAATCACAAAAACAATATGTAATTATATATGTGTTTTCTGATGGTCTTAGGCGACCCCTGTGAATGGGTCATTCGACCCCCAAAGGGGTCGCAACCCACAGGTTGAGAACCACTGCTTTATACTTTAGGAAGTAGAGACCTAGAGATGTGGCTATTTATTGAGAAACTCATTTCCAGTCAGAGGATACATTTAAATAATTCAACCGAGGCAGTTCTACTCTTGGTTTGGTGTTCTTGCCAATAAACCGCATTATCTTAACCAATGCCCATGAGGTTCAGCATTTTCCTTGAGAATAAGTGGGGAGAAAGGACCATTTTCCTGGAGGACAGGCCAAAGCAGCTCATAAAACAGGTGATTTACACAAAAAGAAATAGCAAAGAGGCAGAGATTCGAACTGCAATCCATGACTCCTTTTCCAAAAGTTCTTTCCCTGCCTGCAAAGTAATGAGCTATGACTTTGGGGATATCATACAAAAATTCACATCTTTAGATGCTCAAGATGAGTCATATCTTAAAATCAACAAACTAAGTTGCAGCACATTATGATCAAAATCCTAATGATTTTCTCCGTTAAATGCAACTATATATAAAGGCGAAAGATATCTTGCATATGTTTTTCATTATTCTTGGAATGTTGTACTAGTATTTCTAATTCAGCATATCAGTATGTAACTGGGGCAAAATCATTATTTTGGAGAGAAAGGGAAAAAACATCCCTGTTATCTACCATTAAGTTCTTAAATCTAGCAGAGCCATCTCCATAACAAACGCTATATATCCACAAAAAGATATCAAACATTTGGAAGTATAAACAGAGGAAAATTATACGTAAGTCTGCAAAACTTCAAAGGAAGGAGAAGATTGGGAGAGCAAACATCTCACAAATCTAGCTCAAATTCCTTTCTCTCTTTTTTGTACCTGAAGTGTCTGAGACCTTACAGAAAACCTTGGTTTCTAGAAAACTAAAGAATAAAAGTTCCAGACATTTCTCTGTCTTTTTCACTTGTTGTCAGTAAATCCTATGAGGACTAAGTATAAGGCTAGGTATAAGGACTTTCAGAGTGCTGGTGCAAAGAATGTAATGTCATCTCAGAGGGAAGGTGGGGTTGGTGGGAAGAGATAAACCAAAGAACTTGTGTGCATAGATGCATAACCCATGGACACAGACAACAGAGTGGTAGAGGCCTGGGATGGTTTGGGAGTGGGGGTAGGTTATAAGGGGACATATGCAATAATTGCAACAAAAAGAGTTTTTAATGATTTTTTTTGTTAATCCTCACCTGAAGATATTTTCCATTGATTTTTTAGAGAGAGTCCAAGAGAGAGGGAAAGACAGAGAGAAATATTTATGTGAGCGAAACATATTGATTGGTTGCCTCCTGCAGGAGCCCACACCAGGGTCCAAAGGAGAGGAGCTTACAACCAAGGTACATGCCCTTGATGGAATTGAACCCAGGACCCTTTGGTCCACAGGCTGACGCTCTATCCACTGAGCCAAATCAGCGAGGGCAACAATAAAGATTTTTTAAAAAAGAAGAAGCCGAAACCGGTTTGGCTCAGTGGATAGAGTGTTGGCCTGTGGACTGAAAGGTCTCAGGTTCGATTCCGGTCAAGGGCATGTACCTGGGTTGCAGGCACATCCCCAGTAGGAGATGTGCAGGAGGCAGCTGATTGATGTTTCTCTCTCATCGATGTTTCTAACTCTCTATTTCTATCCCTTCCTCTCTGTAAAAAATCATTAAAATATATTAAAAAATAAAATAAAATAAAATAAAATAAAAAAGAAGAATTTAACATCTGGTTAGTTCTGGGGCTCCAAAATGGAAGACAATCTATTTCCTAAAACTACAGGTTGGCTGAGACTATTTTTCCACGCAAGTCACAGGTCACTGGGAGATGCCCCTCAGTGTGGTGGTGCACGTGTCCGTCTCCTTCGAAATGCAAACTGCATGTGTAGGGAGACAAGCCAATATTGTTTGCATGTCTGATTGCCTGTCCCTATCTATCTTAGGGGCAGCAGAGAAATCATTGCTCAGGACTTCAGAGTTTGCATGGCCTGTGCTCACTTAATACTGGAAAGAATAAAATATAATGAACCTGATATGGACAAGGAATGCAAGGAATAAAATATTTCTCTCCAATTGTCGGCAAGCAATGGAACAAATGAGATTTACGGCAGAATTGGATATGTGATTTATAGTTTTGCTTGTTCTTCATTTAAAAGAGGAAATTAAAACCACACTAGCATATGATTCAATCTTTGATCACTAGAGAATAGCTGCTGTGAATTAATTATTATGAACTCTATTACCCTTGTTCACCCCAGGTGCTGTCTCCAGAACCTTCCAACTCATGTCCCAGGGGAAATGTGTGTTGTTGTTTTTTTTGTTGTTGTTGTTGTTAAAAATCTGCAGGAAAATTATCTGGCATTTGGAGTTTCACAGAGCAGTCATTTATTACTTAAGGCAGTAATTGAATAATCTCATGTAGAAGACAGAGGTAAAAGAAAGACCCAGATAAAATTCTTAGCAGCTTCTTACTGGCTTGGAGAATGTGGACATTTATTCTCTTTTCATCATCTATAATCCTACAATCATATGATTAAATGCATGCATAAATATTCTCAGATCTTAAACTCTGATGGTTCCCATTTAATTCTATAAGTGAATGTAAAGCATATCTATCTATCTATCTATCTATCTATCTATCTATCTATCTATCTATAAACCTAAGCAACTGAACACCCAAACGAACCGTTGACTGACCACTATGATGCACACTGACCACCAGGAGGCAGACGCTCAATGCAGGAGCTGCCCCCTGGTGGACAGTGTGCTCCCACAGCCAACCTCCTGAGGTCCCTCACCCCCACCAGCCAATTGGGGCCGGCTGACCAACCTCCTGCAGACCCTCCCCCTGGCCAGCCAGACCCCATCAGCCCCACTCGGGACTGGGCAAGATAGCCCCGATTGGCCCCGATCACTGGCCAGGCCAAAGTACCCCAACTGTGCAAAAATTTATGCACCGGGCCTCTAGTCTATATATATAAAAGCCTAAGCAACCAACCGAACGACCAATCGACCAGTCGACCAGTCGCTATGATGCGCACTGACCACCAGGGGGCAGAAGCTCAATGCAGGAGCTGCCCCCTTTTGGTCAGTGCACTCCCACAGCAGGTGTGCTGCTCAGCAGACTGACCCATCCTGGCAGCCCACCATCCTGGCGGCAGCCACTCACTCCCTCAGAAGTCCTGCAGATCCAATATCTGGAGAATGAGCAAGGCACAGATGGACTGGTGCTACCAGCATGATCCCAACAGCACTGTTGGCTTCCTGGAAGTCAGACTTGGGCACCACGGCAGCTTCCCTTCCCTAGATGCTCCACAAGAAAGAAACAATATAAAAACGGTAGCCAGGTGGCTCCTGACAACTGGCACAAATGTCAACAGGACGCATCTGGATCCTGGGTGGGCAAGGGCGTCCCACTGTCTACCCAGAGTGCTGATCGCATTCTGGCCTCCCTACCCTCCTCAGGACGGGCGCCAGACTCAGGGCTCACAGCTGGTGAGCGCTGCTGCAGAGGTGCAAGCCGCTCCTGATCACAACTGACTGAGCACAAGCCTGTGGCAGGTGCAATGGGGCTGGGATGAGCGGGAGCTGCAGGCAGGAGCAGCAGGCAATGGACTGCTGGTTTCGGCCCAATCCCTGCAGGCCACGCCGAGTGACCCCACCCATGCATGACAAATTTGTGCACCAGGCCTCCAGTTTATTTTATAAAGAAGATATTTTGTTAGTTTAGTCTCCATTTCAGGCAATAAAATATTTTTTTTTATATACTAGTACATATTTCAAGACAGTAAAATAAAACAATAAATCATTGGAGGGGCACTCTAAGATATGGCAAATAAAGAATCTGTTTAAAAGATGCTAAAATATTTTTTCAATATAAATTCAATAAAACACCTACTGTCATAATGCAATTAATCATAAGAAAGCAACACTCTTTAAACAGAATATTTCAAAAACTACTGATGGCATTAGATATAAATAATGAAAGAAACCCAGCCAGCGTGGCTTGCTGGTTGAACCAGGAGGTCATGGTTTGATTCCAGGTGGGGCATATGGGTCTGGTTCCCCAGTGTGGGGCATGCAGCAGGCAGCCAATCAATGATTCTCTCTCATCATTGGTGTTTCTATCTCACTCCCTATCCCTTCCTCTCTGAAATAAATAAATATAAAAAAATAATGAAAGAAGAAAATATTCTACAGAGAGTCAAGAATATAATCAGATATTGTAACTAAGGAATGTCACAATTTAGGTGTTTTACATGTTTGAACCTGTGAGCTGAAGGTTGGTGATGATGGAGCCCCCAGTATAGACAATAGTGTGGTGAAGGCCTGGGGAGGGGACAGGTGCAGGGTGGAAGGTATCAAAGGGGGGAAAAAGAGACATCTGTATTACTTTTTACAATAGAGATAAATTTTTAAAAAAGTAAAAAAACTACATAAAAACAAAGAAGAGGCCCAGCAGCAATGCTGCTCACAGCTCTCACGGTTAGAAGCCCCTAGGAAAACGTGAATCCCTAGGAAAATGTGAATCTTTATCCTGGAAGTTGCAGCAGAACCAAAAGAATTGTTTATACTGATTTGCTTGGATTTTCTCCCATTTCTGGATCAATTATTTTTGCCAGGAATGGAATAAAACAACTGACCATTCCAAGTCCTGTGCCCATCTCCACTCAAACCCCAGAGGTTACAAATATAGCACAAGTGGTCCCCACGGAAACTTCTGGATGCCATCTCCAAAGTACATGATAGAAAGGCTAGGCAGGAAAAAAACAACAGATGTCCACCACCAGCAAATTAAGACATTTTCCCAAAGTATGTTACTTTTATAGCTATTGCCAGTTGAACCGCACAAAGCTTGCCAGAAAAAAAGATGAAATCATTACTTTATTAAGCTATTAATTAATTTATACCTTAAAAATATAGTTAAGTATTACTGCTAGTTAGTTGTGTTTATGCATGTGAATTTTTTACTTTTTTGGGGGGAAATATGGGTTTTTCTTTATAAAATAACAATATTTTAATAAAGTTACTTTTTAATGCCAACTTATCACATTTTAAAATATAATAAGGAATAGCCCAACTGGCCTGGCTCGACCGATGAGCATCAATCTATGAGCCAGGATGTCATGGTTCAGTTCCCGGTCAGGGCACATGCCTGGGTTGCAGGCTCAATCCACCATGGGACAGTGTAGGAGGCAGCCAATTAATGATTCTCTCTCATCACTGATGTTTCTATCTCTCTCTCCCTCTTCCTCTCTGAAATCAACTATATATATATATATATATATATATATATATATATATGTGTGTGTTTAAAAAATATAATAAGGAATGTAAATGAAAAGTAATTGTCCATAGCCCTACTTCCCAAAAACATTTTGGTATCCAGTTTTAGGTATTATTTCATCTGTTCTCTTTTATTCCAAGTTTGTGGTTATATATTTTTAATATTTAATTCTGATTATGTGTTACATATAATTTTATAGCCCATGTTCTTCATTTAACATTACAGTAGGAACATTCTCATTGATATTATAAACTTTTGATGGGAATAATTTTAATGGATGAATAAAACTCCATCCACAAATATCCTTACTTCTATATTTTAAAAGTTATATTGCTTTCAATGTTTTATGGTTATAAATAATGCTGCCATTAATATCTTCTTGCCAAAGCTTTGTTTTCTGAATTTCAGATTGTTTCCTTAAGAACATTTTCTAGAAATGAGATTCCTGAATAAAGACTTATGGATGTGTTAGGTGAGGATTGCCTTTTCTTTTAAAATGTATCTCAAATATTAACTTTAAAAATATTAGAATATTGAACTTAGTATTTATTTAGCAAATAGTTTTGGAACACATGTTAGGTGTTACAGAGCACACTGTATGGATATCTAGTCCAGCCTTGTGAAGATAGTGAAGGCTTCTAAAGACTAATGACTTGTAAACTGAAGAATGAGTAGGGGTGAAGAGAAGAATATATATATATATATATACATGTATATATATATATATATATATAAGCAGTGACCGTAACAACCGAAACGACCGATGGACTGACCAGAAGCTCTACGCAGGAGCTGCCCCCTGGTGGTCAGTGTGTGGCCCTCCCACAGCAGTAGCAGCCACTCAGAGAGTGGGTTCACAGCCTGGGCTGACCCCCACAGGCTGCCTTCCACCAGTGCACAAATCACAGCACTAGAAGTTGGTGGTTACTAAGCACCGTCCTGGCGTGGGCAAAGGCCACATACTCTCCACAGAATCTCAGGTAATCCCAGAACCTGCCTCACAGGGTTGATCTAAGGGTATCTATTCATAGCTTTCAGAATGGAATGAGATCATCAGCTTGTAAGTAGTTGAGGAAAAACACACACTGCTCCTTTTTCATTCTCTTCCTCCTGCCTCCTTGCAAGAAAAAACCAACTGGATCCCAAGACCCCGCCCTGAGCGCTGTGCGGAGAGCTCACCAGTCCTCAGCTCCACGTGAGTCTGCCTTCCAATGGCCTTCACACCTAACACCACTGCCTGCACATCTTACTCAACCCGGTTCACTTACTGAGCCCCGCCCAGGCGATGCCCGAGTGCTTGCAGAGCAGCAAGGAGCCAGCTGCTCTGTCCTACAGCGCGTGTGTTCTGCCAGGAGAGGACAGGGGTGCGGGGAGGAAACAGCCTCGGACAGATGTGAGGTGCAGCTGTTAGAGGGCACGGGCACCATGAAACATGGGAATGAAGCCACATAGGGGCTCCGCGAGGGAGGGGCAAAGGGAGGCTCACTGAGGGAAACTGGACTGATGGAGGAGACCGAGGCAGACGCCTGGAGAAGGGCATCAGGCAGAGGGAACAGCCTATGGAGGGGCAGGAGGAGCAAGAGGCCGAATGGAAGGGGGTCAAGGCTGGGTCAGGGGGCACATCCTTCAGGGATTGAGGGTCCGTGAGAACCTGGCATCCCCTGAGTGCAGGCGGAGGCACCAGGGCTATAGGTGAGGACCAGCTGGCTTCTGTGTCAGGAGCAGACTGAGGGGGAAGAGGAAGCAGGGAGAGAGCAGGCGGCGACAACACCCTCCCCTAGGGCGATGCGGAGACAGTGGACACTGTGGAAGCCAAGGTGGCGGCTTTGGGGTGTACTGGAGGGAAGCCAGAGCATGAGGAATGATGTCGGGGGGAGGGGGGAGGAGGCCCCATGCTCCACTCAGCCCCTGGGAAGGCAGGGTCTCCAGCAGCTGCTGGCAGGGGGCTATCTTTTGAGGGTCTGACTGTAAAACCCAGTACTTAGAGTTTGAGCTCCACATGAGGGACGTGGAATGTTCATGACCAACCTCCCACCCTGAGGTCCAGGAGGCAGGTCATTCCCAGCTGGCTGCCCTAATCCATCCACGCCCCGCCTCCCCGCCCCCCAAGCTCTCTTCAGTGATGACAAGTACTTATTGGAAACAAGAAAATGGTTTTATTTTTGGTACAAAAACCCAACGAAACAGAATGTACAGTATTATGGAAAGCAAACATTGAAAACTAGGAAAATGAAACCCCCTTTTGGACACACAGATCAGCTGTGCCCAGAACCAGGTCATGGTTCTGGGCACAGGGTCCAATGTCTCAGGGTCCAATGCAAAGGGCTTGCCCAGGTGATCTGACTCTAATCCCCGACTTCAGTTTCTAGGACAGAGAGGATCCTGTACCACAGAACAGAACAGAACAGAACAGTGGAGACCAGCCCCAAGTCCTGCGGCCTAAGGCAATGCTTACAGTGCTTCCAGAGAAACAAATGCTCCTGAGATGCTGGGACAGGGTGATCAGCATCCAGATCACTGCCTCTAACTCCCACCTGGGGTCTGTGGTGCTCCAAGCTCTGCCCCTCCCTCCCCCTCCCATGCTCCTCCCAGGTGAACCACAGATGGCCCTTCCTATCCTCCACCCTCCTCAGCTCTGATGGCAGGTAGGGAGGGTAGAGGGTCATGCAGGGAATCTGATGGCCTCAAGGAAGTGCTTCTTGAAGAGCCAGAGAAAGTGTCTCATGAGTGCGTGTTTAGAACTGGTCCCCCTCCCTCCCTCTGACTCTGCACTTCAAAATTTGGCTGCCTTGGAGTGTTAATTCTCTTTCCTTTAAAATAAAAACAAGAGCCTGGCAGGCGTAGCTAAGTGGTTGAGAGTAGACCTATGACTCAGAAGGTCAAGGTTTGACTCCCTGTCAGGCCATATGCCCAGGTTGTGGTCTTGATCCCCAGTGTGGAGAGTGCAGGAGGCAGCCGATCCATGATTCTCTCTCATTATTGATGTTTCTCTCTCTCTCACTCTCCCTTCCTCTCTGAAATCAATGGAAGATATCCTATATAATAAAAGCCTAATATGCATATTGTCCCCTCGACCAGGAGTTGGACCAGGAGTTCAACCGCTGGCTATGACGTGTGCTGACCACCAGGGGGCGGCGCAGAACATGGTGGGCATTGGTGTCAAGGCACTGGCAGCAGATGGCAGTAGAGGTGCTGCCAGCCCCAATGGGCTTCCTGAGACTGCAGGGGCCGGTCTGGCTCACTGTGGGTTTGCTCAGGAGCGGGTCTGCTGAGGCCGGCTGGGAGAGAGCATGCTGTCCATCAGGCTTCCGTGCAGCGCCACTAGGCGACCCAGAGGCCATGCTGCACCCCGGCCCATGGTGTCTAGCCACACTTACCACATCTCTGCGTGTGGACTCGGGCACTGTGACTCAGGCAGAGGGGGGCAAGTGGGGGCCCAGGAGCCCAGGTGCTGCCTAGGGCCCAGAGGTCAGCTGGGACCTGCCCTTCCATGCCAGACACTCACGCGTCAATCTCCAGCCAGGCCCAGGGACCTTACCCGCGCATGAATTTTGTGCACCGGACCTCTAGACTAATATATATAAGGCCAGTGGCCGGAACACCAGAACACCAGAACGACCAAATAACTGGTCACCAGGAGGTGCACTGATGGGTCCTGCGGTGGAGGCGGGAGGGACTCTGGGTCTCATGGCGCCAGCGGCAGGACTCTGGGTCCCATGCCGTGGATTTCATGTGCTGGGGCTCTAGTTAAATACAAAAGGAGACTGTATATGGGAAGACTATATCTCACAGAGAAAATAAAATGAGCAGATACATGGCATAACTGGAAAGATCACATGGATTTTAGTATAAACAGAGACAGGAGACTGGAGGGTAACAGAGGCTGGATTTAAAATAAAAACACACCTCACCTGCAGGAAAGGAGAGGGATTGGAAAGGGACTCAACAAAGTGTGATTCCTACGTGGCCTTTGCTCTCTTCCATATTATATAATCCCCCAGATTTTTGTCCTCAGTTTGGTGAACATCTCTGCCTGACACAAAATTGGAAAAGTGGCATTACTGTATGCCACAAAGGACAGGTTGAAAAAAAAAAAGAAGAGTGAGAGTCTTGATCAGGGCAGGCCAGTGTCTGATTTGGGAATGTGATGTAGAAACAGCACTGACCTAGGCCTTTTCTTTCTCCCCCATAGAATGATCCCCAAGAATTTCCCCTAGTAAATGGTTATTGGAGACTATTTTGCCTGAAACCAACATAGGTTCAGGAGCATATTAGTATGCAAATTTCCTAGAAAATTTTTAAAAGTTGGGTGAATACAATAGATTTTGTTGCACCCTTTGCCCATTTCAAACATGAGATGGCAAAGAGACCTATACTATCCATTTTGGGGGGAAAAACATTATTAGCCGATCACTTCTATGGAAAAATTAACTTCTCTGAGCCCTGCTGATATGTCATTTTCAGCTTCCCATGTGTTTGCCTTGTTCTGGCCTCATCTATCTTGGGATGTATAGTACTCAAGCGTCCCCCTCAAAGGCAGTGACACAGGACACAGATGGAGACACAAAAATGAACATGGCCTGTACATCTCTTGTCCCTAACCCACCTGCCAGAAAGCCCAGATCATGTTTTTGTTTTTTTTTAAAAAATCCTTAGTCAGGAAAATGTAACAGCAAAATAGTGATTGAGAGGATAAGGAATGCATGGCTTTTTTGGGGAGATCTGGGTCCTTCATTCTGTCTTTCTCCACAACTCATTAGAGAACTTAATTGAACCACTTCCCTGTCACACTCTCCCCTGTCTGTGAAATAAGGAAAATTATGGCTGCCCTTTCCTTTGCCCTTTGATAACTTCACAGGGTGTTCAGGGATGTTATTAAGATTAATAAGCCAAATGCTTGTACAGTACTTTAAGTTCCCCACAGGGAGAGAGCAGCAAATTAAAATCCATTGCGCTGAGAGCGGGCGGGGCCAGAAACCAGCGCCTCAGCAATCCTGAGCTCTGGCTCTTTTGTGAATGGTCGAGTGGGGCCTTTCCCTGAGCCCAGCTCTGGCCCATGGAGGATGGGACATCACCCCTATCCCAGCATCCCTTACTAGGTCAACCCCAGAATTTAATCTAATTGACCAGAGCTTGAAGTATTCAATGAACTTTTTTCTTTTTTTTAATCCTCACCCGAGGATATTTTTCCATTGATTTTTAGAGAGAGTGAAAGAGACAGGGAAACAGAGAGAAATATCAATGTGAGAGAAACACATTGATTGGTTGCCTCCTGCACACACCCTGACAAGCACCTGGGCTGGAGAGGAGCCTGCAACCAAGGTATGTGCCCTTGGCTGAGATAGAATCTGGGACCCTTTGGTCTGCAGGCCGAGGTCTATCCACTGAGCCAAACCATCTAGGGCCAATGAACATTTTTAACTGGGGAAGGGTATACATGAGGTAGACTGAGTAATACTCCCCAAAATATGTCCACAGCCTAAGCCTGGGAACCTCTGAATATGTGATCTCATACGGTGAAAGGGACCTTGCAGATGTGACTAAGTTAAGGACATTGAGGTGGCAAGAGCACTCTGGACTATTTGGGCGATCTCAATGTCTTCACAAAGGCACTTACTTATAAGAGGGAGAGGCAGCCAAAACCGGTTTGGCTCAGTGGATAGAGCGTCGGCCTGCGGACTGAAGGGTCCCAGGTTCGATTCCGGTCAAGGGCATGTACCTGGGTTGCAGGCACATCCCCGGTAGGAGATGTGCAGGAGGCAGCTGATCGATGTTTCTCTCTCATCGATGTTTCTAACTCTCTATCTCTCTCCCTTCCTCTCTGTAAAAAATCAATAAAATATATTTAAAAAAAAAAAGAGGGAGAGGCAGTTAGTAGTAAAAGATGTGATGATGGAGTCAATGGTTTGGAATGATACCAGCATCACTGGGCCAAGGAGGGCAGGCAGCCTCTATTCGCTGAAAAAAGACAAGGAAACAGAAAGGACACAGCACTGATGTCACCTGATGTAGACTTCTGAGCTCCAGAACTGTAAGACAGCAGAAGTGCTTTGTTGCCAGCTGCTAAATTTGTTGTAATTTATTATAGCAATAGTGGGAAACTGTCACTGTAGATATGGTGCAGTGTGTTGAATGGTGACCCTCAAAAATATATGTACACATCCTAACCCTCCAAAGGTGTAAATAAATATGAATTTATTTGTTGAGGGGCTCTTTGCAATGCAATGGAGTTAAGGGTCTGAAGAAGAGGATAGCCAGGTGGGACCGGATTTCAATGATAACTGTCTTTATAAGAGAAAGGAGACACAGAGAAGTGGAGAAGGGTATGAAGATGGAAGCAGAGATTGGAATTATGCAGGCCAGCCAACGAATGCCTGAAGCCACTAACAACTGCAAGAGTCCAGGAAGGATCCTCTCCTAGAGCTTTCCGAGGGTGCATAGCCCTGCCGACACCTTAGTGTTGGACTTTTGGCCTCCAGGACTACGAGGTAATGCATTTTTGTTGTAGTGGCATTGAAAGATATGTATGGCTTCACAGAAACAGGTGTGTAGGTCTGATCCAGCTTTGATCGATGCAGAATAAAAGAGAAAGCAGGAACAGCTCTACCTGTCTCTTTTTGGAAGGGACTCCTATTTATATACTACTTTCCTAAACTTGGTCATCTAACTGCTATCAGTTGCCAATCTGAATGAAATGGGGATGTTTAAACAAATAAACTGGGTGAAAAAACTATTGGTTGGGTATCTAGAAAATGTCCAACACATTCCCCCTTTGCAGAATTCTGTGTTGAGAGTATCTGTCAGCTACTGGATGAGGAGTACATGCCATTAACCTTCCTGAGGGTCAGTGATTCCTGGTAAGATGGGGAGAGAAATGGATCATGACCATCCATAGAGTAATGGCTAAGTAAGAATATGGGAATTATTGGCAAACTATAAAATGAGCAAGAATTAAATTTCCCTTATGATGATAATTCTTCAAGTAAGTTAGCATTAGAAAAGTTTGCTTGCCAAAAAAATAGCACTTACATGTCAATAATGGCTTCTAAAATGTTATGGCAACTGCATGATTAATTGACATCTACCACAGCCAAGAACCCATTTGTTAGCTAGCCCTGGGAATGAACAAAGCCTGGCACAGGAAGTAGTAGAGCCATTCCTCCCATCCCAAGGTACAGGTGGAGTCCATATCTGCCAGCTTCCTTTGCAGTGATGTGCACCATCTGCTGAGTATAAGTAAAGCCTGGCACAGGGAGTAGTAGAGCCATTCCTCCCATCCCAGGTACAGGTGGAGTCTATATCTACCAGTTTCCTTTGCAGTGATGTGCACCATCTTCCTGAGTATAAATGATAGATGCCACTCAGAAGCCTGACCTTCAATTTCCTACATGATATTTCATGCTCTTTCACTATCTACAGTTTGAACAGAGAGAATAGCCCCCATAGCATACAAAGAAACAGGATAAAAGAACTTGGCTTTTCAAAAATAATTTCCTATATTTTTAAATAGTTTTCATTGATTTCAGAGAGGAAGGGAGAGGGAGAGAGGGATAGAAACATCAATGATGAGAGGGAATCATTGATGAGCTGCCTCCTGCACACCCCACACTGTAGTTAAGGGTCTGAAGAAGAGGTCATCCTGGATTACCCAGGTGGGTACTGACTCCAATGATAACTGTCTTTATAAGAGATAGAAGACACGGGACTTTATAAGAAATAGAAGACACATGTGCCCTGACCTGGACTCGAATCATGACCTCCTGTTTCATAGATTGATGCTCAACCACTGAGCCATGCCGGCCGGTCTAATTTCCCATCTTTAATTTACTTTTAATAGAATCTATTGGGGTGACATTGGCTAGTGAAATTATATAGGTTTCAATTCTACAGTGCATCATCTATATATTGTGTTGTGTGTTTACAACACCAAGTCAGGTTGTCTTCAATCACTATCCCCCCTTACGCTCTTCTACCTCCCCCAGTCCTCTTCCCTCTGGCAATCACCATACTATTGTCTGTGTCCAGGAGTATTTCTGATTTTTCTTTGCTGACTCCCTTTACCCTTCTCACCCAGCCCCCAACCCTTCTGCCTCCTGAAAGCTGTCAGTCTGTTCTTTGTATGCATAAATCTGTCTCCACTTTGTTAATTTATTTTGTTCATTAGATTCCACATATAAGTGAAATCATATGGCACTTGTCTTTCTCTGACTGGCCTATTACCATAATACTCTCCAGGTCCATCCATGCTACTGCAAAAGGTAATATTTCCTTCTTTTTATAGCTGAGTAATATTCCATTGTGTAAATGTCCCAGCTTTTTAAAAAATATTCTTTTTCTACTCTCCTTCTGGGATTCCAATTATATGAATTTTGTCATCTTTTAATATTGTCCCACAATTCCCCGAGGCTCTGTTCATTATTTCTCAGTTTATGTTCTTTGTTTTTTTTTCTTTATTGATTAAGGTATTGCACATGTGTCCTTATCCCCCCCCCATTGCCCATCCACCCCCCCACTCATGCCCTCACCGAACTCCCACCCCCCATGTCTGTGTTCATTGGTTGGGCTTATATGCATGCATACAAGTCCTTTGTTTGATCTCTCCCCCTTACCCCTACCCTTCCGTACCTTCCCGCTGAGGTTTGACAGTCTGATCAATGTTTCTCTGTCTCTGTATCTATTTTTGTTCATCAGTTTATCTTGTTCATTATATTCCACAAATGAGTGAGATCATATGATATTTATCTCTCTCTGACTGGCTTATCTTGCTTAGCATAACGCTCTCCAGTTCCATCCCTGCTGTTGCAAATGGTAAGAATTCCTTCTTTTTTACCACAGCATAGTATTTCATTGTGTAGATGCATCATAGTTTTTTAATCCACTCACCTGCTGATGGGCACTTAGGCTGTTTCCAAATCTTAGTTATGGTAAATTATGCTGCTATGAACATAGGGGTGCATATATCCTTTCTTGTCCCACTCATCTACTGATGGATACTTGGGCTGCTTCCAAATCTTAGCCATTGTAAATAATGCTGCAATGAACATACGGGCACATATATCATTTCAAAGTAGTGTTTTGGATTTCTTACTATAAATGTGAAGAAATGGAATTGCTAGATCATAAGGCAGTTTCATTTTTAGTTTCTTAAATACTCCATACTGCTTTCCACAGTGGCTGCACCAATCTGCATTCCCACTAACAATACATGAGGGTTCCTTTTTCTCCAATTCCTCCCCCAGCAAATAACCTGAATAGATGCTTCTTCAGAGAGTAAATTCAGATGGCCAATAATCATATGAGGGGATGCTAAACATCACTAATCACCAGAGAGATGCAAATTAAAACCACAATGAGATATCACCTCACACCTGTCAGAATAGCTATCATCAATAAATCAACGAAAAGAGCTTGGCTTTTTAAAATGACTGCAGAAAACTGAATGCTTAAGAAGCTATACACACTGTGATGTGACAGATAAACTGCTATTGTGCAAAAAAATTGTTTGATATTTAAGAGTCTTTGCCATTGCAGTTGGCTTTGTCTGACCAATACACATGGGTGTCCCAGAGATGGGCAGTGGTTGCCACCCAGGGTGCAGGAAAAAGGGGGATGTTAAGACTTTTAAAACAGCAATAATAAAACTCAGTCTGATTTTTATTATTACCATACACTGACAAATGTAAAGGATATACATGATAAAATGTTACTTCCCATGTGATGGAAGGGCATTGTGCGTGCATGAGCGAGTGGAGTGTAGGAGACAAAGATAGCTCTCTATTCCCATTGCATCCTGCTTTGTACATGACTGCAACGGGGGAAAAACAGAACAAAACAAAACAAAACAAAACAACACAACACCAGGCTTGTGGACAGAATATATGGCTCTAAGTTTCCTCTCTGCCACTTGGAAATGGGGTTCTCTAATACTTCTGAATTCATTAAATCTTCTGAGGATCAGATGGGCCAATATTTGTGAAGAAAATAATAAATTATCATAAAATGAATACTGGTTTTGTTATAACTTTATTTTAAAAATTATTTTGATTCCCCAGGCACAAGGTTTCCATTTTTAGATGTGTGATTAGTCTACTTTATTGAGTAAACTCTCTCTTTTTCTTTTCTTTTTAAAAGATATTTTAATTGATTACAGAGAGGAAGGGATAGGGGGAGAGAGATAGAAACATCAATGATGAGAGAGAATCATTGATTGGCTGCCTCCTGCATGCCCCAAACAGGATGGAGCCTGCAATCCATGCATATGCCCTGACCAGGAATCAAACCATAACCTCCTGGTTCATAGGTCAACGCTCAACCACAGAGCCATGCTGGTTGGACAAACTCCCTATTTTTTTATACATCCATTTCATAACTCCAGATACACTTATACCAGTGATGGCGAACCTATGACACGCGTGTCGGAGGTGACACATGAACTCATTTTTTTGATTGATTTTTCTTTATTAGATGGCATTTAAATATATAAAAAATAAATATCAAAAAATATAAGTCTTTGTTTTACTATGGTTGAAAATATCAAAAAACTTCTATATGTGACACGGCACCAGAGTTAAGTTAGGGTTTTTCAAAATGCTGACACGCCGAACTCAAAAGGTTCGCCATCACTGACTTTTACGGATAGATAGTAACAAGCAGACATAAATGACCAAAATGCTCCTTATGAACAAATATTGCCTTCTGGAAATACCATACTCTTTGTGGGGAGGTGCCTTTTACATTTCTTTAAATTATGCCCGAAGTAACGACAATTAAAAGAAAATATTTCTAATGCTCTATTTTCCTCTTTTGTCTTTCTTTCCTCCATCCATTCTGCAGAGAATGTCCCTTAAACATGTGCTGCACTCAGTCCTGTTGTCCGGATGAAGAGGGCATGCTTCCTGCTGTCACGAGAGTCTGCAGAGGCATCATCTACACAAAAAAAAGCGCTTGAGGTAAGTGTGGACAGGTGCTGCAGCAGATGTGTGGATTTTATAAAGCAGTATGTATGCATCCACTCTCACCTGAAAACTGAAATGTGATTGCTAACTTTTGACTTTGCCAAATACATTGTGGAAATCCAATCACTATTGCATTTTCATGAACTATGAAACAATTTAACAGCAGATGTGTAAGAAGAACACAGAATAAAGTCAGATTCCTAAGTTCACATATGGGGTTTTATTTTTTAAAATCTCAGTTTTTCTTATTTTACTACAGACTCTTGAACTTTTTATTTTAGAGTATAGGCCCCGGTCTTCAGATCTTCATGGCAAAATGGAGCCCTGGGGTGAGGGCTACAAAGGGGCTGTGTCTAAGGAGGATCCCCTCCTGTCAGAGGATTCTCTATGACTGTTGACCCCTAAGGTTGTGGCTCTGAGGAAGGGGAGTGAATTCTAGGAAGGTCAGGGTGGAGTGTGGAGACGAGCAGCAAACTCTATTCACTGGATATTGTCCAAAGGCTGACCACTAAAAGCTGAAAATGTATTTACCACTGGGAAGAGGATCGGGTAGCTGGAGGTGGCCTTCCAAGCAGAGGGAAGCCACGTGGGCTAAGGCAGGGAGACACACAATAGTACAACACTGAGGTCGCTCATTGTGAGCTAAACATGGTGGGTGAGGGGCTGGAGGTTGAGGGTTGCAGTAGAGGAAAGTGACTAGAAAAGGCACCTGTCATCATCCACTTCCTGTATTATTTCAAAATAATGCTTGCCATTAAATTAGAATAGACTATTATGACATGTGAGATAGTGGAATTGCCATTTGTTATGAGAGTAACACCTTTTAACTAATTACAATTTCAATACCAATTGTAGTGTGAACCACTAAAGAACAGTACATTCTAAGCATTCTCATTATGAATTGTGATGAGATGGCCTTTTCTATCATAAGCCATAGTGAAGAGAAAGAAAAAAAATTATAGGAATAAAAAGAGGGCTATTAAACCACTTTTATGATGCAATTTGTCTTTGGAAAGGGACAGGTACATTCTGAATATTAAGGCAGAGCATTAGCGGGACTTAGCAAGTTAGTAGCTGGCCTCGGTAGAGAACTGCCTCTGCTATTATTGTTGTTATTCTAAGATATCTGGATTAACAATAGAGAAAGAGCAAGTCATGACCCATGGTCCAGATCAGCTCTTGATCCTCCATCATCCTGAACTGAAGCTCCTACTGTACCTTCCTCAGCAGTAGAAATCCTAAAAGTGGCAAAAGACCTATTTAGGAGGCTTAAGACTTAGAAGACCATAAAAAGGAGGCAAGGTGAAGGGCCCCAGGACAAAGAGAAGCAGAGATCAGGGGAAGCAGTTAATTTAAAAGGTGGCTGGAAGTTAGACCTTGGTGAAGGAATATCTTTATGGGGCCATGCAGAGTCATGGCCAAAACTTTCTGCTTCTGTGGGTATTATACTTCACCCAGCACATCTGGCTTCTTTAAATCTCTCATAAAGAAGGGATATGCCACTTTTAAAATGGAAGGAAAAGCAAGTGAAAGACTGAAAGTTCTTTGGGTTTTTCTGAGTGTCTGCTGGAGAACAAAAAATAAAAAATAAATAAAAAGGAAAACCAGTCAAATTGCCATCACCACTACAAACAATGATGTATTTGAAATAGCTCAGCAATAAAAATGAAGAAGCTACAGTTCTTTTATTCAAATGAGTTGAAAGCTTATCCTATATAATAAAGAGGCAATATGCAAATTAACCCTCATGCCCTCACAAAATGGATGCCTACAACCAGGCCCCCAGGGGGCTTAGTGAGGGAAGACCAAATGACTGAACAAGCAGGCTGTGTGGGGTGACCAGGCTGGTGGGGGGGCCATGAGGAGCAACCAGGCCAGCAGGGGGGGCAGTAAGAGGTGAACAGGCAAGCAGAGGGGGGCAGTTGGGCGTGACCAGGCCAGCAGGGGGGGGCAGTAAAGGGTGACCAGGCTGGCGGGGGGGGGGAGGGCAGTTAGGGGCAAACAGGCAGGTAGGCAGGTGAGCGATTAGGAGCCAGAAGTCCAGGATTGTGAAAGGGATGTCCGACTGCCAGTTTAGGCCCAAACCCAGGCTTAAACCAGCAGTTGGACATCCCCCAAGGGGTCCCGGATTGGAGAGGGTGCAGGCTGGGCTGAGCAGACCCATTTGGGCCTCTAGTATCTACATAAAAACCCACACATAAATGTTTATAGCAGCTGTGTTCATAATTGCCAGAACTTGATAGCAACCAAGATGCCCTTCAGTAGGTGAATGGATAAATAAACTAGTACATTCAGACAATGGAATATTAGTGGGTGCTAAAAGGAAATGAGCTATCAAACCATGAAAGGACATAAAGGAACCTTAAATGACTATTACTAAATGAAAAAAGCCAATTTGAAAAGGCTACACTCTGTATGATTCTAATTACATGACATTGTGGAAAAGGCAAAACTATGAAGACAAAAAAAGATCAGAAGTTAAAGGGAAAGAAGAAGGATGAATTGGCAAAGCATAGTAGATATGATGGCAGTGAAACTGTCCTATATAACATTGGAATGGTGTATACAAGTCATTATATGTTTGTCAACATCAAGAATGAACTTTAAGGTAAACTATAAACTTTGAGTGATAATAATGGGTCATTGTCTGTCATTGTAACAATGGCACCACTCCATTGAGGGATGTTCATAATAGGGGAGGCTGTGCATCTATAGAGGGAGGACTAAATGGGGATTCTCTGTCTATTTTATGCAGTTTTGCTCTGAACCTAAATCTTCTCTTAAAAAATAAAATCTATTAAAAATAAGAAGGTAAGGCTGAGAATAATGTTCACTTAATCAGTAAAACTGACTCCCATTAGTCTCCCACAATTCTCTTATGGATTACTAGATCAATAAACACATCTATACTGTATGCTATGTGACATGCTTTATAAGTACAATGGCACAGATAAAAGAAAGAACATCCCTATCCTTAAGAAGATGCTGTGTATTGACTTGTATAAGTCATGACATTGGACTAATGAGAAGCTGAATGGATAGCTGGAGAATGAATTCAATGAAGAAATTACCAATCCCTAGAGATACAAAGAATCAACTCTTTCTAGGTGATGTTGACTAAACAGCAGCAACAACTGATTTCCAATGAAGACATTCAGGGAGTTTGTGTAGGGTTCTTCATAGAAGAATAGTTGGTTTCAGGTAACTCAAAGTGGCTTCTAGGCATATGAACTACAGATCTCAAAGCGTGTTCAGACTTGGGAAAAATGGAGTACTCATCAATACCCAGAGAAATTACCAATTGTTCAAGTTTCAGTTTCTGACTCTTCAAGGTGGGAAAATGTGTCTATAAGCTTGGTAAAGATTCTCTAAATAATAGATGTGAGTTTTCTATTAATTTAACATTTTGCTTATATGTTCTTTATCATGAGTAGACATATATTCATGGACTTTATTTGAACTGAGGAGCATGAAATACATTTAAAATTAGGCTTACCAGGCAGAAGAAAACATCAAATCAATAAAAAAAGTAACTATTTGTTTTGGTATCATTTTTCTTAGTGGTGTCTGAGCCCCAATACAAAGTAGGAGAGGGGTTTGAGTATATTTCTGAAATGGTTGGGCTCAAATTTACAAAATGGTATAAGAACCTTGGAATAATCTATTGGAATTATAATCTAATTTATCTTGTAACTTTTGTACAGATCAATCAAATTTGCTCTCAGACTGCTGGAGCCCTGCATTTCTTATTCAGAGGCCTTGCTTGACCCCAGCACAGAGAACAGAAGAGTGCCCTGGAATAGCTCTCATCCCCAAGGCCCCAGGATAAAACACAGACCGCAATGCGAGTGCTAAGCTGACTGGCTCTGTAACGTAAAACAGACTTGCTTCTGTTGGGCCTTTGTAAACTCTCCCTTCTTCCCTTAACACCCCAGAGAATTAAACATCTAATACCAGTGAAAACAAAGGAGATACCTTGGGAATGAACTTAAATATCTGCACACCCTACTCACTGTGACTCAAATACAACATAAATTTCAATATTTGAAAGTAACTCACTAATGTCTTTCCTATACAACCCTCTTTAAGAGACCGTTATGACAAATGCATACTTAAGACATCTAATTATTTATAATAACTTTGAATTGCAAATAAATATGAAGAAATCCACTTAAGATATCTAGCATTTCTGACTCTTTGATATAGGATAATATGCAACTCTCTCTCCTGTTGCTCTTTTCTTTTAATACTTAATTGCAAAATCACGGAAATTAATAGCCAATATACAAAGATGTATGCAAATGTACATGTGTGTATGTGTGTGAATGTGTATATATACACATGTGTGTACATTTATGCATGCCACATCGGAGATTTAGGTCAATGTGTTGATTTTAAGTTATGGCATTTGCTTTAAAAATTGGTTTCTGTTTGAGGAGTAAATCTCTGGGAATACACTTTATAATATTAATAAGCTCAGATAATTTGAGGTCTCAAGCAATTCTGATGGAACTAGGCCACATATTATTCAGGCTTCTATTTTTATACTATATACCAGTAAACCAGGGTTTCGAGAAAATCAAGTTCAGAGAAAATGACAAAATGCTTCTTCATTCTGTGAGACATTTGAAATGTTAGGATTTGATTTTACCCACATTCCTTTTCCTTTATACATGGGACTTTTGTTTTCCTTGTGAGGACTTCATCAATAGTTTGGGGCCTTCAGAACCATTGAAAGACTCCAACTGTCTTCTGTCTTCCCCACCCTACTCCCCTCTTTAAACTCAGCACTGCAGCCAAACAGACCTGATTTGGTTCTACTTGCATTTTCCAGTGGACACAGGTAGGACTGACCATCCCGTATCCCACCTGAAATGATGTGAAACTGGGCCTCGCTGGCCTTCTGTTTCCTCATTTATAAAATGCTAATAACAAGCCCTGCCTTGCAGGCTGATCAGGATACTTAATATTTAGAAAACGCCTTGTATACAGAAGGCACTCAAAAGACATCCGTTATAATTCTGCTATTAATACCTTCTAATTTCATACTGTGAGCTACTTGGGAGCAAACAATATCTCATTAATCTTAAGTCTCCTGGGCCAGAAACGTTTCTGTTACATAAGAAGTACATGTTATATTTGAGGAACTGAATAAAGTTGTCTTCCGTCAATCTGAGTCACTTTATTCCTTTCTCATCACTCTTCATTGCCTTTACATATTCCACCTATCTTGGCAAGTCCATTTATAGTCTTTATTTTTATAAGCCTCTCATGCATTGGACCCTCCTTATCTTCTATGCAGCAGGAATTAATTTCCATTTTGTGTAGTTTTCTGATGTAGCTCATCCTTCACTGTTTTGCATAGGTTGTTCCCTCTGCTATAATGGTCTCTCATATAGAGTAAACATTTAGTTTAGTAAGTATTTATTGAGCACCTACTATCTGGCAGCTATTTTGCAAGATACTGTGAAGTACCAAACCAGGTATGGCCCCTCCCTTGATGGAATCATCTCCTCTTTCAAGGAAGTTCTAGTGCTTCCTCAGAAGTGCTGTGAGGTGGGGCAGTGGGAAAAATATTTCATTGCCGGCATTGTTCAGACTTGCTGTCTCAGGACAAATAGTCATTACTTTCAGTATATTTTATTTTTATGGTAAAGTATCTATAGGCAATGCACCACCTTATCACCTGCACCCAGGGTAGAAAAGTCTCCTTGGCACCCCCAGTAATAGTAAAAAGGACATATTGACAAAGTAGCTTAAAGCATGAGGGGACATATGTCATCTTTGAGCATAATGGCCAGAAGATAGGCTGGAAGTCAATTAGTATTCATCGTGAAAAGCTTTAAATGGCATCTTACTTTTAGACTTTTCACCTAAAAGCCAGGCTACTAGGAGACAGGAGAATCCCCAACATTCTTCCAGAATCAGGAACCAAAACCCTGACTCTTATCTCCTAGAGCAGCGGTTCTCAACCTGTGGGTCTCGACCCCTTTGGTGGTCGAACGACCCTTTCATAAGGGTCTCCTACGACCATCCTGCATATCAGATATGTACATTACGATTCATAACAGTAGCAACATTACAGTTATGAAGTAGCAATAAAAATAATTTTATGGTTGGGTCACAACATGAGGAATTATATTTAAAGGACCAGAAGGCTGAGAACCACTGAGAGGGATTTATGGACAATGGCACGGGGCTCAAGAGGAAGCAAACGCTTTAAAGTATTAAGAGAATTAGATGGATGTAGAAGGTGAAAAAATAAGATTGTTAGCCAGGAACACCCCCCCCCCCCTCCAAGGGTGAGAGTCGCCAAACCTTGAGCAAAACTACTAAAAACTATAGGAGTTTGAGATGCAAATTCGAGTTGACAAAAATCCTCTCCTGAAACTGTATTATCTTACGAGCTTTAAGTGTTTTGGAGCATGCTACATGGACTTGAAAGAAAAGTCTGATGGTATGTACGCTTGGAGAATATCTTACCAGCTACCACTAGGACTGTGAAATCTGGAATATGCCAAAAAGAGTTCAATGATGAGATTACATATATATACCTACCACAGTTAACTAACAAAAAATTACTTTCTCACCATCATCTTTCCTCCTTCTCTCTGTTTGTTGCTGAATTGAGTCTATCTGCTTTTTTGCCTGGTTCTGGAACAAAAGCAAAGGGCCATGTCTCCCTCAGGGTTCATGTTGATTGTTTCCAGAAACTCTGGGAATCTTTGCTGACATATCTACATCCCACTTCTAATGAGCAATGGAAGAGACAAGTTGATTTACCAAAGAGATTGTCATCTCAGGGGACATTGGGGAAAAGGTATCTCGTTGCACAAGTGAGCCATTTGCTTCTTTTACAATTTGCCACCCACTTTGCTGGTAAAGGTGGAGCAGCTGGTTGAAAATGATGGATGACTCTAAATGGGCAGCTACTGAAATCCTGCAACTTCGGTGGGTCACACTGAGCGGAAGATAGCCAGCTTTTCTGGCAACAGGAAAAATTGTCCTCATGTCACATTAGTGTTCCCAAGTGGCCCTGCACGCCTGTCAGATGCAAAAGCCAGGAACATTTCTCTTTCTTTGATTTCCTTTCTTATCTTCTCCCCAGATTTATTCCTCTGATGTCCTTTGAATTTAGGTATCTGTTATTCTTCACCTGAACCTTCAAGAGCCTTACCCACTGATGAGCAATCACCTAGCTGGGATTTAGCAGGCTTCATTTTATAGCTGCTTATATCATGAATGTCAGAAGTGTCTTGTTACCTGACATTGATAGAATTAGTATCTATTCTAGAATAATTTTGTAGTAGCAGGTAGTAATCTACAGTAAATGTTTGTGTTTAACCTCAGCTTCCCTGACAGGTGAATACTCTAATTTATCAAAATATTGTTTAAAAATACCTACTTCATCACATTTCATAGAAATTTTTTAAAAATCCATTTTTAAATTTATCTTATTGATTTCAGAGAGAAAGGGAGAGGGAGAAAGAGATAGAAACATCAATGATGAGAGAGAATCATCAACTGGCTGCCTCCTGCATGCCCCGCACTGGGGAATGAGCTGACAACCAAGGCATATGCCCTGACCGGAATCAAACCATGACCTCCTGGTTCATAGATCAAAGCTCAACCACTGAGCATGCCAGCCAGGCAAAAACAAATTCCTTTTTTAAGGAAAATAATCTGATATATAATTGAAAATATCTACTCAATAAGCTTTTGATTCCTCCCCACTGGCAGTTCCCCATATATTCCTCTTGGATGACTGGTTCTTTACATAACTGGTTAAATAAAGCAATCTACTCCTAGTGTTCACAGACTTATTCAGAAAATTCAGCATGTGATATTTACCACTGTTATATATGACTAGAGGCCTGATGCAAGAAATCGTGCAAGAGTAGGCCTTCCTTCCCCCTGCTGCCGTCACCGGCTTCCTCTGGCACCAGGGACCCAGGCTTCACTCTGGCCCCAGCTTCCTCCCAAAGGACGCCCGGAATGACATCGGTCTAATTAACATAATACGCTTTTATTATTATAGATGACAGCTTCTTGGAGTCAGGAAGACTCCAACCTCCAACCTCCAACCTCCAACAATTCTGAGAATATGAGCATGTACTTTATCTTAGTGTTTGTAAGTATCTTCATCTATAAAACTGAAAAGAAAACAAAACCTAGAAAACGATTGGTGTGAACATTAAATGACTTGTTATAATTTAGCCATTTTACCCAGATTCAACACAATGAGTTCAGCAATATATATGTCCTATCTCTTGATCTTCCTTTCCCTTTCCTACCCTGGTATGTGTCGCTTAAATGCTACATAAAGCAAAATTCCATCAAATGAAAACAATATCCACTGAAGCTGGAGAATGAGCCTTTTTGACATTCTTGTTAAAACTAGCAATTTCCTCTAAAAATTGTGCCACATGGCAAGAATAAAGCAGATGTTTCGCTGACCTCACCTTCACTCATGAGAAAATGATTATTTGTTCACCTGTTTTCTTCCAAAAGAAGTAAGTCTGAAAGCAGATTTCTAGCCGAAAGGTTTGAAATGAATCACTGCTTTTCCGATCTGTATATTAGTCCCCACTTTGAGCCATATCATGGATTTGGTTTGAGAGCTAGAAGGTATACTTACATCACCATGATAAGTGGTAATGGCTTGCATCACAAATACTCCCCACACTCCAAAATAACTGGAATCTTGACAAAGAAAACATAAGAAAAACAGTTGCTTTAATCAAACACGTCTTTTGCATTGCCTTTTACTAGTGAATTACTTCTCATTAGCTCTTATTATGTGATGCAGTAACCATGGCAAAGATCTCCCTATTTCATAGATGCCATAAAACACATGGTATCTGGGCAGCTGTGGTGCCATAGTTGTCAGATGTTTTTCTTCTCTAGCAAAGCTGATCAGATAACTACAAAGCAAATTTTAATTTCTGTTCTGTCCCAGGATTGTTGAACATTGGAATAATAGGAGATAAAACTTCAGAAAGCATCTTTTCATAGAACTTTCCATGATGAAAACGGTTCCTATCTTCACTGTTCAACAGATGAATGATTTGCCACTTGCAGCTCTGGAGAACATCAAGTGTGGTTAGTAAGACTGACCAAGATACCAAATTATAATATTTTACCACTGAGGGGATAAATAACTGAATAAAAATTAGGCTTTATAACCATAAAAACCAAGGTCTGAGGCTAGCTCAAGCACTTATTTAAACTTTGGCTACACTCAGTCAATTTCTCTGAAACTTAGTTTTTTTCATATATAAACATAAATATTATAATAAAACCTTCTTTATTGTGTTGTATTGAAAGTAAAATAAAGTGTAATATGCAATATACCTGGCAATACACTCAGCATAGTAGGTCTGCTATGTGTTGGCAAACCGTGGCCAATCTGTTTTTATAAATACAATTTTATTAGAACACAACCACATCCAGTTATTTAGGTATTGCCTGTGGCTGCATCATACTACAACAGCAGAGTTGAGTATGGTCTAAAAATCCTAAAATATTTTCTTTCTGGCCCTTTACAGAAAAGGTTTCTGACCTATAAGAGACACAAAGTAGTGGTTAGTTTTATTAGTCAACTAAAATTCATAATCAAAACAACTTGATTTTTATGGCAGGTCTTTGAGTGTTTGGGATCAAAGAATAGTAATTAGATATTATAAAATACTTACTATTTTGCTTTTTTAACTTACTGAGTTCTCAAAACGATGTTGTGAGTTAGCATCTATCAATATTTCCATTTACCAATGAGAAAAGTAAAGCACAGAAATATTTAATAATTTACCTACAATAGACACAACTAGTAAGCAGTATTGCTGGCATTTAAATTCAGGCACAGAATCCATGCTTTTACATATTTATCTTCAAAGTAAGTCATATAAAATTCTAAAGGATGCAGTCTTTATATCCAGGCAGCATGGGAAGAGATATATTTTGAGTTGGGGGACCTTTGATTAAGTTTAAGATTTATTTTGACCTGGCAATGCATAAATGATCCTGTAAGTATTTGAGAAAACTAGAGAAATGGAAAACTAACATGACTTTTGGGTTTTCTGAAAGTTCTGGAGAAGCAGAAAGTGGAGATTTTGCTAAAGGAATTCCTATGAATTTGAGAAAAACTAATGATTTGGATGAGTCAGTGTTGAGAGAGAGAGAGAGAGAGAGAGAGAGAGAGAGAGAGAGAGAGAGAGAGAGAGAGAGAGAGAGAGAGAGAGAGAGAGAGAGAGAGAGAGAGATTGATTTTTGTCCTTGGTGATAGCTAAGTATAGTGTAGTACTCTGTGTATCATTTACCTATATCATCCAAGCCCATTGAAGTTCCCATAACCTCCAAGTTGTTTAATAGATATCACAAATTCACAGATAAGCAAATGCCAAGATAAGCAAAAATGAGGAAAGAGGAACAGAAAGTGAGGGAGGAATGCAAGAGATATTTAAACATGTAGAACACTAAAAGTGTCCAAGTAGCATAGGGTTAAAAGAACAGACTATGTGGTTAAAGTCAGGTTTGAACCCCAAGATTATAAATGGCGCACTGGGTGACTTTCTATAAGTTGTTTAGTTTTTCTGTTCTTTATTTTCATTTTCTGTAAAAATGTGGATTATAATTGCACCTGCAACATGTGCTTACTAGGGAGATTAAAGCATGTGCTACTTTTGAAATTCTCGGCATACAGTAAAGAGTAAAAGAAAATGCTTATTGCTATGTTCTAGAGTAGACTGTCAATGCAGGAATTGACTTTTTCATTTCTGCATCTTCAGTGCCTAATGTACTATCTGGCACTTAATATATACTGGATAGGTGTTGATTAAATTAGAAAACTGCTGATCCTCACTTTCTCTTCTGAGTAGAAACATATCCCTTTCTCTTACCTAAACCCATCCTACCAACCTGTCAGTGGAAAATAGTCATTGTGTAGTAGATAACGTACTGGCAGTACTTGATCTCCTACTTTACAAGCTTAGCTTTAAAGCTGTTAAATTTAATTAACACTATGTGACATATCTATCTCAGAATAATTGTAGACATTCAATTAAAAGTGTAGAAGACTTTAGGGAGAAGATATTATGTGAGTGTAAAAGACTCCAGTATTCTTTGTTAGTACCTGTAACTATTCCTGATTTTACCTTCCTATAGTTCATCCTTCACCCAGTAAGGAGAATAACTTTTTTTTTTTAATCAAGATGAAAGCCACAATATGCCACTTACTCAATTCAAACCATTGAATCGCTTCTCAACAGGCTCAGATGAATCTGAAATGATCTTCATGGACTCCAGAACTGCCCCTCCAACTCAGTCTCCTCCCCACTCCCCAGCTCCCACTCCCTGCATTCTAGTTCCTTTGGTCTTCTGTCTGCTCGTAAGTGTGCCAAGAACACACCTAACTCAGGACATTTGAACATGCTATTCATTATGTCACAAATATTCTCTCCCACAACTCATTCTCTTAATCCCATGTTGGTGTCTGCTCAAATATTATTGCTTCTGAATGTCCTTCCCTAGCAACTTTTTTGCAAATTATTTTCCCTAATGCCCTTTCCACTTTTTTAAATTTTATATTATGAAGCACTAGCATTATATTGAATGACTATATTGCATAGTGGTAAGCACTTGTAACCAGTCTTTTCCAACTAAAATGTAAACTTTATAAAGCAAGGAATGTTTTCACTGAATTTTTTTGTAGTCTTAACCCCTAGAATAGTGTGTGACACATAATAAATGCATACTAAATACTGAGATGAATAAATAAATGAACTGTGACAGCATGGAAGTCTCCTGACCTGTTGTAATGAAAAGAATGCTATATTATAAATTAGGATCTCTGATTTCTAGTTCTAGTTCTGCTAGTTAAATATTATATTGGGCCACTGGATATTCACTAGTTTCTCACTTGCAAACTAAGAGTTGACTGGTACCTGAAGTTTTCAAATTCTGCACAAAAGAAACAATGTGGAAGAACTTGGTTGAACAAAGGAGATGTTTATGAGTTGGGCTTCAGAACGCAAACTCTGCTTCAGCTAAGAATTTTCTGTTCATGCCTGTTTTATAGATTGGTCACCCCTAGCAGCCAGTGTTAGTGTTTGAAAAGTAGATTTTATGGCTAAAGGGAAAGTACAATCTAGCCCTGATTTCTTAGTTTG
This sequence comes from Myotis nattereri, assembly GCF_964212035.1. Lineage (NCBI taxonomy): Eukaryota > Metazoa > Chordata > Mammalia > Chiroptera > Vespertilionidae > Myotis > Myotis nattereri. The sequence continues at coordinate 221,213,285 of NC_138075.1, forward strand.
TTGATTGGCTTAGAATGGATGTCTCTTCTTGGTCAACAAATGCATCATGATTCATTATAATAAAGCAAAATGTAACTATAAATATGATTGTCAACATAGTCTCAGCATTGGAAAAGTTAATTCAATACTATGTTTTCTCTTATGTCTTGGAATTTATTAGCTTTGGAAATTAGGAAGCAGAAAAAATAATTTTAAGCAATAAGTGTAGGTATAACATTAGTTTTGCTTAAGGGTTTTTAGGATGAAAAGGGAGACAAGTATGAGGGATAAATCAGAGGAAGTGTTATTTCAAATACACATATTAACCATTTTTAATTTCCATAAATCATAAGACAGTCTAAGTATATTAGAGCTTAATCTGGAATCCAGAAAATAGACCAACAATTGCTGCATTTTAATAGCACATGTGTGAATAATCCTTTGCTGAACTGAGATAATATTTTCAGCATCAATTTCTTTGGCTTTTCTACAAAAGTTTTATAAAATGTAAATTAAAATAATCACCTACCCTTAACTACATGCTCTGGGTAGCTCTCAACTTTATCTTAGGTAACTTTAAATAAATTTACTAGACTTTCTGTAGGGAGGTTAGATAACTCCGCTGCTACAAAATGCTCCATTGAAGTGGAGAGAGTGGCTTAGTTGGTATAGTATTGTGAAACTTGGACAGAATGCTTACTTGCAAGTCCTCCTTTATTATTTTTATATAAACCTGGCTTGGAAACACACTGTGATAGGTTGACTTAGTCCTCCAAAATCTCCTTCAGTCTTAAATCTTCAGCATGCAGGTCCAAGAATTTCAAATTAGGGTCCTTGGATATTTGTCCACTTTTGTATCCAAAGCATGTGGAGAGTGGGAGAGGGAACAACTCTGTTTTTTTGTTTTGTTTTGTTTTGTTTTGTTTTGTTTTGTTTTGTTTTAAGGAGACATAGAAATAATTGAGTTGAAGTCTCAGCTGTTCATGTCCTAAGGAAGTGATAGCTCTGGCAGCTCTGTTCTTGGAGATAAGGTAAACTGACAATAATGTCACTTTGCTTCCCACACACTATTCTGACCTATTTGCTTTCACCAGTCTTCATTTGCCGTCAACAAATTTGCAGTGACAACACGCACACACAGATGAAGGCCGTTCTGTTTGACACAGGCCAGAACAATGTGTTGGCTCCTTAGCAGCAGCATGGTAATGATTCCTGACAGGGGTACCCTTCAATTAGTCCCCAAAAGGTGGGCCCTGGGGAGGTAAATTCACTGAAAGCCTTTAAAAAAATAGGTGGTGGCTGGAACCGAAAAAAAAAAATAAATAAATAAACCGATTGGTAATCTAAGTGGGTTGAAACCCTTCTCCAAAGCAAAGGAAGGGCCTGCATCCATCATGCAATGACATTATAAATTTGTATGCTTTGCAAGGCAATGACATGAAAAATTGGACTGAACAAGCCACAGATGCACAATTTGTCAGCCTCAAAGAAAAGGTTAATTCAAGTTAAATATTGACATGTCAGCAATAAGGATTATGCCAATTATAAATTTACACCAACACCGGCTGCACTTTAATGACGGTGACCCTGACAGGTCAACATAGGGTAGAAGAATGAAAACCGAAGAGAACATGATAGAAATGCACACACTTGGACTTTTTAATATCTCAGCTCTTTTTTCACCATTATTTTACACTTATATAAATAGAAAGGGGTTTGTTATTAGAAATTGTCTCACATGATTTGGGAAGCTGACAAGTCCCAGGATCTCCATGGTGAGTCAGCAAGGTTGAAACCCAGGAGAGCTGATGGTGTAGTTTCAGTTCAAGCTCAAAGGCCTGAGAACCAGGAGAGTGGATGATGTTACAGTTCCACTCTGAGACTGACAGGCTAGAGCCCCAGGAAGAGCTGATATTAGAGTCCAAAGGCAGGAAGAAACACTGATGTCCCATTTCAAAGGCACTCAGGCAGGAAGACATCTCTTTTACTCAGAGGGTTGGCCAGGCTTCTTGTTCTATTTGTGTTCAACTGATTGGATGAGGCCATCCCACATTGAGGAATGAAATCTGTTTTACATGGTCTCTTGATTTAAATGTTAATATTATTTTAAAAGAATGCCATTCATGTTTTGATTGGTATTGCATTGGACCTATAAGTTGCTCTGAGTAGTATGGATATAATCCAAAAAACCCTCACAGAGACACCCAAAACAACATTTAGCCAAATATCAGACTGCCTGGTGGCCCAGTAAAATGACACATAAAATTAACCATCATAACTCGCAGATTCTTTTGTGAGTAAATACTAGCATCTAACAATTGTCAAACATGTCCTAAGTATCCAGCACTGTGCTAAACACTTTACCTTTAAGCTTTTGTAAAAAGCATAAGACAATCCTATGAAGCTATTAGCATTTGCATTGGTTCCATTTGCCAAATGAGAGGTTAAGTATTTTCCCCAAGGTCACAGACCTAGTAAATGAAGGGTCCTGGATTAAAACCCTAGATTGGAACTCATAGTATTAACCACTGTACCATATTGATGTTCTCAATAATTTGTATTCAAACTACTTAGTGAGAAACTTCTATATAATGTTATAAGTGATGACATCTTCATTTCATAATAATATTTTCCTACTTGTGCACCTTCTTCCTATGGAGCATTTCATGAACTATGTAAAAGATATTTATTGAAATGTAACAAAAATTCATCAAAACAGTTACCTAGGAGGAAAAGGAAAATATTAATGACCCAGCATAACTAAATTTAAAATTAAGTTATGATTATTATTTGAAATAAGCCTATTTTATTAAATAAGGAACTTGATGCATGTTGTGTAATTTTGAATCTTTGATACAATATCAGCAGTAGGCACTGTGAGACAACCATTACACATGTCACATGGGTGTGATTACCTTTATTTTACTAAAGTTGACTGGTTTAAGCAAAATTATATATCTACCAGAGGCCCGGTGCACGAATTCATGCACCAGTGGGATCTCTTAGTCTGGCCTGAGGGATTGGGCCCAAACTGGCTCTCTGACATCCCCCAAGGGGTCCCAGACTGCAAGAGGGTGCAGGCCAGGCCAAGGGACCCCACCGGTGCACTATTGGTACCAGGGAGGAATGCTGGAGGTTGGCCAGCTGGGGAGGGACCACAGGAGGGCTCCAGGGCATGTCTAGCCCATCTCGCTCAGTGTTGATTGGCTGGACCCCAGCATCAAGCTAACCTACCAGGTGGATCTTCTGACCCCACCAGTGCATGTCATAGAAGGTGGTTGAGCAGCCTTAGCAAATCATTAGCATATTATGCTTTGGTTGAATGCCCAACCAGACGACTGGACACTTAGCATATTAGGCTTTTATTATATAGGATTTAAGAAAAGAAAGTGTAAAATTTTGGAATAAAATGTGGCTAACAAATATATTCAAAGGGGATGTCTTAAGTAATATTGGAGCATTTTAAGTTACTTCAATGTAACTATAATGTGAAGCATTCAGAGGTATAGAGAATTCCTAGTAAATCATCTTTTGGTAAGAGATTGGATGTAATTAATTTTCTCATTATATGAACCAAAATAGACAACTAGGAGTGGCCTGATTTTGCTAGCCATTCATAAAAGTACTGAGATATGTCCTTTAATAATTCATGAACATTCTGAAAAGGCACTTTGGGGACAATTAAAAGCTTGCATACATATTAAGTTTCCATTGTGCACCATCACTCTTATTAGATGCTATTTAATTTAATCTATTGACTATAACTTGTGAGAAGTTATAACATTAAAAAGAAGTCAAAATCTAAAGAGCACTGGCCACTGACCTATTATTTCAGTTTAGTTCTTTGCATCTCTACAGGAAAACACTATTATCCAGGTATCTTCTCATGATTAGTGAGCTTAAAAATGCACAGATCTATAATTCTTATAAATTTGCTCAAAGTAACCAGTGAAGACTTTCTTAGTAGTTGTGTTTGCAGAGTAACTGTATTTGTGTATCGCTTCCAGAAATCTCAACCTTGTAACCAGGCCCCACAAGAATAACATTATTGCCCATTACTATACAAGATGGAGCTATTGGAACTCAGTCATAATGTGGACTGATAGGGAAGAAAAATGAGCTGAGAATCAAATAACTGAATCTTATCAAGATAAGGACAAGAACAGGGAAGCCAGCCTGGCTTTGTGGGTAAAGCTCAGCATAAGCCTTACCTACAGATTAGAGTTTAATTGGTCCCTTGTGGAAAATGTACCATTGTAATAATGTTAGCATAAAACCTTAACCATGGAGAAAATTTGGTGAGGGAGGGTATATGGAAGCTATCTATACTTTGAAACTTTCCTATAAATTTTTAAAATGTTTTAGAAGTTTGTTTAAATTTAAAAAGTGGGGCCCAGGCCCAGCACGTTGTCCCAATTGTTTGGAGTATTGTCTCTTATACTAAAAAGTTTGCAGGTTTGATTCCCAGTCAGGGCACATACCTAGGTTGTGGGTTCAATTCCAGTCAGAGTGCATACAGGAGGCAAGCAATTGGGAGGCAACCTATGGATGTTTTTCTCTCACATTCTCTCTCACACATTCTCTCTCTCTCTCTCTCTCTCTCTCTCTCTCTCTCTCTCTCTCTCTCTCTCTCTTTCTCTCTCTCTCCAATGAAAATATCCTCAGGTGATGACTAAAAATACATATGTATTTTTAAAAGTGTGACCCAGGCTTATAGGAGAAAGAATTGCCATGAATCAAATACCTAGTTCCCAAGCAATCAGTTGTAGGGAAAATCCGGCCCCTAATGATGAAATGGAGTCAAGAATTGAGTTAACCTTGATACTGTGACTTTAAAACAAAATAATACTTCTGTACACTGTCCATTTATTTATTTATTAAACAAGTTTATTGTCAAGCCCAATGTCTTGCACAATAACAAGATATGTTCTTTGATTTAAAGAATCATGTAGTCAGTCTAACACATAGGATAGGAGAAAAGCCATGGTTAAATTATAGTGAGAGAATTTCTATGAAATGTACAAAATGAGTATGATAATACAATAATAATAATATTTGCAATTGATTAGGTATCTTTTTGTGTAGATACATGTAGTGAGAGCTAGGGAAATTGGATATTTAATAAAAATGGAGAAATCAGGAAATATATTCAGAGAAAGTAATCTTTGATCTTAGTTTTTTCAGAATTAATGAAATTCAGAGAGGATTATAAGGCAGAGGTAGTCATATCTGACAGAAAGAGTGGTTTATTCTAAGACATAACGATATGAATTAGCCAAGTAAATTAGCAGCAAGTGACAGAGATGAAGTACTGAAGGTTACACAGGTGGCAGAGCCAGGTATTGGGGAGTCCTAATGAGCTAGCAAGGTAGAGACTGTTATCAGGGAGGTATGATTAGAATGGCTGATCCTCTGCCTTAAGAATAGATTATTTTTGTCACTTGAGAAGAGTGTTGAAGCATGATAAGCTCTATTACTAATCAAATAAAGTAAATGAAAAGAATAATCTGATACGAGAAAACAGTTTTCTGTATCAAAATGAAAAGAATAATTTGCTATGAGAAAATGTCCTTCTTCTATCAAAATGACAAAAAGTTTAAGAAAATGTTGCTAGCCAGTGCTGGTAAATAAAAGGAAAATGACATGTTCATTAAAACTATTATAAGAATAAATTGATATGAGCTTTCTGCAAGGTGTTTTGTAGTATAAATCTTAAAACTTAAGAATTGTTTGACCAAGTAATTTTATTTTTAAGAGTATTCTATACATATAAAATGATTGAGAAACAATGTAAATTGTTACATATGAGAAAAGATGTTCATTGCACCATTAGTTATGAAGTTATAATTTCCAAAAAACAAATAATTGGACATGGCCATAGTATATAAAATGTAAATGTTCAATCAAATTATGGCACACCTACATAATTAAAAATTTTGAAACTATTCAAATTAAATTGACTGAATTGTGCCCCTAATAAAATCTGTATGTTTGAGCCCTTACCCACAATGTGAGTGTGCCTGATGACAGGGATTGTAGGAAAATAATTAAGGTTAAATAAAGTCATAATAGTGGGTCTATCTATCATCTATCTATCTATCTATCTATCTATCTATCTATCTATCATCTATCACAATAGATCTAAACTGACAATCAATATATATTTACCTTTTGCTTAGTGGCATGTGGGAAACAATAATAAAAGACTCAAGAGTAAAGAGCTCTATTTAGAATAGCACAGAACGGAATCCAAAATCACCAAGTGTTATGTACATGATTGTGATTGTCCGTTCCATTTAATTTCCATTTTAATTGGAAAAGGTGTACTGGAGAACAAAAGAGATGATAAGCCATCACGGAAGTTATTAATTCCAGGAATAAAGAAGATAATGTTTGTATTTTCCAGAGAAGAGGCAATTAAAGTGAGATGATGATTGAAGGGGATGAGAGGAAAGGCATACAAAGTAGAGACAGTAAAATGTTCAATGGAATAATAGCAGCGAGAGGGGCATGTGACATTGTGATTGGTTATGATAAAACTTTCCAGAAATATAACGGTCTGTCATATAATTTGTCCTATGTGATGATAATAGTCACATTAATAAATGATGGCACAATAAAAGCAGTGTGACATTAGACACACTGAGCAATATGTCATAAGCTCTAATCTGCAGATACATGAAGAATAACAGATCTGTGGCATTACAATAGTAGGGATATTAATAAAACTATAACAATCACAGTAATAATAATTATTAATATTATTTAAATTTGCCAAACACCTAACTACATCACTTATTACTTTAGTTTTTAGTTTATACTTGTATTTAAAAGGCTCCTTTAAATTATAAATGAACATTTGAGAACATGCTACTAAGAGACACCTTGACCCTTATTTGCAAATATGGAATCCAAGCATCATAGTCTGCTTAAGATAAGGCACACATGCCCTAGCCTGTTTGGCCCAGCGGGGGGAGTGTCAGCCTGCAGACTGAAGGGTCACACCCAGTTTGATTCTGTTTAAGGGCACATCCCTGGGTTAGGCTCGATCCCTAGTGTGGGGTGTGCAGGAAGCAGTCCATCAATGATTCACTCATCATTGATGTCTCTCCCTCTCTCTTCCTCTCTGAAATCAATAAAAATATATATATTTTTAAAGATAAGGCACACATGACTTGTCCTTGGAGGTGGGAGGAAACTTGTTCTGGCATTATCCATTCCAAATGTCAGAAAATGAACTGTATCTTAAGTGAAAAGGAAATTTATTTTCTCATATATCAGAGAAGGACAGAAATGGATTCTGGCGCTCAGATATGTTATTAGCAGAGCTGAGGATTCTCTCTTTATCTCTACTTGTCTTTCCTTCAGAAAGGCTCTTGCCATTTAATGTATATATTAAGCACCAGGAGCTTTTTTACTTTTCTATTTTTGCAATACCATTGGAAAGGGACCTTTCTCCTAATCACCAAATATCAACATGATTGGTTATATTTGGCCAGATATCCATATCTAAATCTGGTGTATAGAAACCATGTTTCATTGGTCAATTAGCTCATTCTCCCATCCTAAAGGTAATAGCAGCATTGTGTTATCAATAGACCTACTGAGAGCACATGGCACTAGGAAAAATCTATACTAACTAAAGGGCAATATGCTAATTAGACCGGGTCGACCGGACATCTTTCAGACGTCCGACTTTCTTCCTGACAGAGCCATGGTGGCAGGGGCCAAGGCAGAGGCGGTTAGGGGCGATCAGTCCAGCAGGGGAGCAAGCAGTTAGGGGGCAATCAGACCAGCAGGCAGAAGCGATTAGGGGTGATCAGGCAGGCAGGCAGAAGCGGTTAGGAGCCAGCAGTCCCAGATTGTGAGAGGGATGTCTGAGGGGTCCCAGGTTGGAGAGGGTACAGGCCGGGCTGAGGGACACTAGTTTCTTTATATTTCTTTTAGAAACATGAACTTGGAGAATAGGAAAACATGCCCAAGACACATACAAAATATCAACTATATTCTACTACAGTAGGAAAAGTATATCTTGAAGGAAAATGTTTTCTTTTTATGCCACTTAGAGGTTTTGCTCTTGTGTATTATTTACATCTAACAGATCTAGTAAGTTTCTGCCTTACTCTTCTTTGGTTTACAATGTCACAACTTTTTTAATGATACACCCTTAGTTTACATGGGTATGTACGTGTGTGTGCGTACACATAGACACACATGAACACCATATAAAATGTTTCCAGGATAAAAATGGTGTCACAATTCTCAAAAGCAACACTAAAAAAGAAAATGTAATCAGTGCTTTAAAAAATTCTGAGAGATAACAATGCCAACTTATAAATCTATAACTAAGCAAACTACCAATCAATGTGTGTATGTAATAAGGTTACATTCATAAAATAAATCACCTTAGGGAACCTACTAGGCCCTTTAAATACAGTTCCTCATATTGTGACCCAACCATAAAATTATTTTCGTTGCTACTTCATAACTGTAATGTTGCTACTGTTATGAATTGTAATGTAAATATCTGATATGCAGGATGGTCTTAGGCGACCCCTGTGAAGGGTCGTTCGACCGCCAAAGGGGTCGCGACCCACAGGTTGAGAACCGCTGTACTAGAGGCTGTGCTTCAGCAAAATGAAAGTGAAAAGCATGAAAGAACAAGAAACAGGCTCCACGAAGCAGAAAATTCAATCCAGAACAGAGGCTGGGAAATTTCTGGATGTTGTGTAAAAAGAGCTGTGATAGCAGTTTGTGATAGGAGCAAACAGTTAGAATTCAGCAGATTAAAAAAGAACAATGCTCCGCAAGATATGCTTCTAAAACATAAAATAAATTTATATATTATTGGATGTCTTTGAACACTGAAAAATACTAGCACTATTGAAAAGTTTGAAAATAAGAGTATGAAAAGTACTATTAACTCTAGGAATAAGAAAAGGTTGTATAACAGTGGAAATATAATAATTGTACAATGTGTGGCACAGATATGAATAATACTTGGGTCACTAAATGAAATCGTCAAAATTTGATTTTGTGCCTGGCTGGCCTGGCTCAGTGGCTTAGCACTGAGCTATAAACCAAGAGATCATGGTTCCATTCCTGGTCTGGGCACATGCCCGGTTGCAGACTCGATCCCTAGTGAGGGTCATGCTGGAGGCAGCTGATCAATGATTCTCTCTCATCATTGATTTCTCTATTTCTCTCTCCCTCTCCATTGTTCTTTGAAATCAATAAAAATATATTAAAACAAATATTTTTTTTTTATTTTGCCAATAATAAAACTATAAAAATTCTGTGGTTTGCAAAATGTGCCCTGGACCACCAGTGTTAGGGTCACCAGAGAAATTGTTAGAAATGCAAATTCTTGGGTCCTACCTCAGGACTACTGAATCAGAAACTCTAAGAATGAGGCCCAGTAACCTTTGTTCAAGAAGCCCTTCAGCTGATTCTGGGGCATAATGACATTTGAAATCCTCTGCTCTAATTATAGTAGAAGGATATGAATGGCCTTCAAAGACAAGAGTAGGAAAGTTAAACGCTTATCGTCCTTATTAGAATGTAATGGAAAACAGAATAATCAGAACAGTAATATGAGGATATTCGTAAGCATAGATATCAGTACCAAATGGAACAGTTAAATTTATGAAAATTGTTTACTTTGGGGGTTCAAGAACTTTACTATTATTTTTCTTTGTGACACCGTCAATGGTATTTGATTTTTTAAATAATGTAAAAAAATTAATAAAAACAAAAATAATAACTTGTAATTAATAAATAAAAATTGACAAAAGCATTGATTTCCAATAAAAATAGATGAGACCATAATATTTGTGCATGTGAATAATATCAATTTGTACCCTTTGAAAATGTGCTTTTATCTATCACTCTTTCCATTATTTGCCTCGCCTAGAGTCTTTTGCATTTGCTACTCATATATGTATTTTCTGAAAATAAGGTGTCATAACTAGAGGTTAGATGGCCATCTCAGAATATTAAAGTATTAAAGATCTTACCAAGGACGTTGATGGAGAAAATAAAGAAATAGTGTGATCAATGTTTGGAAGAAGGGACTACTAAGTGTGTGGCGAGCTTTTATGGAGAAGAAAAAGAATCAGAGTCAAATATATCTATGACAATGGCTTTTGGGAACTGGAGAAATTGCCCTGGGAATTGAAAGCAGAAGGCAGGAAGAGGACACAACTTCTTAGAAGATTCAGATACAGATAGAAAAGCAAATGGGTACTCAGACCTATGGTGTAGAAAGAATAAAAAACTGGGGCTATGGAGTTGTCCACTGTCTTCTCTGTAGGAGAGGAGGTTAAAACTAAGGTCTGAATCAATTGAGAAAGAAGAACAGAACTTTCTTGAGGCTCTTGACATCATTGGCGGGTTCTTTAGTTTCCTCTTCAGACTGTGATGGTTCAATAATATTATTGGTGATTGCTTTCCTAGTGCTACAGCTATGCAGTGTCTAATATAAAACTAACACAAAACGTTTATATTTTCATGATTACTTGATGGTTAACTAAGCAGAATATATATATATATATGCAAATAAATTGATTAACCAGTCTCATCTTTCAAATAACCTGTTTTGTATTCAGCTTTAACATAGACTTTTTTAATTAATCAGAAGAGTTAACTGTATATATTACTTGGGTTTACATAGTGTAGAATAAGTTTTAATGAAAATCATTTATCATCTTCAGGACTCAGCCAATATGTATATAAATCAAGCCTGTTACTCCTTTTCAAGGTTCAGCATATTGCAATGGGCTTACATCAACTCTTAGAACAGGTTGCAGTTTGAACTCAGCATTTAGAAAATATCGGAAACTCAATATGATTTTTATAATGATACCTCGATCTTAAAAATAATTATTATTCTTAAGCCTTTGTAACTCAGGCTCAATAATAATGATACTAAAAATCATTTATTGAGCATCTACTCCACCCCAGGTTCTACGTTAGGAGTTTTTATACATCAGAGGGCTCCCATCTTGATTTTCTTTAAAGCTCACTTAGGTTTCTCTACATTATAGATATAAACATTGAAGTTAGGAAACTATGTGAGGATGACTACATGAAAATATGGTCATGTAGTTGTTATGATAGGAAAATTAAACTCTAACCTAAGTTCTCTCTCTACAGAGTTATTATTTCTCCACACTCTGAAACAAACAAGCACCACAAAGAATATAAATTGATCTCCTGTTTATCTGTCTTTAAAGTTCACATTTTTGTGTTAATGTCAAAGTATATCACAAAAGAACTAAAGAAGTCAAACAACTTTATCCAGATACTGCATAAAACTTTCATAATGTTAAATAATTGATAAATGAATGAATGACAATGAGTATTTGCTGGCATATACTAAAATCCTGCCATATATCACTGCAAACAGGAGAACAAAACATAATAGCTATCTGTCATTTATTGAGTATGATTTTACACATGATGAAACAGAGGTTGAGAAAATTTAAATCTAGAGAATAAACAGTCATGGATATGGAGAATGCAGGAACTGAATCCTGGGTTAGCCAACTTCAAAGCACATTCTTTTAATACTATGTTATGCTACCTCAAAAATCGAAGACAATGTTCCTTGTCAAATTAGGGAGACAAAACTAGCATCCTGGTTTAAATTTACATTGTGCAGTACAAAATAATGTTGGATAAATTAAGAAATAAACACTGTTGAACTATTACTTGCTGAGTACCTACTAAATCCCACGTGGTATGTATAGTGCTTTAAATAATAATGCTGTTTAATCTTTATCATCGTAACTTTAAACATAAGATATTATGTAGAGCATACTAACTGTTATACAAATAGTCTCTAGAAATTACAAGGCTCAAAAGGATTGGAAATTTACTTCTTGCTCACAAAATATTTTCAGATTGGTAGCCGCTGTCTTCCATGCAGTCACTCAAGGTCCTAAGAACGGAGGGCTTCCATCGTTAATATGCATTGGAGATCACATCCAGCCCAGGGAGGAAAACCCTCCAGGAGAGTCAGGGGGGAGGTTTATATTGGACGAGCATGGAAATGGTGTTCATCACTTCAGTTCACATCCAATGGCTGGACTGTCATGGCTGTACCGCTACAAGGGATGCAGGAAGGGTGGCTCTGGAAGGGCAGCCATTTCTCAGCTTCAATTTCCATTATAGAAAGAGAAATATGAATTTTTGGAATCAGCTTATCATCTCTGACACCCTTGAATATAAGTGGCTCTATTGTTCATATAAGGAAACGTAGGCTTAAAGACATTGAGCCCAGCTGGTGTGGCTCAGTGGCTGAGCACTAACCTATGAACTCGGAGGTGATGGTTAGATTCCTGGTCAGGGCATATGCCCAGGTTGCGGGCTCAATCTCCAGTAGGGAGAGTGCAGGATGCAGCCAACTGGTGATTCTCTCTCATCATTGATGTTTCTTTCTCTCCTTCTCCCTTCCTCCCTGAAATCAATAAAAACATACTATGCCTCACATATTTTCTATCTGTCCCTTCACAGAAGAAGTTTGCTGATTACATGGGTTTTCTGTTGCTTCTGTAACAAATTACCACATATTTGGTAGCTTAAAACACAAATGTAGTGCCTTATGGAACAATATTAGTTCTGGAGGCCAGGTGTACAAATGGCTCTTCCTGGGCTAAAGCCAAGATGTTAGCAGGAATACATCATTTTGGTGGAGGCTCTAGGGCCCTACCATGCAGACTAACACTGAGCACTACCCAGAAAAAAGTAGCCCTGAGAGGCCCATGAACACAGCTCAAGTGACCCACTTCTGAAGAAGAGGAGGAGAGCCCATGGGGATGGACAGCCTGGCTTCCGTGGGATCACTGAGAGACAGAGCTAGACCAGTGGTTCTCAAACCAAGCTGCATAGAAACATCACTGGGAGCATTTTTGTTAAATACTGATGCCCAGGCTTAGCTCACTTGTGTAAAATTAGGCTCTTTGAAGGAGGCGCCCTGATGTGGACTTTTTTAAAATTCTCCAAAAGTGAGCAAGAGAATCAGTTTCCTTGTCTTTTTCAGCTTCTAGATCAGTGATGACGAACCTATGACACGCATGTCAGAGGTGACACATGAACTCATTTTTTGTTTGATTTTTCTTTTTTAAGTGGCATTTAAATATATAAAATAAATATCAAAAATATAGGTCTTTGTTTTACTCTGGTTGCAAATATCAAAAAATTTCTATATGTGACACGGCACCAGAGTTAAGTTAGGGTTTTTCAAAATGTTGACACGCCGAGCTCAAAAGGTTCGCCATCACTGTTCTAGATTCATCTGTAATCCTTGGCTTGTGGCACCTTCAAATGCAGTGATGGCTGGTCAAGTCTTCCTCATGCTGCATCACTCTTCCTTCTTCTTCTGTATTTGAGGACCCTTGTGCTTACTTTAGGCCCATCTAGATAATCCAGGATCATCTCCCTATCCGAAAGACAGCTGACTAACCAACCTCAATTTCATCTGAAACCTTCATCTCCTTTTGCCATATCATCTAACATATTCCTTTCCCATGGTTTAAGACATGAACATCTTCAGAAAGGCATTATTACTCAGCCTGTCACACGAACCCCTGCTCCATATTCTACATAATCATATCTTTTCATTCTACCATCATTTTTCCCTAAAAGAGATATACGCTTTGATACAGTCATAAAAATTGAATCAATGCTACTTAGGAAGTGTAAAATATAGATGCGTAGAAAGGATGGGAAAGAGCATGCAAGGACGGAAATATTTGGAGGAATTACAGGGAAAGGGCCATTGAGTCAGAAATGTATAGGGTATGCAGTGAATGAGAGTTCAGGGATCTGCATAAAAGGTATAGTCAAAGACTGGAAGTTGGATCTAATGGGGTAGACTCATATTATAAGGGCTTTAGGAAGACAAAGAAAAATACCATTCTTTATTATAAGGTTAAAAATAAGGATGCTATCCCATTTTAGGGAAAGGATAGTAAAATAATTTGCCCTTTTGTCTTTCAAATTTGGATGTGCTTATAATAGCAGCAATATCTATTGAACATCTACTCTATATACAGTTTCCTCTGCAAAGAAGTCATTATTGTTCTTGAGTTATGGATAAGAAAAATGATACCCAAAGTAGTTGTTTTTAAGTTTGGGGAAGCACACTGGACCTAAGCTTTCTACCCTGAAGTTTCAAACCAGGTATTTGTGCTATATAGTCAGGGTAAATATTGGGAATGTCCATCTGTTTTCTCAATTTCTTGGATCCTGAAGTCTAGATCTATTGTGGGTCATGACCAACCCACCTGAAAATACTTAGGCATAGCTGATATCTATAATACGATGTTTGTCTTCCTTTGTTGATTGATAAGATTCACCAATAAATAACCTATTTGATTAAAAATATGGGCATTTTAAAGATAACATTTGAAATCATTTTCAGAATACCATTTGAGGATGAATTTTATGGGTCTACAATGCTCTCTTTTGTGTTTTGAATTGAAAATGCCCCACTACCATCTCTGCAGGTCAACATGAAATTCCTCCAACTGTTCTAAATACAGAAAGAAATAAATTGCATTTTCAGTGCCATGGAAATAATTATATTTTCAAGGTCACAATCAATCATCATAAACTCAGTACCTTCCTCCTGGGAGAAAAATGATTCAGATCTGCAATGTATACTTTTTGTCATTTTGAAAAGATTGTGCCCACAAATACAGTGAGTTATGAAACAATCTGTGTGATATTCATTGCACTCTGCTGTGTTTTTACTTTTTGTTCCACAAAATAATAGCAATGATGGTAATAATACTACTATGTATAATTATATGTATAATTATTATTTTTGTGGTACTTCATTATTTAAAAAATGTTTTTATGTCAGAATCTTATTTAGTTCTGCTAATAGTCCTTTAAGTTGGGACAATGATGACAATCATTTCTATATTGTAGATACAGATGGCCAGGGACATTTAGAATGTTTTTCAAGGTTACACAGTTAGTAGGTAGAAGAGCTGGAAATTAAACCCACAGCTCTTCAGGAAAATCCAGATAGTCACTGTGTATATTTTTAGAAATCCTATGAACAAAGCAAGTCCTTTCTTCTCTCTAGCCTGTGAACACAGCTGACCAACTACAACAGTTTATGTGGCTGATTTTGATTTTAATGTTCCCATATTCTGTTTTATTTTGTTTTGTTTTTTCTCACCTTCAAGAACTCCTCCCCCTTTGCTGCAAATGGTGGCTTTCTTATCTTATATGTTTGCTACTGCAGAAAACTACAGGGTGATTGTTCACTGAATTCCAAAGAGGCACTGACCTCCCTCTCCATCTCAGTTCTCATTTCACTTAACATCAGCTGTTTCTTCTCACTGATTCTGGTTATTATTTTAGTATTTCTTAATGCCTCCCCCTTTTTTTTGAGTTTGAGTGTCTAATGGAGGCCCAAACCCATCTCATTGATGAACTAGTTGAAGTTTGGTTAAAACATTCCCGTGATCTGAGAAAGATTAGAATGGGGGAGGAGCAAGAAAAAACAAGAAAGGAAGATAATTAAAAATGAGTACAAATGAAAATAGAGCAGCGGTTCTCAACCTGTGGGTTGCGACCCCTTTGGGGGTCGAACGACCCTTTCACAGGGGTCGCCTAAGACCATCAGAAAACACATATATAATTACATATTGTTTTTGTGATTAATCACTATGCTTTAATTATGTTCAATTTGTAACAATGAAATTGGGGGTCACCACAACATGAGGAACTGTATTAAAGGGTAGAGGCATTAGGAAGGTTGAGAACCAATGAAATAGAGGGTGTATAAACTTAGAGAGGCTGGCTGACATAATCCAGCTCAACAAAAGGGCCCCGGATGTTGGGAACACCAGGACCAGAGGCCTCTTTTAGGTTACAAATGTTCTGGACTGTTGGGTCCATAGACCCATGCTGACTTAGGAACACAGAGAGATTCTCTTTGTGAAGGAATATGAAATGCATGCATAAACAATAACTATGCTCAGCAATGTTCCTCCAGGCAACTGGTCATAGCAGGCACACTGATCACTTCCTGAGCTGCCTGAGAATCAGAGAGTGCCCAGGTGAAGTCAGGACATTACAGCTCTTTTAGATAGAAGGCACTTTGTTCAAATTGACAACAAACTCAGATACAGATTTTTTACTAATTTAACAAAAATGTAAATGACATGTTTGCTTAAGACAGCTCAATGCAAGTGCTCAAACCAGATTGCCAGGAATCTGTCCATCTGCAGCCTTTGGGTCTGCTTTGCTCCATGTTGGCTTCATTCTTAGGAAATAAATCACATCTTGGTGCACACCCTAGGCTTGTATTGAACTCCATTTAGCAAGGATCCAGAACCCCTTAACACAACACAGAGCTGCTGGAACATTTTGAGAATAGAGTATGGGTGGAAGAATGTGGTGTGGAAGCCCACCTCTAAAGGCCATCTGTAACACACCTCCAATAAAAAATTATATATATATATATATATATATATATATATATATATATATATATATCATTTAGCTTGTTGCAGAGAGAAATGATTTACCTCAGAACGCTAAACTTCTGTGTTTCTACATTCAGAAAGAGAAAATTAGGGAAGATGGATGAGGAAGTGTTTTCTGGAAATAAGATCAGCTTCTTTACAAGCTATGTTATGAGATCTAAAGAGAAAGGTTTTGCTGCATTTGGGTGTATCTGGGTCCTGCTTAGGAACAAGCAGTTGCGTTAATTGACCTCTGAGTCAGCCTTGAAGTCACGAGGAACACTGGATTATCGGAAATTCATTTTGCCATACGTCTCAAAACAACTCATCTTCAGGGGTCAGTGATTCTGATTTTATTTGGAAATGTCATCAGAATACACTGTTACCCTTTGTTTTCCCAAGGCTTTTACTTGCTTCTCTCATCAAAAGATCCCTCCTTGACAGCTAACGCAGAACGATGCCTTGCAAAGAAAGCAGTCTCTCTTTTTTTTTAGCTTTTTTTAAACATCTGGTAGGAATCCAGTATAGCTGTTTGTATTCTAGTAACAATGCCACAAACTCACAGAGGCACAAGTCCAGACCTCTCTCTGCCATGAACTTATAGAATAGATTTGGTCATCACCTCTCTGGCCTAAATTTTCTAATACAATAAAGGAAGAAGATGGATGAATATTTTCTCTACAAAATTATGAAAGCTGATAGGTTTGGATGTCCTCAACATGCAAAGCATGTTAGAAAAAGCCATTTAATTATAATGATATAAAAGCCAAGTATTTTGGCACACAGTGTCATCAACAATTCATCTGGATCAAGGATATTTGCAAGCTTCTGGCTACACATAGTTGTTGGCAAATTGAAATCAATAAAGCATTTAAACATTATTGATTTCATTTCAGATTTAAGGGCCGCATGTATATAAAATATATTGAAACTGAGTTGAAAATATATAATCTTATATGCTTTAATGACATCCAGAATGGGATTGGTTTAGAACGAAAAAAGCAAATCTTGCACTTCATCTCTTTCTCACACTAAATAAGTATTTATTTCTCAAATTATCAAAATAACATTAACAATAGCTACCATTTATCAAGTGCCTACTTTCCAGGAGAAGCTGTGCCCATATTATCTATAATTCTCACAATAACCCTACAATATAGGTATAGTATTGTTAGTTCATTCTTATAGATAATATTGGGTGTGATCAATAGTGGATTCAGGGTGTGAATCCAGGTGTAGCAGATCTAAAATTGTCTGAAGTGTTCTTGATAACATACTTCTCCATAATTTATCTGAGGAGGTAGAAAAAGATAAGGGAGGGGGGGTATAGAGCTTGTCTTGAAATGTCTCCCCATCCCCACACTGATGAATCAAGTCTCCCACGTGGATGCATGTTCTCGTCAGTCCTCTTCCCTTGAGTCTAAGCTGACCCCTCATGTTAGCCTGTGACTAAGAGAATGCATCAGAACCATGGTTGAGTGACTCCAGAGGCTAGCATAGCCAGGCTTTCTTGGAATGCTCCCTCCCAGGGAACATTCTGCAACCTAATCCCTCTCTTTCTAGTTAACCAGCCTGGCTATAACAGGCCCAGCCAGGGCCATGCTTCTACTGAGATAATGATAAACTAGAATAATCTAGATGGATGTCTATGTGAGACAGATGCCGGAGAAGAGAACAGATGCAGAGAGAAGAATCCTAGGCTACAGTTTTCTTGGTTCCTTCCTTTCTTCATATGAAATGTGAGTGATGTGCCGAAACTGGTTTGGCTCAGTGGATAGAGCATCGGCCTGCGGACTGAAGGGTCCCGGGTTCGATTCCGGTCAAGGGCATGTACCTGGGTTGCGGGCATATCCCCAGTGGGAGATGTGCAGGAGGCAGCTGATCGATGTTTCTCTCTCATCGATGTTTCTAGCTCTCTATCTCTCTCCCTTCCTCTCTGTAAAAAATCAATAAAATATGTTTAAAAAAAAAAAAGAAATGTGAGTGATGCGCTGTGCCAGGCCCTGGTGGTATTGGGATGAATGAGATAAGGTTCAAGACCACAAGATGCTCATCGAACAGAAAGAGACACCGACCCATGGCAAACAATTTAGAAAAAAAATTTCAGGTAGATAGTACAGCAGTGTGGTAACTCCTGGCTAAGGGAGTTTGTGGGACAAGTACAACAGGTGCCCAGGCCTGCAGTTTAGTGTGAGAAAGGAGGAAACGGCATTAGCAGAGGCCAGGAGGCAAGCAGAGAAAGACTGCGGAGGGCCTTCTATGCAAAAGGAGAAGAAAAAGAAAAGCAACAATAAGCTAAAGGAACACAGGCCTATATTTTGTAAGAAGAGTTTTGATAAAGTCCAGGAACGTTTGTCTTTTAGAAAGTCCATGGCACTTCTCTCAACCCAAAGATACTAAGGGTAGTTTCCTATGAGGCAGAAAGCTATTAACCATTTTTCTTTGCCTTTGGTTCTAATAAGAAAACAAACAGAAGCACTAAATTAAATCAGGTTTTTAAAAATTATTAGAATCCAATATCCCAGGCACTGTAAAGGAGTTAAAAAAAAAATCAATATAATCCTTACAGTCATGGAGTGTAGAAATCAGAATACAGGAAATGCTGTGAAGCAGTGGGGGGATTTGAGGAAACATATGTTAAGATAATTTCCTGATTTGGTGACTTCTAAAATAATATTAAGTAGCATTTATTGAGAGTGTAGCACTTCTTTTAGTGCTTACACTATTAGCTTATTAAATTTTCACAATAGAGGTGTGATTGAGGTATTATTATACAGTGCATACTTGTGCTTCTTTTAAAGATGAGGAAACTGAGGCAGAAGGAAGTTGAGTAACTTGCTTAAAATTGCACAGCTTACAACTATCTGGTGGAACCTGAATTCAAAGCTGGCAATTTGGTTCTCATATTTGCTTTTAACCCCCGCGTTATACTGTATATTATTGTTTCTGCTAACGGTTTCCAAATTGCAACTTTCCCACTGCAGGTTTCCCCAGTGCCCTTCCAGAAATGATATGGGCTTGGGGCGGGGTCCGGGCATCACAATTTAAACAGTCCCTCCAAGTGAAGGAGGCTGGCCCTGGACCATACCTGAAGAAACACCCCTCCAAAATGTAGCTCAGCCACTGGTGGGAATGCAAGGCTATTGGGATGAGTTGTAGTGATTCTTATCGGTGTTCTAGAGAAAAGACACCAGCTCTGAAACCGGGTCCTTCGGAGCTTCCTGGCCTCCTCCCAAATCCCACAAGACATTTATTTATATAAATCTATATATATATAAGCCTAAGCGACCTTTATGACAGACTGGTGGACTGGTCATTATGATGCTCACTGACCACCTGGGGGAAGACGCTCAATGCAGGAGCTTCCCCCTGGTGGTCAGTGCACTCCCATAGCCAACCTCTGTGGTCTTCCCCCCTACCCCACCGCACCAGCCGGCCCTGATCACCCCGATAGGGACTGGGCGAGATGGCCCTAATGGGCCCCAATCGCTGTCAAGGCCAAGGGACCCCACCTATACATGAATTCGTGCACAGGGCCTCTGTACCTATATAAACCTCCAGGAGGCCAGGGAATAAATAAAAACTTGGCCCCCCACTTCAGGAAGGAAACGCCTTATTCCTTCTCCATGTCAGTTGTAAAGAGAGAAATGTGGCCAGTTCTGGTCTATCCCAGCCTGCTTGTTAAAAATCTTCTAAATTAACCTCACTCTATTAAAATCCTAGGTTTATTTTTAACCATATATTACCAACTCCAAGACCAGCTATTTTAAAAGCACAATCAAGACATCTCTTCTTTGCAGTGTTACAACTGTTCTGTGAGAAATGAGTCATCCACATGGGTTTCCAGAAGGAAATGAGGAAACTAGGGCATTGCAAAGATTTTTTCACGCTAAACAACTCCCCACGAGCAATACTACCTACAAGCACATGGCAACATGTGTATATGTTATTGCAGGAACTATTTCCATGTCAGCACCTCCCTTGTAATCATGCCAGTCCGTGGACTGTATGATTTGCTGTAAATGCTGCCTTACAGGTCACGCTTGGGGAGTGGTGGTAGTGCATACAGATGACCCTTCCAGACAAAATATATTAAATTCCCTTATGGTGAAGGGTATGAATTCTATTCCTATGTGATAATGTGGTTTCTTCTCTGAATTCCACCTATAGAAACTAATACCCAAAGGTGGGCAGTGACTTGGGGTAAAGAGGGTAGAAAGTTTAGAAGATATTTCTAGAAGATGGCTAAAAAATAATATAAAGGTTACATGCAAACTTCTTTCAAGAAAGGCTGTGTTGGTTATATTGCAATGGACTTGTCCGTTTATGTGTTTCTTCTCTCACTCTCCCTCTCTCTGGCACACATGCACTCGCATACATTCATGCTCTCTTTCTCTGTTTATTTCTTTCCTGAGCTGGATATGTTAATTTTTACTCAATTATATCACTAAGATATAGGAGAGGGAAGCTTCTATTGATTGTGTATTTGTGTTCAGAAATTATCATAAAACTTAGCATTTAGATTATAAGGCAACATTATAATCGTCCAACCTTTTTCCTACAGGAGAGTTCAACCTTGCCAAGTTCAATCATCTATTTATATATTTGTTCAGCAACATAATTAAGCACCTTCTATGAGCTGCTAGGCCCTGAGCTGGGCTACATGACAAATAAGTAATGAATTTAGGATGTGCACACATTTTGTTTGACCCCCAAATTCCAAAGTGTAATAAGTTTCAGGATTAGAACATGGATGGGAAAAATATCTTCAGATTAGTTATTATCCATTTCACTTTGGACTATTCCCCTGCCTCAAATATATGCATTCTAGTTTTATCTAAATTGTCTAGAGTCTCTAGACTCATTCCAGAAATGGAGATACTTTAAAGAGCAAATTTTTTAAAAAAGCAGCAAACAGAGTTAAACAGAATAGGAAAATAATTGCCACTTATAACTGAAAAATCCTGGATATATATCTTCCTTTGACAATGGGTGTATCTAAGTGTTCAAATTATATCATCATGCATTACTCTGAATCACCACCTCTCTCTCTCTCTCTCCTTTCTCTCTTTCTTTCTTTCTGTCACCTGTCACTCTCTCCCCTCTTTTTCCTTTCTCCCTCCCTCTGTTCCCCTTCCCCCTCCCTCCCTTCCTTCTTTCCTCCTTCTCCTCTCCCTTCCTTCCTTTCTCCCTTCAATCATTCTTTTTTTTCCTTTCTTCCTTGCTTTCTCTTCCTCTTTCCTCATATGGGTTCTGCTTTCCTATAGGTTAGTTAGAATTTTCAGACTACTTTAAAATATAGAGGTAGAGTTTTCTATCATAATAGTGCTAACAAAATCATGAAATTGAATGTTATTTGGCCAACTTAGGTTACATAGTTATTCTTTTTAAAAATAATAAAACCGCCTGGGCGTTTTGCTCAGTGTTGTGCACCAATCTATGAACCAGGAGGCCAGGGTTCAATTCTCTTTTAGGGCACCTACCTAAGTTGTGGGCTAAATCCCCAGTAGGAGGCATGCCGGAGGCAGCTGACCAAAGATTATCTCTTATCATTGATGTTCCCAATTCTCTCCTCCTCTTCCTTCTCTCTGAAATTAATAAAAATATATTTTAAAAAAAGAAAGAAAAGGAAAAAAAAAGAAAGATAGAAAAGAACAAAATCATCATGAGACTTTTTCTTATCAGTATGCTTGTGTCGCTAGCATCTCCTTGAAAGTGGGAAATGGAGCCCCACATGAAATATATTGTTCAACGAAATATAACAATAGATATTAAGTACCTGTCATATGCCAGACATATACCACAGGTGGAGGATGCATCAGTGTCTGCATTTAACAATACTTCTGTTATAATGAACACAGAACGGAGTATCAGCAAAATTCTCAAACTAAACCCAAATGCCATTACCTGAAGAAAGGGCAACAGATGCTTTTCAGATGTGCGCGCGCACACACACATACACATACACACACACACACATACACACACACGCACATGCACACACACCAATAGCCAACACAGGAAGGTGCATTTTTATTGAGGGTAGCATAATTTACACCCAGAAGAAACTATATATACACAGTTCATCCTATATTATGGATGAAATAACTGAGGCCCAGAAAGGGCAAGTAATTCAACAAGTAATAGAGGGCACTGAGGTTGGGCCCCTGATACCACACTTTTAACCCAGAGTTCTTATTCCAAAAAGACCACATGCTGATTTTCTTTAGGTTCCTAAGTCAATCCTTTAGCTTCTGACATTGATTTGCTCATGTGCATGCCATAGGATAATGTGACTGAGTGTGGTGGTGTAGGAAAGACATTGGGCTGGGGTCAAATTTTTCAGTACTTTCTTGCCTGTAATATTGTTAAGAATTTCAAAGCACTCATTTCTCAAAGAACTAATCCTTTGGAAAGATTATGTAGATTCTAATCATTCCCTGAAATTTATAGGGATTTGAATAGATCTTAAGCTAAAATAAAAACAAGCCAAAATCCCTGTTCTGTGTTTTCACTCAGACCAAAATCCAGCTAAATCCCTTTTTGCAATGCCTCTCTTCCTGAATTTTCCTCCACCAAGTTCATTTTAAGGGGAAAATTCCAAGCACCACACTTAATACCCCAACCACTAATTCCTTCTATTTCTCAGGTGCTTCCTGTTTAATGATTGTTTGCCTGATAAAACTATGTAGAGAAATTATTATTCCAAATTGTTAGCTCTCATTTTTTATGGAAATCCCCCTATATATTTTAATGATAAGAATCATTTTTTTCTAACCATGTTTATTGTAGAAATCCCATTATATTCTGTATCTCAAGCCCTCATTATTCTAATCTGTATTAGAATTCCCATGACAGATTCTCATGCCTGCAAAGGCTTGCCAAATCCACAGACATACATGAAGTCTCGAGCTGGGAAAGTCTCCAGATCCTGCCCCTTCTCCCCCAACACCTTCCAGGGGAAATCTATCTTGCGAGCGTTCAGTTTATTGGAGTAATGGTAAAAATATATAGCAGGGTTTCCACGGTTTCATTTTAACATAACTCCTGGTATCCTCTATAGCCAACCTCAAAGACTTTCAAGTGGCCATAAGTATCATAAGATAGATATACTAGTATACCAGGCTCCTCAGCATGTTTTCTGAGCTTGCCTGTGTTTACCAAGCAACTCCTGCTTCTACTGTTCCCTACTAAATGTTCTTTTCTAGTATTATATATCTTCTGCTATTTCCTTACATATACTGAAGTTTTAATATGCCTTCAAATGTTTGCAAATGCCAAATGGCTTGTCTATTACTTCCTGCCCAATTGGCCTGCCTAGTGTTCTGGTTTCTGTTATTAAAATACTTAAGTTACATCTCACCTACTCTAGGAAGTCTTCCTTGATGATACCTCATCTTCAGATATATAGGGTGATCAAACATAATGTAATACATTAAAAATGTATGATTAATACATTCAAAATTGCACATTGAAAATCTATTATTTCATAATGTAAAACAACCATAAAATAAGGTAGAAGGTGATTTATACCTCAAAGAAAAACTCAGTTCCTAATGGCTTTCAGGTTATTTCTGCCAAATCTTCTTGCAATAGATTACAAACCTACTTTTTTTGTTGTTGCTAATTCTTACCCGAGGATATTTTTATCAATGATGTTTAGAGGGAGTAGAAGGGAGAGGGAGAGATACACAGGGAGAAACATTGATGATGTGAGAGAGACACATCAATTGGTTGCCGCTCGCATGCACCCAGACCAGGGCTGGGGGTGGAGCCCGCAACCGAGGTACATGCCCTTGACCAGAATCAAACCTAGGATCCTTCAGTCCATGGACAGACACTCTATCCACTAAGCCAAACCGACTAGAGCACAAACCTACTTTTGTTTAAAAACCTCTCCACAGCTAGTTGATTCTATGAAACCAGTGTGAACTTATTACCAAAGACAGAAAAAATGGTACAAAAAGTGAAAATTACAAGCAATGTTCCTCACTGCCATAGGTGCAGACAATTACATTAAATATCATCAAACAAAATTCTGTAGTATTTAAAAATTGTTATAATCATAAAAGAAAATGTATCATATACAAGCTAGATTTAGCCCAGAACATAAGGGTGGTTTAACATAGAAATATATCTTTCCATCCATCAAGTTTATACATTAGGAGAGAAAGTAATTTCATGAAATTCAAAAACAATTTAGAAAATATTTTCCCAAACTAGGACTAAAATGTGTATTCCTTATCCTTATTAAGGGTATAATCAGTTCACCCAACTTCCCACCCCAAGTACAGGAAACATCAATCTAAATGATAAAGAATGTAGAAGTTTTCCCCTACCAGCATCAGAAGTAAGACAGGTGTGTCACTATCACTGCATCCACTTAATGTCATCCTCAAAACATTAGTCACTGCAAAGTGAAAGAAAGAAAAAAAAAAGAAAGAAAGAAGCAAAATCAAGTACTTGATATTTATAAATGATATAACTATAAATTATAGTTATAACTAAAAATGATAATCTACAAGTAAGCCAAATCTATAATAATATAAGTGTAATATGCTAATTAGACCAGAAGTCCTCCCAGACGACCTTCCAGATGAAGCTGGGGCTGCAAGGGAAACCCGGTCCTGATGCCAGAGGGAAGCCAGGGCCGGCAGCCAGGGGAAGGAAGGCCTACTCTTGCACAAATTTCATGCATCGGGTCTCTAGTAGGAATATAATAAAAAAATAAAATATTTACAATAGCTACAAAAATTAAAATACCTAGAAATAAAATATGCACAATATTTTAGGAGAAAATATGATGCTTTGGTGAATAAAAAAAGAATATCAAAATAAATGGAAGGGTATACCTCATGCATGGACAAGTAGATTTAATATCATAAAGGTGCTATTTCTCTCCAAATTGATCTGTAAGTCCAGTCTAATTATGATGAAAACCTCACCATTCCTTCTATTCTTTGAAACTTAACAATCTGTTTCATAAATACATGTGAAAGAGACAAGTACCAAGTTAGAAGAAATCAAATAAAAGGTACAAGCATGTTCTGCCAGATTGGAAGATCCTATATAATAAAAGCCTAATATGCAAATTGACCAAATGGCAGAACAACCCATGGAATGAACAGTCTCTATAATGCACACTGAGCACCGGGGACAGATGCTCAACGCAGGAGCTGCCACCAGCCTGCAGGCACCAAGCCAGCCAAGGTGGGTGCAAGCAGGGGCCCCCCTGATCACCCTGCTGGTCACCCCACAGAGGGAGGCAACCTGTGGCAGGGGTGGGAGGTGGGGGGTTGCTGGGGGCGGGGCCGGTGAGTGGACGGGGCCAGGCCGGCCAAGGCAGATGCCAGTGGGGGCCCCCTGATTGCCCCACCAGTTGCCCCACAGATCAGCACTGATTGCCAGCCAGGCCTAGGAACCCTACTCATGCATGAATTTTGTGCATCGGGCCTCTAGTGTATCATAAAATTAGGTTATGTATCTATACGAAGGTGTACAAATTGACCAATGTGATAAAGCAGAGAACCCAGAAACAAAATGGCATTAAACATCAGAGAGAAAAGGACAAAACCATTTAATAGATGGTATTGATATAGTAATATTCTTTAGCAAAGTAAATATAGATAGTAGATTCCTCCCATCTGGGTAAATATTAAAATGAGAAAGAAAAATTTCAAAATTCTTAAAAATATAAACTGCTACCTTTATAACCAGGTTTGTCCTAAAAAAGAATAAAACTGCCCAGCTGGTGTGGCTCAGTAGTTGAGCGTGGATCTATGAACCAGAAGTCAGGGCACATGCCCAGGTTGCTGGCTTGATCCCCAGTAGGGGGCATGCAGGAGGCAGCTAATCAATTGATGTTTTATCTCTCTCTCCCTCTCCTTTTCTCTCTGAAATCAATAAAAATATATTTTAAAAATCAGAATAAAAACTGTGCAGCATGAGAGTTTGATAAATCTGACTATATTAAAATTAAGAATTTGTTTTCATTAAAAAATGACATTACGAAATCTGTAATGTGATGTTCTTCCTCCCAGGAGCATACCCAGGCCTTTCCCTTCCCCTTCTCCACCTCCCACCCCCACAAGGCATGTTTACCTTACCCCCCTTTCTCCTAAGCTCCAAGGGCCCTTCTTTTGCCTCTGTAACTCCTTTCCTCAACACATTTCTTTTAACACTCATTTCTTCTACCTGTGGGATTTTTTAAATAAATGTTTGCTTACAAAAAAATAAATCTAGATTTCTCTCTGGAGTGTATACAGAATTCCTAAAGAAAACAAACAAAACATTAATGAGAAAAAAGCCATATGCCCCAGTTTAAAAGTTTGCTAGACAAGATCAACTATAGGAACACAATAGTAAAAAATAGAGTAAAGATAAATTAATCTCCAGTTGCAATCACAGAAAGACAAATAATGACCATGAGAAATGCTATTTATTCCTCCTGGATATATGGCAAAATTTAAGAAATATGACCCCCATCAAAGTGTTGCTAAAGCTTTGAAGAAAAAATATCACTCATTTGGTGCAAAGAACAATGTAAAGTGGTACAACCACTTTGAAAAACACTCTAGATTATGTCATAAAATTAATCATACATGATCTGGTAGTTCCATTCAGCTATACAGTTTAAATCAGCCCTAGAGAAACACCTGCCTAAGGAACAAGGATACTGGTCAAGGATGGGCCAGAATTGCAACTTCTATTCTATTGCTACACGTCTTGAACCGTGCTTGTGTTACATATGTTCTACTAAACTATGAAATATTGCATAATTTAAAGCATTAAAATCTTAAAAATTTATGACATACAAAGGGCATAAATAATATTCTAAGAATATTCGGAAGAAAGCATTATTGTTTTTAGTTTACTTTAAGATTGTGAGAGCAGGGAATTTCTTGTGTGGTAGCATTTTAACAGACCCTAAAGGATGTATTATTCATTATTTATATCTTGCCCTGTTTTTCAAATGATTTAAAATTGCATATTAGAATGTTATGAAAAAATTTAAATAACAAGGTGCATAAACCAAGGTTTAGGGGGAAATGATAAGCGAAGAATAAAAGGAAGCAAAAGGCATAAAATTAGCAAATTGGAATTCACAGTATGCAGTTCATTTTTGTTTAGGGGGTGGGATGTCATTTTGCCTCAAGCCAAATGAACACAAAAATGCTATCAGTTATTATATCAACATTTAATAAGTCCATTAAAGGGAAAGGACGAGGATGTTTTAGTTTGTTGCTTATTGGTTTGTGTTTTGTTTCTTCTTCACACTATTTTCTTCAAAGAAGAGACTGTGAACCATGGCAGTAAATGCCATTCTGAGCAGAAGGAAGAGAATTAAAGCATCACTATAAAAAGAAGCAAATAAATAAATTATTAAGTGGAAGGCGTAAACAGGACTCAATGAAAAATTCAACCTGACTCTGCTATAGATGCTTGATGATCATTAATGCGGTTCCAAGACAAACTGAACCAAACTGAGAGTAACAGGCAGTGATGTTCAGGGTAGTCCCAGACCAGACACATCAGCAACTCCAAAGAAATTGTAAGAAATGCAAATTCTTACCACACTTCAGACCAACTGAATTGGAAACCCAGGGTAAGACCCATAAATCTCTGTTTTACCACCCTCAAAGCGCTTCTGGTGTATACTAATGATTGAGAACCCCATGGCTAAGAAGTCTGGAATGTAGACTAAATGTAATAAAGGGTCCCTGAAGGTATTGTCCTATCCCAAATCCCTTCAGATTGCTGTGCCCCTGTGTTACATGATCCAGGATCATTTCCTGCTACTGTCACTCAGAAGTGGAATTATCAGCCCAATTAGATATCCCTGCCTTCTAGTATATTTCAATCTTGAAAGAAAATTCTAAAGCAGGAGTTCTTATTCCAGGCTGGTAATTCGTTTGGTGAGAGGTGGTGAGAGGGCTTGCAGCATCCAGTGATGTTTAACAGCATTCATGTAAGATATTTAAGAATATCCCTGGCATCTCTACCCACCAAATGCCATTAACATCATTCTCCTAAAGTACGGCAAGCAAAAATAACTCCAGAAATTGATAAATGTTTTCTGGGGGGACAAAATATGGAGAAATACTATACTAAAGTATTTCCAAACTAAAATGTATAGTCTGGGTATCATTCAACCCCTAGGATTATTCTCACCTATGTCTTTCCTTGGTGCTACCAACACTGTAATCAAAGTTCAGGTTCAGTAGAGAGTTCTTCTAAAGTACTGAGTTGCCAACTCAGAGTACATACTTCAACAAAGATGATGATCATGATACAAAGAAAGTTCTTCTAAAGTACTGAGTTGCCAACTCAGAGTACATACTTCAACAAAGATGATGATCATGATGCAAAGATCTTGAAATGTTCCTCCTCCAGATGAAGAACCCAGCAATATAAGAAGTGAATTCCAGAGACTTTCTATGACAACACAGACTCCATGAAAGTCATTATCACCCCAGAAGAATTAATTTTAAGAAAGGTTTTAGATAAAGGCAGTCTTTATATTTGAGTGTATTATTATCTTAAAAATCTATTAAACATTCGGATTCCTGGACTTTATATTCAGTAAAGTTAATAATAATAGTTAACAAATATATAAAGTACCTAATATATATCAGGCATTAAGTGAACCCCTTAGACACACAGATACATACATACATATGTATATACATACAAGCATACGGACATATCAGATACTTGGTGACACTACTGGTAAATCTTGGGTCAGGAAATTAGAACTAAATCTGTCTCTCTGCAAAGTTCATGCCCATAATTATTACAAAACGGTTCGACTTGCAATCACCAAGGGCACAGTTTTGAATCATACCTGCTCTAGATGAACATTCAAGGAACTACATCCCATGTTTTGAGGTTAAAGGGAATGTTCTCATAGACAATGCTCAGCCCAGATACAATGCAGTTCTCCAATTCTCAAATGGAATTTGTTTTACGACAAATATAAACTTAGTAATATTTTTTAAAGTTTCTGGCATGGAAAGAAATACTACCACCTATGGGTAAATATGAAATCATGAAAGAAATATTTAAAAATATGTATTTGAAGTGTTAAAAGGAAAATTATACATTATATTTCTTATCACCTTTTGTAAGTGTGAAATAGATTCCTGTTTACTTTTCTATGCTCTGTTTTGTAGCCTTAAGAAGGGTTTCAAACATATCTGAATGTATCAGAGTAAATGCCCTACATGGTATGATGCTGCATTATATATGAAACTGTGTGCATATACTAAGTACATATACATTTTAAATATACATCTTCAAATTGAGAAAACACAGTAGTCCTTTCTTGCCAAAATCTCTTATCATTGCTGCAGGCCTGGAAGAAAGAAATACATAGAAATTCTTAGGCAGCACATTCACAGAACAACAAGACTGGAGTAATTCCAGCATCTTCACAAGTTTATTTAATGACAAAAAATAGAAATAGTTTGAGAAAAGGAATACTAGTGAACAAGATGCATTCATCAAAATAGAACTTCCATAATTTGCAAACAGAGAGCTTAAACACTCTCTGAGTAAAAGACTATTGATACAAGAAACAGCCCAGGACATCAGCCTCTGAGTCAGATGTGTACACGGGGCCCAGAGAAGATACACATTAGAAACAGAACCAGGCAATGGAACAGAACCAGGACCAAGATCCTTTTGTAAGCACTTTATGCTAATTACCACCCCTGGTTGTTTAACATTAGTGTTTCACAATGGAACTGTTATAAGTTTTAGGACAAAAATCCCTTCCTTGCAGAGAATGTCTCAAGCACTGTGGAAGGTTTCTCTCTACCCAATAGCTAGTCTCCACCCACCCCACCAGGCAAGAAATGTCCTTGACCATCAAATGCTCCTTAGCGGTAGAGAAACACATTCATCGGAGAATAATTAATTATGCCTGTATTCTTTTTATTGATAAAATGTGTGGTGAAATATTTGTTTAAAGAATTGTAATATTGATTCCATAAGATTTGCTCAAATAATCTTGTGTGAGCTAATGCTATCTTTAAAAAAGAAACTTTTCATGTATAGGTAAGAAAAAATACTTAAATTTCTTCAATTCATTAATGTTTAGTCATTATTCCAGAGAACATTTGTCTGCCAGGGGTAAATGGTCAGGCTCCGCCTTCGTCCTCCCATTCTGAGAATGGTATCCAGAGAGAGCCACCTGTTTAGATATTACCATGATGTGAGTCCCTAATGTGTATTATCTTTATTGTCCTCCACATTTAATTTCAGAGATTAAAAATAGACAATCCCAGTATTTCTATTCCATTCAGTTCAATCCTATTATGATCGCAATGCAAGTTCAGTGGCATTATGTTTATACCGATTATAGTTTCGGCACTGTACTAAATGTTCATATAAAGTAATAACCCAGTCCAGCCAGTATGGCTCAGTGGCTGAGCATTGACTTACGAACCAGGAGGTGAAGGATTGATTCCAGGTCAGGGCACATGCCCTGGTTGCCATCTCCATCCCCAGTGTGGGGTGCGCAGGAGGCGTCCCATCAATGATTCTCTCTCTTTCTCCCTCTTCCTTCCTCTCTGAAATAAATAAAAATATATTTTAAAAAATAAATAATAGCCAAGACATGGCATGGACCTTGAAAAACTAATATTGTAATAGGAGATAGACATACGGGAACAAATAATTAGCATAGAATGGGATAAATGCTAAAAGAGATGGCATACAATCCTGAAGCAACTAAGCAGAGAAAGTTTATACCCAATCATAGACAGAGGAGGCAATTTAGAAGATACTATGATGCCAAGATCCTAAAAATAAATAGGCATTTAT
Source organism: Myotis nattereri (assembly GCF_964212035.1). NCBI lineage: Eukaryota > Metazoa > Chordata > Mammalia > Chiroptera > Vespertilionidae > Myotis > Myotis nattereri. The sequence continues at coordinate 221,244,577 of NC_138075.1, forward strand.
GACATGAAAAAATGAGGAGCATTTTTTCTAAGCCTAGTGACTAGCACATGGTAAGATAAAAGGCCTTTAAAAATAATGCATTATGGGACAAAATATTATAATATTCCTATAAAGACCAGCACAGAGTAGTAGGAAACCAGTCTAGAGAAGTGGTAGATTCAGCTCATTTGGAACCTAATGCATGAAAAGTGACAATTTCATCCAATTCTTAAAACCCTCAAATCAGTCTCTGTTATGCAGAACACTACTCAGTAATTAAAAGGAATGAGCATGCCCCACTGTGGATGAAGCTCAAAATAATTATGCTGCGTGAAAGGATCCAGACAAAACAAGAGTATAAGTTGTATTGTTCAACGCATGTAAAACTTTGGAAAATATGAATTCGTCTATAATGAGAGCAGATCAGTGGTCACCTGGGGATCGAAGTGGGGTGGCAGGAGAGATTACAAAGGGGTGCAAGGAAGCTCCTTTAGACGACAGATATGCTCACTATCTTGATTGTGGGGATGGTTGCATCTATATGTCAGGAGTTTTGAAGTTATAGATGACAAACCTGTCATTTTCTATATGCCAATTATAGCTTTAAAAAGTTGACCAAAATATCAAACAAAAAAGAAGCCTTATACATTGCACATGAATTCATAAAAACTCTATGAGAATAAACATAAACATAGAATTCTTATACCATTGGAGTGGTATAAGAACTGGGTGAATGGGTCCCAGAGAGAAATCACCATGTAATTTAATTTAAAATATTAAAAAAGAAAAAAACAATTTTATTTTTAAAATACTTATTTCTGAAATTATTATTATTGCATTTGTATATATATATATATATATATATATATATATATATATGAATATGATATGTGTGTGTACTATTCATATTATTACATAAAGACATAGAATGCCTTTCTTGGCCTAAGTTATTCACTTTATTTCTCTCAAGGCAGCTCTAAATTGCTCCCTACTTTGTGAAGTTTTCTCTACACTCAGTTGTACACCGAGCACCCCTCCTTGTATATCCTCCCAAAGCTTCCACCATACTTCAATCATATAACCTGCTGAATATCCCTTCACTTACTCATTGGCTTGGGTGTCTCTTCCACTGGAGTGTCATCTCCATGAAAGCCATGATCTGTGTATTCTGAGCAATCATCAAAGTACCCAACATATGAGTGTTTACTTATTAAAAGAATTAATGCCATGTTTCTCTTTCCTATCTTTGTATAAATGTTCTAAGGCATGGATGAAAAAGAAGTATGCCAATCCACTGTGCCAACTCCGGTCTACCGGGATTGGTGAATGCTCTCTATTGACAAGGATTCTAATGTTATTTCTGAATTCTAGACAGAGGGTCATGCCATGACTTTAGTAGGGCAATATGGGAATATAAGTAATACATATTTGTGATTTTTTAGGTTTGGGAATGTATACTTAAATTTTATAGAAAATAGTATTTTAAATCAACTTTTTCCATCCAAACTGGGGTGCCATTATTTCTTTCTGGAATGTATGGCCTTCCTTCTACTTGCCATTTTGGGTGGTAAAATAGAGATGTTCTTCGTCTTCTCACATGTTCTTATTTAGATGAGAAAAATAAGTGGCAGATATGTGGCTCTAGAAAAAAATAACATTCAATAAAGAGTAGTTGCAAGGTGAGAATAGAGAAAAGGGAAGAAAGAGGAATCAAAGATGACTTAGTGGGGGTGAACAAAGAAATATGAAACGTGGGAATTCTCCCCGATAGTGAAGGCCACAGGATTTGTATACATACAATGTCAACTTCTATGGCAAACCTTCCCCATGTGACTGGTGTTTCATGAACTTGAAGGGATTTCAACTAAAATCTGAGCCATGTCAGAGAGAAGAGAATGGCCACAGATGCATTGGCACCAATAGATTAGAAAGTGTAGTGTAAGCTTGCTGAAACACAGAGTTAAAAGTGACCATAAATATATAAAAGTTACGCAAATCTTAGAGAGGCAACAAACATTTTATGAGACCTGATAGGAGAGTCAAGAAGATTCTTTGAATTTATTGAGGGACAGGGTAATCGGGGTTACAAAGAGCATTATTATATGATCATATACTTCTTTACAGAGTACAATAATCTTTGACCATGATACTGGATTCCTAAGACTATTCTGAAAGATAAGCAAGTCAGAAATTATTATCCATTAGAAAGAATCTGAGGCTTCTAGAAGTTAAAAATCACCCTGGAACCAGTAAGTCAGGGAGGAAAAATGTTCAACAGGCCTCTCCCACCCCATTTTCCTCCCACCTCTCTCTTCTCCTCTTCCTCCTCACTTCCTCCTTTTCTTTCCCTCTCACCCCCCTCCCTTCCTTTCTTCCCTGCTTCTTCTCTCTCTCTCTCTCTCTCTCTCTCTCTCTCTCTCTCTCTCTCTTTCTCTCTCTCTCTTCTCACTGAGCATATATTAATCTTCATTTAATAGTTGGGAAGAGATCAACCAAAGAATTTGTATGAGTATATGCATAACCCATGGACACAGACAATAGAATGGTAGAGGCCTGGGGTGGAGGCAGGGTGGGCTATAAAGAGTCAATGGGAGTATAAAAGGGGACATATGAAATATTTTAAACAATAAATATTTTTTAAAAAAATTTAAATATAAAAAAGCTATATATCAAGTGTCATGGTTTGAAACATAAGTGATAAATGTATATAACCATAGATGAGGCACTAGGAAATAAAAATGATGAAGACACATTTCTATGGGAAGGATGCCTTCACAGCCGATTTACTTTGTTGTTGTTGTTAATCCTCACCCAAGGATACTTTTCCACTATTTTAGAGAGAGTAGAAGAGAGGGAGGAGAGAGAGAGAGAGAGAGAGAGAGAGAGAGAGAGAGAGAGAGAGAGAGAGAGAGAGAAAGCATGGATATGAGAGAGACACATCAATTGGTTGCCTCTCTCCCACCTGAGCCCAGACTGGGACAGGGGATCCAACCTGTAACTCAAGTATGTGCCCTGGACTGGGAATTGAACCTACGTCGGGTGGGGGTGAGGCACTCTAATTACTTAGCAACACAGGCCAGGGCCCAATTTACTGAAATAAATATCTAGTATAAACGTATGTGTTATCATCAATTCCCTCCTGCCCCCAGCAAGTAAGCACAGCAAAACACTGATTATACAAGTCTGACTTATTTAACCTTATTCACTTAAACTTTTATGAAAATGCGGCTGCTTGAGGTTTTATATATATGTATCAGTGTGCTATAAATACACGTATATGTATAGTATACCATATATATGATGTTTGTGTGTGTGTGTATGTAACTTTAAGTAAATAATTTTAAACCAAAACCAAGGAGCTTCCTCTTCATTTCTGTGGTTGTTTGACTAGGTTAGGAAATTGCATTTGTAAAAGCCCCTTTGGCTGAAACAATGTTATGCTCTGGATAAGAAACTTCTCTCTTCTTTGATGAAGACAATTTTGTTATGGGAACTGAACTATTCCCCAATCCCCCTGGTGGGACATGAATTAATATAGTAGAACAGCGTTTACCCTCAACAGCTGCAGCTTGCACCTGTGCTGTGTTTTTTTAATCCTTGTTCACTGCAGTATGATAGAGAAAAAAACAGGAGGGAATGCTTTATGGGACCTTCCAACTGAGATGCTTAATGCATTATTAGGAACAGAAATTCTCAGTGGGATTTAACCAGGCCTATTAGGAATTAGGCTTAAGAAACCAAATATGAAAAGTATATAACATTTCCCCAAGCTGCCCTGAGACTGGAAGTGGGATCCACACTAGTCACTTCCTGGTTTCTCTCCAATCTGTCATCCCAAGTTCCCCAGGTAATTTCATCTCCTGCCTTCCTTGACCCACACCCTACAGAGCAGAGGCATTTATCACAACACATTGGCATCCCCTGAGCATCACTAGCCAAGACAGAGCACAGCATCCACTTTGCTGTCGGCCTGCTCCGCCTCATTAAGCATTAATGAAGTGATCTCTAATTGTTTCTCATTCCTGGGCTCCAGGCTCTTGATTGCTTGGTACTCTTGTGAAGCTTCCCTTGAAAGTCAATTTAACCCTTCCAACTGTTGAGATGGCAGGCACAGGCTTCCTTGTGGAGGCCATGATGTTAACCTGCTATGAGTTGGAAGGCAAAGGAAGAGGTAAGAATGTTCCCAATCATGAAAATCATAGTCAGTGTTACTTTTACTGCCATTCTTTTACCTCTGAATCCCAAGTACTGCCCTTGCTCTCAGCCTCATGGGAAGAGCTTTGCCAACAATCAAAACTATCTGAGCACTATCCACTGCTACATGAGGAATTTTTTAGTGATGGGTGTACATAAATGTGTCCAATGTCTGGGAAGCTTCTCTAGAGAAAACTCTGTAAACCATCTGTAAGAGACGATTGTTGGGAAAATACAGAATATTAAAAGGAAAGCAGTCAGCCAATTTACACCTTCACAGAGAGATAAGGATGTTCTATGTGCCCTGTATTTATATTCTGAAAAGAATGCTTTAGGGGTGTCTGAGCCAAACAATTTCCTCCCATCAGAATAGAAATAAGGATTGTCTTACATGTGTGTTTTGAAGATAGAAAGTTTTATTGCCGACTGTTAAAAAGGAAAAGTAAAACAATCAAATGTTAATAAAGACTGTGGCCACACTTGACAATTTAATAAACGGAGAGTAGGAGAGTATTATCTTAGCAGAGTATTTCACTTCATGCACAATCTCCCCATAATGCATATGTGGCAATTCCAGCTTAGAATTCAGTGTCAGCTTCTACACTGGACAAATAAGACCAGAAATTTCCAAATGCAACAAGCCGTTCCTATTGATCAAGTAGTAAAATAAAACTCAGGAAGGGGTAACGCCAAGTAAGTGAAATTCAACAGCCTCAGGAGTTATTAGACAGGGGACTTCATTTTTAATGAGGGCTGTAGGGGATTTGGGGTACACAAATAAATGTGGTTCTGATTAAAAATATCAGTCACATATTGCATGCAAACATTGAAAGGAAGTCCAAGTTGCAATAAAGTTCCTATGGGGTCAGGTTATGTCAAAATGCGTTGTGAAGAACTAATTTGATTAATATGAATTCATTGCATAATAAAGGGAGTAAATTCCAATTATTTTCCACTGATTTTGAAATATTAGTGCCCAATTGGGGAAACCAAAACATCCAATAAATATGCATTCCTTCAGGTATTCATTCGGTCATTGTTTTAGGTCACTGAGTTGCTCTCTTCCCTTCAGGATTCCCTATAAAACTGTCAGTCGGCCATATTTTTGTTTAAGTAGATGCATCTGCCTCCTTTGACTTAGTTTGCTGCCCTTGTGGCTGCAAGGGCTGAGTGCTTATGACAGTGCCCTGCAAGAACACGTGTTGGTGGCTGAGACCTCTGCATGCCTGTCACTTCTCTTTGGTTTGTGTTACACAGTTGAGTGGGTCTGTCCTTTGAGTCACTACGGTGACAGGGCCTGGGAGATTGTCAGAAATCAGAGTGACAACTTCACTCAAAACAGACCCCTCGTCACACACTGATGTGCTTCCGAGGACAAATGCCTGCAGTTGGCATTTCCACTCTGGGCTTAAAAGTACCTGCTTACTTAAAGTCATAGGATGATCAGATCTGCATAGGAGCTTAGAGTTTTTCTTAGTTTACCATTGAAGAAAATAGCACCTGCGAAGCTAAAGGCACTTTTGTCTGGTAAATTTCAGGATGTGGATTTGAACTTATGTCTGCTGACTTGCTGCCCCTAGAAACAAGGCTCTTTCCGTAGTCCCTAAATGTTGCATTATTTTATAGTCCTGGATCAGGGAGGGCATCTAGGGTATTGGTTACATCAATGGTGGGAGCAGAGTTTTTCTCTCTTTTAAGATTTCAGACCCCCCTCTTATACCACTGAAGCTGCCTTGCAATTTGGAAAAATTGATTTACAAGAAGAACTTTAAATGAAAATATGGCTTACTCAATATAATTCCATTATTCTTTCTGGGAAAGCCATTAAAGTCTAAGTCTTGTTTATGTGTGACCTCTCGGTATATGTGGTTAATATAGAATCTCTAAGTAGATAGATTAGGTACGTAATCAGTGAATTTTATTTTAGTCAATTATTTTCTTGAATTATTTGGGGATGTGTGTGTGTAAAAAACAGTGAGCTGTCAATTAAACAGATGAAAGGCCAGCAGAATTCAAGTCTATTTATAACATGGAATAATTCTTCCCATGAAGAAGGTTATATATACAGTCGACAAGTGCTTCCAGCTGTACTATCTTACCTCTGCACCAATTTACCTCTTCCTGGCCTAGGCAGTATAAAAAGAAGGGTGTTAAGAGGGTGTTAACAATAGGGCTGGAAGGAAGGTTCAATCCATTCCAGATGTGGTAGTTGACACCTTGTCGTAACTTTGTTCTCAGTCTAACAACTCATATATCATTGACAATGGGCCAATCAGGAACTACACCAAAAAACTCAGGTATCATGATTAGGTGTTAATAATTAGGGTAGGAATTCCTTTGACTGAAACAAACATTTTGGTAGTCTGTTTCTCAATGTTTCACACTAGATCTTTTTTACCTGACTTTGCCATTATGCTTTTTTTAACCCAATTTTTCAATTATGCTCTTTTTCTTCTCTCGCTCACTCTTTTGTGGAAAATTTGGTTGTGCTTTGTTTTCTATTTTTTCATACCTGATTTGGAAACCACAGGGTAGAGCATTCTGAGCTATACTGCAGAACCTAATTCATAAATAGAAATGGGGTTAATGCTGCAATTTTGCAGAAAAAAGGGAGTGAAAAGGCAAATAAGTTCTTAGTTTAATTTGGAAAAGGGTTCTGATCCAAAAGACTTCTCAAAGGAGCTTCAGAAACTACCAGGGACCACACTTTGAAAACACTACCTTTAATGATGTTCTCATGAAAGTGACTATGTTTACTGTAAGAGTGTGGACTATGGACATATATGGAGGAGATGAAGCAGGTATAGAAGCTGAGATTTAAAAATGAATAAAATGCTGAAAAGGTTGTTAGCCACTTCTTACACTAGATACATTAAGAGCAAATCATTGAGGAAAGAAAATTCTTGACTAATGTAGAATTGGTTGTTCTAAAAGACCCATGTCTCTTGAGATTTGGCAATGTTGATACAGTGCTTCAGTGAGGGAAAAGTCTAAGACATGTACAGGTACTTAATGATTCATTCTACTTCTATCCACCTCCAAGTAAGAAAATGTTCTCCGAAATCCAGATCAGAACTATTCTCCAAAACTCACCTTCATGGCATTGTAAGCAAGAGTGCAACAGGCCATTAAAAAATAAATCAAGTTCCCTATCAAAACAGAAATGAATGAAGCCAGTTACCATAGACTGCAGGACCCTAAACTGGGTTGATGTTGTAATTCTCAATTGGATATTGAAGTGAGACCTCATTGAGAACGTGACATTTAAACAAAGACTTGAAACACATGAGGGATGTAACCATGTAGATATCTGAGTGAAGAATATTTTAGGCAGTGGAAACAGCCAGTGCCAATGCCCTAGGTCTAGAAAATGCCTAAAGTGTTTAAGAAAAATCTATAAGGACACCAGTGTGGCTAAAACAGTGCAACATTGGAAATGGTTGAGAGCCAAATTATGTAGGGTTTTGTAGGTCATTGTACGTACTTTGGCTTTTACCCTAAGTCAGATGGGGAGCCATTGCAGGGTTCTGAGCAGAGGACTGACATAATCTGTCTTGTATTTAGAAAAGATTAATATTGATGATTCAGCAATAATTGAGTGAAGTGGGGCAACGATGGAAACAGACTCATGAGAGACTACGGTGAAGAGTCCTCAAGGTGCTATCTTCAATTTATTCCCTCCCTGTATTATGCACTTGTAACTCCTTCAACAGTAAGAAGTGGAGGCTTACTCCCTCTTCTAGAATCTGGGGTGGACTTATTGACTTGTCTAAGTAATAAAATGAGATGGAAGTAATGGATGGACTTTATAAGAAGTCCTGCATCTTCAACTAATTACCCTGGAGCTCACTTGCGAGAAGCTCCAGCTTAGAATCTAGCCCCCATCCAGGAGACCCCCAAACTGCATAGAAAGACCTTACATAGAACTCAGCTGAGTTCTAGTCAACAGCCGAGTGAGTAAGCCATCTGCGACATCCAGTCTCATGTGCCATTTCATTGAGAATGTGTGAAAGAGCTGAAGTGAAAACCACTTAGTTGAGCCCACCCAAACGAGAGCATAATGAAGAAAAATAAAATATTGCTTAAAATTACAAAGTTTGGAGTAATTTGGAGTTATCCATGCAGCTAGAGATAAATCAAGCCTAGGCTACTGCTGAATCTACAGGGAAATAGCATATGAAAAGTGACAAGAATTTGGGTTCTCAGTACCACTGATGTAAACAAAATAGATCATCTGGTGCAAATGGATTTGAGGAAAGGGGAAAAAGTAAGGATGACTGAAATATTTTACTCAAATGATAGGCAGGAATTGCTATCAAATACATTGCTGGATGATTATAGATGGAGCAAGCATGGGGAAGGAATAGGCTTTTGAACAGTGATGTAAGAAAAAGATGACTTAGGAAATTATCTGGTCCAGTGAGTAGGATTGGTAAAAGGGAGAAATTAAAATTACTGGAAGACAAGACTTATAATCCATCTGTGAGATAAATATGGCCTTCTTAAGAGCAGTTTCAGAATGGATGGCAAAAAGAAGAAAATGTGTAAGTTGAAGAAAATGTGTAAGCCAAAGAAAATGTCAAATGAGACAAATGACAAAGTCAAATGTCAAAGGGAAAGTCATATTATTTGGAAAATATAGACATAGTTTATGCAGTAAGGCATAAAGGTGATGTCAAGGGGTCTGTAGCCAGAAACAGAAAAATTGAGATTCTGCTAGAAATGAGAAATTTGGGAAAATGTATCAAATATCTTGAGTAAATTTTTCCAGTAATAAATGGATAAAGGAAAAAGGAACATATGTACATTTCCCTTTATGGAGAAAAGCCACCATGGATTATGATTTTTGTGTTATAAGTGTATGCCAGTGTATTTTTTGTGTGTCTGTATTTACTCTATTTCTTTATGGAGATGATAGAACATAGTTTTAATTTTGTTTGTTTTCAGGAGCAGTATAAATTGGTAATTTTCTGTCTTAATCCAAAGTGTTCAGTTTAAATTTTATGGCTTTATTTGTAACCCAAAGGCACTTGAACTTTCAAGGAAAATCCATATCTTAAGAGATTTTTAGAAGAGCACAATATATTAGTGATCCAAATGTATTTGTATAAGCTTTGGTTAAATATCAACAAGTTAATGTTCTCTGTTCACAAAACATCAAACCCTCTTTTGCCCTTATGGATTAAGAAGAAAGCAAATATAAACACTTTTTAAAAATCAATATCAAACAGAAATGTTTTTACAACGAAGAACAGAGAAAAGAGAGAGTTATTTGTCTTTATTTTTGCAATCTTGTCTCTCTGCTTCACTCCTTTGAGAAAGGGAGATATGGGGGTAATATAAGAAGTGGATGAAACGCCCATTTAACCCAGAGATCCCACTTCTAGGAATATATCCCAAGAAACTAGAAACACCAATCAGAAAAGATATATACACCCCTATGTTCATAGCAGCACAATTTACCATAGCTAAGATTTGGAAATAGACTAAATGCCCATCAGCAGATGAGTGGATTAAAAAATTGTGGTACATCTACACAATGGAATACTATGCTGCTGTAAAAAAGAAAGAATTCTTACCATTTGCAACAGCATGGATGGAACTGGAGAGCATTATGCTAAGTGAAATAAGCTAGTCGGAGAAAGATAAATATCACATGATCTCACTCATTTGTGGAATATAATGAACAACATTAACTGATGAACAAAAACAGATCCAGAGACAGAGAAGCATCGATCAGACCATGAAACCTCAGAGGGAAGGTAGAGGAGGGTGGAGGTAAGGGGGAGAGATCAACCAAAGGACTTGTATGCATGCATATAAGCCTAACCAATGGACACAGACACCAGGGGGGTGAGGGCATGAGTGGGGGGGTGGGGGGTAATGGGGGGATAGGACACATATGTAATACCTTAATCAATAAAGAAAAGAATTAAAAAAATAAAATTAAAAAGAGAAGTGGAAGTCGAGTCAATCCCAGTTTGTCAACCACAGTGAGGATCAACACATTTAGTTTGCTGCTTTAAAGTCACTTATAGTTAAAGCACATCTCCATCTTCATCATATAGACTTGTTGCACCTTTTTTTTGGGGGGGGGAAGAAAAAAATTTATTGGGGAGAAATCAAAGCAAGAAGGCAGCAGGAAGGGGGCCCAAAAGGGGTTACCCTAAAACCTTGTCCACTTCTCACTGCCAGTTGTCAGAGCTGTCCTCTGAGAGCCATAGGTGGTGTTGACCCATTTTCCATAATTTTTCTCTATACTCTATGCTCAAAGCATGATAGCTGGTACTTAAAACTAATTTTTCAGCCTCATGGTCAGTATTTGATATTGGAAATTCAACTTACACCTAAGAATGCCCTGTGTAAGCCCCTACCTCCTCTGGCCCCAGCTTTGTTCTTTGTCTGAGTTATCTGAGTATCTCCCATCTGAGTAGCTCGTGTTGCTCCATATCATATGCTCTTGCTGTCTTGTGCCTGGGAACATCCAAGTTTCTTGAAAGCAGGCAGACATAAAACTAAAATATAGTACAAATCTGCTTTCTGCCTGGTCTTCAGTGCTTCATGTGACTGTCTGATTTTTCTTTAAAACAAACCTTTAAAATTGGAAAGTTGACCCCTCCCCTATCATGTACAAAAGATAGAGTTAAAATCACATTTCCAGAAGCAAGTTGCATATGTTGGATCTGGGATTCCAACCTAAATGCGATTCAAAATCTATTCTATTTTATTTAATTTTACACTATGCAATATACATTGTATTTTATCCCCAGGAAATTGAATGCATGTGGGTCCATTAATTATCTGTAGAATCTTCCCTATCTACATCAGCGTTTTATTTTTTTTTTTATTTTTTTATTGATTTTTTACAGAGAGGAAGGGAGAGAGATAGAGAGTTAGAAACATCGATGAGAGAGAAACATCGATCAGCTGCCTCCCGCACATCTCCCACTGGGGATGTGCCCGCAACCCAGGTACATGCCCTTGACCGGAATCGAACCTGGGACCTTTCAGTCCGCAGGCCGACGCTCTATCCACTGAGCCAAACCGGTTTCGGCTACATCAGCGTTTTAAAAATAAAAGCTTACTGTTTCCTGAGAAATATGATGATTTGACTTTTACCAAATAAAATTTTTGGTGAGGGGAAAAACAGTTTAAAGATATTTTACTTGAGATTTTTATTTTCTTCTTTCTCTCCTCCCTTCTTTTCTTTTTCCTATTTCTTCCCCCTCCTCTCCTCCTCCTTTTCCTTCACCTCCTACTCATCTCACTTTCTCTCTCCCTTTCTCTGACTCTCTGTCTTTCTTTCTGTCTGGTATTATTATTTTAAATTAATGGGAACCATTTTTTGACAGTCTAAAGCACATTTTATGTGTTAAGACACTATTAAGATGTTATAGACAGTATTGATAGAATTTGTAAATCATTTCACAACAAATAATAGAAACTAACTTTTTTGTTTCATTTTTCAAGCACTTAGCTATATATGAGGTTGGTAAAGGAAAGAAGAGCAAAGAGAAAATATGTCAAATAATTTTTCTTGTAAGTTGATGAATGGTTAATGGGAACATTGTTTCTGATACTATTGAAATAAGAACTATGAATTGAATTATTCCATAGAAAGACAAATCTCTCCTGCTTTCCTGTATTGTGGATGCTCAAGTGTTCCCTAACCTTAAAGCCACTGGGGAAACTTTTATCCATGGCAGTAGCACATGAATCAAGTAAAACTCAAGAACTGTGGAAAAAGGTCTCAGGAAAATTTAAAACTTGATGTTCAATAGCAAGATTCCTCACATTGCTCTACCTCATTGATGTATTTCAGATCTGTTGGCAAGGTGTATTTTGCAACGTATTCTAAGATAAAGTTAACATTTACTGATAACTAAATATAAACCATCACTGTAGCTAAAAACTTTACATCCATTATCAGATTTAAGTCTCAGTGATTAAACTAAGTAAAAACAAAGAGGTTAAGAAATGTGTGAACAGACATTACACCAAGTGGAGAATACCAGGGACAGGATTGTGAGAAAAACCACTAAGTAGATGTGCTCAGAGCAATAATGTTTACTAGAGGCCCGGTGCACAAAAATTTGTGCACTGGGCGGGGTGGGGGGGTGTCCCTCAGCCCCACTTGTGCCCTCTCACAGTCTGGGACCCCTTGGGAGATAATGTCCTGCTGGCTTAGGCCCGCTCCCGGGTGGCAGAGGGCAGGCCCAATCCCTAGGTGCAGCCCCTGATCGGGCTCAGAGCAGGGCCGATTGGGGAGTGGGGGCGCCGCCCCCTGTCATGCACAGAGCAGGGCGATTCGGGAGGTTGTGATGCCACCCTTAGTCACGCTCAGGGTAGGGCTAATTGGGGGGTTGGGGCACCACCCCTGTCACACTTAAGGCAGGGTTGATGGGGAGGTTGCGGCACCACCCTCTGTCACACACAGAGCATGGCTGATCAGGGGGTTGGGGCACTGGCCCCTGTCACGCACAGAGCAGGGCCCATCAGTGGGGTTGAGGCTCTGTACCCTGTCACACACAGAGCAGGGCCGATCAGGGGGTTGGGAAGCTCCCCCCTGTCACACACAGAGTAGGGCTGATAGGGGAGTTGGGGCACCGCCCCCTGTCACACACAGAACAGGGCTGATCAGGGGGTTGGGGCACTCCCCCCTGTCACACTCAGGGCAGGGCCGAGGGGGAGGTTGCAGCTCCACCCCATCACACACAGAGCAGGGCCCATGGTGGGGTTGGGGCACCGCACCCTGTCACACACAGAGCAGGGCTGATCAGGGGGTTGTGGAGCTCCCCCCTATCGGGCACAGAGCAGGGCCGATCAGGGGGTTGGGGTGCATTGCCCTGTCACGAACAGGGCAGGGCGGATAGGGATGTTGTGGCCCCGCCCCCTGTCACACACAGAGCGGCAGGGTGATCAGGAGGTTTGGGTGCTGCCCCCTGTCATGCTGCTCCAAGGGCCAGGAGGCCTCGCGGCTCATCTGATCCAGGTGCTGGGAGGCCTCGTAGCTCCACTTGACACCAGGGCAGTGAGGCCTCGCTGCTCCACTGATCCCAGTGCTGGGAGGCTCCGCTGATCTTGGTGCTGGGAGGCTCCGCTGATCCCGGTGCCAGGAGGCCTCACGGCTCTGCTGATCCCGGTGCTGGGAGGCATATTACCCTTTTACTATATAGGATAGAGGCCTGGTGCACGGGTAGGGGCCGGCTGGTTTGCCCTGAAGGGTGTCCTGGATCAGGGTGGGGGTCCCACTTGGGTGCCTGGCCAGCCTGGATGAGGGGATGATGGCTGTTTGCAGCTGGCCACATCCCCTTCAGGGTGGGGGTCCCCACTGGGGTACCTGGCCAGTCTGGGTGAGGGGCTGAGGGCCGTTTTCAGGCTGGTGTGTGACTGAAGCTCCCAACCTCTCTTTTTTTTCTTTCTTTCTTTTTTTTTTATTCTGGAATTTATTTACCTTCTATGGCTGTCACTGGAACTGAGAGCTGGCTTTAGCTCTGAAACTCAGCTCTAGCTCTGAGACCTCGGCTGCTGAAAGCAGTTATCTGGGTTTGTTTGGGTTCTATAATTGAAACACTGTTGCAACTCCAGCTTGGCTGGCTGGCTGAAAGCATGGGGTTTGTTTAGCTTCTATAATTGCAACATTGTTTCTTAGAGTGCAGCTCAGAGCCCAGCAGTGGCAGGCGGGGAACCTTGACTTCTTCCTTCACTGGAGCAAGCAAGCCTCCTGTTCGCTTCAGCTGCCTGGCTGCCGGCCGCCATCTTGGTTGGCAGTTAATTTGCATATTGCCCTGATTAGCCAATGGGAAGCGTGTCAGAAGTACGGTTAATTACCATGTTTGTCTATTATTAGATAGGATTAGGGGCCCAGTGCATGAATCTGTGCACCTTGAAAGGAACTGTGGGCCATGAGGCTGTGGTGGGCACAGGGGAAGGTCTCAGCCTCTTCTGCCACAGTCCCCATCCCCTATCTGCCAGCTGCCCCGCTCCCACCACCACTGCTCCCACGTGCTGATGGTGCCGGCTGATGGCGCGGAGCGATTGGGGCCGGCACCAGCAGCGGGTGCACGTGATGGCTCTGGCACTGGAAGTGAATGCAAGAGGCAGCTGCCAGCCTTGATCGCCCCTCAAGAGCAGGGGAGGTAGAGAAGGCCCGAGGGGAGATCAGGACCAGCAGCTGCCACTCACACCCACTGACAGCACCGAATGATCAGAACTGGTGCTGGGAGCTGGCAGTGGGTGCGAGCACTGGGTGGGACCATGGCATGTGGGAGCAAAGAATTTTTAGTAAGCACCAGAAGCTTGCTCAGATGACAGCAACCAGCACCCCGCTTTGGTCTGGCACCTCTGCTCACCTGCTCCACCATTCTGCCGCGGCCGACACCCACCATGTTCCACACTCTGCCACCTGCTGCCGATGCCACCATGTTCCGCGTGCGCCCCTTGGTGGTCAGCACATGTCATAGTGACCAGTTGTTCAGTTGTTCCGTAGTTCCACCATTCAGTCTATTTGCATATTAGGGTTTTATATATATAAACTAGAGGCCCAGTGCACAAAATTCGTGCATGGTGGTGGTGGGGGGACAGGGGTGTACCTAAGCCCAGGCTGCACCCTCTTCAATCTGGAACCCCTTGGGGGATATATGTCTGACTGCCGGTTTAGGCCCACAGGGATCGGGCCTAAACCGGCAGTCAGACATCCCTCTCACAATCTGGGACTGCTGGCTCCCAACCGCTCACCTGCCTGACTGCCTGATTGCCCCTAACCACTTCTGCCTGCAAGCTTGGCCACCCCTTAACCACTCCCCTGCCAGCCAAATTGTCCCCAACTGCCCTCCCCTGCTGGCCCGGTTGCCATCAACTGCCCTCCCCTGTCGTCCCGGTTGCCCCTAACTGCCCTACCCTGCTGGCCATCTTGTGGCTGTGGACGTTGCCATATTTGAGGGCGTGGCAGTCAATTAGCCTATTCCCTCCATATTGGCTATGGGTGCTGCCAACATTTTGAGGGTGGAACAGTCAATTAGCATATCCCCTCCTTATTGGCTGTTGATGCCGCCGTCTTTATGATGGTGTGGGGGTCAATTAGCATATTCCCTCTTTATTAGATAGGACTAGAGGCCATTTGCAGGAAGATTCTTGCAAGAATAGGAATTCCTATGGCTGGAGCTAAGCAGAGAAGGAAGCGAAAACCGCTGAGGCATGCTTCACTCCCGTCTTCACCACCCGGCTTGTTTCGCCCCAGCCTCCCTCCTCCACCTAGCCTGGCTTGTTTAGCCCCTGCCTCCCACCACCACCCAGCCTGGCTTGTTTCGCCCCTGCCTCCCTCCGTGCCCGGCTTGTTTTGCTCCCGCCTCCGCCGCCCGGCTTGTTTTGGGCCACTTGGTTTGCTTCCCTCCCAGCCAGTATATGCGAATTAACTGCCATCTTTGTTGGCGGTTAATTTGCATATCACGCTGATTAGACAATGGGAGGTGTAGCAAAGGTACGGTCAATTACCATGTTTGTCTATTATTAGATAGGATTATTGCCCCCAAAGAACAGCAGCTACTGGAGTCACCCTCACTGGAATTTAATAAAAAGAGTCCATACCTGTAGTCTACCCTATTGTATAAACTTCTGCATTCAGTGGCTCAAATGGCATATTTGCTATGCATTCCCTGAAATGTATTCTAAAAGGACAAAAAGCTTTGCTTGATCATTGACTAGTGCATTCTCAATTATTCTCTAAGCTTGTTTCCTTGGATGAATAGTGATGGGATTTATGCTCACAGAGAAATCCAGCTGACATGCAAATAAAGATAAGGAGGAGGTTTAGCTCCAAGCTAGTATTGTCCATAATGATTGACTTTATTCTATGAATTTTAACAGTTGAGCAATTAAATTTTAGACTCCAAGCAAGAGGAAGATTGTTCTATGGGTACAGAAATAAGTAGCATTATAAGGTTGCACAGACCTGGGCAAGAAAGAAAGCAGGTATTATTCTGTCATTACTTTTGCTGACTTGAAAGACATCTGCAAAAGTTTA
This sequence comes from Myotis nattereri, assembly GCF_964212035.1. Classification (NCBI taxonomy): domain Eukaryota; kingdom Metazoa; phylum Chordata; class Mammalia; order Chiroptera; family Vespertilionidae; genus Myotis; species Myotis nattereri. Next base: position 221,260,772 of record NC_138075.1, read on the forward strand.
TGTACCTGGGAAGAATGCAATTAGAGCTCAGATGATAATACTGGTTCACCAGACACCAAGACAAATGCACTGAGACTGATCTCAATATATTAAATATACAGCAATAATATGCAAAAATAACTATTATACATATAACTAATTAGAGTTTTTAAATGCAAGTTCTATGGCACAGAGTCAAACGAGTTCTTGGATATTTCATTATCAAGGGGAATCTTAGTTGGTATAATTAATAAATTCCAAATTTCAGTAATTCCCTTCAGGTGTTCCCATGTGGTGGACAGGTGGTTTTCTTCCATGTGTTACCCAGCCATCTTCTTCCTTGGCCATCCAGGGCCTGTCTGTTTCCAGATCCCCTGGAGGGTGTAGGAAGTGATCCAGACCAGATCACAACCCCTTCTTAAACACCTTAACTTGAAAGTGACATACATCCTTTCCATCCATAAACCAGAGCAAAGGCTAGTGAAAGGATCCTACCTACACAACAGTGAATCTGGAAAATGAAATTTTCACCTGGAAAGCTGCTTCCCAGAGATAGCACCTTGTTATGGAAATTTGGTAGGTAGTTGTAGCCATTTGTGCCACAGGTGTCCATGATGGGACAAGCACTGCCTACCTAAGTCACGAGGCTTTCACAGAAGTGGTGGCACATGTCTTAAGACTTGAATAATGAGCATGCATTATTCAGGATGATCAATAAGAAGGATGTCCCAGGTGGACTGAACCACATGTGCAATGGCCGGCCGGTTATATAGAATAGATATAAACAGGAAAATTCCATTTTGCTTCTTCACTAACATGTAGTAGTGAACAGTAGAAGATGAGTTTAGAAAAATAGATGAGTATCTGACAATGAAGAGCCTAAATGTCATTATAGTAACACCCTATCTTTTCATTCAACTTTTCCTTCCCCTTAGAATTCCCATTGATTGGGTCTAGGTCCTCAGAAACTATTGTTCTTATTCTCACTCATTCATGAGGATAATCTCCTTCTAGATGGGGCCACGAAAAGGAAAATGTTTCTTACTGAATGACTGACCTTTTAATTCTCCCAATTGACTGCATAGATAAAGCCTGGGCATGTGTCTCTGCCAATTGGCCCTCCATTGAGAAGGGCAGTGCACAGTTCTCTCATTGACACAGACATAGCTTGCATGTACTGCGTACATGGCCAAGGGCTATTCCTATAGTGTCTACTAATTAACAGCCTTTTGAAATAGAGGCAGTTTCATGTATTGTGTCTTGGTATTGTGTTTCCTCATTGATACTCTTCAGGCAAAAGAGTCCCATCCCCAGTGACAGCAATATGTTCATCTATAATATTCTGTGACCTACTCGGGTTATGGCCTCATTAAAAAACAATTGATGTCTTTGGCATAAGCCTGTGAATGTCCTTGTTGTCTGCATTTAAACATGATGAAAAAGAAAAAGGGCTGACCTAGATCTTTCCAAGACTGTAACAAAAACTGACAAGAGTAATTGTTTGCTACTATGGGGACTTACAAAAATAGATAATCAATCAAATGAGGTCAGTAAAATTTGCTTTTTCTATCTGTGTTTGAAGAGGTCTTATATTTAAAGTTTTAAATGGCTAACATTAACGGGAAAATCTGGCTCCTTACTAATTCTATTTAATCATTTTTCTGCATAATAATAGAATACCAGATTATGTCAAAAAATTTTGAAGCTCTTTAATGTAAATCCCACAAATCATATTTTTGTTGCTCTCTCTACAAATACTGTGCTGTGGAGACTTATGAATAATGTGCATTAGCATGTGTGGTCTGAAAATACTGACAGCTGTCAAGTGCTGTGACTATCACTAGATAACTGGAAAATTTACAGACAGTTACCTAAGGTAAAGGTTTTGCTTTAAACAAAACATTTTTATACTTATGGGTTTTTGATAACTGATATTCAGAACAGAATGGCATATTTCTCCTAAAGCAATTCTCCTGTGGAGTCCTCTGAATGACACAGGAAGGGCTGCATCCTGCTATGGATCAGTTTGATAATAACTCCATTGTGTGACAAATTGATTATTTGGAAACTGGATGTCAACGTTTGGTGCATATATTAACTCAAGCACTGACAAAATATCTAATATCTGCCAAAGGATGCTGTGGGAGTTGGAATGCAACCGTCAACCGACTTAGTAAGGCCCCTGACATTAAGGTACTTATAGTTTAATAGGGAATGTGAGCAGGTGGAATTGATTCTACTACATTGGCATATGTGTTAGAAGAAAGATGAGCACAAAGTTCTCTGGGAGTAGAGGGATATTGGAGAGAAAAAAATTACTTGGGACAGTAGGGTTACATAAATGTGGGTTAGAATCCCAGACCCTCTACTCCCCTATCAACTATGGATGGTGTGACCTTGAGGTCATCATTTTTCTTCTCCAATTCCATGGAAATGTTCATGGGGAGATTAAAAGGATAAATCCAGGCAAATGGCTGAAATTGTGTCTGATAGAGTATATACCCCAAAAAGTCAGTTCCTCATTATATGAATATGAATGGAGATGGGTAATATTTCACACTTGTGATATGTAGATGGGTTTTTAAAGAAGAATAAAGGTTTACTAGGTAAGAGAAGAAAGGAAAGAACAATATTCTGAGCCAAAAGAAAAAGATGTGAAAACACAAAGCTGTGACATCACTAGATCAATAACTTAGGGTTCCATTTCCAAACAGAAAATTCCTATTTTAAGAAGGAAATGAGAAAACGAATTCATTTGAATAGCCTATGTAGCTTAGTAAATTCTCAGGTTCAGTGTGCCCTATTTTACCAGTGAAGAAACTGAGATGGTATAGACCCATGGTTGGCAAACTGCCACATGCGGCTCTTTGGCCCCTTGAGTGTGGCTCTTCCTAAGCCTTAGGAGTATCCTAATTAAGTTAATAACAATGTACCTACCTATATAGTTTAAGTTTAAAAAATTTGGCTCTCAAAATAAATTTCAATCGTTGTACTGTTGATATTTGGTTCTGCTGAGGAATGAGTTTGCAACCACTGGAGACGAATTAACTTGCTCAGCAGTATCATACTAAAATATAAAAAGTACAGAACATTGACAACTCCAAATGCTCAGAGGGTTGGGAGCAACAGGAACTCTCATACATTATTGGCAGGTGTGCAATATGGTACAGTCATTCTGAAAGACAGTTAGGCAGTTTCCTACTAATATATATTAGTGGTACCTCCAGACAATGGAATATTATTCAGTGCTAAGAGAAAACCAACTATCAAGGCACAAAAGGCATGGGTTAACAGTAAATGCATATTCCTATGTGAAAGAAACCAATATTAAAAGGCTATATACTGTATGACACTCTGGAAAAGGCAAAATTACAAAGGTCGCACAAAGATCAGCAGTTGCCAGAGTTCGGTATGGGGAGGGACAGATAGGCAGAACAAGAGGAGTTTTAAGGCAGTGGAAACACTCAGTATGATACCAGAATAATGGATAAATGTTTTATACATTTTTTTCAAATGCATAGAACGTACAACAAGAGTGACCATAATGTGAACTATGGACTCTGGGTGATTATGATTGTATCCATCTAGGTTCCTCAATGTAACCATGTCCCACTCTGGTGGGGGCTATTGAAAATGGGGAAAGCTATGCTTGTGGGGAAACATGGAACTATATGGGAACTCTTTGTACCTTCCCTTCAATGTTGCTGTAAACCTAAAAATCTATGCTATTTTCACCTTATCAATACTTAGGTTACGATCTGACAATTCTAATTAACACAGACTGTATTAGGGATAGAATCCATATCATGCAAAAATATAAAATCACTATAAAAACCTCGACTAAGTTGGTTGTCGGACTGAATTCTCCAGCTCTACCTGCTTAATACTCATCAGCAAGGAGGTACAAATATCCCTGAATAGAAATTGAAGCTCAGAGGGATAATACTGAGGGGGTCTAAGCATGAATGAGGACACTCAGAAGTCTAAAACGTTGGTGTCACCAGTTAGCAAGTAGTAGAGTTAAGAATCAAACCCAGTTTCATTTGATTCCAAAGGTCCATGTTTTTCCACCATATCTGGCTGCCTCTTTTGATTTATAATTTGCCCAAAGCCAGTCCCTAATTGGAAATGACTGCATCTGGACACACCTGACGGTCCCTTGGACTGCTGTCTTGCATAAATTACTGAAGAAGATCAATAACTCTCATGATTTTTCATCAGTTTCTTTTTGGGAAAAACTGTATTTAAGTAAATCAACCAATAAATGAGATGGAAGCTCACACTGAGTGTCAATATGAGCCAGACCAACTGCAAAGTAAAATCCCCCAACATTATTACCATACATCTTGGATCAGTGGGTCGGAATGTACTTTCCCAAGGAGACTATTTTGGCTCAAATGAAATAGTATCCCAAAAAACTGATAAAACAAATGTTCTCAAAACCAGTAAAATCAAAACATTAGTTCTCGGGCAGCTAATACAAACACAATCACAATGTAGACACTCAGATTTTAAAAATATTAATTCTCATCTCAGTAAACACAATGATCTCAAATTTTGCAGTAGTATCAGTAATGGGCTTAAAAATAAGATTATATATAATGTATTATATATAATTTATCTCTATATATAAATCAATTTAAATGCATTATATATAAGTGAATTAAGATTTGAATATAAACACACACACATATGCAACAGTATATAATGTACATAGTATACAATATATTGTATAAGCTATGATATACAATATATTGTATAAGCTAGTTCTTTTCAAGTTATTTTCAGAAATGCAATGGTTATAAAAAAAAAAATGTGGCTGTTTTCAGCCAGATCTCAGATATTATTTGAAGAATGAGAAAAAGTCGACCTAGAATGTGGCTGGGATCCATTTTCTCTACTTAGTTTTTTTTTTTTAGTATATTTTATTGACTTTTTACAGAGAGGAAGGGAGAGAGATAGAGAGTTAGAAACATCGATGAGAGAGAAACATCGATCAGCTACCTCCCATACATCTCCTACTGGGGATGTGCCCGCAACCAAGGTACATGCCCTTGACCTGAATCAAACCTGGGACCTTTCAGTCCATAGGCCGACGCTCTATCCACTGAGCCAAACCGGTTTCGGCTCTACTCAGTTTTTATTCAACATATAATTGACATTAATTTAGCACATGCTATGAGCCAGATATCAGAATGTGCCTGTATTTCCTAATGCAGTTTTTAGACCACCCTTAGGAAGCATACATATTATTGTCCTTATGCTGTAGATGAACAAAGGGAGGCACTGGTAGGTAAGTAACTGCTTGTGTTTGTATAGCTGATAAGGAAGAGACCAGGATTAAAACCCAGGCAAGCTGGCTTCAGTGTCTACGCTCGACTTCCTCTCCAAGTGCTCATTCAGTGTTTACTGCCCATGGCAGGCACTGTGCCAGGAGGTTTCACTACAATTTCCAACCCATTCATTCTCTTAACTCCTGGGCACTTGTGTTTGGGGCAGATCAGGTAACTGACCAATGAAACACATCCCTCCCCTTTTTACCCCCTAGAAACTCTCCAAATTTGGATAAGGAGTGATCCCCACAAAACAGGAGATGACATTGTGAGAATACCCCAATGTATTCTAAGAGGTGTCTAGTGCTCCCCAAGTAGCTTTTGGTGAGGGCTACAAAGCAGATAATAAGGCATGCAACCTTTTGAAGTCCAACCAGAGGAAGGAAAAATCGGTGGCCCAGCTGCAGTGCTCAGACCTATAGAAAACCTCCTCTGCCAATTCCCAGCCATCTTCCCAGGGAGCCACATTGTTCTCATCAGCATGCCCCATCAATTTTGCAGTAGGATGCAGGCTGCTGGCTTGAAGCTGACACTGATTGCAAAACCGCGCCCCGGGCCAGGGCCAACTGCTGCAAGAAGAGAACTTGGGGGTCCGAAGGAAACGCCAGGGCTTGCTGTTCAGCAGATTTGTCAGCATTTAGAGATCACAGGAAAGAGAGAGAACACCAAGATAGGGCTAATTCTCCCAAGGGAAATGTTGTGGGCTTATGATATTTTTTTTTTTCTTTTACTTTGGTCAAGCAAAAACAAAAATTCAGTCTCGGGCAGGTTGCTCTTGGTAGCTATAGAAAGACGTGAAGGAGATTCGGTCTGCCAGTTTTTCTGTTCTTGTTGTTATTCCCTCTTTACCTTCCAGTGAACTTTCTTCTTTCTCCCTTCAAGCAATAGAGGGTGACCTGGTTTCCTCTCATTAGAGAGTAGCCAAGGGCTCTTTAAACTAATAAAGCAGGAGAAAAATCACAGATAAAACAAGATAGGACATTCAGGTAGAGATGACAAGGGCGTGCCCAGAGGGTGATGTTAATAATTACAGTCAGAGGAGTAGGAATGGGGCCTCTAAAAAGAAAGCTACTTTATGATGTCTTTACAGCAAAATGTTCTTCATAATAAAGCCAATTTTGCAGTTTCCCCACCCCCTCCCCCAATAGACATGGCTGTTCTCCCCAGGACAGCATTCAAAAAGCCAAAGTAAACACTTTCCCTCGCCAAGCAGAACTAAGTCATTTTTACAACAGGAAGAAAATGAGATAAAACATGCACTAGAATACACCAAGCTTGCCTTCTGTAGCCTGTTGGAAATTCTGGAGGGCTACATTTGAATCCAGAAGGCCATTTCCTTTGGCATTGGCTAGTAAAACGTTTACAATCCCCCCCCCCCAGATTCTCTCTCGATTCTACACTAACCAATTCCAAGTGTTTGCTTTATATGTCTCCCTTGCTTTTCTGCCACATTTGGAAGTATCTGTAAGTGGGTAATCTGCTGCTTTACTACACTTCTCTTTAGTGTTTATTTTTTTATGTGATTTTCTGTCCAACAGCTGTCTGGGACAAGAGCACCGGCTGGTAGGTAGTAATGCAGAAATGAATGGAACTAGGTCCTTGGTTTGATCTGATCATACCAGTAAAAAGTTAAATAGACATGCTAATCGGTAATTATACATGGTGAAACATTATAATGTAAGATTTGAAAACACATTCATGAGGCCAAGTGCACTTGGCTTTGAACATGTCCTTTCCACTTACTGAGCACACTGACCTTGGTCAGGTTACATTAAGTTTTCTGAACCCTGATTTCTTTACCAGTAAAATGGAGAGAATAATGCCCACTTCCAGGGGTTCAAAGCAGAGAAGAAAATCAGGTAGTATATAAAATGCTTAACAGTAAGCATTTAAGTAACGTGGCAAATACTACGATAGACACACGCAGTATTATGGTAAAACAGAGGAAGGAAAGGCTAACTCAGCTAAGGCTTCCAAAAGGTACGAATTTGAGGTAGTGTCTAAAGAAAACAATCACAGGTATTAGTTAATAAGTAAGTAACAGAAAGTTCTATAAGTGAGATTCATATACAAGAACATAGAATGAACAGGAGGAGGGAGTATGGTAGGTTGGATCACTATTCCCTAATTATTTATGGCCATCTCATATATATCCCCATCCTTTTCCAGGTGACCTTGCAATGCCTCCCACGAGAAGTAGGGCATCTTTCCTTGTCCTATTGGTGTTGGGCTTGGCCCTATGATTGCTTTGGCCAATGGAGTTTGAGTCAAAGTATGCCAATTGCAGCTGAAATTTCAATAGGCATTCCTTATTTCTGCTTGGACTCATGTACTCCAGGAATGCACTAGGAGAAATGTATGCTACAGGTAGCATTTGATCCAAAGAGAATGAGGAAGCTCATGGGGTGCACCTACATCCAATCCGTAGCCTGAAGAGAATCCCAACGGAGCCCAGTAAAGCCACCGCCGGCAGCAAGCTTTGCAAGCTAACCTGCAGATCAATGAACAAGAGAAGTAAATGTTTGCTGCTGCACGCTCTCTTGAAATGGGTTTTTATTCAGCACTACTGTGGCAGGGGCCCCCGAATACAGACAGAAGCAGTGATATTTCAATATCTGGTTCCAATTTTCTCCCAAGGCCCAACTACCCCCTACCATTGGATTCTTTGAACTGCCACACTATTATTTCAATTAGTCTTTTCTCTCTTTCTTTTTTTTAAGTGAAGTAGAGCGGTTTCTGTTATTTGTCACCCACTGAATTTTAGTATGCTTATAATACCGCTGAGATACTTTAATTTTAATTATCTTCCCAGATAGAGTGGTAGAATAATGAGGCCGCATGTCGGACCAGGAATTATCATAGCTAGGAAAGGATCATTTTATTAAAGATTTAAGGAATTAACTCATAACAGAGTGGTTTCCACAGCTCCATACTATAGATTCCCTTTTGGCAGCTAAACATCTTGAAACCATGTTTCATTGATGAGTAGCAAAGAGACAGAATTAAAGAGCACGGATGGTATAAAAATTTAGGATGTGGTTAAATAAATAATAGATTGAGAAGGAATATGAATGAAAGGAGAACAAGAAATAACAGTGTTGTTAATAGGAGATGAGAATTTTATGAAAGAGAAAGTGGTAAACAGTATCAAGTCAAGAGAGATAGCAATTAGGTTAGATAAACATGAGCGGAATCAAGTTTTGAGTGAATTTGCCCTCAGAGGAATTAGTGATGTTTGTGCCAATGAAATCAGAGAGTCTTCACAGAGGACAAACTTCCATAGAAAGAAAAAGCTTTCCAGATACTGAAGAGTAATCTGGACAGGAAAGGAAAGGTAGATAGAGAAGAGAGAAAAGAAGAAGAAAATAGAGATGAGCTTCAAGGTTGTGCATAAAACATTGTTACCCACTTGAGTTGACTATTCTCCATTGTCTCAATTTCTAGTAGACTGGGATTGGTTATGAAATTAAATCTATTTGTGATTATTTATATTATAGTCATGCTTGAAAACAAAATACATTTTTAGAAAACATCATTTAAAAATTGTTTTTACTGTGTGTGTTTTTCTCTAAAATTCCCACATTAAAACACTTTTTAATTCTTATTAAGTATGAATAGAGGTAAATAAAACTGACCATGTGGTCATAGTTCCTGTGCCTAACAAACTGTATTAGTTTACTTTGTCTTTTTATCTACTATAGGGAAATTGTTTCGAATCTGGTGCTTGAAAAAATGGACTGTCCCTTAGTTATGTCTTTCCAAAAAAGTTGAATTAATGTAAAGAGCATATGTACTATTAATGCCCTGACTGAATGAAGAGAAATAATTGTATGTGTCCTTTTAAAATTACATTTTTTGTATATAGAACAGCGTCTGACATATAGCGGTTTTCAGAGAATATTGGTTGAATGAAGTAATGAGTGAACATGTGTCTTTGCTTTGTTTGCCTTTCTCTCAATGTTAAGTTTTGGACTGTCTTTTTCTCTATTTCAATCAATAAAACCTGGATCAGATATTCAGCTATGATGAGAATACAGCATAGTGGTATGTATGTTTGCATGTTTATATAGTTGTTATGCCTGCTCAGTACAGCATCCACATCACAATATCCTTGAAAGAACTGACAATCACTCTTGTGTTATGCATCTTTGGAGTAACTACAAAACTGGGTGAGCGGAGTAGTTGATGCTTCAAAGTAGTGGCATAGCTATCCTCAGTGCACAGATTAATACAACAGGCTAGTGTTAGTGTGAGTTTGCTGTGACAGCAAAATCTGAAACAGCAACTTGGGTGCAAATAGTTGATTGGCAAGGTGATGCCAGGGAGAAGGAACTAAAGAGTGAGCTGGGGAAGAAGAAAAGGCAATCAAAGGTATGTTACTGTGCTCTTTCTCACTGTGAGTAAGGGAATTCAATGGTACCTCAGAATTTTCCTTCTGAAGGATGAAAGTATCTCTTTATCCCCTGGCTCTCTTCCCCTCGCAGTTGAAAGGGTGGCCCAACTAGTGATAATTCTTCTAAACTTCTGTGCTAATCTGAAAATATGTCCTGAGACAGAAGAGCTGAGATCAGTAAGGTGCTTGAGGTAGCATCCTGCCAGTGTATACAGAAGTGCCTGACCGAATTGTAGATTACACCAGCATAATGGGCAAAGGAAGTGGTATTCTCTAAAAAAGGCTTTCAAACACTCTTGTATCTATGCTTGCCCCTTTTGAAACCATTCTTTACTCTGTCTCTAGAGTAATTATTCTCATGCAACACAAATTACGTAAGTGAATTCAACTTGCCAGGCACTGTCTTATGTATTGGTAAAGAAGACCGATTTTTAATGTCAGAGAATTTACATTCTAGAAGGAGAAAGATAAAAACATGTAAGCAGGAAAAAGCAAGCTAGCAGCAGTATCAGAATGATATGTCCTATAAGAAAATTAAAATGTGTATGTGAAAATGCTGGCTAGATACTCTAAATCACATAGAAGGCTACGGTATGATTTAATGATGGCAGATCTATAATAGGTTCAGTTATGAGTCCAGGTTCAATCAGAGAAGCAGAACCTCTACCATATACATTTTTATGAGAGGAATTATTATAGAGACTTGACCAAATGCAATTGTGGGAGCAGGTTAATCAGTTTAGGTAAGGGTATTGAATTCATGCCTGATGCTAAAGCTTGAAGTTTGCAGGGCATGTAATTGGGAAGGGAAGATAATATCAAGTATGCGAGAGGAAGAAGAAGCTGAAAACCACAGGCAACACCTGGAGTCCAGGAGGGCCAACAGAAGCCCGTGTTCATTCTCGCTGAGTCTGACCTTTATGTCTCAGGCGTCTTGCAGAAGCCAGCACCCTTTGTCACAGAGCCAATCACACCCCCCAGTGCAGCAAGCAGAGCGGCTGAAGATAGACCTAGGGGAGCTGGTGCAGTTGCAGGCATGGCCACTGCCTTACACCCGTGTGTGCATTAGTAAAGAAGGCACTGTGGGTGGGCTATACAATGCCTCCTGCATCACTTGCTCCCTACAAACCTCACACGAGAATCTCGCTTGCGGCCCACATGGATGGAAAACATGTAGGGACAGGAATTCTGCAAAATGAAGTTCAGCTTAGCTGGTTGCCACATTTCCAGAGCCAACATATTTTTTTTGGCCCAACAGAGTTACAAATGTAATAGATATTGAGTAAATGGGTGGCAATTTGGGGTGGGCTGATGGATGGACAGGTGGGTAGATGAATAATTGCGCAGGTCTCTGAGTTCTTCCCAAAGGCTATTTCTTTGCCAATCTGCTTGTAAATGCCTTATCACTGATTTAAATCATGTGTTTTATGAAAACGACACAAGATTATGATTAGAATCAACATAAATTAAGATTAAATATTAACAGGAGATTGATTCGAAGTTTGAAGTTAAAGGTCTAGGTTTAATATTAATAGCTAACTCTTCCCAAGCATGCACTTGGATACACTAATGGCCTGATTTAATGATCTCAACTATGAGACCAAGATTAAAATTATCCTCATTTTGCACATGAAAATGAAGCTCAAAGAGGTTAAATAGGGAAATATTCTTTTGTCTAGTGTTTTTTTATTCTATTTTTGGGGGGGGATATCTGTCAGTGATGAGGACATTAGTCCACAATGGAATGATGGCAGATGATCAGAAACCCCGATCCCAGATATTTATCTCTTACTGGTTCTCATACATTCCATCTTATAAATATAAAAAAGTATTTCCGTTCTTCCTTCCAAAGGACAAGAATTTAGTTTTGCTTTAGGGCTATTGAGATACAATTCATTTTTCCTCAGATCTAGATTTTATAAGCTGATATCCAAAAGAATACTGCTTTTCTCCTGAGCAATCTTACTAATAGATATGATAGATTACCTAAAACGGTGTCTTCTCGCACACCAATACCAATGCACAGAGTTGGATGGGTTATTCTGAATCCCAAAATAAAGAACATAAGGAAAATTTCAATTTTGGTAAGTGTAGGATATCTGGTTAAAATGAAAAAAAAAAAAAGAGTCATAACCAGTTTTTGCACCTTAGTTACTTAAAAGTGATGGAAAAATAGGTTTCAATGAACTATTTAATCTTATACATTTTATTTTAGTAAGATTCAAAATGTATTCTCTACATAGAGAAAAATTATGCAAGTAAGAAATTATTTATACCTAACATATTTTGAGTTTATTCTCTAATTACTCTTCCATATTTATTAATTTGTTGGAATAGCTCAAAATGCAAACAAAATTAAAACTGATGTTATTATTTACCCATGAATTGAAGGCTAGTCAGGAAATGGATTGTCTGGATTCTCTGGAAAATTTCTAACTTAAAATTTACTTCCAAACATTTGCAGAGGACATTAAAATCACTGTAACATAAGTAGCTGAACAAGCTATTTGTCTGAATACTATTTGAGGTGGATTGTACCGTTTCTCAACAATTTTAAAACACTTTCACACTAAGAAAATGCACTGCTGTCATCATGTCTGATTTGAACACATTTCCTCCTGTAGGTGAAAGGATTCAAGTTTGTGAGCACCTGTTATATTCTAGGCACTGTGTGGAGTACTTCAGAGTGATCATCTCATTTAGTAAGCAAAAGCTTACTAAGTATTTTAGCTTTCAAGTTTTTACTCACTGAACTTTAAATATTTTATGGACAAAGATTTGTTGTCCAAGGCATTCTTCCAGGTATATATTATAGTAAATATTCTATCATAATTTATGAATTAATTAATCAATTCAATTCAGTCTAACCATTATTGAATCTCTGCTCTCTGCCTGATATTAAAATGCAGAGATAAATCAAATGAGGCACCTTCTCTGAGGACCTTGAAATCTAACAAGAGTCAGGGCTGTGGGCCATAACATACAATTAAGTATGGAGAGCATTGCTAAAGGTACAAGGGGGAAAGTACCTTGGAAACAGAGGGTTGAGCAATAAGTCTTGATGTGCTTTTCCTTGAAGGAGTGTGGGACTTGTCTAGGAAGAGGAAAGGACCTACAAAAAATTGCAGTGGGATAAAGAAAACTCACACATTTCATGAAACAGGAAGAATAGAGCAGAGGGGGTGGCAAAGGATGGTGGTCATTTCAGTATGGCTGGAATAAAACTTAGGTGGAAATGGAGGGGAGGGAGTTGGAATAATGGATGGAGATTGTAAAGGCTTTTGAGTATCAAGCTAAAAATGTGGATTTTGTAATGGAGACAAGAAACATTAGAAATTTTGATTTTGGTTACTTTTGATTTTAGGAAGATAAACTCCTGGGAGCAAGATGGCACACTGTGCAAAGGAATTTTCATATATGATTTTATTAAATGTTTCTAACAAACTCATCGTATGGATACTATAATTATTTTCACTTTTTACACATTAAAGAAAATGAGGCTTACAGAAGTTAAGTGTCTTGCCTAATATGTTAAAGACAAGCTACAAAGCCAGGTGTAAAAAGCCATTAGCTTCTATTATGTCAGTAGCTTTACAAGTTTCTAAGTTGGATCATATTGTCAAATGGACCCTCATATACACAAGAGAGGCTCAGTATGCTGTGGGTGACATATTTTTACCAAGTAGAGCCCTATAGGCAAAAATTGGGCTTCAACAAGTCTAGTCATGGTAAACTGAAGATATAGCCAATAATAAAAATAAGTTTGAACATGGAATTGAGTTAAAAACTAGTGATTTAAAAATATCTGATTAATAGCTGAAAGTAACAACTAAATTTTATTTAATACAAGTTTAATTGTGTATCCTTATAGCTTAGAAGAAACTCATCCATGCCCCATCCATACCTCACTTTATTCGAGTATAATATTGAGAGATTGGAACAGATATTATTTAAAGCTGGTATGGATTTGAAGTCTCAGAAATGGTTTGTCCATCAGTATTAAATGTGTGATTTCTCATTATCCATTTCATCACCTAAAAAATGGATGCAACATTATTCATACTATAAACTTCTCACATGCTTAAAGTGAAGGGTTGGTAGAATCATGTATGTGAAAGTCCTTTGAAAACTTTTAGGTCCCCTAGAAACATTTGCTTTCATCATCATGATAGCACTTTGATTAAAATCCACTTTTAACCATTGAAGAGGATTCTGCATCACTTCAATATGATATTGGGATTAAACTACCTTATTTGAAAAATATCAGAACACCTACAACACAGGTCTATACATCGCTTCAACATATGAAGACTGAGTACTTAGTTGAGGCTGTGCCAAGACTCTATCTGACAAAATCATCCTTAGACTTCACAAGACATCAACACTCCCTGTGGGGGCATAACAAAGGCTCTTTTGTTACTCAAGAAAGAAGAATTAAAGATGGAAACAGCCAGAACCTTATTTTATGTGAAAGAGGAGTGGGCGAAGTCTAGTAATACAGAAGTAAAATAAATTCAAGGACAATGGCCATAATCTAATCAAGGTCTATAATTAAAAATTCAGGACATTTAATAAAGAAAACTTTGCATGTTCATTTCAGCAAAGTCAACTCTAATGGAGCTGGGAAGCATAAGTGAAAACCACTGCAATTTATTGGCTGAGTAAAGCATACAAGAAATGGAAAAACGTGTTAGTGTAGTCTCTCCCTGAAAACTCATGTTTATAAGGTAGTGAAAACAGGTAGAGGAAATAAACACTTAAAGAAATAAACAGAATGAACCACATGGACATTGAAGGTTGGGAAACAAAAACATACAAGTAAATTAGCCCTAACCAGTTTGGCTCAGTGGATAGAGCATCAGCCTGTGGACTCAAGGGTCCTAGGTTTGATTCCGGTCAAGAGCATGTACCTTGGTTGCGGGCACATCCCCAGTAGGGAGTGTGCAGCAGGCAGCTGATCATGTTTCTCTCTCATCTATGTTTCTACCTGCCTATCCCTCTCCCTTCCTCTCTGTAAAAAATCAATAAAAATATATTAAAAAATATATATATATACAAGCAAATTAATGGCAAAAATATAAATTAAGATAAGCTGCTTGATATGGTAGCAGGAACAGAAAAATGAAAACCAAAGTATTTGAACAGCACAGACTTTGTAACTAACAAATATGGGACCTTGGGCAAGTCAGTTGCCCCACCCATGCCTCACTTTCCTCTCGTATAATATTAGGAGAATGGACAGATAATATTTAAAGTTGGTATGATACTATCATTCTAAACAAAAATAGAATAACCCCCCACAAGCTGGCATGGCTCAGTGGTTGAGCATCGATCTATGAACCAGGAGGTCATGGTTTGATTTTCAGTTGGGGCACACACCTGGGCTGTGGGCTTGATCCCCAGTGTGAGGCATGCAGGAGGCAGCCGATCAATGACTTTCTCTCATCATTGATGTTTCTATCTCTCTCTCCCTCTTTATTCCTCTCTGAAATCAATAAAAATACATTTAAAAAAACTAGGATAAAACCAACTTGTCCATCAAAATGCTGAGTAGATTGTGGTTTAGTGATGTGATATTAAAGTTAGCAAGAAGACTTTATTTTACTAAAAAAATGTTACCCATCACACACCTCAATGTTCCAAATGCCTAAAAGAATCTATTAGTTTTCCAAAGCTGCCATAATAAAATATCACCGATATATGGCTTAAAACACAGAAATTTATTTTCTCACAGTACTAGAGGCTTGAAATCCTAGATCTGGGTATGATCAGGTATTGGTTAAGGTTCTCTTTCTGGTTTGCATAGGGCTGGGATCTCTCCACAGCCTTTCTAAGGTATGTACAGGAAAGAAAGGGGGTGGGGAGAAAGGAGGTGCAGGAGACAGGAAAGGGGAGAAAAATAGAGGTGTTGGGGGAAGAGAGAAGAGCAGGAGAGATCTCATCTTATAAATGTACCAATGCTATCGGATTAAGGCTCCATCCTTATGACCTAATTTAACCTGTATTAAATCCTAAAAGATGTATCTCCAAATACAGTCACATAGGAGATTATGGCTTCAACATAATGAAGGGAGGGGGCAAAATTTGGTCCATAGCATCAATACTATTGATTTAAAAGATGTCTATGCCCTAGCCAGTTTTGCTCAGTGATTAGATCATTGGCCTGCAGACCAAAGTGTTCTGGATCCGATTCTGGTCAAGGGCATGCACCTCAGTTGCAAGCTTCTCTTCAGCCTGGGCCCCTGTCAGGGTGGGTGCAGGAGGCAACCAATCTATGTATTTCTCTCACATCGATGTTTCTCTCTGTCTTTCCCTCTCTCCTCCACTCTCTCTAAAAGATCAATGGAAAAATATCCTCAGGTGAGGATTAACAAAAAATAAAAATAAAAGAAGTCCATAAAATTACTATAGTTTCCCAATAAAGTGCCTCCCTTCTTATTTGTATTTAAGTTATAGGGACAGATAGGAAATTATTTTTTTATTGTTTGTCTTATTATTGTTGTTTTAATTTAGGCAGCTTTGAGTGAAAATCTGGTGGAACAGGAAGCTGAATTAAAAATGTCTTAAAGGTATGAAGAACCACAGATGACACTGATCTTTACCAAGTGAAAGGAATTAGAAGTATCTATGCTGTCACTCAAGAATGCTGTTAGTTTGAGGGTTGCTTGCAGTTTGGGTGGGTTAATTTACCAATCTACCCTTGGGTAGATATCAACTTTAGTCCAAAAACCTGAAGAGAGCAAATTAGATCTTCACCACAAGGAGATAAGTAAGCCAATGTCAATCGGATTTATTTTGTTTGTAAAGGAAACCAAAGAAACAGATGCTGGAAAGCCTTAACTTTCCTCAGTTTCTGAAACTCATAAGAGGCTAGTGATAAGGAAAACAGTCAAATAGAAACCATACTCTATTTCTTCTTTCTATACTCTTCAGTTATTTAGCTTTGAATGTTCTACACTAGACAAATGTGCATGTGAATGAATAGTCTATAATAGTAAACCGATTGAATAGATAAATGGTTGTATTCATTAGCACTGCCTCCATGTCCAAGTCCAGGTTAAATGGCATTAAGTTTGGAACCAACTTAAGCAATCTCTGGTTCTATCATGTCTTTGCTCTTGATCTTGGTTGAGTAACTTGAATGCTCTTATTCTCAGTTTCTTTTTTCTTTCTTTTTAATTTTTAAGCCAAAAAAGTAAGAGTTTATTAGTTGAGGAAATGGTGACAAGTCCAGAGTCACAGGTAAGCTAATGCTTAAAAGACCTGGCTCCCTGATGATTTCCAGGGGTGGGTTGTATGTATAGGGGACAGTCATTAATCATGGTGGCTAAAGAAGTTGGGGTCATGGACTCTACTGATTCACTCAGCAACATTGGATACATTATTAGTACCTGATTTGGAGGGCTGAATGAGGATCAAAACAGATAGTAACCTTTAGTGAAATGGCATATAGTTGGCATATGTTAATTGCTCTCCTCCTACTACTACCATTACTACTACTAGAACTACTACTGCTGCTGCCACTACTACTTGTACTACTACCATTATCATCATTATTTGATATTATGTAGAGAGGACATTTGCCACCATCCAGTCTATACTGGTGGCTCAGTACAAATTAATAAGGGTTTTTTTTAAGTTTTGCCTTTATATCTGGCAGCATGTAGGAACTGCATGGGAAAGAGAAGAATTGTAAACGGTATTCCTTAGCATTAATGGGCTAAGAATTTAGCTGGTGAAATTATAATAAATATTATCAAAATCCCTTTGGTAGAAATAGCATGTCCTAAAGGTAAACGAGTCCAAGATAGAACTGGAACATGTTATTCGAGGTGCCAGAGCAAGGAGCATCCACGGTGACATAAAAGTTCAATCACTTGATTGGAGCATCAAGCTCACTCCTCCAGAACCCTGCTGGAGAAGGGTATGACTATACCAGATGGGTGGAGCTATGACAGCCCCCAGAGAGAAACCAGACCAGTGACCTTCGGCCCCATTAGTGCTGGACTCTCACCAATTCAGCACACAATTGCTCCACAGCTCCAGTGGACAAACTGGAATTAGCAAACAGGAGCACAGCCCAGGGGCCTACTTGACATTAGTTTTGGTTTCTTTAGCACAGATAACATCTCTTCCTTATTGTCAAGCATGAGTAAAGCTGAGAAAGGTTTCTCTGGAACAGAGAGAGATGTTAAACTTGCCCACACACCAGTGTCCCACATTTCCAAATTCACTCAAAATGCTTGCCTTAAAAAGCATCCAGTACAGGCTCGGGGTCAGACCTAGCTTATGAGGTTAAACAAAGGTGAGAGCTTAAATTTCCGCACATACCAGAGACGCCACCGCTGTGTTTCATGACTTTCTGGAGAGTGGCTTGGCAAAGGAAGTAATCGCTGTACTGTAATTTTTTGTGCAATATTTGTACATTCCATACCCGGACTCCCACCTATAAACACTCCAAGGAAATCATAAGCACAGTTAATGGCATAATAGATGTGAGGCCTCTGTTTCCCAAGGACATTCCCCAAGGCAGTTGTTCAAAGGGAACTTGGAATTTTCCATCAGAAACTGTTCTCCTTCCTAATAATAATGTCACATGACATGCATTCCTGGTGTGTGTGTGTGTGTGTGTGTGTGTGTGTGTGTGTGTGCATGTTTCACTCTTTTGATAGATCTTACACTCCACACTCTATGGGACATGCTATTTCCACAGAGCCTGAACTTCAGTCTCAGAAATGCAGGGTAATCCCAGGAGGTTAGTGAAAGATCTTCTCATGGAATGTATTTGATCTACAATACAGCCAGGCCCAAAGACATTGGCAGCCAAGTTTCCAAAGAAGTCCAGGTCCTGCTCAGCATCAAAGCAGACCAGAACGCAGACCACGCTCCTCCCCTGGTTTGCTCCATGCAGGATAAATCACACACCCCAACCATGGGTGGGGCCACGGTTTGCCAAATAGATCTGTTTCCTCCTATGAGAAACTCATAGTTAAGTGATAAAAAACAGCCAACGTGACATCTTTTAAACATCCAGGAGATTTCACAGCTTCTCAAAGGGAGTAGATTTCCAAGTTGACTTCCAATTGTAAACTTAGGTTGAAATATTTGTCTCTGCTCCTTAAGCGCCCCAGTCTATTGGTTAATATAATACGCTGACATGTGACCGGCCTGGAGATGCTTTGGACAATCGGGTCTTTTCTTTAAAAGAGCACTTTTATTTGCTTCAGAAAATGACTTACACACTAATGTTCTAACATTGAGAAGCCAAAACCTCTCTTTCAAAAAATGTATCCCTTTGAAATATCTAACATGAACTGTAGAACTTCTTTTTCTCTCTTTCTGAAATAATCCATTTGTTACTGCTACAAAGGACTTCCTGGAATAAAAGAGGAAGTCTAGAAGTAACACTTTTTGAATTATTCTAATAATGAGGCAAATGTAATGCATTGTTGGGAGGAAGAAAAAAGTTATTCTCATTCGTAAAATAGTTTTCAAGTCAACATTATTTTTTTTCCTTTTGAGCATATACAATCAACAGCTTATATATGGACCTAGATTGTATAGGTTCCTATCTTGGGTGAAGTCTTTCTCTATTCTTTGACAAACAACAACAACAACAACAACAAAAGGTATTAATAATAATACCAACTTTATGGGGTATTATGAGAATTAAGTTTGTTAATACATGTAAAACGCATAATAAATACTCAACAAAAGTATTATTGCCAGCAGTAGTAACGCTATTTGATTCTTTCAAAATTTAAACTTGTCATATTTTTCTTCTAAACTTGTATCTCTATGCACCTCAATAACAATACAAAAAAATGTGTGTGTTCCCTGGAGTCAGCTCCCTCCACCAGGACAAGTATAGCAGTTGTTTCTAATGAAACTCACTTTCTTATTTTATTATAAGTCGTATTATCCCTCTCTGTGACACTTTTTCTTTACATGGTAATATCCTTGCTTGGTGTCTGATATGCTAAAAGGCAATTGTCTAAGCATATACACCCTTTTCTAGGGATGTGTTTGTATCAGGTAAAAAAAAAATGAACATAATATTCTCTGCTAAAAGATTACTTGTACGTATGTTGTTTAAAACAACAAAACAAACAAACAAACCCAAACCTCTGCTTTACCAGGAACAACATCAAGCACCCTAAGAATAATAACCTTGGGACGTAGCCAACTCGGGCCTGAATGCCATCCATCTGTATCTTCAGCAGTTTAGTAAGAGATATGAGTTGAGTTGAGTTGGAAACAAGTTCTTGATAGAACATTGATGTCAACCAAAAGGGGCACTTAAGGAGAATTTAATGATAGATATATTTATAACCTCGGGACAGGCTTCAGAAAACCAACAAGAACCTGACTATATGGCAAGATTGTTCATAACTTCTCCCAACCTGAATGAAAGGAAGGCACCAGCACCAAAGTGCGGCGCAGGCAGGCTGTGCCTATAGAAGTTTGTGGACAGGTCCCATGGCCATTCAGGAACTGCCAGCAGGCCACCTTGTCAAGAGGAAACAGGTAATACATGCCTCACAGTTTCTCTTCTTCTCTCCAGACCCTGCCAGGGCATCTCACTGGCCAAATGTAAACCAAAGCCAGAAGCTAAAAATCTAGATAATGCAGTCACTGCCGTCAGCTTGCCAAGAACTTACAATAAGGAGGGAGGAGAAGAAGGTGGATCTGGAGATGCCAGTACTCTGCAAAGTCAAGAAACACTCTGTAAACACATTGATATATTTCACTTCTGTAGCCTCTCCCAGGCTGTAAAACAATCCAGAAAGCTGATGTTTCAAAACAGGCTTCCAGATCTCAAGGAAGTTCTCCAAATTAGAGTTTCAGATTGTAAACATATTAAAATTCTTAAAAAATCAGAAAGGAGTTTCATTTTTATCTAGAGGATTTTCTAGGTTTATATTAAAGATAGTTTGAATTACACTGGGCACTTTATCACTTTTTTAAAAAAATATTTTTATTGATTTCAGAGAGGAAGGGAGAGGGAGAGAGAGATAGAAATATCAATGATGAGAGGGAATCATTGATCGGCTGCCTCCTGCACGCCCCCCACTGGGGATCGGCCTGCAACCCAGGCATGCGCCTTGGACCGGAATTGAACCTGGAGACCATTCAGTCCACCGGCCAATGCTCTATCCACTGAGCAATGACCAGCTAGGGCCACTTTATCACTTTTGACTGAAGAGAAATATATTCCCATTAGTTTAGTTGTTTCTCCTTTAAAATAGGAATAGCCAAACTCTTTTGACTATAAACTCTGCCAACAACAAAAAAGAGCACAAACTCCTAATATATGTGTACTTATTAATAAAGTATATCTTAACTACTCTATATTACACATTGATGCATTATGAAATATGTAAAATTGGAAAGTAAGAACAGATGCAACAAGACAAACATAAATGGATATTTTCTCCTCACGCAGTGCATAACTGACTCACTTCACCCTGGAGATCCCCTCAATCCAATGGCCATTCTGGGCACACTTTTATTCTACCCCATAAACATTTCAGCAGCCAGACTCTTAAGAGAGAATCCCACAACCAGGATTTTCTGAATGACCAGAAGATGCTAAATGAATCACTGGCCCTTGAGAAACAGGTTAAGCTCTTGCTAAGTGTGGTCAGCAATTGTTTCACAATAGCTCTGTGAGGGAGGGCTCATCTCCATTGCACCAAATAGGAAACTCAGGCATAGAACATTTTAGTAACTAGTTCAAGATGATTTTTCTCTGCCCTAAACCCCAGGTTTCCTGAGTTCTAGTTGAACATTTGCTCCCAAGATACTGGACTTTCTGCTTAGTGAATTTTTTGTACAAGAAATTTATGGAATGAACCAGCACTTCACCACAAAAAGGTCTCTCTGGAAAGATATGTCATGGTCCCTACAAGAAATTATTTGTTCAGAGAACTTAAGCTAAATGCCTGATGCCTGCTTCGCCTCTTGGCTTCTGCTTTTGCTATTGGGGTAGAGAGATTCCAGCATCTCTCACTGGAATGTGAGTCACTCTGGGCCAGGTCTATTATCATTGCTTTCCCCAGCACCTTACACGGAGGCTACCAATACAGATTCCTAACAAAATGGCCAAATAAAAAACAAATGTTTACTGGAACATGAACTTTTGTGTCTTCAAGGCAGGGGGAAATCTGCAAATCAGAGTTAGGAAATTATTTTAAGATTTTAAGAACAGATGCCATTTTTAAAATAGACTATGATCTTTAGAGATCATGAAAACCATCTCAAAATCTACCCTGTAGTTAATTGCAACAAAGGAAAAGAATTCTTGGCCAGTAAGTCCACCTCGCTCACAGCTTTCACCAGTTAACAAGGTACAGCTCAATTCTATGTTGCCTCCAACTCCTTCTCATTAAGTCTGGCTCAGATTCAAGCCCCAAGCCCCTCCCACTGTCCCTGAATGGTCCCGATGTTTCACTTCAGTAAAGAAGAGATTAATTTGTAGAAAGGCTTCAGCACATTCCTGGGCTGCTCAAGTGCATTTCTTTTCATAGAACAGGCTTTTGATTTTGCGCTTTAAATCAAAGGCAGAGAGCAAAAATTCCAAGTATGTATGGGGCTTCCGACCTTTAAAAAAACAGGATTGTTCAGATGGAATTTGACACAGAAATTTTCTATCTTACAACCCTTGTTAGTTTGATTCTGCCTCAAGATACCCTCTTTCTTCTTTCTACTAAATATCAGCTTTTCAATCAAGTTGGTCTTTGGCAAAGCATTAAAGATAAGTGAAGAGCTTGTGTTAGTAATTTATTCATATTGACATTTAGGAGTTTCATTTCATTGGAAAAGATGTTGGCTCCAGCTAGGAAACCTGTTTGACTGAAAATATATTATTGTGCTATTTTCTGTGTTGTGGGAGATAACATGTTTACTTGGACGCTGACTCAGGCACTGTTAACAAAACTATGGTATTTTGAATATTTGTACAAACTTGTGAGTCACAGATTTATGAATTAGAGAGAAGCATAGACAACATTATATAGTTATAAGGTACCTTTAAAGATTGCTTTCATTATCCTTGAATCTTCTTTAAATATTAGAATTAAGTAATATTTAAATAGATATCCAACACTAACTTTGTTTAATTTCTACTCTGTACCATTGGGCTCCCATCTTGCTGATAAAGCTATAACCTGAATAGACTAATAACATCTAATGAAATTAAAGCAGTAATAATAAAATAAAATAAAAACTCCCAGCAAATAAAAGTCCTACACCAGATTACTTCTCAGGGGAGTTTTACCAAACATTCAAAGAAATATCCTCCTCAAACTATTCCAAAAAATTCAAGCGAAGGGAAGACTTCCAAGATTTTTTTTACAAGACCAGCATGATCCTAATTCCAAAACCAGATATAGACACTACAAAGAGAAAATTATAAGCTAGTATTCCTAATGAACATAGATGGTAAATTCTCAACAAAATATTAGCAAATCAGATGTAGCAATATATTAAAAGACCAAGTGGGATTTATTCCAGGGTGACAAGGTTGGTACAATATTCATAAATCAATAAATGTGATACATCACATAAAAATGAAAAATAAAAATTACATGATCTTATCAATATACGCAGATAAATCTTTTGATAAAATCCAGCAATGATTTATGATTAAAAAAAACTCTCAGCAAAGTAGCAATAGAGGGAATATATCTCAACATAATAAAGGTAATATATAACAAACCTACAGCTAACATCATGCTCTATGGTCAAAAATTAAAATCATTTCCCTTAAGATCAGGAACAAGACAGAGATATCTGCTTTCACCACTCTTATTCAACATCAGAAGCCCAGTGTACAAAATTCGTGCATGGGGGGTTGGGGGGAGGTGGTCCCTCAGCCCAGTCTGCACCCTCTCTCAGTTGGGGATCCCTCGGGGGATGTCCGAATGCCAGTTTAGGCCCTATCCCACAGGGACCCCCAAAATGCTCAGCAATATTGAGAAAGAAGGATAAAGTTGGTGGGAGCACAATACCAGATATCAAACTATACTACAAGACCATTGTAATCAAAACATCCTGGCATAAGAACAGGCATCTAGATCAATGTAACAGAACAGAGACCCCAGAAATCAACCCATGTTTCTATGGTCAATTAATATTTGACCACCCAGCTGAGTGACTCAATGATTGAGTGTCAACTATGAACCAGGAGGTCACAGTTCCATTTCTGGTATAGGCACGTGCCTGGGTTGTTGGTTCAATCCCCAGTGTGGGGCACGTAGGAGGCAGTCAATCAATGATTCTCTCTCTCATCATTGATGTTTCTATCTCTCTCCCTCTCCCTTTCACCCTGAAATCAATCAGAGATCAAAATTAAAAGCACAATGAGATATTACCTCACACCTGTCATAATGACTACTATCAACAAATCAAAAAACAACAAGTGCTGGTGAGAATGTAGAGGAAAGGGAACCCCTCATGCACTGTTAGTGGGGATGCAGACTGGAGCAGTCACTGAGGAGTTTCCTCAAAAATTAAAAATAGAACTGCCTTTTGACCCAGTGATCTCACTTCTGGCATACATCCTAAGAATCCTGAAACACCAATTAGGAAGAAAATATGCACCCCTATGTTCATAGCAGCATTATTTACAATAACCAAGATCTGGAAATAGCCCAAGTGCCCAATGGTAGGCAGTGGATAAAAAAAAAAAAAAAAGCCTGTGGTTGACCTGGCTGATGTGGCTCAGTTGGTTTAGTGCTATCCTGTGCACCAAAAGGTTGCAGGTTTGATTCCTGGTCAGGGCACATACCTGGGTTGCAATTTCATCCCACGCTTGGGTACATATAGAAGGCAACCGATCAATGTTCAATTTTCTCTCTCTCTCCCTCTCTCTCTCTCATTTCCCCTCAGGTAAATATATTTTTTAAATGTAGGTAGAGTTCACCATACACATCATACTAATACATTTCCTCACCAGCACTTGGTAGTGGTATGAATTTTGTTTAAAAAAAGAGAAAAAATGTAATATTTGAGAAGCAAATGTAGGCACAAGATGAGCTGGTTTTCAAAGTGAAGTTTAACTAAAAGTCATAAGACATCCCATTATCTCATCTTTCTGTAGGTTACAGGTAGAGATTTCTGAAAGAATAAAGTAATACGGTCTCAAGAAACACATAATCAGTATAATTTGACCATACTGCCCCTTGGCATACACAAAGAGAAAAAAATCAACCCATCAAGGAAATCCATTGGCAATAAAATCAAGGTGTCCATGTGTAAACAAATCAATTACTGGAGTGCATACACGCAGACAATGTCTAAACAATGCCAAGCCATGATTAATTTTAGTTTGAAGAATTCAACAAAGTAATATTGTCTATTCAGAATCTCCAGTCCTGCTGAGATTCTGGGATGTTGCCAGTGGCTCAGCTACTATTCACAAACCCTGGCAACCTTAGTCTGAGACTTCAGCCTTTAGATCACCAGAGATGCTACCAGGATTTCATCTCTCTGCTTCTTTTGCTGAAATAGAAAACGATGAAATGGAGCAGAAATTACTATCTCAAAATATGTCTCTTTGCCATAAGGATTATTTTAGACTGATTATTATTTTTTTAATATATTTTTATTGATTTCACAGAGAAAGGAAGAGGGAGAGAGAGATAGAAACATCAATGATTAGTGAGACTCATTAATCAGCTGCCTCCTGCATGCCCCACACTGGGGATCAAATCTGCAGCCCAGGCATGTGCCCTGACCGCGAATGGAACTGTGACCTCCTGTTTCATAGGTAGATGCTCAACCACTGGGCCACTCTGGCCGGGCTAGGCTGATTAATTTTAAGAAACTGCAGACACAGGAAAAGCTCTGAAAACCAGGTAGTAGTTACCTTTTTGTAGGACACATTTACATTTTAAGAAAAATCTCCATTTGTAAGGATGTCTCCTCCTCTACACCAGGGAGAGAAAAATGACTAAATCTCTAGAAACGCTTATCAGTGGAGAAGGCAAGAACTTAAATTTGCATTTACATCCATACACTTGTTTATTGTGCTTTGACTGATAAACTCCCATAACTGGCTTCCCCAACCCCTAACATCTTCTTTTGTCTTTATCTAGAGATGGTATATAAAGTGGTGGCCAGGGTCATTTCAGGGAGTTAAGTGGTATCTCCCATGTTCTAGTTTATAGGAGGTGCACTAAACTTCTGTATGTTTTCCTCCTGTTAGGCTGTCTTTTACATAGGGAGTGTCTCAGCCAAGAACCTCGAAGGTTGGAAGAAAATTATGAAGGGCTTTTTAAAAGAGCAGAGCTGCTAATCAGCCCATTGTGGCAACAGGAGAGCAAATGCCAGAAGGAGTAAGAGTTTCTGTGGGCACCCTATTTAACTTACAAGGATAATTAGTGGCCACAGTCAGTATGAGCTCAGTGGTAGCCTGAATTCGGCAGTCAGTGCATGGTTCACCTCCTATACCTAGAGAGAAAGAAAGACGCTTCCTCCATCCCACTTCTGAGTACCCTGAGGAACCCGCAAGAGGGCTCTGAGGAATCACTTGTCACAGCCCCCACTACTATTTGAACAGGGAAAACCATCCAAGTGAAGCTGTAATCTGTAACACTGGACCTATGACATCCTGGTGTTTTATTCAGAGTTTTTTTTTAATTTTGTTTTATTGCTTAAAATATTACAAAGAGTAGTGCATATGTCTCTTTTTTTCTTTTCCCCTTGACCTTTCCCTGGCCTCCTCTCCCCCCAGTGTCTTGTGTCCATTGGTTATGCTTATATGCATGCATACAAGTCCTTTGGTTGATCTCTTACCCACACACCTCCAACCCTCCCCGGCCTTGAATTTGGGTTTTCAGGTAGACTACATTTTTTAAAAATATTAATTTTACTTTTATTTTAGAAAAAAGGGGAGAGGGACAAAAACATCAATGTGAGAGAGAACCATCAGTTGGTTGCCTCTGGTAAGTACCCTGATCAGGGATGGAACTCGCAGCCTGGGCCTGTGCCTTGACCGAGAATGGAACTGCGCCACGCTGACTAGGGCCAGATGAACTAATTTTTATTGAGTGCATAAGGACCTTTGAATATATCAAGTCTCATTTCCAAACAAAAGCAGGAATAACTCCCCAGCAACCTGGATGGATGGCCACCTAGTTAAAATCACCTCCAGCTGTGGGGCTCTGCATAACTACAGCTGTCCATTATTATAGAATTTGCTGAGAAAATGTCATTGTTTACTTAATGCACATCCAATACCACAGAAAAGTTGGCTGGGTTTTTTTTTTTCTATTTTTCTGCATTAGATATTGATTGAAGCTATCACTACTGTAGAATCCCTTTTATCAACTCTGATCAGGATGAGCAACGGATCAGTGAATTGAAAAGGTTAAATACAGCAAGAAAGAAATATATTTAATTTAAAACCTATAAAGATAGCATGCCTATGTCCATCTTTGTATTTCCTTTATCTTTCTTACATAAATTTCACCATAATGCATCAATTATAATTTCCAATTCCTATTTATTTATTTATTTATTTGTTTTTGTCTTTTAAAGATCACCTACTCTTTTTTTCTTTTTTTTCTTTATTGATTAAGGTATTACACATGTAGCCTTTTCCCTCCTATTGTCCCCCCACACACACACTCATGTCTCACCTCCCTGTTGTCCATGTCCATTGGTTAGGCTTATATGCATGCATTCAAGTCCTTTGGTTGATCTCTTCCCCTTACCCCCACCCTCCCCTACCTTCCCTCTGAGGTTTGATGGTCTGATTGATGCTTCTCTGTCTTTGTGTCTGTTTTTGTTTGTTTGTTTGTTTGTTTGTTTTAAATATATTTTATTGATTTTTTACAGAGAGGAAGAGAGATAGAGAGTTAGAAACATCAATGAGAGAGAAACATTGATCAGCTGCCTCCTGCACACTCCCCTACTGGGTATGTGCCCACAACCAAGGTACATGCCCTTGACCGGAATCAAACCTGGGACCCTTGAGTCCACAGGCCAACGCTCTATCCACTGAGCCAAACCAGTTAGGGCTGGATCTGTTTTTGTTCATCAGTTTACATTGTTCATTATATTCCACAAATGAGTGAGATCATGTGATATTTCTCTTTCTCTGACTGGCTTATTTCGCTTAGCATAAACTCTTTTACACTTTTACTTAACTAGTGTATGTCATATTTAATAAAGTTACAGAGGTATAATGACAAGGACTATTGACATAATTGAATTGGGAATAAACAAAACTGGCTCTGCCTAAGTTCAACAAGTTTGAGTGCCAGGACACCAACAAATGAGAAAGCAGGCTTTCAGACCCTGAGTACTGAAAGGGTTATGGGTGTCGATGTGTCTTACACCAGGAAGGGGGAGCTCCATTTGGTGACTCTATTGTGTGGTGCTTGCTAAGAGAATTTCTTTTAAAGTATTTTATTGTGGACATATATGGTAGCACATTTTTCATAATTTTAGTTATATTCATCTCCTATCACCAAGTAGAATGGAATCTTGCAAAGAAAGGTAGGAAAAAAAGCCTGGGATCTGGAGTAAAAGTCCCAAAATATGCAATTTAAAAACATGTGAGTTATAAATCAAGTTTATTTGCAGTATAATTTATGGACAGGCCAACTAGTGGCTAAGTTTCATCACAGCCTAAAACTTGAGTTTCATTTAGAGCTGAGAAAGGATGCAAAGCTGATATTTCCTGTCCTGTCCTTCTGACAAGGGTGTCTGATCAGTCCCCTGTATAAATAGCTGACACGTTGTACATATGTCTGCACACGAGCCAGTACTTAATTAAATCATGAAATTATAAATGGTACTCTAGAGTATTACCTTCAAGAATTGTGCCCCATGAATATTTTATCTGGAATTAAGAACCACATTTATAGAATGTCTGAGAGAAGAACAGAAGTCGTAAAGCCCTTGGCATATAGATGGTAATAAAAATGTCAATCATCTTCATATTCTCTATTTTACTAAAATAGTTCCCTTCAGCCCTACTGGTTCATAACCAATTGTTTTCCAAAGTAGTTGTACTGATTTATTTTGTCGCCACCATGGATGAGAGAATAAAGCATGTGGAGATCTTCTCCATATTTTACCAGTATTTAATATTGTCAGACTCTTTTAAAAAATTGCCAATCTAACAGGTAAAATTATATCTCATTATTGTTTTATTTGCATTTTCTGGGTTATTGGTGAAGCTAAAAATGTTGCTATATATTTAACAATCAGTTGTGTTTCTTCTTTTGTGACATGTCTGTTTAGGTCTTTTATTCATTTTTCTATTTAAATTGTTGTTGTGTTGTGTTGTGTTTTCTTTATTTTTTATGGGTTCTTTATGACCAAATGTTAATAATAACGCACTTACTTAGTTTGATGACTTTTTTGTTGACATCATCTTAAATTATATGAGAGAAATGTTTTCAAGGACTCTAAAATAAAAAAGCAACCAGGACAGACAGAAGCACATCGTGGGTAAACAAATAAATATTAATTGAACAAATGAATAAAGGACTAACAATACAGGAGCTAAATGCCATTATCACCTAGAACATTTTTCCTGATGATTGTTCAGAGATATACTTTAAGAATAAAGTCAATCAGGTTAGAGTTTCAGAAATATGTATATTCAAAATAGCATTCCTATAATGATCCAAAAATATGATTCACTCTACTTATGAATTAAAAGCAGTATACTTGCCCTAACCGGTTTGGCTCACTGGATAGAGCATCAGCCTGCAAACTGAAAGGTCCCAGGTTCGATTCCAGTCAAGGGCATGTACCTTGGTTGCAGGCACAGCCCCAGTGGGGGGTGTGCAGAAGGCAGCTGATCAATGTTT
Source organism: Myotis nattereri (assembly GCF_964212035.1). NCBI lineage: Eukaryota > Metazoa > Chordata > Mammalia > Chiroptera > Vespertilionidae > Myotis > Myotis nattereri. The sequence continues at coordinate 221,290,309 of NC_138075.1, forward strand.
CTAACTTTCTATCCCTCTCCCTTTCTCTCTGTAAAAATCAATAAAGTATATTTAAAAACAAATAAAAATAAATAAATAAAAGCAGTATACTTTTTTAGCAGTCTTACCTCAAAAACTAAACACTATTTTTGAATGCATGACCTTGTTTAATCCTCCCAAGACTATTTGACTATTTTACAATGAGCAACCCGGGGAAGCCTGCAGGTATCTTGGAAGCATTAATGGGAAGCATCAGGGTTTACTTCTGAGTCTCCTTGACTCCAAAGTTCATGTTCTCTCCAGAGGAACATATTTTTGTCTCAATACTATCTTTTCCTTTGGAGGAAGAAAACAAACACACAATCAATATGGGTCTAAAAAGAGGAAAGAACCAGTGTATACTGATGATATATTTAAATCAGATATTTCCTACACTCATTTGATCATCAAGACATGATGACAAAATCATTACATCAGCCCCATTTTTATAGGTGAGTAAACTGGAGCTCAGAGAAGTTAAATAATTTGCCAGAAGAAGTCAGATATTAAGACCAAAGTTATTATTTCAAATTGATCTTTAGGCTGTGAGAAATCTAAAGCCAAGGAGGAAAAATGGCCTTATTGAAGGCATATTTAACTAGAAATTTTATATATTTTAAAAGTGTCTGAGAAGTTCTTATATTCAATCAATGTCTAGTGATAAGGAAACTGAGTCTCAGAGATGTTAGGTAACTTGCCTAAAATAATGAGATCAAAATTTAAAGTCTATTGATTCAACATGATTTCTTCCCATTAGAAAATAGAATTGTTTAGTGGACGGGACTGTAGAAATAGTTGAGGCTAGGCTTGTAGTTTTATTGATTACATAAAATAAGGTGTGAAGAAACTGTTCCTGGGAGGCTGGTGGGGAGCAGGAACGCAGAAAGAACACCATTGCTTGCTATCCACTGGCAAAGACGTTTCCAGCTACATTATTAGAACGTCACTATCAATCTTAAAGAAATTTAATTCTGTACAATTAATGATTATGATAACCTTAATTTGGAAACAATCTTACAGATTTCTTGGAGGGATCTCACAGGGGGCTGAGCCTGCTTTTGCAACTTAACAATTCATTGCACTTGGTAGGCACTCAACTTACGTTGGATAAATGAATGAGCCAATAAATAAGAGAATGTATTTTTAAGAGAGTGCCTATATATTTAAAGGTATATTCTATTTTCAACTTTTTGACAAAAATGGAATTTACTATTTTATCTATTAGGATCTGTATCATCCTTTTCCTACAATCAAACTTATATATTTCTAAAAGATACAGTCGTCACTTTGTCAATGGTCTCCTCCATGAGCAGTGATTACTGAAGAATTAAAGTAATGGAAGTAGGATGGGGGAAATGTGTAAAAGACTAGATGAAGGATTCTGAAAATAAATGATGGAGAGATGAGGGAAGGAGTGGCAGGAAGTGAAAATCTGCCTCATTGGAGTTATACATATCTACATGTGCAGGGATATTTGCACATACACATACATTTGGGTGATGGAATTTAACTAAGAAAGGACAGATAAACATAATAGAGTTATTAGAGGAAGTAGTTTTCATAAAGCAATTTAAGGGGATACAGTGTTCCTAAATGCCTAATTCACAGTTATGAACTGTTTACTAAGTGTTAGACATTTTTCTAAATATTGAAGACCCAGCAGTGAGCCAAACAAAATCCCAGGTCTCATTGGGCTCCTGTTCTACAGAGTTTCACTTGTATTATTTTTTTTACTAGAGGCCCGATGCATGAAGATTCATGCAAGGATAGGCCTTCCTTCCCCTGGCTGCCCACACTGCCTTCGCTCTGGTCAGAGCTGCCTTTCTGCCTTTGCTCCGGCCCGGAGCTGCCTTCCACCTCTCACCTTGTCACATCAATTTGCATATTCCCTCCTTATTGGCTGTGAGCACTGCCATCTTTGTTGAGGAGTTACAGTCAGTTTGCATATCTCATCTTTATTAGATAGGATACTTTTTTCCATTTTGTTTTACAACAAAATGTAATAACCGTACAATTAAACACACACACACACACACACACACACACACACACACACACACACTCTTTAACCAACTGCTAATATCACAAAATGTCATGTGGATGTCATGTATCCCTGATATGATGTAGTAAGAAGGGCACTTCACTTACATGAGATTCTTTCCCAAATCTATATCCCAGTCAAACTGAGAGGGAAAAAATCAGACAAACCCAACTGAGGAAAATTCTACAAGATATCTGGCCAATAACCCTTACATCATTAAAAACAGGAAAATACTACCATAGACCAGAAGTCTGTGTGATATGACAGTTGAATGCATCCTGCTACCCTGAATTGGATCCTGGGAAAGAGGACATTTTTGGGAAAACTGTTTAAAATCAAAATTAAGTCTGGACTTTAGGTAGTAGTAATGCACCAATACCACTTTCTTAGTTTTGTCCAATGTAACCATGTAAATATAAGGTACTGATGATGGAGAAAATTAGATGACATGTATATGGAAACTTTCAATTTTATCTTTGTAGCTTTTCAACTTTTCTGTAAATCCAAAAGTAATATAAAACTTATTTTTAAAAACTAATGGCATAAATATTAGAAAACAAAATAGACGGAAGGTAGGGTGTGGGGATGTTATTCACCAGAGTGAAAAATTTAGAGGGTAAAAGCTTGAAAATGTATAAAATGTAAGCACAATAATTTTATGTGGATCTGGGTAACTTTCATCCAGGGAACTCTTGTCCTGCCTTGTGTAAATTCTGAAAAACCCCTTCACATACTGGGCTGATTATCTTTGTCAGAAACGATGATTATAATGAATATGGACAAGTTTATGGCTATAAAAGTAAAAGTCAGATGAAAAAGAAACATGGTTTTTGTCTTTGAAATAGGTGACAAAAGGTTCCACCACATGAGAACTTATTTCCCAGACCTTGAGTATCACATGTTAAAAATACATATTTGGTGGGGTGGGGGGAAGTCCTAAAATAAAAAAAAAAAAAACATGTGTGAGTGAAGAGGTATGAAAAAATAATTTATATCTCCAGGGATTTGGGGAAGTAACTAAAATAGTCAAAGAAGATTACATTTCTTTCATTGAACAAAAGTTGGTGTGAGAATCACTGGGCCATGCCCATATTATTTCTTCTGTGTAGCTGGGGCTCAAAACATGGGAGCAATGAATGAATATGATGGAAAGATGAAGTGCTTGAAATTGTCAAAAATTCCACCACGTTAATTTGAGTGGAGGAGATGCTCATGAATGATTCTGAAGTTAAAAAGATAATAGAAGCAGTAAGAGGTTTAAATAAGGAGTGGTGGGTTCAAAGAATCGGATTTTAATTTAAAGTTAGATATAGAATCCACCATTTGTGCTGTGTTTTAAAGTCTTGATAGGGCTTGACCATGCAATATGCTAAGTTTCATTTATTCTCTTGTGTGTGATGCATAAAAGGGCTTAAACTCATTATAAAAAGCAAAAACAGAAAAAAATTGAATTTCAGCTCTGTATCTGAACTCCACACACTTCACTCGATAGCTTCAGTAGCTCCATCTATTCTCTCAACATAGATGATGAGAACACTTCTGTCACTGCTTTGCTGGGAATATTAAATTAGACAAAGTTTGTGAAAATGCCTGGCAGAGTGGAGTGGCTTGTAATGGCTGGTACCTAAGGACCTAGAGGAAAGGGATTACTATTGCACTGTTCCTAGTCTAGGTGGGCAAACATGTATCTGGTCTAACCACTCCACCAGGTAATATTGGCATTTTAACAATGTCAGGGTAGACTATGGTAAGACTATACTCTCTGTGACCTTGGGATTTTAGATAAGGACGAGTGGGTATAAAATTTCCAGTTCCTTGGAAAGCAGAGTGTTCGGGGGACCCACCCTAAATTTAAGAAGCTATTTTATCTACTGTTAAAAGTTAGTGTCTTGGTGGCTACAAACACATAAAATATATTGGTTTTCAAAAGCAAAAATTATATTCCCTCCACTTATGTAGTTGATATTACACATTAGTTTTATCAGTGTAATAGATGGTTTTCAATAGCACTTTCCTGAGTTGATATAGTAATATAACTTCATTTTGGGTTTAAAAAGTCAGATCAGAACCTGAATAATGTCTCCTTATTTTGTCAAATGCAAAGGGGGCAGCTAGAAATCTGGAAGGGTCATGGGCAATTGTTAGGGGGTGTAATACCAGGAAAACAGCTGGTCATTTATGAAAACTTCTTGCAGTTCCACTATTAGTCAGTTGGGTTTCAATTTTCTCTCACATACTCCAGAAATCCTGCAAACTCATTATTAAAATACAAAACAAAACAAAACAGGAATTACTGTGGCTAAAGCTTTGAAGTCCATTTTAAATGTCTCCATCTTAGGCTTTCAATGGTCTTCTGTCCTGGGCTTTTAGTTACAAGAATGTCACGAAAGCTGGAAAAAATAGTAAATATTATTACCCTTTAAAATGTGTTTTTCCACTTGCATTACACTACTTAACGCTCACAGTAGTAATCTGTGGGTCAATTTCATCATTTCTGTTTTCCAGATGAAGAAACTCAAGCTGAGGGAGGTTAAGTGACGTGTGTAAAGTGGGAAGTCAAGGTAGCAGACTTTTAACTCTGTGTCCAGAAATTTTCTCAACCATGCCCTGCTTTTAATGCCTTGGTGTAAATTAATTTTAATTGGCACTTCCTTCCCAGGCCTGTTGGCTTTTAAAAGAGCATAGCAAGTAAAAGGACTCGTTCATTGATGCTAGAATTTAAGATGTTATAGGCTTTGAGTAAGTAGATATTAGAGAAAGCAAAAGAACCTTCTGGGTGCTCTGAAAATCACATAAAATTTGGGTCAAGGATGCCTATTTGCATAAAAGATTTATTTTGACAATACCATTCAGTTATGACCCTGCCTTGTTAGTAATATTAGGCATATTTAAATTCTTAAATAATTTCAGACTCTTCTCTTGCTCCAGTAATTGTGGGCCAGAACAGTAGCTATACCATCACCTTCTGTTAACATGACCATTGTCAGACCAGGGGACAGTTACCAGGACAGGAAAGGGGAATTGGAAAGTTCTAATCATTCTAGAAGAGTTCCTCTATTATATCAGACATCTTAAATAACATCAATTGATAATTCCTAATATCAGTATATTAAATATCATTTATGCAGGATTTCAAGAAACTTTACTTGAAAGGAAGAAAATCTAGTGATGAGAACTGAAGAGATTGGAATGTTTTTTCGGCTTTGTTAAGATATAATTGACAGGCCCTAACCTGTTTGGCTCAGTGGATAGAGTGTCGGCCTGCGGACTGAAGGGTCCCAGGTTCGATTACGGTCAAGGGCATGTATGTTGGTTGCAGGCACATCCCCAGTGGGGAGTGTGCAGGAGGCAGCTGATCGATGTTTCTCCCTCATTGATGTTTCTAACTCTCTATCCCTCTCCCTTCCCTTTCCCTTCTTCTCTGTAAAAGATATAATTGACAAGAATGATTTGAAGAATGGTGCTATTGGAAAGATAATTGTTAGAGATGTTAAACATTTTGAGCTTTGAAACTCTCTGACATGGATAAGAAAAAAAGTATAGTAAAAAAGCCATACACTGTGGGATTTTAATGAATACCCAAAATAGTTTAAGGAAAGGCTAACTAGGCAATTAAGCATGGATGTTAATGATGATGATGAAGAAGATGATGGTTTTGATAGCTTTGAGTAGCCACAGAAAGGGAAATGACATGGAAATCATAAAAGACCATTGGAGCGTACCGGGAGAACTGGAATCCAGGCCTGTCTCTGCCACTCACCAGCCTGGTGACTTGGATACTTCATTTACTTCCCCTGCGTCTCAGTTTCCTCATCTAGAAATTACTTACTACATTAGACCGAAATCTTTACCTTCTCTCTGGGATGTAAAACATCCCTTACTAAAGAGGTGGAATTATAGGTAGGCCCTCATTCATCTAGCTTAACTTTTATCTGTGCTTCATGCTCTGGAATCAAAGATAATTACAGCCTCTGAATGCCATTCCTACTCCCTCACCTTCCTGGGTTTACACAGTCCAAGGTAGAGGCAAATTCACTCACAAGACAAATAGCACAGCCTAGTGGTTAAGGTGCACAGGCCCAGGACAGACCCAACCTGCCTGAGTGTGGATCCCCACTCTCCGTTTATTAGCTTGGACAAGTCATTTAGCATCTCAGTGCCTCAATTTCCTCAGCTCTAACCTCCCAGAGTCTCAGTTTCCTCAGTGGTAAACTGGATATGAGACTAGCACCTAATTCCTAAGTGTTAATATTGACAAATGCATTGCTTTTTTAGAAAAAATATCTCACATATATGTGATATATGAATGTTTATTAAATAAGCACCATGAAGTGCTATCGGCAGTATATCAGAGGTATAACAACAGAAAGTTTCTCCCACCAGTGGACATGGGGCAATCCCTGAAGACTTGTTTGGTTGTCACACTGGGAGGATGTTATGGCATCTAATGGGTAGTTGTTAGGGATGCTTTTAAATACCCTAAAATGAACAGGACAGACAGCCACAACAGAGAATTATCCAGCCCCAAATGTCAATAATACCAAGATTGAGATGTGTCCGTATATCCAGAATAGCAGGGTAACAACAAGGACCAAGGAATCAGTTCTATTGAGGTAGGCAAGAAGCAGGAAGATGTTGTAAACGTGAAGGTAAGTAGGTATTTGAGGGAGATACAGGTCATTTCAGTATAGAAGACCCTGTGACCAAAGGCTTTGAGATGATTTCCAGGTGTGGCCTGAGGCCCTGGGAATCTAAAGTCAGTTAAATTACTTCCTATGGTCTCATGGAGCCTAAAGTCAAAGGTAAAATTTGTACTTAATCCATACTTTGCAGTATTAATTCATTTCATCCTCACTACAACACTATAAGATAAATATTGTTACCACCATTTTACAGATAAGAAAATAAAAGCATACAAGAGTTTTGAAACTTATCAAAGATGACACAGCTAATAATAATTTTAATTTAGCTGAAATTTAATTTAAAATACAAAATAATAGTTTTTATAGATCACATAATACAAAACAAGTGTCCTCTGGTTTACAACACACACACACACACACACACACACACACACAAGACTGTTAAAATAGAAAGGGGAAAGTAGTGTTTAAATGTTATGCATATGAAACTTTCAGTAAGCAAGAGGGAATAAATTGTATGAAAAATCCTTGTTCTTTAGGAGAGCAAGAAATTTGACCCTGTTGCTCCTTCTAAGCCAAAGTAAGGAGGAAAACATCATTAAGTAGACAGATACCATCATCAAAAGGAAATCAACTGATGTTATTCAAGAGGTGGCAAATATTCCCAGGAGCTCTTTTCTAAAAAAGGAGTTCATCGTAAGGGATGCTGCTGTTCAAGGTAAGATAAAGGACCGTTGAACAGACACATCAGGCTGTGTTTAGCAGTCAACCCAGGCTAGTCTTTCTCTAAATAATTAAACATTTAGTGATTTGAGAATGCTGGGAGAGTTTTCTAATATCTATTAATTTGCACCTTAAAAACTGGGTGATGATGTATAGAATTTAGTCAATAGATGAACAATAGGACGTTTCCTTAAGGGTCCTCATCTCATAATGTTGGTTTAACTCAACTGGAAAGCCTGAAGCCATGATTAGGCTGTTGCTAAGGATTAAGCCACTGATTTATGGGCGGAAAGAATGTCACCTCCTTCTCCATGAAGGGCTGTTCCTCTCAGCTGGACAGCCTCAGGCTCAGTTCCTCTTCCCTTCCAAACCAAGAAAAACATTTTAATTATGACTTAAACAACTGTTCTGGACAAATCCAGGAAGATGTGCTACAGGAATTCTTCCCTATAAGAGACATGGCAAGAGTTTAACATCAATATATGTTTAATGTATGTTCTGTTTATGCCTGGGGTCCCCCGAGCTTTGAAGGAAACAGCCCACAACATAAAATTACTTTACTGGTGATATTGTCCAGTAGTGGATTTTTAATTTATCCAACCAACATGTATTAAACACTTACCTAACTTAAACTGGAGTCCTTTCTAACTGGCTTTTAGTTTTCTTTTTATTTTTTTTTTAAATATCAAACAGATCCATTACTGAGCTATTACTGAGATCAAGAGCAGAACAGTAAATGAAGATCTAACGTGCTATATAAACATAACATAGTATGTGCATTCATCCCACAGTCAATTATCAAGCACCTACTACGTACTAGAAATTGAACTGAACTCACACAGTAGGCACCAACAACAAATTTCTCTGAAATGCACATATTGACATTGACTGAATTGTTCTCCCCACACCTGTGAGTTTACTTCTCAGTTGGCAAATTGATTTCCCAGCTGCTTTTCTATAGGGTAATGGGTCTCAAATATCTTCCCCCACTACAAAGCCAGAGGGAGGACTTGCAATACCATAAGGTAAACCCTTGGCCCTAGAGCCACTGGACCCCAGAGTAATTCACATCTGCTCAGGTATTTGATTTACCAGCTCCACAAGCACACCGTGAAGTGAAAAGTCTGACAAATGTGCCCTCTTTACTCCCAGCAGTCAAACCCCTCAGCACTGTCATACAGTGGAAAAATAAAACCTCAATATGCTTACAAATAGCTGCTGTTTCTTATCAGCAGGTCTGTAAGGGTATCCTCCACCTCCCACCACAAACACCCCCCCCCCACACACACACACACACACTCACTTTCCTCTCCCACACACACCAGGATTCCTTTTCCTTTCTCCTCTCTCCCCTAAACAAACCTGTGCTCCAGGAACACTTTAACAGAATGGAATCAAAGGCAAGCCTAATGCTGCTAACTTCTGCAAACCACATGTCACCCCATCGGGCCCTTTGAGCTGAGAGGTATAGGCTGCGTGGAACAGCAGGCCCTGTCTGGGCTGCAGCTCAGGGGATCAGAGCATGAAAAGAACATGGAAGGTGCCCTGGGAGAGGTCACCTTCCCATACTTGAGAGGGATCCAGGCCAGTTTGAGTTAAGTCATTTTGACACATTTCAAACTCCTAGAAAACCAGGTGATTGGAAGCCAACTTTTTACATACATACATATACAACTATACACACACACACACACACACACACACACACACACAACACACACACTAGAGGCCCAGTGCACGAAATTAGTGCACCGGGGGAGAGGGTCCCTCAGCCCAGCCTGCACCCTCTCGCAATCCAGGACCTCTTGGGGGATGTCTGACTGCTGGTTTAGACCCAATCCTACAGGGATGCCTGTGGGATTGGGCCTAAACAGGCAGTCGGACATCCCTCTTGCAATTTGGGTTCTCTGGCTCCTAACCGCTCACATGCCTGCCTGCCTAATCGCTCCTATCCACTCTGCCTGCTGCCTGATCACCCCTAACCACCTCTGCCTCAGCCCCTGCCGCTGCAGCATTGTCTGCAAGGACATCTGGAATGATGTCTGTAAGGTCGTTTGGCTGTTCGGTCTAATTAGCATATTACACTTTTATTATTATAGATTATTGATTTCAGAGAGAAGGGGGAGGGACAGATAGAAACATCAATGATGAGAGAGAATCATTTATCAGCTGCCTCCTGCACAGAGCCCCCCCAGGGATTGAACCCTCAACCAGGAATCAAACCATGACCTCCTGGTTCATAGGTTGATGCTAAACCACTGAGCCACACTGGTCAGGCTGGAAGCCAATTTTTGAAATTCCAAGGTCCTGTGAGAGGCTCGAAAAAGGGAGAAGATGCTCTTCAGACTCAAAGTTCAATGTTGCTGCTTGTGGAGACAGTGCTCTCCAAAGTCAAAGGACGCTTGTTAGTTTTTAGTGGAGAGAGGAGAGGTGCACAACAGTGTCTCGCTTGTCTTTTCATCTCTGAGTTTTGGCCACAAGACTGCCCTTTCCTGCCTTTAGAGAAATTATCTGAAGATCTTCCTCCAGATGTCAGACAGGCAGTTGGTCTCGGGCTCAGCAGGTCCAGATACACTGACTTACAGTGAAAGTGTTTTGACAGATAACTAATTCTTGGCTGATGTCTCAGGTTAAATATCGACACCTCCCTGCGCCTGCCAGGGCAGCTGCAATGTATCTGACCCTGGAGACGGAAGTCCAGACCATGAAAAAGTTGCAGAACCATCACTGACTTTTCATAGGGGTGATTTGTTCTCAGGGACACGTTAACCCCTCTAAGAATGTAGCTGTACAGGTCGCTGGTCTTCACATCATTTTTAAAAGTCCATCAAATATGCACCTCTACACATATTACTAGCATGTCCCCTTTTGAGGAATTTCATAAAGGAAAGAACAGATCGCAATACCTGCTTGGTCAGGAGTTAAAATTGTTCTCTGTTTTATATTTTAACTCCAAATATACTGTGTATGCTGTGAAAAGTGGAATCTCTTGTTTCAAGTACTTTAGAGACAAAAGTCATGAAGCATGAAGTGAAGAAGGGAGTCAGAGAGATCCTGAAAAAAGTGTGTGAGAGAGAAATAGAGTAGAAAGTGGACTATATATACAATGCTCACCACTTATAGAAAGAGATTATTAAGTAAGCTATGGGCATCAAGAATAAAATTAATGTGGATTTGAAAATTACCAAAGCTACTGATCCTTTGCCATTGAATGAAGATTATTACTTTTATTTTGTTATTAAAATAGATGATCCTGATAATAATATAATAGGTTCCAGTTATAGAGTTCCTGACATGTGCTAGACACTGTATCTGCCAGAGAAGTATCAGAATTCTTGTTATAAAGATGATGAAGTTGAGGTTCACTTATAGGTACTTGCTCAAAAGTGCAATTAGTCTTTAAGCATAGGTCTGTCTGAACCTAAGGCATGTGTTAGTAAAAGCTAGACACACTTTTAGGTAGTTCAGTGTCATTCAGCCTCTCTTTTTATTCCATGACCTACACCTACCAGCAAAGATTTGTGGAGTTTTTACTTTCCGTAGTTTTATAAAATGAAAACAATGGTAGTAGAATTTGCTTTTCAACATATATATTCCCTTTTCCAGAAACACTAACATGATTCCAAAAAGACTTTCTTTAATCCCCAGGCACCAGCTCCCATCCCTACCATGATTCCTGTGCCACACTCAGACCTGACTGAGGACCATCTATAGAGTCCGTGGCCAGCCCTTATATTATACTAGAGGCCTGGTACATGAAATTTGTGCACTCGGGGGTGGGGGAGTCCCTTAGCCTGGCCTGTGCCCTCTCACAGTCCAGGAGCCCTCAGGGGATGTCTGACTGACGGTTTAGGCCCATGGGGAGCAGGCCTAAGTTGGCAGTCAGGACATCCTTAGCATTGCTGTGGAGGTGGAAGAAGCTCCCACCACCACCACTGTGCTCGCCAGCCGTGAGCCCGGCTTCTGGCAAAGCAATGCTTCCCCTGTGGGAGCGCACTGACCTCCAAGGGGCAGCTCCTGTGTTGAGCAACTTCCCCCTTATGGTCAGTGCACATCATAATGACCAGTAGTTCTTCTGTTCAGTTATTTGCATATTAGCCTTTTATTATATAGGATATACTCTGGTTTATTTATTTGGGCATTGCCAATATGCATCATACTAAAGTCTAAAAAATGTTGCTTTCTAACATCAAATATGTGTGTGTTCCGCTAAGTTTTAAAGCAAAGCAAAGCAAATCTGAGTATAGCAGAAGGTGGATTCAATAGACATCCATGCTCAGGATGGATCTGAATGAGAAGAAAGAGTGTGAGCATGGGAGGAAGGGACTGTTGGGTTTGAGTCTCAATTTATCACTACTTGTGCAAACGAGCACAATTCAGAAATCTGACTTCCTGGGTTCAGACCCTGTCTCATTCAGTCAGAAACTGGGGATGTCAGTATGTGACTTCACCTCTCGACTCTCAGCTTTATAAAATATAAATAGAGATAATAATAGCACCTGCCTAATGAGGATTAAATAAAATGAGATAATTGATGGTTAGTTCTTAGGACAATTCTTGGCACGTATTGTTAAGTGTTAAATTAATGGCAGGTATTATAATTGCTGTTACGGTGATTATTATTAGTGTGGCAATTACTATCAATATCTGTTATCAGTCTCAAGTCCTTCATGAAAACAAAATTAAAGCAGTTATTTTCCAAAATAGATTATACTGATTACATTAGTATTATGACAATATAGCTTTATGAAAAAAAAATGAAAGAATTCATGAAAACAATGGGACTAAATGGTAAACCTGATAACCTATAAAATCAGCCCCAAAGATTGAAGATTGTTCATTCCCCCTTCCCCCCCCCCCCATGACCAACTACCTGATATCTCACTTGACACAATCACGGAGGGAAGCCGAGAGCCATTTTGGAAATTAGCAACATCAGCTTTAGAGTTAAGCAGACTTACTTCTAAATTCCAGCGCGAATAAAGTTCAGTTTTCTCATCTGTAAAATGGGATGACTAATAACTACCTTGAAAGATAGTCGAAATGATTAAATGCATAATGTCCCAAAGTAATAAAAGCTAACACTTCCTGGGCTCTTAACGCCACACATGGGACCAGGCATTTTTTGTGGATTAAGGAATTTAATCTTCAGGACTACTTTATGTGGTACATGTTATTTGAATACCTACTTTATGCAATTCCTAGATGTTATTTAAACTAGTGTCTTCCCTGTGCTTAGCATTTCTTTTCACAGACAAAGCCTTTTAAAGACTTCTCTCCCAGGAGTCATTTCATCCCCACATCATCTGCCCAGGTTCCCCACTGCCTGTCTTGCCTGAAGGGCTCCAAACTGAGTGTGGGAGAATTCACCAGAGAGAAAAACCATTTAGTTTTACCTGGGTGACAGCAATTATGCAGAATGACAAAAGAAGCAGTTAAGTTACAAGTTAAGTATGATAATTCACTCCCCCAGGGACTGTCACTCAGACAGGCTCTAGAAAAAAAAATAACAGCAAAACAATGGCAGACTCTATTGTTAACAGTCAGGTCCCTGTAATGCCCTGGCATTCTGAAACAATAACGTCAAAAATGCTGTCTGCTGTCCCTTGAAACCAAGGACATATGATATATCTCAAGCTGTCACTGCTGGGAGACTCACCATGGCATGGTCCTCGGGTCACCCCCGTTTGCCATGGCTCCATAGGACCCTCCAAATAACTTATTGCAATCAGAACTCACCAAGAGCTTTAAAAATACATGAGCCATGGAGTAGGAGAAACTGGATATTAAAGTATGGACTTCCTCAACATGGGACAGTGAGAGTTGGGAGGAACGTTGGTTTTGATGCAAGATATTAGGCTACACAAATAGTGATTGCTATTACTTTTGCACACTAAAAAGCATTTTTTTTTGGGGGGGGGGAAATCACCAAATAAATAAAAATACACTGTGATTGCCCAAATTCCAGGAGTTAGAACATTTTACTGATTTCTAATCCATCAGTATCAATTGACTATCTTCATTTCACTTGCTATTTGCTGTAGTCTTAAAGCCAGCATTATGCTAGTTTATGAAAGTTGATGTCAAAGTGGCATATTTCTTGCTTGAAATATATAGCAACACATAGATTAGAGAGCCTAACAGTTTGGGAGGGTTTACTATGGCTTAATATATGACAAAACATAGAGTAATGCAACCTACGTAATATAGTGTAATAAGATCATAGAGCTAGTTTGCCTGGGTTCAAACCTCTATTCTTCAATTTCTGGCTGTAAAACTTTTGGCAAAAATCTCTTAAACTTGTATGCCTCTGTTTCTGGGACTGTAAAACGGGCACAATATTTGCCCCTAATCACATGATTATTATTAAATGACTTAATACTTATTAATATGATCTGTGTAGACATTCAATAGCTCATTAGTCACGTAGTCATTTTTATTTCTACTTTATTGATAATAAAACTGGTGCTTAGGGAAATGCCATAATCTGCTGTGGAAGCCATGGGCCTGCAACTATAGAATCTGGATCTGAGTTGCGTGTTTCTTGCCAATTTAGTCTATTTTCTGAAGAGGAGGATCTTTGAGAAAGAGTCAGTTCTGAAGTCATAGCTCCCACCCTGTACCTCCCTAGCTGTATGAGGATAATCATAACAATTAATTTACAGGAGAGAAGTAAGGATTTTAAGAGATTTTTATGGCAAGAAACAAGCAGAGGTCTCATCTCCTGCAGGCTACTTTTGTCATTCACAATGAAGGGAACGCTGTTTGTAGGTCACCTGGAACTATTGAAAAAATATTTGCTATGTTTTTAAAGGGAAACACGAATCCTACCCTGTTTTGATCAGTGGATAGAGCACTGGCCTATGGACTAAGGGTCCCAAGTTTGATTCCAGTCAAGGGCACATGCCAGGGTTTCGGGCTCGATCCCCAGTAGTGGGCGTGTAGGAAGCAGCCAATCAGTGATTCTCTCTCATCATTGATGTTTCTCTCTCCCTCTCCCTTCTGCTCTAAAATCAATAAAGATATATTTTTTAAAAAATAAATTAAATATTTATTAAATCAATAAAGATATATTTTTAAAAATAAATTAAAAGGGAAACATGAGACAGATTCATAGGGGAAATATTTAACAATATTTTCTTTTTCCAAATAGTTTCTTCCTAAAGAAGTATTAATATTAGCCATATTTTTCCATTGATTTTTAGAGAGAGTGGCAGAAAGACACACACACACAGAGAGAGAGAGAGAGAGAGAGAGAGAGAGAGAGAGAGAGAGAGGGAAACATCAATGTGAGAGAGACACAGCAATTGGTTGCCACCCACACATGCCTCAACCAGGACCGGGAGCCTGCATCTGAGGTACGCGCCCTTGATCAGAATTGAAACTGGGACCCTTTATTCTGCAGGCCGATGCTCTATCCACTGAGACAAACCAGCTAGGACAGGTGTAACTTTTGATAGAGTAAGATCAAAGTTCCTAAGACAAGAAGGATGGGATAAGTTGGCTTTCAAGAATGTGTCCCTGCACAAGAATTTAGGCAGCAGTACACTGGAAAGTCAGTGTTCAGAAAAACACATTTTTATTTAACAATTGGATGAAGTAGTGTGAATTAGAGAACTAGTCAAGTAGGAGGAATTTAAGGTGAGACATAAAAGAGGCCCAGAGGAACCAGTTTCTGATAAGATACAGAATAAATTGTAATCTTATCAAAAGAGATACCTTGTATGGTTTATACCTGAGTCCTGGGGTGGGAGGGAGGTGGAAGAAGAGCACAGATACCTAAGACTCAGGATTGGGCCAGGAAATAGTGCACCCCAAGCACCACCACTAAAGTATGGTGGGGGATGGGAGGAAGGGTAGAAGAGGTCCCAAAAGTGATGGACCTGCAAGGCTGGACTAGGTGCTCACCTCTGTGTCCCCAGAATGTCTGTGTCCTTGTCCAGTGGCTACAGTGTTACCTACAGAGCATGTGTTCATCTTTGCCACCCACCAGACAGACCAGATGCCCCTGTATAAAAGGCCCCAGATCACCAATCATGTGCATCTATGCCCAGCATGGGACAGTAAGTGCCAGTAAGTATTTTTTGAAAAAAAATATGAAGATGAGAATGATGAATTTATTACATATACTTTGGCACTGTCAAGTTTAGGCAAAGAATGATCCAGGCCTGATCTTACAGGCAGAAGCTTAGAAAAATCAGGGTATGGAGACCAAGGTAAAGAGAAAAACCTCTAGGCCAGTAAAGTTTAGCCAAAGTATCTGAAGAACTTTATGAAAAAAAAAATATATATATATATATACATATATATATATATATATATATATATATTCACACTTATCTAAATTCAGTATCAGAATATAACATTTGGAGGGTAAAGTACAGGAATATATATTCATTCATTCATGCATTCATTCAATAAGTATCTCCTATGTGTGAAGGGTCTCACTCGGTGATGGATTTGGATAGAAAAACAAAAATAGACACAAGTTCTTCTCTAAAGTTTCTTATAATCTAGAATCAGCTTTGATATTAAACAAAAACATCCTATATAATAAAAGCCTAATATGCAAATTATCCCCTCAACTGGGAGTTCAACTGGTAGTTCAACCAAGGGGCAGAGCCAGCTGCAGGGGGAAGGGAGGCCCCAACCGGCAGCTGGCAGCCTCTAGGGACCCCATCTGTTCACAAATTTTGTGCACTGGGCCTCTAATATAACAAAAGGCTACTATGCAGATATATAATAAAAGGCTAATATGCAAATAGACCTACATAATGAAAGGCTAATATGCAAATAGACCAAACGACAGAACAACCAAACAACTGGTCGCTATGACATGCACTGACCACCAGGGGGCATGTGTGGAACATGGTGGGTGTTGGCTGCGGTGGGATGGTGGAGCAGGTGAGCGGGGGAGTTCCAAACCAAGGCGGGGCACCAGTCGCTGTCATCGGGGCAAGCTTCTGTTAGTTACTGAATATTGTTTGCTCCCATGTGCCGCTGTCCTGCCTGACGCTCACACCTGCTGCTGGTGCCTGGCACTGGTCCCAATTACTCAGCACCATCAGTGGGTGTGAGCAGCGGCTGCCAGCCCCGATTGCCCCTGAGGCCTTATCCACCTCCCCTGCTTCTGAGGGATGATTGGGGCAGCAGCCGCCACTTGCTCCCGCTGCTGGCACCAGCCCCAATTGCTCTGTGCCATCAGTTGGTCTGAGTGGGGTCGGCGCTGTCAGTAGGAGGGAGCAGTGGCAGTGGGAGCAGAGCTGCAGGCAGACAAGGGACCAGGAGCCAATGCAGGAGGGGCCGGGTGGGGGCACAGAGGATGGGCCAAGACCCGCCCCTGTGCCTACTGCAGCCTCACGGACCACAGTTTCTTTCAAGGTGCATGAATTTGTGGACTGGGCCCCTAGAGTGTGTGTGTGTGTGTGTGTGTGTGTGTGTGTGTGTGTGTGTGTTTCCTACATTAAGTTCCCTTACCTAAAGACATCTTCACATTTCCTTTCACAATGGGTTAAAGACTCACCAAGTCTTAGAGTCAGTGAAACAAAGTAAACATTGAGCAGTAGTTGGCTTTCAATACAATGGGGAAGCAGTTTCTTCAGTATAATGGGTCAACTTTCATGGTCATTTAAACCCCAAGCCTCCCAAACATTACTCTACACAACTTTTGACGACTCTATATCCCACTTTCAGCCTAGGAACTGCAATTCACTTTTAACCATCTATATGACAAGTAGCGTGGAAAACCCAAAAAAGTCATTCCAACTTACAGTTCTCCTAATGTGGTAGCCCATAATAGATTACAGCCTATCTAAATGACCTTATTTCTCATATTTCCTCATCCCATTATTTTATACTATCATTCATGTGGTTAATATTCAGAGCTTCTGGATGTCAGTGAATATTCTGGATTCAGTTTTATCCAAACCCACGACAAAACTGGGGATTTGCTTACCTCAGAAAGGTAAGAACTAATGCTCATTTAAAAGAAATTGTAACTGATGGGTGAACTCAATACAACCACATTCTTTTAAAAGTCAGTTGTCTTAATTACAGAGTATAAAATTTAGTCTCTTCTGAGATATATGGCTGGTGTGGGGAACATTCTGGTTTGCTATTAAGGATGGGTTCAGAGTAAACATTTAGAGTGGCCATGCATCCTGAATGGATGGCTCACTCCCTGAGCTTATGCTTCTGTGTAGGTGTTCATTTAGACTCAGAGGTCACAGAGTGGGAAGCAGGGTGGAAAAAGAAACCTGGGCGTTTGCCACTTTGGGCCATTTTGAGCTGAAGGGATCAGAGATATGCAACTCTCTTCTCCAGTTGAGAAATCTCTAGAATGTTCCATGCAGTAATCACTGTTGTGTAGCACAGTCTCCCACTTCCCTTGCCAGGCATTCCAGAAGTTTCTGCCACTGATGCTGCTGACATTAGCAACATTTGCCTTTGACATCCAACAACTTCCACTTCATCTCTGTATTTCTCTACGTTGGAGCCCTGCACTATCATGATAATGCTAAGCGCTCTTGCTCATTATTTTTAGGAATTTTGCAGGACATACTATTTTTAAAGTCAAATCTATTTGTTACTTCTATCATCTCCTCTTTTTCTTTCAAGTAAACCACACATTCTTTCAACTGATGGCAAAATGAGCCCTCACATAGATTTCTCTGGGTCTTTTATCTTAGTCTTCTTACAATCATAGAGATGAACAAAATGTCAGATTCTGAATCAGTGCGCTATGGTCTGAAGAACACCAAATTGGATTTGAATCCTAGCTTTGCTTTCCAATGACCTTGAGCATGTGAAAGGCAGGCAAGGAATTGCATTACATCTGAAGAGCTATCTGGTCACTTATAGATCTATTTCTAAATCTCTAAATTCTGAAATTTTATCTAGGAGTATATGTAGCATAATTTATCTCCAAAGAAATCAACAATTTAATGGATATATGTGTGTTAATATTTATCCCCAAATCTAGAGAGTAATGCCACCCCCCTTTATTGAGGCCATGGAATGAGTCAGATCAGAATATGAAAGCCACACGCTTTGTCCAACTGTTAAATAACACTTCTGAGAAGCAGATCCCTAAATTTTTAAAACAAAGGGATAATGTCTTTCCTCTGTGATTTGTGTGAGACTGAAACCGAATAATGTATGTGGAAATGCCTAGCATGAGATCTGACACATAGGGGTCAGAAAATAAATGATAGCAATTCTTACTGTTATTGACACAGAGCTTTGTTCTTTTCAAAGCTCATTTATATACATTATTTCATGCTACCAGAGTAAGTTAATGCTGCCAAGAAATTTCATTTAAAAAAATATCCCAGGGTCACTGACCTTATAAAATCCCATCCTGAAATGAAGAGACTGTCAACTGATTTCAACTTGTAGCAATAAACTTCTTCAACTTATGTTTCATTCATTCAAATATCTCCTTGACCCAATAGCCTTGAAGCAAGTCTGTCATATTTTATTTATGCAGTCATTAATATGGCAAATATTTATCAAGTAGCAACTGTGTGCCTGGATCTTATTTTTCAGAACATAGACTTTTGTATTCAAAAAGGACCAGGAAAACAAAGATTGGCATAGTATATAGCAAAATGCTTAGTAGTGAGCTTATTTTTTTTTAAAAGGAGAAAGTTTAGGTAATTAATTGTTTATATGAATGTATTAAAAATAAAACTTAATTAGTGAGTAACTATAATAATAGTTCATTATATTTCCACATTGCAATAAGCTTTTTTTCCACCCTAACCAGTTTGGCTCAATGGATAGAGCATCAGCCTGTGGACTGAAGGGTCCCAGGTTTGATTCTGATCAAAGATACATGCCCAGGGTTTGTGGGCTCAATCCCCAGTAGGGGGCATGAAGAAGGCAGCCAATCAATGATTCTCATCATTGATGTTTCTAGTTCTCTCTTCCTCTCTGAAATCAATGAAAATATATTTAAATTTTTTTTAAGTTTCCCCCCCCCCCCAAAAAGATGTCTTGGACCCATCCACTTTGCTTCAAACCTACTAAAATCACTGACATTCAAGTCATCTTTATTTTGAGTCAAGGCTCTTAACAGCATTCTCCCACTCATGGTCTCTGCGTTTTCACTTTTTGCATTCTAACAGCCATTTTCTGCACAGCAGTTCAAATTATCCTTCAACGTGAAAATCAGGCCATTTTACTTCCTATTGAAAACCTTCAAATGCCTCCCAATACATCTCTCCTACACAGCATCCAACAGCTGCCCCAGGCCCTGGTGAACCATATTCCAGCCACAGCAACCTTTGGCCATATTTGGGAGCAGGGGACTTCACACATTATTCATTGTGCCTGAGACATGCCTTCCTGTCCTTGAGGCTGGCTCTTTTAATTAGTTGGAGCTCAGCCCTCTTGCACACCCCTTCTGCAGTTGCCCTCTTTCCCTCCTGTCACTGTCACACTGCATTGCCCCAGCTTGTTTTCTTCCCCTTAACGCTGAATCATTACTTATGAAAATGTCGTCTACTTGTGTGCTTGTGTGTGGTCCAACTTCTCCATGAGTATGTCAACTCCATGAAGCAACAGATCTTGCTATCTTGTTTATCCCTGTCTCACAAGGAAACCCCCACAGAGGGGTTAGTGGTTCTCAACCTGTGGGTCGCGAACAATGAAAATACATCCTGCATATCAGATATTTAGATTACAATTCATAACAGTAGCAAAATTACAGTTATGAAGTAGCAACGAAAATAATTTTTTTGGTTGGGGGTCACCACAACATGAGGAACTGTATTAAAGGGTCGCGGCATTAGGAAGGTTGAGAACCACAATAAATGGGATTGTACATAGTATCCAGGATGAATATCAGGTCGCCCCATTATAATTTGTGTTTTATTACAATTAATGGCTGGAGAAATTGTGCATATAACAAATTTGGCCCTTGTCTCAAGGAGTCTGAAACTAACTCCTAAAACAAGATATTATTATCTCAGGAGCTGTTAGCTATCCAGGAGTTAAATGGCAAGACAACAACAATACAATAATGTAACAAGACTGGATATTTTGGCAAAATAACCAAATAGACAGGAAGTGCTCTGATTTTACAAAGAGAATTTAAATTCTATGACAAGAATTTATTTTTTAATCTCCAGTAAACACTATCTATTGTTCTTTGAGTTCATGTTGCTTGGTTCTGTGGTTATCTGATTTTTCTGTTTGTTTAACTGAATGCTATAACCTAGAATCTCCTAAAATTGCTATCTTTCATTTATTTATTTTGCAAATTAAAGTTACTTAAAATCAATTCTCTCAACCATTTTAAAAAATGTTCCAAAACCTCTTAAAATACATGAAGATACAAACTGGAGATATTCACAAATCAGCATTGTGGTGAGGGAAGTGGGGCTTTACCAAAGAGGCCACCTATTTGAGAAAATCTTCCTTTTGGGAAGGATTCAAAGAATGTAATTTATATGGCCTGCTTATCATATTTCTTTTTATGGTATTGTACTTTATAGTAAAATATCATCCTGAAAATGCAATTAATCTTAAAATTAATTTAAGACTGTTCCATAAATGATATCTATAATTCCCTCCCTTCCTCCATTTTTTTGGATACAAATAAAACTATCAAATCACCCCTAAGGGGCTCAGTCTTTGTTTTAAAAAATCTATTGAGAGGCATTGCATCTTCAAGAAGATATATAAATAAAAAACCCAGACAACTCTCTTCCTGTTATGTATATTCATTCTCCATATAATATACAAGTTGGACCACTGCTACCTAAAGACAAATTTGGGAAACAAAACTGATCAATATAATGGCCTTCTTATATTAAGTGTTTTCCTTGTGGACCTCTACTCTGCCTTTCACCAACCTAGTTCCATATGAGCCTGCAAATTCTACCCCACAAAAGTATCCTCCCCTAGTCAAGCAAGATATCATACAGAAAGCACCACATGCTACGATCTCAGGGGTTGCCGGGGCTGGGGAGGAGATGGGGATAAATAGAAGAATTTTTCGGATAGTGAAACTATTCTGTGCAATACGTCTCTCAAAACCCATGCAATATACAACACAAAAAATGAACCCTAGTATAAACTGCAGATTTTGAGTGACAATGATGTGTCAGTGTAGGTTCATTGATTGTAACATGTACCGCTCTAATGGTGATGTTGAAATGAAGGAGGCTGTGCATGTGTGGGTGCAGAGGATGTATGGGGAACTCTACACTTTCTTCTTAATTTTGTTGTAAATCTAACACTACTCTAAAATCAGAGTATTTTAAAAAGAAACAAAAGATGTGACTGTTATGGAAAATATTATAAGTTTTATGTATTCACAAAGTTGATCATTTCAAAGGCAATATGTAACAAAATGTATCCAAGAAGAAAAAATAGGCCATAACAGAAAAATATGTAGGGATAACTTGAACAGGTTATCAAAGAAGCTTTTGATAATAAGATTAAAAACTCAAGAGAGGTCGCAGTTTGTTTGTTTTTTAATAGGTTTTGTCACACCTTAAAGGAACAGGTAGTTCCTACATGGTAGGTACATATAGAACAGAGGCATAACATACAGCAAGATGTTGAAAGTGGATATCTACAGCTGGTATATTATAAGAAATTATTTTCTTTTTTAGTTTAGTGATTTGTTAAATGTTTATGCAATTAATGCACATAATTATGTATTTTATGTGAAAGTATTATCATAATTTTTAGATTAACTGTACAAACATAACCACTTGATTTATTGTCTGTGGCCTAAAAAAAATCAAAAATAAACAAATAAAAAAGAGAGCAGAGTTTTCTATATTAAAAAGAAATAGATTAATAGGAATTGGATATGAAAGTCTAAAGGGAAATGAAGAATTAAAGTAAGTTTCCAAACAATCTACTAGCAATATGTGATTAAAATATTCATGTAAAATTACATAGTTACATACGGTACCAGTAACACCTACTTTTTTCTAAGGATAGATTGTAATCTGTGAAGGCAAGGGTCATGTATCCCTCAGATCTGAATTTTCAAAAATAAAGTTGGGGAAGGCATATTTTGTCTGTTTTATTGTTTGGTATACCCCCAAGATCTGTAACAATACCTAGCATAGTGTAGGCAAAAAGTAAAAAGGTAAGGCTTTCTTGAATGAATGGTTAGCTTTTCAGTAAAGAACACACACACACACACACACACCCTACAATTTCAATATTGTATTTCAAACCTTATTAGGAACTTCATTCTTTTTTTTTAAATATATTTTATTGATTTTTTACAGAGAGGAAGGGAGAGGGATAGAGAGTCAGAAACATCGATGAGAGAGAAACATCGATGAGAGAGAAACATCGATCAGCCGCCTCCTGCACACTCCCCACTGGGGATGTGCCCGCAACCAAGGTGCATGCCCTTGACCAAAATCGAACCCAGGACCCTTGAGTCCGCAGGCCGACGCTCTATCCACTGAGCCAAAACCTGTTAGGGCCGGAACTTCATTCTTATACACTCTGCTTTCAATGCTTCTGTCTGCTTTATATATCTGCTTCTTTCTAATTGTACCAGTCATTACTGCTGATCACCAATTATTTCTGGCTCCTCGTCTTCCAGGCACATGACATGATTCCATTTCTCGGGCCCCCTGTAGCTAGATGGGGCCATTTCTGACCAATGAATATTGAACAGAAGTGATAAGTGCTGAAGTATTTCAATATTAATGCAAGACACTTTAACTCTCGTATGCCTCTCCACCATGGGAACCTATACTGCGCAGAATGATGCTGTTTTATCAGCTTGAATCCTAGAGTGCAAGGCTGTGGACAGAGGTTTGATATGTTCCGCCGTGAACTGTAAAATGAGCAATGTAGGTCATGAAGATGTTGAGCTTGTTTGCTGCTACAGTACATCCTAATCCATCCTGATTGACTCACTCATCCATGGAAAACTATTTTAATCACCATAGCTTTATAACCAGACTCAGTGCCTAGTTGGATGAATTATCCTTATTATTCTCGTTTTTTCATTCTTTTCCATCTATCATCCCATGTTTATTTTCAATGAAATGTTTTTGTGTTCTAATTCGGATTGCACTGAGTTCCCATAAATAAAGTTTGCGTGTATTTAAACATTTAATATACTGAGTCTTCTAATACCAGAATGCTCAGTTAATTAAGACTTCATGTATGCTGCTCAATATACTTGTAAAAAATGTTATCTTTGTATAAATCATGCACATTTATACATAATTAAATGTATTAATTTAGGAATGTTCACTTTTTTATCACTATATTATATGAGACTTTCCCCTTCAATTATGATCCATATCTGTTAATATTTTATATATTAACTTTTAAATTAACCAAATAAGTTTCCTTAAGTTTCCTAATCATTTCTGTTTATTGTTATGTGTTTTAAAACTAGAAAAACACAAAAGATAATAATTTCACCTCCTCCTTTGATATACTTATAACAGCATCATTTAAAAAAATAATATTAAGTGGAAAGTACTTACATAATAAAAGTGTAGAAAATAATAGGCCATAAGATAAAAGTTCTAAACTGTAAGTGGTATAAATGGTTTTGAAATTAAAATGAAGTATTAGCACAACTTAAAAGGTTATTCTGTTAATAAAAAGTAATTTTCCATAAGAAATTCTTGAAGCTACATAATTGTAAAAGTATTTTACTGCTGCAAAACAACAGTGAAATGAGGTATTAAAATCTGTACTTTCACTAATTTTGACGTTGGCCTTAGTCTGCAATGCCAATATGTTTCCCTACGAATGTATGCAGATCCAACTGAGTGTTTCCACTTCATTTCTGAAAATTATTGTATTTATGATTTGTTACAGTTAATATTTAGGTTCACTTCTTGAGTCCAAACATTACAGGTATTTAAGCAAATTGCTCCCTGCAAAGTCTGCAGACGTCAGGGCTAGACCAACCCCTGCTTCCTTTCCTTTGCTCTTTTTACCCTCCCTTTCCCTGGCATTGAATCTCTTAAGGAATTAGTAATGACCTCATGCCTGACTCTTGGTGAACATATTTCAGTGTCTTCACTCCATTCCCATTTTGTGTGCTCTGAAAATGAGCAAGATTGGGAGCAAGTGAATTTTTTGTTGCTTTTACTGACAAACAGACCCAAGATCTGGGATTTGAGGAGTGAGTCTTGGGTGTTAGTGAACATTCCCAAATGATAACACATTGTATCCCAGTAGTAGCTTCTTCCCGCCCACAACTCCCTCCCTGAGGGGGGCGGGGGGGAGGAGGGGGGTTGGAAATTTAGGGGTTGTTTTTCATCCTCATAATGAGGTGAGAAGGAGTTACTGGCTTTTTTATTAGGCATGGCCAGGAATGCTACTAGTAAATATCTTGCAATACAAAGCAGAGAATTAAATTATCCATGTAATCCAAAACCCAAAGCAAACCAAATAAACACATGAAAAAATATCTGAAATAATCTCCATCCTTAAAACTGCCTCCCCACCAAGAAAACAACAGGCATTTGCTTCAGATCTGATTCTGGCTTCTCAGCCTACACCCTGGTGCTCCTTCCAGGCAAAGATAGTAAGATTGTAGCTTCTACCTCCTTACAATTTAAGCATAGCTGCATGGTTTGTTTGGACCATTGAAATGTGAGTGGAACCTTTGCAACAGCATGGGTGGACCTAGAGAGTATTATGTTAAGTGAAATAACCCAGTCAGAGAAAGACAAATAGCATATGATCTCGCTAATATGTGGAATCTTATGAACAAAATAAACTGATGAACAAAATGGAACCAGAAACATGGACACATGGAACAGACTGGCAGGTGCCGGAGGGGAGAGGGTGGGATGGGGATGACTTGATAAAGAAGGAGAAGGGATTAGCTAAAGAACACTTATGCATACCCCACGGACATGGACAATAGTTCGGCGAAGACCAATGGAGAGGGATGTAGGGGTGGGTGAAGGTGGGCAAAGGCAGGGGGATACCTGCAATAATGTCAACATCAAAAAAACTTTTAAGATAAAAATATAAAAAGTTAAAATAAGGAAATATGAATAGAAGCTAAGTAAATTGCGGACAGAGGAAGCTTTAAAAACCTATGCACAATTCTCCAAGTTCCCTTTTGGCTGCATGTGTCAAGATAAGGCTCTGACATGATGCAATATACAGATGATGTATCTTAGAATTGTACACTTGAACCCTAAAAAAATTTATTAACCAATGTCATCACAATAAATTTAATTTAAAATTAATTACTTAATTGTTTTTAAATGATAAGGCTCTGACATACTGGGTTCCTAAGAGGACACATGAAAAGCTTCTATCAAGCCACACTGTGCCTACAGCGTGACCAAGAAACGAATGTTTATTGTATTAACTCGCTAGATTTCAAGGTTGTTCCAGCATCGAATCCTAGCTTATCTTGGTTGATGCTTTCACGCTGTACAATAGTAGTCAAGCTGCCTCTAAGTACGTCTTATGAATTGTATTGTGCACATCCAAAATTCATAGGCCTTAACCCCCAATGTGACTATCTTTGGGGATAGGGCCTTTAGAGAGGTAATTAAGGTCAAATAAGGTCATAGGGGTGGACCTAATTCCATAGGACTGGTGTCCTTATTAGAAGAAGAGTTACCAGGGGCGTGCACACATAGGAAGGCCCCCATGGCCTTGTGAAGGCACAGGATGAAGGCCACTATCTGTGAGCCAAGAGAGGCCTCAGTAGAAATCACACCTGTCTGCACCTTCATCTTGAACTTCCAGCCTCCAGAATTGTGAGAAGATATTTTTCCGTTGGTTAAGACACCCAGCCTGTGGTATTTTGTTATGGCAACCCCAGCAACTAAAGCAACCTCAGTTCCACCTTCTTCACAGAGGTCTTTTCCATTTTTTTTTTCTTTCAGTTACATCCTCAGCTATCACCGACCAGCCTTCTCCGGATCTGACACTAAACCCAAGGTAACCAGGGTCACTCTAGTCCAGCCGTGGGCAAACTACAGCCCGCGGACCGGATCCGGCCCGTTTGAAATGAATAAAACTATTGAAAAAAAAGACCGCACCCTTTTATGTAATGATGTTTACTTTGAATTTATATTAGTTCATACAAACACTCCATCCATGCTTTTGTTCCGGCCCTCCGGTCCAGATTGAGAACCCATTGTGGCCTTCGAGTCAAAAAGGTTGCCCACCCCTGCTAGTCTCTTGCTTGCCTAGGAAAGGCCCTCCAACATGGTTTGAATCCAGCTCTCCAATTTTATATTTTACTTTATCCTAGCTCTTTCTTAAACTGATTGTGGGACCTTGGAAACATTCCTATTTCTCTGTGCCTCATATTCTTCATCTTTAAAATGGAGATACTCTTAGTTCCTTCCTCTTAGGATAAAATGAGATCATAAAAAAACACTTAGGGGAGAGATTTCTTTATAGTGAACATATAAATGAATATGAATTTTTATTTTTATAAACTCTAGGTTGAAAGGTTCACCATCACCATTTGCCAGAATCACCAAAAAAAAATCTTGATAATAGGCTAAGGACTGGGTTAAAGCAAGTGGGGAACTTAGAGGGAGCAGCTCTTAAACAAGTGCTTTACTCTACCCTTAGCCCTAATAAACCTGACAAAATTTTCAAACTTTGGTCTCATTTTCCAAGTTCTTTTTCTATTATTAGCCTCTATAGCAAGTGGATTTCCTGAGCACAGAGGTATGGGCATTTGCAACACTGCCATTGTCAACAACGTGGTAGCAAGATTCCCATATACCTTATACTCAATCCCATTCAATGTATAAGGTAGTCTAAGACACTTCACTCCCCTAAACAACAATGAAGACAAATTAAAGTTCAGTGGGCAATTTACTCTAAAATCAAAGAACATACAAGTGCCCTTAGAAATGCTTGAAAGAGACAGAGCATGCAGGGTTTGATAGCAAAATGCTACCAAATACTTTATTTGAATTTTATAACAAGAAAGTAAAGGCCACAGATGTGTTCCTTTTACCACTAAAGGAAATAGCTTCTATCAGCTAGAAGATCAGATCCAATAACTTCGGGGCTCTATTTGGCTTTATTAGGTCTGTTGCCATCATGATGGGCTAAGAAGTTTCTTTTGAAGAAAAGTAATTACTGTACCAGAGCCCCTAGTCAAAGAGATGCAATTGCCTTTAAAAAATCCACTGACTCAGCACAATGTAGGCTCCCTGTGCCTTTCCTAAGCTGGATCGATAGCCAGCAGATATATAGACTTCCATGGTGGCTAGAGCTTAAATCCTCTCACTTCTATTTTATTGTGATACTGAAATGAAAGAAAAACTTCTGTATGAAACCTACTTACTAAAAGCTACATTAATGCTTTATCACATTCACAAAGCTGTCACTATTATATCATCAGGATATGAAGCAAAAAAGTATAGAAAATAATATTTGCTGAACACCTACTTTTGGCCAGGCACTACAATATGTGATATATGTGATTTATATAATTTGAATTATATGTTTCTCATTGTTACCACAGAAGTATCTATACTAATAAAAGCCTAGGTGGCCCTCACATCATCACAAGATGGCCATTACAAGATGGCTGCCACAAGATGGCCGGCAGGGGAGGGCAGTTGGAGGTGGTCGGGCCAGCAGGGGAGCCGTTAGGGGGTGATCAGGCTGTCAGGCAGAAACGGTCAGGGGCCATCAGGCATGCAGGCAGGAAGGCAAGTGATTAGGAACCAGCAGTCCCGGATTGTGAGAGGGATGTCCCAGATTGGAGAAGTTACGGGCTGGGCTGAGGGATACCCCCACCCCAACCCAGTGCACAAATTTCATGCACTGGGCCTCTGCTTGGTGGATAATACCTGAATCACCCTCAATAGGATACACAAAGATGAAAGGAAAGGGAAAAAACTGGATCATTGCAGAATAATTACTATATTTAGTGAAAGTTTCAAAAAATTAATATTTGCCTCAAATCTCTGTAATGTATTCCTTACAGCTGGTATGTATATATACATTTTTCTTCCTAGATGCTCAGTGAACTGTACATAGTTTGAATGTGTTTCTTAAGTAAGCCCGTTATCTTCCTGAAGCCCCTTTGAACACCTGCTACCTATTACAGAGAGATACTGAAACCAGATAGATGCATACAAGACCATGAGAGTGAAATTTTCAGGCAGCACCTCTCACTGAGTGGTATTTGAAGAGTTTTATTTCTGACAGTTTCTCTCTAGAAGATTCATATCCTAAAGTGAGGGCCACCCGACATAATCCTCTTTAAAACTGTTCATGCCCTAGCCAGTTTGGCTCAGTGGATAGAACGTTGGCCTGTGGACTGAAGAGTCTTGGGTTCGATTCAGGTCAAGGGCACATGCCCAGGTTACCAGCTCAATCCCAAGTAGGGAGCGTGTAGGAGGCAGCCGATCAATGTTTCCCCTCATCATTGATGTTTCTATCTCTCTTTTCCTCTCCCTTCCTCTCTGAAATACACACACACACACACACACACACACACACACACACACTAGTGGCCCAGTGCATGAAATTTGTGCACAGGGGTGGGGGGGATTCCCTCAGCCTAGCCTGCACCCTCTCCAATTGGGGACCCCTTGGGGGATGTCCTATTGATGGCTTAGGGGATCGGGGAGCTGTCCTAAGCCACAGACTGGCCTACCTCTGTGGGAGGTGACGGGTGGGCCAATCGGGATGGTGCGGGCAGCTAGTGGCCAGCCTCGCCCCCAATTGCACTACGGCCTCTGTGGGAGGCAACCCCAGCAGGCCTATCTGGGGATGGTGCTTGGCAGTCCTGCCCCGAATTGCCCTGCCGCTGCTGCCACCCATGGCCTCCCTCAGCAGGAGGCGACCAGGTGGGTGATCAGAAGACGGCACCAATCCCCATCTCCCCACCACTGCTGGTTGCCGCTGACCCCCCCACCCCATCGCCATCCCCTCCCTCTGCCCACCAGCATGAGCCTCGGCTAGCCTGGTGACACCTGCTCGCCGGCCCTGCCCCCCACTGACCAGTTGTTCCTCTGTTTGGTTGATTTGCATATTACACTTTTATTACATAGGATTGCTTTACTTGGAGGGAGATTTATCCACCAAAATGAGCTCTAGAAGGAGTATTTTTTTTTCAAGATGTGGTCCTACATTTTAACAGGCAACCCAGATGAGTGTTATGCATTGTATTATTTGAGAGGCTCTCTTTTGAAGTGTGACACTTTAGTAAAGAGACATTGGCTCATTAAAATTAGGCCTCTGGCATGACCGCATTCAGTATCTGATTTTTATTGTTAAAAATTGAGCACCCAATATCTCTTTATCAATCTATAGAGGCTCATAATATTTCCACATCTTGAAAGTCCTCTTATTCACAGAGCATTGAATGACTTCGATAAGTATTTTTAAGGGATCATGCAGGAAAGGTAATTTAGGTGATAGGAATGTATAGTAGATAGAGCATATCCTAGATTAGGAGAAAAGATGGCACATTAGCCTTACATGGTGGTGGCTGAAGGCAGATAAACAAACGTTGCAGCAAAGAAAGAGCACTAAGTCTGTCTTCTGTCCTAATTGTTTGGCTATTTCTTACCTAAGCAAGCTCCCTTACACGGTTCCTTTTCCTCAATACCTTCTCCCAATTATTAGAATCACCCATTCAACAAAGTTGCCCAAACTGGAAAACCTGGGCTAATACCATTTGCTTTGTTTGTTTTCATCCTTGTATAATCAGCATAGTTCCAACAGGTTTCCTCAAAAATATGTCTCCGATCCCCTGCCTCTGTCTAGTCCTAGTTTCCAACATCAGTCTCTCTTTTGCTTGGGCTCCAAAACACTGCAGCTGTCTAAATTGATCCTTCCCACAGCCACCAGAATGGTTCACTTAAAATGAAAGCAAGACCAGGATGCTCCCATGCTTGACATTCTTCACTTTTCCTCCTTCTGTGGAATAAATCTAAGCTCCCTGCTAGGGTATATAAGACCTGCAGTGGTCTGTCCTCTGCCTACTTCTCAGGCCGCCACGGAAGTCAGGTCTGACTGGCACAGTGGGCGGCCAGGACCCAGGCCTAACTGCCACTGCTGGCGGCCCGGACCCGGGCCTGACTTCCGCCCAGGCCCCCTTTGCCGCCCTGTCTCTGTCTCCGCTCTGGGCCTCCTCTGCGTGTGCAACCTCCTCATGGCTGGTCATGACCATTACAGCGTCCCAACCCAATTTGCATATATATATATACAATTTGCAAAGTAATATATAACTTTGTTTTTACAGAAGCACCACTATTTCCTCAGTGTTGGAAGATTTACAGCGATTTGTAGTCCCGAATTTCCTTCCAGCCAACGAAGCAAGAACCATTATTAAAAAATTAATGCAAAACAAACTGAAGACTTAACTCTCAGGATGCTGAAATGGGGAACGCAAACTAAAAGTCAAATGATATCTTCTTTAATGTTGTGCTGTGGCAGGCCTTGATTTGAGGGGGAAAATCCATCTGGCCTTAATAAAGATGTGAGCCTTCTGGGTTGTTGGGGTATATTGTTTCTTGTACATTTTTAGAGTGAGGGCTACGTTTTAGTGCTGTGGAACTAAAAAATTTATTCTATTTTTAAAAGAGATCAGTCTAATTGATTCCATAAGTCTTCATTAAGAAATAAATGAGTAAGTGTTGAGCATCCCCTCAGAGACAGTGGGAGACATCTTATGCCCAGAGAGAATGAGATGGGCTGGCAGGAGAGGACCTTCATCCAACCCACAGGTGAGACAAAGCTCCCCAGAGGATAGGGACCTGGGTCAGATTTTGAAAGCAGGCAGCAGTTACCAAGATGAAGAATGGGAAGAAAGACTTTGCGGGCAGAAGGAGAGTGAATGCAAATCCCATTACTGAGTTCTGATCATGATGCATTTCCATCTACATCTTGTACTTTCTCAGATGTCTCCCAAGCTTCTCTCATGGGCAGCCCTGTACATGCACATGTGCATTTCCATCTGGATTCCCCATCGTGGGCAATGGCACCGTAAGTAACTCTTTCTCCATTCCAGAAAGCATGAGCTCAATTCACTTCTTCCCTCTTTGTTCACTACAATATTGAAGGAATAATCATAGTTCTCTATTCTATCCGCTGGGTGTTTGTTGAAGCTGTTGCTTCCTCTTCATCTCTGGCAATATTTACTTAATGAATTGCATTTTTCTCTTTAGTCTGGACAATGGATGTAGCCAGTTTTTATTAAATAATCATCTGCATTTTAAATTCAGCAAGTATTGGCAGTTACCTGAAGGTATATGCTAAGTGTTGGGGAAACAACAATAAATGTGACAGGGCCACAGACTCCAGCGAGATCATATCTGGAGGAAGAGATAGAGACTTTTGTCAGTTCTAATAGTTTTTGGTGGAGTCTTTAGGGTTCTCTATATACAGCATCATGTCATCTGCAAATAATGATGGTTTTACTTCTTTCTTTCTAATTTGAATGCCTTTTATTTCTTCTTCTTGTCTGATTACTGTGGCTAGGACTTCCAGTACTATGTTGAATAAGAGTAGTGAAAGTGGACATCCTGTCTTGTTTCCAATCTTAAGGGGGTTGAGGGGATGGAGGGATTGAGTTAAAAAAGAAAAAAAGAGAAAAATCTCATGGACATGAACAATAATGTGGTTATTTTGGGGTGAGGGGATGGGTGGAAATGGATTAGGGTATAGTGGGATAAATAGCAATGAAAAAAATAAAATTAAGAAGAGATCATTTTAATACAAGGTATGTTTTAAAATGCACACAACAGGCATATGAAGAGCAGAGGGGATGCCTGGCAAGCCTTCCTGATGGATTATAATCCTGTGGTGAGACTTCAGGATGAGAAGGAAACACCACAGAGAAAAAATTCCAGAGAAAATAGAATTAACAAAGGCCTGGGTATAAGATAGAATCTTCTGTGCCATGCTAAGTAACAACAACAACAGTAATGATATCAGTGGCTGAGTGCCTATGGTATTCCCACATGATTATACACTTTTATATTTCATCACCATAATTACATTTTCAAAAAGATACTATTTGCATTTTATAGACTTATAAACAAAAGCTCTGATATAAGTTCAGTTGCTGATGGATTCTGATGCACTCAAATTCAAATATGACCTACCACTGCACTAGCCCTCTACCTCATGTCTACCTTTCACACAAAAAACCACTCTTCAACTTATTAACAGATACTTTTGCTTCTCATTTCAATTACACCCCACCACCAAGGGATTATTACATCATTCTCCTGGCTTTCCATGGTCCACTTGGCCTTTTGTAGAGGTTTAGCCTCCTTGGTGAGCCTTTCAGGGTGGTTACATATTTCTTCCTCCATCTCAACTTTCTTAATTTCTTAAATTTCCCTGACCATATCTGTACATCACTGAATGTGCTGTTACAGCTTGTTCAAATGCCTTCTCCTACATTATATCTTCTATGATCCCTGGAAAATATGTATTTATTCCCCTGTACCCAAAAGGAAACAAAGTCCCATGTTAATTTCATTCACAATGATATATCATCCAAAGAAAATGATGATTCACTTTCAAATATGTAAGAATGATGATGAAGACATTGAAATGCGATATTTAACCAAAGATCATATAAGAAATGTGACCTCCCATAAAGTCACTAAGGTAAGTGCATGAGAGAGTATAATAGATATATTTTCCTTTAACTGGTCCTCCAGGGAAGTATAGCCATCCTCACTGATATATGGCTGTATCTGAATTTTCCATGCCTGTGTTTTATAATCTAGGTACTTAGAAAGATAGCATGTATGGTCTAGCCAAAGGCACTGCACAAATCAAAGCATGACCCATCCATTTCTGCTCTGTCATCGGGAGATTGCAAAGGCTGTACTTTTCATGTTTCCCATCATTAGAAAAGTCTAATATCAAGTTCAGCTGCATAATGTCTATGCCTGAAGGTGGATTGGGGAATTGAGATGTTCGAAGGTGTGAGTACATGGACAGCTGAATCACAGGTGAGATGTCATTTATGTTCCTTCAGTGCCTATTTATTGAGGACTGATAAAGTTCCATCTTACCTAGAATAGAGACATAATACCAAGTGTCACCCACAATAAAACTCATGATCTTGCTGAGGAGACAGACCTAATACCTGGAATATAAATAATACAAGATACTTCATTCCACAGAAAATTCTATTAAAATAAGAAGTTTAAGATAGCATGTAAATAATGCAAAGAGCACTGGAGTCAAGTTTGGGATCTTGCCCTAATCCTATCTAATAGAAGAGTAATATGTAAATTAACTGTCACTTCATGATTAAGATGGTGGCACCCACAGCCAATAAGGAGGGAATATGCAAATTGACGCAACAAGGCGAGAGGCGGAAGGCGGCTCTGGCCAGAGCAAAGGCGGTGCGGGAGCTAGGGGAAGGCAGGCCTATTCTTGCATGAATCTTTGTGCATCGGGCCCTAGTTCTGACATAAAGTACCTCTATGATATACAAGGTACTTAAACTTTCCAACTTTTGGGTTCAGGGAAATACCTGTAATGCCAATTTCACTGGGCTTTGGAAAGAATCCAATGAAAATGCTAGACTACAAAAGAATACACAGATCTATGATGCAAGATAATCTGCAGCGAGGAACAACATTTTAGTGGATCATGTACTCAGAAGTCTCTATATGTGTCTTCTCCACTTACTTGCAAGTTGGGTTCTATTTATTAATCACTCAATTAAATGATTGTTATTTTATCTAATAATGGTTTATTTAAGAACTGTTATTTGCCAGTAATTGTGTACAATGCTGGGGATTCAATCACCTTTGTTATTCTCTTCATTGGAGAGTCTTATACAAGTTCTGCAATTTTTTGGTAAATATTGTGTCATCTAACATCACTTTTATAATCAGGACCTTTGCTTTTCATTCTAACTGGTTGAAAGAAAAAACCCTATGCTACTTGGAGTTTGTACCATTTTCTAATTTAAATGATGCATCCTGTATTATAGAGTAGAGAAAGAGGAAAAGAAATGTCTATATAAGAAAACTGCAGCACCCTTATATATATGCATCTGAGCTTGTAGGAGCAATGGGTTAGACCTGGTATCAGACAAACCAACCTGTTAACCTTGGTTACTCCAGGCTGGGAAACATGGGTGGGTGAGAGGTTGAATCGCCTCAATAATGGTAATAAGTAGAATAATAATTTAGAAAAAAATGAATATTCAGTTTAGAAGAGTCTGTAGATTTGCCAGCTTTGGGATTTATAGCCATGATGTCTTGTTGCTATCATTGGTAATCTATTTCCGCTAAGTTCTTAGCATTGTTTTTATAAATAAAAGGAAATTGGCTGAATATGAGATGGAAATTTGAGAAAACTGATCACCCTTTAAATGTTACTATTTCTCACCTCTGTCCCATCCTCTTCTCTTGCCCAAAGATGTATGTTGTGCATTGTATCAGATTACCTTGTTGCTTTCTGGTTCTCGCCCAGCACTTGCAGCCTCATGTGGCCAGGGATGTCTTTGCTACTTACTCTTTCCTCCCTGTATATAATTAGTAGTTATAAACTAGTATAGATTCAGCCCTAGTTGGTTTGGCTCAGTACATAGAGTGTCAGCCTGCAGACCAAAGGGTCCTGGGTTCAATTCCTGTCAAGGACGTGTACCTTGGTTTGCAGGCTCCTCGTTGGCCCGGGCCCTGGTTAGTGTGAGTGCAGGAGGCAACCAATCAATGTGTTTTTCTCACATCAATGTTTTTCTCTTTCTTTCTCTCCCTCTTCCACTCTCTCTAAAAATCAGTGGGAAAATGTCTTCAGGTGAGGATTAAAAACAAAACAACAAACAAACCTAGTAGGGATTCAAAAATGTATATGTTGTGGGAAGACAGAAGTAAAAGAGTGAGGAATGGTGGGAAGATACAAAATACCTCTCACAGTGCTTAGCATGTGAATAATCTTTACAGATGTCATCACCCCCACACCCCTTTTTCACACTCCAGCCCTCTTCCCCCATTCCCTTAGTCCTGGGCATTGTTCACTTTCCTGATTCCTACAC
Source organism: Myotis nattereri (assembly GCF_964212035.1). Lineage (NCBI taxonomy): Eukaryota > Metazoa > Chordata > Mammalia > Chiroptera > Vespertilionidae > Myotis > Myotis nattereri. Next base: position 221,325,713 of record NC_138075.1, read on the forward strand.
CACACCCCAGCAGCAAAAACAGTTCTCCAGCCATCTATCAATTCCTCACCTCCCAAGCTTCGTTTTCCTGGCTGCATTTCAGCCCCTGGTGGGAGACCCACAGCCTTCGGCTCTGCTTGCAGAACGGCCAAAGAGCACATCTGGATTGAGCATTTCATGTTCAGTTCAAACCTGGTTGCGTTAACGCTCTGTCATACTCAATATATACCAGGCAACATGTAGTCCCCTAGATCTGGACTCCCTGGCAAAAGACAAAGCCTGACATTGTTGAGGCTATACCAGCAGGGGGTATAATTCTTTGTAAAGCTGTATAATATGTCCCAAATACATTGCAGCTGTTGATAGGTTTTATTACATTTGCAGTTAGGGACATTATTCTATTTGAAGAAAAGATTTATTATATTTACTTTTATTACTTTAGCAGTTTGGGCTATTTTCATATTTGTCATGAACTTATTCCATTTATGTTCATGGAGTTTATATCTCAAGCCCGCCGCATGAGCAGCGGTGAATAATTTCACCTGTTGTCATTATACCTGCCGTCAGTTCTCATTACCGCCGCGCTAATACTTCACAGCCTTTGCAGGTGCTGCATCTGACATTGGAGGTTTGAATATTTTAAAGTCAGCAGTGATGGGGCAGTGCAACCAGCTGAAGAAAGGGCACAGACCTATGGAATGCTCAAACTCTGGGCAGATGGAGGGAAATGTGCGGGAGTTGGCTGTGATAACTGGACTCGTTTTAGGAAGGACGTGTCCAGAGGACTTAAACCTCAGTCGGATGTGCTTAGGCTCATGAACTCCCAACTGTCTTTATATTTTACTGCTTCAAATGTCTTACCTTCTTCCACTGAGTAACTAAATGAAGGTAAGATACAAAGATTGAATGTGTCACAAACTTATGTTTTCAAAGTGATTCCTTGCCTGGAATTTCTGTAGCTTAAAAGGCTGCAAGATACACAGACAAAACTACATGTTAGATGATAATAGGCAGATTAGCCCAATTCTTAGAATTAGAGGCAGAATTTGACAGCTCAGGCATCACTCTAGGTTGTCATTAGTTATAGCAATTGTAGTCTATTAATCAAAGGTCACTGCAAACCCCTATTTGAAGTTATATGGCTCATCATTTATGTTAATGGGACCAGTAAGAGAAGCAGTTAGGGCAGGGGGAGACCTGGAATAATTACAGTACATGATGGCAGCAGCAACTACAGAAGGAAAATAATAATAATCATAGCAGCTTAAGTTTATCGAGTGTTTACTACTTAATAGCCAGAGTTGTTAAGCACATAGCCAGAGTTGTTAAGCACTTGTATTAAATTAATTAATCACCATAACAACCCTATTAGATGTTTACATAATTAGCTCCATTTTACTGGCAAGAAACTGAATCTCAGATAAGCTAAGCAACTTGCCTAAGGTCACAAAAGTAGGCTATGTAGAGCCACATGTAAGTCCAGGTACTTTGACTTCAAAGTCTAAGGACTTAATTCCTGAACCATATTAACTCCTAACTCCCCAACTACATCAAGGAAGACAGCCTCCTATCACTTAGCAAAATAAAGATTTATATCTAGTTTTTAATCTTTGTGAATTATGCTATGTTTACTGGACTTTCTCCTGATCTATAAGTACTCCTATATAACCAATATTTTAAATAAATATACTTTTTTCTAATTATATGGGAATCCATTAATTTATAGGAATATATAGTTTCCTCTCTGGCTATTTGTAATTATCTGGAATCAATTTAAAGCATGAAAAAAATCTATATCATTCTTGTAACCATTCTGCCCTTATAAGTAGAGACCAAAGAGCTTTCTCTCTTTTTCTGCACCATCTGAGGACACAGCAAGAAGATAGCCATTTGCAAAAGAAGAAGGGAGCTCTCACCAAAAATTAACCATGCTGGTACCCTGGTCTGGGACTTCCCAGCCTCCATAATGGTGAGAAATAAATGTCTGTTATTGAAGCCATCCACTCTATGGTATTTTGTTATAGTAGCCTGAGCAGACTAGCATGAAGCATATATCAAAATGTGTATCTTAAGGCAATTAATCTCAATGCTTAATGCGTGTACCCATCACCTGTGTTCTTGCTAAAATGATAATTTTGATTCAATAAGTCAAGAGTGGGGCCTAAGAGTCAACATACCTAACACAATGTCATGGCAACCACACTTTGAGTAGCAGGGTTCTAAGAATGGTACTTTGGGAAACAAAGTACTTGACTGCAACCTAGTATTCTTCATGGCTGTTTTTTTGTCTTCCTCACCTTGGGAAACTGAGCCCTTGTGTAGTGTCTGGGACATAACTATTTTAGGAATAAATGGATATATGCAAGGCTGTCATTTCAAAGCCTTCCTTTTTGATAAAGGTTACAAGTCAGGCACCTTTTCTACTAGGATGGCCATAGTATCCTTATGTGGGTTGGAATATGAAGAGGAAATAGTATGGAAGGAAAGATTCATATGAGGTAATAGCTAGAGGGTAATGACAAGATGATGAGTAAGGGTTCCAATGTCAGGTCAATGGAGAGCCTGGTGAGGGTCACAAGTGGGCATAGTGATAGGACATTAATATGACTCAGAGGCAATGGTCTCCTAATCTTCTCAGGCCAGTGACCTCAGGAACAAAACAACTCAGATTTCTGAAATCACTGCTCTGGTAGCTCACTTGAGCAAAGAGTCTCAGCTGGACATGGAGTTGAGTATCAGATTCTCAATACAAGCAACTCATTCTGAAAAGAACCCTTCACTTCCCCTCATTCTGATATGTGAACATACTCTTTACTAAAAAGCACTTAAAAACATTGGTTCAAAAAATGGGATTTTTGAAAGATAGTGCTTCATAAGGTAGGTTCTGTTTATTATCCTAAGCAAGCAGTATATTCTGATCATCATCATCACCATCAAATTAAGCGGATGGAGAAAAATTATGCCAGCTGCATATTTATAAGAGCATCTCTTTCTCACTTTGATATTAGTATGCAATTAATGAACATTAGTTTCTCAGCTCATTTAAGTTCTCAGTGCTTATTTCTTCATCTAAGAAATGAAGTTCAGAATCATGATGCTATGTGCTGGTAGCAGAGCAGTAATGTTCTCCCCTCATGTTTCCGGGTGAAGACACTTCATCTAAAGGTATTCTCTTAGTTCTGTTCCCACCCTTTCTATTCCTCCCATGGCTGGGAGAAGTCAGCCAGCTGACTGGAGTGGTTAGGAACAAAGTTGAGCGTTCCTGCCTCAGTCTCTCCCTCTGTTGTTCTCGTTGGGGTCTTCTTCCTCACATAGAGCTGCATCCTGCTCTTTCATGGAGTAAATACTTTAGGAGGTGGGCTCTGACATGTTAGGCCAGTTGTTCTCAACCTATGGGTCACGACCCCTTTGGGGGTCGAACGACCCTTTCACAGGGGTCACCTAAGACCATCGGAAAATACACATATAATTTCATATTGTTTTGTGATTAATCACTATGGTTTAATTATGTTCAATTTGTAACAATGAAATAGGGGGTCACCACAACATGAGGAACTGTATTAAAGGGCCGTGGCATTAGGAAGGTTGAGAACCACTGTGTTAGGCAAAGTCTTGAGGAATGCAATACTGCCTGTGAAAGGTGGCTTTGGCTGCTCAATTCAGGAGTAAAGTATTCGCAAGCTCACATCCTAGAGATACACAGCCAGGGACTACCTTTACCTTAATGCCAATAAAGCAGATGCCCTGTACTTCATCTCTCCGTCTCCTGGATTTCACATTGTTCTGAACTAAGGTTAGGAATCAGGTTATTATGTATTAAGGTCCCCTAAATTTTGTTATGTGCATGCATTGGTTAGGAGCCTTGAGAGAAAGCCAGAAGTAGCATTGGGGAACAAAATACCACAGAGAGAAAATGGCTGATAGCTTTAGTCTTAAGGCTTTAGTAAGTGTGGCCTAAGTGGAAATTTGTCCTTGGTGAATCATTATGGTTTATGGCACCTTTGTTCACAGGCAAGTGGCTTTATTGTTATGGGGAGAGCTATTTTTAGCAGGCAGAGCTCATAGACAAATGTAGATCTTTAGCAAACAAGCCTTGCAAGGACCTTCGCAAACTTGGACAGCTCTGCCTTACTGAGCAATGCGTGTTGGCCTTGACCGTGTAAAGGTGCAGCTGGATCTTGAACTACAAGAGTGTGATTTGACCTCTGCAGAGGTCAGTGCGGCAGTGTAACACGATGCTAAGGTAAAAAAGCATGAGATTAAAAAGATCTCTAGCAAGTTTGACTTGCAGTCGTCCTCAAAGTCAGGAGAGAAAGGCAGAGACACTGGCTGGGAGAGCATGACTGGGAAAGGCAGCATGGTAGGCTCCATCTTAGTCTGTCAGTTAATTTGCCTGCACCCCTCCAATTAATATCAAGTAGAATAACTCTACCCTGGTTGTTCACAGCTTTAGAGAGAATCAAATGGAGAGGCAAATTTAGAACAGCCTGGCTTATGGATGGGTTAAAAGAGATTTCGCAAACTCAAGCTATGGATTCTCCTAGAGAAGGGTCATGTGTTCTATTAATAAACAAATGGAAAGTGTTGAACAGAATTCAGAGAAGTGATAACGGTGATATTTTTATCTGTCTGTCAAATTACTCTCTCTTCCTGCTGGTTAAGAATTCAGGTGGAGAAAAGGGGGTATTATTTATTGAACTCCTAAAACAATGGTTCTCAACCTTCCTAATGCCAGGACCCTTTAATACAGTTCCTCATGTTGTGGTGACCCCCAACCATAAAATTATTTTTGTTGCTACTTCATAACTGTAATTTTGCTACTGTTATGAATCATAATGTAAATATCTGATATGCAGGATATGGAACTGGCAGATGCACTGAATGGGAGGGGGAAGAAGAAAAATAGGAAAGATACCTGCCAGGCTGTAGTCTTAATTAATTACATAGCTATGATTAATTGAGATGGTACATAGTGTAGCAGAACAAGTTTTGGGGATAAGACAGAGCTGCTTCAACTCAGGTATTTACTTAGCTTTATTATATTTTCAAATTTGTAAAACAGGACTGATAAATGTTTTATTCTCCAAGTTTTACAGTTCTATGGAAAAGTGTAATGCATTATGAAAATACTAAATCTTCTCTAAGGCACCTATCTAGGCAGTAGAAAGAAAATATAATTGATTCTTATTCCAAATCTTCTATAGATGTTAGGAATAAATTTAAAAAGCCCCCATTCTTTGAATTTTGTGCAATTTATCTTCGGCTTTCGAAAGCTTCAGAATGCAATGATTTAACAAAAATGCCAGTAAAACCTTCTTTAGTTCCCTTTTTAAAATAGGAGGGATAGGATAGGATGTCTGCCACGTAGGGAGTAACTAATATATTCCACACACAGGCTATTCACTTTACAAGGATTACTTTATACTTAATTACAAATCTTCATATCAAACTTAGATCTCTGTCATTATGCCCATTTGTCAGATGAGATTCAGAGAACAGTAACTGGGACAAGGGTACCATGTTAGTCTATAAGCAACTCCAGGATTTTATCTAAAGTTTGATAACAAGAAAACACATTTGGTTTAACAAATAGGTCTTCAGAGCCCGCCATATGTCTGGTGTCATGGCCTGGTTGTTTATCACAGCAAAGTTTCCCAGTTATATAAGAGGAACAAAAATGAACTGGAGTAAAAAAAAATGGGAACAAGACCCTTGGCCATAATAAATATTCACCACAGCCTTTTACCTCCAGGGACATGAAATCTTGCTAATGCAGACAAAATCGTGTTTGGTAGTGATTCAGGACCATAAATCTAGGACTAGTGCTGTATGTTTTTTGTCCTTAGTTTTAGCTGATAATTTTTTCCTTCATTTTTAGATAACAAACTTCCCCAGCAATTACATACGTTGCTGAGTTTATTTATATAGCACAGTTGACAGCATGTGCCGAGAGGCTGTGAGGGGTGGAGAAGGTGAAAAACTTGTGCGCTTTGCAAGTTTCCTGTAGTTCTGTGTCAGGCATGGAGCAGAGTGATGATTCAGATGAACGAACCCACCCTCCCTGCCTACGAATAGAACAAGTTATAAACAAGTCATCATTTTTCAAAAGGTGCCTTGGAGTGCATTCCCCCACACCGTGGGATAAGGGCAACGGAGTGCCCACAAGTATACTCAGAAGCCAGGTATTGTTTAAGATTCCAGTTACTCCATTTAAGAAAGGGATTAGAACTTCAGACCCCTTCTGACTGTGAAGTTGCTCCTCATGGATGTCTCCAAAATCCATTTACTTTTTTCGTGATTGTGCTGTAAGTTATATTAAAGCAGATGATTCTGATGATGTGAATCGTGACAAAAAGAATATAGTCTAAGCAATATAGTGGATGCTAATTAGATAACTACAGATTTTATAATTAAAAGTGACCTTTGTATTTCCAGAGTGTTTTTCTGCTTGCAAACCACTTTCTTATAAAATAGCATAGCGACCTTTGGTGGTAAATATATATATGTGGCAGATACTATCATTTCTATCACACAACTAGGAAAATGCTTGCAGATCTTGAAATCACACTTTCTTGGCTGTTCTAAAACAAAGTTATGCATTAGTCTCCAGTGAATCTATTTGCCCTGAGGAGGAAATATTTATTCATATAAGTATATAAATAATTATTACTATATATAATATATATAGGGCATCCCAAAAAAATGTATATACACTTTAACAGCTGATTCTATTACATTTTGAAAATGAAATGTATTTTAATATACACTGTCTTTATAATTATACAAAGTGTGTATACATTTTGGGGGACACCTATATTATAATCATGTACATATCATTATTATGTATATGTCTTAGTTTGCTCAGGGTGCCATAACAAAACACCATGGGCTAAGTGGCGAAAACCACAGAAATTTATTTTCTCACAGTCTGGAGGCTAAAAGTCCCAGGTCAGGGTTCCAGCATGGGCAGGGGCTGAGGGAGGAGAGGTCTGTTCCTGGATAGCAGACCCTTCTCACGGCATCCTTGCATGGCCTTGCCTTGGTGCCTGTGTCGGGTGGGGTGGGGAAGACAGTTCTCTTCTTAGAGGACATAAACCCTACTGTATCCAGGCCTTCCCTTTATGACCTCATTTAACCTTAATTACTTCTCAAAAGTCCTATTTCTGCTTACAGTTACACTTGGGGGGGGGGAGGGATTGGAGCTTTAACATATGGATTTGGGGGACACAATACAGTCCATAGAATTAATACAGTTAAAAAAACTTGCCCTGGCTGGTTTGGCTCAGTGGATAGAGCGTTGGCCTGCAGACTGAAAGGTCCGGGGTTTGATTCTGGTCAAGGGCACATGCCTGGGTTGCTGGCTAGATCCCCAGTGGGGGGCATGCAGGAGGCAGCTGATCGATGATTCTCTCTTATTATTGATGTTTCCATCTCTCTCTCCCTCTTCCTTCCTCTCTAAAATCAATAAAAATATATTTAAAAAAAACATTTTTCAAGCATTCTTACAGTAGTTTTTTCAAGTCATCTAAGGGACAATAAAACATCGCATGGTAATATTACTCTACATTCATTTTTACCTTCTAAAAGCTATTTGATATTTCTTATATTACTACCAAAGTGAAGTCTTTTTTGGTATGTTCAAATTATGGATATTTTTGTGTTTGTTTGTTTTGATTCAATTCTAAAAGGTTGATGAGAGAAATGTTAATTTTCTTTTAAAATGTAGTTTCATTTTATTTTAACTAAATGTGCCCTTTTTATTTCATGATTATAGAAACTTGCATTAACCTTTATGGTTTATGCTCAGGGACCAAAGTAAAAAAAAAACTGACTTATCCAAAATAAAAAGCATATTTTATTAATTCAAATGACTTGTATAGACAAAAACAGGAAAGGAAAAGCATAAATGGACACAGCAGAATGATTAAATTCATTGGTAATAAAATGCAAGTGAATTAGAAACAAAAAGCCCATGTATTATCTATCAAATGACTAAAAACCATATATCCCCAATGATGATAAACTTAAAAATCGTACAGTACTATTTACATTATATATTAAGAAGATTTTCTTTTAAAGTCATAAAAATATTCATAACTTTGATCACAGAACCCTCTACTAGAAGTATTTCATAACAATAATATTCAAACTTTTTCTGTAAAATAGAAAGATTTTTATGTTAAAATGAAGGGAAATGTGCAATTTTATCTAAAATTTATGGAGTCATTTAGGTAATTCTAAAGACTATACTAAATGGAAAATAGTTTGTAATATAATAAGTGAAAATCAAAATACAAAATTATGAATACACCCATTATAAGAAATATGTATACTGCCACGAGCCAAAAGGCAACACTTGAGTGGGTGTGTGTGAGTATATACACACCCATATATGCATGTGCACAAACACACAGCTACTAATCTTGGGTTTTTGGATGGAGTCATCTAATTTAGTTTCAAAGGAAAAAAGCTACTTCCATATCTTCTTCTAAATAGGTTAAAGGAATATAACGAAAGGAATAATATAAACAGAATCATTTATAGTAGGCTCACAATAAGCATTTGTTAAATGAATGAATAAGTTAATGACTAAATGCATACATTTATTAACTCTTCTTTATATTGCTCCTTCCATGGAGCATTCCTGTGAGGTGTTTCTTAAAGTGTGGCCCCCAACCTGCAGCATTGATATCACCCAAGAACTTAATAGAAATGCAAATTCTCAGCCCGTTCCAGAAACTCTGAGCATGAGCCAGAAATCTCTGATTTGACAAGTAGTCCAGGTGACTTTGATGTATATGATGCAAGCGCAATTCAGAGAACATTTTCCTACTCCAATTGATACTACTTAGACCATATATATATTCCACAGCCCCTATCCCAGGAAAACAAGAAACAGGAACTGGGTTCACAAAACATTCCCTAGTGATGTTATATGATGGTCAATGTGAGATTTAAATGTAGACCGAAACGCCCATCTTCTTTAAGTAGAGGCCCAGTAGAACTTCAGTGAAAGAAAGGCAGGATGTATAGCCTTAAAACATGGAAGATACAGAAAGCTAGTATTTACAGGAAAGCCCTCAAGCAAAGAAAAATAATTAAAGACTATACCTGAAAACAAGATGTAAATAATCTCCTCGGTCAACACTCTATCAAAGTATAAGACAAATACTTCTCTAGCTTGTCAAAGGCCAACCAAGGGGGCCTCATTGGGAAGAAAATCTATACTTGGAAAACTTATAGAAAAAAATGAGTTTAGAAATCAACTTTGTCATTCATCATAAAATTCACATGAGGGAAACTTTATAAGTATTTCTGTTGTGAGAAAATCTTCAGAGAAATGTTTAAATCCCATTTCTCCAGAGAATTCATGTTGGGGAGGCCAATAAATGTGATCAGTGTGGGTAAGCATGCTGCCAGAGATGATATCTTCATGTTTACTCTTGGGTCCACACAGGAGACAAGCTATATAAAGTAAAATCATTATGAGGAAGAAAATGTAACTAGACATCTCTTGCAAAAGCCACATAAGAAACATTCCTAAAACACTTGCAAGTTAGCTGTGGGCTGCCTGCTCTTAAAGGATTATTATGCTACTACGCCCCTTGGTTGCTGGTGATAACTGAGTAAATTATATTCAACACAACAAAAATTAGATGTGTGGTTATTATGTTTAAAGTCATTCTTAAAGTCTATGAAGGCTAGAAAAAGTGAACAAAGAATAATGTCTGTCCTTCTGGAAGACTGCAATCAACCCACAGAGATAACTCAAAATGCAATCTTTTTTTGAAAAAATAAAACAGGCAGTATGTTTAAAAAGTGACAAAATACAAGGAAAGGATGAATTATTTCCAATGAGTAGAATTAGGAGAGGAAGTTGAGTTTGAGATGAATTTTGAAGATGGAAGATGGGTAGGGTTTCAAAGGGTAAAGTGGCTTAGAGAAAACATACTTGGATGGAGAAGGAAAGAGAGAGGTAAATAATAAGCAGGATTCTAGAGAGAGGAAAACATGGTACAGCAGTCAGAATAAGGCCCGCTCTCATGTGTATCCACATTTTCATCCCCAGAACATGTGACTATGTTAGTTTTCATAGCAAAAGAGTTGCAGCTAGACATAATGTCACTAGCCAATTGTCTTTAAGATAGGGCAAGTATCCTAAATTATCTGAAGGTCTCAGTGTAATCACAAGAGAGAGTCAGAGGAAGAGATGAGAAAGAAGCAAGGTGAGAGTGAGGTAACTACAGGTTTTGAAGATGGAAGAAAGAGGTCACAAGCCGAGGACTATAGGCCACCTCTAAAAAACTGGAAAAGCCAGAAAATGGATTCTCTCTTTCAGCCTCAAGAAGGAGAGAATAGGCCGACAGATAGGCCAACACCTTGATTTTAGCTCGGAGAGACCCATCTGAAGTTCTGATTTCCAGGACTTATAAGATAAACCTGTCTAGTCAGAAGCTACTAAATTTGAGGTTATTTGCTAGAGCAGTGATTTTTCAACATTTTTCATCTCATGGTACACATAAACTAAATACAGATGGCCAATAGACACGTGAGTAAATGCTCAAAGTCACTAATCATCAGAGAGATGCAAATTAAAGCAACAATGAGGTATCGCCTCACACCTGTCAGAATGGTTATCATCAACAAATCAATAAATGACAAGTGCTGGAGAATATGTGGAGAAAAAGGAACCCTTGTGCACTGTTGGTGGGAATGCAGACTGGTATAACCACTAGGGAAAATAGTGTAGAGTTTCCTCAAAAAATTAAATATGGAACTCCATTTGACCCAGTGATCTCACTTCTAGGAATATCTATAATAATAAAAGGGTAATATGCTAATTAGACCAGACATCTTCTGGACATCCTTCCTGATGAAGCTGGGGCCAGAGGGAAGCCAGCCGGGTCCTGGGTGCCTGCAGGCAGCAGGGGGATGCCAGCCGGGTCTTGGGTGCCTGCTGGTGACCAGAGGAGGGAAGCCCAGGTCCCGGGTGCTGGAGGGAAGCTGGTGCCGGCAGCCTGGAGTAGGAAGGCCTACTCTTGCATGAATTTTCGTGCATCGGGCCTCTAGTGTTCTAAGAATCCCGAAACACCAATCAGAAAGAATATAAGCACGCCTATGCTCATAGCAGCACAATTTACAATAACTACCAGCTAGAGGGGAACTGTGTCCCAGGATGACCCAGAGACCAAGAGCTGCTCTACTTACCGGAACAACTTCCCAGGACAGTCACGTGAGGAAGAGATATGACAACAAGCCGCTGACACTTTCTTTCCATAGTTGAACCTGCCCGAACAAACACATACAGTAGAGTTTCTGGCACAACATGTGAGGTTAGTAAATGCAGTTGTTGACTTTCTTGAGACAAAGTCAAACTCTACCTAGGCATATTTAAACCAGTCTCACAGGATGGTGCACACACAACTCTTTCAACCTGTTTCTTCATTTGTTTCCAAAGATGGGATTCTAACTTTTCAGAAACATATCACATAAATTTAGATAGAAGACATATCTATATTAAACATATCAGCAAGGTATAAAAAAGAACTAATTCAAAGAGGAAGTGAAAAAAAAAAAAACAAGCAGCAGAAAGATGGTTACCAATTCCCTAAATGAGAAACCTCCAGGATCCTGCATTGTCACATTTTCACAAACATGTACTCACACATCTAATATCACAAGTAGATGAAGAAAATCCCCCTGTTCATCTAAAAGCTGGTAATAGTACCCTACATGCCTTGGGTTACCATGTGGCCACATTTCTCTAGGATGACAAAGGAGGACCCAGTAGATGGTTTTTAGAGGAAGATTTTTTTTCTGGACAAAAACTTTGTCTACTTTTATATCTTTCCGGCTGAACTACAAATGTATCACCTCACAGCTCATTAGCCTCAGAGAAGGAATATGTTAGCTAATCATTCCCTAGCCTTAATGATGCATGGAAATGGGCTGAGCTCAGCTCCAGGCAGGCTGACCTCGGAGGCCGAGCAGACAGGCCACACAGCCACGTCCAGCTTCTGCAGACCAAGACTCAGATCACTGATAGCAGAGGGCAGGGCAGGGGAAAGAAACACTTTATGCTCCAATAGTTCAAAATTTCCACATTTTCAGGGCTCCACATGCGATAATCTAGGGTAGGATTGAAGTGAAAAATAACTGGGTATTTGTCAGGTGGGAAAGGGATTAATCTGAACATTCTCTAACTCTAGGATAGAGAAAAGAAGGAAGGGAGAATACTTACCAGGTGTTTAACTTCATTCTTTATTTTTATTTATTTTTTGTTAATCCTCACCCAAGGATATTTTTCCCCATCGATTTTTAGGGTGGAAGAGACAGAGAGAGACACATAGATGTGAGAGAGACACATTGATCAGTTGCGTCCAGCACGTGCACCAGGCCTGGGATTGAGCCCACAATGAGGGTACATGCCCTTGACTGGAATTGAACCTGTCACCCTTTAGTCCCCAAGCTAGCGCTCTAACCACTGAGAAACCGGCTAGGGCTGACTGGGTGTATATAAATATATGCAACCAGCTTTGCCACCCTGTCTTAGTTCATAACTAGCATATTCCATTTCCCATCTTAGCCTCTCCATCTCTTTCGCTCTGTGAATTCCAGCTTTTGCTTCCTGGCTTATTACAAGTGCTTGCTGGTTACTTTCACCACTCTTAGCACCATTGCAACAGAATTTATTTGTCTAGTTCCTGAATTGGACTGTAAGTTTCCTACAAGCAGGGAATATATTTCATAGCTGTGTGCCTTACTTTCCTGTCAGAAAAGAAAACGTTAATTATAATACTATTACTAACCTCACAGGGTTGTTATGAAGGTTAAGTTGGTTTATATATGCAAAGTGCTTTAAATTGCACTTGACATATGGTAAGTATTCCAGAGGTATTTGCCATCATTGTTTTTTATTGTTATTTTAAGAAGTTAAAACATAATCTTTGTCCATAGGATTTTCAATCTATTTAGATTAATTAAAATTACTTAAAATTAAATATTTCGTTCTTCAGTCACACTGGCCACATTCCACAGGCCTGTGGCTACCATACAGAAGGGAACAGATATAGAAATAGCCATCATCAGAGAGCCTTCTATCACAAACACTGCTGAGTTATACTTGGTCTCTTGTCAATTTCCAAATTCCCTTTCTCTTTCACTAAAGGGAGGGGATCATATTTATTTCACCATCATATTTCTAGCACCAATATATTTTTATTGATTGAAAAATTCTACAACAGTCAGCTTAGCCTAAAAATTCTCTCCCATGTTCAAAAAGCAACCCAGCCTGGCCAGTGTTGCTCAGTGGTTGAGCCTCGACCCATGAACCAAGAGGTTACCAGTTCAATTACTGGTCAGGGCACATGCTCAGGTTTCAGGCTCAATCCCAATCCCAGTAGGGCGTGTGCAGGAGGCAGCTGGTGATGTTTCTCTCTCATTGATGTTTCTATCTCTCTATCCCTCTCTCTTCCTCTCTCTAGAAAATAATAATAGCAATAAATAAATGTTAAAAAATAAAAAAATTAAATGTCTTTTTAAAAGGCAACCCAAATGTTTTCACCAAGTTTCAGAGTTATAAACTAAATTTCTGCTAGAAATCTCCAATAGTGTCATACAAAACTTCACATTGTACATATTTAGTATCCTAGAATCATTCTCCTCACTATATATTATTTGTATTAGTCACACCAACACCCAAGCACAATCACATGCTAGAATCCTTGAAATCATCTGTGGAAGAGAGAGCTAGCTTGTCTCTTAGAACCTGGTTCCCATTTCTTTGCCTGGATACGAAACAATTATATGTTCCTGCCTACTTTGTATTCTAATTTGCCTAGGTAACTAAGAGGTCATGCAATGTAAGTGGAAGTTGTAAGTGTAATTTTCAGGCTGGAGCTCTTAGAAAATCTCTGTTCCTCCTACGTGCTCTATTTTCCTGCCAGGCAGCTGGACGGAAGGACTCCCAGGCACCGGGCAGGGTGGAGCCACAAGATGATGCATTTGAAGTCTGTCTGTCACCCCATGGAGGAAAGATTCTCACCTGCCAGGAACATCTGCTTTGGAAAGTTGTGTGAGAAATAAAGCTCTATTTGACCAAACCAGAGGAATTTTGGAGTTATTTGTTAGAGAATCTAACATTGCTTTTGCTAATATGTCAACCTTTTTTCCTCTCCAACTCTCATGTTTAAAATCCAGTCAAATATAAAGTATATTGACCACATACCAACTAAATATTTTTCATAATGATCAAGTATCTTCCAGATCCTGTGTCTCCTCCACTAAAATTCTTACTAATTATTGTTTCTGTCTCAAAAACCTTTTCACTTACTAAATTGAGCCAGTCAAAACACAAATCAACCTTTCTAGTGATCTTGTATTCATATCTTAAACACTTTGTATCCCCACCAAGCCAGATGCTCATTATTTCCATGTACCCCCAATATTCTCCCATCCAGCCCATTGTTCAAGATGTTTCCTCCACCAGAATATCCATAGCTGCCTTTCAAAATCACACTCACCACTTAAAGCATTATTTGAATTCACTACTTCCATTATATTTTGTCTTCTTACATTTTTTTATTTGTTGTACTTTACTTATGCCTTTGTGGTCCCCAGTATTCCCCCTTTATTCATCATACCTGGAAGGGTGCTCCATGAGAAAATAAGACTATGTACACAGGGTGGGGGAAAAAGTAGGTTTAGAGTTGTTCATATGGAAATAATACAAAATTAATAAATAATAGTACAAGAATAAACTCTGTGTTTCAGGTACTCACAACTATAAACTCATTTTTGCCCCACCCTGTATATAATCGTCCTGTACCTAACTGAGTCATAGTAACCATTTCAAGGGAAGGAATTCTGCCTTACTTTTCACTTGAAAAACCAACCAACAAACAAACAAATAAAAAATACCAGTATAGTGTCATGAACATAGTCATTGTTTTAAACACTAAAATAAGCCAAAATTCAATACAACGTCCAAAGCACTGAGCAAGAACTTTGAAGAAGCCACAGACTGAGTGGAAGCCACCTTCTGCTTCCAACAGCTCCTCATCTAAGATGAGCAGCCAGTGGGGGTCAAGCCAGAAAGCTAGATGGCATCCTTGGTATCTGGTGCTTCCTTGATCCCCCAACCCTTCAATCCATCAAAAAGTCTCACTAGTGTCACCTGCTAAAGATATCCCAAACCTGGCTTGTTCTTTCCATCTAATCTAAATTACTATCATCTCTCACCCAGACATTGTTCGACATTTGACAGTTGACTCACCCAAACTGAAGACAGTATGATTTTGTTCTTTGCTGATGCTGCCACCCCCCTTTAAAACTGCTAGCATTTCCTATTGCTCATGGAATGGAGGCAGGACTCCAAATGGTCTCTTTCACCTTTCCCTTGGCTCAGTTCCTGCAAGGTTCCCCTTTGCTCTCTCTAGTTCATCCATCTCAGCCTCATATTGGTTGTATAACCCATCACAAAGCATTTCCTTAGGGATGCCATTTGTGACCTGCTGGATTGGACCACATTGCCCTGACATAGGTACCCTAGCACTAACTATGTCATCACCTTCACAGATTTTATCATGGCTGTAATAATGAACTTGTTTGTGAGGTTGTTTGATAAATGTCTATCTTGTGAAGGCAAGGATTCTGTGAATTTTCATTGATGGTTGCTTAGCTGACATATGGTAAATGCACCATAAACATTTGTTGAAATGAAGAATGATAGATAAATATAAACAAATAAACTTAAGTCTATTAATATTTTTCCTTGTTGAACCTTTCTCTTAAGAAGTTTATGTTCACCCTAGCTGGTTTGGCTCAGCAGATAGAGCCAGCCTGTGGACCAAAGGGTCCCGGGTTTGGTTCTGGTCAAGGACATGTACCTTGGTTGCAGGCTCTTCCTAGGCCTGGGCCCTGGTTGGGGCAAGTGCAGGAGGCAACCAATTGATGTGTTTCTCTCACGTTGATGTTTCTCTCTGTGTTTCCTTCTACCTTCTACTCTCTCTAAAAATCAATGGAAAAATATCCTCCATTGAGAATTTTAAAAAAAGAAGTTTATATTAGATCAATAAGACATGGAAACTCCAATTATGTTGTATTAGAAAGTCACAAAGAAGTCCTTGATTTCAGTAGGTAATAGAGGAAAATTCAAAATATGAAAACTTTTCAGCTATATGGTAAAGAATAGAGCAGAGTGTATGGAGAAGAGGTGCTGTGGGAAGAAGGGAGGGAATTTAAGCCAAATGGAGTCACTATACAAAACAAAATCCCAGGAAAGAACTTGGGCTGGGAGGGAATTTACATTCTGAGAAGTACAAGTAATGTGGCAAGTCAGAGGCCACAAAACTGAAGGGGACTCAGAAGAGAAAGAGAATAAGACACCTTCTTAAGGGACATGAAGTTTTATTCTGAAAACATTATCTCACACAAATGTAATTACCTAGTTACATAAATAAAAGTGATATATTTTAAAAGGCTTTTATTGAACTCACTTTCTTCTGAAAATGTCTCCCAATTGGAATATATGTTCTAAGACATACATACTCACACTTTTATAATATTAACCACAAATGCTGATATATATTTTTTTCCAGTCTGAAGAACAATACTAAAATTGCTTTTTTGTTTGTTTTCAGGTACTGCTACATCTTTCTGCAAGGATGCTATGGCAACTATTCTTTAAATAAACATTGAATATACTTCTCAAGGTTCACTTAGAAAATAAATTATTGTAGCATATTTTCTGATTACCAACTTTATAATAAAACTCCCACTGCTCCAGCTATGCATTTCTTTCTATTACCAACCTTTCTCTTAAAACACACTCACTCACACACAGAGAGACATATAATGCTCTTATTAACTACTAGAGGGCCGATGCATGAAATTCGTGCCCTGCCTGCCACCACCACAGCCGGGGGCCTCTGCCACCTCTGCTTCGGCCCCCTCCTGCTGCGGCTTTGTCTGGAAGGAAGGGCATCCTGTCTAATTAGCATATTACTTTTTTATTATATAGATAAGAACATTATATCTATAGAGGTTTTTAACTAACAAAAACATTTATTATACAAACCAGGGGCCCAGTGCACGAATTTGTGCACCTTGAAAGGAACTGTGGGCCACGAGGCTGCGGTGGACACAGGGGTGGGTTTTGGCCCATCCTCCATGCCTCCTCCCAGCCCCTCCTGGCACAGCCACCCATCCCCTTTCTGCTGACAGCCCTGCTCCTGCTGCTTCCACCGCCACGCCCACATGCTAACAGTGCTGGCCCCGATCACACCCACTGACAACAGTGAGCAATTGTTACTGGTTCCAGCAGCGTTTGCAAGTAGCAGCTGCTGCTCCAAGCACCCCTCAGGAGCAGGGGGAGGTGGAGAAGCCCTTAGGGGTGATCGGGGCCAGCAGCTGCCACTTGCACCTGCTGATGACGCCGAGTGATTGGGACCAGCTCCAGGTGCTGGCAGCAGGTGCAAGCAGTGGCTCTGGCACCAGCTGCAGGTGCAAGCGGGGCCATCACCGGCAGCGGGTACAAGTGGTGGCTGCCAGCCTCAATCACCCCTCAAGAGCAGGGGCAAGTGGAGAAGTCCTGAGGGGCGATCGGGGCCGGCAGCCACTGCTAGCACCCACTGACGGCACCAAGCGATCAGGGCTAGCACTGGGCACCAGCAGCAGGTGCAAGTGGGGCAAGGAATTTTCAGTAACCACCAGAGACTTCCCCTGATGATAGTGACTGGCACCCTGCCTTGGTCTGGAACCCCTACTCATTTGATCCACCATCCCACCATAGCCAACGCCCACCATGTTCCATGCTCTGCCGCCTGCTGCTGACACCCGCCATGTTTCGTGCATGCCCCCTGGTGGTCAGCACACATCATAGCAACAGGTTGTTCAGTTGTTCAGTTGTTCCACTGTTTGGTCTATTTGCATATTAGGGTTTTATAGATAGATAGATAGCTAACTGCCCTCTCACCCCCCACCCCTGCCTCAGCTTTCTGTTTAGTAAGATAAGGTTTGATTACAAGAACTTTTGTTCGATGACAACAGTGACAAACTGTTGAAAGGAAATTTTAGAGGGTAAATAATGCATGGAAGAACAATCCTTTACATATGTTTAGGAGTTTGCCATTTGTTGTGTATTTGTGTGTGTGTAATCCTACTATATTCTAATAAAATAATTTTGAAGCTGACAATAATGTCCACATTTAACAAATAAAGGAACAATGACTCAAAGAAGTTAAATAACTTGCCCAAGTTCACCAGATAAGTTAGTAGAGGTATCAGCCACTAGGACCTCTCAAAAGTAACTTATCTGGAATCCAATATCCTACTTAGCAACAGAGGTGGACATGTTAATAGACATCTCAATATAAACAGATACCATAGGAATAGTCCTCCTTTGTTAAATATATGTTCATTCTTCAAAAATAATACATTACTTGTTTCTTTTTACTTTATTGGGCCTTATGATCTCTGGAATTATTTTTAGTTCAAGTAACAAAAAATAAGAACATTCTTCTTGAACATTTTATTGTTGTAAAAATAAACTCAATTTTTAATTCCTTGAAATCTTTACTGTAAATGACAGTATAATAGAAGTTTCTGGGTTCACCACATGATGTTATAGTTATAGCTTAGTCAATAAAATGGTTTTCATCTGGAATACTTGGTTGAGTAGTAATTAATCATTCTTACTATAGGTATCAAACTCCCAATAATAAAGATTGGCATAAATATGCATTTTTCTTTCTGCATTTCACTAATTAGCTTCTATTCTTAACCCTGGGCTTATGCAAATAATAATCAAAAGAATCTGTATATGAACTTCCTTTCATTTCAATAATTTGAATCTTAGATTTACACAAAACTAATACACAGAGCTTTTGAACCTAATGAGCCTGTTTTAATATTGCAGCATCGACCTTATGTATACCAGTTTAGTAAATTGTATGACATTATGATTTAGAAGAAAATAGTCGCAGGTCTCTTTGGAGAGTATTGTTGGTGTCCAGTGTAGAAAATTAAACTTTAGGATCAGATAATCCTAGGTTAGTCTGATTCTCCACTTTGCATTGTGAATATTAAAAAAAAAAATCACTCAAACTATTGAGAGTTTTGTTTCCTCATTTTAAAATGGGAAATTAATTCCTATCTCTTAGTGTTGTGATGAGTATTAAATACTATATTAAGTATCAAGTAATAGTCAATAAAATATTGATTAAATGTTAAATAATATTCAATAAAATATATAATATAATTGGTATTTTGGTTCACTTTACAGGATTTATTTCCCAGATACAGGCAAGTATAAGATGATGTATAGAACTTAATGTTTTGTATAACTCTCCTTTCAAGATGTTTTATTGACATTACTATTTCCACACATTATAAAATTTCATGTTTGTTTTCATTTGTGGTATCCTTTCCCAATTCTGTATCAGTCCATAATTGCTCTAAGTTGTGGAGAGCTTTGCCAATATGAAAAAGTTATCTTTGCTGACTACAGCAACTTTCTTTAAAATAAACATAAACTTTGTGGCTACCCAAGAGCCCTCTTTATGAGTATTTAGAAATACCTAACAATGTGGTAAGTTGAAAAGATTTAGGAGCAAGAACAATGTAAACAATATTTTCTGCATTTCAACAGTTAAGAGACTAACTTGGAAGACTTATCTATGCCAGCTTTTCAAGTGACGCCTACTTCCAGATAATTTAAGGTAGACTGACATATCTGGTCACTTTGGTCTTTTAGTCAGATAAAAATGTGTATTGGAGGTGTTGCATTGAAATAAAGACAGTGGTGGACACCTGTGGGTTTTGTTTGCCCCACATCTCCTCACCCCTTTCTTCTAGTGAAGTACATTGCTTCTTCTGAGTAAATTACTGGACCTCCACCCTAAACCAAGACCCACATGGTCTGATTCTGGGGAGAAACGCTTATTCCCATTTTCCCCCTGACAACAGGTTTAGAAACACTAGCCAAGCTTGGCCAATCACAATATCACAATTCTTACAATTCTATCTATCTATCTATCTATCTATCTATCTATCTATCTATCATCTATCTATCTATTATCTATCTATCTTCTCTCTATCTATCTATCATCTATCTATCATTTATCTATCCTGCATCTTCCTTTCCTCTGGATTCCCTAAGGTGATATGATGTAGGAATGGTACTCCCTAGGGCAGTGATGGCGAACCTATGACACGCGTGTCAGAGGTGACACACGAACTCATTTTTTTGGTTGATTTTTA
Source organism: Myotis nattereri (assembly GCF_964212035.1). NCBI lineage: Eukaryota > Metazoa > Chordata > Mammalia > Chiroptera > Vespertilionidae > Myotis > Myotis nattereri. The sequence goes on from NC_138075.1 coordinate 221,345,951, forward strand.
TTTGTTAAATGGCATTTAAATATATAAAATAAATATCAAAAATATAAGTTTTTGTTTTACTATGGTTGCAAATATCAAAAAATTTCTATATGTGACATGGCACCAGAGTTAAGTTAGGGTTTTTCAAAATGCTGACACACCGAGCTCAAAAGGTTCGCCATCACTGCCCTAGGACCATACCTCACTTCTTCCTGAGTCACATGGGAAACCTACCTCTAGTAGGTGAGAATGAAGCTAACAAAGAGGAAAGCAAACTTCATCCAAGTATTTGTTCTCTTAATCAATCAATCCTATATAATAAAAGCCTAGTATGCTAAGTATCTGGTTGTCTGTTCAACCAACCAATCAAAGCCTTATATGCTAATGATATGCTAAGGCTGCTCAACCGCTAACTATGACGTGCACTGACCACCAGGGGGCAGACGCTTTGACTGGTAGGTTAGCTTGGTGTTGGGGTCCAGCCATTTTTAGCTGAGACTACAGTTTGAAAGAGTTTGTATCTTTTTTTAAAGTTTAAAAATTTTCCTCCTATAGGCACTGGCAATAAATAAATAACCACTATAAATAAAGAATCCCAGCCTGGAATATTCAGGTGAGAGGATTACAACATATGTCTGCATTCCTTAATCAATAAGGTAGATAAACTACCAGCATTATGCATGGCCCATTCTCGGGAAGCAAAACCCTTAGAAAACAACTACCATATAATAAAGAAATAGTATTTAAATAATACAATTTGTCCTACTGCATGAACAGAATATATTTTTTCTGTTTTTTATAACAACAGTTCCAAAGCAAGAAGTAGGCAATACAGAGCAGAAATTGTGAAATAAACAGAAAAAGATCATTAGAATCAGTGGAGGAGAGAAAGGTTATTGAAGCCACAAAACAGATGTGTGTCTTAGACACATTTTGTCAAAATTGTCATTAATACTTGTGCAAGAAGTAATTGGAAGTTTATAATAGAACCCCATTAAACATATACGTGATGTTTTATGTAAACTACAATGTTCAAATTTATTATATAGCAAAATGTACTAATTTCTCCCCACAACCACAGTGTCTTGATAAAGTAAGGTATTTCTACAAAATGCCATCAATTAATGAGGGGCACTAGCAAGATGAATTGGTTAAGACCATAGGCTGTGGAGATACCATTACCAGGACACAATTCCCAGTGCAGCTATTTGTTCATTGGAAGCCACTTTTCTCTTTACTGATGTCGGATTCAAATCAGTACCAATCCCACAGGGCTGTCGTGACACTATGTTAGGTATTTTACATAAAGATGCTTATAAGATATCTGGAAAAAGGTAAGACTTCAATAATGTTAGTTGTCCTTGTTTTTGAGAATATGCTTCATATCATGCTGGTAATAGTTACAAACCAGCAACATGATCATGAAGAAGTTACTCCTTGTGATCAATGATTTAGTGGCTTTATTCATTGTTTATTGTTACACTGGGAGATAAAGATGATACAATTATATGGATGTATATAAGTAACTAGAGGCCCAGTGCACAAAATTCGTGCACTGGACAGGGGTGGGGGGGGGTCCCTTCAGCCTGGCCTGTGCCCTCTCACAATCCAGGACCCCTCTCTCCTTACTGCCTACCTGCTTGCTGCTCCTTTCTGGCTTGCTACTCCTTAGCGCTGCCCTGCCATGGAAGCGGGAGAAAAAGGCTTCTGCCACCACCACTGCACTCACCAGCCATGAGCCTGGCGTCTGGCTGAGCAGTGCTAGACGTTCCTGCGTTGAGCGTCTGCCCCCTGGTGGTCAGTGCGCATCATAGTGACCAGTCATTCTGGTTGTTCGCTGTTTGGTAGATTTGCATATTAGGTTTTTATTATATAAAATAATCAAATGATGGTGTTAGTGATTCTAAGTACTGTAATATCATTAGAATGGTCACGAGCAAGACATAATCAAATTCTGAATTTTTTTTAGCAATCTTAAGATTTTATAGCTAAGCATTTATATTCTATTTTTAAAAACCTTTAAATGGAAATCTCTGTAGAATGGTTTAGATTTTTTTAATGAGAATCTAAACATCTCAAACCATACTTCCACATTGGAAAATCTACTGGTCTTTTATAATGCAGTTTTCACAATATGAAGTTTCTGAAACACAGAATAAACTAATACCCAAGTGTTATTTTTATATGAGTTTTGGAATGTCAATATGGCTATCATAATAAAGATTTGGGGGCCAAGATTGCAAAGCAGAATTCATTCCTGATAATACCTGATAGCTCTCGGTTTCTCCCCAGATCAGTGAAATCATATATTACAAAAGTCTTCCTTAAGAAATTGAGTGAAATTTTTGGTAAAGAAAACATTTTGAATTGCATTTTGCAAACTCAAGTCATTTCATGTCCCAAATACCAAAAAGCTAGGATGGAAACCAAAGGTGCCTAGTCAGAGAGAGGCCTTTGACCTTCAGGTTTAGACTGTTCTTATTTCCATGTGGAACCTTGATGCCTGCACTCATGTCAGCCTGCTCATTTCAACATCTTTAAAGCGCCACACATTTCTTGACACAAAGTACATCCTCAGTGAATTACATGTAAATGATGACAAAGTTAGAAAATAACAAAATGCTGGTTCCTGGCTACAGCATATTGAACTACTTTAAGAAGCATTGACATTTCACATAGGTTTTGAAAGTTAATATAATTCATGTGGCAAAATTTTAATGGTAATATAATCCTCTTCATTTTATTCCCCTAGAGATCACCTCTAACATGCAATATGAACCTCTGTAGAATGGTATAAAAATCAATGTTGCTTCTGTAGAGTCTGGAATCATCTATGTGCCACCTTGGTCGAAAATTATTGTCCTAATATTGGTTCATACTTGATCCTCCACAGGCTTTCAGAGCCACCTGCCTCCATCAAATTGAACACTCTCATCTCTGTGATATATATTCACAGAGGACCAAGTGAATTTATCCTGAGATTTTTCCTGTAAGAATTCTCCCTTCATCCATTGCTTGGTCTCAGCATCATCTCTACTCTTTCCCCAAACTCCAAACTTTGTGCTGCTGCCTTTTTAAAACTCAGGTCAAGTTTCTAGATCAGTGAAAGCCCTCTGTCTCACTTTCTTTCTTTAATTTTTATATATATTTTTATTGATTTCAGAGAAATAAGGAGAGAAAGAGATAGAAACATCAGTGATGAGAGAGTATCATTGATCGCTTGGCTCCTGCACACCCCACACTGGGGATCGAGAGCACACAACCCAGGCATGTGCCCGGACCCGGAGTTGAACCTTCACCTCCTGGTTTATAGGTAGAAGCTCAACCACTGATCCACACTGGCCAGGTCCTCTATCTCACTTTCAACTTCTCTCCTCACAGGAGGAGCTTTCATCCCTGATTCCTCTTGACTTACAAACCCAAGTATTATTACAGGCTTGTGCAATCCATGTCCCACTTCCTGGAGAAGAAACATGCTCTCATACCATGAACTGGTCTAAATATGAGCCTTCCACAACCAGCTAACCATAGCTCCTCTGAGATGAGCAAACTATATTAAGATAAACCTGAATTTCCCTCTGAGCCAACATAGTTCAACCCCACATGATGAAAGGGCACTTATTTTACTAGCTGGGATTTATCCGCTGGCTTTGAGACAATGAAGCACTATCACAGACTGAATGCCTGAGTTCCCTCAAAATCCATATTTTGGTACTAGGAGGCGGGGCTTGGGGAAAGTAATGGGAATTAGAGGAGGTCATGAGATTAGAGCCCTCTTGCATGGGATGAGTGCCCTTATAAGAGTCATGAGAGAGTTTGCTCCCTGACTCTCCATCGTGTTGAAGACCCAGCAAGAAGACAGCCACCTAAGCACTGGGAAGCAGGTCCACACCAGACACTGAATCTGCTGGTACCTTCCTGTTGGACTTCCAGGTTCTAGGACTGGGAGAAATAACTTTCTGTGGCTGATAAATGAACTAATTTGGGGGTTTTTGTTACAGTAGCCTGATCTACATTTGCCATCCAGGTTGTCTCTATTTCTCTGGAAGAATACCATCAGCTTTGCTGGAGCAGGTCTTTCTATTCTTCCTCACCCCAAATCCTTCTAATGAAATTGGGAGAGGAGTATGTGCCAATTCATTCCACTATCTAGAAATACATGTAAGTGGTTCTGAAAGAAGAATGTTTCAAACATAGTGATAAGTCCTTGAACTAGAGAAAAATGAGAAAAACATTGGAATTAGGTAGAAGTCCAGATTACCAAGGGTTTTTTAGTCAAGCAAATTAATTTAGATATAAACATTTGGGCAACAGCCAGAGCTGCTGTCTCTTCGAGAGAGATGGTATAATTAGATGGCCCTGACTTTCAGGCTTCACAGTCTAGCATAAAATACTCTCTGCCTTGCCAAACACATCTGCTCCCTTAAAACCCCCTAACCTATTCCTTACTCAGCTCTGTGACCAAAATCATTGATAACAGAGTTCAATTCACTCACTTACACTGTATCCTCTGTCACATACTCTCTTAATAAGCAGAATCTACAGAAAGGCCAGAGACTTTGGAATCAGAGAGACTTTTAAGCCCTGGCCAGGTTTCTCAGTGGTTAGCAGGGGTGGGCAAACTTTTTGACTCGAGGGCCACAATGGGTTCTTAAACTGGATCGGAGGGCTGGAACAAAAGCATGGATGGAGTGTTTGTGTGAACTAATATAAATTCAAAGTAAACATCATTACATAAAAGGGTATGGTCTTTTTTGTTTTTAGTTTTATTCATTTCAAACGGGCCGGATCCGGCCCGCGGGCCGTAGTTTGCCCACGGCTGGGAGCATCAGCCTGAGGATCTAAGGGTTGCAGGTTTGATTCCCGGTCAAGAGCAGGTATTCAATTGTGGGTTTGAACCCCGCCCCAGTTGGGGAGCATGTCGAAGGCAACCAATCCATGTGTCTGTCTCACACCTATATGAGTGTGTGTCTCTCTCTGTCTCTCTCTCTTCCCCTTCTCTCTAAAAATAAATGGAAAAAATATCCTGGGCTGAGGACTAACCAAAAAAAGAGAAAAACCTTTAAGTCAACTATCATCTTTGACTTTCTGTTACAGATAATTTTGGTTTATTTATAGCAAGGATATAATAATGCCCACCCCATAAAATTGTTGTAGAAATTAATTAAGTCAGAAAATCCCTTTCCACTCTTTCCATTACATTTGAGGTGAAAGGAAAAAGGGAATTTTAAAACAAAACAAAAGCTCATTTGGTATATAAACACATTTTATCTGCTTATATGCAAGTCAAAGCTTTGCATGTGATTGTCACTTTTTGCTTGTTTGTTTCCTGTTCCTATCACATTAGAACTCAACATTTCCCCACAGCCATTATATATAGCACAGTGCATTCCCCGGGAGCATTTCCTTCAAGCAGTTCTAGACATTTTAATATGATATGTTTTTAGGTTGTACAACATGTTTCATGCAAATCACATCCTGAAATGCTATGCAAAGTGAAATAATTCACTTAGAGAATTCAATAACACATAATGGGGATGGGAAGAAGAAATTAAGAGATGTTGGCTAGACAGAACTTTGAAAACCTGTGGTTGTTATTAAAAGAATGAACTCTGATGAAGCAAAGAATTAATAGTGAACAAAGCAATTGATGCAGAATATGCAAAGTGTATAGAGATGCAGGATTTTATTATAAATTTAATATTCCTCATATGAATATCGGGCAAAGTAATGTAAAACAGAATATCATGAGCATTAAAATAGGAGGAGGGATTCCAGAGGCAGAAATGAAAGGGTCTATTGGACTTAAAAGAAAACAACGCTAATTCATTACCCATTTCTCTGAGTCCTGGGCATGTTGTTGCTTGTAAGATACATTGGAGTAGTACAGTATTTGTTTCCCCAAGAGGAAATGAATGGTGACAGCAGCAATCCCTTCAGCCCCTTGAGCTACTGTTATAATTCTTGGAAAAGTAGAGGATTTGGATCAAAATAAACCTGACTATGAGCTTTCATTCCACTATGTATTATTTATTTATCTCTAGAAGAGGGACTTAGCTCTGGGTTTTTTTCTCATCTAAAAATTTGCTTATAGAAAAAACAACAACACATGTGCAGAACAGAAGGTCAAAGCATTTTGAATAGAGAAATAATCCTAAATATATATTACGTGTTAGCTGTCCTTGTGCCCTCTTTTCACTGGCTCCCTGGGGGCTGGGCATCCTCTGCTCACCTATTCTTGCATTTATTCAATCAACGGATGTTTATTGAGTTCTTATGTTTCTCCCAAGGACTGTTCTGTGTTTCAAACAGTGTTGCACAAAAGACACACAGTTCCTCCCCTCATAGAGTGCATAGTCTATTGGAGAAGAAAGAGATTGCACAAGCAAATAAACAAATTACAGAATTCCAGTGTGGAATTTCATAAATCCAATAAAGGAAACAAAGGTAATGTGAAAGAAAGAGAGAGAGAGAGAGAGAGAGAGAGAGAGAGAGAGAGAGAGAGAGAGAAAGGAAGGAAGGAAGGAAGGAAGGAAGGAAGGAAGGAAGGAAGGAAGGAAGGAAGGGAAAGAAAGAAAGGGAAGAATAGAAAGAATAGCAGAGGCTGACTTAAAGAACTATCAAGACTGTCTTTCTTTTGAGATGACGTTGAAACTGAAATAGGAATAATTCGTAGGAGACAATCATATGGACAGCAGGGAAAAGCATGTTCTAAGCAGGTGGAAGAACATGTGTGGAAACCTTGAGGTGGGAAAGAGCCTGGCATGTTTGAGGGAGGAGAGAGGCAAGTGATGGGAGCAGCTGGGTTTCCTCTGGGCTCTGAAACCTCTGGGCTTCTCTCTGTCACAGTGTATCTGACACTGTAGTATAATGTTCTGTCCACTGATAGATCTCTTTTTCAGGATTGAAATATGGAAGTTGGGGGCTGGTCTTTCTTCCCTGTAAATTCATGTTGCCTAATGCAAATCCTAACACACTATAGGTATTCTGTATATGTTTAACCTATGAAGGGACACTAGCCCCCAGAATGAGGTACCAGGAGAATAAATATTTAACTTGTGGGAAAAAAATAGAAGTTGAGTTAAATCTCTGTCTTTCAACTACATACCTCCTTCATTCAATGTATTGGTAACATTTGATCTTAACAGACAGTATAGTAGGCCCTAGGGCAGGGGTGGGCAAACTTTTTGACTCGAGGGCCACAATGGGTTCTTATACTGGACCAGAGCGCCGGAACAAAAGCATGGATGAAGTGTTTGTGTGAACTAATACAAATTCAAAGTAAACATCATTACATAAAAGGGTACGTTTTTTTTTGTTTTTAGTTTTATTCATTTCAGTAGTTTGCCCACGGCTGCCCTAGGGGCATAAAGAAGAATTAGATAGAATCTGTATCCTCTATGATCTCAGAATACAGTGGAGAGAGGATTAAGTAAATGAACAATTAGAGAAGCATGTGTAAGGTTTTACGACAGACACAAGGTGACTGCCACAGAAATCAGCCACGGGTATCTCTGAAGTCTTCCTGGGGATGTTTCCTTCTTTTTTCTGTGATAAATATTCATGTTTTGAAACTATATTCAGTTGTTCAATTTAAGAAATGATTATTGCACTTATAAAATGTGCAGAGGTCCGCTAAAGAAAATAATAGAAATAAAATTTTAAATTACAGTGCCTCTGCTCTCAAAATATGGTGGGGATCTCCATAAAGAATTCCAGGACAAGTTATTAATTTGAGGCACTGTGGAAATCTTATCAAGTTGCTAATGGGAGAGAATATTTTAGGTATAGATGAAAGTCTTTATGGAAGAAGTAGAATATGAGCTGGTCTTGAAATAGGGAAAGGGATATTAGGAAAAGTAAAAGTAACAGGAAGATAGAGGGCATATGTGAAAATGGTAAATAGTTAATTTAACAGTAGTTTGTCTATATTCAATCATGGATAGTACCCTACCATTCCTAATTACAGATGGAAAAACTGAGTCTCAGATAGATCAAACGTGATTTATTTAAGACCACACTATAAATGAGTAACAAAATTAAAATGTGTAATATGAAGTCAAATTCTACTTCCACAGGGTGGCTGGGAATTTCTTATATATGACTCCAGATAAACAGATTCATAAGAGGGAATCAACAAACAGCAATTCCAAACCATGTGTCCAAACAGCCCTGGGATCTACAAATAAGTTATTCAAGGAACTACTGCTACTCTACCTTGCCCCCAGCATCTCCACCATGGAGCCTGAAGGTACCAAGGAAAATAGAAAGATGGTTGGGGTTTGTACTGAATTGTGTCCCCCTCCCAAAAATCCAGATGCCAAAGCCCTAACCTCACTGTGACTATAATTGGTGATAGGACCTTTAGGGAGATACTTAAACTTAAATGAATCCAGAAGGGTAGGGCCCTAATCTGATAGAACTTGAATTTTCTCTCTCTCTCTCTCTCTCTCTCTCTCTCTCTCTCTCTCTCTCTCTCTCCAGAAATAGAGGAAAGGCCATGTGAAAACATAGCAATAACGTCTACAAATCAATGACAGTGACTTCATTACAAAACAACCCTGCTGGTACTTGCATCTTGGACTTCTAGCTTCCAGAACCATAAAATAAAAATAAATTTCTGTTGCTTTAGTCACCCAATCTGGTATTTTGTTATGGCAGCCTGAGCAAACTAATACAGCCTGGTAAAGGGACCTAATTCAATAGTCAAGTCACAGAGGGGATGCTGCAATGTTATGCACACATTAGCCATCTGACCAATGAACCAGACTAATTGGGATGAGATAAATCTACACAATATTCCCAGATACAGAAGAGGAATTATTCTGAGCAGCTTCCAGAACCTCTCCTTATTTTATAGACTCAGACTCTGGCATATATCTAGAAAACGTCTATGAAAAAAATATTTATAGCTAAAGAAGGTGAAGAAGGGGAATAAGTTGTCCAAGGTCAAAGAGCCAATAAGTAGTAGACACCTCCTCACTTATTTTCCCTAGCTTCCTTGCCTGTGTGGTCCTGTTTACATCTCTCTGATATTAATTCGTAAGTTTCTGTCTTTGGGTTGGCATTATTCTCTAATGCATCTTGCCCATAATGTAAGAATCTGTGCCCTTTCCTTAGATTCTAAGACATAACCAGAATGGGGCTATCTCAGGGAAGCCCAAACACCTATTATTCTGTCTGCTTTCACCTTAACAGAAAGTAAGCAAGAGAAAGTGGATTTGATTTCAAGCAGAAAGGAGTCAAGGGGAAGAATTCATACTTTGCTGAATGTGCCCAGTCTTTCCTTCTCCAAATAAGGAAACTGAGGCCAGAGTGGTTACTTTATATTTATGTGCATGTATCTTACAGAAAAGGGAATGGTAAAGAAGTATGATATTTTTCTTTTGTGTTGAATTTAAAAATCACAAAGAAAATGCATAAAATCACAGGGAACTAAAATGCATTGAGAATTTTCTACATACCAAACAAAGTTTTTCACACTAGGGAAGATTTGGCCAAGCAAACAATTTTAGTCCAAGCCCAAATGTAAAAATAAATCACCGATTTAAAGCAATAGTAATCCTAGGTGTTCTCCAGACGGATCTACAGACCTCCCTTCCCTACCGCAATATCCTCGCATTCTCTCCCAGGCTTGTAACCGCACTGCAATCTAAATTGACTGTTTGTTCTTGCAAATCTCATTTCATAAATTGTTGTATTCAACGTTTGCCTCAATTTAAAGTACATGATATCTGCACTTCGCTGTGCTTTCCAATTTTGCAATTCTTTCCAAAATAGCAATCGCATGTTTTCAGGTAGGATGTGTTTTCTTACAAACTCCCGCTGCTTATTGTCCTTTTTCCATTTTGGCCAATGCGCAGGCAGAGCTTCTCTTATTACTTCTTTATTTGGGAGCTGAAACACTGACAGTGAATTTACTACTCCGTCAGCCAAGAATCTCCCTGAGTAGGAAAGAAAAGAAAAAATCTACTGGCGCAGAAACTCTCCTTCCAGTAGCCTCTGGGGATGACTCCTATATTTTCTTTCCAGGAAAGGGGTGGGGAAAGGGGAAAAGAGTGGCCTTCAACTTTGGGAAATTATAGCAAGAAGCCTGGCATTATAAATTTGTGTTTGTCCTGCTTCATGGAGAAAACCTGACCTCATGTAGCCCCAACCCTCACCTTCAGTGAACTCTAAAGTCAACCACTGTGTGAGTCACTCCAGGCAGCGTAAGTTGGTGGGATGTAATTTAGTGTTTCCCAGCAGGAAAGAAACTTAACCAGCTCTCTGTTTCAACACACCCGTCTCCTAACAAAGAACTCAGTCAATCAAATGGTCAAAAAGTTGAGCCTTTAAAAGAAAAAAAAATTAACTGAATTGACTGTGTGTGTGTGTTTTCATTTGGCTAAAATCTTCCCAAGATTTCATTGTTAGCTGTGATCATTTAAAAACAAATGCTCAAATTAGATGAAGGAAAGAGAAATCACATTCATGGAAGTGCTACCATGAGCTGGGCACTAATCTAGGATATTGCTATGCATGTTATTTAATTTAATCCTAATAAGAATATCCTCAGAAAGTTTAATAACTCTTTTATCTACCTACCTAAAAGTTCACTCCCTAAACAGCTTAGTTGATAGCCTGCCTGAATGGAAAAAAAAAAACACCCAAAAACTTCAAATAATGCTACATAAATATTACAATTGTTATCTGTACCTCATAGGTCACCTTTTTTATTTTCCTCAAAAGCTGGAAATTTGGTTGATTTAAAAAGTGTGAAGGCCTGGAGTGGGAGGTGGGGGTGGGCTAGAAGAGCTTAATGGGGAATAATAGGGGAACATACATAATACTTTCAACAATAAAGATTTAAACACACACACACACAAAAAAAAAAAAAACAAACAACAACAAAATAATAAAAAGTGTGTACTCTAGATCAGTGTTTGTCAGCCTGGGGCGATGTTGCACCCCCTCCCCCACTGTCGCACCTTCACCAGGAATATCTAACAACGTCCAGAGGTCCAGAGACGTTTTTGCTCTTCACAAGTGTGAGGGCTGCTACTGAGATCAGGTGGGTAGAAGCCAGGGGTGCTGCTAAAGCTCCTCACAGCACAGATGCCCCCACAACTGAGAGCCATACGGCCCCAAATGCCAGTAGTGTCCAGATTGAGCAACTCCATCCTGAATATTTTCTTCTAGCTTTTATTCATTTAACACACACTTAATATCAGATATATTCTTATGACCTAAGGAAACAAATCTAAGGCAGAGTCCTTGACCTCAAGGATTTCCATGAAAACGTAGAATAAAGACAGCAGAGAATTGTGGGGCCTCGGAAACGCCAGGCCCCGTGCTGGAGAGCAGGACCACAGCAGAGGCCAATGCAGGTGCAGGCCTGGTCTCACTGAGCGTCCACTTATGGCAGAAGATAGATATAAAAAAATCTGTTTTTGCATTGCCGGTGTGGCTGAGTGGTTGAGCATTGATCCAAACACCAAGAGGTCACTGGTTCGATTCCCCGTCAGGGCACATGCCTGGGTTTCAGGCTCGATCCCCAGCAGGGGGTGTGCAGGAGGCAGCCAATCAATGTTTCTCTCTCATGGATGTTTCTCTCTCTCCCTTCTCCTTCTCCCTTCCTCTCATCCTACAAAATTTTTTTTAAAAAATCAGTGTTTCCAATGAGAGGTGCAGGCTGCTGTAAGTCTATCTAACTTGAGGATCAGAAAAGGTTACCCTGAGGAACTGACATTTGAAGAAAGTTCTGCAGGCTGAAGAGGGATTCACAATCCTTGAGAAAGATATCACAGCATGTGTCAAGGTGCAGGGACTGAAGAAAGTAAAGAGGCAGCAAATGCGAGGTTAAGCTGCTGAGTGGAGGCAGGGGCCAGGGGCGGTGTCATGATAGATGATACATGAAGTGTTCTTAACCGGAACCATTTCAAAGAGGAATTAATATCAGAGCTGGACTGGAAAGCTGGGTCCAGGTGAAAGAAACCGAGGGTAGAGGAGGCCTGGCTTGCAGGAAGAAGGCTAAGGGATTGGGGTTTCTGAGCAGGTAACACACAGGTAAAAGGAATGGAGTCTCAATTAGGGGGCCCTCTGGTTTAAAACGGCTTCTCATTTCCCCACAATATGCATGTATGACTCCTCACGGGCCTTTTTTATAAGCTTTATGAACTCCAATGTTCCTTTTACCCCAGGCTCAGGTAGACCTGTCCCATCAGTCATCTAAATTTGATTGATGAAAGAGATCTTAGCAAGAACTTTTCCAATCCCCTCTGCCCTGCCTTTCTCTTTACGACCCTTTATTACTGACTCTACTGCCTCAGTTTCAAGCTCTATTGCAGTAAAAAGTCCCACTTCACTTCAGCCTTCATGCCTTTTCATCTTCACTCAATTCCCGGCTTTGCAGAGCCCACTGGCTTTTTGATTGCCGGTGCTCCTACAACACTTTGGGCAAATCACTCAGCACCTCCCACCCACAGCCAGCTCCTCGCAAACAATAGGAGCGCATGAAATTCAATTCACAGCACTGCCTGCTTACACATTCCAAAGGCACTGAAGAGATAAGCCCTCCAATTAATGATCCCCCTGTGTAATTGCTTTCCCTCGCTCACCCAGTTTGCTTTTGATCATGCTCTGTCACAAATTCCCTCACCTGCTTACAGGTTCAGTTCCTTTCAAAGGAAACCCGTGGGGGCTGAAGGGACTGGGCTGGGTGGTTGGACACACAGTGAGATGGTTTGAAGTGGATTTTAGACCTGTCTTTTTTCCGCTATAGCCCCCTTAAGTGTTGGATCAGGACTACCTGAGGTCTTTTTCCTCCCACTTCTCACTGGGTTATGAATACAAGTTGTTTTCCTCCATTCCTTTTACTCTCCCTTTCAGAAACTGTCTATTTTGAAACGGATTGAATCACTACTCTCAATTTGAATGCCTCCTGCATGTCCAGAGCCAAAGGTAAGACTAATCAGTCTGATGGCTGATTTCCCCAGTGACAACGAAAGCTAGGATGTCAACTATTATAACTCATTCATCTGTCACTGCATCTTGGGGCTCTGCGTGTGGCACATAGTAGGAATTCAGTAAATATTTATAACATAGCTACATGGATGAATATTTAATAATGGCATTAAACTTAGTTTAAGGATTATTTTTTAAGAGAAGGTGAACAAGATGAAGATGTGGATAACAAAGACATATATACAGAAAGCAAATGGGTTAGAGAAAGCATCAGAAGCCAGAGGTTCTGATTTAATAAGGCTGGGTGGGCACCTGATTCTACAGTTTGTAAGTGCCCTGGTGACCTGTATGTGGATAGTAGCAGATGGCTCTTTAAATTCTTTGAAAACAGTTGTATAAATGAAAAAGGCTGGTCCTAAAAAGAAAATTATGGGACTTAAGTTCAGCTTCCCATTTTGTACTTGAGAATGTACTTTCCTGAGGTTCCCACTTCCATAGACCCTGCTTATGCCAAAGGAGAATGAAAGAGTATCTACCTCCAAGGCTAAACAAAGGAGAGACAAATGAGTACAGGCATAAGAAAACAGTTTAAAAACTGCAAAAGTGCTACACTTATCCAGCAAAATACAATGGATTAGAGTTCATTTAAGACGCAATGGATTTAAACGACAGATTCAGATGATAAGGAATGAGAGCAAGAGTTGATGATTGCTTTTCTATTATTTTTATTTTATTTTGGATGTTTAGAGAAAATCACTTTAGATGGTCTTAATGGGCTCTGGAAGATATTAACATTGGAAAATAAATGGCATGTCATAGTATAATTGAGATAATATTTATGAGAGCTCAACCGCTAGCATCTGAGCTGTATTATGCACCTAGTGTGTACAGGTTGATCCATTCTACTAATGATTATATGAGGCCTTTACAGAATGAAGCATGTGGGTAAGAACATGCCTTTGGAGTCCTAGTCGCACTAATTTCAAAGACTTGGGTTTTTCTTTGAATGAGAGTGTGATTATCCCTGAGCAACAACTCTCTCCTAAACAGCGAACTAAGGAAATGGAAGTAGATAAGGAAAAGGTGTCTTTATTTCCTCTTTGTTAAACTGGCTGCTGGACAGTCACAAGGGGGAGCTGATACCTTATATAAATGAACTGAATTCTCTACAAAAATACATTCAACAATGGCTTGAAGTCACATGGCAGCCACACAGGATAATTCAATCCAATCAATTCATTTCTCTTTAGCCAAGGCCTTATTGGATGCTTTCAATTATCCAGGCACTTAGAGGAAGTTGGGGAGGAGTGTGAGAGGAATGCAAAACTGGGTAAATGGGATCTTTGTCCTGCAGGGAAGTGCATCCCCAAATATGACCAACAAACAGAGTGGGAGACTTAAGATACAGCAGCTCCCCCTCCACATAACTGTGGAGCTATGTTCTAAGACCCCCAGTGGATGCCTGAAACCAAACTCTACATATACTATTTTGTCCTATACATACACACCTGTGATAAAGTTCAACTTGTAAATTAAGCACAGAAGGAGATTAACAACAATACCTGATAATAAAAATAGAATAATTATAACAATCTACTGTAACAATCTACTATAATAAAAGTTATATAAATGTGGTCTCTCTCCCCATCTCTCAAAATATCTTATTACTAGAGGCCCAATGCATGAAATTCATGCAAAAGTAGGCCTTCCTTCCCCCAGCTGCCAGCACTAGCTTCCCTTCGGCCTCTGGCAGGCACCTGGGACCAGGGCTTCCCTCTGGCTGCCAGCAGGCACCCGGGACCGGACTTCCCTCACAACCCAGGCTCCATCCGGAAGGGTGTCCAGAAGGATGTCCGAAAGGAGGACTAATTAGCATATTACACTTTTATTATTATAGATAGTGTAGGCACAGCATGCATACCCTGGGCAAAAGGACGAGTCAAGTCCAGGCAGGACAGAACAGATGGTGCATGATTTCATCATGCTACTCAGAACAGCCAACAATTTTTAACTTATAAATTTATTTTTAGAATTTTTCATTTTATATTTTTGGACCACAGTTGATCACATGCAAATAAAGGGGGGAATGCTGTACACTGTTTCCTGACCCAAGACAAATCATTCCTTGGCTTTCTTAACATTAAAGAGACAGGCTGAATTTTAGAAAAGTTCAAAAAAGAGATCACCTCAGAGAGTATCTGAGGCATATAATTTATCTGATGTTCCACGCATTTCTAAACTTCTCACACTGAAGAAATTCTATCACTCTCTATTACATCACCTATATATGGATCAGAGAAATCTACACACAGACCTCAACATTCAAGATCAGTCACCTGGATTTCCTTTTTCAAGTTACTTAGACAACCATGTATATTTTGTTGTTATTTTTGTTAATCCTCACCCAAGGATACTTTTTCCATTGATTTTTAGAGAAAGTGGAAGGGAGGGGAGAGACAGAGAGAGAGAAACATCGATGCCAGAGAGGCACATCGATCCGTTGCCTACCGCATGTGCCCCAACCAGAGCCAGGGATCCAGGCTGCAACCTAGATACAAGCCCTTGACCAGAATCAAACCTGAATCCCTTCAATCCAAGAGCCAATGCTCTAATCACTGAGAAAAAATAGTCAGGGCTAAACAACCATATTTTTGAAGAAGCTAGTTCCTCTATATCTTGATGCCCCCAAACTAACTACCTTTCAGCACCCTATCCCATCCATCTATATTCATCATATTCTCTCCCCCACCCCCACCCCCACATCCAGTGTCACCACCATAGAGTAAGAGAAGACACAGAAGGTGGGGGAGGCTGCAGAAAGAGTAAGGTGTACTTACTAGTAAAAGGAACATTTGTGAATTTCTCTGCTCTTGAGGCTGACCTAGGAAATGCTTTCCTTAGGCCTCTACTGGGAGGAATTTCTCCTGCCCTTCTAGCAATCAAAAGGCACTGTATTTGTTTTTCTCTCTTAAGGCCATTGTGCTCAATTGTACCTTGTATTACAGTGATTTGTCTATCTGTTGTCTTTCCTTGAGAAGATCTTAAACTCACTAAAGCCTGGAACACATTCAGGTTCATCTCAGTCCTCTTCACATCGCCAAGCACTATGTGTTATGCAGGGCAGCAGCTGCATACATATCTGTGCACAAAGTGAGAGAAGCGGGTGGATGATAGTGCAAGAGCCTGAGAAAGCTTCACCCCTGTTCATAGCTAAGAAAGGCCCATGCACCAAAGCATCTCTGAAGACTTCTGTGAGCTTGAGATCCACATAGCAACACTTCTGCCTCCTCGTGTCCACTGTCATAACAGTGCTGCCATCGCCTTTGACAATGAAATGTCTCATCATGTGACCTCTGGAACTAATTTGGCCAAGTTTGCAATTCTACATAACAGTTCACTAAAGCTTCATTACTATGCCGGTAACCTAATAAAGAAAGAAAAAAAATTGAGATTGACTGCAGCAGAACCTGAAGCTGTCTGTCACTTTAGATGAGTGATACCATCATTAACCTTTAAGGTTACATTAGCTATTATTGAAGTGTCACATATCACTGTGTCCAGATTAAATTAGACAAACTATTACTTCATTATTATGCTAACAAATTTCAAGCTTATCTGAATTAATGTAGCACAGACTGGAGACTTCCTTAGCCAGTTTACTAATAGTGCACAGACTGAGACTACTTAGATGTAATGTATGGCATCAATTTCCTAGCTGGGGGAAAAAAAATATCAGCCAAAGCTCCTTTCGGTTATGGTAAAGTTGTGAAGAGTTCTGGGATGAAATGACCAGTTGGCATTTAATTTTAAGCATTGTGTTGAAGGAAAGTTGACATCTATTGATTTTATTCTGAAATCTGTTTACTTTAATGTCAGAATTTTTCAGGTATAATAAAATAAGTTTATACTTTACCTAAAGAGAATATATGACTTTTAAAGCGTCAAAGTAAAAATAACTTGTGGCATAAAAGAAGCAGTTCACTGGATGTCTTAGTTTGAAAAGGCTGTCATCCAATAGATACACTAAAATATGGTATACAGGAGTCACAGAGAGCTGGAGGTGTGGGTTAATTCCAGGCTTACTCAATGGCTGGGGGCAGGCCAGGACTGGATCTTGCCTCAATCCAGGAAATATTAAGTCTTATAACAATGTCTCTGGAAGGGACTTCAGAGATCAGCTAGTCAAACCCTTTACATTTCATGAATGAGGGAACAGGTTCCAAAGGTTTAAGAATTAGCTCAGAGTTACAGAGCTTCAAGCACTATCAGCGAGCAGGACCGGTATTGGGCCCGGAATGCCAGAAACAGAAATTGCACAGGATGCCTTCTCACTCTGCTCTCTCTAAAATGTGTGAAAAAAGTAGAATTTGTTGCCCAGTCGGCATTACTCAGTGGTTGAATATCGAACTCTGAACCAGTAATTCACAGTTCGATTCCCAGTTGGGGCACATGGCCTGGGTTGCAGGTGTGGGGTGTGCAGGAGGCGGCCGATCAATGATTCTCTCTCATCATTGATGCTTCTGTCTCTCTCTTTCTCTCTCCCATCCTCTTTGAAATCAATACAAATATTTTTTTTTTAAATAGAACTTGTTCAATCAAGTAATACATATGCTATGGAGTGAGGGATAAGGAAAAGTTTTGTGTTCCTAATTAAATATCTTTAATAATACAATTTCATTCTACTAGTTCGTTCATTTTCACGAACTTATATGAAAGGCTTATCTTCAATGAACACCCAGCCAATCCAGAACAATGAGAGCTGTGCCTTTGATGTTTCTACAAAATACTTATAACTGCATTTCATTTTAGCACAATTGAAATCCTTTGTTTTTCTCCCAATTATTTTTATAAAATAATAAAGCAAAATATAATAAAATTTAGTATTAAGGCTACATAATTAAATATATCTCTTGTGAAATTGCCAAAGTGGAACTATGAGTGACAGCTAATGCCATCATTAAATATTTTGAAATTTTCACTGGTTATTGGTGTTAGCAAGATGGGAATTCAATATAGAAAGTCCAATTAGAGGTGTCAATCTCTAATGTACAAAAGGAATAATTATTCAAGAGTTGAAGGTATTGAAGTTGAGGAAAACCTATACTATGGTAGAGCAGTAATAAACTAAGCAAAATATTATGGAAATTGAGGACACACTTATCAAAGCGCTCTAAGACCTTTGTCAGAGCCAGAAGGTAAAACGGATAGAAGGGGGAACAGACAGGATTTTTACCTCCCTCCTCCTCTGAACAGTGTCCCAACCTACACTGAAGAGATGCAACTCACAATGCGAGATTGAAAATCTAACATTTTAGATGCATAGACGGATATAAAATACAAGGTGATGATAATGTTTTAAAAGCAGAGTTGAGGCCACACACTGTCAAAAGTACAGATGAAAATGAACAATTCCAGGGGGCAAAATGGATGCTTCCAAATGTCTAGATCAGTGATGGCGAACCTTTTGAGCTCGGCCTGTCAGCATTTTGAAAAACCCTAACTTAACTTTGGTGCCGTGTCACATATAGAAATTTTTTGATATTTGCAACCATAGTAAAACAAAGACTTATAGTTTTGATATTTATTTTATATATTTAAATGCCATTTAACAAAGAAAAATCAACCAAAAAAAAATGAGTTCGCGCGTCACCTCTGACACGCGTGTCATAGGTTCGCCATCACTGGTCTAGATGTTGATGGATGTGGAGCCTTAGGCGGCTGCACAGTAGCCCCCTGGGCCATCAGGATAGACAAGGTGAGATAGCAATAGGCCGAGTTCCTGCTTTCCCATTTGCTCACCAAGCAGAGCAGTTTTGCTTTTAGTTTTACATATTACATTTCCAGGTAAAATTCTAGTTGAAGACAATTATTCGAATAACCTAGACAAAATGAATTTTCCATGTGGATGCTGGTAATCATGGGGACAACCATATTGGCTAATAAGATCAGGTTTATCCTGGGCATCTCAGAGGGTTTTTTAACAGTGTGTTTTGTAGTAAGTTAAGATATACTACAAACTCATAGGATAATAACTCTGAGGATAATAACTTTCTCACGTAAAGTGGGGTGAAGAATAGGAACTGAGAAGTATTTGCTTTCATGCTCCAAAGTTATTCACTTCCTGAATCAAACCACCAGCTGCTTATATAGATAAGTTTATAATTTTATTTCCTCAGGGTAACTATGGAAGAAAAATTGTATTTGCAACATAAAAAATCAGGTGCGAGGTGGAAGGGGTCAACAGGGGGGAAAGGAGACCTCTGTAATACTTCCCACAATAAAGATAATTTTTTAAAAAGTCATTGATGAGCTGAGCCTTATGATGCCATATCCCATCATGCTCTCATGCCCCACATTTAGCTTTTTGACCTACTATGCCCCCCTCCTTCACCCATCATGCCGGTCCATCCACCAATCACCAATTTTTGCTTGATTTATTCTTCTACACTGAGGTTCTTAACATTTTTACATATGTCATAAACTCACTTGGAAGTGTATTGACGCTTATTTACCCCATCTCAGGACAATATTTTCTAAAACCATAATATGTATATATGTGTACTGTATATAAATGAAAACAAAGGAAGCCAGTTTTTAAATTTTACAAAAATAGCAAATTTCATATTTTTTAAAAAATATATGTCCTTATATGAACACATTAAATAGCAAGACCCTGCAGGAAACCTAATTACTACTATAATTTTCAATTAGTGATGAGTTAATGATATTTTGATATATGATAACTAAAATGAGATTTTAAAAAATCATGGCTTTTATTGGTCACAAAGTCACAGGCCTGTCAACACCAGTGAGGTATGATGCTCTCATTCATAGTTGATGGAAATGCTAAATTTCTGTTAGATGCTAGCAAAATCAAGAATGTACATTTTTTCCCAACAGACTCCTGAATTTAATACCCAGGTTAAATTGTTGATTTTATTCACAATTTACCTTCTCAGAAGCTTTTAGGAACCATTATCTACATCAATAACCACCCTTTCTCAGTTCTCTGAAGGCAAAATATATTTGCCTGAGCACTTGGCTCAGCGTGTTGCCATTTTTTCATTAACTTAGTTTCATAAAGTATTCATTTCACATACACAAGCAAAACGCAAATGTATTCTCATTGTCAAAATTCAAACAACATGGATAAAGGCAAAAACCCTGTTGACAAACTGGCCCCCAGCCACTCACTGTAAATTGCCCATCCTAAATCCCATTCTCTTTTCTAAATTAACAACTATTAAACTTTTATTCATTTCCTTTCCAATCTAAGTTTTAGGCACTTACACACACACACACACACACACACACACACACTTACATATACATAAACATACTAGTATATATGTACAAAGTATTGTTTGTGCATTTTAGAAGCTTTTAAAGTGAACAAGAATAAGATAACAAATACCCATATCCCAATCACCCAGAATTAATAGCTATTAATATAATATTTGTTCAAAATTTTTCAGGGAATGATGTATTACAAATAAAGGGAAAGCCTCCTGAGCTCTGAGATGCCTCACATTTCATTACCCTATATAGTAGCTTTACCTTCAAGAAGAAAAAACACATAATGAGTTTAGTGTATTTGCATATAATAAATATATAGATCTATTTATATCTCTACTATATACTTACTATACATCCATTTTATAAATGTAAATACAGATGTACATAAAATATATAGTTATGTACATAAAATATATTTTTGATGTTTGTTTAATTTTCATGAATTACATAATACTCTATCATGTTCCTTTTTTTCACTCAGTTATGATGTACATCAATCCATATTTCTATGTAGGATTTAGTTTATTTGTATAATAGCATTGTATAATGTCCTATATAACTTAACTGTACCACATTTTATTCAATCATCCACACACTGATAAATATTTTCCTAGTTTTATGAATGATGCTGTGTACAACTCATCCTAGATATTTCTGTGCAAAAACAGGAAAGTTTCCTTGTACAGACCTGGAATATATGAGTTTGGAAATGCTTATTTCCAATTTTGTCAGGATATGTCAGGTTAGTTTTAAAGAGTGCCTACTTAAATTCTCAGCAGCTGAGGATGATACCCTATTTCCCCAAATGTTTGTTACTGTCAGATTTTTAAAAACTTGATGACATTATTGAGATATCTTTGAAGTAAATAACTTATATTTGAATAATATCATTTGAATGGTGTTGACACTTGTATATACATGTGAAATCAACCACAGAATCAAAATAACAAACACTTCTATCATAACCAAAAGTTCCCTTATTCCCATATGCAATGCATTCTCCATTCCACCTGTCTCCAGGAAGAAAAAAATTGATCTGCTTTCTGAAAATATAAATTATTATTTTTAATTAAAAATTTTAAAATATTGACATCATTTCAGGTGTCCACCTTTTCCCCAACCTTTGCCCACCTCCACCCACCCCCTCCCTGAGCCTTCACCAAACTATTGTCCATGTCCTTGGAATTTGCATATATGTTCTTTTGCTAATCCCTTCACTTTCTTTTTTTAAATATTTTTTATTGATTTTTTACAGAGAGGAAGGGAGAGGGATAGAGAGTTAGAAACATCGATGAGAGAGAAACATCGATAAGCTGCCTCCTGCACACCTCCTACTGGGGATGTGCTATCAACCAAGGTACATGCCCTTGACCAGAATCGAATCTGGGGCCCTTCAGTCCACAGGCCGATGCTCTATCCACTGAGCCAAACCGGTTAGGGCTCCCTTCACTTTCTTTTTTTTTTTAAATATATATTTTACTGATTTTTTACAGAGAGGAAGGGAGAGAGATAGAGAGTTAGAAACATCGATGAGAGAGAAACATCGATTAGCTGCCTCCTGCACATCTCCTACTGGGGATGTGCCCACAACCCAGGTACATGCCCTTGACCGGAATCGAACCTGGGACCTTTCAGTCCGCAGGCTGACGCTCTATCCACTGAGCCAAACCGGTTTCGGCTCCCTTCACTTTCTTTATCCAGTCATTCCAACCCCTCTCTCTTACAAATAAATCTGCAAGGAACATTCATATACAAGTCATTATTCATATATATGTTTTTGTTTTTCTTTCTAATGATAAAGAATGACAAAGAGAATGGCTGATTCACAACCTAGGTGTACACTTAATATTTTAAGAAACAGTCTAACTATTTGGAAAGTAGTAGTACCATTTTATATTCCCACCAGCAGTATATGAAAGTTCCAGTCATTCCAAATCCTCATCAATACTCAGCATGCTCGTTCTTTTTTATTTTAGTAAAACTAAAATGAAATGAATGTGTAGTGATGTCTAATTATAATTTAATTTGCATTTCCCTGATAATTAATGATATTGAGTATCTTTTTATATGATTATTTGACATTTCAATCCCTTTTTTTTATAAAATGCTCAAATATTTTGCCCAACTGACATTGGATGGTTTATCTTATTGTCAAGTTGTAAGTATCCTATATAATAAAAGCCTAATATGCTAAGTGTCCGGCCATCCAGTTGGCCATTCAACTAGTCAAAGCATAATATACTAATGATATGTTAAGGCCGCTCAACCGCTCGCTATGACATGCACTGACCACCAGGGGGCAGATGCTCTGACAGGTAGGTTAGCTTCCTACTGGGATCTGGCCTATTGGGACTGGGCAAGATGGGCTGGACACACCCTGGAGCCCTCCAGCTGTCGCCCCCATCGGCCCCCATTGGGACTGAGCAAGATGGCCCCAATCAGCCCTGATTGCTGGCCCGGCTGAGGGACCCCACCCGTGCATGGGTTTTGGTGTCACTGTAAAAGTAATTTTTAAAATTTGAATTTCTAATTCTTTGCTTCTAGTATATACAATACAGTTTATATTTTATATTAACCTTATATCTGAAACCTTGCTAAATTTAATTTGTTTGTCTTAGCAGTTATTTGTGAGCTCCCTGGTGTTCTCTGAAAGTCCTTGCAAATAAGGTTTATTGTCTTCCTTTTCAAACTTAGTATTTTCTATTTCTTTTTCTTGCCTTATTGCTATGCTTAGTACCTCCAGTACAATGTTGACTAGTCATGGCAATAGTGGGCATCCTTGTCTTGTTTCTTATCTCAAGGGAAAGAAATTGGGTTTTTCATTAGCAAGTATAATATAGGCTGTGAAATTTCATAGATGATCTTTACCACTGAGAAAGTTTCACAGTATTTTTAATTTGTTGATAATTTTTATTTTGCCAAATGGTTTTTATTCAACAACTAGAGGCCTGATGTACAAAATTAGTGCACGCGGGCAGGGGGTTGCTCAGCCCAGCTTGCACCCTCTCCCAATCCGGGACCCCTTGGGGGATGTCCAGCAGTTGGACATCTCTTTTGCAATCTGGGACTGCTGGCTCCTAACCACTCACATGTCTGCCAGCTTGATTGCCCCTAACCACTCTGCCTGCCTGCCTCAGCACCCCTAACCTCTCGCCTGCCTGCCTCACTGCCCCTAATCACTCGCATGCCTGCCTGATCAACTCAAACCATTCTGACTGCCAGCCTGATCGCCCCTAACCACCTCTGCCTCGGCCCCCGCCACCGCATCCGGAATGACATCTGGGAAGGTCGTTTGGCTGTCTGATCTAAGTAGCATATTACGCTTTTATTATTATAGATTGAAATAATAATATTTTATTTTCAAAATTCAATTATATATTTTTTGTTAATCCTTACTAGAGGACATTTTTCCTTTGATTTTTGTAGAGGGTGGAAGAAGGGGGAGAAACAGAGAGAGAAACATCAATATGAGAGAGACACATCAATTGGTTTCCTTCTGCACACCCCAACCATGC
Source organism: Myotis nattereri (assembly GCF_964212035.1). Lineage (NCBI taxonomy): Eukaryota > Metazoa > Chordata > Mammalia > Chiroptera > Vespertilionidae > Myotis > Myotis nattereri. The sequence continues at coordinate 221,369,686 of NC_138075.1, forward strand.
TTGGGGATCAAGCATGCAATCAAGGTACATGATCTTGACTGGAATTGAACCCAGGACCCTTCAGTCCATGGGCCCATGCTCTAACCACTGAGAAAACTGGCTAAGAGCAATTATATATTTTTTTAATGCTCATCCTTCTTTTGCTAATATGGTTAATTAGACTTATTGATTTGCAAAGAATAAATCAATTTCACATATCTTGGATAAATCTTACTTGTCCATGATGTTCTATCTTTCCTATACTCACAATTGATTTTCTAATATGTTTCTAAGAAATTATTGTCTATGTTCATGAGGAATCTTTGTCTTTCTTTGTGTAAATTGTATTTGTTTGTTTGTTTTTAGGTATTGGGCTTACATTGACCACATAAAATGACCTCTGCTTTACAGTCTGAAAATATATGTGTAAAATTTATGTTATTTTTTCATTATATGTTTGATATATTTCAACAGTGAAGTATCTGGGCCTGGAGACTTACTTTTGATAATTTTTTTAAAATTACACAACTGAGTTATTTAATAGTTATAGAGATATGAAATTTTTTAAATCTATTTTGATATGTTAATTATTCAATAGCATTTTATGAATCATCCAAGTTGTCAAATTTGTTCACATAAATTTGTTCATAGTATTCTCTTATTATTTTCTTTATGACTAAGATCTGATATAAAAACTTCTTTTTCATTCCTGATATTTATGATGTGTTTCTCTATCCCATCTCTACACCTACCAACTTTCTCTCTTTTAATCAGTATTATCAAAAGTTAATTAAATTTTTGATATCTATAATAAAAAAAGCATAATATGCAAATTGACCAAATGACTGAACAGTAGAAGGACCATCCGGATGACCTTCCAGACGACCATGCTATGACACGCACTGGCACCAGGCCAGCCAAGGCGGGTGTGATGTGATTGGTCAGGGACCCGGCCATCACCCCATGATTTCTCAGAAGAGGAAGACCCAGGCCACCAGCCAGTGGGGCAATCGATCAATCGCGGGGCTCCATGATCGCCCCAAAGTGTGAGGCCCAGGCCACTGACCTGCGGGCTGCAGCGGGTGGGCAGGGACTCCCTCTGGGGGACGATCCATCATGAAGCCCTGCACTGGTGGGCAGGGCCTACCTCTTTGGGGAGATCAATCACGGGGCTCCTGCAGGGCACAGGCTGGGCTGAGCATACCCCCCAGTACCCAACTTTCATGCACTGGGCCTCTAGTTTTAAAATAATGATGTATTGGCTTTGCAAATTTTCTCCATTGTTTTTCTGTTTTTTGTTCCTTTGATTGCTGCTCTTTATATTTGTTTTTCTTCTACTTTATTTAGATACATTTTTTTCTAAGTTTTTCAGGTAAAATTTATGTCTTTAATTTTATATCTTTCTCTTTTTCTAATATAAGTACTTAAAAATGCAGATTTCCCCCTAAGCACTGCTTTACCTTCAATCTACAAATCTTGTCACATTGTCATTTTATTGCCATTGATTTTAAAGTGTTCAAATGCTATGTTATCTGTTTTCTGCCAATCACTCTGATTTTATCTGTACCTTTCAGTTTCTTTTTCATTCATCTCTGATGATATTGGCCCATTTTCTGTTGTTGGGATGTGTCTTAAGAACACCAATCCCTGCTGAAACCGGTCTGGCTCAGTGGATAGAGTGCTGGCCTGTGGACTGAAAGGTCCCAGGTTAGATTCTGGTCAGGGGCATGTACCTTGGTTGCGGGCACATCCCCAGTAGGGGGCGTGCAAGAGGCAGCTGATTGATGTTTTCTCTCATCGATGTTTCTGACTATCTCTCTCCCTTCCTCTCTGTAAAAAAAATCAATAAAATATATTTTTAAAAAAACAAAACACCAATCCCATTTTAATATTTTTGCAATAATTGCTCCCTTCTCCGAAATCCTCTGTCCCAGATCCCTACATAGCTTGGTTTCTATTTTCACCTTCCTGCAAAGATCTTGCCTCTCCTGACAATCTAATGACAAAATATCATGTCATTCACTTTCATTTTTGTGGCATTTATTACTTAATATACTCTTGCTTATTTAATGACATGTTGATTTTTTAATATCTGTTTTCCCAGCTAGAATGTTTAGTCTGTTAAAGAATTAACCTTACATATTTTGCTCATTTGCATATCTACACAATGCTGGATAATAGGGGATCCGTAAATATTTTTAAAGATGAGCAATATGGTATTTGTAGTTAGAGTAGCCTTAATAAAAAGCACAGTCAAGATTTGAATGCATGTCTGTCTAGCTCCAGAGACTGAATTCTTACCTAGGGGGCCTAAGGCAATTTCTAGATATCTCGCCTAGACTCCTTAATAGTTGCCAAGAATAACTAGACAGGGTGCTGCTTGATGGGAGAGAAATATATAAGATTAAGATTAATATGTTTCACCTCAGATGTTTGTGGAATATGCCATTGCATGGTAGGTGTGGAGTTGGATGTCAACACACATAAAATGCCCTCGTTTGCAACTCTCATGGAATAACATGTGAGCATGAGTGAGAAAGTTCCTACACTGGCATAGTAAACAGATGTCAGCACATTACAAAACAGCTTATTCTTAACATTGGAATAACTGAGCTCCAGTAGTTACAAATCAAAGCAAACTTATTTCTAAGTGGTTTATTATGAGCAAAGTGCAGACGAATGCCTCTCTTTGTGTATTTTTTTCATTAGAAGCTAGAGCGTGTATAAGGAACACATCCGGGATTCGGCAGAGCAAATTCTCCCATCTCAGCCTCCATGGTGAAAAACAGAGCCACCTCTTCCTTTTAAAGTTACATTTCCACTTAGTGTTTTGATAAAAGCTACTTTCTTACTTTTTTATTTCCTTGAGTAAGCCACACTTTAGGGGAAAATAAACGCTGACCCTGAAAATAAGTTATTTAATTACCCTGTATTTGCCTTTGAGGTTTAGTTTCCCAAACTTTCCCAGTTCCCTAATGCAAATTGTGTTGCATAAGGAGAGGCTTTTGCAATTTCATATCCTATTGCTTTGAGGCTGAGGGAAGTTAAAAAAAAAAAAAAGGCCTGTCATTTACTGGAGGTGAGTTTTGGTTACAGTGAAAACGTTTGACCGTTTCACTACTAAGTACAAAAAAAAATTGCAAGGCAGATAACAGTTATTCCAAACCAGAAGTAAAACTGGAATTAAATTATGGCTGGAGGCACAGGCTGAGGCAGCGGCTGCAGCAGGCAGAACCAGGTCCATGTGAAAGGATGCAGGAGGTCTGATTCCAGCTCAGCCACTGTCGGGGTGGGGGGGCGGGGGGTGGCCTTGGGCAAGACAATTCTCCCTGACTTCAACTCCCTCATCATAAGGTATCACTCCCCATAAGGTATCACTAGATGCTCTCTGGGAAGTAAAAATAACAGGAATCAAAGTGAATGTTTCTCTGGTTAGAAACAATGACAGACATAGGTACATTTTAATGCATGTTCACCCATAATGATACAGATGCCACAATGACAGTGATGGAAGGCTTGTATTGGAAGATTTGTACCATGGACCAAGGTCTGATTGGTCCATGCAACAGAGCATTTGCCAACTTACCCTCAAATAAGGCCCAAGATTTTAATGACACTCTTGTATATCCAATGCGCCCCCTCTTTCCCCGTGTTGTTCTTATCTGATAAAACTCCAGCTCTCGAGGTACGTGGCACCTGAACTTATGTAACTAAATTTGATTCAAGAAAGCCATGCCTAGCAGACTCACTTTAAATGCCTGAACTCTAACTTCACGCAGGCCAATTATGGAGGCCCAAGCAACTCTAGTACAAATGTATTATCTTTACTGTTCTCCCAAATAACTATTTTATAATTTCTCTCTCCTCAGACTTCCAACCATCCCCAGTCCCAGCTTATGGCATAGGATTCTTTCCACTGACAAAACAGAAACAATCAGGAGATAAATCATCCGTGTGCTCTGACCAAACTTCCAGCGTTAAAATAAATATGCTGTGGCAATCTATTGCACAGCATAGTAATTAGAGATAATAAAACTGTATTATGTACTTGAAAGTTGCTAAGAGAGTAGACCTTAAATGTTCCTATTACAAAAAAGAAAAAGAAACGGTAATTATGTGAGCAAATTCAGATTAACACTATGGTGGTAATCATTTTGCAGTATATAAGTGAATCAAATCAACACATTATATACCAAAACTCATACTGTTATATGTCAAAGAACATATGGATTGTTTCCAGTATTGGGAGATGAAAAATCAAGCTACTATGAACATGTGTGTATAGGTTGTTGGGTAATCTTGATTCCTTTTGTTTAGGGTAAATAGTGTGTGCTGAGCCATAGGTGTATGTTTGTAAGCAATTTCCAAATCATTTTACAGAGTGCCTAAGAATTTGAGTTGTTCCACAACATAGCTGGCAATTGGTATTGTTCATTCTATTTATTTTCTCTTGTAGCCGTTCTAGTATTTGTGCCAGGATACTTTAATGTTTTAATTTGCATTTTAATTTGATGCTATCTTTCCATATGCTTATTTGCCTTCAATACATCATCTTTTGTGATGACTCAGTTCAAATATTTCCCCTAAATTTATTGGATCATTAGTTGACTTATTGCTGAAATTTGAGAATTCTTTATATATTCTGGTTACAAGTCTTGCTGGATATTTACAAATACCTTCTCCTAGTTTGTAGCTTGTCTTTTCATTTTCTTAATGAAATATGTTATACACCAAAAGTTCTGAATTTTTACCAAGTGCAAATAATCAATATTCTTGATAAATTATACATTGGTGTAATATCTAAGAACTCTACCTATCCCGAGGTCAAAAAGATTTCCTCTTATGTTTTATTTGAAAATTCTAATACTTTTACATTTAGATCCATGATCCATCTTGAGTTTATAGCTATAAAAAGAACTATAGGTTGAGTTTCATTGTTTTTCCTCTTTTTTGCAAATAAATGACCAACTGTTTTTACTCTAATTTTTGAAAAGGTTATTCTTTCTCTTTTCAATAGTTTTTACACACCTATGTAAAAAATCAATTGGCCATTTATGTAGAACTTCTTTGGTATTCCTATTCTGTTCCATTTCCTAATTGTCAGTTCATTCATTTTTATCAATGTTATCTTTAGTACTTAAAGTACAACTAGGAGCGCATTTCATTAGCTAACAGAAATGTTTTTCTTATAATAGCAGACGTCTTTGGCATTTAAATGCCTCCTTAATGTTCTTTTAATTTGGTTACATAGCATAAATCCTCAAAGACGTAAACAGTCTCTTTAATCTCTATAAATGTTGTTGTATACAAATATAGCTTTCATCAAAGATAAATATTAATATTAAAATTGATGAAATAAGTGCCTGATATCTTATTCCAAATACAGTGCTTAAGTATTTGAAGAGTTCTGGATAATGAATCAAGCAGGGTGAAAACAAATGAAGTATTTTGAGCCAACTAGACCATATTTTCTTGAGTCATTAATTAAAACAGAAGATTTTTCTCATTTAATCTTTTCTTGGCTAAGCCAATTTAACTCCCTCTGAAATTATCTTAAATTTTATGGGATAGTTAAATTTTTAGGGTATTGATTATCTGGCTTATGATTTATTTTGTAGGGAGGCTCCATAAACTCTCATTGGACAATCAGGAATAGTTGCCCCTGAGCTATAGAAAGAGGAAATGTGCAGACTTTGTTTTCATCTGCAAATATTAACTCCCAGTTTATAGTTTAGAACATCCTTGCTAGGTTGAGACATAGGCAACCTCAGATGTCAGAGACAGGACAAGAAATGGAAATGAAAGTAACAAAGCAACTAATTATTTAAAATAGTTTGAAATAGCCCCAGTCCATGTCTGCCATCTGCCTCCTGCCCAAGTTTATGGTTTCATACTTCTCACTGTGATGCCTGGCACTGTTGTAAGACATTAACATATACATGCTCATTTAATCATTACAAAATCCATAGGAGGTAGGCCTGGCATACTATAGTAGTGCCTTTTTATGAGCCAAATGAAACAGGGAAAGGTTAAGTAACTTAAATAGAGTAGTAGAAATACAATCCAAACTCAAGTAATCTGTTTCCAGAGTCTGTTCTTAACCTGATCTTTCAGCTGCTAGACAAGGGTAAGAAGAAAATATAATCATGAAACAATCAGTGATACTGTCATTCAGAACTCCTTATGGTAAACTATGTGTCTGATATAATTATATGACCTACGTATTTCAACTTTTAATTGCTTTATCACAGACAATAATAGAAGGTAAAATGAAATAAATAGGATATTTACATTATGTATGAAATACTATATATACCAAAACCCACACCTAATTTAAAACTGTTTTATGCTCAGTGAATATCAATTCCTTCCTCCCTGCTGTCTGGACCCTAATCATCTTTCAAAATCTCCCTTTCTCTTAGAATTTGAAACCTAATTGCTCTTCTCATATCCTAAAAAGGAAATTTTAGCATAGAATAATTAAAGTATAACATGAAGGCCAAATACAGAATAGCTATGGAATGAGAGTTGAGAGATAAATTTGTGTAGTTAAAAGGAGAAGATAGAAATAATGTCTTCCTTGAATCATGTTTAACTCTGGTGGACAAGATGATTAGAAAATTATAGTTAGGTAACCAGGGCATGGTGTCCAAATAACCTCATATCAGCAAATCAAGAATCTGTTGTGTGTGTATGTTTTTATTGAATTTATTAGGGTGACATTGGTTAATAAAATTATATAGGTTTCATGGAGGGCAATCTGTTAGATAAGTTATCATCCAGGAGAATTGTTTCTGGTATTGGGGAGCCCTAGACATTTGACCAGACTTCTAAGACAAAACTTGGCTTCCTGGAAAGGAAGAACAGAAAGCGAGAAAAGAAGGGTAGTACAAAGTAATATATTCTCTATTTCTTTGAAAGAGGCATAAAAAGAGAGAAGAATTTGAGGTTTAAATCTATCTAACAAAATAATTGAACATTTTGCTTATAGGTTTGTTTGTTTTTCACTGATTATCCTTGCTCAAGGGAAAGAAATAGAAATGTGATCAGGACAAAACTCACCCATTCCATAAACACATTTTTTCACTCTCAGTAAGGAATGAGATTCACATAATGGGCTATTTATGGAAGCTGAAGTTCATACATTTAGAAACATATATTCTACCAGTGTGGAAATCATTCTGAAATAAATTAAACAGTGTCGATAAAATTACAATAAAATTGAAGCCTAGAGCCAGATAGAAAAATCTGAAAACCATAAAGAATCCAGTGAGGCAGTAAAAACACAGGCTGATGCAAATCAAGAGATGAAGGGAATTAGCTGCAACCTTGGTTGTAAATATTAAGTAATGGTGATAAATGAAAGACATCTAGAAGGGATATATAATGCATTAGATTGCAAAATTAATTCTAGCCAGAAGCCTTAGGAATGGAGTGGCCCATTTACAAAGCAGCCAGAACTCAATTATAAGAACAAGCTAAATATATTCAACTATGGCTCAAGTAGACTCAACTAGATATATGTAGCTGCTTGAATTCCATGATACAATTTTCTAATATATTTAGACCATAGCAAAGAGCATCAGCATGCAATAATACAAATCTCCTATGAACCTTTTATTAAAAGACAAAGAGACCAACAGATAGAATGCGCAAAAGGCATAAACAAAAGTTTAGATTTATAAATTTAAAATATGTATAATTTTATGTATATAATATATAAAATTAAAACAAAATATATTTGCTTGCAATAGTAACAATTCTAAGATTTACTATCCATGTGATGCCTTTTATAATGTTATTATTAGTATGTATGTTGAGGGAATGTTATTTATATTATTTTTGTACCGTCTATTTTTCCTAGTATTTCCTGTAGTTTATTTTTATGTGCGTCATCGCCGTGTTATTGGATGCGTGCATATTAGCCACTCTTACATCTTTATTATTAAATATGGCTTTATTATTTAAAGTGTTCTTGTTGGTCTTGTTTTGTTTCTTGGCCTCAATTCATCTTTGTCCAAAATCATGACTCCTGTTTTTTCTTTTTAATTTGGAATTGCCTAGCATATCTGTGCCCACTATTTTATTGTTTTAGGTTGCATTTCCTGTATACAGAATACTGTGTGACATTCTTTGCTAACTGTGATGGATTACATGTTGTCAAGTCAGCATCAATCTTGGCTAAGTTCTCAGCAAAGCATTTCCATATCTCCCTCTTTATGGTGATGGATAAAAGTTTGCCAATAAGGGGAATTTGCATTAATTTAAAGGATCAAAATGAAAGAGAAGATATTATTCACTTGAGATTGTTCCAGCCAGACATAGTGGCTCTGAAGAAATTCCTTTCAACTTCTAAGAATTACCAGTTTCTCCACTACAGATTGAGATATTTGGAGGGAAATTCTCAGATTCCCAAGAATTGCAGCAGCTCTCAGTTTTTAAAATTACCCACTTTGGTACTCTGCATTGAGACTTCAGTGTTAAGTTCCAGTTTTCAGGAGATTCTCTCTCTTTCTGTAGTAGCTTCTCTGATCTCTGTCCCTCCAGCTTTTCAAATAGATATTTAAACTCCTTATAAAACAACTAGTGGCCCGGTGCACAGCTTCGTGCACGTTGAAAGGAAATTAATTAGAAGGTGGCCAGTGGGACTGGGTGAGAACGGCCAGACATGCCTGCAGCCAGCCTCCCATGGTTCCTCCCCAGCAGCTCGAAGGGCACCTGCAGAGTGAGCGGGGTTCCTCTAGCAGGTGGGGTCCCTCAGCCTGGCCTGCAGGGATCCGGCTAAACCAGCTTTCCAACATCCCCTTGAGGGCTCCTGGAGTGCAAGAGGGCACTCTGCAAAGTTGCTGTCGTACAGGGTGTGGAACACAAAAGCAAGTGTGCAGTAAAACAGATCCCAGGCCGACAGTGCCCCAGCAACAACATAACCCAAAGCTGAAGGTGGATTCGCGGGACCCCGCAAGGAATCGAGCTCCCTCCTCCCTGGTTCTATGGTGTGTCAACTGAGAACCACCACTACCAAGTTACCACAGCTCTGTAGCTCCTGTGTTGAGCGCCTGCCCCCTGGTGATCAGTGTGCATCATACCTACTGGCCGGTTGGAAGGTCACTTAGCCTTTTATATATATACTAGAGGCCCGGTGCACAAAAATGTGTGCACTCAGGGTGGGGGGAGGTCCCTCAGCCCGGCCTGTGCCCTCTCACAGTCTGGGACCCCTCGGGGGATGACCATCTGCTGGCTGAGGCCTGCTCCCCAGGGTATTGAGCATAAACTGGCAATCAGACATCCCTCTGGCAGACCGGCAGCCCTAGGGGGATGTCCACTTGCCATTGGGGAGCAGACCTAAGCTGCAGTTAGATATCCTTAGCGCTGCTGAGGAGGCAGGAAAGGCTCCCACCACCACCGCTGTACTGGCAGCCATCAGCCTGGCTTGTAGCTGAGTAGAGCTCCTCCATGTGGGAGCTCACAGACCACCAGAGGGCAGCTCCTGCATTGAGCGTCTGCTCCCTTGTGGTCAGTGTGTGTCATAGTGGCCAATCATTCCCAGTCTTTCTGCTGTTAGGGTCAGTTTGGATATTACCCTTTTACTATATAGGATAGAGGCCTGGTGCACGGGTGGGGGCCGGCTGGTTTGCCCTGAATGGTGTCCCAGATCAGGGTGGGGGTCCCGCTTGGGTGCCTGGCCAGCCTGGCTGAGAGGCTGATGGCTGTTTTCAGGCTTCCTGCACCCCATTTAGGGTGGGGGTCCCTACTGGAGTGCCTGGCCAGCATGGATGAGGGGATGATGGCTGTTTTCAGGCTGCCTGCTCCCTCTTTAGGGTGGGGGTCCCCACTGGGGTGCCTGGCCAGCCTGGATGAAGGGCTGATGGCTGTTTTTAGGCTGCCCACACCCCCTTTAGGGTGGGCGTCCTCACTGGGGTGCCTGGCCAGTCTGGATGAGGGGCTGAGGGCTGTTTTCAGGTGGGACAAGCCTGCAACCGAAGCTACCAGTCTCTCCTTTTTTTCTTTTTTTTTTTATTCTGGGATTTATTTACCTTTTATAATTAAAACTTTGTTGTGGCTCCAGCTCTGAGGCCGGCTGGCTGAAAGCAGGTATCTGGGTTTGTTTAGCTTCTATAATTGCAACATTGTCGCACAGAGTGCAGCTCAGAGCTGGGCCACGGCAGGTGGGGAACCTTGGCTTCCTCCATCACTGGAACAAGCAAGCCTCATGTTCGCTTCAGCTGCGTGGCTGCCGGCTGTCACCTTGGTTGGCAGTTAATTTGCATATCACCCTGATTAGCCAATGGGAAGCGTAGCAGAGGTATGGTTAATTACCATGTTTGTATATTATTAGATTATATATATATATATATATATATATATATATATATATATATATATTATACCTGAATATATAATATATAGTAGCTTCTGTCTCCCTGACTATACAATTTGGCCTCTTAAATTCTGCAAAATTTTCCATCTTATATTTACCCTTGAATATCACTTTGCTGTAGTGTCTATTTCTTTCTCTCTTTCTGTCTCTCTCTCTCCCCTCTTTCATCCTTGCCCTCACTCTTGTTCCACCTGCATATTTTTAGTATTTATACAAGTCCATATTTTTGTAATAGTTTACACTTATATTAATTTCTTTGCATAATACTATTAATTTAATCTTTTTTTATCTTTTTTGGTAGTTAGTGCTTGTTTTCTACTGTAAACTGGTTTATTAGGTAGAAGCTCTTCTTTTTCTTCCTGTCTTGCTGCTTGGACTTAATTTGAGGTAATATACTTCAGCCCCCAGTTTATATTCATAAGGCATTCAGTAACCTCTTTCTTCTTTCCTTTTTCTTTCCACATTTCCCTAAACTTATATTTACTTCTGTTGATAAAATGACATTCCGTAATTACTTTAAATATATATGACTGTGTCTTTAGGTGTTTTCTCTTTCTTAAGGTTCTTCTTTAGTATATCTCATATGAATGACTCATAAAAACATTAACTGACATAATGCCTATTAATAATACTGTGTCCATATTATGTAAAAATGTCTTTACATTTAAACATCAATTTGGCAAGATATTTAATTGTTGGCTTACATTTTCTTTCTTACATTGCCTTCTGGCATCAAATGTTAATTTATTAAATTCTGATAACAACCTCATATTCTTTTTTAATAAATGACTCTATCTTTTGGGGATGATGCCTAAGGAATTTTTGTTTCTCTAAATATTTTAATTGTGCAAGAAATTAATCTTGATGGGTCAATTTCCACAGTATTGTAGTATTACTTTAATATGCAGTTTTAAGTCTTTTTTGTTTAAAGAAAATTTGCTTGATTTTATTTACTAGTATTTGATCCACTCTATTGTCTTGCTATTATTCTTCTGCAGTACCATTATGCATATATTGCATCATCATTACCTACTTTTATATCATTCTTGAAAAGTCCTTTTTTCTCTTTCCTCTTTCTTTCTTTCTTTCTTTCTTTCTTTCTTTCTTTCTTTCTTTCTTTCTTTCTTTTTTGTCTTTCTATTACCTGTGTCCCTTATGACATTATCTGTGGCCTCAATTCTTGTTTAAACTTTAGTTCTGAAATTATATTTCTTTCTTTCATTTTTAATTATTTTATGATTTATGTTACTTCTTTATTCATATTCTTATATGTTGCATCAACTGTCAATAGTTTCTAATTTCTATTGATTTTTTAATTCCTTTTGGCTGCTTTGAAATAATAGCTATAGGCATCTCTTTTTGTGCATACTTTTCTGGAATGATCTAAATGTCTACAAGTATGTTACTTTATTCATTTTATTCTTTCCTTAAATAAATTTAATACAAGATTCTATTGCAATATGTTTCAATTATTGATTTCTAAGAGAAAAAAAATTCTTGGACTCTTAGATGGATAGGAAGTCTAAAATATTGTTTAAGTACTTGACTCTATAGCAATATTCTCTATTGTTTCCATATAAGATTCGAACATATGGCCTTGAATTTTCTGAGATGTATTGACTACATTTTCTTTGCAGACTTTTATATGAACTATATCCATTTGTTGTAACTTCAGTCTCTTTTTCTGTTCAGTGTAGATACTGTTCACAGCAATTTTACCTACATCTGGAGCTTTATTCCAAAGTGAGTTCCATTTCATTTATTGCAAGGATTTTTTTAGTTATTAGACCACCTCAACATTGTCTGAAAGTGCTGCTAATGGTCACTATTAATTTCCTTACAAAGTTAAGCCTCTGTAGACACTCTCTTATTTGGGCTATTCAAGATCTGTCCATCACATTTCCAAGACAATTGGGGTAATTTCTGGGTCCTCCAGCTCTCGTGGGTCATGTGAAGATTATTTATTCCTTGTTTCTTCCTTCTCTTGCAGAGTTGTTGAAACCATAGAGTTCTTATGGCTGTTTTTTATTAGACTCCACATATGTGGGAATAGCTATTCATATAATTTTGTGGATGTTGCTTGTGATACTTCTGACATGTTATCTTAGTGGTTATATCTATTTTTTGGGAGGGTTTTCTGTGCTATCTAAATATTACACATGAACTTCTATGTAAACCGGATATTTATTTTTGTCACTACTATAACACATAAAATTTAATTAAAAGCGAAATGAAATATGCCCATTAGAAAAATACTTTCCGAGTGCCATTTATCTTGAAGATATATTTAGAGCAATGAATCCAAATTATACTATATTTGTTCACCTTTTAGTAGTACATACAATTGTGATCAAGATAAGTTTAGTTTTGCTAGGCTGTTTTTCAAAAATACATGGTAACTTGAAGACTAGGTAAATTAAGCTCAAAAATTGTATATATTCATTGTCCAAGAAGTAATTCAAGGTTCTGGGGCTTATTTTGATGTTTATCTAACACAAGGCTGAATAGTCTATTAGCTCCTTTCTCTTTTGGATTTCCTAGATTTCATTAAAATAGATTCCTTGGTGCACCAAAGAAGATGCAAACACATTTAATTTGAGTTACAGACCACAAACTAGACACATTCCTCTCTCCAAGAGACCAGTTTGAATGTTATATAAAGTTTTCAAACTTAATAGAATAATGAGTGATAAAAATATTTACATTTCAATTCATCTATAATACTAATAATGTGGATTCTAACATAGACTACAATATTTCGTTGTATTACTGAAAAAAAGAAACAAGAAAAAAAAACCCTAAGACTGCCCTGATGTGGGTTAGTTGGTTGGGCACCATATTGTGTACCAAAAAGTCCCTATTTGATTCCCAGGGAGTGCACATGCCAGGGTTGCAGGCTCAATCCTCAAAGAGAGCAGCCATGTGGGGGCAGCCATGGATGTTTCTCTCTCTCCTCCTCCCTTCCACTCACTCTAAAATCAATTAAAACATGTTTAAAAAATAAAATAAAACAAGATTAGTAACTCAAAGAACAAATCCTTAAATTAGTTTAATGTGTGCTACTCTGTATAAGCCAATAAGCATTATGTTGAAAGCATTTTGTCCAAAACCTAAGCTTTAAAATATAACCTGGAACTTGCTCATTTTTAATATTCAATTTGATAAATTGAAAGTCTCACCTCTACTCACAACAGAGTCCTTTATCTATAAGATAACATATGAGATTTAGGTCAGCTGTGATTGTGTACGCTGTGCTGAATTACAGATCCAAGGTTATTTTTTAATCATTTGAAATGATTTCATATTCACAGAATGCAGTTGGAAGCAGGTTATGTTGAATTCTAGGAAATCCTATTTTATTATCTTCCTGGTAGTTAATGAAAAGCAAGGTGAATCAAGTTACAGTTTGAGTACTGTAAAGCAAAATATGAAAACTCATATATCTTGGCTTTCAAAGACCTTTGTTGAAGAATCCTAGTGTTTAAATTTGGGAAGCCTGCTGAGGTTTTCTTATCTGGCATAAGTGATCAATTTTGGCATTTTTCCCAGGGAAATGCTGTACATAGGATTTGATGAAGGGGTTTTATATTGGGTTATTTCCCAAACACTTAGAGAAGTCACATTTCCATTCTAAAACAGAGAGGCAGAGAAAGAACAAGGAAAAAATTAACTGTGTTTTGGACAATCAGGATAAACTCAGGAAATATAAACTGAACAAGATCTCATCAGTCTGAACCACAAAAATTTACTCAGGCCAAAATACCATTTCTCTAACCAGAAACAGGTACATTATCTTTGAAAGATCCCCCAGAATCTCAGAGCACAACTCCCCAACTCAATCATCTTCCTTGACGATATTTTTAAAAATTAACAACAAAATGATTATTATAAATGGGTTGAAAATAAATAATAGAAATGCTTTGTTTTAAACCGAAACATATTAGGCATTGCTGCAAAATATATCATCCATGAGCACAATGATAAAACAGAAAATGAGTGACATTAAGTCAGAGACTTGCAGCTGTGAAAATTCCTGCCTCAGTACATCATTCACCTTCTTCCTAGGGTCATGGAGAATATCAAATATGGAGGGGAGGTAATTAGAGTGCACATTGGTTTGAAACACAGACTGCCACGCAGCATTTACAAACCCACGAAAACAATCTTGATATTACAAACCTAACCATCAATATTCAACTCATTTCAATAAGCAGGCTTGACAAATTCCCCAAATCTCAAGATGTCTTTAACATCATCTTACCCTACATTTGCCCCATTTTATTGATGTGGGAAAGGCATCATTTTGCCAAGCTAACAGAAAGAAGTGCCAGAGCGTGACTGGCATGTTAGCATACCAGTTCCCACCTTGATAATATTCTCTTGAAAACAATAGCACCAGCTGGAGTTTCCACAAATATCTATCTCCAATTCGCTCCTCTGAGGCCTCAGTCTGGTATTTCCAATATCTTCATACATGAACAACATGCTCTCATAGGCAACGTTTTTCAAAATTACACTCATTTTTCTTTTTCCCCAAATAAAACCCTTTCTTCTATATTACCTTTCTAATGAATGACTCCAAAATCACTTCATCTTCCAGGGGAACACCAAAGAGGTTATCCTCGACATTTCTCTTCCTTTGTCTCATTCGATGATTAGTCTTCAGTGCCTGCCCCTCCTGTTTCCCAAGGTTCTCATGGTCTGTTGGCCCTCTCTCCAAAACCAAAGGTGCTCCTGACTTCAAGCCATCATTACTGCTCAACTTCTAATTGAAATAAACCCCTAACTGCATTCGTATATCTATTACCTCTTTGACCCATCATCCACTCCACCATGTAAGTGCTATTTCTAAAACTTAAGTCTTATTGCACCATTCCTGGATCTGGAATTTTCTATGGGGTATCTCCTTACTATTCATCTACCAATTTCTCATTCTTCATTCAATGGTCCTGAGAAAATATTATATTTTATATAAAATGAGCCCATTACATGGTGAGATCATTCTGTTATTTTTCCCCAAACTCTTCTGTAAGATGTATAATTTTTGTTTCAAAAAAAGTAAATTAAAATGTATTAATTAAGCAATGGAAGAGAATAAAAAACAAATTAATTCTCTTTTTGAACTGCTGACTCTCATCTCATTAATATGCTGGTTTCTGTTTATTTGTATTTTTGTATTATGTTATTTATTTTTTAAATAGTTTAATCATATTGAAAATTATCCCCAAACTATACACAAAGTGTTCATATATCTTTCCTTTATTCTGAACTTGATACAATATTATCATTGTAATATAAAATATCATGGTCATAACTCACTTGCCTTCTGTTGTGTTTTTCATATACCCATTCTTCTCAAATTATGCCAAAGTTTATTTTCAGCTTCCCTATTAATTATCTACATAGATTTGCATGTTTACTTAATTTTATTTTATAACCTATCAACTTAAGACATTATTTTTTCTGATTTTTCATGATAAAAAGTTAATATAATGCACTGCCTTCTCCTATATTTTATTCACCATTATTTTTCTCATAAATATTGTTGACATTTATTTCTTTTTATTTCTGTAAACTTAGTTCAGTTAATACATATTTATTGAACACATACTACACAAAGATAACAGCATGCCATCATTTTTCAAATTGCTGCTAAACATCCTGTAATTCACAGAAAGCCTCCTCCATACCAAGAAGTTATCTAACTCAAAATGACAATAGTGCCAAGATTGAAAACACTGCATCAAGGTCATCAAACTTCTGTATCAGTTTAATTGTTACAGTAAATAATTTTTCTTCTTTAATGTCTTTTATCTTAAAGCTTTTGACTTCCTGTTCTACTTCAGTTATTCATTTTCTAAGACAACTGCACAGTTAACAACTGGGTTTTAAAACTTTACTCAAGTTTTACATGATGTTTTTTGAATCTCGTATCTTCCATTTTTTCCTGTATTTTGTCTTAAATTTGCTGGAGGGCATTCTAGAAAATCAGTATAAGAGGTGAGTGGTACAGTTTCTGAATCTATGCATATCTAAATGTGTGTTGATGCTGCTGTTAAATAGAAATATTCGAGGCTGATTTTTTTTTTCTGGAAGGGTATCTTAAGCCAAATGCTAGCCCAGTGGTTCTCAACCTTCCTAATGCCGCGACCCTTTAATACAGTTCCTCATGTTGTGGTGACCCCCAACCATAAAATTATTTTCGTTGCTACTTCATAACTGTAATGTTGCTACTGTTAGGAATCGTCATGTAAATATCTGATATGCAAGATGTATTTTCATTGTTACAAATTGAACATAATTAAACCATAGTGATTAATCACAAAAACAATATGTAATTATATATGTGTTTTCCGAGGGTCTTAGGCCAAAGGGGTCACGACCCACAGGTTGAGAACCGCTGTGCTAGCCAGAAAAGGACCAGATCCTGAGGCTTGCAGCTAAACCACCAGAGGGAGAGCCGGGTGGAGAAGACAAACACGGCTGCCTTCTTGGGACTGAAGGCGCTCTTCTTCACAATGAGTGTGGAGAAGAAAGATGTAAGTTGTTCAGAAAGAATTTCTACTGGCTAAAGGGGACAGGAAAAGATGAAGCAAAGAAAGTTCTCATAGCCCATGAGGAGGAAGTACTGCTTCTTTCCTGTTGGCTATGGGCAACAGCCCAGAAAGTTCATGCGTAAGCAAGATGGCGCGGTATCTGGTGATCAGCTATTCTTTCTAGATAAGAGCTGAAATAGCCACCTAGAAGTTGATTCAAAGTTTCAGCATACATTCAGAAATGTGAGCAGTCTTTTGTTGGTTTCAGCCAGTGGCCTTGTTAACTGATTAATCTCACTTGTCTCTCTCTCCCATTCTCCGTCCAGCTGTTACTTAATTGAGGACATCTCAGAACTTTTCTCTTGTTACTGCACTTGCCCTTGATATTTTGGCATGGAATAGCTTTTTCCTTTGGAACTTAGAATTTCCTCCCCTCTATCCCCCCCCACACACCGCCCCCCACCCCTGTTATTAAGTTTTGCTGACGAGAAGATAGATGCCAATCTGATTCTCATTTCTTTGTAAGTAACTTGCTCATTTTTTGTCTCTGCATATTTTGGAATCTTTTAAAATATCTTTCATGTTCTGAAATTTCCTAAGGGATGTGCCTGAGTGGGCATTTTCCATTCATCCTGCTCAGTCCTTCATGGACTCTTTTTGTGCTGATGATTCATATCACAATTTGTCTCTAGGATTTTGTTTTATTCCTCCAATTTTCCTATATTTTTAAATGTTTTAAGACAATCTAAAAGAAATTAAATATTTAAGCATATGAGCTCTGGAACCCATGTCATGTGCTACCTGGAGTTGAATTTCAATTGTGCCCTTATCTGAATAACACTCTGTTCAGGTTATTTTACCTTCATAAATTACCTTTGTGCCCAGTTGCTCAATCTGTGAAATGGACACCACACTTACAAGGTAAATATAAGGATTACACTGGCAAGCATTAAAGAAGTTAGAAGTTTACCTGGCACATAATACCTTTTGAGTGTTTTCTAACATTATTTCTTTGTTTTCAGTACACTCTACTGTCTCAATAGGTCAGTAAATATATTTCTGGACCAAAATGACATTTACATGACTTTCCTCCCAGATAAGGTCAGATAACATCTAACAAAAATAATATACATGAGATTTACTTATAAGTCTGTGTTTCTGTAAATGTCAGGCTGTCAACATACATCCACTTTCATTGCATCCACAGGTCCATTTTAATTATTTCTTCTTTGCAAAACTATTTCAGGGGCTTGTGAAAAGGAAGCTTTGGAGGATGAATATCTCTATTAACAGATGCAGATGTGCTACCGGTTGTTCATACATGAATGTACGCACAGGCACAAAGAACAAAGACTCATACAATAATTCCACAAACTTCAAAACACCATCCCTTCTACATCTACTCAACCAACAAACATCAAATTAAGCATTCCTTTTCTCCTTTTGATACACTCTTTTTTTCTTCTTTTTTTTTCAGAATTCCCCCCACTTAGGGAAAAAAGCATAGTCTTTGCATCAAAAGACTTAAGCTCCCATGTTATCTCTGTCACATACTACACACGAAATCCTAAGTAACATACCCCCTCAGGGCTTCTCTTGTCCTGTAGTTTATGAAATCAGGTTAACCTAAATGGTGTAAATGATATATATACTATACACATACACAAGACATGCAAGCTTACTCTTTCTTTTCTAAACCATATTTCACATAAATTAAGTTATTAGTGAAAGAATGAGATGACTAGAGTGATCACAGAATATTGTTTAACCTATACATAAACTTATCTAATTTGGTTCTGTCCCAGTAATTCATTAATAAGTATGATATAATCATATAGTTTACATATTTCCCTTTGCATTTCAATTTATCCCCTACTAACAATTTTTTCGTGTTTCATTTTGTTGAATTTTAAATGCTCGTGATAGGCAAGGCATACGAAATGTTTAGGTTCTCATATCTAAATTTCTATCACTTTTTACCTGTCAGGAATATTTATTTTTCCACAAAATCAGAGTATTGAAAACATACATTTCCTCTTAAAAGAACTACTTATTTCTTTTCCTCACTGGGAATTTTTGATATTTTGGCACAAATATATGGAAAAATATATCATATAGTTGGATGAGTCCCAGAAGGAGAAATATTTGACAAGCTTGTTCTGTTAATAGTAATTAACTTAAAGTGCAAATTTTAAGATCAACTTTCTATATAATAAAATCTTCTTGGCTAACCTCTAAGTATTAAATTATTATAATTTTAATGGAAAATTTCTGGCAAAATATTCACCATTGCCTTGTATAATGTCCCAAGGAAGGATTTTTAATACCACCAAAGGGAGAAGGTTAAAGTCCATTGAAAAGTGCCCTTCATTTTCCTGGAATGGCGCCTAGCTTTTGGAAAGCAATTTACAAAAGGCCTTTCTTTCTACTATAATCTTTTTTCCCTTCCTGATGACTCTTTTATTTTAGTGCTTACATGGAGAGCCAGATAGCCACTTAATGCAATGTTCTGGTGTATTAGGCAGTGTTCATGAATGAGTGAAAAGATCTAAAATGTGGAGAATGTGAAGATTGGAAAGGACATGAAAAAATGACCCAGTATCATTGCCAATATTATTTATTAATAGCAGCTGCAACAGTCAGTCACTTTTTCAAAGGGAGGCAGTGATCACCTTGTTTGCTAAGACAATTCCAGTAAGTAGCCACCACATAAGTAGGATGTTCTCACTCCATCCCCGCCACTTTTTCTCTTAACCTATTTCCAAAGAGCAGAGCCATCACAACCATTATAAAGATAAAATTCCTTAGTTGCTACCTCTGAAAAATGCCAAATTCTAGATTTTTCAGTGATTCAACTAATATTTTATTTAAAGTAAGAAGGACAGAAAACATGTATAATTTTAGCTATTCACCTCAGTTAGGGTATTCATTTTCCTACTGCCACAAATGTATTGGCTTAAAACAACTCAAATTTATTCTCATAGTTCTGGAGGTCAGAAGTCTAATATTAGGGTGTTGGCTGCATTCCCTCTGGAGGTTTCAGGAGGAGACTATGTTTCCTTGTTTGTTGTACCTTCTAGAGAATGCCTACATTTCTTGACCCATGGCCACTTTCTCCATCGTACAATGCATTACTACAGCCTCCATTTCCATCATCCTCTTATCTTCTTATGTGGTAAAATCTCCCTCCACCTCTCTCCATTAAGGACATTTGTGATTATATTGGACCCACTGAGATAATCCACGATCATCTTCATATTTTAAAACTCTCAATCACAACTGCAAGGTCTCTTTTGCCATATAAGATAACATAGGGTCAGCGATAAGGACATCCTTGGGGACCACTATTCAGCTTAACACAAATAGAATTCAATATTTAGATTCTATAAGTCATTCATACAAGGTTCAAAGATTATATATTTGACTGATTATCAGAACTATTTATGTTGAAGTATGAAAACTATGACACTACCTACAGGATCTTCCTATAAAGAAAACTGCTAGTCAAAACTACCCTATATAATAAAAGCCTAATATGCTAAGTGTCCAGTCGTCCATTCAACCAATCAAAGTGTAATATGCTAATGATATGCTAAGGCCACTCAACCACTCGCTATGATGTGCGCTGATCACCAGGGGGCAGACAGTCAACTGGTTGACCAGTCGCTATGACGTGCACTGACTGGTAAGTTAGCTTGCTTCTGGGGTCCTGCCAATCGGGACTGAGCAAGATGGGCTGGACATGCCCTGGAGCCCTCTCATAGTCCCTCCCTGGCTGGCCAAAATCCCACGTCCCTCCCCAGCCCCGATTGTGCACTGGTGGGGTCCCTTGGCCTGGTCTGTGCCCTCTCACAATCCAAGACCCCTCAGGGGATGTCAGAGAGCCAGCTTTGGTCCAATTTCACAAGCCAGGCTGAGGGACCCCAACTGTGCGTGAATTTGTGCACTGAGCCTCTAGTTAAGAAGATAAGTACAAAAACATTTAACAATGTAAGAATAGAAATAACTTCAAAATAAAAACAAAACACAAATGCTCACATCTAAAGTCTAAACTTTTCAATATGATTCACATGATTACCACTTCAAAAGTTTCTTTTTATCATTTGTTTTAGAAAGGAGTTTTCACCCAAAGTCTAGGCTATTTAAAATAATTGATAGATCAGTTAGCTATCAAACAAGATATATGGATTTCTTTTAGGAAATTTAGACATTTTATAACTACTTGAGAATGTTAAGGTCCCTTTGGAGGAAATAAAGGCTTAGATGTGTCTGGATCCTACTTACAAATCTTTAGAAGGTCAAATGACTGTTATTCAGAAACACATTTTTTTTTTTAATGTATTAAACTTGCAGCCAAAACTGGATATTGTGAAAACCTCTGATTTCCAGGCAAGTGCTATGGTTAAGTCCATTAAAATGACTTTTCCAGGTGAACTTAAGATGCAAAGGTCAAGGGAAAGAATTCACATTGAATAAGTTACCTAAAGGGTGTTTATCTTTTAGTTTGCACAAACTACTATGCTGAGTAAAGGTTTAAATTAATTTCATCATAAAATGGTAATCATGCTGGTAATATTATCATTAGGTAGCATTTCATCCTACAAAAGCATACACATAGATCCATGGAATTTTTAAATCAACACATACAGTATTGGACTTGGATATGAAAAGAATGCCATAGAGAAATGCAACTAAAAGCTAAGATATATAAAATTAATTGTAAATTCCAGAAGATCAGGGTAACCAGTATTATATTGTCTTTTCCCCTTTCTTAGATATATTTGAAAAATAAAAGTCTTCACAATCTGCTGTGAAATCACCTGGAATTGATACACATCAATATCATGTATTGTGGATCTTAACAATACAGGAGGCTTTAGGAAAAACATCATATTTGTTGAAAGATTTTTAATATCAAAAATATAGATTCAAGTCTAACCTCTGTTCTTATTAGCCGTGAACTCAAAAAAAAAAAATCACACTACTCTTGAGAGTCCAATTCCCCTTCCATATGAATGAGATGATAATATTGGTATCCCTTTGTTTCACTGAATTGATCTGGAAGGAGTCTTTAAGTCTTTTCTGGCTGTAGCATGCTGTACAAATTCAATGATAGAAACTATTTACTGAGCACCGGCACCATGACAAACAGTATTCTCTAACTCACAAAGAACTCAATATGGTAGATATGACATTTCACTTGGAACAAAAAGCTGTGGATCAGGGAAGTAAGTAAGACAGAATAACACAGAAGGAAAGGGAAGAACTTGGATGTTAAACAAAGTCTATGAAGCCTGTTCTATCCGCTGTGCCCAGCTGCCTGTCAATGAAATAAAATACAACTTTAGGATGGAATCCAAGGCTTTCCCCTATATATAAACAAAATGCAAATCCAGAGGAAATATCAATTTGAGTCAGACTGGTTTTTAAAGGCAGAATCTGGTTACAAAATTCAGGTTGAAACATGCACCATTTTCCCCGCTAAATGATG
Source organism: Myotis nattereri (assembly GCF_964212035.1). Classification (NCBI taxonomy): domain Eukaryota; kingdom Metazoa; phylum Chordata; class Mammalia; order Chiroptera; family Vespertilionidae; genus Myotis; species Myotis nattereri. Next base: position 221,392,070 of record NC_138075.1, read on the forward strand.
TCCCTACAAACATCCTGTCATGATCAAGATTTTCATGAAAACAGTTAAAAGTTCATTTTTGTAAGATAGCATAGTTATTGTAATTTTTAATTGTATATCATTTTTAAATTTATATATTGTAATTTAAAAAAAATAAGATCGGGGTTCTCAACTTGGACCAAAACTCCACTTAATTACCTCACCTAATCTCAAATCTTTAATTTCTAGAAGAGTTTTATAACTTGACAATGGTCAGAAAAGAGGGACATGCACATTAGTTAGTCCTTATATTCTTATTGCAAAAGGCATACAATCAAAAGTGTAGAGTAACTGGGAGAAATGGGGAACTTTTTTTTACCAGTCTGTGTGCCTCAACTAAGAATGACACTCCACACACCTACAACAGTCGAGTTCATTCGATTCCACCTGGGAGTGAAATCAGATGGTACTTGTCTTTCTCTGACTGCCTCATTTCACTTAGTATAATGCTCTCCAGGTCCATCCGTTCTGTCACAAAGGGTGAGATTTCCTTCTTCTTTTATGGCTGAGTAGTATTACATGGTGTGAATGCACCACACTAAAACCTATATAACTTTATTAACCAATGTCACTCCAATAAATTAAATAAACGTAAAAAATAAAAGGAATTTTAAAGTAAAGAAAAAAGTTGAGTTTATTTTACTATTTCATTTAATAGTCCACAGAGAATCCTCAGCATGAGCTATCCCTTTACTAAGTATAAACCAGGCTTACCAATAAAAGCAAATCCAGCTGATGGTTCCCACAATATGATTAATACATAGAACTGTGCACATTATTTCCCTAAAAGGTTATTATCAGGTGTGTGGCTTCATTATACACAGGCCTTCTACTTTTACAGGTTTTGCTATTCTCAAAGTGGATATCCTGCCCTACCCCATTCATACTCAACCATGCTTGGAGCATTAATACTTTCTATTTCCAGCCTCTACCTACTCTCTCATTGCACTACTCTTTTAAAGAAAGTCAAAAGAAAAAAGGCTCCAATTGAAGATGCAAATATCACCCAAAATCTCTTCTTCAAGTCATAGCATACACTATGCATACAAAGAAAGAATTGCAGACATTTTCTGGATGAGATGAGCCTCTGAGTGATTCGCTCTGCATGGAAATTTATTGTACCCAGTCTGTCAGCAAAAGTGACAAATTAATGCAGCTGGGAAAACATGCTTCCTTATCTACTGACAATGTATTCTAGAGGCCGGACATGTATTCATTCATCTTTATTTCAAAGTTTTAACCATACAACTTTTTATAAGAAACTTCACTACTCTATATGCATATTGGTGTATATGCAAATATATAAACATATATGCAAAATATAGATAGATAATAGATAGATATAAATTTTAATTATATCCAAAGTAATTAAATTTCATGCTAAGGCTATTCTGACAAGGTTTTAATTAGAGAAAGAGAACTACCACAATATTAAAAGACATGCCCTATGTATCACTTCATGGAACTGTTCCTCTGTGTTCTTTATTATGTCTTTTACTAGAGACCCGGTGCACAAAATTCATGCACGGGTAGGCTCCCGAGGTCTGGCTGGCGATCAGGGCCGATCTGGGCCTTCCAGCTGCCAGCGAGGGCCTTCCTCCCCCCAGCTGCCTGCTGCTGGCTGGGGCCTTCCTTCATTCCATGCCGCCCCCTAGTGGTCAGTGCATGTCATAGTGAGCAGTTGAACTCCCAGTCGGTAGAACTTCCAAGGGGACAATGTGCATATTAGCCTTTTATTATATAGGACTAGGGGCCCATTACACAAAATTTGTGCACTTGGGGAGGGAGGAATCCCCCAGCCTGGCCTGTGCCCTGTCACAGTGCAGGAGCCCTGCAATCCATCACCCCAAAGAGGTAGGCCCCGCCCACCCACCAAGACTCCTCAATGAATTGCCCCAAAGAGGTAGGCCGGAGCCAGGGGTCCTGCCTCCACGCCACGTGGAGCCGGGAAGCAGGACCCCCAGAACCCCCAGGGAGGCCTCGCCACGCTAAGTCATTAGGAGGCGGGACCCCCAGGCAGGCCTCACTGTGCAAAGGTGGGACCCCCGGGCAGGCCTCGCCGCACATCGCCGGGAGGATGTGGGAACCCCAAGCAGGCCTTGCCGGACCCTTAGGCAGGCCTCGCCAGGCAGAGCTGGGAGAAGGCGGGATTCCCAGGCAGGCTCCATGCTGCGCATACAACGTCAAGCCCAGCCCCAACCACCTGTGCGCACCTGCTGTGCACGCAGCCATCTTGTGACGGAGTGAGGGCATCACCGCATGACGACCACTTAGGCTTTTAGTCAGGATAGTAAACCAGTAAATGTAAGTAAGTGTCTCCCTGAGTTCTGTGAGCCATTCTGAATCCAAGGATGGGGTCATGGGAACTGTGATGTATAGGCAGTCAATCAGAAGTACAGGTGACAACCTGGGACTTACAACTGCCATTTGAATAGTGGATCTGAGCACTTCACTTTGGGACCTGATGCTAACTTCAGATAGATAGTGTCAGAATTCAATTGAACCTTAGGCCATCCAGTTGGTGTCAGAGGATTAGCTGATGTGTGGAAAACCCACACCTCGATGTCAGTTTTATTGAGTGTTTGAGTAAAGAAGAAATGCAGGATTGTTTTCCAAAACTCTTCTAGGAACTTATAAAATAATTAGAGGCCCATTGCAGGAGAATTCCTGCAAGAATAGGGCTTTGCTTCCAGCTCTGCGGCTCCTACCCCGCCCTTCTCTGCGGCTCCTACCCTGCCCATCTCTGCCACTTCTCTCCCACCTGTCTCCACTACCTTGGCTCTGTTCCTTGGCTTCCTTCTACAGTGTCTTCAGTCTTCACTCCCAGCAGGTATATGCAAATTAGCCGCCATCTTTGTTGGCGGTTAATTTGCATATCATGCTGATTAGCCAATGGGAGGCATAGCGAAGGTATGGTCAATTACCATGTTTGTCTATTATTAGATAGGATAACTTTCATTATAAAACGCTCACATAGTGGTATAAGCAATTTTTGTGAATAGTAAATAAATACATGGCATAATGGTTGCAATGGTGATAACAATGTCTACTTTAATGAAAGAGTGAATGCATAGTATCTTAGTCTACCCATTAGTCCTACCTCCTACTTCCTCTGTCCTCTCATGTGGCACTCCAGGAATTCCAAACTACTCACATCTCCTTGACTGTCCCACTTCACTCTGTCATTGGCTACTACACATCAGAGAATGTGCCTAGAACACTTTTCTGCCCCCAGCCCAAAGCTCCTTATTTTTGCCTAACTTTTCTTTACCGAGTTTAACTTTTCTCAACTCAGTTTAACGGTCACTTCCTTTTAGAAACCTTCCAGACCTTTTAACTTTGGATTAGGAGGTCCTCTGTGGTTCCCCCATGGTAACGCCCAATTATCCCCATCTTGGCATACTCAGTAGGCTATAAGCTTCTTGAAGTCATGGAACTCTGTATCTCCATTATTGAGAACAAAGGCTGGTACATAGAAAGCATTAAAAAATAATGATCCCCTAAAATGATTAAACACAATAAGTAAAATAAAATTATCCAGAAGCAGCAGCATCCTATATCTTTGGGGCACTGGATGTAATCAACATTCTCCCCTCCTATTCCTCAATTTTCCTGTGTTCTTTTTGTTGTTGATGTGGTTCTTCCATTGCATTTCTACTTTTTTCTCACTCTCCTTTCTACCTTCTACTTGAGTTTTTATTGCCATGTGTCTCTTGTCAAACACAGTCCTTGATTAAAGCATCTTGAAAGAACCCCTATAACGTTTAAATGGTCATAAAACCATTTAAGTGATACCTAATACCATATGAAGCTACTCTGCAGAGGCATGAAAATCATGTTCCCAGAATCCACGCCCGGTCCCCACAACAGCAACATACCAATCAGGATTGAGATAACGTCATGTATTTGGAAAAGCATCATTTTTTACATCCTGAATGTAGTAATATTTTGGTGGTTTAAAACTACCTATAAAATAAATGTGTTTTTCTTTAACTAATCTATTATTTTACTCTGTTTTCTTCTCACCAACACACTTTCTGAATTGCATTTTCAACCCAAGGTTTACTAACCATGAAACATTAGGCATGTCATTTTGCTTCTCTGACTTCTAGCAATGACATGCAAACGCTAACACCCATACATCCATTTCTCCCATTACATGGAGGGGATGAAATTTTAAAAGATATGTAAGCTGTCTGTCTCTGTTCCTGGCATATTGAATATATCCAATAAATTAGTTCCATTCTCCATCCTCCCCACTTCCTATGTAGACAGAGCTGTGGTCCCCAGTTAAATGCCTGACTGAGATACAAACCCTATTTTTGTGTAAGCACATGGTTGATGATCACTGAGAACCATTTGTCAATTTAAAAATGAAGCATACTGCAAGGAAAACAAAAATAAATTGACTACTTATGTTTCTTTCCCCCCCCCCTCTCTTTCTATAACGGTTATTTAAATCCAAATGAGGAAATTATGACATTCTCTTGGGATTGCCTCTGGTTATCCCGCAATATATGCACCTCCCGCTAGAATGTCAGTGTTGTGCATTGACGCTGCCATATTTTGCTCAAAGAGTTGAGCATTTTCCAAAACCCTGAAACCCATTTCCCCTATAAATTATTCTTATTAATGTTTCTATACTAAAATGCCTACACGTTGCACTTCTTTAGTGCAGGGGGCAATTTCAATATTTCAAAGACCCCTATAAATCAAGCACAGTGTTATAAAAATGAAGAAATTTGGCTGGAAACGCAAAGACCTGGTTCCTGCCTGACATTTGCATCAGAAAGTCAGCCAAGCTTCTGAGTGCATTAGTCCATGGAAACAAGAGTCCCCTTATGATAAACAAGCGCTCTGGGAGATGGTATTATCACAAAGAGGATTATTTATGCTAGTTCGAGAAACAAGAAAAGGGGGGGAAATGTAATCCCTTTCAGATCTTGAGGCTGCTGATCAAATAAAAATTTCAAAGTAAAATTTCTGAAAATTGGCTCTGAGGGTGTTGCTGGTGTTGGTAAAAACAACTACAACAATAACAAAAAAACAAGTGGGCAGAGGGACCTGTAAAATATTGACAAATAGGAGGGTTAATGTTAATTCTCTTGAAACAGGATTTTAGTTTTCTTAAATATTAGACGGTACCCGTACTGCATTTTAGACCTCAAAGGAAATAAGATCATCTCTCTGGAGGAAAAAATAAATAAAACAGACTCACAGATACTCATACAGAAATGCACGTTCATTTGGAAAGACAGATATAAAGTCCATAGACCTAAAAGCTTGTAGGAACACCCAAATATGCTCATTCATTCATGAAATTTGCACACATAATCATTCTGATATCACAGTCAAGCCTGGGGATGAAAACCAGGGTCAAGGGTTTAATCCAAATCCCTAATCTTCAAGAGCATAAAGTGCCTTTAAATTTAAATGATAAAAATTAATATCTTCAGTTTTCCTTTAACATGGCTCAAGAAAATTCTAATCAGAATTTTGTCTGGTGTCCTTTTATACAAGACAAGGTAAACTTCTTATCCATAGAAAGAAGACATGAGTTTTTTTACTTCTATCATAAACATATAAAGCATTTGGACCTGTTATTAGAAAATAGAGGAAACCGTAAAGGGAGCAAATAAACAAACTTTTTATACATCGGAATGGAAATTAAGCATAGTGGCTGAGGTCACCTGTGACCACATTTGTTAACTTGGAAAAGCCTAAATCATTTGAGAAACCATAGAATGTGGTAAAACCCATCAGAACTGTTGTCTGTCAGCCCTGGCTTTAAATCCCAGCACCGACTGCCATTTATAAGCTCCTTCACCCTGGAAAAGACATGGGTATATGCATGCATGTCTCTGCATCTTTAAATGAAGGTAACAAATATTTACCATTCAGATTGCATGACATAGCCCATCACTGTAACATTACATAGTTTATCATCTTAGTGTAATGTCAGACACATATTAGGCACTCATTCAACATACATACTATACATTAATATAATATAATTAATATAATATATAATATAACATAATATAATATAATATAATAGTTGCTGGAAATGACTTGTAGATTACATTTCATTGAACCAAATTCTAAATAATATAATTCAGGTTATATTAAATGAGCAACGAAATATGTTCTGAAGAGATTAAGAATCTGAAGGCAGAATTATATGTCTAAAATACCCTTTCACGCTAAGCAGGTATGTTTGTCAGTAAAATTCCTGAGTACTCAAACAAAAGGGAGCCCTTGATCTGCAGCCACAATAAAACAGATGAGCAGCCTGCACTGTGCAGGTGTGAGGTGCCCTTAGAGGAGCCGGCAGGTCTGCAGAAACACACACATGCATTCCTCCTCACAGCGATAAACAACAGCGACCTAATGTCAAGTGGAAAATCCACCCCTTCAAGCAGTTGTCTTTATTACTTAGCACCAAACAAATGAGTCTGATGGATGTTTTCTGTCGAACTGGCCACCTGCTGTAGTGCCATTGTGTTGTGGGGACTCATATCTGAAGCATTCTTCCATTCTGTGTCTCTGCAATTTTATATCCTAAACTGGAGGCCCAGCACATGAAATCATGCATGCGTAGGATCCCTAGGCCTAGCCTGTGATCAGGGCCATCTTCTGCCCACTCGCCAGTCCCCAGTCCCACCCCGCCACCAACCACCCTGGTTCCCCATTCGCCATTTGGCAATCGTAGCCTGCGGGCTGGGGGGGAGGGGCTGAGAGGTGGTCAGTGCACCTCATAGCGACTGGTCGAACAGTCATTCTGGTTGTTATGCCATTATGGTCGCTGGGCTTTTATTAGATAGGATTCTATCCTAAAGGATAGGTACAACCTGTTTTTCTGAGACAAGAACCTGGCAAAATAACAAGGGATACTGGCTAAATGTAAGCAATCTAGGTTCACTACCAGAAGAGCATGGAGATGATAAAGAATTTAATGTTTAGAATATAATGAAAAGATGAATAGGAAGCACTTAGGGCATTGTAAGTCCTTAGGGAAGGTCAGATAATGTCTTTATAGATGAGTACTTGGAATAATATTATCAACTGTTATATTTAAATGAGCTTATTAAGTTATTTTTTTAATGTTATGTCTAAAAGAGATTTCAGTGAACATGCCCAAGAAATTAGAACAATGCTTATTAGGATCATATGTCAGAGATCAAGAATACTGAGGATTCTGACAATGAGACCCAAGGAGGGGATCAAGAGAATGGCAAGGTTCCTCCTCTCACCTAAATTTTCTTGTAATTTTCCTAGAAAGAAAGCTCCCAAATCATTGTGTAAGCAATCTTTCCAAACACATATTTATTTAGGAACTTACTCTTTTCATGTTAGCCAAGGAGTAAAAAGGCAGATGGGTTATGCCAAAGAAGCAAGAATGGGTAGCCGAAACTGGTTTGGCTCAGTGGATAGAGCATCGGCCTGCGGACTGAAAGGTCCCAGGTTCGATTCCGGTCAAGGGCATGTACCTAGGTTGCGGGCATATCCCCAGTGGGAGATGTGCAGGAGGCGGCTGATCGATGTTTCTCTCCCATCGATGTTTCTAACTCTCTATCTCTCTCCCTTCCTCTCTGTAAAAAGTCAATAAAATATATTTAAAAAAGAAAAAGAAAAAAAAGAATGGGTCAAACACGGTTCCTATAGTTCATTTCTGCATCCTGTTCCTCATATCTATTATATGTGTCCTTATGAGGCTGTCCCTTCCTACAAATGGTGTAATGTACTTTCTGAAGCTATTATACCATCTCCATTAAAAAAAAAACCCTTTGTCATGTGAACCATACTACCGAAATCCTGCTTTGTAATTTTAAAATGACAGCTAATAAATATGATAAAACTGTCCATGTTAAGTAGATATTTTCAAGTCTCTGGCTTCCTTCACTCAGGATATAGATTTGCTTTCTCAGTGTTTTGGGGGAACAGTTTGTTGTGGACTGAATTCTTTTTCCTCAATATTCATATGTTGAAGCTCCTAAACCTCAATGTAATAGGACATTTAACATTTGGTTAAGTTAAAATGAGGCCATAAGGGTAGAGCCCAATTTGATAGGCTAGTACCCTTATAAAGAGACATTCTCTCTCTCTCTCTCTCTCTCTCTCTCTCTCTCTCTCTCTCTCTCTCTCTCTTTCTCCTTCCATGTGCACACAATGGGAAAGGCCATGTGAGGATGCAGTAAGAAGGCAGCTATCTGCAATCCAGAGAGGTTTAACCAGATACCAACCCTGCTGGCACCTTGATATTGGACTTTCAGCCTCCAGTACTGAGGAAAAATCGTATTTCTGTTGTTTAGGCAGGCCAGTCTGTGGTGTTACATTTTATAAATCACTAAAATTAATCTTATAAATCCTAAATTCACTTTCCCATCATCATAGTTAAATGTTTTGCTTAATTCTGCACACTATGCAGACTAGAAAATTAACATATCACATGGCCTGCTGAGTGTTTATTACTCAAATATTGACTGATGACCAAGGAAAGAATTTCCAAAGGCCACTTAGACTAGGATTGTGAATTTATTCATTGGTGGGTGGGGGCATTCACAGGACAAGAATAGAGGTGATGACTGTAACTTGAGATGGTGAGGTCATATCATTATTTTTGTTGTCTCTGCTGTTAATCAATTAATTGCACCAAAGAAATCAAATCAGATTTTCAAGCCATGATGTTTGTAGGAACATCCTCTATTTTCAAATTCTAGGTTCTTTGTGTGGAATACTTGTTGCCTCCAACCATAACCTCCCATCTTCTTTCCAATGTTACATACTGAAGACTATGGCAAACTTTCTTTAGGGGGGTATAGGAGGTATTAGGTAAAATAAGAGTGTTAACCTCAGTGGAATCTAATTGAGTCTTGCTAATATAGTAAAAACACAAAAGCAAAAATAAAATGTAAAAAGCAAGAACTCTAAAATAAGGTTAGCCGAAACCGGTTTGGCTCAGTGGATAGAGCGTCGGCCTGCGGACTGAGGGGTCCCAGGTTCGATTCCTGTCAGGGGCATGTACCTGGGTTGCAGGCACATCCCCAGTGGGAGATGTGCAGGAGGCGGCTGATCGATGTTTCTCTCCCATCGATGTTTCTATCTCTCTATCTCTCTCCCTTCCTCTCTGTAAAAAAATCAATAAAATATATTTTAAAAAAAATTTAAAATAAGGTTAGATGGCTGATTTAGAAATTTCTATGCCTAAAAGAAGTATTTAAGATTATTTTTAAGTATTTGGGGCTGCTTAGAAGCATCTTCCCGTGAATGGGTAGAGTAAGGGCTGTGATCATGTACTGCTGAATAAGTCATCTTCATGTATGGATATATGCCCTAGTATTCTAGTTATAACTGGCCCTAAAGAATTTTTCCTCTCACCTAAATTTTCTTGTCATTTTCATAGAAAGAAAGCTCCCAAATCATTGTGTAAGCAGTCCTTCCAAACATATATTTATTTATCCAGAACAATTATTAAACAATTTCATGGTGTGTGGACATCTGACTACAACATTTTGGCAAACTGATAGGCTTTGTCCAATCTTTTTGCTACTACATTTTTTATTATCTTGTCATCCTCACATATCCAGGGTAGAATTTGTCTTGCATGTAATTTTATATTACTTGTGTTTCCAGGATTGTTCTCTCAAACTAAAAATACAACTAAAAGTGTTTTAAAAGAATGGAGATTTCAACTATTCAGGGTATATAGGAGAAACGTTAAAACCTGTGTAATCAAGTAATTGAAAAAATAATCATGCTTTTGGATTCCCTCCTCCCCTCCTAAGTGCTTAACTCTAGCTACTACTTTCAATGATTTAATTTTCTTTCTGTTATGTCATCTCACACAAGATTGCCTCTAAAACATAAGCTTGCCAATAGCTCGTGCATACGGTAGCTGCCTATTTTATGATGGGTTGCAAAACAACACTGAGTAGCAATATTTTCCCTTCTGTTTAGAACTGAAAGCCTGGTGCAGAGCTGACTTGATTGTAATCATCCTTCCTCCTCAATCTACACATTTAGGTGACTTTTGACAAGTAATTTTCTCTCTTGAAATTTCAACTGTTTTACGCATTGAAGATAGACACTAAGGTCACCCATAGGGAATTACTGAATGGCATGCATATGATACAGATTGCTAATTACTCCCTAATATCCATTCTTCATCTCTTCCTTTAAATAATTGAGCCTCTGATGAACAAAATAAACTGAAGAACAAAATAGAACCAGGGGCATAGATACATGGAAAAGACTAACAAAGGTCAGAGGAGAGGTGGTTGGGATTGATGAGATGAAAGAAGGTAAAGAGAATAGCCAAAGAATGTATATGCATAGCCCATGGACACAGACAACAGTGCCTGTGTGCCAAAGGGAGAGGAGGGTGGGGTCTGGGTAGAAGTGGGCAAAGGGGGTAAGGGGGGACATCTGTAATAAGGTCAACAATAAAAATAAAATATATAAAAATAAATAAATAAATAAGCTGAGTACATAGCCTTCTAGTTAAAGAATATATATCCCAGACCCCCTACCAACTAGTTAAGACCTCTTGACTAAGTTCTGGCTAGTGAATTGTGATGGAAATGATATGTTAAACACCTGGGTGATGTCCTCACAAGGAAGTTTCTTGTTCTCTCTGTCCTCTTCCCTCTTTCTCAAGGATTGGGGTGTGGCCATTGGGAAAGCAGACAACGAAACACCCCAGGGAATGATAGAGAAACAAGAGGAAAGGAATGTGGGTACCTAAGAAATGTCATGGAATTGAGACTGTGACCTACTTATTTTAGTGAAATTTTACTTTAAGAAGAAAAGACCCTTTTATCTTATTGAAACAGTTAAGCCAAATCCTAAGTCATCCAATATATAAAGTATGCAATACAGATACCATAGGCAGCCATGATATTTCCCAAATACAGAAATTACTTGCATATTAGAGTCACCATAATTCAGTGCAAGGATCTAAACTAAAAGTAACCAGTGTTCAACCTTTTTATTGTTGGTGAGTCAGGAATAACTGTCCTATTTTATAGATGAAGACCCTAAAACTCAATAGATGTTAAGTAACTTTTCCACTAACACTGTGAAAAAAGTTGCCAAATTAAATAGAGAGAGAGAGAGAGAGAGAGAGAGAGAGAGAGAGAGAGAGAGACATACTCCTCCAACAGAAAATGTTTTAAGTGTACGTTATTGGGATACAGAGAGGCATATTAGGTAGTTCATGTAGAAAAGAAGGGCTTTTCGGTTGGTTCACTTGACTGAGAACATGAACCAACTAAAATTGCTGAGCACCTACTCTGTGCTTCTTATAGTACACAGAGTAAAAATATTGTAAAAATATTGTAATATTTTTATATTATAATAGTTATAAAAATCATTACCTCTAGCCCTCCAAACAGATATTCTATGTAAAGGGAAGCAAAGAATACACACATTAATGCTCAATTGTATGTGTTTGTGAGAGGGACAGAAAATAACTAAAAACCAAATGAAAAAAATATCCTAAATGGTCTCAATACCAATTTTATCTAAATTGAATGAAGGTAAATGATGAAGTTCAATGATCTGCCATAAGATCATACATAAGATGGCGGGAAAACTCTTCTCTACATAAGCATATTTATTTCTAGCTTCACTAGAATGATGAACTACCTATTCATAAAAATGGTCTAGTATAGAAAAAGCAATAGACGGTGAGCTGGAATTAGCATAGATTTCCAAAGAAACAAATCATACCAGAAAACATGACTCTTTTTGTAGTACCATTTGAAGATAACTCGATTAAGGAAGCATTGCAGAAGTATTGGATTATATTTGATTTATTCAGGCCCAACTTAGTGTCTCAGGAAAACTTGCTTTCGTATTGGGCAAAATTGCTATAGGTGTTGGATGAGCACTGTCAAGTAGATCGCATACTAACTGAAAGGTCATAAAACAAAGAGTAATCATAAATCGCCTGGCATGTAGATGAAAATGCCCCAACTCCAAGAGCTGATGAAACAGACATAACCCAAAAGTGATGACTGTGCCAGATATTTTTATAAACCTAAAGACAGAAAATCATAACTCTCTTGTAAATGGGAAGGCTGAAATGTCAACTAAAGCAATAGTCTGAGGGGCTATATCCTTCGCCTACCTAGTATTTGGGTTGTTTTTAAATATATCTATAGTTAATGTACATGTAATATCATTTTCATGATTCATTTAACAAAATAGTGTGTTCACTCTATGGTAGGCATCAGAATTATGGAAAGAGAGGATTTTACATTTATTTGGTGCCTAAAATGTGTCATGCTTTGAGCTAGGAGCCATCCATAATGTATCTTATTTTAAGAAAAACTATGTACAGTAGCTCTATGCTTAAGAGCTATGTCTCACAGGTCAGCTGTTAGCCTTTGGCCAAGTCATATAACTTCTCTGCTCCTCAATTTTCTCATAGGGTTGCTGAAAGTATTAAATATGTTAATACATGTAAAGTGTTCAAATTATCATCATCTTAGTCTCCCAACAATTCTACAAGGCAGGTAGCAAAAAGAGCATGTGCCTTAGCATCTGTCAGACCTGAAGTCAAAGCTTCTTACACTAGTTTCTGATCTGTGACCTGCAGCCAGTGTGTTCTACTCTTACCACTTCTGTTTTTTTAATAATTAAATGGAGGACCATACCTATCTTTTAAGATGATTTTAAGGATGAAAGGTAATGAACTCTATCTGCCTGTCATCATACCTGGAGAAATAAAACTTCTCCTCAAATGGACGCTGTTATTGTTATGAAAATTGCCTTGCCCTTGGAGCTCATGGATGCAATTTCTAATTCCAATGGTTGTGCAGAAGCTCTTTATATTTTTAATAAAAAGTTCTGCTTATATGTTCATAATCTTTCATGATTAAAAGCATATACATCTATAATCCCAACAAACGTATATCCCTAAACCCCTGGGCAAGTTTTTCTTCTATATTACCTTTTATACTGCCCTATTTATTGGAGACATACCAGATGTTTGAAGGGTGAGGGTTCAGTTAAACTACTGTTCAATGTCAGACATGGTAAATTACTTACCCTACACAAATATGTTCTTAACATTTAGAAACAGTTTGCATAGCTGTTGCTTGCTTAAAAATAAAAAATATTAGAGATTCTACAGTTTTGATACATGGCTTTTATGAGATCAATTTAGGAATAATTTATATTTTCATATTTTAAAATATTAACTTGTTTTGGTTTGTAATTTATAATTCACTTCAAAGGTTATTTTATTCTAATAAATTCCATGTTTTTAATTTAATTAAAAGCAATTAATACTTATTGAGGAGTTACTGTAACTAGGCTCTCAGAATAAAAATGAAAAAATTGACATACTCCTTGTTCTGTAAGATTTTAAAATGTATCGGCAAATATAGATATACATATTAGAAACTGTAATTATCATCAGAACAGGGTCATTATACCAGTATATTTGGGTCTATCTCTAAAAGTGTTTGTAACTTTCAGTGGTTACTACTACAAAAACAATTGAGTCTATTGATCTTTGACTCAAAGTATAAAATTGTAACATTATATAAAATTTTACATACATTGAGGTCTTTTTATATTAGTTAGAAGTGCTCTGCGGGTTCAAATCTTCTAATCTGGTTATTTTTGCTTTGTTTGTGTGTTCATTCCCTTGCATGCTTTATTTCTATTTTACGTAATCAACCCCACCAGAGTGTTTTGTTCACTCTTAGATTAGGCCAGCAACATTTTCCCTTTACTGTTGTTCTTTATAGTGAGAGAACAGTGAAGAGAGAAAGGGGCAGGAGGAAAAGGTCAAGAAAGGCAGGTAGTTGCCCTAGCTGGTTTGGCTCGGTGTATAGAGCATTGGCCTGTGGACTAAAGGGTCATGGGTTTGATCCTGGTCAAGGGCACATGCCTGGGTTGCGGGCTCCATTCCCAGTAGGGGGTGTGCAGGAGGCAGCCAATCAATGATTCTCATTGTTGATGTTTCTATCTCTGTCTCCTCCCTTCCTCTCTGAAATCAATAAAGATTTATTTTTTAAAAAGGCAGGTAGTAAGTAATTCTACCAGAGCATCCACTAGAGGCATATGGTTATTTGAGAGTTCCTTTGGAGTAAAAGCTCCAAAATAATTAACCTAAATATTAAAAGAGAAAAGTTGTGATTTATTACATGGATACAGAAATTTCTTAGAATCCAAGGATTAAGTAAAGGTATTTACAAACTTAAAGCAAAGAAAAAAATAACACAAAAATTTGGCAACTGAAACCACTATCTTCACCTTTTAGGGGCCACATGGTCTCTTTCATACTAGGTACCCAACTCATTTCTCTTCCAACAGCTGCCTCACTAATTGTATTGCCTCGCTAGAGGCAATACATAATCAACAACGTTAATTCTATTAACTGAACTCTCGGTCTTAGGGCCAGCCGTTTAATTATTATTGCATCAATATCTCTAAGCTAAATTTCTCAAGGGGAAAATTTTCACATCCCTAGTAAAATGTTGGGCATGGTGATAAAATAGCAAAACAAGAGAGGGTCACAAAAATCAATGTTTATTGTAAAAAAGCTGCCCAATAAATTATTTATTCATATTAATTTCTTCTTTCTTTCACTGAGTGTAGTAGAGTATCTACTATTAACCTAGCAGTGTATGAATGCAGAGGATACCATCCTAAACAGAAACATATATTCTCTGTTCTTAGGGAACTACTAGTTTACTGTTTAGAGGTGGGTCAGACTTGAATCAAGTAATCACACTAACATGAATAGATAGATATTAGAACACACTTCAAAGAAGAAGTTCATAGCACTGTAAGAGCATCTGACACACTTGACCTTGTCAAGGAAGTCAGGAAAATATTATTGAACATGGAGCAATTGAGCTATAATATGGATGCATAGAATGAACCCAACAAGGAGAAGAAGATTCCATTTAGAAGGAAAAAATCTGGAAAATTCCTGTAGCAGGTTCAACCAAAGAAATATAAAAAGCCACTGGGACTGGCCACAGAGTGTAAGCATGTGGGAAATAAAGTTATAGCTCAAATAGACAGCCTTGCTGCACTTTGCAGACCAGGAAGAGTACCTTTAACATTTAAAGTTTTTAAGGTGTAAGTTAACATGATACCATCCAATGTATGCTTTGAAAACTTAACTCTGGCTGCAGTACTGAGGAGGAATTAGAAAGCTTAGAGGTGTGATAGTTAAATCTGATGTGTCAACTTGGCTGGGATGTGGTGTCCAGTTAGTGTCCACACCTAAATCATAGTCTAGGTGTTGCTCTGAAGGCATTCTGTAGATGTGATGAGAATCTATAATCTGCTGATTTTAAGTAAAGGAGATTACCCTCCCCTATGTGTATGGGTCTCATCTAATCAGCTGCAGACAGTGAGAGGAAGAACTGAGGTTTCCTAGAGAATAAGGAATTTTGCCTCCAGACTATTACATAGGAATACCGCCCAAGTTTCTACCCTGATGGCTTTGCCCACAGATTTTAGAGGCAAGACTCTAACATCAACACTGCTTGAGTTTCCAGCCTGCCACCTGGCCTTCCCTATGAGTTTCAGACTTGCCAAGCCTCACAATTGTGTAAGCCAATTACTATCTACACTAATAAAAGAGAAAAACCGTAATTGTTGTACGGCGATACCGTTTTCATTGGCTAATCAGGGCTGTATGCAAATTAACTGCCAAGTAAGATTGGCAGTTAACTGCCAACAAGATGGCGGCTAATTTGCATATGTAGGCACAATGCAAGGAGGCGAAAGGGAAAGCAGGAAGAAGCCCCATGCCACTGACAGTGATCAGAAACCCAGGGGGGAGCTAAGAGCTGGGGGCAGGGCAAAGGCGGCCCCGGGGCCGCATTTGCCCTGCCCCCCAGCCATGATCGGAGAATCAGGCACCTTTGCCGCCCTGGCCAGTGATAGCAGGAAGTAGGGGTGGAGCCAGCGATGGGAGCTGGGCACGGTCGAAGCTGGCAGTCCCAGGAGCTAGGGGTCCCTTGCCTGGGCCTAAAGCGAAGCCCACGATCGCGGGGCCACTGCCGCTGCGGGTCCCCGCTGCCCGGGCCGGACGCCTAGGCCAGAGGCGTTAGGCCTGGGCAGGGGCGGAGCCTGCAACCGCGGGGAGCTGGGGGTCCCTGCCCAGGCCTGACACCTCTGCCGGAGGCCTCAGGCCTGGTCAAGGGGCCGATCCGGTGATTGGTGACCGGAGGGTGATGAGGATCAACTCCTCTGGCCTAGGCATCAGGCCTGGTGGGGGGCGGAGCCGGAGATTGGGGGGATATGATGGTCCCCTTGCCTAGGCCTGAAGCCTGGGTCAGAGGCGTCAGGCTTGGGCGGGGGGTGGAGCAAGCGATCAGAGGGAGATGGGGGTCCCCTGCCCAGGCATGATTCCTGGGCCAGAGGCCTCAGGCCTGGGCGGGGGCCAGAGCCAGTGATCGGGGGGAGATGGGGGTCCCCTGTCCAAGCCTGACACCTCTGGCGGAGGTGTCAGGCCTGGGCAAGGGGCCGATCAGGCGATCGGAGGGTGATGGTGGTCTTTGCCTCTGGCCGAGGCATCAGGCCTGGGCAAGGGGCAGAACCAGTGATGGGGTGAAATGAGGGTCCCCTGCCCAGGCCTGACGCCTCTGTCAGAGGCATCAGGCCTGGGCAAGGGGCCGATCCTGCGATTGGAGGTTGATGGGGGTCAACGCCTGAGGGCTCCCAGTATGTGAGAGGGGGCAGGCTGGGCTGAGGGACACTCCCCCCCCCCCCACAAACACACACCCAGTGCACGAATTTCGTGCACCGGGCCCCTAGTGTGTGTATATGTATATATAATTTCTCTGAAGAATCCTGACAATTCTGATACAAGGAACTAAAACATAATTTTATAATCAAACTAGCAAGGGTTTATACTAGTTTGAAGAGTCTTGGTGATAGATATTAAGAAAAATTGCCACCACCAGCTCACTTTTGGCTCCTCATGCCATTAAGCCAATTTGCAATAAAAGGAAAAAAGAAAATCTCATGGCTTAAGCTTTACCAATGAATAATAGGAGACAGGAAGGTGCCAACCAAAACATTATTCTCCCTTCATCTTCTTCCACCCTGATCGACTAATCCGAGGCACAGTGGTTCTGTAAGTCCTGTCCAGAGACGTCTCATGTGACCAAGAAAGCACCTATCTTTTCTTCTCATGCTGTAGCCAGCTTGGTAACACGCCCCCTATTTCCACTTTGCCTCCTCCCCTTCCTTTCTTTCTCTCCCACACTCTCCCTGCCATGGGATTTGGCACTCACTAAAGTATTACCATGCAAGGAAAAAAAGAGTTAGAAAAATTGCCGGATTTCAGTTTACACAGTAAAATCAACACAATTTGATGGTGCATTAGATGTGGAGGGAATTTAGGAATGAGTGGGTTAGGTAAAAAAATGGCATTTCTGGCTAAGCCTAATCGGATTATAGTGGCACTCATCAACATGAGTTCTGTTTGATTTCAAAGATTCCTCCAAGATTTTCTAGAAAAGAAAAGATGTAGACAAGATGTCAGGCTATATCTGTCTGGGATTCAGAGAAAAAGTATGGTCTGGAGATATTTGTGTGCCATCTGGAGACAGCCAATGACAGACAGCATTGGTGAGAAGAGGCAACCTGGGCAGAAAACAGAGAGGGAGAAAGACAGGGGCCGAGGAGCAAGCTGAACAGCTTTTCAACAATGACAGGTCCTGGGTCTTGGGCCATTCCTCCTTCAAAAAGGCCATCACACACGCGCGCGCGCGCTCGTGCACACACACACACACACACACACACACACAGTCATCTTTCCGATCACATGCTAAAGTAAGGAACATTTTAGCTGAAAGGGTAAAAACAGAGCTCGTTAAGCAAAGTTGTTGATACTAACATTATCAAGATTTCAACACAGGGTGGGGCAAAAGTAGGTTTATAGTTGTGAATATGTAAAACACAGAGTTTATTCTTGTATTATTATTTATTAATGATTGTATTGTTTTCCACATGAACAACTGTAAATCTACTTTTGCCTCACACTGCATATTGCTTTCCCCAAATATACTTCAGAGGTAAAAGTAAACTCAACAGTTTCCCCTTCCACGAAGCCCTCCTGATTACCCCTCTCTTGAATGTGCATCCATGTATCTCTACTAGAACAGTTCAGTCCTCTCTGCCTGTCCCAGTAGATTTTTTGCAGCAGGAGGATAGTAATTATTCATGCCAATATTCCCACTATTCATCTGGAATATACTGGATGCTCAAAAACCATTATGATATAAAGAAGCACATGCAATCTCAGAAGTGTGCTATTTATTTTACCACAACTATTATCACCAGTTCCATCAAAGTACAAATATTTTGGCAGCCCTAAAATTCCACTTCCAAGGTGTCCTTCTAAAAGGCATTTCAAAGTATGAAGGGCCATAAAACAACATTCCACCTATGTATTTTTCATCCATAATGTGTTGCCATTAATGAAAACATTTTCATCAGAATTTTATGGATGCTTCCAAAAAAGTCATTTGCTTCTGATTTCAGTGATCCAGCTCTTAAGCAATAGGAGACTTCACATGATTGTGCAGATACACCAGAAAGCCAGAACCCAGGGGTTTTGTCATGATTATAAAAAAGAAGGTGCTGCCCTAGCCAGTTTGGCTCAGTGGATAGAGCATCAGCCTGTGGACCAAAGGGTCCTGGGTTTGATTCCAGTCAAGGTCACCTACTTTGGTTGCAGACTCCTCCCCAGCCCAGGCTCTGGTCAGGGCTTGTGCATGAGGCAACCAATCGATGTATCTTTCTCACATCGGTGCTCCTTTCTCTGTGTCTCTCCCCCTCCCTTCCACTCTCTAAAAATCAATGGAAAAATATCCTCAGATGAAGATTACAAAAAAATGAAGAAGATGCACTCTGAGCACTGCGTCAGCTCCTCACTGGCCAAGAAGAGAAGGCAGTTTGAAGGCTTTCATCCTGAGCATGGCCACCGAGGTCAGCAGTAAATAGTTTATAGAAATGCCCCAAGGGGACCTCCTCTAACAACTTTCCCTAAACCTGTCAGGTCCTGGGGGTTCAAACTAAGAATTGTACGTTCCATATCTCTACTCAAAGTTATTGAAAAATCCTCTTTTGAAAGTGCATCAGTGATTTTAAAAGTACACATGGAGAGGAAAGTGAAAGATGCATTTTCTAAGAAAAAGAAATTAAAGAACTTCTTCCCCTTTTTTGCCGTTGTTGTTTTGTTTTTTGTGTTATTTTTTAAATTTTTTTATATTTTTAAGACAGAACCAGCACTGATGTGATGGGTGCACTGAACATGTCAGGCAGAATGTTATCAAAAGAAGTAGTTTGAAGCCACTCCTGTGGGGGGGATACATACTGTACTTTGATGTCCGACTGTCCTTGCCTTACATGAAAGTATTTTGTTTAGACAAAAATTCTCTTTGACCCAGAAATGACAAACACACACAATTAATGTAAAAACAACAAATATAGACCTTGGACCAGGGGACTTTGAACCCTTTGATTAAGGTCAGTTCAAAGAACCTGACCATATATTGCTTTTTAAAGAAGCCCCAATTTGAAAACTAGGAATAAAATGGTTTCACAAGGTCTTCTGAGAAAATAACAAAACTGGAAGTTGATTCTCAAGTATTCTTTTGGTCCCTGAAACTCCACTAAAATCCATTGCTTCTGCAAAGACAAATGCCCTCATTGCTTGACTAAATTTTTAAGCAATTAACTGAATATCTTGCTTGATTACAAATGTTAAGCAATTAGCTGAATCAATCTCTCTCTCTCTCTCTCTCTCTCTCTCTCTCTCTCTCTCTCTCTTTCTCCCTCAACAAAGCAATTGACAAGAAAATTCGAGCAAAATAATTCCTTTTAGAGACATGAAATAATTGGCTACCCAGGGCTATCTTTTTTTCCCATATTTCTGTTTTGCCTGAAGCTAACTCGAGCTATGAGCAAGGACCCCTATGCATGCTAAAGAAACCCAATCCTTTCTGATTACAATCAAACCAACACAACATTTCATATGTAAGACCTGAGCAACCACTGGGTAACAAATATGCCCTTTCAGTGAATCCCAGACTAGTTTCCTATCTGACTTGATATCAATAGATTCAGGTGATGTGGTACGGTAAACTCAGCCCTGTGGCTCTGCCCAAGGAACTTGGTGGGGGGGGGGGGGGAGTTGGCCTAAAGGAAAATGCTGCAGGAAGAGAACTTTTCTCCCTTTGCCTCCCTTTTCTCTCTTTTCTTCAGAAGCAAATTCCTGTGGGCTCCTGTTCAGCCTAGAGGCATTTGTCTGAAAGGTGGAGGCACATCCTCCAAAGGGAAAGGAGGGAAATAAACCGCCCCCTTCCCCCAGGGTGCAGGGCAGGTTAGGGGTTCTAGGGGGAGATTAGGAACTAAGTGGGGGTGCAGAAAGGGAAGCTCCATTTGTGTGCACAGTAATTTGCTAAATTCCAGAAGGCAGTCCACCAGAGTGCAAACAGAAGCATGGGAGCCAGCAAGGGGACCTGGGGGAAGCAAGAAAGAGGTGGGATGTGGGTAAGGGCTGGGGTTCCCAGGCATTGCATTCCTTGCTAAAGAAAAAGAATGTGCATTTAGGAAAAGGGGGCAATGTACAGCGTGAGGAATCCCACTTAATGTTGGCTCATTCTATGTTTTGGCTTTGAAATTACTCTATGTCTCCACACAAAGGAGAGGGTCAGCCCATCCACAACAGCATAGTTCCCATACCTTTAACTCAGTGTAAACTGTGACAGTTTCCTCCCAGGACACAGAAAGTCCAAGACACTCCTAACTGACAAGGCTCCATATATACTAAAAAATTAAGAAGTAACAAAACAGGATAATGAGAATGAGATTCTAATTTCAATGCTCACTTTCACAAAATAAGAGATAAAATGGGTATCTCTTCCAAAATTGTCTAAGCAAAAACCATTTGGGAGTGCATATGCAATTTCACATGCAAATCATGCCCAAGAAGAGAAAAGGAGACTTGAGCAAATCGGGACACCTCCCTTCACCCCTTATTACCATGCTGGCCCTATCCAGAGCCCTGAATCTGAGTACCGGAAAGTCTCACCATCTGAGTCAAAGAAGGTCCTCTATGGGGATTGGCTGGGTGGGGCTCATGCCAGGTAGCCCAGATGAGGAGGTGATGAGGGATGACCCTCTGATCTTGCTCAATGTCAGGAAGAACCTGCTTCTAGGGGCTACTCATTACCCTCCAACTGAGGAAGTCACTTTCAGTAACCTTGCATCTTATAACGCAGGGCTCCCTACTGGACAGGACTGGTTATACTAGGGAAACTCGGAAACCATCCCCAAAAGTTGCCCTTCAGCCTGAAGAGTTGAATCAATTACAACAAGGCTCGCTCACATATGTAAATGCAGGCTCTCTCGTGTGCCACAAAGGTGCTATGAAAAATGGACATACCTGGCTTTATTGATCTTGTCCCAGGTTCTATGCTGATGTGGAGGCTGCTTGGAGCAGTCGTGAGTTCTGGAGACCAACTGCCTGGGTACCAAATGCCACACCATCACTTACTCTTTATAGTCCACCCTTTGTGTCTCCGTTGTCTCATCTGTAGAAGAGATCAGTACAGTCCTTACTGATTCGGGTTGTCAGGAGAATGAAATGACTTAGTTTCTGTGAAGGTACCTAGGAGAATGCCAGGTACATAATGAGCACTGACTAAGAGTTACCTGTTACTGTGACATATCCACTCCTCTCCATAACTTTAAGCAGTCTCTGTTTTTATTCCATTTTAAGAATTTAACTGGCGCTTGGGGCAGTTCAAGAAGGTGCCTATGTTATATACAAAGGCAGGAGGAGGTTCAAACTCAAGTTTGTCAGATTGGAACATTTACTGCACTGATAATCATTTACTTTCTCACACTATGGGTACCTTCACAGAAGAAGCTGAATGACTGCAAAAACTCATGTAAAGATTTTAAAAACGCAACATATAGCATTTTTCACTTTTTTTATAAGACAAGAATACAGTAAGCTGAACAGTTTATTGTTAATTTTACTTTCTATCCACCTCCTGCCTCTTTATTTTTCTCTCTTCTGCCTATTTCTCTAATGATAAAATGATCTGACAAAACACAAAATTCAAATTATGTACTATTGCCTTAAATTGTTCCAGTTCATTTAACTCACCATGAGCATTCATTACAGCTAATTATTGTAACAGATTTTTTATTATTCATAATTATTTTTTCATGTTGTAATGATCATAAATTTTAAAAATTCTGGTCATCATGAGTCACCACTCAGGCTCATCAGGGATTTTTTTTCTTCCTTTTCCCCTCACAGAACATTTAGATGCTCATTATCATCAATTTATCCATAGGTTGTTACTATTCACATCTCATAAAGCCCTTTTGGGGTATGCACAGTGACTTCAGAAATGCAGCAATTCTCAGGCCTAATGACAAACCGATGCTCTGCCTAATTTTAGAAAATCAAATTAACTACCTCTGATTAAATGTACAGCCAGCTTCACCATGTTAACTGTGTCAGGTTCAGGACTCCAGGCAGTGAGATGCTTCCTTAACTCATCACTATGCAGAAAATGTATTTCTTTAAAAGATCATCCTTCCAAACTGGTGGACTAGGCAAATGTAAGCATTCCCTGGGAACAGGAAAATGATGAGCAAAAAACTCTCCATTAGGCAGAGAAGTGCGTTTACATGATCAGAGATTAGAATCAGAATGTAACTAAGTGCGAATCTCAGGCTGCATGAAGCAAATCTTATTTCATTACTTTCTTTAGATCAGCTTGGTTTTGGTTGTTGAGTGTCTCCTTCCTTGTCTAGCTCATGGGAATTTCAGATGTTCTTCAGAAGTTCTTGGAGAGCTGAGGGTAC
This sequence comes from Myotis nattereri, assembly GCF_964212035.1. Lineage (NCBI taxonomy): Eukaryota > Metazoa > Chordata > Mammalia > Chiroptera > Vespertilionidae > Myotis > Myotis nattereri. Next base: position 221,414,960 of record NC_138075.1, read on the forward strand.
CTGAAGGGCAAATTCTACCCCTTGAGGCTGTGCCAAAAATGGGGACTTATTCAGTGCTGAACTGTTAGCACCAGTGTGGTTCCTCTGCCATGTCCAGGGCAGAAATCTGTGACTTAGTTGGGAGTCCTGGATGTAAGATCCACCTTGGGCAGGCTCTCTCAGGTGCTGCCACATCCTCAAGCCCCCCAACAGCATCCACTTCTAGGTGCCCTCATGTGCAGTAATTTACTGAGAGGCAATCTCCTCTCCAAACTCTCGTCTTAGGAAATGTCCTCCAGCTGCGTGGCGTTAATCTAAATGTTAATGAATCCTACATATGGAATCATAAGTTCTGAGCTGCTCTCTGAGCTTCAGCCTCTATGTCAGTGGTTCTCAGCCTTGGCTGCACATTACAATCACCTGGGAATCTTTTTAAAATCCTGATTTCTGGGCCTCATCCTCCAGAAATTCTGTTTCTTTGTTATGTGGTGGGGACACAACATTAGTAACAAAGAAACAGAATTTCCGGGGGATGAGGCCCAGAAATCAGGATTTTAAAAAGATTCCCAGGTGATTCTAACGTGCAGCCAAGGTTGAGAACCACTGCTCTATGCTTTCTCAATATCGCTTTGTATGCATCTAATAAACATTCACAACATTGTATGCCTAAACAAAAACACTGATTAGCTTCCCGAAACCTGTTCCTTTAAAGGTTCCACATTTCTGTAAAAGGCACCCCCTACACTCTCACTTATTAAGTTGGGCTCCAGAGTCATCCTTGGTTCCTTTCTTCCTTTCCCGCAGCTCAGCAACCTCTCAGCAAACCCTAGAAATGCTGTCTCCATAATATGGCCTGCATCCGACTACCTGTGTCCATCATCACCATAAAACCCTAGTCTAAGCTCCATCATCTGACACCTGGACATCTAACACGTTGCCTCTCAGCCTTGACCCTTACCTCTCATACTCCATTCTCTCTGCAAGGCAGACTGATCTTTCTAAAGCATAAATCAGACCATGTCATACTTTTGCTTAAAACCTGTCAGTTACTTTTCATTATATTTAAAAGCCAAACAGTCCTGCCTTACAAAACTACAGGATCTGGCTTCTGACTTCCTCATCTACCACTACATCGCTTCCCTCTCTCCCCTTCATCCACAAGGCTCCAGCCATGGTAGCCTTCTTCCTGTCCTTAAATCAAGGTTACCTATTGGGCAGTTGATATTTATTGCTCCAGGTGTTGTCATGGAGCACTCTACAGGTATTATTTCATTTAATCCTCATGACAGCTTTTAAATTAGCTACTATTATTATTGTTATATGACAAATGAAAAAATAAAATAGATTCTTAGAAACATATGACGGGTCAGGGTGAGAGAAATAGGAGAAGGGAAATAATTTGAATGTAGTTTGGTGCGTAAGTGTCCCGACAGGATTGCTTCTTGGCCAGGCACTCTTCGTCAGATGTGTTCACCACACTGCAAAGCTTTCTGTCACACATGGTCAGTCCCCTTGCCCACCCTGGCTTCACAGCAGGTACTCTTCTAAACTCTGGGCATCTTTCACTCAGTCAGTTAGAAATTACTGCCAGTCAAATCAATCAGTAAAATAACTGGCTAAAGTGATGTGTTACGGAATGACTGAGTGTTCAGTAGTATTTTCCTTTTGCTTCTCTGAATTGACAGGTCATATCAGTCAGAAGAAATTGCCAGCCCCAAGTCAACAAAGCATAAATTGTTTCTCTGTGCTCTTTCCAAGAAAACGTTAAAAATCACCCACCACAAAGCTCATTGCCGTATTTGCTGCATTGCTGAAGTCTGATGCAAGACAGGCAGGGAGAAGTCAGTTTTATTTAGTAACTAATTCATTAGAGTTTACCATGCACCAAGCACTTCACTACTACTAAGTAGTTAAGTCCTATTAACAATCCTTGAGGCACGTTATTAACCCCATTTTACAGATGAAACTGATTGGCTTACAGGTTAAGGCACTGAGAGCAAGGCAGACAGCTAGTGGGTGCTGGAGCCAGAATCATTCAACACCACTCAAGCTCTAGGTCACCAGCGCTACACCCTTAAACTCAGACCCACTGCAGTCAGATCACACACCTCAGCTCATGGTGGCCCCTTCAGACATTCCATACGTCTGGAAATACCAACCAGCTGCAAGTCATTCAGTATAGCAGTGGCCAAGACAATGAGATGATTCTGCAGAAGAGATCTGGTGGGATTACAGCTCAATATTTACAGACTCATTCTCTGTTTTTCCAGCAGGCCAGTCTAGCTCAGATGATGCAAAATAATTGTGGTATTTCACTCATTTTTCTGTCTGCTTGTTTTTTCCTTCCTTCATTCCAAATTATTGTGAGAATGACATAGTAGTTAAGAGCACAGTCATTGGAATGGAGCAGATTTAGGAGCAGGTGGTCCATGCTGAAGTTGAAGCTGAAGTTGCCACACTCTCTTTCCCCATCCATCCATCAAAGGACATTTAGGTTCTTTTGTTACCTTGAGTACTGTGCATAATGAATAGGGTGTGCAGATATCCCCTCCGGGTACCACTTTCATTTCTTTTGGATGGATACCCAGAAGTGGGATTGCTGCATCATGTGGTAGTTATAGTTTTAAATTTTTCTAGGAACCTCCATACTGTTTTCCATAATGGCTGTACCAATTTACATTCCCATCAATAGTGTACAAGGATCCCTTTTTCCACATTCTTACCAATATTTGTTATTTCTTGTCTTTTTTATAACAGCCATACTAACAGGTGTGAGGTGCCATCTCACGGTGGTTTTGATTTGCTTTTTCCTAATGACTAGTGATGTTTTCCTTTTTTAAACTGATAAGAACAGATACTACACTTGATCTTAGCCAAAAGGCTGAGAAGCGATTATTTTCCTTTTTTAAAAGATGGCATCTATTATAGCGTATTTATATGCTGATATAAACAATCCAGCAAAGAGGAAAAGATTAATAGTACAGGAAAATGAGGACAGATTTGTTGGAACTTTCCCTAAAGTAGAGGAGATGGGATGGGATCCAGTGCACAAGGGTGGGGTTGGCCTCAAAGAGAAATATGGATGTTCCATCCACAGTGGTGGGAGGGAATGCAGAGTAAAATGGGCTCGCATCCAGAGGAAACAGAAGGGCTGATTCGTTCTTTCTGATTCCTTTTGATGTTTTCATAAAACAAAGAGCACATTTAATAACAAAGACATGGAGTGAGGAGTGAGCTTAGAAGGCTTAGGAAAGCGAGAAGATATAAAATAGCCATCTTGGATAGAAGATAAATGGTCTAGAGCTGGTTGGTCGAACTACCCCTGGTAGGTCTAATTCCACCCGACTGCTTGTTTTCGTAAACACTCTGGTTGGAGGACAGCCACATCCATTCATATGTGCACTATCTATGGCTGCTCTCCTGCTAGATGACTGAATGGTGACAAAGACCGTATGGCCCCCAAAGCTTAAAATACTTTCTATCCGCCAACCCCTGGTCTAGAGAGTTGAGTTGGATTTTGAAAGAGTGTTAAGGGTCACAAGGTCTTGGTCATATATTTAGAGATTAATAAATATAAATGTGATTGTGTGTGGAGGTGGAGGGGTGGGGAAATTGTCTCCAGATATCTTTAACTGTTCAGGTACAAGAGTAGAAGAGGAAGAGAGTTGCAATTAACCAGGATGGGTGTTCAGCCAGGCCAACACGATAAAGGAAAAGAAATAGAGAGGAGTTGAGGGGCGATAAAGGGCTGAATGATGGATTTTGGAATCAGTGCTAATTAAAAGGAAGAGAAACAGTAAGATGAAGTATCAGTGAACCTTAAGTCTTAGTGGGCTTCTGGAAATATTAAATCGAGGTATTAATGGGAATGAGCACTAAAAGCAGCAGAAGAAAGACAATTCTTGAAATGAAAATTATGGACCAGTTGCCATTTAGGTAATGAAAAAGAAAGTGAATCATTAAAGTGAGATACGTATAAAATAACACAAATGTAATATTTGCTCTTCAGAAATAATGCCCCATACAAATATAAGAGATTATTTCCAATCTTCTAGACCTGAATTTTGCACATAGTATAGCATTTCAATTTTGGGAGCACATTTGGAAAGCGTGAGCAGTGAAGAACTTCCCTTGTTTGTCTAGTTTCCAAGAGATTGGTGAAATTGCATTAGGAAGAGGAAAAATGAAAAACAGGTAGGAGAAAGTATATGAGCTTTCAATGTATGTCTTATTAATAATTCCATCTCTCCAGGGAAATGGCTGCAACTGAAAGACACTAGCCAGGATTACTGTCCCTGGGATGGCTTAGATGACAGATAGAAAGCAGAAACTGCAGATTTCACTATTTCCCCACACTGTTGATGAAATAAGGCACAGGCTGAGTTATGTGAGGTTTTTCAGGTCTTTCCAAACTAAACATAGTTTGTCAGTTTTCAAAATCATAAAGAATGAACCATCTTCCTACCCTCACCCCTGACCCCACTCACATAGCTTTTTCTTTTTTAATCACTGTGTCTCTTACATCAAACACTTGAAATGGGGAGATTGCTCATCTTAGCTGACTTAGTCCATGCTTGCCATCCTTCCTGATCCACCTTCAAAGTTATGAACGCATTCCAAACTGATTAAATGGGTCACAGCCTCTTGGAGAGGCCAAAGCCAGCTGGTTCTAGTCAATTGTATTCCTTCCAATTGGCAAACGATAAATGGGGTGTGTTTTCTTTTTCTCAGGAGGTTGACTCTGCAGTTGGTGATTGATGACTTGATATTATGCTTTTCAGGCTGGGGTAACATCTCACCCCGACCAGGATCCATGAATCTATCTAGATCTTGGGTTAGCCCGCCTGCCTACCACAAAACATTGCATATGAGTGTATTGTAAATTCAGTTATAAGTTCAAAGAGACATTAACCAATTTACACATACATACACACACTCACACACATACATACACACGCACACACACACACACCAATATACTAGTTATGAAGAAAAAGAGAAGAAAGGAAGATAGTTGTCCACAGATATAACAGTCTACTGGGGTGATAGAAAAATCCTATATAATAAAGAGTTAATATGCAAATTAGACCAGACAGAAGAACAACCTTCTGGAATGACCGGAGGCGGGGCCACGGAGTGTGAGGCAGCTGGGGCTGCAAGGGCCTACCCTTGCATGAATTTTGTGCATTGTGCCTCTTGTAGATAATAAGAAGTTAAGTTTGATAACTAACAGATTGAATCATTCAAAAGGAAAATAAAAGAGGAACATCTAACTCAGCTCAGAACAGGGTTTCATAATCTCAGCTATTGACATTTTGAGCTAGATGATTCCTTGTGGTAAGGGCTGTTGTATGTATTGTAGAATGTTTATCATCATCACTGACCTCTACCCAGTAGATGCCAACAGCTCCCCCCACAATTATGACAACCAAAAATATCTTCTGACATTATCAATTATCTTTAAAGGAGCAGAAAGACAAAATCACCCTCATCTCAGGACCACTAGACTAGAACATCAGAGAAGGTTACAAAGATAAGGTCACATCAGAACTGGATCTCTAAGTATAAGTATTCCTTTCCTCAATAAATAGAATAAAATTTTTTCTAAAGAAAAGGAAACAGCATATGAAGGGATGGCATACCCAGAGAACTATAAGTACCCACCGTATAGACAAAGAACAGAGCATATAAGGGTAGACTACAAAGATAGACTTGACCCATATTGATCAAAACATTCACAATAAGAATATATTTTGGTAGTTCCAAACAAGGCATATTAACAAAATTATCTATGCAGATATTAAAAATATAGACATCTAATCTCAATCTTACTAAATAAGAATCTCTAAGAGTAGGGCCCAGGAATGCATATATTTTAAGAGCTCTTTATTTAAGGTATTATAAGTCTTGTTACTCAATATTTGGGTACCTGTTAGAAATGCAGAATTTTAGGCAAAACTACAAAATCAGAATCTGCAATATCACAAGACCCCAAGTGATTCTTATACATGCTCTAGTCTAGAGGAAGTCTTTCAGAAACACAGAAGTAAGTTCCATTAATGACCACCAGAATACTTGTATACAGTAGGCATTTTAAGCACTGTTAAGATATACTAGTAAAGGGAACTTACATAAAAATAGGTACCATTGAATTACTCTTTTCAAGTTTGTCCCACATGGTGAATCAAAGATTTATTGTTACTAATATTAAATATGACCAGCTTTTAATAAAATCATATGGTAAAGCAAGGGTGGGGGTGAATGTCACCATTGATCATAAAATAACCTCTTATGACCCCAAATTCAATCCTGATGAAAACTGCATCTCTTAGAATAAAAAACAAGAATTCAATATTTTAGAGCCAATGAAAGGCCAAGGGGAATTTACTCAATGCTGAAATAATGAAAAGTAATTGATATTATTTTAAAGAGTATTTCACGTTTGTCATTTTAGATTAATATACTTTAATTCCAAGCTGAATTGGAAATTTAACTTATTTATAGACAATGGAGAGATAGCTGACCATATAAACTAGTATACAAATGGAGAACATTTGCAAATTGCCCAATACTGTACTAACGTTTCACGTGAGTAATGATTTGTCACAGGAATTACTACTCCATTTCACAGATGAAATGCTGAACAGGAATGTTGATAGCCTCAGAGCTAATAAGCATGAGAGTCTGAGTGTAATCCCCCATCATCTGAATTCCTGCCCCATGCTCCTGGCCACTGTAATTTCAACTTAATTGTAAGAAGACACATATCTACGTCACAACCATACCACTCTGAAGGCTTAATCATAAAAGGTCTGAGTCGGTTTCTTCAACTTTAAGACAGAATCAGTATTATCTATGGAAGCAACTTAAGTGCCCATTAGTAGATAGCTGGATAAAGAAGATGTACATATATATAATAGAAAATTGCTCTATCATAAAAGGAACATGTAGCTATTTGTGACAACATGGGTGGACCTTCACATGCTTAGGAAGTCTGGCCTCTCTGTTGTTAGATGTCCATTAAATGGCTCTGGGTAGGGCTGTGGGGGCAGGAAAGAGAAAGTCTCCTGAGAACACAAGATGTGAACACCTAATTAAAGATGCCTTAAAAAAGACTAACTTTTTTCCAGACGTCTGGCCTGCCTCTTTAAATGCAACGTCAGAGATGTGAGATAAAATGTTACTTTAAGGATCTCCTCTGCAAAGTGGAAACTGACATTTTCCTCCATTTTAATTGGTTACTCCCTCTGACAGCTATCAGAAGTATTATTCAGTGTTGCTACACTGCATATAGGGAGGTGAGGAAAAGCAAAATCTACACAGGTCTTTCCTGCCAGCAGTAAAGGAGATCGAGTTAAGATACACATGAAAGAGAGTATAGGATAGTGATTAAGAGAACAGACTGAGGTATGATTCAGTGGGTGTGAATCCTGACACCGCTACTTACTATGACCTTGTATGAGTTATTCTGTGTCTCATTTATAAAATGTGGATAATTAGACATAACTCAAGACTAAAGAATTCATGTAAAGTGCTTTGAACCCAAAGGGCAAACAGGGCACATAGGTCATAGCATGTGGTCTATCTGCTTGTAGAGTGATTTATAAGCCTGTCTCTGTACTAGACTCTGAACATTTGAGGGGATTAAAGATGTCTTAATTGTATCTGAGGCCTTAACTTATCACTGATGCTCAGTAAATGTTCGAACAAACATGTACATGTCAATACATTTACTCCTGAAGCTAAGCAAAGTCACAATAGATGGATTCACCTGGAATTATTCTCCCAGAGAAGTTTCTGGATCAGGACTGTATCAGCTTGTGAACTATACACCCCCCCCCATGATATATTCACACGTGATGTCAACTAATATCAGGATCAGAATAAACTGACTTGACCAACAGTAGTCGAAACGACTGATGTCACTGTTTCAGGATGCTGTCAGCTGGATGAGCCCTGCCTCCTGTCTTTCTCACACACTCAGGCAAACTCGTGAAGGCATGGATTTCACTGGAAAGTCAGGTCCATAAAAATGTGAAGCAGGACAAAAGGCAGCTGAGAATTAGCTGGAGGGAAATTACTCTTCCATGTTTTCCCTAATTCAGCATTTCATAATACCGAGTCTCTACTTGACTGTTAGCTGTGCAGATGCTGCCTTTACTAAGGGTGCAGCTGAGAAGTTGTGAGCCAATGCAAGCAAAATACAGACACCTGTGTTGAAGTGCAAACAATCATGAGAGTGAGCTGCTCACCCTAGTCATTACAATAGGAAATTGGATTATTCTAAGCTTCTTCCTTTTACCCTACTGTGTTTAAACATACATCTCAGGAAGTAGGGGTGTGTGTGTGTGTGTGTGTGTGTTGAAAGCACTTACCATGAGATCTATCCTCTTAACCAATGTTGAAGTGCACATAACTGCACTATGAACCATGGTCATTATGTTGAACACATCTCTAGACTTTATTCATCTGCCATAAATGTAACTTCATATCCATTGAATAGCAAGTCCCCATGAAAAAAGGCAAGAACCAAGGGACACGTGGAAACTCTGCACTTGTTAACTGTCTCCCACCTTGATAGTGGTCAGGCTCCTACAGGTGTTTTCAGATGTCCAGCTCATCAAGTTGTGTACATTAAATAGGTGTAGTCCTTTGTATGTCTATTATACCTCAGCAAAACTCTTTAAAATTAAATCAGTTAAAATTATTTTTACTGTTTTTTTTTTATAAAGACTAAGAAGGGCCTGCCCGATGTGGCTAGTGGTTGAACATCAACCTATGAACCAGGGGGTCATGGTTTGATTCCCATCAAGGCATATGCCTGGGTTGCAGGCTCAATCCCCAGTGTGGGCCATGCAAAAGGCAGCCAATCAATAATTCTCTCTCATCATTGATATTTCTATCTCTTTCCCTCTCCCTTCCTCTCTGAAATTATATATATATATATATATATATATATATATATATATATATATATATATATATATAGAGAGAGAGAGAGAGAGAGAGAGAGAGAGAGAGACTAAGAAGGTAAGAAGGGGCATACTAAGTAGTAACCAAGGAGATCAATAAAAAGAAAAGAAAAAAACAGAAGATGATTGAAAGCTGAAATCAGCGAAAAGGACAAATTCTTAGAAAGAAGCAAAGCAACAGAAAGCTTTCTTTGGGATATAGCAATGGGTTGAAGATCCCATAGCTCCGTGAAAAATCATTGCTACAGGGTTTGTTTTTTTTTGGAAATTATGTTTGACCCACCCTGCTGTTCAGCTCAGTGTTAACCTTCAGGCACAGCTCAGCAGGACATTAGATATAACAAGATAAGGAGAGGAATCCCCAGAACTGCTTAGCGCGGACAAGTGAGACCACAATTAATAAGAAGCTGGAAGTGTATGATAGAGAACAAATGTGCTTAATGAGGCTATTTGATAATTACCAAGATGTTGTAGGCACAAAGCAGGACATAGTGCAACCTATTTAGATGTTCGTTAATTTGGCCCAAGTGGGAAACAGGAGACTGTGTTCCTAGAGCTGCTGACGCTGAAACAACTTTATTGATGTCACTTCTCAGACAGAAACTCCAGCACTTTCCTTCAAAGCCTCTCCCTGGACACTAGAAATGAGTCACAGGTGTCCAAAGTCTGTGAAAAGTCTAAGGCATAGTTTGAATCGTGAAAAAGAGTGTGGCTATGGCCCAGGAGACACCAAACACCAGGGCCAGACTCTGAGTGTGTTAGCCTTATAGACCACACCGTCTCTGTCACGACTACCTAACTGCCTTGCGGCACAAAAGCAGCCCAAACAAACATGTAAACAAGTTGGTGTGGCTGTGCCGCCAAAAAGTCCGTGTGTAATCATGGAGATTTGAATTTCATTTAATTTTCACATGCCACAAATATCATTTTTCTTTGAATTTTATCAGCAATTTAAAGATGTGAAAATATTCTTATCTTACAAGCCATACACAAACAGGTGGCAGGTTGGATTTGGAAAAGGTCTGCAGTCAGCTGACTCCTAATGCACTCTAACTCCAGTTAGTGACAGAATTATAGGATCAATTTGTGTGTGTGTGTGTGTGTGTGTGTGTGTGTGTGTATCCTTAAGTGTCAGCTAGAGTTATTGTATTTTGCTTTTAGACCTAATTGTCTTGGACTACTTTTCCAAGAGGAAGAAAGCCAAAGGTCATACATAATCATCTCTCTCCCTCTCTCTCCCCTTTTCTTTCTTTCTTTCTCTCTGTCTCTCACACCTATCACTATCTCTCTCTGTCCCTCTCCTTCCCTCAGCCAGCATTTATCATCTCATTTACACCCATTCATCCCTCAGCTCCACTCCAATTATAATGCAGTACAATTTACCAATATCATTTGCTGACCTGTATTTGCTAATGTTTTATATCGTGGGGAAAATTTAAAAAATATATCTTGCATCATGTGGAAATTATGTTACATTCAAATTTCTATGACAATAAATAACATTTTTGGAATGCAATCAGAAATTACATTATAATAAATAAGCTTTTATATCTAGTGGCGGGGGGGAGTTCTTAGAATCAGACAGTCCTGCGTTTAACCCACTAAATAAGTAGTATATATAAATCATTTTAAGCAATGCAACTAAATTTCAAGGTAAGTTAAAAACATTTTTAAGAAGAAGAAATTGAGTCTTGTTTTAATTAAATCACTTGCCCAACATTTAAACCTGGCAAATGACACAGTAGAGGACAGCTACGGGTTTAGATGAAAATATGAGTAAAAATATGATAGAAGCACTTAGGACAGTAGTATCTCCCAAAATACATTTTAGAGTTTGAAAAAAAATCATGATTTTCCCATTAAACTATTTAGTTGACGATTTGCTTATTCTGTGTAGACCACAATAAATTATATTTGAGAGACTATTCTTTCTATACACACTGGCATAACTGGTAAACTCAGCAAATTCTGCTAAATAAAAATTTTTTGAAGTTTATTTTTCTAGATTATGTTGTATAAATTTAAACTCAAATATTCTCAGAGGTTCTTTATTTCTCCATTCAGAGTATATTTTCTTCAACAAATATTTTGATGCATTCAGACTCATCAAGTAATTTCTCTATCCACATTTTAATGTTTTGAAATTAGATGCTGCAAAATTATGCCTCATCAATTTAATTTCATTCTGTTATTAAATATCAGTGTAAGTAAGGAACAATGACAACTTTATTGCATAGTCTTTCACCAACTTAAGGTGTTCCAAAGCACAAATAGGGAATATAAAATTACACCCTACGCATTATTTGGGCACATATTATTTAATTTGCTAAATTCCTATTTTGATTTTTGTTTCAATTAATGTCAATGACTTCTCATTTGCATTGTTGTTTTCAATAATGATAATTCAATAAAACTGTCAAGCTGAAGCTTTGTGGATTCCATTTACTTGATTACAGTATTCCAACAGATTTTTATTTTACAAAAGCATCCAGAATTTATAACATTCAATTAAAGTAAATACATTTCAGAAATAATGAATTTTAATGTTGATCACATTGATGACTTTCACAGGAGCTGTTTTAAGGCTCAAACTTTTCTGAAATTTCATTGGTGATGGATAGCAATGAGCAGTATGTACACTGCTGATAAAACTTTTAAATGTATTTGAAGTTAGGATAAAATAAATATAACACAATTTACCATCTTAACCATTTTAAATATACAATTCAATAGTGATTAGTACATTCACACTGTTGTGCATGTGTCAATCTGTAGAATTCTTTCCTTTTGCAAAAATGAAAATTTATGCCTATTAAATAACAACTCCTTGTTTCCTCCTACCCATGCCTGAGAACCAGCATTCTACCTCTGTCTTCATGAATTTGACTACTCTGTTTCATGTAAGTGGAATCATACAGTATTTTTCTTTTTAAAAAAAGAATGGCTTTTTTTCACTGAGCATAATGACTTCAAGGTTCATCTATGTTTAAGTATGTATGAGAATTTCCTTTCTTTGTAAGACTGACTAACATAATATGTTTATATACCACTGACAAAGATTATTTCCTTGACCAAACTTTAGTCAGGCTCCTCTGAGCCCTCTTGTCAACTTGGCCTTCACCTTGACCCCTGTCCTTGCTGGGCCTGCATAGCCCACTCTTGGCAAGAATCGCATAAATGATCCATGGCCATTGGAGCCACAGGTAAAAACACAAATGGAAATCTTCAAATGTGATTTAATCTCTGTTCACATCAATTTAATTGAGCAACATCATTGACTCTAGATACTATACACATTGCATTTTGAACCCTGCTTCGCCATCTGGATGTTATAGTTCCTGAAATAGACAACAAAATTGAACTGGGTGTGCTCTGTTCTCTTGATTTCCCTAGCAACCATGAGCTCAGTACACTTTCAAAGGTTACGACTGTTGGTGTATTCACCAATGAGAATGACCTAGCTACCGTAAGGAACCTTTGGAGGTGTGAATTTGTTCCTGAGGCATATATGAAAGTAAGGATCAGGAGAAGGAGGCTTAGAAAGAGGATTCGGGTAAAATCAACCAGAGGAAATGGGATACCTCCCAATTACATTGAGCAGTGTTGGTGTGGCTAGCCCAGCTGTGGGCAAACTACAGCCCGCGGGATCCGGCCCGTTTGAAATGAATAAAACTAAAAAAAAAAAAAAAAAAAAAAAGACCGTACCCTTTTATGTAATGATGTTTACTTTGAATTTATATTAGTTCACACAAACACTCCATCCATGCTTTTGTTCCGGCCCTCCGGTCCAGTTTAAGAACCCATTGTGGCCCTCGAGTCAAAAAGTTTGCCCACCCCTGGGCTAGCCCATACCTGACTGAGCTTTGTAGGAAATTAGAGCCCAGAATCAGCTCAAAAACTCCCTCTTCCTTTCTGGCCCTCTCAGACCTGAGCCCATGAAGCAAACAAAGTACTTTAATATATTGAAGCCAGAGAGAGAGATTAAGTGAGTCATTCTTTTATAACAATTTCAGTTATAATCCTATCTAATAAAGAGGCAGTTGCAAAGATGGTGGCGCCCACAGCCAATAAGGAGGGAATATGCTAATTGACTGCCATGCCCTCAAAGATGGCAGTGTCCACAGACACAAGATGGTGGTTCCCAGTCCCCCAACCACCCTGGGCTGGCCCGAGGCACAGGCAAGCCTCAGCTCAGCTGTTGGCTACCCAGCCACCCAGGGCCACCCGAGGCTCAGGTAACCAGGGCCAGCCAAGGCTTGCACTGCTGGCAGTGGCAGCAGCGGAGGTGAGATGGGGGCATCACCTTCCCCTGATTGCTGGGTCGCCTCCCACCCCTGAGGGCTCCCAGAATGTGAGAGGGGGCAGGCCAGGCTGAGGGTCACCCCCCCCCCCCCCCCCAGTGCATGAATTTTCATGCACCAGGCCACTAGTAAAATATAAAAATAAATGGCATGCTTGCTGAGAGACCCCCATAGATTGCCTTGGAGCCATACAAAGAACCAAAATTTCTGCTCACACATTTCTGAAAGTAGCATTTATCAAAGCACCACCTTACTACCTGTCTTGGGGCTCTCTCAGGGTCTAGTGCTTTCCTACTCTTGTCATTTTAAATCCATGTTACAAACCCCAATGGATTTTCCTTGGCTCATTCATGTAGTGTGTGGAGCCAGCACTGTTTAGCTTTAACCCTTATTCCCCCCTTAGAGCTGAAATCTTTAAGAGGTGCCCGTGGCCTTCGAGATGGGAAAGAATATACTGGAGCTTTATGGTCACCTAGGTTTCCATGGCTCTGGTTGATGTGTACATATGGAAAATGGGAAAAGAGGAAATGTCTGTCATGTTGTACTTCACAGTTTCCCTTTTCTTCCTGGCAAATAGGAACAGAGATACTTTATAAATCTTCAGACTTGCTGCAGGCTTCATGTTTAATGAGGTAAAGGATATTCAGTCATTTTTTAAAGCATTGCACAGCTGGAATAAAATAAGCCATGTATTAGCAATTTGCATGCTCTATATGCAAGTGGTGATATTTGTACTGAGTGTTTAAACAAATTTAGGCATAAGGCTTGAAACACAGATAGACAGACACACTCATTGGTTTGAAAATGTCCTTGGTTTTTACAGTGAGTGGCATAAGCCTCTGAACAAGCCTGAAATCCCATTTGACTGAATTCTCTCATTTTAGCAAGGCATCATCACATCACTCAGTAGCCCTATTTTAGAGGCTTTGACACAATTTATCTTTCCTCTCTTCCCTGCATATGTGAAAAATAGAAATCATCAAATGTCATTTAATCTCTCTTAAAATAAATTTGAGCAAACATCATTGTGCTGGATGCTGTAGCATTCTGAACCCTGCTTTCAACGAAATCACAGTATTTTAGAGAAGAAAATAAACAAATCATTATTACAAGTTGACAAGTGGCCCTAGAATGGGCATGTTTCATGCAGTTGGCTGTCTGCAGAGCCTTGGAAAATTTCACAGAGGAGTTATGCCTGAGTTGGATTTTGAAGGATGAATGGAAATTCCAACCCATCAGAAATCCATGAGTAGCTCAACATGGCTGTCAGATAACAAACATTATTTCGAGAGGATGGGATGGGGATTTGTTGGAGAGAAAACTGGACAGATGGATGAGGGAGACATCAGGAAGGCCTAATATGTGATGCTAAGCAGCTTGGACTTCATTCTGAAGAGAATTTAAGGCCTTTGTTCCATTTTAACCCCTAGAGTGCCAGGGAGCGTGATCGCACTCCTCCTGTCTTTCTCCTAAAGTGCCTGGAGTGCTATCGCGCTCCTCCTGCAGTGTCCAGTTCCAAGTCTGCTTTTATTAGTGATGATGATATTGCTAAATATGTCAATTCTTGCTGTGAAGATGACGATTTTGTGGAAGATATTGAATATGTAACTTCATTTACTTGCGATTCATAATTTTTTTCCTAAACTGCTGTAAAATCAGCAAAAATGCCTTGGCAATTTTAGCATAGTTCCTAGGATATTGGTTGGCACTGAAAGGGTTAATCAGAAGAAAAATTCAATCAGATTTTATTTTAAAAATAAAGTTATATGATGCTAAATTAAACTGAGATAAGACTGGAGTCTGGTGGAATCACTCAAGATACATTGAAGACCCAAGCCAAAAAGTATTCAGGGTTTGAATTAAACTGGGGATTGGAAATACTGGGGGGTTGGAGGGGGGTAAACTAAAGAGGTAATTGGATGGTAGAATCCATAAGACCAGTCTACAAGTGATTGGAAATCATGGCAGAAGGTGAGAGAATTCAAGGGAGTAGCATACATGTAAAAGAAAGCCAGTGTTGCTCAGTGGTTGAGCATCAACCTATAAACCAAGAGGTGCCCAGTTCAATTCCCAAGTAGGGCATATGCCCAGGTTGAGGGCTCAGTCCCCATTATGGGACCTGCAAGAGACAGTGATAGATGTATATCTCTCATCACTTTTTCTCTCTCTCTATCATTCTTCCTTCCTCTCTCTCTCAAATCAATAAAAATATATTTTTAAAAAGAGTCAAGGATAATTTCAAGATTTCAGAGACCTCCTATTTTTATTATTCTCCCTAAAAACATTGTGCATTGGGTCCTTGCTACTCAAAGTGTTATCCACATATCTGCCTGAAGAATTGGCACCATCAGGAAGTATATTGAAAATGCAAATCACTGGGCTCCTTTACAGAACATCTGGTGTCAATGTCCAAGAATCTTGCCCTCCAGTTCATCTGCAGGCACACTAAAATTTCAGAAGCACTATTTTATGTATTTAAACTAATATTCAACACCTGTCTCCCATGAGAATTCTTCTTTTCTTCTAGCCATCTCTAAATTCTCTATCTTTTAAGCAAGAGCAGTAAAATCTAAACAAAAGTAGCCTCTAAGAATAGTGTCAAAATTTGGAACTGAGGACCATTTTTCCAACACTAAATTGGAGGCGCATTCCATATGGCCACAGCGATTTAATGACAGTGCTAAGATGTTTCACAATCCACTGAGTGCGGCTCCAATATGGTATGAGAGCCTGCTTGCTATTTCATTAGACTAAAACATTTACAAAGAATGGACACCACGGTACTTGAACTTGTGTCTATTTTCTCTCCACAGTTCTCATTTCGATATTCCCAATGATGGCCGTGTCCTGCTGTGATACCCTTTATCGTCAATGCCTCTATTGTAAATAGCGCAGAGAAGAGAAGCTGAACTTACAAGGCAATAGTGAAAGGATGGAAAACCTTGTTTCTAATTAGGCTCTTGAGTTTGAAAAACTCCATTCTTTTCATGAGAGGAAATCCTTCAGCCTGAGCATCAGGAAAAAGAGATGCTATGTAAGAGCTAAGAACAGGAGATTGGCAGACTAAAGAGAATGTCCAATTTGTTGCGTCTGAATAGAGGTTTTCAGGGTTCCGCCTTGGATTGTTTCACACTATCTACCATTCTCTCCCTCTTTTCTCGCCCACAATTGCAGTTTTTCAAGTTGTAACTTTCCCAATTCACATCCTTCCTCTCAGTGTGTTAAACTCCCTGTGTTCTGAATGAGATAAACATTTAAAGGACTGTGCCACTTTTTTTCGTTTTCAAAGCAACATCCTAGTAAAATGAAAATGAAGATCCTTAAGAGAGAAAAGAAACAAAGGGGAAAAGCAAGGAAGGCAACACTTCGAAGAAAGATAATGAAATCCCCTTGCTGGGCTCTTACCCAAACTAGTAGGCGTGGGGCTGTGCTGAGATTGCAATAGACAATAAAGGCAGAGCAATAGCGTCCACTTAGGGTTTTGGCAAGAAGAAAACACTGTACCCTTTCTGCTCCTCAGGAGGAACAACAGGACCACCCAGGAGGGATAAGAAGAGATGGGGCCCTTCCCTTCTTTCACACACACACAAAAAGATATATTGCAAAAATACCTTCCAAATTATGTAAGTGCTAATATGCTGAGCGTGTTTCCAAACAGATCATTGGACCTTCTCCATTTAAGTGAGTTCTGCCTCCATCATAGTGGGTCCAAGAGCTGTAAACTTACCCCGAAGATGCTGCCAATGACCGACGCAGCTTGGGAGAGCTTCTTTGAGGGTTATCTTCAGGATGCTATTTTCTTTGTCTCGTTCTGCAGTGTTTCAGTTGGCTGGTGGGTTGGTGTGGCAGGCTATATTTGTGTAGTTTGTTTTATTCTTAAAACTGGTCATTACGATAATGTGTGCTGCAGAGCCCGTGGTTGAATTCCGAGGATCTGGTCCTGTGAGGGCCCTTCTAGAGCCAATCCTTGATTGTGTGGCACGCAGGCAGAGGCAGAAGGTCAAGACTGAATTTACCAATGACTTTTGTGACCTGGCTTTCTGTGTTTCAGTTCCAACCCCAGAGGTTTATATGTGAGAGATTTAGTTCCAGTTTTCTCTTCCTTTCCAGGTATCTCAGAGGCTAGCTAATCAGTCCTCTGAGTTTTAGGCAACTTGGGTTTTGAATAAGAGATAGACAGGATACTTCTAAGTACTTTAAAGTAAACAAGCGCAAGCTCTTTGGTAGCATTGCATTTCTGATTCACTAGTTTTTTGTTGTTTTTTAAATCCATCCTTATTGCTCTTGCATTCACTGGAAATCTGTCCCAGATTCCTTAAACAGGTTGATCATCATTCCCACTGGCAGAGTATTTTTATGCTTCCCCATTTTCTTTATAAGTACTGGAGGTAGATAAAAGCTCTGAACATTCATACTTTTTATTTCCTAATACTCATGTGTGTATAGTGTCTTCTGCTATTTTTATACAATAGACCATACTAAACATTGTTCTGACTCCTCCTTTAGGCTAAGCAAAGTAAGTGGGTGTGATTGAAGTACTTTTAAGTTTTTTTGCTTTTGTTTCATCTTCATTTGGTTGTGACAGAAATCTCACCAAAGAATAGAGTATTTCCATAGCCTGTGGACTGCAGATATGAATAGAGAAGCTGCCTCACCTGTAGTGCTTCGGCTCAGCTCCACTAGAGCTGAAAGAGTGACTTGGCTGCATCCTCTACTGGTGAGGGGCATGCAGTCCCTCAACCTCACCACCCTAGGAAGAGAGAACCAAGATTCCCCTGAGCCTGAATAGAGTTAGAAGGATAACCTGGCAGTTAATCTGATTAGGCAAATGAGGACACTCTCAGAAATCAAAGCCACATGGACAAAGAGATGGACAAATTTACCAACATGCAATGTTCAGGTAAACATTAGAAGGTGATGAGATGTGGTATGTGAGTGACACTGATATGTGTGCCAAATGCAACACACAAATTCAAAGGACTGGCGCAAACTGTAAAGTCCAAGACCAAGATTTCAGACAGTGTGGTCTGTGCTCACAGACCCAGAGAACAGGCTGATGGCTGCCAGAGTGGAAGGCGGCTGGTGGAAAAGGTGAATGTACTGAGAAGTATGGATTGGTAGTTACAAAATAGTCATGGGGTTGTGAAGTACAGCATAGGGAATATACTCAATGATATTGTAATAACTGTATACGGTGCCAGGTAGATACTAAAAATATCAGGGGACTTGGTAAAGTGTATGGTTATACAACCACGATGCTATAAGCCTGAAACTAATACAAAACAATATTGAATGTAAAGTGTAATTGAAAAATAAAATGGAAAGTTCTTTTAAAAAAGAAGTGTAGTTTGTAGACCAATTCATCAGAATTACCTGGACTAATGGCTAAAAATGTAAACCCCTAGGCTCCACTCCAGACTAACTAAATCAAGACTCCCCTACAACACATCCTTGGGAGCAATTCTTATGATTTTGAAGTGTACAAATTTGAAAAACTAGTATATTATCCTTCTCAGTGTTTTAAGAGGCTGAATGGGTCAGTATATTGTTTTTCAATTTACTTTATAAATTGGATAAGCATTATTCGGTCTTTGTATAATATATTGTATAAGTAGAGCAAATAGCAGACTATTAAGAAACTGTAAAAATAATATATACATACATACTAGTATGTGTGCACATATATTTCTTAAAGACACATTCTTAGAGCTGTTTATAAGTGGAAGATTCTAATTATTTTTTTTCTAGCAACCTTTTTTCAGATTAATAGATTAGTGGAATTCCACAGCTATTAAAATGGAATCCACTTCCTGTTCATTATCAATTAGACTTGTATGCTTCAAATTCAAAACCTTTTAGTGTTACCAGGCCATATCCCCAAGTTTAGTCAATTTTTAATATAAAATCCCCCTCTAATAGATATTGATTTTATCATGCCATTATTTAGACCAAACCATTATTATATTATACCTGAAAATCTTTTTAGATTCTTATAGAGTCTCCAAAATTCCACAACATTTCATCATTCCGATGAATTTGTAATAAGACTTACATTATACCCAATATAATAAAGCAGGAAACAAGTAAGGGGTATAACAATAGGAATAAAGGAAGAAAAAGTGTTCTTATTTATAGATGCTACAATTGTGCACCTAGAAAACTCAGAGAGCATCACTGAAAAGCTATTACAACTAATAAGTGAACCCAGTAAGTTACCCAATTGCAAAGTAAATATACAGAACAATCAATAACTTTCCTCTATAACAGGAAGAGAGGTTAGGAGATATAATGAAAAGTATATTATTCACAAAGTCATCATATTTCTGGTGCTGAGCAGTGTGAAGATCCTGAGTGGTCCATTCGCCATCCCATGAAGGAGTGCAATGTAGTCTTAGTGAAGCCACACTTCTTTTTATATATGGTATATACTAGAAGCCTGGTGAATGAAATTAGTGCACAGAAAGGGTCTCTAGGCCTGGCCAGCGATCAGGGCCAATTGAGGCCTTCCTTCTCCCAGCTGCTGGCTGCCGGCTGCCAGCCAGGGCCTTCCTTCATTTTCCACCACCCCCTGGTGGTCAGTGCACATCATAGCAGGTGGTTGAACTCCTGGTCGGTCAAACCCCTGAGGGGACAATTTGCATATCAGCCTTTTATTATATAGGATTGTTCTAGTGGTCATTTCTAGATGCCCATACAGGAACCTGCTACCTCAACCCTTCCCAGGATATTATAAGCTCCTAATCCCCCATATGAAGCTATTTACTTCCTGCTTAAAATAGCCAGAGTTGTTTCTGTTATCTACAGTTGAGTCTTGGTTGATATAGTCCAGTGATGGCGAACTTTTTGAGCTGGGCGTGTCAGCATTTTGAAAAACCCTAACTTAACTCTGGTGCGTGTCACATATAGAAATTTTTTTATATTTGCAACCATAGTAAAACAAAGATTTATATTTTTGATATTTATTTTATATATTTAAATGCCATTTAACAAAGGAAAATCAACCAAAAACAATGAGTTCACGTGTCACCTCTGACACGCGTGTCATAGGTTCACCATCACTGATATAGTCAGTGGTATCAGCAATGAGTAGAAGCAACAGAAAATTAAGGATGGGAATATGAAGTTGGTTAGCTGATATAGTTGGATTTGAAGGCTGTGAAGACCTGATTTTCATTAGAGGATGAGATATTAGTGTTATTTGTAGAATTGTATGCTCCCTGCCAAACTTATGTGTTAAAACCCTAATCCCTTGAACCTCACAATGTGACTTATTTAGATACTAGGGGCCTAGTGCATGGATTCGTGCACCTTGAAAAGAACTGTGGGCCCCGAGGCTGTGGTGGGCACAGGGACGGGTTTTGGCCTATCCTCCATGCCCCTGCCCAGCCCCTACTGCTGCAGCCCCTGGTCCCCTTTCTGCTGACAGCCCCGCTCCCACCGCCACCACTCCCATGCGCTGACGGCACTGGCCCTGCTTGCACCCGTGGGCAGCACGGAGTGATTGGGGCTGTCGCCAGCAGCAGGTGCAAGTGGGGCCTGAGCCGTCAGTGGGTGAGAGTGGTGGCTGCTGCCCAGATCGCCCCTCAGGTGCAGGGGGAGGTAGAGAAGCCCTCAGGAGCGAACAGGGCTGGCAGCTGCTTCTGGCACCCGCTGACCGCGCCAAGCAATCGGGACCGGTGCCAGGCTCTGGAAGCAGGTGCAAGTGGCAGCTTCAGCACTGGCTGCGGGTGCAAGCAGTGGCTCCAACGCCAACAGCGGGTGCGAGTGGGGCCGGTGCTGGCAGCAGGTACAAGCACCGGGTGGGACTACAGTGCACGGGAGCAAAGAATTTTCAGTAACCACCAGAGGCTCACCCCGATGACCGCGACAGAGGCCCCACCTTGGTTTGGCACCCCCGCTCACCTACTCCACCATCCTGCTGTGGCCTGCCATGTTCCACACTCTCCCACCTGCTTCCAACACCCGCCATGCTCTGCAAGCATGCCCCCTGGTGGTCAGCACATCTCATAGAGACTGGTTGTTCGGTTGTTTCATCATTCGGTATATTTGCATATGCAGGCGTGGAGCAAGGACTGAAGACAGTGTAGAAGAAAGCCAAGTGCTGCAGAAGGGAGTGAAGTGGCAGAGAAGGGGGGGAGCCAAGGTAGTGGAGACTGGAGCAGAGCCGAGGGCAGCAGACACGGGAGCAGAGCCAAGGCAGTGGATAGAGGAGCGGAGCAGAGGCAGTGGACACGAGAGGGAGCGAGGCAGTGGAGACCGGAGCAAAGCCTGTCGAGCTAAAGAAAGCCCTATTCTTGCAGGATTAGGCCAGAGGAAGCCCTATTCTTGCAGGAATCTTCCTGCAACGGGCCTCTAGTATATAGATAATCTGGATACATTGGGAGAAAGCCATTTGATCATATATGCAAAAATTGGAGTGATGGTGTCACAAGTCAAGGAACTCATATTTCAGAGAGGAAGGGAGAGAGAGAGAGAGAGAGAGATAGAAACATCAATGATGAGAGAGAATCATTGATTGGCTGCCTCCTGAATGCCCCCTACTGGAGATGAACCCCACAACCTGGGCATGTGCCCTTGACCAGAATGGAACCTGGGACCCTTCAGTCTGAAGACTGACACTCTATCCACTGAGCCAAACTGGCTAGGACAAAGCTACACTTCTTAAGTTCAAATTTCAACTGCTGCTGTGACAAAGATACCCATGGTTCTTAACATAATTCACTCCTTCCTGTCATTCTAGTCTCAGTTCAAAGGTTACTAACACAGAAAGACCTTCAATAAGCACCCAAATTTAAAGACTCTCTCTATGATGTTATATAATCCTATTTCATTTTATCTATTTAGATTTGCATCTGAAATAACATACATCCTAGAAGATGATCCGTTCCCTTAGACACCAGTGGTATCTCCCTATTGCCTGAAATCAGTTTGGGTGACAGGCTAATCTAGAAAAGCTTTCTGGAGAGAAATAGCAAGATGATGACAATTGTATTTCATTCCCCAGAGAGAAGCTGTGAAAATGTTTCACACTGTGGCTCTCCTCAGTATGTTTGATGATTAAATACATTTTGGTAATGCTGTTTTAAATCAAGATAAACATGTTTTGTTGGTTTACTTTTGTTTGCTTGTGGGAATTCTCATAACCTAAATTTTCTAAATACCTTGCAAATTTGGAAGAGGAAGCTTAGTATACAATATTTTCTAAATGTATTTTTCTGTGGAGAACTTACATTCTATACTTTTAAAAATATCTCTTATTATCTTCCAGAATTAATGTTCCTCATTTATTTTATTTTAGAAGATGAGGAGCCATTAGGAGGACTCTCATCATTTTGCTCAGTCATGAACATTGATAAACAGGACATGAAAGTTTTGACAAGAAAGAAAGATAAAAGGTACACTTGGTGAGAGGAGATTATAGAATTTTGCCAAATGTTGCACCCTGCACATTGTAGGAAAAGGAAGGCCAGGCACAGGAAGAGATATAGATGAAGAGAGCATCAAATAAACAGAGATGGCATGTCCAATATCTATAGCAGTGGTTCTACTGGTATTTAATATACCACTCTGTGAACTTTTCCTGGGCATGGTGCCATATATCAATAAATAAATAAAAGTAATTTTACTCAACTGAAGATACTTAGTGCTATGGTAACTTCTGTCATATTGGTCTTGTTGGGTCAGGAAGAGCAGAGTAAGGAACACCTTTGTTGTGGGTTGACTTGTGTCCTTCAAAAAGATATGTTCAATTCCTAACTCCTGATACCTGTGAATATGACCTTATGTGACAAAAGGATCTTTGATGATGTGATTAGGCTTAGATGTGGTCACACTGGATTAGGGTGGGTCCTGATTCAATATGATCAGTATATTTATAAGAAGAGGCAAATCTGGACACAGAGACACCTGGGAGAAAGCCATTTGATCACAGATGCAGAAATTGAAGTGATGGTTTGTTTCACAAGTCAAAGAACTCTAGGGATTGCCAGTAACCATGAGAAACTAGTGAGACGCACAGAAGGATCCTTCCCTACAGACCTCAGAGAGAGAGCAAGGCTCTGCCAACCCCTTGATTTTGGACTTTTGGCCTCCAGAACCGTGGGAGAATAAATGTTTGTTATTGTAAGCTACCAAATTAAGGCTACTTTGTTTTGGAAGCCCTAGCAGCTGAACAACCTTGATTCCATTTATAGACACAATGGAGATCATAATTCTCAAGCTACCCCACAAATGGCCATGTATGGACTAGAGCTTTGTCTCTTATAAATATAAGATTAAAATTTCCAGACAATGAAATCATATTTTCTGCACAAGTAATGATACAAGCAAAAAGTGAATGAGTAAGTAGAACTATAGTTATAAGGGCAACGAATCTCTCCAAGATCATTGCCAATGTTTTTAATACTTGAGAGCTTATCATGAATGCAAAAAAAAATGTGTGGATCAAAAGGGGTGTCAAGTACAACCATGTGGCTATATCATTCTGAAACAATGGTGAATAACAGAAGTCAATAAAGAATGAAGTACTAAGAAGTGTGGTTCCAATTCTTGGAAGGTCATGGCAAAATGGAGATCAATAACCAATGGTGTTCTCATGGATATAATGTGACATATGGGGCTGGGGGTAGCCAGGCTATTGACCTGACTCAGTAGAGGGTACTTATGGCAACAAATAAAAAATATTACCATTATAGTTATTTTAGGTATGATATCCTAAGAAACAGATACTGAGACAGAATTTGCAAGAATGAGATGCATTGGTGAATTCTCTAGGGAACATACTTGCAGGGTTGGGCTGAGGAAGATGAACTTCAATGCCAACTGGGAGGGCCTTCAGCATTATCCTCCCTTGAGAAAAAAGGATTAGGGTCTTTATATTCCTGCCTCACTCAACCAGGCTTTGGATGTGGGCTGTCCCAGTAATGGGGACATAGCCTTAGGAAGGAGGCTCTTTTTGACTAAGGGCAATTACCAAAAAAAAAAAAAAAAAAAAAAACACAGTTGACAGCCATTGGCTACAACAATTCTAAGCAGCTGAGGATGAGTACCTCAATCCTCCAGCAGGCAACATCTCAATGATACGCTTTTCTCTTTCCACGGGAAAGAAGTTACAGGCAATACAAGAAAGTAATATACTTAGAAATAAAATAAATTAATATCTTAACATAATAACTATGCAAGTATGCCAATATTTGTAGATTTCACTGAAGCTGAAGATTATAGCACTGATCTTCCTTGTTGTCAGGACAAAAAGGGAAAGAGGATGTGTCATAACTTTATTCATATCAGAGAGGAAAAGGCAAACTAACTCCTTAGAGGGAATAAAACTTTCTTTAGTAATACATTTTAAAATAAGATTGGCACATAAAACTTACAAAGTAGAACAGATCAGGATAAAGGAATAATTCTCTCAATAGCATTTTCTTTATAACACATACAATAGTAGACTTTATGTAGTAATTTATTGTAAATATTGGGGGAGATGCAGTCACCAAGGATGAAATAAGTGAAGATTTTTTTTTCTCCAAAGTACTAGATTAATTTGACCCAATATGCAGAATTTTGGTGCCACAGTTAAGTCCTAAGTCTAGATCTTAAATTTGTAGAAGAGTCTATCTCCCTTGTGGCCTTTAGAGATTTAATGCTAAATAAATTTTCCTCTGGGCAAAAATTTCAATGGGAAGCAGGCTTTTGATCTGTTTCAACTCTGTATCCCCAGAACCTATAATAGTGCCTGGTCCATGGGAAAGATTCAGATATTTGTTGAATGAATGAATGAATGAATGAATGAATGAATGGTTAATATGAATGGTTAACAAGATTGTTGTCAGACTACTGAGCAGTGTGTGTGTGTGTGTGTGTGTGTGTGTGTGTGTGTGTGTGTTTTATGAGCAAGTATGGGATGTCAAGGGTGATTTCAATACATGTTGGAATCTAGAAAAGAAGAAGGCAAAGAGGAAATCATTTTCATGGAGCAACATTATGGAAGGCCTTGAAAGCCATCAAATAGATTTATACTTGAAGACATAAGAAACAGGGAGCCAGTGAGATTTCTTAAAAGGGCACAAGATAAAAGCACTGTCTAAAAGAAATTATCTTGGCAGCAGAAAAGTGAAAAACAAATTTTTCCATCAAACAAGTTATTTCCAACAAGGGCTGTTTAACATTTTATTTTTAAACCAAATTTAGTCAAAGCAGTTGTTCTTGTGGACACAATTATTTTAGAGGACATTTTTCTTAATTACAAAAAATTTAATTTGCAAGTATAAATACATAAAACATGGGAAAAATTATACCAAATCATCCCCAGAGGAATTGATTGCTAACATCCTTCCCACCTTTTTCCTCTCTATTTTACAAAGTTAAGCTCAGAACATAAAGACAACTTTTTTTATCTCGATATTCCTTTAATTTATAATGTGTGTTTTTCTGGTATTGGAAACTCTTCCAAACAGAATTTTATAATTTTAACCATTTAAAAAATTTTGTAATATTCACTTATATTAATCATTCATAATATACTTAGCCATTTCTCTATTGCTGCATAGATAGATATTTAGGTGGCTTTTGTCCTTTAATTTTGAAATTTTGGTACTTTAATAATTAATGCTGCATAAGCATTCTGTGCATAAAATTTTGTTGGTATTTCAGATTATTTTCTTAACAAGATATTCTTGTGAGGAAACTACTAGTTCATAGAATATTAATATTTTGTTATATATTTCTAAAATGTTTCCCAAAAATGTTAGATCAAGTTGTACTCTCTCCATTCATATAGCAGTACATCAGTATTCTATACACTCCTCACCATGAGCTATTTATATCAAAAAGAAAAGTATTACCGATTGGGCAGGCAATGAATTATGTTTTATCATGAATATAATTTAAATTTCTTTCCTTTTCAATGAGTTTGAACATTTTACTCAAATATTTGTCTTTTTACTTTATAATTCTCTTTTCTTCTATCTTTGTTAATTAATTCAAGATTTCAGTAACAATATTTGTGTTGTCATAGGTCTGTTATGAGTCTATAATATAATAAAGCAATTAATGTATTGCAACTTGTATTTGTTGCATATATGCATAGAGATAGAAATAATTTACTTTTTATATAATAATTTTCTTTTTGTGATTTCTTCCTTTTTTTATTAAAATGCTTTTTCATTCCTAGATTTAATTTACTTTTACTTTTTGTATATACTTTTGAAAAATCTGTATTTTAAAATGTAACTCTCTCGTCCATCTGAAGTTTTTTTGTTTGATTGGTTTTTCTGGTACATAAAGTGAAATAATGTATCAGTCAGGAATCATGATTACAAACAAAGAAGAAGATGATTTTGCCATCATCCCTACCAAAAGAAGGAGTTGAAGCATCGCCCACTTCCTCATGTACCACTTTAAGATCTGAGTCATGAGCTAGCAGATATAATTTCTAAAACCCAGCTCACATGGTCTGATTTACCTTTGAAGGAGGCTGGGAAACAGTTCTAAACTGTGACTTTGGAAAGGCAGAATTTATAATGTGGGGAGTTTTCTAAACAACACTTGGGTGTTCAAAAGATGTTGAGTTGCCAAAAAAATGGCAAATACTCCCTATAGATAAGAAAATAAGTCAGCCATTGTTTCAAATAACTTGCCAGTTGTACCAATATCAAGTAATCTTTCATTTCTCCATGGATGTGCTATACCTTCAATGTAACATATCAAATTATTACATGTGGTAGAATAGGTTTCTGGTTTGGGTACAATTTTTACTAGTACCCTAAACATTTGGGAAGTTTCATGTAAGAACTAAAAGTCAGCCAAGACACACACACACACACACACACACACACACACACACACACAATATAGCTCTTTATATGTTACAACAACAGTAACTTTTATTTAAATTCATCTCAAATGAACCAGAATATAAACTGCCTATGGGAAAAGGTAGTTTCCTCCCAGGAATATTTTGTTAAAAAAAATAATCTGAAATACCAACAAAACTTTATGCACAGGATGCTTATACAGCATTAATTATTAAAGTACCAAAATTTAAAAATTAAAGGGCAAAAACTACCTAAATATCTATCTATCCAGCAATAGAGAAATGGCTAATTACATTATGGATAATTAATATAAGTGAATATTACAAAATTTTTAAGTGGTTAAAATTATAAAATTCTGTTTTGGAAGAGTTTTCAATACCAGAAAAACACACATTATAAATTAAAGGAATATTGAGATTAAAAAAATTGCCTTTATGGTCTGAGCTTAACTTTGTAAAGTGCATCTTCAGTGTTAGGTTATTTAACATTTATACTTCCTCAAATAATTAAAGCTAACTGTAGTGCCCAAAGCCCATGCTCCTAACCAGTGATATCAGTGTTATCTCTACTTTAAAGATGATGAAAGCAATTTAAGCCATAATTAACTAATGCTATAAATACATTGACTAATATTCACAGATGAGAAATTCTATCAGTCGCCATCTTTCAATGTTGACAACAATATGTGTACTTTGGTGATAACTCCTTTTCCCACAGGCAGTTTATATTCTGGTTCATTTGAGATACAGGATAATCTAGCTCATGATTACAAAATCACTTAGCACATTCCTCCAATTTCAACCAAAATCACAAAATCAGAATACCAGATGACATCGGCCCTCCAGAAGCTTACCAATATTTTTGTATAAAGTTGTACAGATTAACCTTGGGAGCTTAAGCCCACCATGTAAGGCTCTTTATGGGTCCAATTACAGTGGTAGTGTGGAGAAGAAAGTTCAAGGAAGAAATTAGAAATTGCACATTCTATGGAATTTGAATGTAGCACATTAAAAGGTTAACTTTAATGTGGGAACTTGAAAGTTGCACTGTATTACCTGTGGAATAATAATTCTCATATATAGCTGCAGAATATAGTTTCCATTTCTAGCATGCCTCAAGAGTCTGAGGCACCATCTTAGGTTCTTTTCAACCCTGAAGAATAAGTGTCATTATTCCCAGTTTTAAAGATGGAGTTGTTTTTTTTTCTATCCCAAGTGCCCATCTTCAAATTCCATGCTTTCCCCACCATTTCAGAAGTCAAAGAGGCAAATGTTTTAACATCCTTTCATTTCCCTTCTCTTTCCCCATTTCTTTGATAATGATGGGTCCACTTTGGGCATCAACTATGTGATGATCAAATCAATGTGGGAGTCAGGCTTCTTTGGAGATTTCAGGGACCAGGAATGTAAGGCATTCTGACTTTTAAATATTGCCATAAGGCCATACTAAAATTCCACTTTTTATAAGAATTATGTTATTATAAGTGAGCATGCCAGGAACTTACAAGTTTGCTTAAAATGTAGAATGTAGTCAGAGAAAATAAAAATATTAGCAAAAAATTTTCTCAGAATTGCTATATTTTTCCAGAGAACAGTTCCCAACCTTTATTAATTATATTTAATTGCAAAGATAAATTGAAAGGGTGATTTTAGCAATGTGTCACTAGTAATGAATGCAAGTCACTGGAATGTGCTCATAGATGCTCCAGTGGCTTCATTCTAAACCGTAACCCACAGTTCACATACCGCCAATAAGAAAAACGCCTACTTGAGCCAATGAGCAGCAACCAGCAGGGAAGCCAGCAGATATTTCTTCCATTGGAAAACATCATAGGAATACACTGGAAAAATTGATATAATGTGGAATTTCATTGATATAACAGGGGCCATGCCCTTACCTGCTCTACTACTAGAACTCCTCTTTTGTCCCTGTTCCCTAAAGTGGATTACCCTATTTTCAGGCCACATGGGCAATGTGGATGATATTCACAAAAGGATGCTGTCGAAGAAAGATGGGAGAGAGCAAGTCTTAGAAACATGAAACTATAGGAAAGAATATTGGATGAAAGACAATTTCCAAAGAGAGGCCTTAGACAGAGTACATAATCCCCCTAGTTATTGCTTCATCTGATGCTTCCATCTCAAAATTTTCAAACTACAACAGTACGTGTAGCAATAGACTCTGGGAAATAAGCCCTCCATTAATATAGGGGGAACTATGAAATTAAAAGTTTTTAAATTATATGGATAATGCAAATTGTGAATCTGGAAAATTCCCAGCCAGATCGTGGGCATGGATCCAGGTGGTATGACGCTGCAGATACCACCTGGATCCAAGTGCTCAAAACATAGAACTTGCCCACGTAAGTGCATTAAGTGGGTTAGAACAAGTAGGGCTTCTTCCTCTATGAAAATAGCAAGCGGAATCACACATTAACTGAATATCCCTTCAGTATGTATGTCAGTCACTGTGCTCTGCTGTGAGGATGTGGAGGTTGAGAAAGTTTCAAAGCTTACATTCTCAAGGATTTACAGTCTAGCAGGGAAGACAAACAAATATACAAACATAATAAAGTTATATTACAACCTAGTCAGAACTAGGTCCTCTAGACCTTGAAAAGCACATCATTGTCAATAACCGTGCTATTCCCAATTCTATGTTGCTGTCCCAAACCCATCCTATTACAGCCTAATCTAAACAAGTCACATGTCAACAGAAAAATCCAAAGCAACATGATAAATGTCACATTTTATGTAGGGAAGTGAAGCAGAAGCAGATTTTTTTTACTCATTTCTATCTTCTTCTTCAGTCAAGTTTTTAAAAAATCTGCATTGAGTTTATCATAGCACTATGCTAGATAAAAAAGGGAATAGTAAACAATATAAATGCCAGAAATTCAAATGTATCAGAATCACACTGATGTTACTTTGAAAGAGGTGAAGTTAGCAAGAAAAGAAGCAAAAGTGTGCTTTTACAGAAAGAATGTCTAAGGGAAGACATAAAAGCACAGAATAGGCTGAACATATTTAGAAAGCAAGTTTCTTTTCATAAATCAAAGTTTGGTCAGAGGACAGGAAGGCTGCCTTTCCAGGACATGCCAGAACTTTCAATATGCTATTGATATTGAAGATTTCAAAGACGGTGTGTAGCATGGGAAGTTTTCCATAAACATTTAGTAAAAATAAATAAAATAAAAGATTGATGCTACTAGATTATCAAGAGTAATAACACTTGGGAAAATCAAAATCACACTAGGAAGTCAAAGTTAAAATCATGCTAAAAATACCATTAAGTAAATGCATTTTAGAACCAAAGAGATAGCCTTATTCCAACCTTCTTCTATTTTAAGGCACCAAATTAGAGCATAAATTCTTTCCTTGAAAAAACTTGGAACAAATTCCTCAGCCTGGGAGATTTTCCCCTCAAACATGAAGAAATATGTATTAGCTATTTTTGAGTCGTAGGAATGTAAAAAATGTATATTTTTTAGGAGTGGAGCCTTTTTTTGTCCTTAAATAACCCAAAATTTCTTTGTTCTTCTGAATCAAATTTACCAAGTAATTAGTGCATAATGAGAACCAGTTGTAGCACCAGCTCTATTTAGTTAAAGTGCATTTAAAAATACATAGGAAGACAGATAATCTGAATTTTCTTCTGAATTTTCTTTCTAATGATGCTAACCTCCTGAATGTTGCTAAAGAATGTTTAATGGGCTCATAAACATGCTTTGCTGATTCCCAGAGAGCCCTGGGGATTAATTTTCTCTCCATGTTTGGTTCAACAACATATCTGAAGCAAATGGGAGATTTGAATCAAGGATCAGCAACATAGAAACAAGAGGGTCTCCAGAGAGTCTAAAAGGACTCGTACTTGTTAGCTAACTGGCCAAGCTCTAACTACTGAGAGGAATGCTGAATCCTACTAGAATCCTATTCTGGAGATAAAAGTCTCAATCCTAATTTCACACAAAGCAGGCAAATTATAAGCAATAAGTGTTGGCTATTTTGCTGTTGCTACCTGTGCCTAATTATACTTGTACTTCTCAGACTGACTCTTCTGAAGGATTATCTTCTAAAGGTAATCATTGAAGTGATTTGTAGGGAAGGAATACAATCCTCTTCCAATTTTAGGTGTCACTTTCATGGAGGAAAGATATGACTAAAACATTCATGTAGAGAAATAGTGCACAGGACAGAAAGTGAGCAAGCCTTGAAGTTGAATGAAAGAGAAGGAACTAGCAAAATAAAGAGGTAGGCAAATGAACAAATACTCAAGTCATGTAATAAACAGAAAAACTCAGTATGCAAATTATGAAGTGAGAGCTGTGCTTGGAAGAGGGATGCCAGTGTTATTTATTACAGTAAAGAGATTAAGAAATCAACTACTCTACACCAAGCACTGCTCTACACCAAGCACTGCTCTACACCAAACACTGCTCCAGGCAGTGGCTCCAAAGGAAAACCTAGCACATCCAAATTATGTCTTCAGATTTATGGTTCAGAAAATCATTTCCTGGATAACAAAAAGCATCTGCTCTTGCTGAGACTGATTAACTACGGTAAGTCTTTGAAGCCTTTTAAAGAAATGAGAGACATATGAAATCTAAATTTTTAAAATATTTGTATTGATTTTAGAGAGATAAGAAAGAAGAGGGAGATAGATGATGATGATGATGATAAATAGATAGATGATAGATAGATAGATAGATAGATAGATAGATAGATAGAAACATCAATGTGTGAGAGAAACATTGATCTTCTACCTACTGCACACTCCCTCCCTACTGGGGATCAAGTGCACAACCCGGGCCTGTGTCTTGACCTAGAATGGAACTGACAACCTTTTGGTGCACAAATGACACTCCATCCAATTGAGCCACACCAGCCAGGGTGAGAGATCTAAATTTTAGAAATATCAACTTGGGTGGGGCGGGGAGGAGGGTTGATTCGGGGTGAAAGGAAGTGGTAGAATGAAGACATCAGAGTCAACAATACAAGACTTATAAGACTTGCTTAATTGTTTTCTATATCCATTTCAATCTCGTATTTCAGACTCTTAGGGTTTTTATTACCTAAGAGGAAAAACATTCTATGTACAGGTTTGAAATAAATGTTTCTCTGAGAAGATTTGCTAAACCTTGATCAAAATTGATATCCAAGAAGAATTAAGGTTAGAATTTCCTTGGAACTTCTGTTGATTTGTTTTTTATGATTAAGTTCTAATGCCTTTATACTGTAAAATGGTATGGATTTGACTCAGGGCAAGGTTTACCCTGAGCAGTACAGAGTTTGCCTGTGATCAGAATCAGTGTGGGACATGATGTGTGTGTATGCCTGCTTCTGGGCTTGTGTGGGTTTACATTTTTTGGACATGGTCCTCTGCATCTGTTTCCATGTACCTGATTTGTGTATATGACAGATTCATTCTCAGCATTATAAAACTATCTGTAACAATATCTATAAGACTTTTTTATAATGAGTCTTTATCAATCTCTCTATCTTCAATTTTTACCATGCTCTACAATTTCAACTACAAATGGCTCTATTTATTCTTATCTATAAATATTATTGTGAAGCTTAAATAAATGATTTCACAGAAGAAGGGAGAGGGAGAAAGAGATAGAAACATCAATGATGAGAGAGAATCATTGATCGGCTGCCTCCTACATGCCCCCCACTGGGGATCAACCCTGCAACCCGGGCATGTGCACTGACGGGGAATTGAACTGTGACCTCCTTGTTCATTGGTTGATGCTCAACCACTGAGTCACGCCAGCAGGGCCTGAAGGACCGTTTATGTGCTATTAGAACATGTAGACTTTATAAACATGAGAGACCAATAAATTACATGATAAAAAGGACCTAGGATGAGATTCATTTAGAAAAATAGCTGGTAATGGTGCAGAGAGGGAACTGAAAAGGAAAAACACTGGCATTCAGAAGAACAGTTACCAGTGTATTAGTCAGGATGGGCTAAGCTATGCTGCAGTAACAAACTCTGAAATCTCAGAGCTTGTCCTCATCAACTCCGATCCATGGCAGACTGTCCTCAGTCATCATGAAGCTACAGCATCTGGAACATTTGGTCTCAGTGGTGGCTCAGGCAGAGAAACAATAAGCATGGAGAAGTAATTTTTACTTTTAATTTTCTTAGGGTAGGAGAGATACATACTGCTGCCACTTGAAGTCCATTGGCCAGAACTGTTCTGTGCCTAGACTCTTACCACAAATGAGGTTGGAAAATGTGATGAAGCTCCTGGATATAATTTCTTATTGTTCTCATAAAATACTAATTGTCAGTTAACTGTAGAATATATGGTGAATAGAAACCAGGGTACTTAATTAAGAACTATTTATAGGGCACAATTGAAAAAAAAACAACTATTAACTGGTACATGATTAGGCAGAGGGTGAGCTGGGTAATGAGGGAAGTAAAAATCAGAAGGGTTATTAAAAAATATGAAGAGGATTAAAATGACAACCCACTTTCTCATTGCACACTTAGCGGGACAGTGGTGCTAGAAACTGAATAAGGAATACAGGCAGGTGTGTGTGATGGGAGAGTGGTAAAAAGCAAGGCCCCAGCTTTGTCTGATGTGGGTGCAAAACTACCACTTAGAAATTCTACCTAGGCAGATGGCGATACTCTTGGAGAGTCACTGGCAATTAAAAGGAAGCGTAAGTCCCTGGGGACTGCTGACAATGGGGCCAGCAGGAGCACGGCAATCAAGCAGAGGGTCCCGGGAAATACATAAACCCCCAAAACACCATCACAGGTTTGCTGCATTTGTATAAAGCCTATTTGGTTGCAGTGTAATATTCTAAGAGGCAGGACTCTGACCTCAAAGGACTGTGAGATATTTTGTGGGATGGTGATATACACCTTGTGCAATGGAGTATATACATTGTACCACCATACACCACTGGGACAGGTATATTATAATGTCAAGCTAGTGCCAACGGATAACCAGGTTTTTGCTGAAATGTGTTAGCAGTTTTTCTGGTTAGTCAGTGAGAACATACGACCACAACAACCTTACCTAACTTGTGTTAAGGGAGCCCATCTAAGTAGTGTACTGACTGTGGATTTTTCTTTTTTTAAAATTTTTTTTATTGCTTAAAGTATTACAAAGAGTATTACATATGTCTCCTTTTTTTTCTTGAACCATGAAATTTCCTTAAGCTAATTGTGTCATAATTAATGACTTTTTAATGTTTTTAGTTTGTTAATCCATTTGAGTCTAATCTCCAAATGGATAGATTCTCTAACTCTGTAATGCCATGAGCCCCTCCATATTAGAAAATTAGGGATGTGGCACAGATCAGCAGAATGGAGCCTTAAAGAAGAGAATTCAGGACAAGCCACACCTGAGTGTGCTACCGAGGTGTGGAACAGAAAAAAGCAGGGCATCCATACGGTAAGAAAAGAACCAGGAGTGAGTGCTTCATGGAGGCCAAAGCAACAAAACGAGCAAGCTGTCAATGGGGTAGCTGCATACAGCGTCTTGTACTGAGTCCGCTGTTGGGAGAGATTGTTGGCAGCCTTGCTCAGCATCGTTCCGATGGAATGTAGGAGTAGGACAGTGTCTAAGCCAGAGGGAAATGAACTATGACTATAGCAACTTTGGGAGAAGTTTGGCTGTGTTGTGCAGAAAGCAGAGATGAAATTCTCTCCACGCATTTCCTCTATTCCATATCAATCAATTTGGAACACCGCTGGTTCACTTTGTCTAGAAGCAAGGGAGACAACAAGAGGAAGACAATAATGTTTGGAGCAAAGAGGCACACACAGCACATGCATCTGGTTGGATAATGCACAGATATGTAGAGAGCCCTAATTTAATAAAATGGCTATGCTTAACTGAACGGAGAAAATGGATAGACTAATGTATTTTTACATTAGGGCTTATTCACAGTCCAAAATGGCACCCCATTCTTTATGCATTTCCCTTGTCAAAAATGCTAGACCTTTTATAAATATTCATTTAAAGGTTCACAAAAGAATTGTTCACAAATAAAGAAGTATGGAAATGGTCAAGTTTTGATTATGCCCCAAATCCGGATCCACTTAGCAGCTATTTCCTTTCTTCTGCACAGTAATATCCCTTGGACATGCATTTGCATGGAACTCATTTCATATTTCTTTCTCTAAGTAAATAAAAATGTGACAATTATTTCCATCTTTCTTCTAAGTCAGCATGCCAGCGTCAGTGGTCAAGACTGCTGGAGCATTCTGACTTCCCATACTGTCACTTATTGTTTTCCCTTCTTTTTCCAATAAAATCTGCTGTTTACAAATCATTGATAGCATGGAAAAAGTGATATCATCTGCCCTATTCTCAACAAAAAAAATTTATATTAGCTAGGCAACATGTTTTAAGTAATAGTCATGGAGACTTGCTTCTTTACTTCTAATAGCAACACATTTTATTTTCTATTTGACATTGACAAAAATAGCTGTACTACCCTTTGATAAGGCATAATATCTAAAACTCTTAGATATCATGTTTTAGGAAAGGGTATTTTTTTCCCATGGACACCACCCTGACCTGGATACACTTTCATTTCTGATCACTGAGGCAGCTTCATAGTGTTTTTATTTCTCTACACATCACTGAACTCTCAGATTTGTGTAGCATTCTCTCCTTGGCTCGCTTTTGTTTGTTTTTTCCTAATTGTTATTCATGGGTGACCTCACCTATTCCCGATGTTTCAAGTTCAGTCTAAGTGCTTATTCTTCTCCAAGAAATAGTTTTCTCACTTTCAAACTCCAGCCATGTACCTCCAACAATCACACTGAACTCAATGTGAAAAAATGGAACATGTTATCTCCAAATCTTCTCCAGCTCCAAATAATATTTGATAAATTATGACACCATCATCTCAAGTTCAAAAACCAGAAACCTTAAAATTATTTCTCTCTTCCAGCCCTCTGTCACAACAAACACTTCATCAAATCTTGCTGATGTTTCCAAGAAATTATCTGTCCGATTTGGCTTACCCTCTTCACCTCCAGTACAATCCCCATCATGAGTCTGAAACCTCTCTTCCAGGTGCAACAGCTTCCTATCCGCCATTTCCACAAGTTCTTCCTCTCTCCAGTCCATCTTGTATGTTCTTACCAGAGGTGCCCATATAAGATGAATATGCTTATGCACCCACTGATTCCAAATCATTTACAATTAAATGATTTACAATTACATTAATCATTTACAATTAAATTTAATCATTTAAATTCCAAAATCCTTTCTATGGCTTGGGAGTCTTTATAGTCTATCCCAATGGTCGGCAAACTCATTAGTCAACAGAGCCAAATATCAACAGTACAACGACTGAAATTTCTTTTGAGAGCCAAATTTTTTAAACTTAAACTATATAGGTAGGTACATTGTTATTAACTTAATTAAGGTACTCCTAAGGCTTAGGAAGAGCCACACTCAAGGGGCCAAAGAGCCGCATGTGGCTCGCGAGCCGCAGTTTGCCAACCACGGGTCTATCCCAAAACTCTCTCTCCAGACTCATCTGCCACCTGAATTCTAATTGCTTTAAAACCCCCTTCCACTTTGTGAATCCATGGCCTTTATTCATGTGTCTCCCTGTACCCAACATATTCTTACCTACTTTGTTTCACTAGAAAACTTCTAAACTTATTTTTTCAAAATTTGTGACAGGAATTGCCCATGTTCAGCCTCACCTGTGTTTTCCCCCTCCTGCCTGGCACAATAGTAGACCTGAGGCCATACGACCAATTTCCAGACAAAGAAATGTGGGCAGAGTATAGGCCTGACCCCAACACTATCCGCACAATTCTCTGTGACCGATCTCTTTTCCTCATATGCTAACTGGGTGCACAGGATCCACGGAAGGCCTCTGAAGCTTCAGAATATGGTTGCAAGAAGCCTGACTCACTGGATGACTCAGAACATGTGCCACCTGCTGAAGGAAGCCTGACTCTCTAAATGACTCCATGGAGCAAAGCTCGCCGCCCACCAGCACTGCGACTATAAGATAAGCAAGAAATACCCTTCTTATGCTCAGTCGCTGAGATTTAGGGATTGTTTGTTACAGCAGCTCGTATTGCTTACCTTAACTAATACAATGGCCTAATGGAGGATGTCATTCTCATATCATTCTCAAAGTGCTTCAAAGTACTTCCATGCCCCCTTACAGAAACATAGCATTGTGTATTTTATTTTTCCTGCTAAAGTTGTATTTTCCAAATGAGATTTTCCCAGGGAACATTGTCCAAGAGGAGATAGCAGGAGTGTTCTTTAAAAAATGAGTTCTACTAGCAAATACTTTTGGGAAAGACTGGTTTAAACAAAGTTAAGTAAGTACATGTGACAGTGAGCACATTTAATTACTGACTTCTGAGTCTTCAGTGTACTAGAGAGCTTTGGGAATCTGCAAGAGGAGTTAGAGCGTGCAGCATTTTCCAAAGCTCTTTAATCAGGGAATCCTTTTTCAAGGCACATTTATCAATAACCCTCTGATCAAGTTTACTAGTAACACACCATGATTTTTACAAGATATGCTTAAGTGATAACTGTAGCCTCTATGAAGGCAGGGTCTGTATCATGTTTAGTTCTGTCTGCACAGTAAATAGCACCTTACTGAACATGCTAGGGAAGTTCAATTATGTGTTCATGTGTGCTAGTTTTCCAAAGGGTAACCTTTGTTTTCACACCAAACCAACCTTTAAGATTTAGCCCTGGCTGTGATGATTTAGTTCAGCATCAAGATTACCCATGCAACAAGATTACCTGTTTGATTCCCATTCAGGGCACAAGCAGGCATATAGGAGGCAGCGGATTGATGATGGTTCTCAAAGATGTTTCTATCTATCACCCTCCCTTCCTCTCTCTTTCTAAAAAAACAAACAAACAACAACAACAACAAAAATTCAATGAAAGCATGTTTTAAAAAGAGGAAGCTATTAGAAGGGAGACAAAGCTGTTTTTTTTGCAAATCCTTAACTAATTGTTATTCTTACCATAAAACAAGGCAAAATATAGATTTTAAAAATCTGTCTTTCCTTGGGAATAACTCCTTTCCCTAAACCCAAACAAAACACTCTACTGAAGAGCTCAGTGAAATGAGAAAAATCAAGAATAATATTCAATTGCTTTTATTCCTTGAGATTCAAAAGGAAGAATGTCCCTTTCTCTTCAGTGTGTAACCCAATAAAAGGATTCTTGATTCAATCAAGCATGTAGGGTAATAAAATTATTACTTAATCATCATGAATTATCTTTCCTTAATTAAAGAATCACCTTTATTATTACTCCTTTAAACAATGATTGCACATCTTTTCTAAATAAACACCTAACAAAAATTCCTGAAAATATATTAAATATTAAATGCTCTAGAATAACTTCCTGCTGTTTGTAAGAAACAGGTACTTAGTAAAACATAAAGCAGATGAGATTGAAAGAAAAAGTCTATCTCAAATCCATTAAAAGACACCAGCAAAAATTAAAACAATATGGGCTACGCCTATCTGTGCCAAGCACTGAATTAGGTATCATCTCATTTTCAAAGTCCTCTTGCAAAGATTCCTGCAGGTTAGGTGTCATTTCCATTACCTTTTTACAGACTAGAAAACTGTATCTCTGAGATTATCTTATTGACTATGACATATGCAGATTTATATTCTCATAATACTTATATCCTACGTTTTTGTGAGATTCCAGAAATAAAGCCCTCTTTTCCTAGAGATTTGTCAAAAACTGGTAGCTTCTATTTTTATAAAGAGAAAACAAGGTTGATATTTAGCCAAATTGCATTCCTAGGGCACATTATTCCACACTCTTCCTGTCAAATGACCTTCACTCTTGTGTGTCTGTGTGGCCCCTTCTTCTGTTTCTTAGAAGGAATTGAGAGCCTACCCTAAACTAAGCATAATCCTATCTCAAGATTCTTAATTACAATTACAAAGGGCTTTTTTCCAAATAAGGTCAGTCACATTCACAGGTTCCAGGGGTAGGACATATCTTTTGAGGAGTCACCATTCAACCTACTGACTCAGCCTTGATTTCCAGAGCCCAGCCTCTGGAGTCAGGTACACCTGGGTGAAAATCTGGTCTTCCCTTCCCAACTGAATGACCCAGAGCACTCTTCTCATCTATAAAGTGTAGGTAGTGCAAGCACCTTTGTCCAGGTGATCACACAATAGAGACAGCAAGTCCCTTGACAGAATGTCTGGAACAAGATCCCCTATTGTGATTGGCCATTTCCCCAATAGCTTACATTATTGGAGATGGCTACACCATATGCAGGCAAGAACAGCTGGCCAGCATCCAGCCAGAGAAAATAAGAGACATGTACAGCATGGGCCTCTTGACCTGTATGAGTTGAATGTGTAAGATGGAATCTCAATGCTGAAAGGAGCCTTACCGATCAGCCAGGCCAATTCTCTTGATTCAACAGATAATAAAAATAATGCTCTGAAAGAGATGTGTTTTATCTGGGACTACACAGAAAGCTGGTGGCACAACAAAAACCAGAGCCCAGGACTTCAAGCTCCCTACGTATGTTTAATCTCTACCTCTGTGTATTATTCCCTGGTAAATGGATCACCGGAGGTAATTATCTCCATGGACATCTAGAGAAATTAAAATCTTGAAAAAATAGATTTTTTTTTTTTCCATTTTAGAATGTTCTCTCCAAACTGGTTCTACCTCTAAAGTGATTAAGAATAGCAATTTTAATGATAATAGCACACACTGGTATTGTAGTCTGGAGCAGATTCCCTCAGATAAATGAAAACTCCCTCCCCTTCCACAGAGCACTGGTAATAAAAGAAATAAACATGACCATGTCCATCCACTGGCCCCTCCACTGTATAGCAAAAAGCATATCACTGTGTTTTTTGTGTATTATTAGAAAATCAGAAATTTTCTGATAACATTCTGCCACTGCCTGTGTCATTATACATTTACTAAGCACAGTATGCAGAGTCTGCTCCTGAGATTACAAAGGTGGGAGAGGGGAGAAGGGGGAGGTATTGGGGGGTGAGGGGTAGAAAGGACAGCAGAATAGTCATAGTGGCCCCATTTTACAATTTGCCAGAACGTAGGTCTAAGCACCTCCTTTGATACAATGCTAATCTTGGTTTGGCTTAACATTCCAGGGGCTTGTCCCACTTCACTTTTCATTATATAACTACATTTGTTTTCGCTGCTATTTGCTTGCAGAAATTCACCTAGCACTCAAGTCTCTATTTACATACGATTTCAATATAGTTATTTTGGAACTTGACTCCCGTCTAGATGATATATTTCTTGAGCACTAAAAGGAGAGCCTCTCCTACAATGGAAACTCCTGCTAGCAGGGCACATTTTATCTTACCCATCACTGTATCTACAGGGTACAGTTTAGTGCTGGGCACTAGGTAACTTTCAAACAATTCATTGTTGAATGAGTTAATGCTCCTTCCAATTTATTCTCACTTACTATTTATTAAGTTGGACATACAGAGGAGCTCACTTTTTAAACATTCACTTTTGTGACTTTTACACAATACACTACAGACGATTAATATTCAAATATGTTTACTGACTAAGCCATAGAAAGAGTTTTACAAAGATTGTAAATGAGTTACCCTACTTCTTCCAAATAAAAGTATGGTTAACCTCATCTTAAATTACCTTGATAGTTCTAAAGCCACTTCTAAAATAAGTCTAACATTCCAAGTTGGCAAATTTCATTTCCAGAGTTATGGACCTGGACCTATGTCCTTTACGCTATCCATATGCATAAAGTTTGCATCCATATGCAAAATGAATTATGGCACCAGTTTGGCTGGTAGGAGTCATTTTAGGGTTCTTCCACAAGTGTTGTTAACATGGTCCGTCTACAGCTGGACCTTGGAGGGGATACCCACTTCCACTGGGCATCTAGGACAAACTGGGCTAGATGGCCACTGAGCTGGCTGACAAGGAGTCTGGGCGTTAGTGCTGGATTTAAGTAAAGCAATTATAGGAGAACAGCTCAAAGCAAAGGAACTGGAAGAAGCAGCCCAGACTGTTCTTCAGGCCAGGAAAACAGGATGTCCAATTCACCTTCAGTTTAGTGGGTATGCTCGTGAAACAAAGTTTTTTTTTGTTTTTTTAATAATTAATTAATTAAAATGGGGGAACTAAAGTAACCCCAATAAATTTAATTTAAAAACCAGCCCAGCCAGTGTTGTTCAGTGGTTGAGCGTTAATCTATGAACCAGGTGGTCAGGTGGTCAGGGCACATGCCTGGGTTGCAGGCTTAATCCTCAGGAAGGGGCATGTAGGAGGTAGCCGGTCAATGATTCTCTCTCATCATTGATGTTTCTATCTCTCTCTCCTTCTCCCTTCCTCTCTGAAATCAATAAAAAAAATAATTTAAAAAATAAAACAATACACATCTTTTGGTATACAATAAAAAATATATTCATCTTGGAAATCAGCATGTGTTCATATTGCTGTTTAAACAAATCTTCTGATCTAGACTTTTTAAGTTTCTTCTTCACCTCCTGCACTGTGAACCTTACAGAGAAATGCAGTGTGAGTTTATTTGTTCTTGAAGCCACATCATGTCATACATGTACAACCACTGCTCTTTATCCTGTTCTCACCTTTGTTTGCCCAGTTATGTCTGTCTTTATATAAAACTAGAGGCCCGGTGCATGAATTTGTGCATGGATGGGGTCTGGCAGACCCTCCCCAATCAGGGCCAATCAGGGCCAGGCCAACTAGGGAGAGGAGCCATGGGAGGTTGGCCAGCCGGCCCCACCCCCTATCAGGGTGGGGGGCCAATCAGAGGCCGAGCTAGCTGGGGGGAGGGGCCACAGGAGATTGGCCAGCCACAGTGCATGTCATAGCGACTAGTCATTCTGGTCGTTCTGGTTGCTTGGCTTTTATATATATAGATGTCACCACAGATGCAGATTTTCCCCAAGGTAATTAAAAGTGTCAAGACAATGGAACGTATGCTGATATCTGTCCAGCGTCATCTGCAGCACCTTTAATGTCACAAAGAGAGGGAGTTTTGCCACAGGATCATTTGGCTTCCCATCAGAGTCCATTGGGAAGGACTGCAGTGCCCATAGCTCCTGTTTGTTTTCCAGTGGATTCTTAGGTAGGAATTCTCTTCATCATTTTTGATGATTAGTAAGTGCTGAATTGAAAATAGAAGCCTTCTTTAGTTCCCTTATTCCTTATTTCTGGAAACGTTTTCCAAAATTAATCTAAGAACTCTAACATGGAGAAAATGCTATAGTCAATCAAATCCATAAATGTTGATGAGACACTATTGCGAGTAAGGAACTTTGCTGGGCCCTGTTCGTGATTCAGTGAATTCTAACTCTCATTGCTGTTACTGTTGTTATTTTGCTATGAAGAAGTATCCTTACAAATTAGCCTTTTAAACAATAATCCACCTATAATAATTTTGAATTGAGGGAATATAGATATAGATGATATAGATATATAGATATAAATATAGGTGATATAGATATATAGATAGATATAGATATAGATATAGATGTACACAGAGACAGAGATAGAGATAGATATAAATGATATAGATATATCGATATAGATATGTTGAAGTATTCATAAATATACTAAAGAAACCTCATTAAATGTTTGATAAACCTAGGTTTATAGAAGAGGAGCTCACAAAAGAACTTGTTGAATGAATATGTTTAAAATATTCAGTGTAAGATCTATAAAATAGATGATAGATAGATGATAGATAGATGATAGATGATAGATAGATAGATAGATAGATAGATAGATAGATAGAATAAAAAGAGGGAGAGAGAGATGAGCAATCAGAGTTTTAGTTTCCTAGGATTGCTGTAACAAAGGACCACAAACTGAGTGGTTTAAAGAGTAAGAATTGATTGTCTCACAGATCTGAAGGCTACAAGCCTGGGATCAAAGGTCACTTTCAGGCCTCTCTCCTAGCTTCTTGCCATAAGCTTATTCCTGGTTTGTGGTACCAAAGCTCCAATCTTCACACAGAGTGTGTCTCTGTGCCAAATTTCCTCTTCTGATTAGGGTGTAATCATGTTGTATTATGGGTCCCTGCTACTCCAGGATGACCTCATCTGAACTAACTACATCTATGAACACCCTATTTCCAAACAAGGTCACATTCTGAAGCAATAAGGGATAGGACTTTAGCCTTGATATAGGGAGGTTTAAGATGTCAGCATCTTGGTGGGGGTGGGGTTGGGGAGGAGCACAATTCAATTAATAACACCGAGTAACATAATCAATAGAAGAAAGGTGCCAACCAGGCAGGAATTTTGCAGGGAGAGGCTTGGTCATCTAAGGTCCTCTCATTTCAGATAGTGTGAGCTGGTTTGAAAGCTGAAGGTAGTTTTGAGCCCAGGTTCTCTGGGGACACCGTCTCTTGCTTTACTCTTTTCAGTGATTTCAATGACAGCCTGCTGAGGGAACGTGGGCGAGCCAGACCAAATGGGGAAATGCAGGCACAGAGCAATCGGCTAAGTTCTGTGCTTGTCACCTGGACAATCTGACTGATGTTAAAGGGCCGGATTTGATGGATGCCAAAGAGCAGTGGGCAAATGAGCCTGCTCAGCGACGACCTTGACAATTTTTGGAGGAAAGACATTATTCAGTCATGCCTCCTCCCGCCAGCACTGCTTTTCAGGCAGCACAACACTGGACACGCTCAGCTCTTTGCGGTAAAGCACGTAGCAAGAGGTTGCATGTTGTTTCAAACTGAAAGAGACACCGTCCTGGTTTTCCACCCTTCCTGAAATCAAGGTGGCTGTTTTCCAATATTAATAAAAAGTTCTGTTTCTGCAAAACTAACCTCAAACCCCTTTCCCTCTCCTGCGTTCCAAGGGTTTTGATGACAAACTTGGCATACTACATTTTACAGATCCAAATCGAAGTTGAACACAAAAGAAAGCCCAGCGCCCTGCGGTAACACCCGGGCATGATTATTTTTGGACTGAAACCGCTTAACACAAGCACAGCTGCAAGGGCCCTGTCCTGCATCCAGAGGATCGCCTTTATATTCGAAACAGTATCCAAAGGCATAGAGACCGGGCTCAGACAGCGTTATTAATATGAAATAAAGTTATGTCACACTTGCTTTTCAAAGATAGTAAATCCACCAACACCCGTAAAA
This sequence comes from Myotis nattereri, assembly GCF_964212035.1. Classification (NCBI taxonomy): domain Eukaryota; kingdom Metazoa; phylum Chordata; class Mammalia; order Chiroptera; family Vespertilionidae; genus Myotis; species Myotis nattereri. The sequence continues at coordinate 221,459,167 of NC_138075.1, forward strand.
TTAAATAAATATTTGAAGTCTGCAGGCTAACATCTATGAGAGAGCCAGGAAAAATGAAAATTTCAAATCTGGTTTAGGAGGAAAATAACGTCGGCTTCATTAGTTTTCTCCCCGGCCATTAAAGATCAACTATATATTGAATAAATACTATTTATTCAATGACCAAACTGCCACCTAAACTGTAATTATGAAGGATGAATACACGGCCCTATAAAAATGACGCGGGCAAAATGAGTTGTTGTTGTTTTTAAACACCCAGTCACCTCACTGCTTATATTTTACTGATGACCTGTTGAATTTGGGGTAACTTTTGGAAACCCTTTGAGAATCTTAGTCTTCCTTAAACTGACACTTATCTCACTTCCCTAACCCTCCTCAGGATCCCAGGACACCCATACTCCTCCCTTCTGAGCACGCTGTAGATATAGTACTGGTCCTACTCTTCTGGAACTGTGGGCATCTTAACTCCTGAGCTCCTGAAACTAGCCTGTTAAATGGGCAGGTGCTCCTTTGTTGCAGCTAGTATCATATACTAGTAGCCCTGCACATGAATCTGTGAGCCAGTAGCTAGCCAGTAACTCGCTGCCACCCTCCAGTAGTTCTCCACCAGCTGCCTCGCCCTCCTGTAGCTCCCCCCGCCCCCGCCACCCCACATAGCTTGCTGCCCTGCCCCCTCCTGTAGCTCTCCACTGCCCACTTGTAGCTCATTGCCCCACCCTCCTGCTGATCGTGATTTGGTCGTTATGCTATTGGTCATTACGCTTCCCGGTGTAATGACCATTTGCATACTACATCTTTATTATATAGGATTTTATACTGGGCGGTATACAAGTCTATGCCCCTTGCCAGCTGCAAGCTCCTTAAGAACAGAGACTCAGATAACTTTGATCAATCTATGTTTGATAAATAATTGTTTAATAAGTGAAACTTATCATGAGATGTTAATGGATCATGTATCACAAATGATACAATAATTAAATGTATTCCCCAAAATAACTAACATAATTAAACTGTATGTATAGAAAACTTAGGTTCAATATAAAAGAGAAACAACTGTTTTCCATGCTGCACTGAACTGGTGATTCTCTAGAGATTTTGCTCAGCTTTGACACCATATTGTTTAAACCCATTTTTTCCCATAGAAAAGTTTCTGGGTTCATTCTACATCTCTTAGGAAAAATATGAACCAAAAGAATTTAAATTATCTGTTTTCCTCATATCCAGAAATAACATTCATTGATTTTTTTGTATCAGTTTTCTAGTCTCTCTCCCTTTCTCTTTTTTTATTTTTATTTTTAATGAGCATCAATATTTAGAAGACACTGTGATGGTCACTAGACTGTGTCAATGCAATGTTTACATAATGATGAAGAACCAGAAATAATTATCAATACAAAAAAAGGGAAAAGGCTTTTTTCAAAGGCACAATGACTATGTTTCAATATCTCCAAGATCACCATGCAGAAGAGGAATTAAGCTCAAATCTCTCTGACTTTTGAGAGTAGAACTTTCTAAATATTTAAGCTTGTGAAAATTGAAGCAACTTCCTCTTCAGAAAGTGAGTTTCTTTTACTTGGAGGTAAATAAACTGAAGCTAGTTGCCTATTTTTTGAGAATATCAGAGAAGTGACACAACCATCAGATTAACCCTGGATATAACCTAGAGACGACCCCTGAAGTTCTTTCAAATGTGAGATTTAATGGTTCTATGACAATGGGTTTTTTAATTCACTGTCAAGAATGACTTCAAATTAATTAGTCTCTTTTAGTCTGGGCAAGAAATAATATAACAAAGGAAGATAATTCATTTTACACAGGAATATATATATATATATATATATATATATATATATATGTATGTATATGTATGTATACATATGTATGTATATCTTTAGTACAAAGAGAAGAAATGTATTTATGTGTTCAACAAATATCATGGAAAAAGAATGTTCGTTGGAGCACTATTTGTAATAAATAGCCTCCATCTGGGAACAACCCAAACCCTCCTCAACAGAAAAATAAATAAAAGCATATATCCACCCCATGGAATGTTTTACAGGCATGAGAATGAACAAATTACCACTCAATGTGTAACAATGTGGATGAATCTTACAGACCTCAAGTTGATCAAAAGCCACAAAAGAGTAAATAAAAGCAGGCAAAACTAACAAATCATGTTAGAAGTGAGGTTTTGACTCAGAACGGGCATAAGAAGTCTACAGAGATGCTCTGCTTATCAATCTCAGTGCTGTTCACACAGATGTGTGTAGTCTGTGAGAATACATTGAACTAGACATAAAGTGTGTGCAGTATTCTATACATATGTTACACTTCAGTACCAAGGTATAAAAATGGCTTCTATGTACATTAGTTTTCTATACTCACTACAATTTTTTAAAAGCCAATATGACAAAGTCATTAAAATTATAAAGAATTGTTTACTAAAAGGATCTAGATAATACTAAGGTTTAAAAAATTATCTAAAAACATGTGAACAAAAATGCGTGTTTTGGAGACAAACACTAGCAGTGAACTCTGGTCACCTTGGTGTTTTTGGTCTAATTTGTGCTGCAATTTATGTACAGTAACAATAATTATAGATCTCTTTCAGGTTTTTAGCATGCTGCTTGAAATTTATGTCGGTTTATTTGTCATGGGAACTCTGGTAGAAATTAAACCGCCTAGAATTTTTTAAGCATTTTTTTTATGGATAAAAGTAAATAGTCATATTATTGTGCTTCCACAAAGCCTTGCACTTATTCAGTAAAGCGGGTGTATTGATTTATCAAGCCACAGCCACAGTCATTCAGATCATCTCTCTGCAAACAAGAGCTCAATTGCTAGGTTATACTTTACAAAGCCAACAAAATAGATCTGGAGATTACTCCTGGAAAAAAATTACAGTACCATGTCATTGACAAAAATATTATTTTTCAAGTATTGGCAGCTTTGTCCTGTGGCAGAGGTCAGCGAATGTTTTCTGAAAATGACCAGGTAGTGAACATCTAGGCTTTGCGTGCCATGTGGTCTCTGTCACAAGTATTCAGCTCTGCTCTTGCAATGAGGAAGCCGGCATAGGCAATACATAAACAAATGAGTGTGACTGTGCTCCAATAAAACTTGATGTACAAAAACCATGACTGTGCCAGATTTGACCTGTGGACTACTGTTTTCAAACCCAGTACTAGAGGGATAAAAGGTGTTTTCATTTGTTTATATTTTGTTTTCCCTTTTCCCGTGTGGCTATGAAAGCAGTAAAGTAGCAATTGTCACCCTTCAGTGTTCCTATCTGGGATAACCAGATTTCTGGATGTCTTTCAACTCCTTTCAATATTAAAGATTGATGTACATAATCCATTTATCTAGCATTCATGGACTAATAGAAATTTACCTTAGGCTTTTCACTATAATTCCCCAAAGTTCTTCCTTTTAAAATATTTTTGAGTCTCTTTTCCTAGTTAATTACAAACTCCCCCCCCCCCCTTGATGCCCTAGGCCAGTGATGGTGAACCTATGACACGTGTCAGAGATGACACATGAACTCATTTTTTTGGTTGATTTTTCTTTGTTAAATGGCATTTAAATGTATAAAATAAATATCAAAAATATAAATCTTTGTTTTACTATGGTTGCAAATATCAAAAAATTTCTATATGTGACACGGCACCAGAGTTAAGTTAGGGTTTTTCAAAATGCTGACACGCAGAGCTCAAAAGGTTCACCATCACTAGGTTAGGTCAACCCCCCTCACATAATTCCCAGTATTTCTCCTTGATGTAACTTATCACATTGATAAGCACCTTAGAATTGTTTTTGAATATCCCAGATTTTGAAACCAGACAGCCAAGGATTAAATCTCAGCTTTAAATTGATTAGCTCTACAGACTTTGACAAGTTGTTAACCTCTCTGTGCCCATGTCCTCATTTTTAAAATGGAGATAAAAATAGTAACCTACTACACAGGGTGGTTGTGAGGATTCGATAATTAAATATGTGTAAAAAAATTTAACAATACTTGCACATAATAAAAATTACTTTTTATTAGTAATACTTAATAAACAAAGTTCATAAACAATTGCATATTCATCCATTCACTTATTCAAAAAAATATTCATGGCACAATGACTATGTACCATATATATCCTGCATTATAATATGGGCTCCATAAATACAGAATTACCACAAATTTAAATTAGCTACCTGATATTTGTTAATCTAAACCCTTAGAACTTTATCTACATAGAATTTCTCAACCTCCACACTGCTGACACTACGAGCCAGATCATTCTTTGTAAGGGGGCTGGCCTGTGCTTTGTAAGTTTATAGCATCCCTATCCTGGACCCACCAGATGCCAGTAACACAACACTTTCCACTCTTCCCCACCACGTGTGAGAGCCAAAAACATTTCTACACATTGACAGTTGTCTTCTGGGTGCAAAAGCACACTGCTGATTGAAAACAAAGTGTATAATACTTAGTAAATAGGTTCAACACGTATTAGCTGCTACTATATTTAATCAATTAATTTTGGAGGGTAAAGGGAGAGATTTCTCATAGGAGTAACTCTTGCACTGAGTGTGTTTTACAAAATCCCATATGTAAACAGCATGCAGCACAATGTTTTGCAAACGTTAAATCAGTCAACGTTAATTTATCTCCTTCACAATCCTTATAATTGACTTAAACCCCAAGTGCAGTCCTCCTCAGAACACCTTATTTTTTATTGCCAAGGATTTCATTTGTATCTTTTTTTAAAAAAATATATTTTATTGATTTTTTACAGAGAGGAAGGGAGAGGGATAGAGAGTTAGAAACATCAATCAGCTGCCTCCTGCACACTCCCTACTGGTTATGTGCCTGCAACTAAGGTACATGCCCTTGACTGGAATCGAGCCTGGGACCCTTGAGTCTGCAGGCAGACGCTCTATCCACTGAGCCAAACCAGTCAGGGATTCATTTGTATCTTTAATTTAATTTAATTTGTATCTTTTCCTTTCTAGTCTATTAGCAAACTCTTTAAACCTCAGTGATAATCTTACTGAGGTCATTTACTTGGAGAAATGGATTATTAAATATGTGTAAAAAAAGAACTAGTAGCTCTTCACATGAATCCATGCACCAATAGCTCTCTGCGGGGCCTGGCTGCTCCGCGCCCGCTGCCCAGAGGCTCTCCACGGCCCAGAGGCCCATCTGTGGCCGGGTGTGGAACACTTGCCTAGTTGCCAGGGCGACGACACAAGCATTCCCCCTACCCCCCACCAGTCCGTGCCCGCTGCCCAGAGGCCCTCTGGGGCTGAGATGGAACACTTGCCTCATCACCACAGCAACGAAGTAAGCATTCTGCCAGGCCACTCACGCTGCCCACTTTCAGTGGCCACCCCCCACCCCCACCCCCCCAGACTAGGGGACTCTGGCAGGGCTGAGAGAACTTCGCGCCACCAACTTGTGGCTATGGGAGCCGCCATCTTTGTGATGGAGTGATGGTTAATTTGCATATTATCCTTTTATTAGGTAGGATAATCTAAGAAGTAGAATAAAGCCATCCTGAATGTAATATTATTTTGCTCTATCCTCCTACAAGAAAAGAGAAGCAATTTCAACAAAAAACATTTTTGTGTTTGTTTGTTTCAATTAATTTTTGTTGTAAATCTTCCTAAAATTGTAGCAAATTTTTGCTTTGCATTAGTAACTGCAAGCTGACAGTCATATCAGAATTTGTCTATAATGACAAGATCATTCTGGTGCTAGAGGCATCACTGTTCTGGGCATTGAGCCTTCTTGGACTGTAGATGTGGTGCTGAGCACCGAACATAACCTGAATGAAGCTTTTCCATGAAAAACCATCATTATTGGTTTGTTGTCTTGTCACTGGCTTCATCTTCAAATGCTAAAAAAAACATATCTTCTATTGAAATTTTCAGATTAGTTGTGCCACCCCCACTACGATATTACAGTAAAATATTATGTTCTCCAAGGTATATCTTTGGGGCATCAAATGAAATATTAAACTCTGGCAAAGCATAAAGGAAATTAATAAAGTGATAGTTTGTGGGAGAATTATCATCTCCCATCCCCTTGAAGTCAGACCTGGTCTTCAATTGAATTGGTCAATGATGTATGAATGTGAGCAGGATTAAGGTATCTAACTCTGAAGCAGATACTTTTGAACCAACATGTGGTTCACACCACTGTCCTCTTTTTCCTCTGCCAAGAGACTCAGAATATTGCAGATAGAAACTGTTCCATTAGCCTGGATCTTAGAGTAAAGATGTAATGAGCCGGCATGGCCATGGCATACTCAGCCCCACATTGGTCGCCATATGTGCCAAGCCAGCATAGCCAGGTTCGGTGAGCCTGAGAGGGGTCGGTGAAGGATTGAGAAAAGACAGACAAGAGAATAAAAGCTGGGTCTGGGTGGCACGCTGTCCTCTCTGATGGAGAGCTAGCGACAGTACCATGGCCTGCAAGCCATGTCTTTATTTTATAGCCAGATTCCACGAGGCAAAGTAAGGGTGTGGTCAAGATGTTTACAACATTCTAGTGGGTTTTGAATCTACTCAATTACATGCACCTGAACTCTATCAAGCCCACATCACTCAGCCATGTGGGATCATGTGTCCAGACCATAAGTTCAAGCTTACAACTATAGCCTTTGGCTATAATTGTGCTGGGAGGGCTTTGCCCTCCAAGTTAGGACTTGCACGGGGCTATGAGAGGACTTGTGCCCTCTCATTAGTCTGTAGCTTGAACCTGTCCAAACACTGTGGCTGCTCTCCACAAAAGATGGCATGAAACAACCAACTTGAGGTGGACTTACAGGACGAATGAGAAATAAGCTTCCAATGTTGTGTTTGTTACCACAGCATAACCTAGAATATACTGACTGGTACATGTAATATTAAATTAATTAACAGCTTTTCACTCTTTCTATATGAACCCAGGCACAAGATTAGACTCTTATAAATAGAGAAATAGAAGCAATGCCTGTTTCTAAGTGTGTTTGAAGTATAGTGGGCTGAAAATACCTACTAACTGGAGAATTGGGTAACCTGCAAATTGCCATTCAACTCTACTCCCAGCCCTGAGTTCTAAAATTGGCTGCTTCTCTAAGACAGAGCAGAAAAGATGAAGCATTATGTGAGACAGATGAGAAAACCTTGGAGGCTGGGCAGTTCCATGAACCTAACTCTCAAGGTAGTTACCTTTTTTTAAAAAAAAAATGGGTGTGAGGGGAGCAGCCAGAGACCATGCCAGGAACATGAATACACATAGGGGCACAACTGTAGTAAGTCCTGAGAGGTTGTCAGGAAGTGGACTTCTCTCTAAAGTTCCACGGGGAATAAAATGGAACATTCTGCAGCCAATACTTTCCCAGCTCAGCTCTGAAGACAAGATTCCCAGCAATCTTTGCTGCTGACTCCACCACCCAGAACTGCTCTCCAGGGTAATCAAGCACTGCTGAGGACCACAGGGCATGAGCGGCCGCGTAAAGGAACACCACAGGAACACAAAGACCACTTTATTATTTGGCTGTGGCCTGAGCTTGCTATTCCAAGGAGTCTGATGTATGGACATGAAGCAATTGAAACCAGCGGGATTTGCGTCTGATGGCTGTCCTCTTCTCCCCTAACAGGAGTAGGCAGCATTTTATGGGCCTCATAAAAGGGTTTATGAGGCTTTGATGGGAAGTTGGCAGCCCCTGCTGCCTACAGTGACCTGATGAAAAACAGCTCTTCTCTGCACCTACATGAAGGGTTTATGGCTGCGGCTGTTTACTCAAAGCCCAGGCAGAGTGGGGCCAGAGGAGTCAAAGAGATGGGCCGCCGAAATGAAGGTGGAGGGAAGAAACTGAGCTCTCATGTGTCAGAATCAGGAAAGGCATCAGCTGGATCGAGACCCCAGGGAGGTGGAGAAGAGTTGTCCACTGATATACTTAGCGATGTCTTTCCTCCACCTTTTCCAAGTGCTCACACTCTGCCTCACATGTCGCTTCTGATCAAGAGACGGGGCTTTGAAGACATGGGGCTGACATCATGTTCTACCTATCTCCTATCTCCCCATGACTTTCTAGCTGTGTGGCTTTAGGTAATGCATTTAACTTCTCTGTTCTGTGACTTACTCTGGCTTAATAATGACCAAATGAGATTATTTTGATAGAGTCCTTAAAAGGATGCCATTTAGCCCAGCCGCCTTGGCTCAGTGGTTGAGCGTTGACCTATGAACCAGGAGATCACGGTTTGATTCCATCAGAGCACACACCCGAAATGCTGGCTCGATCCCCATTCTGGGGCATGCAGGAGGCAGCCAACCAATGATTCTCTTTCATCATTGATATTTCTATCTCTCCCTCTCCCTTCCTCTATGAAATCAATAAGAATGTATTTTAAAAAACACAATGCCTTTTAGAAACCAATGCCCATTCACTAGAAGATCTAGGTTTGCAACTCAGTTGTACCATTGTAAGCAGGGCATTTTAATTTTCCTCACTGACAACACGGAAGAGATGGGTGTAGAATGGAGGAACAAATTAAGATATTGTATGTGAACATGGTTTGGAAATTTTAAGGTGAAATACAAACTATAAAGGAATCATGCAAATTCTTAAAAATACATTCTTGAATAATAATATGCAAACATTAATATAGGGTGTGCCATGTTTCAGCCTCTTTTAAACACTTCTCATGTGGAAATGCATAATGCTTATCATAATAGCAAAGAGTTACCTACTTTATAATCTCCATTCTGTAAAATGGCAGAAACTAAGGCAGTTACAGAACTTGTGTAAGGCAGAGCGCATATTAAAACTCAGGTAATCTGACTCTTCTCTCCTTCATATATAATTTTTTATAATCCCTATAAATATTTTCAAATTTAGATATACATTTTCAAGTTGTCAGACATGCAATTATGTGTTTTTTCTTAATGAACCAGATGGCTGGTTCTATGTGTGTGTTAAGAGTAGCTATAGCTGATTCCACAGAGAGAAAACGTGTGGCTTGTTAGATTTATATATCTTTCACTTATGTATTCCACAAATATTAACTGAGTGCTTATGATGTGGTAGGCACCATGGTAGACACTGGTGGGAGAACACTGGCAAATTTCTCAAAATATTTATCAAGATTTCTCCATCTACTACTTAAAGAGACCATTTAGTCACTGCTTCACACAACCTGGTCTACTCAAACTGCTTCCAACACAGTCACTCAATTAACGATAGTCTCAAATGTCCCATTCTAGTCACTTACTCTAATGTTTGTGAGTGTGTTGTGAGTGTTTTCATCATACCAACTTCATTCAAAGTATTTGTTTACCACCTTTTATTTAAAATTTTCTACTCCCTCTGCTGGTATAGTGATACTTTTCCACCAGGAAGAGTCGTTTTCATTGACTCATTTTTCTCCTCAAGCCATTCTCCTCAAGCCATTGACTCATTTTTCTCCTCAAGCCATTCTGCATGGAACAGTCAATGACCCTCCCCCTCCCCCCCAGGCCTCATAATCAAACTCAACGCCCTGGCATTCAGTGTCTTCAAGATCAAATCCAATACTACTTCTCTGGCTTTACCTCTCATTACCTCCTTTGTGCATGAAATCTTCCAACATTCTTCATTCTTTATTATTTGTTCTCTCTCTTTCTTTGTACATTTACCTAGTTTGTTCTCATAATTGACTATCTCCCCCGTTTAGTATTTGGTTCAAGGCATCCTTCTCACTTGGGCTGAGCCCCAGCTAAAAGTAATGTTTCCTTATCTATATCCCAATGGTAATTAACATGTCTCTCTCAAGACACTTACTGCATTTTACCATGAACTACAGCCCATTCTATGGTTGCATTTTAGCAGCAAGGAAGCTGTGAATACTTTCAGGGAATGGACTAAACCTTCATCATTTCATTCATTTGCAAGCCTAGCATAGATTTGTACTTATGCTAGCTATTCAATGTGTTATCCAGTGGGTGTTTGGATGAATGATCACATGCTCATATAACTAATAAGCTAATACTTCTATTAATGTATACTTTTATGATGTTTAGAATAAAACTTGATTAAAATGTTGGCTTGTTATCTGCTGCAAATATTTTAAAAATATTCTTAATGTCTACCAGTAGTAAAATTACAAAATAAAAGCTTTTTTGTGTTGTTGTTGTTTTTAATAATCATTGCTGGCCACACTGGATTGGAACTCTGGGATTCTCCATCCATTGGCCACATCACTGAAAGTCTCAAGTGCCTCTATTTCCAGCTCTGAACTCTAAAGTAAAGGTAAACCAAGACCCTTTCCTTGTCACCCTGGAAATGTCTAGGTCCATCTTGTACCTTCCATGGGCAGTTTAGATCCCATATATGATGTTTCTTCAAACAAGAAAAAGTTAAGAAGGAAATCCCACCACATACCACCAACAGAGCCATTTGCCATGGTGGCTGGGAACGAAGCAGGGAATACACTTACTAGTGGGCTGTTTTAGAGGAAATTCTGAAAAGGTTATTTATGAAAGAAGAAAATGACAGCTACCAATAGTCCCTGCCAAGTCTACATTTCTAGAATTATGTTGTGAGATCTTGAATTATACTGAGTAGTGGTTCTCAGGAGATACGCACATAGACACACACATATCCTCACATACACATATGTACATATTCACATGTATAAATACATACATGTATATGTGCCTATAAGCACATACATCCACCTATATATGTATTGTATGCACTATATACACATACATATATGCACATTATTTGTATGTATATATATTATGAAATATGCAAGAAATGAAAGCTGTAAAGGAGTAAAATGAATGAATAAAAAAGACAGATGTGGTAGAAGTGGAGCTAACACCATTCAGTTGAAATAAAGAGTTTTCCCTTCTATGGGCTGAGAAGACAAAGGAAATGGGCCCATTGGAAGTTATTTATCACTACTCTGCTGGTGACGTCATCGCCCTATACTCTCAACATAGAACACAAAGCTAAAACGTGATGGATTAGCAACAAATACATTTTCTATCATGTCCATTCTCTTATCAGATTCTTCTAACCCCCAAAATTCTTCCTAAGTATAGCAGACTTTTTTTTTCCATTTTTAGTACAGGCATTTGCCTGGAAAGGATACTAGCATGTGACTTACCTGCACTTACTCATTTGTTAAGTCAATGTGACAACAGAACAAGAATGAGTGGGAGAGATATTCCACAATTTAGCACGATTCGAGCACAAGTACCTTGTTTTCTTGGGAGGAAAAAAAGAACTGCCACAACTATGATCAAAAACAAGTCATGGGCATTACAAGTGAGAATGTATTCAACTAACTTTGCCAGAAACACACACACACACACACACACACACACACACAAACACACACCTTGATTTCTTTAGACAGAGGCATTGTTGAAGGGGAGAACCCTGAGACTGCTGGTATTTGAATATCTATCATACTCAAGCTTTTCCCAAATGCCACTCCCTGGGTTCCTCACAACTCTTTAAGGCAAATCCCTTTCCCCATTTTTAACAGATGGAGCCACAGAAGACTAAGTTCTAAGTAATTGACCTAAGGTCATCAGTTAGTAATTAATAGACACAGAATGAGCCCAGTATGTCTGACCCAAGGACAATGCTCTGGGCTTCATGGTAGTATATCCTTCATGAAGTATTCCTTACTTCATCTGATGCTTTACGTTTCAATGTTAAGGTTATCTATTTATTTTGCACATTATAACATGTAAGAAATAACAAGGTTGAGGAACAATAACTTTAATTTCATGGATAGGCAAACTGAGCCTCAAAGAGTTTAAATTATTTGTCCAAACTTATTTGTTAAGTGTAGTACCGTAGTACAGGGTGGGGCAAAAGTAGGTTTACAGTGGTGAGTACGCCAAACACAAAGTGAGTGCTGGTATCAGTATTTATTAATCATTGTATTATTTTCCATATGAACAACTGTAAACATCCTTTCGTCCCCCCTGTATTAGCTTCTGACTGTAAAGCTAGTTCTTCTTGCCTGAGAGCATATGCATTTTGCCAAACCTCCATATTCAGACAAAGCAATGCATGTTTCAATTCCTTACCACGCGGTCCGTTTTAAAATAACAGATTAGAATTACACACACACACACACACACACACACAAACTATAGAGTTACTTTAATATATATTATATATTGCAATGTGTAATTTTTCATTAACATAAAGATTTCCAGTCAAACTGTTACACTGTAGAAGAACTGAATAAAAAAAATTCAGACATTCCTCCAGCCGAAGGAAATTGCATAAATACAAAAAAAAAATCACTAATAGCTGTTCTCTGTAATAGCAAAGAGAGGCATGAGCTCGTCTTTGCTTGATTAAACTAAAACAGCATTTTAACGGAATAACCTTCATTTGACATTTAGCTAACTACTATTTCACGGAATCATGTTCCATTATCAAAAGAGAGCCAATCTTAGCTGTGATTGCAGCACTACTTATTATAAAAATGCTCTTATTTTATTCGCCCAATCAATAGCTTCCAACTCTTATTCTAGGATTTGTTTTACTGCTTCTCAGTTGAAGGAGCAAAGAGGAGACAAAGAACTTCCCAAAAAGCATGATCCTGAGAAACAATACAATTCCAAAGAGCAGCAATACTTATGTTAGCATATCTTTTTAATGTATCATCACCATTTGAAGATAGCTATTGGCTTTCCTTAAATTAAAGAAGGAAATATGCAAATGACTTACCTGCACTTACTTGCATTCAATTACTTGCATCCAATGATTTTTCCAAAGTTGCATAGCTAGTGTATGGCCAAAATGAGAGTCAACACTCAAATCTAGTCTTATCCTTCCCATTGTATTATGTCTTTATATTGGAAATTTATTTGACTTATCTGAAACCTAGAAAATGCTAAGAGAAGTTTCCATATATCAGGTAAGACCTGAGGTCTAGGATGTTTCTTCAGTAACTCAATCCATTTGTTTCTAATCTTAAAAATCCATTATTCTTTTAATCTTAGCTCATCAGATGTGGAAGAAACTACAGAGAAATTTCAATGAAGAAACATTATTTTGTTTTGTTATGAACCAGAAAGCATACTGGGTCCGAGAGATACAAAGATGATTAAGACACAATCCATGGCTCTAAATGACTGATTGCAATGCTACCATTATGCACAACAGAAGGAAATTAAGTGGAATAATTGCTGGTGCAGAAGTATGTGCAGGGTAGAAATTGAAACAAAGAAAAAAATACTTAATTTTGCCACTGGGCATAGAGAAGGGAGGGATTCACAGAGGAAGTAACACTTTAGTTGGAATTTTTAAAATGTATATGTTCCTTAAAATGGCAGAGAGGAGAAAAAGGTGGTGAGTGTTTAGAGAACCAGCATAACTAAAGGCTTTAGTGACACTGGGGGAACTACAAATAGTTCCACATGACTTGGGATTTCCTGTATGTGTTAAGAGAAAAAAAACAGAGAGAGAAAGAGAGAGGGAGAGAGAGAGAGAGGAATGTGTTGGTGTGCAGATACTGGCAATGCAAGGCTGACCATCACTAGCCCACATAACACTTTGATGTGAAATAGAGAAAGAGCCTTTGTGTGGACTAGATTTTCCAGTCTCTCGCCTCTAAACCAGATGCCTAAAATGATGGCCTTGACATAGAGAAAGCAGAGGAGATATACAGCAGACCAGAGGAAAGATTGAGGCCACGATGAAGCCATGAATGATCAACCATAGAAAGTCTGAATGCTCAACTGTCTCCCACGTTATGTGAGGCTGTTGAGTTTTACAGAGGAACAAAACTGGGAGTAGAGAAGAATCTCAGTACATAGTCAACCCAGTACATTGACAACCCAGTACAGAGTCACTGTCAGCCATGACAGCTACGTCAATTGGCAATATGCCAAAGACTGAGGTAATGGGGTGTGTTGGGAAGGACCTTGGGAGAGGCCCAAAATGCACAAAACCACAAGTCTGGACACGTGGGTAAGGACTCTATCTGGACACTGATATAAGTGTGATCGCCATCCCTGGTGGGCTAAAAGAACTCAGAGCTCCGACCATCCAACACTCAAGCTTGGTTGTACCAGGGGTCATGCTCAGAGCCCTGTTGGACTTCTACTCCATAGGACACCTGCAACCACTGCAGCCCCCTGGCTTTAGACCAATACCCACCTCTTCGCCTGCAGATGTGCTAGTCAACCAGACTTCACATCCACTCCTAGATCTGCTCACTCCTATCTCATATGCTCCCCTTCTCTGTGTGCAACCTGCATGTGACTCTAATGGCTTATTGGAGAGTCTCCCCTAATAAACCTGGAATTGGGGAAAGACACAAATGTATGTGAGTGACTCCTTTTGGGGATGCTACCTTGCTCATGACAAGCTTATAATATTCTTTTCTGTAATTAATGTCATATTCCCTCAAGAGACAAGAGAAAAACAAAATTGCAATTAAGGACAATTAATTCTCTTCTATATTTTTTAAAATCTGTTATTCAGTGAAGTAAAAATAATTCAGGATTTGCTGTCCCTTTCTCTGCCCTTAAGAGCTGAGTTTTGAGGTGGGAGTGGGGAATTTACATACCAACATGGCATCAGCTTTGAATCCATGTGTTGAATCCATGAGTTGACATCGGAGGTTTCTCCTGTCTCCCAAAGACATTCCTCATGCTGCCTGGTCTCTCAATAGTCTATAATAATGTCTACAACAGTGTCTGATTCTTTCAGGTATCTTGTCACACCTATGTACTCAATAAATATTTATTATATACCTAGTATATTATAGTAGGCTGTGTTCTAGGTTCTGGAAATACACAATAATAAACAACAACAAAAAGACAGAAATACTTGCCTGTCCCTGTCCCTCTGACTTCCTCATCCCAAACTAGCCTACATTTTTTGGGGGGGAGGTTACTGAATCCATCTAGGTGCCTCTTCAAGTGTATGTAAATAACTTCCTATGCATCATAATACCTTGATGGCTTGCTAAATACAAAGTTGGAATTGCCTAAGGCTATGCCCTAATGAGTGAAGAATAATGAGTCTTTACAAGGAATGGGTGGAAAACAATACCTGGATATTCTTAGCACTTGCCCTTCAAGTCCCCTTTCCCTATCAGACACACAACCCAGAAGAGAAATTCTTATGTCCCCCTTTTCTCTCTTCTGTATCTATATATGTCAGTAGCTCTCATGTCTTGCTTCAACCTCATGATCTAGTCCTAACAGAAAAAAAGTGTAGCTATTTGATGAAAAACTATATCAAGAAATATTACAAAAATATTTTTTATTATACATCTTTAAATTCACTAAGACCAATCTAACACAGGGACCATGTGTTAGATCTAACACAGGGAATTTAGGGCAAATACTCAGACAGACTTGCATGTGCCAGTAATGTAGTTGTGATACCAAAGATGAATTCTAGGTATGTTTTCTGTGTAACCAGAGAGCTGGTGGCATTATTCACCATCACAAAGAACAACAGGGAAACTATTAAGACATCAGACTCACTTTTATATGCTGGCCCTGATGTATTTGTGAAATAGTTGATTGAAGACACTCATCTATGTTTCAAAAATTGGGCTGAGGACCATATGAGTAAATTCTTAGCAAAGAAATGATATTTGAAACCATGGAGAGATTATCTCATCAAACCCTTTCTCCCAACTGCCACCAACTCATTTTACAAGTTCAAAATCTGAGGCATGGAGAAGTTTCCTGACATTTACAAGGTCAAATGGCTGTTTTTTTGGCAAAGGCCACCAAAATTTCCCCTCACTTCCAGCCCAACAATGAGGTCCATGATAAGTTAGGAAGACAATGTTTCAGGAGGAAAGAGATGAAAAGGGAAACACAGTCTACATATGTCAACCAAAATCTTGGGCTCAGAGATATTACACATACGAGAGAATTTTAAATGACCCCTGGATGAACTGCTATGTATGCTTTCTGAAATACCTACCACGTTTACTTGTCATTGAAGCAAATTCATTACAACACAGACGAGCCCCCAGGGTCAGAGACCCTTTGCATAGACTTGGTGTGAGGGATAAAAAGCACATTTTAGATGTCCCTACAGGAGAGCGTAGAAAGGTTGGTTTGCTGCAGACATAAATAACTCCCTAGACAAATCCTTTAGATTCTGTACTTGTGCTCTATAACATGAATAAAAATGTCTGCCCATGGGAAGAACAGCACATCCAGGGGACAGCAGCCTACCCAGCCACTGGTTATCAAACATTTAAGCAGTCAGTCCTTCTGAAAAACAGTCCCCCAAGTACACTCCTATCCATAAGATTGATTGAACAAAGAACAACTGGGAACCCTAGAACCCCCTGACAATTCAGAACACACATTTCTATAGAGTAGACGGGGGCTCATTTTCCATCAGCTTAGAAAAATTACTTCTTTTTCACTCAGTTATGTCAAGGTGTCTAATAAGAAAGTTGGTTCTGTAATTTTAAGAGATTACAAAGTAGGAGCCATATAAATTTCCATTAGTATCTCATGGGGGAGAAATAGGCAGGGATGCTCTCTCCCTCCTACATGACCACATGCTACTCATTCTTTATGCTCCATCCTAGTATCTCCATTGCTCATGTTCTCAATGTAATATGCAAATATTCAAGATGATAAAATTCAAATAGCTCTGAAAACAAGTTACTGAATGATGGGTGATAATACATTAAATTATCTCTGGAGTTGTGAAATGTGATCTACCATTCTGTGAAACATCACTTCTTTTTCTGCAGGATAAAAATATCAAAACAAGGAAAAATCATTTCAAATGTTCTCCCAAATCCCATTACCCACATAAACCTACAAGGGAATATGTTTATCACTTATTCCTTCATTTATTCATGCAATAACCAAAGCTGGGTTCAAATCCCAGCTCTACTATTAGTTACATGTTATGTCCCAGATAGTTAGCTAGGCTGTGCAGAGAAATACCTTTACAAATCTTAAACACTGACCTCAAGGAGCTTACAATCCAGTGTGAAGCTAGACTTGCCATTAATAATTGCCATAACAATTACTGGATTATGATGGTGATAATAACAGATATGCATATAGTGCAGCTCAGAGGAAGGAGTAGATAGGTTGGAGACAGCACTCCAGCAGAGCAGAAACTTGAAAAGGCTTTGATGAAGGGACAGGAGACTTCTAGGTAATTACAGAAAAGACAGGTGGAAGTCTTGGCAAGGATTGCTTTATGAGAAAATGACAAGAAAAATAAGACCTGTCTACAGTTGTGCTGTCTTTTACCATGCACCCCTCATTTGAGTGAGGACCTCTTTGGAGTTCTGCCCTTCTCACCCAAATCCCTCACTGCAATCTTCAACCTAAGAATGTCCTACACGTGATCCCCATCTGCCCAGCCTTTCCCATCCCTAGCTCAGATTTTACACTACTGCCCCTAAAGAAAGGAATGGCATAGATAATACTAAGATGACTTAAGAGTTTGGGTGTGAGTCACAACTGCATTTTTCCCACCTCCCCTCTCTACTAGCTATGTGACACTGAGCATAAGTTAACTTTCTGAGCCTTGGTTCACTCATCTGCACAGTGAAGATTTAACTCAGTGGGTCATTGGAAACTGGAGTAGTCAATACCCTATTGTTATGGCAGAAATCAGGTCAGTGGGAAGCAACAAACCATATGCACTCAGAGGTTCAGAAAAGAACTATTTATTCACACTGCTACTGGCCCAGTGTAGTCACCTCCAGAGGCTGAGCACCAAATGCGGCAGGGTTTTGCCTCATATAACCCTAGGTTCTTTGTCTCCCATATATGGCATACGTACACATTCTAGACATTCTTTCTATGTTATATGCTAAGCTTCCAGGTATTTCATGGGCTTTCCACATCTGTTGCAGTTCGTGCTGAAGGTCTGTTGCCTAGGCTACAGACAGAGGACTCAGTTCCTTATCTGCACCTAGGGGGAAGTCCCCAGACCATGGGCAGAAAGTGCCAGGTGCACACACAAGCAGACTTCCCCTGCTTCTCATTTGTCAATCTGCTAAGAAACGAGTGAGTACAGAAGCCAGGGGCATGGTTATGGAGATGCAGACAAAAGGGGGTGGGGGGTTACCTGCTTTCAACTTGCCTTCTCATTATGGCCCCAAATAAATACTGAAACTATTTTCTCCAACAGGAATATCAAGAGGTAAAATTTTGGCAAATTTGATATACGTTTTTATAAATATACTAGAGGCCTGGTGCATGAAATTTGTGCACTGAAGGGGTTGTCCCTCAGCCCAGCCTGCGCCCTCTCACAGTCTGGGACAAACTCACTCCTTACCGCCCACCTGCTCGCTCTTTACCATTCAGCTCGCTGCTCTTTAGTGCTGCTGCAGAGGTGGAAGAGGCTCCTGCCATCACCACTGTGCTCACCAGCCAGCCGTGAGCCCAGCTTCTGGCTGAGTGGTGCTCCCCCTGTGGGAGCACACTGACCACCAGGGGGCAGCTCCTGCATTGAGCGTCTGCCCCCTGGTGGTCAGTGTGCATCATAGCGACCGGTTGTTCCGATCGTTCCGCCATAAGTCGCTTATGCTTTTATTATATAGATTTGAAGTATTCAAATGCATACTTGTAATCCTATATAATAAAAGCCTAATATGTAAATTGTCCCCTCAGGCAGTCATTCCACTGGGAGACAAGGAGTTCGACTGCTCGCCATAACGTGCGCTGACTACTGGGGGTGACGCAGAAGATGGTGGGCACTGGCAACATGCTGTGACCTCTCGCCGGCTACCTGGGGGAGGGGGTGGCGGTAATGAAGGTACAGTGAAAATGCGGGGTGCCCACTGAGCTCAGTCTCACTCCTCCTGCTACCCTCCCCTGGAACGTCAGGGCTCACATGCCGGGGAAGCCACCGCACTCAGGTGCCAGGCACCCGTGAGGAGCCCTCCTTTCACCCACATGGCCTCTTTCGGTTGAGCCGGGCCACAGCCTCCAGAACCACAGGGGCCAATTGGGCTTCCTGTGGGTTCACGCAGGAGCCAGTCTGCAAGGCCGGCCGGGAAAGAGTGCACTTCCCATTTCTCGCCCAGCTTCCATGAGGTGCCACTGGGCGGCCCAGAGGCCCATGCTGTGCCCCAGCCTGTGGCGTCTTGCCGTGCTCACCACATCTCCGCGTGGGGACTCGTGCGCCATGACTCAGGCAGAGGGGGGTGCATGGAGGCCTGGGGGCCCAGGTGCTGCCCAGGGCCCAGAGGTCAGCTGGGACCTGCCCTTCCACACCAGATGCTCACACTTTGATCACCAGCCAAGCCTAGGGACCACACTGTACACAAATTTTGTGCACCAGGCCTCTAGTAATTAAATAATGGTACATACTCTTATACAACTTAATGCTTTATGCAAATAATGTTTGAATCTAAAATCCTGCTTTTTTTTAACTCATACAATAGAATCTATTTTATTGTAATTGTTTATATACATATTCAACATCTGTGCCTTTGTCATCACTAAAGATGTGTCATCACATCTTCCAACACCAATTCTCGGAGCACAGTACCCCCAAAGTACTGCTTATGCTACACCATCCTGTATAATGCTGCCTCTGGAATTCTATCCCATTTGCCCATTTGCCTTCCCTGAATGTACTATTGAAAATATTCAAAGGTGTAGTCCCAGGTGTAGTTCACAAGAAAGAACTACAGAATGACAAAATGACAAAATTAAATTTGGGGAAAAAGGAAAGGAAAGAAGGAGGGAAGGATTGAGACCACTGAAATATAGCTGAATTTAAAATGTTATTAATGTAAATTGCCAAACCGGTTTGGCTCAGTGAGTAGAGCGTCGGCCTGCGGACTGAAAGGTCCCAGGTTCGATTTTGGTCAAGGGCATGTGCCTTAGTTGCGGGCACATCCCCAGTAGGAGGTGTGCAGGAGGCAGCTGGCCAATGTTTCTCTCTCATTGATGTTTCTAACTCTCTATCCCTCTCCCTTCCTCTCTGTAAAAAAATCAATAAAATATATTTAAAAAATAAATAAATAAAATAAAATGTTATTAATGTAAATTATAAAGTCATTACAAATACAAAGTTAAACATAAAACAGAAGATAAATTATATTACAATCTATAATTTAATGCTAATACTGAATAGAAAATTCTAAATTGTTCATTGTCAAAAAGAAGTAGGGTGGAGGATTAAGAAGAAATAAAGTCATCTTAAAGTATTCATATTACTCAGTGGACAATCAGAGTTCCTCTTGTTATTTTTCATGTTTTCAATCATAAATAGGCATACACATATTTTAAGAAAGAATACCTCCCCTTTTTAAACAAACAGCAATCTCACTTTACCACAGTTTCCTCTCCCCAGAGCAATCATTCCCAATTCTTTGAGCTGAATATTCTCATTTGCCTTCTCATCATGCTGTGCTGTGCTTTTATTTACTACCCTCACTTCCTTTTTCAGTTTTAGGTTTTACCTATTGTCTTTTCCATGGAAGATGAAGATTTAGCCATATTTCTTTTGTCAGCCGCCAACACACACACACACACACACTCACTCACTCTCACATACATTCACACTTTTTTTTATTACCCCCTACTCTCCAACATGTTTAAATATGTTTACATTATTGCCACCATGAAGTGCTATTCATAGTTGTAACAGTGGGGTAGTAAGGATTGGTTATCTTTCCCATAAATTCTTCACTTTCAGGATGCTTTCAGAAGGATTAACTCAAATTGGAAGAGACTGTAATTTACACGGGTATACAGCTCTCATCACAGCCTTGACAAAATTTAAAGTTTTCAGGGGCATCAAGAAAAAACAAATCAGCACATTACAAAGCGACTATCCCCACATCGGTTTGGAAAAAGCAGTTTAATAGGATGCACGACAGCCCCTGGACAGCAGCTGATCACAGAGCACAGCAGGGCGCACTCATCTTCTCCCTCCTCCATCAGGCATCTTAAATTCCCCTCACCCTCAGCTTCCATCTTGGCACATGGTGGTGGCTTACCCTGATGGTGAGATTAATACCTGCTTGGACCACTTCATAGTCATCTCCCCGACTCAGAGTTCCAGTCACAGTTACAATGGGACAGGGCGTACCAGGAAGCACCCAAGGATTTCACCTGAGTTCCTCATTTACTCCTCCCCTCCCCACCCCCATTGTGTCTACCAGTGGTTCTCAACCTTCTGGCCCTTTAAATACAGTTCCTCATGTTATGTTCAATTTGTAACAATGAAATTGGGGGTCACCACATCATGAGGAACTGTATTAAAGGGTCGCGGCATTAGGAAGGTTGAGAACCACTGACCTAAAGGTAAAATTCTACCAGTCTTTGAAATAATTTCACGAATGGGAGCAGGTGGAGATGTCTCCTCTTCTTAGATTCTAGGAAAATGACTGGAAAAGACCTACCTCACTAATGGAAACCAGGGCAAGGTGACATACACAGAAATTTCTGTCAGATGTGAGAAAGGGCAATAGTAAAGTACTTACACAACGGAGAGCTTTATTTCTCATTTGCATCACAATCTAAATGTACCCATTCCAGGTCTTCAGTTGCATAATGGTGAGCCCAGGCTTATTCTGTCTGACTGTTCCGCCATCCTTAACATGCAATTCCCATCTCATGTCTAAGATGACTATTTTATCTCCTTCAACCCCATGCACATTCCATTGAGCAGGCAGAGGAAACAAAAAGACTATATATATTCCTGTCCTTTCAAATGCATGATGTCACACATAATGTTACCATCATTAACTAATTATGATTATTAATAATAAAGGAAGAGAGCAAAGGGGAGGCAAGACATTATAAGCATGGTCATCTGGGCAGTTTCACTAGGAAGCTACAACTTCAAGCTCCCCAGGGAACCACCCGTTCCCTCCCTGTAGGTCACTGGGGGAAGAGATAGAAGGAAAGGGGGTGATGAACATATGCACAGTGAAGTTGGGGTAATGCAAGGAAGGTGTCCATCTGTCAGACTAGCCTGACAAAAGATCACTGGCTAGGAGTGTGGACCCCAGTGCCAGCCCACAAAATTTGGAAGGTTAAAATCCCCCAAGGAAGTTCTTGCTCTTGTCCTCTTGCTTCCTCTTGAGCTCTCTTATTCCATGACCTGCACTAGCCTGTGCCATGTGACCTTAAGCAGCCACACGGCCCATGGCCATGGGTACCCAACACACAGTGGACTACAGCTGGGAACACAAGCTAAGCCAGCCAGATGCTGGACCGGACTGTGCTTTAATATGGAGCAGAGACTCTGGTCAGTGGCCTTAATTCTCGCCCTGCTGAAGACAAAGTTGGACTTTTTCCATGGCAGGAAAGAGAGAAATGTGACATTGGAAACCCAGGGTTTTATTCCATGGAAACAAAAATCACTCATCCTAACATGTGTGAGTCTCAGGAAATCCCATTCCTTGCGACCCTGCAAGAACTCCACTTCCACCGGTAACATATGGGGACGCAGAGGACACCCCACCGATGACAATAACACATCTATTTCCCTACTATTTGCCCAAATCCAATCACACTGGAAGAAAAGTTAGTTAATGATGTATTTAGCTGGTCAGCTATGTCATCAGATAAAAGGAGTTATTAGGGAAGAGCTAACAGTCTGTGATGAAATATAGTTTGGACAAAATCAGGTTAGTGTAAAAGGGATAGAAACTGCTCTTGTATGAAGGGGTTGTATTGTGTCCTGAGGGGGAAAAAAGGGCAAGAACTTGACAAAACCAATACTACTAAAATTGGAACACCTAGCAGAGAAGGTGAGAAGAATTGCGTAAGCCTCAAGGACCGCTGGTAAAGGTGTTGGCACTTCTGATGCAAAGGCCACAGAGCTCAAAGAGTCCACAGCAGCAATTGTGGGTGTCAAAGAAAGAGAAGTATCCAGGAGGGTGTTTCAACAAAATGGCAAAGCAATTACCTGGGCCAGAGGAAGTTATGGTTCAGCTCCCTTTTTAATCCCCACTATCCACCTATTCCCCTTTTTTGTATCTCAGAAAATGGCTAAGTGAATGTAGAGTAAATTAAAACTTTTCCCTTATCCCTTCCTAAAGAACCTGTAAGAATCAGACAGAAAACCTTACTGACAGGACCAATTTCAACCCGTACAATCTACACAAAACCGGCGGAGCTCTCTTTGTAAAGATGAACAAAAAGGGAACTGCTCAGACAGCTGAAAGACACTGCGCAGAAGAAAGAGAACAGTCTGAGGAAGAGGCATGGATGTCAGTGGAATAGATTTGCTGCAAGAAGTGATACTTTTGACAATATCTCTGTTATGTGTTTAAAACAAATCAGAGAAGAAATGCATCACAAAACAATTAGAATAAGCAGTCATGAAGATCATGTGACCTAAGACCAAAAGGAATATTCAGGGGGGAAGCATAATTGCTGAATTAAAAATTGCAATGTAGAGAGTACTGAACACAATGGAAGAACAAATTAGTGAAGAAAAGAAATAGGCTAACAGATTATTGTAGGTATCACAATAAACAAAGAGACAAAAATAAAGAAAAAGATTAAAATAAAACATAAAGTTGTGGCTGGCAGGTGTGGCTTAGTGGTTGAGTATCGACCTATGAACCAGGAAGTCATGGTTCAATTCTCAGTCAGGGGACATGGGTTGAAGGCTTGATTCTCAGTGGGGCCTGCAGGAGGCAGCCATTGGATGATTCTCTCTCATCGTTGATGTTTCTCTCCCTGTCTTCCTTTCCCTTCCTCTCTCTAAAATCAATAAAAATATATTTATTAAAAAACATGAAGGTGCAAGAGTGTTCAACGTGTTTAACATAATCCTATACATTTCGAACGTTCCTGTACAGACCAAGAATAATTAGTAAAAAGAGACACATTCCCAGATATAACTCAACAACACTTTTCAATTTCAAAAATGAAGGAGAAAAATACCCATATGCACCTACTCAAAAGAAGGAAGAAGAGAAAGAAAGGAGGGAGAAAGAAAATAAAAGATAATGTCATTTAACCTCCAATAAATGCAGTTCAAAAATGTCAAAGACTCTGTAGTCTTGTTCACTTGTCTGCACACCCAGGAGGTACCAGTGTTATTGTTGTAATTAGCTAGTTTATTAATATTAATAACAGGAAGAGAGCAAAGGGGAGGCCAGACATTATAAGCATGGCCATCAGGGCAGCTTCACCAGGAAGCTGCAACTTCACACTCCCCAGGGAACCACAGGTTCATTCCCTGCAGATCACTGGGGGAAGAAATCAAGCACAGGGGTGATGGGCACATGAGTAGTGAAGTCAGGGTGATGTAGGGAAGGTGCTTGCTTGTCAGAACAATGGATTGGCTAGAGGGTCAAACCACTGCAAGTGCACAAACTCTTGGAAGGTTAAGTCCCAGACAAGGAGTTCCCTCTCTCTTGTTTGCTTGTCTCTTGTTCCCTCTCACTTTCCTGCTCCAGAACCTGCACTTGTCCATGCCATGTGGCCTTAAGCAGCCGCAAAGCTCATGACCATGTGGACCCCACACTCAATGAGCTGCAGCTGAGAACACAAGCTCAGCTAGACAAATGCTGGACTGGACTGGACTTTCATATGGAATAGAAACTTTGTGTAGAGCCCTTAACTCTAGCTCTGCTAAATATAACATTGGATTTTTTTCCCATGGTAGATGGATGAAGATAGCACTTTGAAGGGGAACCCCTTAATTTTATATAATCAATAAAGTGTTCCATACAGCCCCATCCTCCCGTGGGGGGCCTCAGGGAATTCTTTTCCCCACAGCACCCCAAGAGCTCCACTCCCACCAGTAACACCAGTAGAGAGTAGGTCCTCAATAAGTAGGTTAAATAAATGAAATTTCAATGTTTAAAGAAGACAAATTTTTGACACAAAAATTCTGCAGCCAGTCATATTGTTCAGGTACGTGAAAAACAGTGAGACTGCCTCATCAGCGAATTCAGAATGTATATTTTGCTCCCACGCTGTCTGTGAAAAACACACTCAAATTTGCATGACAGTTCCAAGAGAAATGAATAAAAGAACAGACATTAAGATATGAGGGCGCATCATGGTATTAAAAACAATTGGTCATGGAAATGAAACTAAGTGTATAGCAAGTCTAAGCAATCACTGTTGAATTTTATACACTTAAAGTAATTGAGGGAACACTTTTTTGCAAAGTCTTACAAATATAATATAAATTTTAAAAGTTACATACTTATAATATTAATATTATTATAATTCCATAATTTAAAGTACACATTTATTATAAATTTGGGTTTTTAAACTTATTTAATTCATTTATCTTTTTAAATATATTTTTATTTATTTCAGAGAGGAAGGGAGAGGGAGAGGGAGAAAGAGATAGAAACATCAATGATGAGAGAGAATCATTGATTGGCTGCCTCCTGCACACCCCCCATTGGGGATTGACCCCACAACCAGGCAGTTGCCCTTGACTGAAATCGAATCCGGGACCCTTAAGTCCGCAGGCCGAAGCTCTATCCATTGAGCCAAACCGGCGAGGGCATAAATTTGGGTTTTAAACCCCAGATAATTTCAATGAAAATTGGGATTTGGGTTCAAAGAAGCAGAATAAAACCATGCTGAAGTTTTCCTTTGATTCAGGAAGCGCATATGCATAGCTTTTTACTGTTGATAATTTCAAAAACTGTCAGGTAAAATTTAAGGATTTAAAAGGTGACTTTACGAAGAAAGATGTGAGTTGAATTGCCGGACTACAGTTTGCTGAGCGGAGCTTGTGCCAGAAGCCCAGGATGTGGGCAGGGCTCGGAGTCACACCTGCCCTTCCTTGGTCCAGAGGCCTGCCTTATTGCTGCTGATAGTTTGTCAAATCGGACTTCAGAAAAATGTCATGCCAGGCACTGAGAAAGTCACCCTACCTGCCCTGAAATCCGTCCCTTCACCGGTAGCCATGGCAGGAAAGGAGCCGCTCCTTGCTGGCTGGGCCTCTGCAGCCTGCCTCCATGTGCCACCCTGGCAGCCGACCCCCTGCCATCCCGCCCGCCCACCAACACCTCGGGCTCACACCCACCGCATTCCACAGGCCACCATCAGCAGCTGCTTTGTGTTGTGCTTACAAAGTTCACGTTGCTGTTATAGGACTTCTTGGCGCTCCTTCTCTGTTATGACATTTGGACTCCCTCAGATCTGAGATTACCCACATGGAGAATTCTGGCCTGGCCCCAGGGACTTGCAGCCAGGGTTGACGCACAGCGGGGAAAAGGTCCTCTTCCCAGAGGTGCACGTGGATTATCCCACCAGGAGTCATTCCAGCCCTGAGGCAGCTTCCAGCTCACTAGTTCCAGTGCGTGGCCCTGAAAGGAAGGAGAGCCTTCTCTGGTGTCTAAATGCACTGCCATTTGCATACTGGTGGGGGGGGGCGGGGGGGGGGGGGGTCCAGGAATTCATCACACTTCACATCTCACAACAAAGCCACCCTGTGAAGGACTAACGCAGCGGGACCCAGACATGTAGCCAGGGTCCCCATCCTGCCTCCTGCTCAGACTTCTCACTCCCTGAATCACCGCTCAGACTGCAGGGAGGCAGAGGAACTGTTGAAAGGCCACTGTATTTGCTTTCCCCTGTTTGCTTTTCACACCTTTCCTGCTTTGAGGGGGAGGCAATCCGGCTTGCAGATTGAAAAGAGCCAGCTTTGGAGCACTAGGCTCCATGGAGGAGGGAAAGTCAACAGGAAGGGAGCAGGACCACAGAATCCTATGTAACCTGGATGTTAAATTATGTCAACAGGAGGCCCAGAGCAAGATCTGTGGAGGAAATTCCACCAGGAAATGATGAAAATGTGATGGCACCTGACTGGAGAGGCCTGCATGGCGTTTGCTTTGATCTAAGGACCTGGCTACAAGGAAGCTTAGAAAGGGTTTAGAAACAAAGAAAAATGAATAAATATTAAATAAACCAATAGGACTCTTGCATGGGGACAGCTAGCCTGGACTTCCGCCTAAAAGGGAGAAATCAAGTCAGGGGCTCAGATAAAGAGACTTTCTCTTGGTTCAGATTTAAAGGCTCACTTTGGGGAGAAGTGATATATGTGACTTTGTCAGCGTTTAGGATTTTTTTTTTTCTATAAAGGCACTAACTTCAATGTCAAAAGAACATGTCCAAGTTAATGAAGAGATTAGGGGCAAAACAGTGCCTCCCTCCTTCCCCCTCACCTACTCAGGAGCACATTCCCATGTGGGAATGCTTAAACTTCCCCACAGTCTTTCTCAGACATCAAAGGACCCCGAATTCGGTTTAATCGTTACAATTGGAATTTGTCTTTATGAAAACATGGGGCTGTGTAATTTATGGAAATTAGGCGTGCATGCATCTCCATTGTGCTATGAAGCATCATGATCCAGTGGGATTAGGCAGGAAGAAAGATCTCATGATATATGAAAATACTTTATGTCCAAACACTGCTCGGAGGCTGGATTGAGATTTAAAAACCCTACTGTTCACAGCCAGGAGGGAAGGGATGTCTAGAATAACCTAGTTTTGTTGTTTGGGGTTTGTTTGCTTTGGTTTTTTTAATGGAAGAGGAAGGTCTTTTTTGTATGCTTCATATTTTACCCTGCAGACTTGCTAACATATATCACTTTGTTTTATGTGAAGAGGGACTCTTTTTTGTGCGCAGTGTTGCTTTGTCAATAGAAAGGCAGGGTTACACATACTCCAGGTAACGATGCCTGGGGTAATTTTCATTTGTTTGAGCTGGAAAATCTAGCTCAGAGTATTTCAGAAAAAAAACATTAGGAATAAGAAACTCTGGAATATTCAGAGACCTCTGGGTGATTCTCTTTTCTCTTTAGCAGAGCATTACTCAGCATGAACTTTGCAAGTAGAAAAAAATTATTTTGGTTGCAACACTTTTGGTCTGCTCTGTTAGATTGGAAAGAAACGCATTTCTTTTCTTGACTCCTGTTTCTTGGAAAACACTCCTCTGGGGGTTTTAGAAATAAAAAAGTTAGCAACAGTACTAATCAGGATAACTGGTAATGCTACAGCTAGTTTCGTTTGTACGCATGCCATTTGCTTTTCAAAGATTAGCCACACACATTCACAGCCTTGATCAAAGCACCTCCACTTGTCTGAAAGTTCAGTTCAGTTTACCTTTACAAAGTTTGGTCTCTGCCAGTCACAACTGGGCAGGGCCGGATTGGTTTTTAAACAGCAATGATCACCCTGTCTGGAATCTACTGAAATTTAGCAGGTGTTGCTTTGGCTTTCTGGAACTGGGAAGAAATTCCAGAGATGCTCACGCTGACGTGAGCTGAGAGCTCGGTGACATGGTTCAAAGATAGCACACTTCTTCAGGAATGGCTCCATGGGTTTTTTTTTTTAAGCGAATGACACTCTAAACATGCAATATCTGATTAAAAAGAAGAAATGGGGATTAACTTTGATTATTTGGAAAGAATGCGGCTGCGTATCAAATAACTTCACAAATCTGACTTTTGAAAAAAACTGGCCGCAAGTCACTGAAAAACATGAAACCCAGTGGAAAACTGGATCAGATGTGCCATATTTATAGCTGTACAAATAAACACATTTCAATTTGTTTGTTGGAAGTTCTTATTCTGGAACACGAAAAATAGTGCTTCCTTGGAAATGGTAACCCTGCCATCTAGTGGTTAGTTTGGGTATCACGTCTCATCATTGTTTTGGAAATAGGTAACAGGCTCTTAAACAGAATATTTTTTTTCTCAATGAACAAGATTAATACTATTTCATTTTGTCCAACAGTTTTGCAAGTTGTATTGCTGTGTATCCAGTGGACACCTTTCTGATAATTCACAATTAATCTATGAAACAAATTCTATATTATTTACTAGGTAAATTATTCCTTTGCCTGGAGGTAAAATTCAGTGACTCACAAAACAATGCTCTTTCCTTTTGTTTTATTTATGCTTTTCATTTTCTCTCATGGAAAAATAATCCCGAGCTAGGTAATGATATCTGGACTCATCTTTATACTCTACTGAGTTTTTAACTTTTCTTTTGAATTTCCTCATTAACAGTTGACATGTGTTTTTTTTAAAAAAAAAATCAGCACTGTGTGTGTTAAAATTTATTCTCATAAGTCTTCTTTTAACATTTTTTTTCTAACAAATTGTTGGAGGACTATAACTTTATGAGGGAGAACCACACAACTGGAAAATAAAAATGATTGTCTTATTACATTAAAATATCATCTTCCAGTATTAAGGACTCTCATTTGCCTGTTTATTCAATAAATGTGTTTTGGGTCCCTAGTAGATGTTAAACATGGGGACCCCTCAATGTAGGGCATGTAGCACTTGCTGTCCTCAAGAGCGCCTGGGTACCAGGATGGGCCAACATACAGATGAACAATCGTATGTGTCACGGATGCTCTGACAGAGCACTTACAAGGCCCACAGCAGGAACTGGTGAGCTCTGGAGTCATGTGGACCTGGGTAGGTTTCCCAGAGGGAGCGAGACACCTGACCTGCCCAGAAGGACCAGTGGAAGGTTCCCCCTTGTGGTGAGTAGGTAAGGCATTTGGGCAGGTGGAACAGCATAGATAAAGATCAGACTGTGCAGTGTCTTGATGTAGTCAGGAAGAGGAAAAGCTTAGCATGATCTGAGTATGTGTTCAGAGGTGGTGCTGAATTCATTAAACCAGGAGGCCAGTAGACTGAGGTGGCGCTAACGCCATGGCAGCTTATATGAAGCGACCCAAAATCTAAGCCTGTAA
This sequence comes from Myotis nattereri, assembly GCF_964212035.1. NCBI lineage: Eukaryota > Metazoa > Chordata > Mammalia > Chiroptera > Vespertilionidae > Myotis > Myotis nattereri. The sequence continues at coordinate 221,488,833 of NC_138075.1, forward strand.
GTACCTCAAGGTTATGAAATTAAAATGCTATGGACAACCAATTACATGAGATAATCCCTTCAATTAAATGTCTATCTCTGGAGATAGAGATAAATATCCTCTTTCTTTAAGTTGAGCTAATCTCAACCTTAGCTGAGTCAGTAAGACACATAACCATATTCTCCAGTTTTCACAGGTCAGGCCCCACGCAGGACTCTGGATCATCTGCCTCTATTTCACTCATTTCCTTTCTGCATTCACACTTGGCCTTCTTCCATGCAGTACTCCATCACTGTCCTTTTGCTTTAGTGATGGTACCAGAACTCCGCTAGTGTGACTAGAACAAAAGAAAAACTACCCTCCTTGCAGTGAGGATTTGATGATATGTGTAAATGACACAGGAGGAATGAAAGTGATGGGGGATGCATTGTTTTACTGTTAATGGTGACACTTGAACAGCCAGAGCCGGAAGCGAGGCACAAATGGCTCGACTATAGGGACTGGACCTTCCAGTCTTCCTTATTCTGTGCCTGATAATGTATTAAGATGCTCTTCAGAGAGTCAATAACAAAGATTGAAAATAATCTAATATCCTTAGCAAGGGAAAGATTAAATAAACTCTGGTACATCCCTAACTTTGTAAAGCATGAAGCCAGTGAAATGTTTTCAAAGAACATTGATAGCTTAGAAAATTCATACATTTTGTTATTGCTAAGGATTAAAAAGCAAGGTATAAATGGTAGGTATATATGTAAATACAAGTGTGATATAATTAGACAGATATGTATAAACAGAGAAAAAGATTTAAAGGAAATAAATAACATTTTAATAGTTGCCAAGCCTGACGGCGATTCCTTTTTTGTGTTCTTTTCTGAATTTTAAATTTTGTTCAAATATCTAAATGTATTCCTCTTATAATCTGAAAAACAAAAATGTAGTCTTCAAAGGCCAATCAATAAATTGCCCTGGATAAGTTCGGAGGATAGTATTTGAACTCAGAGCAGTTTGAGTTGGTGCTGCTTTCGCTAGCATGTGGGCAAGAATCACTTCTGATTCTCAGACCTGCAGCACGGCCAGCAGCAGATGCTCAGCGAATATTTTTAAGCCCAATCCAGAGCCCTTCTGTGTACACATTCCTTTCAACCCATGTGGATAAGGGTCACAGCTCCCACCATTGCAATCCTTTGTGTAAACACACTCAGGCAATGTCCAACACATCCGCCCTATAGAGGGAGCATTATATTCTAAGCTTTGCTTCATGTATTTTTTTTTAATATATATTTTTCGAATTACACGTACTCATTTGTGGTGAAGCTTTTGAGCAGCTTCTGATCAGACTGCCTAATAACCACACAGGAAATTGTTTGGGCAGTGTGTTAATTTGCTGATCATGTATAACATCGATTGTGTGTGATAGAGCAAGACAAGTTTGAATACTAAAAAGCTCCAGGAAATATATAATCAGGAAGAAGTGACAGCACACTTGACCTACTCTAGAACAAAGCAATTAACATCAAGTTTGCTGAGAGGTACACAAGGGCCCAGCTGGGGAATGTGATCTATTTTCAAAACTTAAGTCGGGTACCATGACAACTCTTTAAATTTTTGAGTCAGAATTGTGCTTTGGTTGGCTTAAATAAAGTGTATATATTTGGTAATTGTGGTGGTTGGCAGCGAAAGGCAGACATGATACCGTTCAAGAACAAAGTCAATGCCAAGTCTACTGATTTAACCTCAGTCTTCAAATAAGATTGGGAGATGAGGGGAAATGGTTGAACTTTCTGCCCCTTCACCCACACCACACATATCTGTGTGCATATTTCATGTACTTTTGTTTTTAAAAGTTTCTTTTCTGTGTCAATATAGGTGAATCTGACTTTGTTTAAAAAATGCATTTTTATTGCCATTTGATTTCTATAAATTGAGACAAACTTTCTCTTAACTCAAATTATCATCCCAGAGGAACATACCGCAGGTTAAAAATGTTCACTTTCAAATCTTTATAAGAGTAAAATATTAAGCAAAGATTTAACATACCAAACATTGCGAGAGGCAATGCCACTTGAATACAATAATGAATATTAACATGCCTTGTGCATTCAAACTCCAGGTCTGCAACTTCCTAAATTTAGCAAAAATTGGGAAATGTATATAACTTCTAAGTAGAACAATATAACTTGTCATCTGAAGGCAGACTTCCTGGCAGTGAAAGGGACACTCTTGTCTGATGAGGCAACGGGTGTAAGTCAGGACTGTCCTGGCAAAGCAGGGAATGTAGTTCCCCAACTTCTAAAACTGTTTCTTTTTCCATAAATTGGCACAGTATCCCTAGAAGCAATGGAAGGATGTTAGAGATGACGGGAGGATAAAGCGCCCATCAGAGTGTTTGCCATGCAGCTGTCTCTCAAATACTAATCCTTCTCTCTAATTCCTTATCCCCAGCCCAAATCAAAGAGTTTACAGATAAGCAAGGGAAACGTTCCAGATAAAACTCATGTTATCAGCTTGGCCTACAAGGTTTTTTTTGTTTATTTTGTTTTGTTTTGTTTTTTAAGTCTTGTTCCTACCTGCTTTTCCAGATTCATTTCCATCATATCCCACCAATTTTCCAAACATGCATTATCATGCTCACACCCCACACCCACACACACATTCTATATTCTCTATCATATCATCAGTACGACCGGACTTACTGGATTTCTCACTTTTTTGGAACAAAAGAAACCTTTCCATGAATTTAAGCCTGTCTGTATAATGTGTCCCCTGCTTGGAATTTCCTATCTCTCTACCCCACCACCCCCCGCCCCACCCACACCTTTTTTTAAAATCTGGCAGTCTCTTTTTTAATTTCAAGAACTAGCTCAAATCTAACTTCCTCTCTGAGATCTATCAGCAATCATTTTTTATTTAACAAACTACCCCAAAAAACTTGGGAGCTTACTGGGCTCATGATTTTGTGAGTCAGCAGTTTGGGTGGGGCCCAGCTAGCTGACTGGGCTTGTGTATCTGCAGGTGGCCACCAGGTCGCCCAGGGCTGGTCTGGATGGCTCAATTATACTCCCCTTCGTTTCTCATCCTTCAGCAGGTCAGGCTGGGCTGTGTATAGGGAACCTGAGTAAGATTCTGTGAAATTGTGGGAGTGGAAAAGTTTTCTTCCACCAACTTAGGGTCCCTAGCTGGGTCTGAAAAGTAAGTTGACAAAGGCATATTAAAAGAGGAAAGCATATTAACAGATTTATTGAAAGTAGGTTTTCTGTGACACAGGAGCCTTCATAACAAAATGAAGACTGAGAGATATGGTGATTAGACCTGTGTACTTTGTGCCAGGTATGACGAAGGGTGGACAGTGAAAGCAGGTTAAAGAATATATATATAAAAAAAGACACATATGTAATACCCTTTGTAATACTTTAAGCAATTAAAAAAATTAAAAAAATAAATAAATAAATAAATAAATAAATAAGAAATCTTCTCAGGGAAAAAACAAAACAAAAACAAACAAACAAAAAAAAAAGAATATGAGGTGACTGTAATAAACTAGAGGAACCTTAGCAAGACCTGTTTGTCAGGACTCTTCTTGATGTCCCTTTGTCTTGGGAGAAAAGGATGCCCCTTTTCTCTGAGTACAGGGAGGGGACCTCTCCTATGAGGGGTTTATGGCCTTTTTCAGAGAAAAAGGGAGAGGAGGGGAAGAGGTCCAAGTGACCTTCCTGTCTCCGCTGTTTCCTCAAACTCCTTCAGTTTAACTCTCCCACATGCCAAGGTGTCGTGCTGTGAGGTAGCGTGTTCTGAACCCCATCAAGAGCAAGCGGGAGTGGGAAAGGCCACATAGAACCTGGGTCCCAACCTGACACAACACAACCCCCGCTGTCTTCTACCAAAGCAAGGTGCAAGGCCAACTCCAGGAGTGAACAAGCAGATCCCACCGCCCGAGGGGAGGGGCTGCAGAGTGACTTCACAGGGGACGTGGATACAGGATGAGTGACAAAGTGGAGCCAGTCATGTAACAGTCTGCTAAATCTGCCTTCACTCTTCTAGAATGAGTTAGTGAAACACTCTATATGCTTCCCTAGAATTTACCCCTGCCCCTCTCCTATTTTTTTAATCTACTACATGCTTCAAAAATGCATGCTTTCATGTGTTTAGCTTGGCATTAATGCATGTTTTGTAGATACTATATAGTACCTATATAATTAATAAACTGACTTATGTTAATATGTAAATTACATATATATTATTGAGTATACAATGATTAAACTGTGATTACTTTAAGTTATTGCAATTAAAGCTGAAAGAGATAGATATATCACTACAATACACAATACACTCTATCACTGTCCACTCTAACTCGGGCCAATATCTTTGGCCAGTGGTGGGAGTTTATTTTTAGCTTAAGCTCTAATCAAAAAGTGCAGTCACTCTATGATAAAAACAATAGCCTTAAGTTGATGCATATAAAATTCTTAATATTCAACCATTTGAACTACCAAAAAAATGTTAAGTTTTATAATTTAACCTGATAACAATGAAGCAGTGTAATTCTTTTCCAATTGTCAGTGGGACTGAGAAAGCTAAATGGTCTTTATTTTAGGCAGCAGAACTGGAAGGCTGAGCAAAGTAAGGAGCGGGCATGTTACAGAACTTCTTTGTAGCGAGTGAACCTCAGGATTTAATTAGTATTGAGAATGATCCTGGATACACGGTGAGAGTATTTAAAACTTGTGGATTGTATTTTAATATCCTTTAGGGACCAGTAGTAGCAACAGAGTGTGAAGAAGTTGATAGGCAAATGATTACCATGACAAAGTGGGAAGACGTGGTCTGCAACATTTCTCATAGAATCAAGCCTGGTTGCCTAGCTGCAGTGGCTCAGTGGTTGAGCGTTGACCTATGAACCAGGAGATCACGGTTCGATTCCTGGGCAGGGCATATGCCCAGGTTGCAGGCTCAGCCCCCGATGTTGCAGGAGGCAGCTAATCAATGATTCTCCCTCATTGTTAATGTTTCTATCTCTCTCCCTCTCCCTTCCTTTTTGAAATCAACAAAATATCTATATATTTTTAAAGAAGAATCAAGTCTATTCATAGCATCCACCTACTGAGAACCTTGTTCTACACTGTATTAGAGAATAAAACATGCTAAGAGAGTGATAAGGAGGCAGGAACTAATTCTGCAAAGGAAAGCACATGATCATGTTGACTAACAACTGGCCAAAAGTTGAGTTACAAATACAGGTACAGACTGCACATTGTAACCATTCTGTGATTGTGGGGAAGTCTTCCACTGTCATCTCAATCTGTTCTCATGTGGCAAAACCATCTTGATTAATTGCTCATGAACACATAGTGCCCTTTATTTTAAATATCAGCAATCATTTTTTCACTGTTACCAAATAAATCAGAACATCCCATTAACACTTGAAAAATGTCAAGCCCTAAGAGGTCAGGTGACTGGTGCTCCCCGTCATGCAATGATTTACAGGGAAAGACAGGAGGAGGCAGCATTCCTGCCACTGAAGGCATTACTTTTCAGTGTGCCCACATAGCCTGTCACCTTGGTATCATAGAATCTAAGGTTTGGACAGTTACTTAAAGATCATATTATCCAAATCCCTAACCAAGGCTTAAATGGGCCCTTCATTTCTTGGGGGATTTGGCAATTGCGTTCACACTGATGATGCATTTTTTCTGACCCAGATACTGTGATGGACATTGAATGTGCTTTACCCTATTTAATCCCCACAGCACCTCTGGGAGATGGATATTAATTCTATAAGATAGGGAAACTTGGGCTCAATAAGAACAAGTTATTTTCCCAAGGTAACACAACTGGTAAGTGGTGAAATTAAGACTCTGAGCCACACTGTCCAACACTAAAATCTATCCTCTGTCTTTTTTATCACTCCCTCTCAGCAGCTCAATAAGACTGAGATATGAATGGACCACCTAGCAAGACACTCTATAAACTCTGAAAGATGGTGAAATCATAGGGTGACAGTTGTTAATACTTTGGTGGTGGGTGACAGAGGGAAGAACTAATGACATAAAAGTCATAAAAGAACTTAAAATCCTTCAGTTTAAATAAATGATCTACCGTACCTCTCTAGTCAGATGTTTAACAGAAAAAAACACACCATACATGACTCTGGGCAAAACAAACCAGCCACACTTCAACCATAATTCAACCAGCTCATGGTTTGGGCAAAGACACTAATGCTGTCAGGTCTCTGCTGGTTACCACCTTGGCCCCCTGTATCCACCTTATATGTCCTTATATGGTAGTGAAATATTATTAGATAGACACTCCATTTTTGAACAGCTCTGCTGTTACACAAGTTCAACATCTTTAAGAGAACCTGCCTCCATTCCCACTCACCCGCAACACGCCTGCACACTCCGTTCTCTGTCACTCCAACACAATCCTTCCTGCACGATGGGTCCTGTGCAACACTCAATAACACATTACCTGAGACCTTGCAACATGGTGGGTTTAAGGAAGTGAGTGAGTGAGCAAGAGCAAAGGAAAGAATGAGGCTAGAAAATAAAATAAATAATTATTGACAATCCCTACCTACTTACTTTACTGTAAACAGGCACTGTGCTAAGTGCTGCACACCCCTGTCTTCCATCCCACAACTTTGTGAAATAGTACTTTTATTGTCCCCATGTCCAATGAGAAAAGTGAGCCTCAGGATTAACTGCTCAAGTTTACAATGAGCAAAGATTTGGATCTTACAAGCACTGTTAAATAAAAAATCACCAAAATAAAGGTGTTCAAATTAAGATATACAGGTACGTATACATTCACCCATACAAACTCAGATCGAAGATGCTCAGAGTACCAGACAGCGCTTCCTTCTGCGGTCTTGAAAAGAAAGTAAACTTTCAGAGGAACCCCAAGATCTTCTAGCTCATTTCTGACATCTTTCCCACCTTTCCTTCATGATTTTTGGTCTGGGTGTGGGAGACTAGTCCCCTCCATTTTTAGTGTTTCCTGTCCCTGCTTTGGCCTTTGCTTTGCCTTGGTCCAGACCTCAAGCTCTCATTTCTGGCCTCCTTCCAGCTCAGCTCCTGCACCTTCCCCACACACCTTACAATGTCAATTCTAACTCAGGGCGTTCTTGAACTCCCTTGGAAGACACCAACTAATGCCGAGATCTCTGAATGTTACTATCCTCATTTTAGGCTGGGGATAATAATACCTGCACCCAGAATTCTTGTGTGGATTAGCGATGACAAACACAGGTTGTAGGCAGTGAATAACAGCTATATATTCTGAAAATCATGAGCAAGGTACTTCCATCTCATGTAAGCTTATGTTTTACTTTAACTGCTGAGAAAACCCTAGGTTTTGTTTTCAATTGGACGTGGTCATTCAAGAGCTGATTTTATAGCCTTAACTATTCATTGAGTCAAAAATTATTATGGCTGCATTTTTTGTAAAGGCTGAACAATTTTATTGCCCTCAATGAGATTGGTAGCTGAGGAAGCTGAGGCAATGATGAAAATAATTAAATCATGTGCTCCAGGGCACAAAGCAATCAAATACAGATGAATAGAAAGAAATTGTGCATTCCTGGCTGATACTTTTGACCTCCTTCTAGCACCCCCACTACCCACCAGAACTTGACACTGTCCCCTGGATGAGATAAAGCAACTGTGCTTTTCAGCAGTGGCTTCGTAAGCTGTGGGTGCTGTTCCCACACAGGATCTGATCCCGGCAGCTGGAGGATATGGCTGTGCCAAAGACAAGCTTTATTGCTTTGGCTCCCCTCCTCCTTCAGCTGACTGTGCGAGGACTCCTACTAGCATTATTTATTATAATTAATTGTTTCAGTTCGCTGATCAAAAGCTGCTTCCAAGGACAAGTACAGTCCCTGAAATTCATGAATCTTGACATTACAAGCCCCATAAACCTTCAATGAGGAAAGGCTGGACGTGTGTGCAAAAATGCCCTTGGTGCACTTTTGCAGCCATCATCCAGTCAGGGAGAGCATAGCAAGTGTCCGGCTGTGCCTAGATTTGGGACCTTTTGATGGCTCCTCTTGTCTTTGAGCCACCAAATCAAATACAGTGGGGCTTTGACTTACGAGTTTAATTCGTTCTGTGACGGAGCTCATAACTCAAATTACTCGTATGTCAAATCTTAAAGTGAACGAGTGAGACATGTGATGCTGGGCTGATGTTGTGGCGTTCACTGTGATGTTCGCTGCACCAACTAGTGGTGGGGTATCTGAAGCTGGCTCATAACCGGAATTTTAGCTCATAACTCAAAGCAAAAAATCGGCCGAGAGACGTCTCGTACCTTGAAAAACTCATTAGTCAGGACACTCATAAGTCAAGGCCCCACTGTAGAGCTCTTTTGCAGTAAGCTGTCTATTCAAATACCCTTTCACTGAAAGTCATTCTATAAAGGTAACACATGCCACAGTGCTTATTTCTAGGTGATTAAAAAGAGCAAACTTTGTTCCCCCATTACATCAAATGGGCTGTGGTACATGCTGTGTCACTGTGAGGTTATGCTAAATAAGAGCTTTAAGCAATCCTATTTTGATATTCAGTATCTTCCCTATAATTTTGAAACTCTTCATGTCTAACTCTTACAGAATTTTTTTTATATAGAAAAATAATCATTGTCATTGGGTTAGGCCAGTGGTTGGCAAACTGTGGCTCGCGAGCCACATGCAGCTCTTTGGCCCCTTGAGTGTGACTCTTCCACAAAATACCGACTTCTGCACATGGGCCAGGAAGTTTCAATCGCACTGTACGTGCACGCCTGCACGTGGTATTTTGTGGAAGAGCCACACTCAAGGGGCCAAAGAGCCGCATGTGGCTCATGAGCCACAGTTTGCCGACCACTGGGTTAGGCAACTAAGCTCTGTGGGAGAGAAGATTGCTGTATAATGGTTTCATAAGAATGATTCCAAAGACTCATTTACTAGGCATTCTTCCGTTGTTAGGGCTCAGTTTTACTCTGAAAGCACCTTGAAGGTAATTCCTCAAATCTTTTTTCTTTCTCCTCACAAATGCATAGCTCTACCTGGATCTAAAATTCAAGAAATATTAGTCTGTTGATGTGAACTCCCCTTTAGACTCAAGCTCCCTGAACATTTGTTTTACTGTGAATTTGCTGCCAATTGGACAAGGACTCTAGCTCTTCTCAACTTGAGTGTGTGTCTCCTCCACTGGCCTAATTAGAGGAAGGGTATGGGAGGGAGATGAAGAGATTTAACCAAAGTTGGGATGTGTCTTGAGGTGCGGGGGGTGGGGGGGTGGGGGGGGGGAGGGAGTAGGGGCGGGAAAGACTCAGCATAGGCACTCCATAAAGGACACTGAATATCAGTGAAACATCTGTTACTCACATTGACTTCCCATTAGAGAGCATTCTAGACTCTTCCATATACAACCTTTTCTAGAGCACTTCCTGTGGATTACCTGGACACTGGTATACCTTTTCATCATTCCTTGAGAGATAATTTCCTGAGAGGTACTGCCCCTCTAGTTCATGGATCACTAAAGTATAGGTGTAGATTATGGATAATGATGTAGAATAGAGTCACTTTTTAAATACATAGAAACCTTTTTAAATTTGTATTTTAGAAAAAAAATAAAGCAATGTTTATTTTAAAATATGAAAGATGTTTTGTACTTTTTCTAGGATATGTAATTCAGACATAAAAAAAACAACCTGTATCTGTTTCTTGCTTATATTCTAGATTTCCTTTTCTCAGTAAAAGAGAAGTCTCAGATCACTGAAAATTACCATTTTTTACATTCAATGTATATAAAGAAACATGTAAATTTTTCTCTCTAGGGGATGACAAATCTAGTTCTCAACCGACTGAATGCTTATTTATTGAGTTTCCAATACAGAAAAGAAGACTGCTCAGACCATGGGAAGACATAAAGTTACAAGGAAAGTTTAAATAATGCTTCTTATCTGCAAGGAACTCTTAATTTTGTGGGAACATAATACATGAATGTATAAGATACGGATTCATTCTAACACCTGTGCTTCCAGCATTCCTAGTCTTGATGAATTATGACAGTTGCACAGACTCCCAAGCCAGAATACCAAAGTTGCATAGATTCTACCTCCTTTATACTCTAAATTAATCTCATCCACAACATCCCCTTGCCTTAGTTCAGTAATCCATCAGTTCTTGTCTTAATCCTTAAAATGTCTCATAATTAGTCTTCTTCTGTCAAATCTTGAATACCTTCATCTCCTCAATCCATCCTCTACACTACAATCAAGTTTATCTTTTGTAAATAAAGTGTATTTGACCTTGTTGTCCCTTACTTTTGCTGGATAAAATGTAGATACTTTATCTTAACACATAAGGTCTTTCATAATTTGATCCCATCATCTTTTGCCATTCCCTAATAATCTTGAAACTTCAAGAGGACAGGGTCAACATCTTTCTTCAGCAGCACTGAATCATCCCAGAGGATGCTGCACACAGTAGGTGCTGATGATTTGGAATAAATAAACCTCTGCTCCAATAAAACTCTCTTTGTTATTTCATGAAGGGCCTACACTGGTGCTCTGTCAGAGTCCTTGGCTATGCTATTGCCTCTCCCTGCAATGTTCTTAAGGACAATTCAGTTCAAGGAAATCTTCCTCCAAAAGACCTTCTCTGTTCCTTTTGGTTGACTAAGATGCCCCTCAGTTGTGCTCCCCTGCCCTTCTGGGTTACCTCTGTTACTGAACTTGCTGCACTTTCTGTGATATCAGATTAATGTATCTCCAGGCTCCTCTGGTGTAAATGTTCCTTGAAAGCAGGGACCCTGTCTTGCTTTGTTGTCTATATTTAGTGCCATCATTGTACCTGGCTTAAAGTAGGCACTCTATGGATGCTTACTGAAAATATGAATAAATGGGCAAATACATAACAGGGAGCAAATCAATTGATGGATATACAGAACTGAATGGCTACGGAAGGCAATATGCACTTCTCAATGTCGGCTCTGAAGACGAGCACGATCTCCTAGGAGAAAGACTTCTCTCTTAGTAAACTCTTTAAAGATGACTCTCATGTTAATGTTGAAGCAACTTTCAGGTGTGAAAGTCACTATTCTTTTCTCCTAAGTTCAATTTATTATTTTATAGTTACTAATTCTCTAAACATCACACACTTCTTATATAACTTATAACTCAAAACAGTGGATTTAACAAATTAAATATCCCACAACACTCAAATTGATTATATGCTTCTCAAGTCAAAAATGTAAAATTCTCATAAATTCTCTAAACAACTTAAAAAGTAAATGTAAAATAAGAGTGAATACAAAATAATAAATACTTACTGTGGCTAATCCCTGACATTATTCAACTTTCAACTCGGATGGGTTTCTTTGATCACTAATCTCCATCATTTTCTCTCATGTTCCTCTGAAATTTGTACTTACATTTTTGCTTGTATAACTACTATCATCTCTCTCTACCACTGGCCCATATAAATTTCACAGGAGCAGAGATAATATCTACTTAGGTTAGCTCTATATATGCAGTGTCTAATGCAGTCCTTGTACTTCATCAGCAGTCAATAGATATCCATTGAATGATGACATGTGTTTGTTTAATGCCTATAAACTCTATTCAGACATAATATTGATTTTCTTTACCACTGCTCCCTTAAGCGTGCACACACATGCACGCACGCACGCAACTAGTATATAGACAGTACTAATAAATGTTTGGTGAATGAATAAAAAAATGGAATAAAATTGATATCTCTTTTAGGTCCCCAGAGCCAATTCCAACTGTGTGTTTAGGGCAAGGGACAACTTCCTACTCAACGTCAAGCAATTCTCAGACACCAGCAAGGTGTCCAATATTTTAAATCAAATCTGACACTACCATGAGATAGTGTCAGATTCCACATTTGAGGGCTCAAACACAAAACACTTCCCTGATTCCCACTTAAGACTCCGGTCCTAAGCCCAGGCTATTACCTGGGCTTTGTACCCACTGGCTACAAATTGGAAGTTCCAAAGACCCCCCTCTTATTCAGAAGGCCAATTAAAAGTCCAAGATGTTACCTGTACTTCTGGCCAACTAAAGTATAAGTTATAGGTACTCCCCCTGCATCCCATTCCTTTTTCTTAGGTTTGATTAATTTGCTAGAGTGGCTCACAGAAAATTTACTTACTATACTACCAGTCTATTATAAAATAATATAACTCATGGATAGCCAGATGAAAGAGATGTTAGGACAAGGTAAGGGGAAAGGGCATGGGGAAAAAGCATGGGACTTCCAAGCTCTCTCCAGGTAGCTACTCTCCCCAGTGTCCACATGTTCACCAACCCCAAAGCTCTTGAAACCCTGGCCTTTGGAGTTTTATGGAGGCTTCATTACTTAGGCATGAATAATTAAGTTATTGGCCACTGGCAACTGATTCAACCTCAAGCCTCTCTCCCTACCTGAAGGTCAGGGGGATGGGACTGAACATTCCAGCCCTCTAAGCACATGGTTGATTTCTTTCCTTCATTCTTTGTTGATCTGGAAGCATTCCAAGTCACTTAATTAACATATCAAGAGACAGCTTTATTACTCTCATCTCTTAAGAAATCCCAAGGGTTTTAAGAGCCCTGTTCTAGAAATAGGAGAAAGATCAAATATATATTTCTTATGGTAAATCACAAAATCCAAAATATATAAGGGGTTCATAAAATTCAATAGCAAATAATAATAATAATAATAATTTGATTTAAAAATGGGCAAAAGATCTGAGTAGATATTTCTCAAAAGAAGATATACTTATGAGCAATAGGTATATGAAAAGTGATAAAGAACATCACTAATTACCAAGGAAATGTAAATCAAGATCACAAAGCGATATCACCTCATATCTGTTAGAAAGGCTGTTATCACAAAAGATAATTAATGTTAGAGAGAACATCGAGCTATAATGTACATGTTGGTGGGGATATAAATTGGTACAGCCATTATGTAAAATAGTATGGTTCCTCAAAATATCAAAAATAAAACTTCCATGTGATCCAGCAATCCCATTCCTGGAGATATAGTCAAAGGAAATGAAATCAGGTTCTCAAAGCGTTATCTGTGCACTCATGTTCACTTCAGCACTATTCATAATAGTCAAGGTATGGAAACAGCCTAAATGGTTCCCCCAATAGAGAAATGGAAATAGAAATTGTGGTGTATATGTACATATAATGGAATAGTATTTGGCCATAAAAAGAAGTAAATCCTAACTTGTGATATAGATTAACTTGGAGAACATTGAAATAAACCAGATGAAGAAAGACAAATACTGAATAATCTCATTTACATGTATAGCCTAAAACAGTCAAAACCATAGAAGCTAAGTAGAATGCTAGTTGTCAGGAGCTGGGGAGAACAAATGGGGAAAATGTTGGCCAAGGAATACAAAATTTCAGTTATGCAAGATGAATAAGTCCTGGAGATCTATGTACAATGATGTGACGAACATAAAAACATTGTAAACATACTTGACATTTGCTGAGGGTAAATCTTAAAGTGTTCTCACCACACACAAAAATGGTGACTTTTTGAGGTGACACATATGCTGATCAGCTTGATTGTGGTGAATATTTCACAATACATACTAGTACATATATCAAATCATCAAATTGTACACCTTAAATACATACAATTTCAAACTGTCAATTTATACCACAATAAATTTGGGGGGAAATATATCTACTAATACAAAGAATATTAAAAAGACGACTAATGCAAGTTATGATGATAGCCATCCAAAGGCATAATTTTAACTGGGCCCCAATTAAAGGACTTAACTATCTATACCCATTCAACCAACTGGTCATATGTTCATGAAAATTCAACCAGAATTGAGCATCATTTGCTATCTAACAACATATTACAAATGGGGCCCATAATGGCAGAAATAAAAGTGCATAAAGAACTTTAAAAATAGAATAAAAACGCCAAACACCATTCTATTTAAAAATTAGAAGACAGATTCATACCTGATGGGAAAATTACAATTTTTTTCCTTTCAGTCCAATTGTGGACTATCTCCCAAAGGGACAGGGGATGATAATGATGTTGTCCCACAAGGTTTTTGTGATGTTCAGTGAGAGGTATATTCCAATCTGCAGGGTAAATACAAGTTGTCTAACACCGGACATGGTGGCTAAGAAATGGGAGCTTGGTAGTACACACTTTCATTGGGCTCTATAATAGGTCTGAGAGGAAAACAATCGGGTATGAGTATTCTTGGTATTCTTGAGATTTTAATGATGTGTACAACCTGGTTTGCCAGGATCAGAGAACAGACTAGAATGTGAAAAGGAATACAAACATCTGCCTGCTCTTGTTCTTGAAACATACACCTTCCTTAGGGATCTTGAAAGGATGGTTTAGGCCAGTGGTTCTCAACCTGTGGGTCGCGACCCCTTTGGGGGTCAAACGACCCTTTCACAGGGGTTGCCTAAGAACATCAGAAAACACATATATAATTACATACTGTTTTGTGATTAATCACTATGCTTTAATTATGTTCAATTTGTAACAATGAAATTGGGGGTCACCACAACATGAGGAACTGTATTAAAGGGTCACGGCATTAGGAAGGTTGAGAACCACTGGTTTAGGCCATTATGAATGGAAATCTACTAAATAGCCTTCTGAAACACCTCCCCAGGTATGACCCTGAAGCCTTTCAAACAATTCCCTAGACTTCTATAAACACAATCTTGCAAATATGTAAATTTTATGATACTAATCCCCTACCTAAAGTTTTTTCATGTCATCTCCTTGTTCTTAGAATAAATCCCTAAGTCCTTATCAAAGCCTGCAAGGCCTCACCTTTCTCACTGCAGGACACTGACCCTCTCCCTTTCTGAGTTCCCATCACAGAGATGTCTTATCACTCACCGAAATGTACCACACTGCTTCTTCCCTGGGACATTTTCCCCAGGTCCTTATTCACACTTGCTCTTCTCTCTAGCTTCCCATTCTCTGTTTTGTTCTCCTGATACTCACGTACCAGAATAATGGCATTTCTTCTGCAAAGACTTTCATGACCATATCACCCCCACCATGAGGAAAGCTCTGATCCCCTCTGCCATATGCCTGCTTAGCACCCTATATTTCTCCTCTATAGTACTCACCACAATATACTTCAATACCAAATCTCTAGCTGATTGATTAAAGTTTCTTCCTAGAAACTAAAGTTCATAGGTTCAGATAGTATATCATTCGCAGTCAATCCCAATTTCCTAGTAGCTCTCAGTGTCTTACCTACTACATGAGCTCTATAATTATTTACTGAAAGACTAACTGAATGAATAGATCTGATTTGGGCCATTAACTGCTATTTGGTTTCAACTAAAGAGCAACATTCACACAAGAACACCCTGCTCATTATCATCACTTACACCTTAGCAGCTATGGAAAAAGATCACCACCTGATTCCCAGGCCCAAGCTGTTGCTTTAAAAATAGGTTTAGCCTATCTGGTGTGGCTCGGTGTTTGGGCATCAGTCCATGAACCAGGGGGTCATGGTTTGATTCCCAGTGAGGGCACATGCCCAGGTTTCGGGCTTGATCCCCAGTATCAGGTGTGCAGGAGCAGCCAATCAATCATTCTCTCTCATCATTGATGTTTCTTTTTCTCTCTCACTCTCCCATCCTCTCTGAAATCAATAAAATATATTTTTTTAAAAATAAGCTTAAAACTGAAATGACATATCAATTTTCCACGGCACTCACTCTCTCAACCTTCTCTGTACACATGAAGATTTCACTTTCTTCAACTTTTCATTAATATTTTGGGTTTCAATCCCTTCCATATGCCAGTTACCCTTGTGAGGTCCTATGGTGTTTAATACTGAATGAACACAGTCCCCTGGATATGATCCAAATCTCCTACAGGGAGGAGGAGAATCAACCTTCATTAGACACACTAAACTCTATGATTTCAACCGGTGATCTCATTATTACAACCAAAGGTAAGAAAATATCCAGTGTATTGAGTGAATTCCCACTTACTTTAGTTACTACAATTTTAATGCCTTACCCCTTGCCCTTAATTTAGAGATAGATTAAGTTTAATAAACCAACTACAAAATGGGAAATTTGTAAAAAAGAAAATCTTCCAATCTTTATTACCTTTGGGTCAAGATTTCTCATTATTTTTATAACTGTAACATCTTTCAGGGCATTATTTAGTTGTGTTGTGTGTGTGTGTGTGTGTTTAATATATTGTGTTTAATTTATTGGCTTAAGAGAAGAAGGGAGAGTGAGATAGAAACATCAATGATAAGAGAGAATCATTGATCAGCTGCCTTCTGCATGTCCCCTATGGGAGATCGAGCCTGCAATCCAGGCACATACCCTTAACTGGAATTTAACTGGGTCCCTTCAGTCCACAGGCCAATGCTGTATCCACTGAGCCAAACTGGATAGGGCTAATTTAGTTATTTTATTTTATTCTCAAAAGAAATATAAGTAGTCATGACATTTATCTTTAAAATCCTGGCTGCATGATGCCTTGTTCTCATTCTGTATGTAATTCAAGGTTAAGAGACATTAAGTTACTGAATCAAAGTTCAAGGTAAACCTTCATCCTTGTAATTGTAAGATGGAATAGGTTTTATAATTAAAATACTCAAATGGGCAGGGAAGAAAGAGGAAGAGGAAAGAAAAAGAGAAAAAAATAGAGAGATAGAACTAGAGACATAAAGAAAGGGAGACAGGTTATATAAAAGAGGAGAGAAAAGAGAGAGGAGAAAAAGAAAGTTGAAATTATGAATATATAAAAATTGTAAGAGCTGCCATCATTTCACCACCTGGCCACATCTTAGGGTTTACTTAAACTCATCAGTATCTGTCTTTCATGACATTAAATGTCTTGGGCTCAGTAGTTAAAGAAAACACTTTGAGAGATTTTTCCAGTATGTGAAAAAAAAAATTGTATATCCCTTTGCTAATATACACTGAGTGGCCAGATTATTATGACCACCTGACGTTTGTAGGCAAATGAGCTATAATTTCGCTGAAGTCGCTAGAGGGCCAGACCATTATAAATAGGGAAGCAGGTTGATTACCACTACAGTAGAAGTGATTTTTTTCCTGAAGATATGGGTAAACAACGCGATTTAACAGCCTTTAAACGGGGGATATATTTGAATGTGAGTGGACAGATTATTATGACCACCTGACGTTTGTAGTCAAATTAGCCATACACTGCATCATATGGGATATGGAAGCCAAAGGCCTGTTCGAACACCTTTCCTGTCTGCAGTTACCAAGATAATACATCTCCAATTCACACAGGAACACAAGGATTGGACAGTCGAGCATTGGAAAAAAGTCATGTGGTCCGATGAATCACGTTTCCACTTGCATCATGCAGATGGCAGAATGAGAATTTGACAGAAACAGCATGAAAGCATGCACCCCACATGCATGAGTACAACCCTTCAAGCTGGTGGGGGCAGTGTTATGGTTTGGGGCATGTTTTCCTGGCATGATTTGGGCCCTTTAATTCATGTAGAACAACATCTGAATAGCACAATATACCTAAGTATCGTTGCTGATCAAATTCATCCTATCATGTTGATGGCGTATCCCAATGGAGATGGCTTCGCCAACAAGACAATGCACCATGCCACGGTGCTCGTATTGTGCAGGAGTGGTTTCAAGAACATGAGGGAGATTTTACCTTGCTTAGGTGGCCCCCACAATCACCAGATCTCAATCCAATTGAGCATTTGTGGGATGAAGTTAAAAGAGCCATCAGGCAGCTGATTCCACAACCATCAAATCTCACAGAACTGGACAGTGCTATTCATCAGGCATGGTGTCAGATTCTTCGCATCACTTTTCAACCTCTCGTGGAGTCAATGCCAAGAAGAATCGCCACAGTACTGAAGGAAAAAGGTGGCCCAACGAAGTACTGATGGGGTGGTCATAATAATCTGGCCACTCAGTATATATATATATATATATATATATATATATATATATATATATATCCATCCCACATTCAAAGGCTGTTAAATCGTGTTGTTTACCCATATCTTCAGAAAAAAATCACTTCTACTGTCATGGTAAACAACCTGCTTCCCTATTTATAATGGTCTGGCCCTCTAGCGACTTCAGCGAAATTATAGCTCATTTGCCTACAAACGTCAGGTGGTCATAATAATCTGGCCACTCAATGTATATACATATGTTAATTTAGATGCCTACAGGTATTTTACTTAGACCATATTATTTTCTGGGTTTTTTTTGTTCTTTGAATCTCAACACCTATAAAAAGATTTGTAAATATATTTTTCCTGATGCAAAAAAAGTAACATTTTTATAATATAAAAAAACAAAGCTATTTTTTAATAGAGACACATCAATGCTATAAGTAACTCCATGACAGGGCTTATTAAAGTTATCACAGGTTATCTCTTAAATATATATTTTTCATTGTTGAAATTATTACAAATATCCCTCATTCCCTCTTCTTTGCCCCCCTCCACCAAGAACCTGCTCACCCCTCCCTCTGGCCATAACTGCATATATATATATATATATATATATATATATATATATATATATATATATATGCCGGGAGCCAGTCCATCCTTGCTGTTTCAAAGGACCTGGCATATATGGCATACTGTTCTTAAAATGTTTGCTCACTTTCTTGGCACTATGTGTTTTAACCAAGGTCTTCTCTCTGAGAAAGGTTGTTTCCCCAGGTAGGGATTTTTTCCCTGAAGTTAGGGAGGGAATAAAACCTCTTAACTAAGTGCCAGGCGGGTAATTAATCACTTTAACTATGAACAATCATGCTTAAGCTACATAATCTTTACTCCCTGGAATGGAGATAAGAAACACCCTAACCTTTGGAATAGAGATTGATAGGATTGGAATCAACTGGTATAAATACAGATGTAGAAAGACAGAACTTAGTAGACAGAACCAAGAAGACAGAACCTACACAGAACCTAGAGACAGAAGAACTTCGCTGGAGAGAACATGGCAAAGGATCCTGAACAGAAGCTGGAGACAGAACCTAGCGAGAGAACATGGCAAAAGATCCTGGACAGAAACTGGCCACAGAACCTAGAGACAGAACCTAGCAAGAGAACCTGGCTGAAGAACCTAGAGACTGAACCTGGCTGGAGAACCTGGACAGAACCTGACTGGAAAACCTAGCGAGGGAACATGGCTACAGAACCTGGCTGGAGATCCTGAACCAGAACTTCGCTGGAGATCCAGACCAGAACTTGGCTGGAGATCCTGGCTAGAGATCCTGGCTAGGCTGCTGATCAACTGAACGCTGTCTCCATGTCATTCCTTCTTCGCCGACTCCGTCCACACCTTTGGGGACCCCTGGACCTGCTGGGGCTGGACCCCAGCATATATATATATATATATATATATATATATATATATATATATATATATATATACTAGAGGCCCGGTGCACAAAAATTTGTGCACTCGGGGGGGAAGGGGGGTCCCTCAGCCCGGCCTGGGCCCTCTCGCAGTCTGGGACCCCTCGGGAGATAACGACCTGCTGGCTTAGGCCCGCTCCCGGGTGGCAGAGGGCAGGCCCAATCCCTAGGTGCAGCCCCTGGTCGGGCTCAGAGCAGGGCCGATTGGGGAGTTGGGGCAACTTCCCCTGTCATGCACAGAGCAGGGCAGATTGGGAGGTTGTGATGCCACCCTCAGTCACGCTCAGGGTAGGGCCGATTGGGGGGTTGGGGCACCGCCCCCTGTCACACTCAAGGCAGGGTCGATGGGGAGGTTGCAGTGCCACCCCCTGTCATGCACAGAGCAGGGTCAATCAGGGGGTTGGGGCGCCACCCCCTGTCATGCACAGAGCAGGGCCCATCAGGGGGTTGGGGCACCGCCCTCTATCACCCACAGAGCAGGGCCGATAAGGGGGTTGGGGTGCTGCCACTGTCACACTCAGGGCAGGGCCGATGGGGAGGTTATGGCTCTACCCCATCACACACAGAGCAGGGCCCGTGGGGGGGGGGGGCGACGTTGGGGAGCTCCCCCCCTATCAGGCACAGAGCAGGGCTGCTCAGGGGGTTGGGGCCCCACCCCCTGTCACACACAAAGCCGCAGGGTGATCAGGGGGTTTGGGCGCTGCCCCCTGTCACGCTGATCCCGGTGCCGGGAGGCATATTACCCTTTTACTATATAGGGTAGAGGCCTGGTGCATGGTTGGGGCCGGCTGGTTTGCCCTGAAGGGTGTCTTGGATCAGGGTGGGGGTCCCCACTGGGGTGCCTGGCCAGTCTGGGTGAGGGGCTGAGGGCTGTTTTCAGGCTGGGGGTGACTGAAGTTCCCAACCGCTCCTTTTTTTTTTTTTTTTTTTTTTTTGTTATTCTGGGCCAGCTTTACCTTGAGGTTTGGCTCCAGCTCTTAGGCCTCCCTCCAATGCTGAAAGTAGGTTTCTGGCCTTTGCTTATAATGTTGCGAATCTGCTGGCTGAAGTCCGGCAGTATTCGTTACAATGTTTTTTAAACTGCCCGCTCAGAGGCATGCAGCCACAGGCGGGGAACGTTGGTTTCCTCCAACGATCCTCTGTCACTGAGGCAACCAAGCCTCATGTTAGTTTCAAGCTGCCTGGCTGCTGGCCGCCATCTTGGCTGACAGTTAATTTGCATATCTCGCTGATTAGCCAATGAAAAGGGTAGCGGTCGTATGCCAATTACCATGTTTCTCTTTTATTAGTGTAGATATATATATATATATATATATATATATATATATATATATATTATTCTTATGATGTTTTTTTTTTTAATATCTCTTCTAATTTTTACCCACTTATATATACTTTGCTTTTCTCTGTGTACATGGTAAAGCTCAAGAACAGCTAAAGTGAACCACATTTACAAGGGCTCTACCTCCCAGCTCAGCAATAGCCTGGCAGTGTTATTAATGGATATTTGGAAGCACAAATCATGAATCTGTGAGAGGTAAGAAGTAAGACAATGTTTATGAAAGAGGAGCTTTTTTTCACTGTCTGGTCCCACTAAATATGCCCCTCACCCCCCAGCTATATCACTGCAAAGGTAGCATTTATCATCTATGGATACCAAAAGGTTTCAGAACTGTGTAGATGCTTCATCTTTCTCTGTGCCTTGGCATTGTTTATCAAAAACATGGGACAAGGCACTTCAAAGGGAATTCCTTCCTCAGATCAGCTCAGTGGGAGGCTGAGGGGGACAAGAAACAAGCTCTGGATTGGTATTTATTGAGTGCCAAATGTTTCCTCAACACTGTACAATACACAAGGAAAGACATGGTCCATGCCCCATGGGGTTACCATTTAAATAGGACTGATGAAGTGAGGCATAATTGGCTGAATTCTTACCCTGTGTTGATGACTTCTCTATGGGAACCCAAATCGCCCTCTGAGAAGACTGTGCTATTCACCAAACCTTAACAAGCGCGTTATGTCTTCTGAGAGCCTGGCACAGTCAGCCCCATAGGGAGGGAGAGCTCTGTTTGATATAACTGCCTTGTATTCAGTCTCCCTCCCCAGACACAGTCTTCAATGGTCTTGGCAGCAGTGGGAAGTCTGTGGAAGGCTTTGTGGATGATCCAGGAGAATCAGGAACACCCTTATCTCGGAGACAAAAGCTCAGCCTAATACTTCCAGAGTTGCTCTCCTGGCTGCCACTTTTCACATATCACATCAGTTGTTACAGCTTCCCAGTAGATCCCTTTTCTTCTCCATTCAATGGAGACCTCTGAACACTGCCTCAGGTTTGATACTATCCTCTTGATGGCTGAATTATGCCCTGTGGCCAGCCTTGCAGACTCTCATTATGCACACCCTCGCTATAGGCTTCATAAGCCTAGGGAAAACTATTCCTCCAAAGACAACATTAATCTCCTTCTACACACCTGTCCTGAGAAACTGTTGAAATTAACCCAGTCCATGTTATCTCTGGTCTACCATCTCACAACCTACTTGTATAATTTTACTTCTAAATCTTGACTTACTTTTGCTTATTTTGACTTCCCATTTTGTCTTACAAGTATTGTGTCTATATATAAAACTGATGAAACTATAAATAGAATAAAACCTGGTATAATATCCTCATGGTATAATCCAAAATCTATCTTCTGAGCTCTCTTGAGGGGCTCTTGTATGGGCCAGAACAGGATAAAGCTTTGTCTTTGTTTTTATATTTAACTACTCTCAAATCTAAAAATGTATCCCATTATTTTCTGTAGCTTTAAATTGAATCAAGGTGGAGGCAAGAACAGTGGGTTACTGCAGACCAGAGAAGGGAGAAAGCACCAGACTATCCCAATCCCATAAACCCCACAGCCTCCAAGGTTGCCTGAACTTGGGTCACTCAATTCCCACAGCTACCAGAAATTTGGCCAGTGAAATTGTCTTGTGTCTAACAAAAGGCTATGCATTTGGTTTGACTAATCAATATGCTAAGCAATGAACTGGACAGAGCTACAAGCTAAAGGCCTATATAATCAGCAAATGACACAAAATTGGAGGGATTCATTCATTTACTCAAAAAATATATATCGAGAAGCAAATATTTCACAGGCATAATGCCAGGTGTTAGGAATTTAACGATTAACAAAAAGCATATATTATGACTACCTTCTTAGACCATACACTTTATAAGGAAAATTAAAATTAAGCATATAGATAAATCTAAAATTGTAAGAATTAGAATTGAGACCTGTTCGGTTATGTGAATGAGAGGCACATATACCAGGAGTAAGTAACAAGGACTTTGACCTTTCAAGGATGTCACAAAAGGCTCCCTTTGAAAGTGATGACTGAAAAAAAAAATGAAGATCCAAGATCTGAGGGCAGAATGGCTTTAACTAGACAGGAGTGAGTGAGGAGCCAGTCACACAGAGGGAAGATGTCATTGGCAGAGGTTTCACTGTTCTAAAGAAGAGGGAAGTAGTGACAGTTTTTCTAATTCTCTATGTCCTGATCCTCAAATGTCATATCCTAGACCACTCATCCCCTTGATTCCATTTCATCTGGACTATTTTTATGAAACTTGAATTTCTACCTTGCATTACAGTGCAATATGATTCCTCGAATGCATTCCTCAAAGACAAAGCTTTACGCTGTTCTTTAAAGACTCTGCAGTACCTAGAAGAGTGCTTGAATATTATTACAGGTAGAACAAAGGGAAGAAACCAAAAAGATGATGTTTTAAAATATATGTAAACGCAAACATTTATATGTGCTTTTAAAAATGAGAATGGGCCTTCTTATCTTAAAGACTCCTAATGTGATAAAGTCATACTGAATTGGAGTTGAAGAAATAACTAGAGACCAAAAATAAGCAGACAGTAAAGGAGAATGGTACAGTGATATCAGAAACCTGAAACCTAGTGATTTATTGTGATGTGTGGGTACTCTGGCCTGGGCAAAGTAGAGTTAGAATGGAGATCCCCTTATACAGTCTGGACCTTCTGTCAAAGGGAAACAACAAAAATGCATGTTGATATTAGGGTTGACATTGCAAGGCACAAAAGATTGGCACTCAAAGGAAAATTACTAACCATTAGTTCTGCCTTCAAATAGAATTACACTACTGTTTGAAAACTCATGCCCAAAAAGCTCTCAATGTAGTCCAAGGGTAGTGGTGCCTCTAGTTGCTAGGCAGAAAGAAACACACAACCTCGATGGAAGTGTTTGTCCCTAACCTAGACCCATACAGATTTCTGCACATTAAACTCACATAAATTTGAGTTTACAACCTAAACTTTGATAATTCATGAGAAACAAGTTATCATGAGTAAAAAAAAAAATCATAGAAAATAGTCGCTGAGATTTCAAATAGTCTAATTACCAGATCTGGGCTATAAAGTAACTATACTTGAAATATTTAAAGAAGTAACAGGTCAAATTCAAAATATAAATAAGACATCTAAAGAAACTACAGGGAAAAGATATGAAATATGTAAAGGAGAGAGAAGCACAGAGGAATTTTTAAATAACATGCATCCAATTGGAATTCGAAAAGAGAATAGAAAGAATGAAAGAGAAGTAATACTAGAAGAGATCATAGCTGAGAAATTTTAAGAATTGTTAATGATATAAAAAATCAAAAAAGCATTGCACACCAAAAAATACTAGGAGAAATAAATAGAAATCTACTCCTAAATACTTCTTAATATATTTATATACCACTTAAAAATGACTTAAAGCAACCAGAAAAAAAAGATGATTGCCTAAAAAAGAAAAGAAAAATAGATGATTTCTCGATGACAACACTGGAAATGATAAGATAAAATATTTGTAAATCTAAAACTGTGTACCAACTAAATTATTGTTTTGCAGTCAGGAAAAATAAACTGAGAGATCACTGCTTAAAATGCATGAAGAATGTACTACCAGGAAGAAGGTAAATGATTCCCATTAAGAATTTCCAAAATGTAAAAAATTAATGGTGAGTAAAAACATAAACTGGTAAACACATAAATAAATTTAAAACAATGACTGCATAAAACAAAGTTAACAACATCTAATTTAGGGGATTAAAAAATGAGATAGAACTAAAATGTTAGTCATTTGTAACATGTAAGACAGAAAATGTGCCTGGAGTTAAAGGATTCCAAAATCATGTATTGTTCAGGAGGAGGAAGATTCACTCATGGAGCAATAATGATATTAAGTAGTCTGTTTACATTTGATTTCAATTAAATATGAACATCAAATTATTCAGGTAAACAATAAAATACTAAAAATAAAGTGCATGACTTCTAAAGTTGGAGAGATTGAATTTAAAAAACTCAACCACTGCAATAGTAGGCAGAAAATGAGTTTTTTTAATCCTGTATAATAAAAGCCTAATATGCAACTTGGCCAGCGGAATGACTGGTCGGTATGACATGCACTAACTACCAGGGGGCAGACGCTCAACACAGGAGCTTCCCCCAGCCCACAGGCCCCACGCTGGCCAAGGTGAGTGCCAACAGGGCTCCCCTGATGGCTCCACTGGTCGCCCCACCAATTGGCCCTGATCGCTGGCCAGACCTAGGAACCCTACCCGTGCTCAAATTTCATGCACTGGGCTTCTAGTGTATAAATAAAAAAGCATACCTTTATGTTGATTTCAGTTTTACCGTGCCCTGAGATTACTGTATTTTCAAGTAAATCCTAGTTTATTTATGCAAGATGCATGAAACTGTATAAATAAATAAGCTCCAAGATATCCACAGTCTATCAAATTTAAAATAATCAGGTAACAAGTTTAACTCTAAGACTTCAACACATACATACTCACAGGTTTTGTGTGTTTTTATTATTCATTTTAACAATTTACAGTGTCTGGGGATCATGCAGTAATAAGGCTCAAAGATTATTAGGCACTTTTTAAAGAAAATCTCCCTTTAAATAATGAAAGAGCAAGTGAATGCTTGGTCAAACTTGATTCAAAAGAATGGATTCTACAACATAGCCCACCAGATCTTTGGTTTCCAGCTTTCTATCGTTCTCTCCCTCTCTCTGAATATGGTCATGAGTTATATAATGATGTTTTGGCCAACAAGAACTGCAAAATGACAGTGGTTCCATAAGATCACAAAGGATTGAAAAATTCCTATGGCTTAGTGACATTGTAGCCATCATAATGTCATAGCACACCACATTATTCATGTGCTTGTGGTGATGCTGGCATAACCCTACTGAGGTGCCGATGAATAACAGTATACAATTAGGTACAGTACATAATACAGTTGACCCTTGAATATACAGTTAGGTACAGTACATAATACAGTTGACCCTTGAACAATGCAGGGGTTAGGGATGCCAACCTCACACAGTCCAAGATCCAGTATAACTTTAGACCAGGGATGGCGAACCTATGACACGCGTGTCAGAGGTGACAGGAGAACTCATTTTTTTGGTTGATTTTTCTTTGTTAAGTGGCATTTAAATATATAAAATAAATATCAAAAATGTAAGTCTTTGTTTTACTATGGTTGCAAAATCAAAAAATTTCTATATGTGACATGGTACCAGAGTTAATTTAGGGTTTTTCAAAATGCTGACACGCCGAGCTCAAAAGGTTTGCCATCACTGCTTTAGACTGTACAGTCGGCCCTTGCATTTGTAGGTTCAATCAATAATAGATCAATAATATTGTTTTCAATTTGTAGTTGGGAATCTAAGGCTGGGAATGCAAAAATACTCTTTTGATGTGTAGCTGGTTGAATCTGCAGATGCAAAACCCACATATACAAAGGGCCTACTACAGTTATTGGAAAAATACCTGTATATAAGTGGCCCCTGGCAGTTCAAACCCATATTGTTCCAACATCAACTGGACTTGATAAAAAATGATCATGTTATTATTTGATGCAGTCAGTGTACTATTTTTTTTATCATTTATTTTAGAGTGTACCCTTCTACTTAGTATTAAAAACAAGTTTTCTATAAAACAGTATGTCGTATTATGTCGGCAGCAGCCTCATACATCGTGAGTTTACTGTGTCTCTTGATTGCATCATGTTCTCTTGTGCTTGATTTAATCTCATATCGTTTTGTTCAGGAATATGGTAAATAGCTTGTAGCCGGGAGCAAGAGGCTATATCCAATAGCCTATGTGTATAGTAGGTTATACCATCTAGGCTTGTGTAAGTGCATTCAATGATGTTCACACAATGACGCATTTCTCAAAATGTATCACCGCTGTTAAGTGGCACATGTTTTACATATGTAATATATGTGTTTTATATGTGTGTATGTGCATGAATGCATATGTGTGTGTGTGTGTTTGTGTGTTTTCCCCAAATCCAGTTTCCTGCACTTTAGTGGTTTGTACTCTGAATACATGTGAGTGAAATGAGATACCTAAAACAATCCCAGCTATTTTGGGTGCACGACACAGGGCAGATAAATGTGTTTCTGCATTTAGTTCATCGTGGGAGCCACTCCGCTTTCACCCCAGAGCGGCCCCCCAAAGTCACCCTGTGGGGACCGCGGAGCCATCTGTTTCGCATTTCGCGCTGCTCACGGGCAGTGCTCTGTTTCAGCTCCCTGCGCGCTAGGTCCGACCGATGACATTTGAGGTAGCTGCGACCCACGGTGATGAAGATCGCGGACACTGACGGGCTCGTTAAGCACATCTCATTTTAGACAAACTGCAAGTGGCATTTTGTTTATATGGTTCATTTCGCCAACAAATTAGATTTCAAATTGATTGCTTTCCAAAATGGCTTTGTTCATCAATTCTGAGAGCAGGCAATTACAATCGGAATCCTAGTAATTAATGGTCTCCTATATTAAAAATGTTTTTTAAACAGCAAGGCACTCATGAATTGCAACAGAATGTGAAATCTATTCTTGACTTTTAGCCTGTATAGTGTAGAAATGAAATAAAGGTCTTGGCACGAGTTTACTGTGAAAGAAAAGGTAGGACAGCCCAGAACAAAGGCGTGTAAGCCGCTTCCATCTCTTTATCGTGAAGCAAGGAAAGACCCAGCAGAATGCAAAAAGAAAGTTGAACTTGTTGGGCCAATGAGGACCAATGGTATTGAGCTATGATTGGATATTATTTGTCATTTTACTAAAAAAGCAATTTCTAGTATGTGGCATTTTTGTTTATTTTCAAATGTGGGTGCAAGGTACATAATTTAGTAGACTCTCTACTCATTCCTTGTAAGATTCTTTTTTATGTTCATCTCTGAAATCAAATTAGAAATTGAAGAGGGTGATGGGGAGTCCCCATGAGGTTTTTTTGAACTGCTATTGGCCAAGGTTTATAGTAATTAGCCACAGCTTTTTACTGCAGGGTATGGCACAGTACTTCTGAGTTCATGCAGGATTATCATTGGGTTTGAATCCTAACTACAGCATTAAGATCCTGATGAATCTTTCCATTATAAAATTAAAAAATAAATTCAGATAATCACATAAATAAAAGATGTGGCTTAATTATCATCATAGGGAAACCACCCAGGACAAGAAATAGCCTTTTGCTCCCTATTTGAAGAGTCCCTTCCATGGGCCCCATCCCTATCATATCCTCTTTCTCTTATCTTTCTTTAACTATAGGGTGTCCCCAAAATACATATACATACTTTAATAGCTGATAACTCACTTAATTTTCACTCCTTTTCAGTTTTAACTGATTTGAAATAATAGGTGAAGCCAGACTAAGCTTTGAACAAAGAAAATTTACCCCGAAGTGCCACTAGACTTTTCTTATGGGGATACATAAAAGATAAAGCTTATGGTACAAAACCAGCAACAGTTGACAAATTGAGGGTGCACAAATACCGAACAAAAAGATACTTGATGTTTGCAATTTCATTGCTTCACGTTATCAGCTGTGCCTGGACCAGAATGGTCATCGGTTTGAAAACAGGCATTGCCAAAAAAATTCATTTCTGTAGATTCTATTAAATTTTGAAAATAAACTGTATGTTAATAAACACCAACTTTATGATCCTTCTATCTTTTGGGGACACCCTGTATTATATTGACTTTTACAGTAATTACTTCCCTATATTTTAAAAAATGGTTAAATCATCCAAATGAGCATTCCTAGACTTGGATTCAGCCATTTCTCCAGGACTTAGAAAAATTATTTCAACAGCACACCCGATGTCACACCATTCTCCAAATCCCACCCTAGTGATTTGTCAGACTCATTTATCTCCGGGGTATGTTTATGAGTGTGTGGACCTGACTCAGCACAGAGAAGGTGCTCACGCATGCTCTTCTTTGTCCTAGGTCCTTTCCCTAGAAAGGCAAGAATGCTTGCAGAGAAGACAGCAGGACAAAGGTCAAACTCCAAAGGCAGGAAAAAATCCCATTAAGGTCTTGCATTAAAGAGCAACAGATTGAATTCAACCTTGATTGGCACACCGTGAAGGAAGAATCATGAAGATCCTCATCACTCTAGCTATTCATGAAAATGTCAGTTCAGAAATGAAAGACTTTCCCTCTTGAGCATGTTCTCTGGGCCCTCCAGGCTCCCGAGACTTATACATTTTATCTCAGCTCTGGCTCTAATGAATAGCGTGACATCTGGTGTGCTGTTGAATATTTGGAATTTCTGATCTGGAAAGAATAAATCACCTTTGAACTTAAACCCTTCTCCACATTGCAAAGAGGGAGAAATAAATTCAAACAAAGAGTAATTTTCTCAAGGTCAAATCACAGAAACTCAGGTCTCTTCAGAAACATGGTGCTTATTCCCTTATCTCCCGGACCCAAAATCTTGCTGTTGGTTCTTGCCCCTGCTGAATAAAGTCCAATCATCTTTGTCAGGCATTCTTATGCAACATCAGTCCTCTGACATTGCTAGATAGGTGGGATCAAGCTTTCCTCCACTACTTGTTTTTCATAGGGGATGAATGTTCTAGCAGCCTCCTCACTATCCGAAGAGAGGAGCTCTTGAGGCAGATTCTTTCATTGCTGGGCAGGATGGTGAGTGAGGGGCTACAAACAGGGAGGGTGTTGGGGCTCTAGGATGGGGGTGGGATGCTGGAGTCAACTAGGAGGAGAATGATGGAAGCAGTATTACTAGAGAAGCTATAGAGCAGTGGTTCTCAACCTTGGCTGCACATTAGAATCACCTGGGAATCTTTTTAAAATCCTGATTTCTGGGCCTCATCCTCTCCAGAAATCAGGATTTTTAAAAAGATTCCCAGGTGATTCTAATGTGCAGCCAAGGTTGAGAACCATTGCTATAGAGGGTTAGTCTCAGGGAAGAACAGATGGTTAGAGATAAGGTGGTGAGCATCTGAAAAGAGATTTTAGGAAAATGACAGAGTGGCTCAAAGGGAGATTCATGATGTTTGGTTATATGATGTATCATAAACCCTCTTTTGAATTTTGCCATAGTATCTTTAGAAAACATCAATTTCTTGCTTATCTTATACTAGAGGCACGGTGCACAAAAATTTGTGCACTCGGGGGGGTCCCTCAGCCTGGCCTGTGCCCTCTCGCAGTCTGGGACCCATGGGGGGATGACCACCTGCTGGCTTAGGCCCACTCCCCTGGGTCTAAGCTGGCAGTCAGACATTCCTCTGACAAAACTCATTTCCCAGAGCCCTGAAGCCCTCGGGGGATGTCCACTTGCCAGCAGGGAGCAGGCCTAAGCTGTAGTCAGACATTCTTAGCGCTACTGAGGAGGCGGGAGAGGCTCCCGCCACCACCACTGTGCTGGCAGCCTTCAGCCTGGCTTGTGGCTGAGCAGAGCTCCCCTATGGAAGCACACTGACCACCAGGTGGCAGCTCCTGCATTGAGCGTCTGCCCCCTGGTGGTCAGTGTGTGTCATAGTGGCCAGTCATTCACAGTTGTTCTGCTGTTAGGGTTATTTGCATATTACCCTTTTATTATATAGGATTATTATGTACGATAGAGGCCTGGTGCACAGGTGGGGGCCGGCTGGTTTGCCCTAAAGGGTGTCCCAGATCAGGGTGGGGGTCCCGCTGGGGTGCCTGGGCAGCCTGGGTAAGGGGCTGATGGCCATTTTCAGGCTGGCCACACCCCTTTCAGGGTGGGGGTCCCCACTGGGGTGCCTGGACAGCCTGGATGAGGGGCTGATGGCTGTTTGCAGGCTGGCCACAGCCCCTTCAGGGTAGGGGGTCCCATTGGGGTGCCTGACCAGCCTGGGTGAGTGGCTGATGGCTTTTTGCAGGCTGGTTAAGCCCCCCAGTGGGGACCCTCACCCCATAGGGGTGTGGCCAGCCTGGGTGAGGGGCTGAGGGCTGTTTTCAGGCTGGCCATAGCCCCTTCAGGGTGTGGGGGTCCTGTTGGGGTGTCTGGCCAGCCTGGGTGAGGGGCAGAGGGCCATTTTCAGGCTGGCCACCCCCCCCTGGTGACCCACGCTCCCAGCCTCTCCTTTTTTCTTTTTTTTTTTCAGCAGGTATCTGGGATTTATTTATCTTCTATAATTGAAACTTTGTAGCCTTGAGCAGAGCCCAGAGCCAGCCAGGGCAGGTGGGAAGCTTGGCTTCCTCCATTGCCGGGGGCAACCCAAGCCTCCTGCTCACTCCAGCTCCGTGGCCGCCGCCATTTTTGTGACGGAGTGACAGTTAATTTGCATATTACTCTTTTATTAGATAGGATAATAAAAGCCCAGCGACCAAATGGCAGAACAACTGGAACAACCAGAATAATTGTGGCCCTTGCCCTGGCCAGCCCTGCCCCCTTATCGTCCCCCATCATGGCAGGCTGATTGGACCCCACCAGTGCATAAATTTGTACACTGGGCCTCTAGTATATCATATTGGAACAAGTGTGTCTGGGATGCATCAAAGAGTAGAGGGCTGCCTCAAGATTGACATAAATACAGCAGCTACCCACAGGGATCTGGACAATTTATTAACTATGCTTGGAACTTTTACTTCCTTCATACATGCTCTTCACTGCTTAAATTATTATTTCCTCTCTCCCTCTGTAGGTGCTTATAAGTGTGTGTGTGTGATATATATTTAATGAGTGCCTACTACACAACGAGCACTGTTCAAACTTCACATATATTATGTTATTTAGTTCTGACAATGCCTTACTTTTATTATCCCCATTTCACGGATAAGGCTCAGTGAAATTAAGTGGTTTGCCCCAGACACACAGGTAGCAAGTGATGGAATGGGGGCATGAACTCAGGCAGCCCAGCTCCAGAGCCCATGCTCTTAACCTCCATCCTCCCCTGCCTCTCTAACATCCTCTGCTACAAGCCAATCAGTCATTCCTCCAGGCGAATATCTTCTTTTATCTTCTCAGCTAATGACAAGCTCCCTGAGTAAGTAGTTTGTCTTTTTGTTTACCTTCTACAGATCTTTTGGAGCTGGGTATTTTGGTGATCTGTGGATTATTACCTTCTAAATATTTAAAATTATAGTAAGTTTTGTACTTAACAAAGTCTGACTCCAGGTGCCATTGCATGGAATACGTAAAAGCAGAGTGAAGTTGAATAATTTGACCCAGGTCAATAAACCAATGTAAATGCTGAAATATTTTAATCTAAGACCCTCTACTTCATACCCAAATGCTTACACAAGCTCATATTATAAACCCTTCTCAAGCCAGTAGAATATTGCACAACAGAGCAGAATATTGCTCTAGTTGAATAGGTAGGGTGATATGGAAGAGAAAGAATTTCTATGATATTTTAATATTATTCATTCAAAAGTGTGTGTTGAATGTGCCCATGAACTACTAGGAAGGAAGCACACCTAGCAGCAAGCGATACTCCCTACACATACAATTTTATTTATTTATTTTTTAAATTTTATTTTATTGTTTAAACTATCAAATAGTAGTACATATGTCTCCGTTTTTCCCCATTGACCTTCCCCTGGCCTCCCCCACCCCCTGGCACATGCAATTTTTAGGGGAGAAGAATTGAAACTGTGGAAAGAAATGGCCAGCTATTGGAAATACCTAAAAATGTCAAGAGGTGGTAACATGAGAATGTGCTTTATGTGGTTGTGAACTCCTAATTGCTAGAGATCTGAAGCCGAGGCATCCAGGTAATAGTCCTCTGGACATGATTTTAGTGTGGACTACATGCTTTGGGCAGAGGACTGAGCTGCAAGTCGTTTTCATACGAGCCCTAAAAATTTATAATTATATTATTTTAATACAATCTAATGCACATAAAGGATATTTAACAAATACCATCGGATCATAACAATTACACACACACACACACACACACACACCAACAGCACCATATATATGTGCTAGGAATATTATACATGTCTTACTAATATTATACATTTAAACTCCTGTCTTCCTCAATGGATATAGTAATCCTTCTTATAATTTAAATTCAAATGGACAATGTTTGAATTTCTTCTTAGAAACAATAATTTTCTGATGAATGATTCTTCATTTGCTTGAATAGCATAAACTTGAATATTCCTTTATCACCAAGAAAAATTTATACTTTCTTTCCAAATTAATGCCTCCATTTGTATTCCAAAGACAATCGTGTTACATGAGGAAACGAAGTGCTTACTACTTTGAATTGGTTTAATGTCCATTACGGTTTCCTCTATAGGGCTTTTAAGATTTCTAGAAAGAGAATGCAAATTACATTGTGTGAGGAAGAGATTAATGCCTCTTTTATTCATAATAAATTGATCTAAAAGCTGGCTGATCATCCAAATGCTACATCTGGACTTGTTATTACATGCAGACTCATTATAGAAAATATACTATGCAGATTACGATGGCTAATTCAGCGTGTAAACTATAATTTTTGTGGCGATTTAGAATTATACTTTTTCATCTAAGCAAAGATTGTTTTGACAGGCATTCATCAGTTGCTTCATGTTCATGCATTTGACCCAAAGTACTTGGAACAAATATTTGCAAGAAATACCTATCCTATAAAAGACATGTTCATGAGGTCATGTTATTTGCCTAATTTCTGAAAAATAAACACTGCTTTGGTCTACATGACATTATCTTATTCACCTATACAGCAAAACATTAGCAAGAAACTTGGATTTTTAATGCAGTATGGTCCAAACAAAATAAACATGAGCCACAAATACAGGGCATACATGCAATTTTAAATGTTGTAATGACAACAAAAATAATAAAAGTAAATTGATGAAAATAATTTTCATAATATATTTTATTTAACTTTATGCATGCAAAATATTATTATATCAAAATATAATCATGAAAATAATAATATTTTTATGTCCTCTGGGGATTTTTTGTAATACATCTGTGAAATCTGTATGCACCTACACTCATAGCACATCTCAATTTGGACTGACCACATTCCAAGTGCTCAATAGCTACATGTGGCTTGTGGCTACTTTCAACCACAGCTTCATCATGGATATAAGCAAAGGTATCTAGTGGCGACTCTACCAGACAACACAACTCTAAGAGCTAAGTTTTCTGCATTTCACCTTAATCACCAGTCCCTACTTTTCAGCCCTGTTTCCTAGTGTGGAGAATGATAATAGTCACCCATGTTTTAGCATCATTTAACCCTAGAAAAGTGAGAAACAATTATGGCAGGATATTAAGATCTCCAATCACAATAGGGAATGGATATAAAAGCAGTTTGGGCTTTACTATCTAAATTCCCATCCTTCAGGGGGACAGAACAAGTAAGTTTTCTCAGCCTCCCTTAATCCTGAGGACCGTGGATGGCTGATCAGTTAGACTGGTCCCTGCTGATCCCATCTTTGATGCCTAGGGTATTATTTTTTGTTTTCTTTTTTTGCTTTTGCTTTATTTCGTTTTTCTTTACCAGGATAACTATGCCAACGAATTCCAGTGGAGCCCCTCTATACCACATTATGCCACCTGCAGATGAGAAAGATTAAAATCCTACCTCGTTCTGCCCTCTACATGCATTCCGAGTTCTGCTACCCTTTAGACTCAATTGGAAAGAGAAATGTATTCAATCAGAGGCCTCTCCATGGTCCACAGAGATATGTGTAGCCCACAGATATTCTTTGTAAAACCTGCAGAGAGTTATTTAATTTGAATTTGTTGACAGTATTTAAAAATCTGGTGATTTCAGAAGACTCTGATTCACAATTTTGGTGTGTGAAAAATGATATTTAGTAATTCCCAGTTTCTTTTGTTTGCTTGTTTTTTTATCTTATTTGTTTCTCTTTAATATATATTTGGTTCATTTTCTTTTGGATTAATGATTTGAATAGATAACATAGTCACTCTATTAACAAATATACAGCAAAAAGTTTCCCCAACTGCTCAGTACCTGTCCCCTCCTCCCACAGGTAAGTAATATCTAATAGCTACTTTGATGGTTTCTGACACATATACAAACAAATTCAGACATATTCTTATGCCCACCTTGTTTTTTAAACCAAAGATAATATTTTATAATACTGTTTCATATCTTCCTTTTTCCACTTAATATAGTTGGGAAATATTCCATGAGAGTTCACAGACAGATTTCTGAGGTGTTTTCATAGCTGCAGATTGCTCACAATCCCCTCCCTACTGGTGGGCAATTAGATTTGATCTATTCTTAATTTTTTTAATTAAATTTGTTGTGGTGACATTAGTTAATAAAATTATATAGGTTTCAGGTGAACAATTCTATAATATATCTTCTGTATATTTTTTATTTATTTCAGAGAAGGAGGGAGAGAGAGAGAGAGAAAAATCAATGATGAGAGAGAATAATTGATTGGCTGCCTCCTGCATGTCCCCATTGGGGATGGAGCCAGCAACCCAGGCTTCTGCCCTGACTGGGAATCGAACTGTGACCTCCTGGTTCATAGGCTGATGCTCAATCACTGAACCACACTGGTCAGACCATCATCTATACATTGTATTGTGTGTTCACCATCCAAATTCAAGTCTCCTTCCATTACTCTTGACCCTCTTCTGCCTTCCCCCACCCCCTCTCCCTCAGGTAATCACCATACTATTTATTGTTTGTGTCTATGATTTTTTTTTCTTTTTGTCTAATTCCTCTACCTTTTTTTACTCAATCCCCCAACTGCCCTTCCCTCTGATAGTCTTGAAATACTAAGACTATCATTATGCTGTTTATTAACCCATTAGGCTAAAAAATAATATTAAAAGAATATGAACATAGCATGACATAAAATTAATTCATACCAAATTATGTTGGTGGCCATAATACCCATTAAGCTGGTGGTATATAGTTTCAGGGATTTGGATGCAAAACCCCAATATGTTTCACATACACCTTTTAAAATATATCAATCAATGAAATATATTCCATTTATTTCCTACACAAGTGGAATTTGAACTACAAATGACAGGTGATAGATTCATATTTCACTAACATAATCCCCCATACAACTCAGTGTTCTCAAAAAGAAGTCTTATAAGTTAAGTACCTAATACCTGAAGGCTTGAAGTGCTATTTTGCTTGCATCTCAGCTTTCTCTATTCTACCTACCAAGGCACACAGTGAAAGAGCATGCCAAGTCTCAGGTTCCCTCTGAGACACAGGGGAAGACCAATTTCTCAAGAACCCTCACGAGAAGACTCTTGAATTTGACATCTAGAAATGCTTCAAATACCCCACTTCAATGGCAGCCTAAAAGTCACTACTCTGCCTTTAATGATTTCCTTTAGCAACAGAAGTGTTCACACTTTGACAAATAAATATCAAAGGAAGACCTGGGCGGTGCGGGAAAGCTCTAGAAAGTGCTCAGTAGTGTTGCAATTATTTGGCTGATTTCTTCCCAGAAAACCTAAACCAAACGACAGAACTATAATTTTTAAATGTTTCATGACAACTTTTCCAATAAGAATGTTCTTTACCAAATTCTACCCAGCTCTTCCTCTGAGAATTCTACTTATTTGCATAACTTTTCATTCCATTCATTAAGTTGTAAGGGTCAACTTCTGGTTTGGTATGCAGCAATTAAAGAGGGCTCATTTTCTTCCCAAGATTTAGAAGGCTGGTTTAAATAAAATTTTGCATGTCATCCTTTCAAT
Source organism: Myotis nattereri (assembly GCF_964212035.1). Lineage (NCBI taxonomy): Eukaryota > Metazoa > Chordata > Mammalia > Chiroptera > Vespertilionidae > Myotis > Myotis nattereri. The sequence continues at coordinate 221,525,229 of NC_138075.1, forward strand.
TTTTTTTTCCTTTTCGCTTGCACACTATAATATGATAATGCATTCATTTGACAAACACTGTGCAAACACCTGTCATGTGCCATGCATTGCACTAGATCCTCCGGAGCGGACAGTTGCACAAGGGAGTCAGGCATTAATTAAAAAAAAAAAAATCAGAGGGAAAATCAGTATAAAATTAAACCTCTAACAAGTACTATGGAAGAAAGGTGCATGACATTGAGGGAGTACATATGACAACCAGGCTTTTGTCTTTGGACATGTTGAATTTGAGGTGACTTTGAGGCATTTAGATGGAGACAATTGGATACCCAGAACTGAAACTCGAACATGAGGGCATGGGTTGGGGTTTTATATTTAGGAGTTCTTGACATCTAGTGATGATAAAAACTGTGGTTATAAGTGAGATTTTCCACAGGGTGAGGCCCAAGGCGCAGGTCTAAGGCACACTACCATATACGGGCCAGTTAAAGGAAAACAAACTCACAAGCGCATAAAAGGAGCAACAGAGACTCAGTGGGTAGACATGATACCAGGGAATGGTAGAGTCATGGGAGACAAAGAAACAGTAAACCTGTCCGGATCATATGCATCACTGGTGGACAAAAAAAATGTGAAAAAATATGTTTCCGACTGTGTCATTATAGTCCCTCTTTTTTTAGGAATAAATGTTATGTCTTAAAACATAGGGTTTTCTATGCCAGAGAGCAATTTTACTGCCCTTAAGTACCCTTTGATTCTGACCCTTTCTGATATCTGTTCTTCCCTGCGATAGAAGATAGTTTTCATAGTTCTTATCTGTAATAAAGGTCAGTGCTATGTCCTGCTGCTTCTGGTTATGACTGCTTAGCCCAGGCAGAACTGAGAAATTGGATCCAGTACTAGGAACTCGGATTCCAGTTAACCAAGTTTTTATTCTAGCAAACTTCGGCACAGAAAGAAAAACCAAACACACGAAGGTTAAGGTTCCCAAGGACACACACTTAGAAAATAGCAGAGTTGGATTCAAACTAATGCTTTCTGATTTCAAATTCCCCATTGCATGACACATGAAGGCAGCATCATAATCACTCAATGATTCTTCCCCTAATCTCCCCATTTCAAGCAAGATTTAATAAAAACAAAAACTCAATAATTGGGAGAGAAGACATACAAATTATAAAGCTCAAAAATTAAAAACTCCCAAATCATAAACTTAATAATGCTAGCAACCTTAGCCTCATCCTTCGAAAAATATGCTTTTGTCTCAGCCAGCTCACACTGCTATAACAACAACAAGAAGAAGCCCACAGACTGGGTGACTTAAACCACAGACATTTATTTATCACAGTTTTGGAAGCTGGGAGTTCAAGATCAAGGTCCTGGCAGAGCCAGTATCTAGTGAGATCCTGCTTCTTAACTTGCAGGTGGCTCCATTCTCCTTGTGTCCTCACCTGGTGGAGAGCAGAGAGCTGCAGCAAGCTCATCTGTCTCTTCGCATAAGGGCCCTGATCCTTTCATGAGAGCTCTGTCCTCATGACCTCAACCTCCTAAAGACCCCACCTCCTAATTCCATCACACTGGGATAAGGGATGTAATCCATAAATTTTGGAGGGGACACAAACATTCAGTCTATAATGGCCATTTATACTGGGGTTAAGGCCTACCTTAATTATATCTGCTATAAAGTTAGACTTCAAAGTATCTTCTTGAGGGACACAAGCCAACCCATAACACCATTTAAGCTTAAAGAGGATCTCACCAAAAAATGAAACTACTACAAGCGAAATCTTATTTTTACTATTTTTAAAACAGAAGACAAATAAAATGTACTTTTTAAAAACTTTAACATTAGACATAAAGAACTGAAACTTTTATTTACTGCATTTTATAAGAAAATATTAACTCATCTGTGGCCTGACAAGAACGGAGTCTCGCTGATCTTAGGTGAAAATATTTCCTGAAATAAATAATTTATCCTTGGGATTTCTTGTGTCACTCATATTCCAAAGTGAACCAGAGGGCTACCCACAAAAGTGTTTCAATAACTGTCTTAAATATTATAACCCAATGTAGTTTCCATTTAATAGGAACTACGTAATTGCCAAAGGTGGTCTGTGCAGCTACATGTAGAATTCTTGGAAACTCAGAGAGATAGCCAATTTAAGGTAATATATAGTGCTTGACCTTGTATTTAATCAGCCAGATTACTGTGTCTGATTGAGTCTGGCTGAGAGGATTAGAAAATGTGAGTTTTAAGTTAGGCCCCAGAAATATTAGAAAGTGTATCCCTTTCCTAATGCAAGCTTGTCTCAATAAAACAAGCCCAGAAATAGATTACCATGTCTGTACCTAATACTGAGTTACCAGGATACCCTGATGGGTTATTTCACCTTCCAGGATCTGATGCCTAAAGACTCTTGCCAAGCAGCTGAGGGCTAACACCTTCCGAGAGCTATCGGCAGAGGGATTTCTGTTTTGGCAAACTCAGTACCAAGTGCCCAGGCCTCACTAATTGTGATTCTCTGTAGATCAATGTGGATGACTCCCCTGACAGGCTTCAAGACTCTGACTGCCTTTCCCCAAAAAACCAAAGGTCAAAGTGAGGCCCATTAGCAGCTCTGGCTGCATTCAGGCATCAAGAACAGCAGGGCTTTCCTAATTTGAAACGTGGGGCGCCTGACTTATGTGCTCAGCGATGTAACCAAATGTGCTGGAAAGAGAAGAAGTACAGCAAACAAGGCCCCCTGCCAATATCTCCAGCCTGATCTCTCATCACTGTGTACTTCCAGTCTCTGCTCCAGTGAGATTGAATTTCTCCCAGGTCGCCAAGTTGACATATTCACTCATTCTGTTTCTTGTTCGCATTCTTTCTCACCTCTGGGTCCTCCCACATGCACTCCCTGCTGTTGCGAATGCCTTTCTGAATCTGGCTCCTTTTAGACAATATCAATATGCCCTTCAGAACTTAGATAACCGCGGTTCCTCGCCAAAGTGGTCACTACTCCCGAGTCTGCGCCAGGCGCTTCTTCTCTCTCCTCCCTGGCTTCCTGAACGTGCATCTCTCAAAGCACTCAGCATACTAGATGTTGCAATACCTTGCACGTTCGACTGTCTTCCCCTCTGGATTTGAGATCCTTGGAATCAAGAACCATGTCCAATTTACCTTTGCAGCCTCAGCAGCCAAGAGAGTGACTGTCATACAAAAATATCCAATGAAGGTTTACTGACTGAATCACAGCAAGGATACCAGTTTGGGGACCAGAAAACCGTTAACATACTTCTAGCTTTGCCACTAACAAGCTTTGATTTTCCAGGAAATTGTGATCATCGCTGACACATTTATGATTCTGGATCCTTAAGCACCAGGGAAAAACCTTTGTTTTTTATACTCTCACTTTCACGATCTTCTTTTTTCTTTTCAGTTGTAAGGTAGGGCTGACCACACCTGCATGGGAGTTGGTAGGAAAAGCTATTCTAGTATATATGAAGGAGCTTTATCAATGGCAAATCTTTAGAGAAACTGTAGGTATTGATTCTTGGTAGAAAGTAGATAAAAGAGTAAGCTGAGTGTCTACAACTGTAATTTTATTTTCGGAAATGTATCAGTGGAACATGGCACATCATTAGGTAGCCTCTCCTGCCTTTCCTTTCTGCCATGTAAACAGGGTGTAGAATACACTGGAGGATTAACCGTTTTGCTTTTGCTTTGGGCACCAATAAGTCTCTTGCTCACTTGTGGCATTTTTGTTTTGATACAGCCAATATTCAGTTTCAATAACTGGGAATTTTCCTGAGTAGGATTTAAATAAAGTTAATTTATTTATAGCTCAAATTCAAAAACATAAAAAAACACTATTGCTTGACTGCACTAAACAGTTAACATTACAACACACACATAGATTTCACTTTCAACTGCCAATGAATGCTCTCCCAAGAATATGGGGAATTTCTCTCTGCAAAGATGAGGCTGTTTTCTTTCCCCTTATTTGAGTTTTAAGATCTCAAAAAATCCCTCTGCAGAGGCCCAGTTTATAAACACTTTCTTCTTTGGATTTTGATGCTTTCTCTGGAAACCTGGGAGATTATAGACTAGTTCTGGGACAAGGGCTGTTCAAACAGCTTTTCTCACACAAGAAGCAAAGTATAGCGTGTCTTTGGTGCATCCTGGTTTCTTCTCATTAAAGTATCTTTATTACAGTTCGGGTGAAAGTCATTAAATAACATCAAAACTAACCTGTGGCTATTTGACAAAAAAAAAAAAAAAAAAGAAAGAAAGAAAAAAAGACAGCACAAAATAACAGCCAAAATTTCACTGGTGTCTACTAGGGAATGATCTAAAAGTTTTAAATTAGGCCTTTGTGAGAAATCAGGGGAAATGATGACATTGCTTTCACCAGTCTCTACAGTCTGCTCCTTCTGAAAATATCCCTGGGCCAAGCTAGTGTTAAAGGAAGGCTCCAAGAAACTTCATTGTTTAATGCAGGAAGTGATAAATAGGGACTGCCCCTATTGGAAAAGAACCAACCCAGAGCATGTGGACATGGCAGCTAGAGCAGCACACTAACCTGTGCCCTCCCAATCCAGCAGGGTAACTCAGGGAAGAAGTTCAATCTATCAGCCATGATGACAACCAATACACGGACACATACGCACACACTGATACACACAGACGCACATGTAGACACACATGCACACTGACACATACACACAGAGACACCCTCTCACACATATACATAAACATACATACTTGAGACGAAAAAATTTTTTTAATTTCTCTAAATACTTTTATTGTTGCCTGACTACAGCTCACAACAAAACTTTTCAATGTACTATGTTCTCACCAATACAGATGATGTGGTTAAAATAAAGGAGCAGCCGGATAAGTTAGAAAATGGGCAAAGCTATACAATGAGGTAAAAAGAGCAGCTAATGTATCAGACACTGGATGTGAATCAGGGTCAAAATCAGAAAGCCTTTTTGGTACACAGCCTTCCAATGGTAGTTTAGGGATTAGATTACTCAACTTTTTTGAAATGGAATGTGAAATCGGCTAAGTTTGGTTGAAATGTGAGTAGTTTAGTCCTATTGTATTATGCCAGGGTCCCTCTCTATATTGTGTAAATATCTGAATTTGTGACTCCTGGTTTAAATTAACTGAGTCTAAATTTTATCACTGTAAAATGCTGTCGGTAGGGCTTAGATAATTCCTAAGTAACCTTTTCACATAGAACAGTGGTCAGCAAACTGCGGCCCCTTGAGTGTGGCTCTTCCACAAGATACCACGTGCGGGTGCGACGTACAGTGCGATTGAAACTTTGTGGCCACACTCAAGGGGCCAAAGAGCCGCATGTTGCTCGCGAACCACAGTTTGCTGACCACAGACCCAGAATTATTTAGAGACATATACAAAGCCTGACCATTTGACATACTGTTCCCCTTTTTGTAATGCAATACCCCAGTCTTTAAGCCTATTAAGAAAATACAAATGCTATAAAAGTAAATATTGCATCCCAATCTCCAGTTCACATGTAGTGATAAATCCGTTTTGTTTAATTGGAAGGAAATCACTGAAATAAAAAAAAAATCTGAAATGAAAGTAATCAGCTAATTAAAAAAAAAAAAAAAAACCATTGCAGCTGCAAAACAAAGAAATGTGATACCGCCCAGCTGGTGTGGCTCAGTGGTTGAGCATCGACCTATGAACCAGATGTCATGGTCTGATTCCTGGTCAGGGCACATGCTCAGGTTGTGGGCTCGATCCCCTGTATGGGACATGCAGGAGGCAGCCAATCAATGATTCTCTCTCATCACTGATGTTTCTATCTCTCTCTCCCTCTCCCTTCCTCTCTCTGAAATCAATAAAAACATATTTTTAAAAAAAGAAATGTGATACCATTACAGCAAATCAATAAATATTGATGTGAAATGGAACACTGACATCAACTCCACATGGAAGAATATATACAAATTCAAACACAGATCTGCTGGGGACTGTGTTAGGAGCCAACATTAGGGAAACGTTTCCTTTCCTGCATCTCCGTCCCTCTCTTCATAAAGTGACGACTTTGGTTAAATGATCTTCAAATTCTGGCTGTAAAAGTCTATAAAAGACTACAGCTGGTATCGGTTTCCTTCACACTAGTATTGTTAATCCTGCTTCATGGAATTCATCTGAATGCAGCCCGTGCCTGATTTTCATTCATAAAGAGCTCCATGGTCTGCACAGACTCTAATTAGAAAATTAGTATTGTTTCAAAAGCACGAGTTAAGTCTCAAAATGAGATGCCTGCAGTATGACATGCATATCCAATTTCTTCCACGGCCGCATAAACGAGGTGAGAAAGGCATTCGCCACCACTCCTGACAGCAACTATCACAGGCTATTCAGCAAATGTTTTCTGTCCACTTGTCCGAGAAAGCTGATTAGACAAAACAGCCGGTGGAGACACAAAGAACATTCATTTCTTACAAAGGGAGTATAAAAGATATTTCAAATGAATGACTAGTGGACACAAAAGTGAGTCTTGGAAGACTTGCCTACACATTTCTTTTTGTCATATTGTCAGGAGTGTGGTAAATGGCAATGTTAGAGGCTAAATTTCCATTTCATTGCAGGGATTGGTATGATTCTTTGGTTTGAAATTAAATGGATAGAATAAAGTCTCCTGTTGAATACAAAATTCTCTGTGTATTTCTGGGGTCACTGCTCTAGACATGAAAATCTTGGTGAGCTGGACTCTCCAGAGGACTTACTGGTCTCCATTCAGAAAAGATACTTTGAAACCTTGGGTCCTCTGTTACTTCTTAAGACCAATTTGGCCCTTTCAAATGGATGAGGGGATATTGGTGAATGGCACAGAGAAAGGAGATCCAGCTGTCTGCCCCCTTCCCTCCAACACACAAAGGAAGGAAGTGTGTGCTCATCAAAAAATCTCAAGTCCCCATACTTTCATATCCTAGGTTATTCCTTCATTAGAGTCAAGGACAATCCTTAGGCTAGCTGAACACCTCCCCAATGCTTTCTGCTTTGCTGGTTCTCCATCACATTCCAAACAGTTTCCCATACCTTCCTCCTGTCTGACAGTGTGTCTGAAAGACACAATCTGAGGATAGAGTGGGGAGTAAGACAAGGAGTCGAGAAGGTGGGTGGCTTTGAGCTTTGTGTCTGAGGCGTGAAACACTCCTTAGCCATTCCCCCTCCAGTTCAAGGTCACCTGTGAACTTTGGTAGACAGCCAAGCCAAATCACCCTTCTCCTTCCCTTCATGGTTTAAACATTACTAAAGAGATCCGAGGTGAGTTTAGGGTTGTCAGGGAAGGCTCTGGGTGAGACTATTGAATTTATTCTCAGAATTATCTTAGAATCAGAATCCTAGCAGATATTCACAGGTTGGTGCCATTTCTTGTTTTCTTTATATTAGAAGTGAAGAAGGAGTCTGGGATCAGACCTCTTGGATTCAAACCTGACTTTACCAGTGAGTAGCTATATAAATGTAGAGCACTGTGCTAGCCTCTCTGTGCCTCAGTCTTTTCATCTGTACTATTAAATGCCTATAGCATTTAATTCATAGGCATTAAATGCATGGCATGTTGCAATTACTCAGTGAATGATTTTTACCCTTATTCCTCCCTACATTAACAGTGTTTTAAACTAGGAGTATTTAAATGTACCTATAAGGTTGGAGGTACCATAACCTGTTTGGATGGAAGATATTTGAATATTATATGTGTGTGTACATGCATACATGTGTGATCCACACTCACTTCAAATGTTCACAAGCAGGAAACAATCCAAGTAAAACCTAACTTTGATTGTTTTTCTAATAGTAAACTCAGATTATTTTCTCCAAATACTTTACCATAACAATTTCATCTAAAAGAAGAAAGTATGGGAGAAAGTTCAACACCCTGGGTTAAGAGGAGGCAGTTATACTGTTCTCTGAATAGCAAACCCTGTTTACTTGAGAACACCTTCCCTCAGAGCCTCAGTTCCTTTATCTATAAATAATGCGATTTCATATTTGAGATGGATTAAGCTATAAGTGAATATGCTAATCAAAAAGTTGAGATTGATCCAGATAATCTCTTCATTCCCTTCTTACTCACTTTTCTTCCTCTGACATTAATCCTACCCAGAAAAAAATAACATTTGACTATCTCCGTATAAAAGCATTTCATATACATCATCATGGTGACTATAAGGAAATTAAATTAAACTAGTATCTATATAGGTCCACTATGTACTCTGCTGTTTTATTTTAATTATCATCTTTTATCTTCCAAACAAATTGTGTAGAATGCAAAAGTATGTTCCCCTTTCTCAGTGGAGGGCACTGGGACTCAGTAATTAAATGATTTTCTGTAGCTTATACAGACTCTGTGGTGTTGGCCAACTCTGGGTCTCAAGTTCTCCCCCAGATCCAGAGGGTGAAGTCATTCCCTGGATCATATACATGACAAATATTAAAGACATGGTTCTGTAAGAATGGGCCATTTTACCTGAAGAAAATATCTAATAAGACAAAATCATATGCTCACTCTAGGTATTATGAATACATAGCCCTTTCTCCTCCCCTTCCTCTCTTCTACTGCCAAGCAAATTTTCTAAAGAATCCTTCATTAAAACAAGGTCTTTCAGGGACTCCGAGTATAAAATCAAATGTATGAACCCATGGCACTTTCTGATCTGGCTTCATTGAACTTTCCAGCCTCTCTGGATGTCCCTTCCTCGAGTGCCCACCGAGCCAGTATTGGCAAAGTCCTACATGCTGTTTCATGCCTGCATGCCTCTTTCTTCTATCCTATGGTTCCTTCCCTCTTTCTCTGCATGGTGAAGTCATGCTTGTCCTATGTGTCTCTGTCCATGTGTCATTTTCTTGTTGTCTTCTTTCCTGGAGTGTTTAACTCACTCTCCTTGCTCCCACATCATCTTCCCAGCCGCTGGGTGGGCACAAGTCAGTCACGATGAGTTTGATAAGCTTTTGTAAAGTGTTAATAACCCCTTTTTCCATACCCTACTACACTGTGAATTTCTTAACCAGCACCTTTCTCATGCATTTTGGTAGATTTAGAGCCCAACACTGAGTCTGTAGTAAAGTGAGTGCCCAATAAATATTTTCAAGGTTTATGATGAACTGACTGAATGAATGAATTTGTGTACTTGATTTGAATTGACTCCTAAGTTGGGCCAATCCTCCCCCTTTAGATTTCTCCTTTGAAAGGAAATACTTTGAGACAAACTCAAAAACAATATTAATATCAAATATTTTAGAAACAGTCAAAGCCCCATGAACCTGAGGTCATTTTCCAGCCATATGCTTTTCATCTCCGGGTTCAGTTGATATAGTATGGAAGTAATTGAATGGCCACTCTTTCTTAGGATGTCAACATACATTTATCAAGGTTTCCAGGCGGTTCGTTTCTCCTTTGAAATGTTAAAAGATGTGACTCTTGGCAATACTGTATAAACAATGGGTTATTTTCCTGATTTTTGCCTAAGAACTATCATTTGATTCATCTGCCAAGGTAATTTCATTATGTCCTTAGGCAATTCAATATACCAGTTATTTGTGTCTCCATTCTTCAAATTTACCCAGCAAAAACTCCTACTTTAAAAGAAACCAGCACAACCCTTTAGGACATGGAGTTAGGAGTCATGCCAGAGGGAGAGCATAACTATTGTGGATTCTTAGAAGCTTGTTTAAAATAAGATATGACTTTCCCATCCATTGTTTTAATTTCTTTTTCTTGTCATTTCTCCTTTCTGTCCATGAGATTTGGATTAATCTATTCTGTACACCCAGTGAATTTTCTTGGAGATCAATTATAGTTCTTTAATCACATAGTGCCTTCTATGATAGTCAATGGTATACATGGGTCATCTTTGACCTTAATAAATATACTTCCTAGCCAAGTCCCACTTCAATTGCAAGACATAAAATCTTCAGGCTGGCTTGGCAAGAGAAAGAATATTCTGGAATCTGGCGCATTAATGACTAAGAAGAAGAAAGGCATCAGCCCAAATCACAATGTCTCAAGGAAGCATGAACACTTAGCCAAATCAAGACTGCTACAGCATTTCTTAGGAGGCTGAGCTACTGGGTCCATGTGACCACAGGGATGGCTGAACAAAGGGATTCACAGGTGGGTGTATCCTTTCAAATCCTGAGAGATTCATCTGACTTGAAGCAGCCTTGCACTCATTAGCCAGGAGTTTAAGAAAGTGGCTCTGATCACTGGAAGTGAGGGAAAGAAACTGGCTACAGACAGTGGGCCAATAGAAGGCCAAGGAAAGAACTTCAACATTGGAGAGAAGTTGTCTGTACTAGCAACATAAACTGAAACCTGTTAAGGAAGTCCAAATGAGCTCACTCAAGTACAGATGCACTCTCAGAAGACTAATGTATAATTACCCCAGGCTGCCACAGGGAAGGAATGCAGAAAAGAGTTTCAAGCACAGACTTCAGGTCAAATGGACTTGACTTTAAAGCTGGTTCTTTTATTTACCATATGTATGACTTTAGAAAAGTCACTTCACCTCTCTTATGCCTCAGGTTTATGACAATTGGGATGCTTGCAACAGCAACAATCAAGACAAAAATTTTTTAAGTTAATCTTTATTCTTGAAAGTATTACAGATATCCCCTTTGTGGTTTTTTTCCCCTCATTGACCCCCCTCCACCCTGCACCTGCCCCTCCCAAGCCTTCACCACACTAGTAGTATTGTCTGTGTCCATGGGTTATTCATATATGCATACAAGTTCCCTGATTAATCGCTTCCTCTCACCTGCACCCCTGTCTCCCCTTTGAAATTCGTCAGTCTATTTCATGCTTCTATGTCTCTGGATCTACTTTGATCATCAGTTTATTTGGTTCATTAGATTCCACATATGTGTGAGATCATGTGATACTTACCCTTCTCTGACTGATTTATTTTGCTCTGCATAATACTCCCCAGATTCATCAATGCTGTTGCAAATGGGAAGAGTTTCTTCTTTTTTACTGCTATGTAGTATTCCATTGTGTAAATCTACCACAGCTTTTTTACCCACTCATCTGCTGATGGGCACCTGAGCTGTTTCCAAATCTTATATATTGTAAATTGCACTGCTATGAATGTAGGGGTGCATCAATTTTTTTTCTGATTTGTGTTTTGGGTTTCTTAGGATATATTCCTAGAATGGGATCACTGGGAAAGACAAAAATTTTGACCCAGGTTGACATTTAAAGAGAGTAAATGCATTAGCTCACCAAACCAGAACTCCTCCCTGGTTGTGTCATGGTGGCAAAATGTCTGTAGCAGTGTCTAACTTCCTATCTGTTCACTATAAAATTGAGAGGAAATGAAAGGTCTCCACAGAGAGAAGGATCTTTCCCCCAGCAAGCCTTTGGTCTGAATTGGGTCACATGCCCATTCCTGAACTAGTTCCTAGCGCCAGGCATTGTCATGGACTAAATAGCTGAATAAATCATTGGCAAGGGATGGAGTTGCCATTAAGCCAATCAGATCTTCACCCAGAGCTGGGGATAGCATCAGTTTCCAGAGAAGTATTTAGAATGTGCTGAGAAGGGGTGAATATCTGAGCTGAATCAGGATATGGATGGAAAGGAAACAGAATTCAGGTAGGTAGTTAACAATAGCTCCTACAAGGTTTGTCATCTGTAAAAGGGGAATAATAGTAATAATAATAATGTACACCTAGAATATTGGTAGGAGGTTTAAATGAGTCAATTCACAAGAAGCACATAGCTTGGTTCCTAGCGCAATAAATGTGGTGGTAGTTGTTTCTGTTATTAATACTATTATTGTCTTCTCAACGCTATCTTTTCTGCAAACCCGCCCCCTCGCTCTGTTTTGCTGTTCCTCCATTGTTTTATCTCCAGTGTTTTGCGTCTCAGCCCACTCTCTTTTAATTGACTCATCTTTTTTGTTTTTTGACACTAGATTTGCTCACTTGCATTACTCAAGAAACAAGTAAACCAGCATTATCCCTTAAAGATGCAGGCTCCAAATTAATCAAAGTCAACTAACACCTATTGATGTTCCATGATGCTAGGAGCAGTGGGGGATACAAAATTGAACCAGACTAAGCCACTGACTTTGCAAAGTTCAGGATACTGACATCCAGCGTGTGGCTAACACATGGTTGGCATTCAGTAAGCTCTGTTGAATTAAATTCATATCTAACACGAGTAATGTGCACACAAATAAATCAAGTGAATCAGGACAACAGCACAGATATGAATAAGGCATTTTAGAAGTCAGTAACAGTTGAAGTAGAAATATTAATTCATATCGGGATGTGATTTGGAAAGATTTCTTTGACAAGTTGAAATCTGAGCCAGAGGGTGAAGAATTCTAGCACAAGTTTAGGCCAATGAATGTATTTGCTCAATTTCCAACCACCAGATGTATGCTTGTATCCCATCTGTCCATGCTACATATGAAATACATTTAGACAGTTAGACTTTATCAATTGCTTATCTTGGAAGGTTTGCTGATTTGAGTTGGGTAAAAATGGATGTTCAGGGAAGTTTTCACTAAACATCACATATTCTGCTTATTAAGTAATAAGTCCTAAAACAGAATACCAGATGAAAGGCATTTGAGAACCAGAACCTAAAACTGCTCTCCACTGCATGGATGTCTAATTTCTTGATGAGGCAAGGCAATGTTTGACATAGTTTCCTGCGGTCTTCAGAATTTGCTTTTTCAGCCCACACAGTCCTGCTTTTTATTATTTCATGTTTACTTTGCCTTCGGTAATGAAAAAGATTTAAAGATAACAAGATAAATATTTGGGGGTTATAGAAAACCTGGCTTCATTTTCAGGCCAGAAATAACTTGTAGCACAAATGAGAAACTGAAAATAACAGGGTGAGGAAGGGGGAAAGAAGCGTAGCTTTGTGGATTTAACTAAGGGACCGTGGCTGTGAAAACAACATTGCCACCAACTGGTGTAATTTTTTATCATTCATTATCACGCCTCCTCGCCAAAGGCATGATGTGCAAACACAGACAGCACAGGGAGAGGCCCACTTGGCAATTGTATCTCAGATAAAGTGGATTTCTATTCTTCAGACGCTCCATCTTTGCAGTATATTTTAACAACAAAAGTCAAAGTCCCTAGTTCCAAGCACACCAGTATGTTTTCATTATTTGTGTCTCAGTGTGAGGTTCTCATTTTTTAAATAAAGAACCTGAATAAGAAAATAAAAAATCCATACTCCCAAAATAATTAGTTACATTTTTTTTGTCTTTTAAATATTGATTCTATTTGTGATCAGGATCCTTTTTTATTCATTACAAATGTTATTTATTTGTGGTTTCTTTCCTTTCTAGATTGATTGCTACCAAGGTTTTATTATTTTATTCATTATTTCAGAGAAAGAACTTTAGATTTTTACTATTGTATATTTTTCTTATTCCATTAATTTATCATATTTTTTTTCTATTTTTTGACTTTCTTTTGTGTTTATTTTCCTAACTTATTTAGTTTAGACACTTAGTCCATTAATTTTCAGGGTTTTTTTTTCTTTTAACTTTATATACTTTTATTTATATAATTCTCAAAATATCCATAAGTTTGAATATGTAGTATTTTCCTTATTGTTAAGCTCTAAAGCAAGGGTGGGGGACGTCCAGCCTGTGGGCTGTATAAGGAACTCATTTGGTCTGGCCCTCCCTAGGCATTTGGGGTGAGTTAATCAAATGTTTGACTAAATATAACAGGCTAATTTTTAAGTTGATAGTTTTGTATGGCCTGTGAATGGTGTTATAAATATCAAGTGGTCCTTGGCAGAAAAAAGGTTCCATGTCCCTGCTCTAAAGAATATCAAATGCCTAAAATAATTTTTCTATTAATTATATAGAGAGGATTTTTTTCTATTTACTAAATTGGTAGAATTACGCTATGTTCTTGTTATTGATTCCTAACTCAATTGCTTTGTAGCCAGTGCAACATGGTCTGAATATTTCCAAGTCTTTGAAATTTGTGGCTTGCTTCACAATCAAGTGCATGGTTAATTATTATAACTAATCTGTATGAAGAATATGCATTCTCTGATTCTTTAATGCAGTAACCTATGTATGTCCCTTAGATAAGACTTAATCGTGTTGATTAATGATCTATTTTTATCAATTACTGTTAGAAACCACTCACTGTTATGTGAAAAAAGTCAATTTCTCTCTGTCAAGTTCTGCTTCATACATCTTTGTGTCAGCATATCACCTACCCATCCAGCATTTTCTGATAAACTTCTTACAAGGTTGTGCTTTGAGTAATTTCCAAGGATGCAGGAGAAGAGGGTAATATGTTTCATGAAACAGCAAACCCTGTCATTAAGCCTCTCCTATTTCCACCATGAAAAAGACAGAAAAACAGGTGAGGTGAGACACAAATTCTTTCTCTAGCACCATGGCTTTGCTAACTACAGGGGGTCTTCCCACTGTAGTGGATACAAGAAGTGGATATAAGACCTCTTCTTACCTCAATTAAGTAAAATGGTCTTGAGGCTGGTGCTACAACAGGCACACGGCATGAAATAAACAATAGATGCCCCTGGATAGAAGTTCCAGCTCCACCCTTATTTACCTGTGATACTGGGCTATTTAATTGACATCTCTTCATAAGCTTCACCCTGCACAACTCTGAACTGAGGGAAAATGCATACTTTGATGAGATATTGTATTTAATTGACAATACAGGCACTGAATAGATCTCAGTAGCTAATGGTTTGTTTCTCTCTATAATTTGTTTTAGTTTAGAGACTAAAGTTTGGTGGGAAGGAGAGAGACAAACAAATCCTGGATCTGCCCATGTGCTATGAGAAATCAGCATCTTTTTCTAGTGGAATCCTGCTGAGTCCTGGCACAGTGCTCAGAGCTGTCTCAAATCCACTCTGAAGAGAAACCATCCTACTCCAGCCATGGGGAGAGGATGTACAATTTCCACCCATCTCCTCCAGGACACACCAAGTCACATTTGCTCAGGTAAACAGGAAAGCAGGACAAAAAATGGCAGTACTGGCCCATAATTCTCCCTGGAAAGTAACTCAACCACAGAGTGCCATGCTCAATTTCCAAATTTGAAATTTAAAATATGTACATGAAGGGAAGATGTGACTATATCCACCAGCTCAGAATACCATGGCAAAATACCAGAGACTGGGTGGCTTACGCAACAAAAATGCATGTTCTCCCAGTTCTGGAGGCTGGAAGTTTGAGATCAGGGAGCCAGCATATTAACGTTCTGGTGATAAGCTGGTCACCTTATCAAGCTCTCTGGTATATTTTCATATTAGGACACTAGTCCCATCATGGGGCCCCTGTCCTCAGACTTCAATCTAATTATCCCTCAAAGCCTCATCTTTAAACACCATCACATTGAGGGTTATAGCTTCAATATATAAATTTTGTGGGGACATAATTCAGTCCACAGCAAGAACCAAGTAACTATTCCATGTGACTTTTGATCCAAGGAAATCCTAAAGCTGCATTTTCTGGGTATGTTATAGGCCTGAAAAAAAATCCTCAATTTAGCATATATCTGATAAATATTTTTCCTTTGTGCACATACTACAGACCAGCTCAGAAAGCAGATTAATTTAAAATTTTGATTAACTTAAAATGAGGAATGCTGTGGCATGTGTGAAATTACCAAATGTTCAGTTAGAATGCCTTTGCAGTCAATAAATATGTTTACCTTCTAGAAAACTACAGAGAAAGAGACAACTTCTTTAACAACATTTGCTTCTAAATCAAAAACTAATAAGAAGTGAGAAATCGTAACAGCAATACCACTTCCGATCTACAGTGTTATTTACTGATTTTTCTCTGACCTTGCTCTAACTCAACAATTTTCAACTGGAGTGCCACAAGAAGTTTTAAAACCTGCAATACCTGACTACGTAGTCTTTACCCTTAGATTGTCAAATGAAAAAATGACAACAACCAACACAACAATAGCCACCCATTGTAAAGACCCTGTCTTGGACCATAAATATATAGGTCACATATAGACTTGCATCTTATTGGTCACACCTCATAATAAAGTTGCATCGGATTGGTTAATTCTTGGTACTAGAAATCCTTATATACAATTATAGGTATTTGATTTTTTTAAACAGTCACTTTGGAGCAAAAAGGATAGGTAATTATTATTATTGTTTGTAAATCAATCAAAAGTATACCTATTTTTTGTCAGATCAGCAAAAAATATATTTTTTGGTTTGTGCAGAATTTTAGTAATTAGTTTATGGTATCATGAGAGGAAAAAGGTTGAAAATCACTGCTCTAACTTATACTCCAACTCCTGAGAAAGCATATGTTGCCTGAACCCTGGGTAGTAAGGATTTAGGGAAAAGCCCACTGCAGATACCTTCTTTCTTGCTGAATTTTTATAGGAATATGTCTATCACCTCTCCTTGTGTGTGTATCACTTTAACTCTGATATTGAAGGCAGTTATATGTACCTGACAATGTCATGTCCCAGTAGGTAGAGGAGATAACTTGTATTTGATCAAAGAGGAGGAATTGGTTGGTGAAGTGGATGTCACAGGAACCTGGGAAGAAAATTACCCTCATATATATACCGTTGTCATTTCTATGACAATCAATTTCAAACAGTCTAGCTCAACATCTCCCAAAGTGTATGGATATTTGTCAGGGCATATTTCCTGATTTGAGTTACAAAACAACTGACTCTCAAACTGTGTTCATTCCCTTCTCAGTATATTAGGCAGACTTCTTATACTGAAGAATCTAACACAGTGACTGTCACAGAGTAGAAGGTCAGTGAATTTGTTTTGTGAAATACATAATGAAAAATTGGCATTAGGAAGGCGTGTGTGAATATGAAGATGTCAACCCTTTCAGCTTTCTCCTCTCAGGTAAGCCAAAGTGAGAGAAGTCTATAGTCTAAATTTATCATCTTCTTTTGCTTTGGGCTAATATCTAAGGCACAAGAAACATCTACTGAGTAATAACTTCATGTAAACTAGAGAAGAGAGCTAACATTTTCTAAAACCTAAGTGCTGGGCAATATACACTTTTTTTTTTACATTATCTTACTTCATCTTCAAAATAACTCTCTCTATATAATGAGAATATATATTTTTTTCATGTTACAAAGGAAAAAGCTAAGTTTGATGAAGGTTAGGCAAAGCCAGAATTGGGAATTAAGACTTTCTGACTTCAAAGCACACACGCCAGTGTTAAATAGCACTAAGCTGCCTGTCCTGAAAGGTTATAAAAGCAACACCCATTTCTGAACCTCATTGAAGCTCTACAGCTTAATTAGAAAGAAGAACAGGCTTATCCAAACTCAGTCTCAAGGATCTTATAGAGCATGTAGTCTAAGATGTTCACTATACACATGAGGAACCCAAGGAGTGGATTCACACAGTGCCTTGTCAGAAGCCACACAGCTAGTGAATGGCAGTCAATCTAGAAATAGGGCCTCTTGACTCCTGTTCAGCAAGGTGACATGCATTCTTTAGCCTTTCCATGTATTTCTCGTTTGCCGTGTATTAAAAGCATGATGGGATACAAAGATGGTGGCACATGACCCTGCTCTGTTAACACTTTAGTCAGAAAGAAAAGACATACATAACAAGTAATCCACACTCATAAAAGAGAAATATACAAATTGACCATCACTTTGCGATGCCCATCAGCCAATCAGGAGTGACTATGCAAATTAACCTCATCACCGCCATGGAGACTGACAGTAGGGAGGAGGCAGCACCCAGCATGGCCTGCTTGGCCATCACTGTGGCGAGCAGGGAGCAGGCAAGTGTGGCACTAAGCTTGGCAGTCGCTGTGGTGTGGAGCAGGCAGGCCCCGCAGAGAGCAGAGAACCATGGGGAGTGGGCCTAAGCTGTCAGCAGGACATCCCATGAGGGCTCCTGGATTAGAGAGGGTGCAGGTCAGGCTGAGGAACACACCCTCTTCCCCCCTGCACAAATTTAGTGCACTGGGCCTCTAGTTATAATATAATGATAGACTGGAGGAAGGGAATAGGGAGTTATATTAATGAGGGCATGTTTTAGGATTCTGGGCTGCTAGTGAGTTTAACTCAGCCTGATCTAGTTCGCACAAAAGGAGCTGTAGATCTTGGAATATGCAGGTATTTTCATGTTCCAAGGCTTCCAGTTATCTCTCCCCACTTCCCCAAAACAAGGAGCCCTGCTGCTATACTTCGCTCTCTAGTCTTCCATAATTGATGCATTTTCTGTCTGCTCTACCCGTTTATGCACCTTCCAGAGCAGAACCAGTCTTTTCTGCTTTTGCAATCCAGCACCTAGCATGTAGGAGATGAAGTAAACTCTCAGCAGATGCTAAACGATAGGTGAATAATTGTAATAAGCCACTTCAATGTCTATCTTTAATCATTATATTGACTGGACACCATTAAAAAAAATGCCTTTCAACACAGTTTTTTTTTTAATCCCTTTTTAGACACTGACTACCTTCCAGATGTATACCACTTTTCTTATCTCAAAAACCACAGTATCAGAGACTACCTTTGGGACCTCCTGAGGGACCCGTGAAAACCAATTCCCTACAAGAAATTGTCTTAAGCTAAAGGTCAACACACTCAAACAGAAACTCACAGGTTACTTTAAAATCACTGAGATGAGCCATTTCTTTTGCAATATGCTTCTCAAGACAAACTGCCTCTTCCAAAGTTGGACAAGCCACATCTGTGTTCTAATAGGATTTGTGGCTATTCCCTGGAAGAATGTATGTCTTTTTAGCATTATGGCTTATGAATTTGTTAAAAGACAAAGACTCCATGGCATTTCTAACTACAGCACACTGTGGCTCGCTTATTACACTATAGAGTGGCATTAGAGCTTCTGATTTTTTTATTTGGTTCGTTACAAAGAATAAAGAAGCCAATAAGCAAATAAATTTAAAATCTTCGACTCCCATAAGAGTCACCATTCATCTGTGGGAATTAGGCCCATGGGAAGCAGGAAACAGAACTTGCTGCCCTCTACTGTTTTCCACAGGAAATCCAATCATCCTATAATTCTATAACTTTGTTTAGATTTGTTTTCCGAAGATTAAATTATCCTACACAGTCACAATTCGCTCCTCAGAAGTGGAAATAAAATTATTGTAACTTCTATTTATATTTTGAAATTTGAAAAGTCCCTGGTCACAACAGTGACCAGCAAGAATAGGAGGTTTCACACCAGCATTTCCGTCCTCTGCTGCGGAAGTAACACATGTCACTCTTGCCCAGTCACATGGGCCATAAATAGTCATCGGGCCACATCTAACCACAAAGGAGCAAACAAATCCTCCAGCACACCTGGAAGCAGAGGAAGCCAGCTGTCAGAGAAGAAGAGTGATATCTGCAACTCTAACTCATAGAGTGGAGCAGTAACTTGAAAAAAATTTTCTTCAATGATGTCATTGACTGAGGATATTACTAAAAAGTAAAGCCCAAAATGTAAACGCAAATAAACAACAACAAAAATAACCTGTTATCCCTCCTATTATTACAAGTTATTAGTAAAATAAATAATCAGCTCAAAATCTAGTAGAAGTCAGCTATCCAAATCTCACATCATTAAGAAGACTCTGATATCCCTGGTCATTAACAATGATCCTTGCTCTTTGTGAATAGGATAGTCAGGTGTATTAGCAATGAGAGTAGTACATGTACCTGATTTATAAATTAATATCTGTATATCTGTACCTAAACTATACTCCTATACAATTCTCTCTCTCTCTCTCTCTCTCTCTCTCTCTCTCTCTCTCTCTCTCTCTCCCCCGTGTGTGTGTGTGTGTGTGTGTGTGTGTGTGTGTGTGTGTTTGCATATGTACAGTCATGCACCACATAATGATGTTTTGGTCAACATTGGACAGCATATACGACAGTGGTCTCATAAGAGTATAATAAAGCTGACTTTCCTGTAGAAATGGAGGCACATGTGGTTCAGGAAGATTTTTTTCTCTGATGGGAACAATATCTGTGGGGCTTGGAGCTAGATCCCCTCTCACCAGACCTCAGTTTTGAGTGCGCAGGTTATGTCCCAGTCAGTCAGCTGCTGGCCTGTTTCTGCACAGAGGAGCATGGCCCCAGCGCTCCACATTCAGAGGGTGTCAGAGCCCCCCCTCCCTCCCCTGATCCCGCTCAGCGTCCTCAGAGCACATGGCTGTAAGTTCTACTTGAGGACCCAAGGCCCTGTGCAAGGACACAGGTTCACAGGGGCCACCTTACTGAGTATCAAGGGCCATGTTAGTGAAAGCTTTCTGCGGTCACGTGGAGCCAGTCTGTCCCTGTAGTTGGGAATGTTCTCAGGTTGTAATGATGTAAAGCACAGGTAAGTTTACTTCTTCCTCAATTCAATGCCAGAGCCCTTTGTGCCAGACAAGGCCAATAAAAACAAAAGCCAGTCTCCAAAGTCAAAATACAGTCCTCAGTTTCACACTCATTCCATGTTAAGCGCCCTCTTTTTTTAAAAATGAATTCCACAAAGTTCCTTAATCTGACCACTGCTCCAACTTACAATAGCCAAAACCATATTGCCATGAGAATCCCCTCTGTCCCTTTATCTCTTCATTTTGATTTCTTATTCCTACTGATCCTCAGGCAAATCTGGACTCCCTCTTCATAATCATTATTAGAGTGATCTATGTTTTACCCAGCCAGTTTCTTCTCCATATTTGTAATCAATTCAGCCCACATCCTTGTTTGTGGAGCAACACTTACAGCTCCATGTCCTATTTCTGACCCTATCAGAAGGAAACAGGAGAAGGGCTTACAGAACAGTGTTTACAAAGTCCACGCTAGTGTACAGTGTGCCCTAGGCCTGCTCTGACTCCCCCAGAGCACCTTCCCCTCCTGCAAGCTCCATTCAAGGTAAGTGCTCTACACCAAGCATGTCAAACTCAGAGGCTAACAGGGGCCAAAGAAACGAGGCATGCGGCCCGTGGGCCACAAGTTTGACATGCCTGCTCTACACAGATGTATCATTTATTATCTTTTCTTTTATACCACATTTTATTGTACCTTTTCTAAGTTTAGATATGTTTAGATACACAAATACTACTGTGTTACAATTACCTACAGTACTCAGTACAGTAAGATGCTGTACAGGTTTGTAGCCTAGAAGTGATAGGATGTACAATAAAGACTAGGTATAGAGTAGGCTATACTATCTAAGTTTGTGTAAGTTCACTCTATGACAAAATCACCTAATGATACATTTCTCAGAACATATTCCCTTGTTAAGCAACATATGACTGTATTTCTGATGGGAAACAAACTGGGAATCGCAATCTTCCACATATGGCAACTCAGAACTTCAGTGCTTGCACAGATCCACCTTGAAAAGATAGAAGTCTGAGGGTCCAAGTTGTGTCCAAGTACCTTTCTAACTCCACCACAGTTTTCACAGGCAATGGAGAGGATGGTGGTGCCACCAGTTGGTACAATTGTCCTACTAATAGTTCTTCAATTTATCGTGCCAATTTTAGCCCTACATGTCCTGTTGGTAATCCTTAAGAATTAGCCAAGACCTGCTGGGATCTGTGTGGGACAAACTGGTCCTCACATCTTGTGACAAGTATCCTATGCAACACGACTCCCCGTGTCCTGTCTACTTTCTGTCTTTTAAAGAGCCTGTGGAAATCCCTAGTCATTAGTTACACCATGCCCATACACTTTTCCTAATTTCCTTTGATATTATGAAAATGGGCTCCAGGAATAAGAGACTCCTTTCTGAATAAACTATATAACACAAAACTCTTCCTGGGATATCTGACAATGCTCTCAGAGTTTGATATAGTTCTAAGAAATATTGACATTCTGCCATACCTATTATTCCATAAATCATTTCTTTGATTTATTTTTTCCTTTCTAAAATTCTGAAAAAAAAATATTTTGGGACAACAAATTCTCCAAGTTTTTCTACTCTTGTCACTCTAAACAGCTGTTATAACCAGATTTTTAAAAGAAGAAAATATTCTGTTTTTATATCAACAAATCTTTTCTCATATTCACATATGGATTTCTTGACTGCTCACACCTAAAATATTATTCAAGACCCAAAATGAGCTGCAAATTGAAATGTATAAAGGATATTTTACCCATAGCCACTCTGCTACTATTTTTACAAAGCCATTACCTGCATAACAATACCACTAAAGTAGGTACTACTGCAGTAACTGAATATTCCATTCAGCACAGGGTGCCTAAGGGTGAAAACGGCAAAATTGACAACTCTCTTGGTAATTCCTGATTGTATCAAAGCCAAAAGAAGTATTTCTCTTTTCCTTAAAGGATTTTTCTTCTCAAGGTCATAGATCACAGACCTTTGGAATCAAATTTAATCTTACATCATGCTCTGAATGAAGCGAACATCATCTCAGCTTTGATGCTGCTTTTGAACTTGCATAATCAAGCTCTTACTTCACATCCTTCCAAAGTTTACTTTATAACAGTTGTTTCTGTGAGCAGTATATCTAAGGAAATCCTGGAGGAGGCTAGAAATGGGACCATTGTTAAAACAAGAATTACCATAGCAGCTATTTTTTATTGAGGGCTGAATAGATGTCAGGCAATACTTTACATAAATTATCTTATTAGAGATTCATAAACACCCTAACAGTTGGGTGGAAAGAGAGAGGAAGGAAGGAAGGAAGGAAGGAAGGAAGGAAGGAAGGAAGGAAGGAAGGAAGGAAGGAGGGAGGAAGGGGAGTAGGGAGGGAGGGGGGAACTTAGTTCCCTGAAGACTATTTAGGTAACTAACTACCGGCCAGTGGTCGGCAAACTCATTAGTCAACAGAGCCAAATATCAACAGTACTTCTTCAAAATAGACTCGCCCAAGCTGAAAACTGACTTCTGCGCATGGGCCACGAGGTTTCAATCGCACTATACGTGCACCTGCACATGGTATTTTGTGGAAGAGCCACACTCAAGGGGCCAAAGAGCCGCATGTGGCTCACGGCCACAGTTTGCCGACCACGGACCTAGACCATTGGTTGAAAGCTTCCAGCTTAGTGTGACATTATTTCGCTCCTAGACTTTCTAGCTACGGAATCAGAATCTGCAAAGCCCAGAGGCCAAAAGAGTTTGGAAAAAGTGTTCTTTGGGGGAAGAAGCTGATAAACTGTTTTTTCCAACTTTGGGCATCCATCCAATTGGGAACTTATCCAATTCAGATATATTCCATTTGCATATATATCTGTTCATATATAGACACATATAATAGACTCTGAATGAGTTTTATAAATCATAGTTCAAACTTTTATGATGATGCCAAAAAAAATGACAATAAAACATAACAAATCTTAAAGCCAAGCTCTAGGAAAAGAACCTCTATAGGTTAATTTTTAATTTTTTCCAAATATTCTTTTATTACAAAAATATAATAAAGTATGAAACAAATGAACTGCAATTGATGGTTTTATAGGACTTGGCATATCTCCTACATATGTGGGATTTTCTCCAGCTTTATTGAGGTATAATTGACAAATAAAATTGCATACATTTAAAATGTACAGACTCATAGTTGCCGAGAACAGACTGATGGCTGCCAGAGCCCAGAGGTGGGTGGGAGCTTCATGAAAAAGGTGAAGGGATTAAGAAGTACAAATTGGCCTAACCGGTTTGGCTCAGTGGTTAAAATGCCAGCCCATGAACTGAAGAGTCCAGGGTTCAAACGATCAAGAGCACTTACCTCAGTTGCAGGCTCGATCCCTGGCCCTGGTCAGGGCGCCTACAGGAGGCAATGTATCTTTCTCACATCGATGTTTCTTTCTCTCTGTCTCTCCCCACCCTTCCATTCACTCTAAAAATCAATTGAAAAAATATCCTCAGGTGAGGATTAGAAAAGAAATACAAATTGGTAGTTACAAAATAGTCATGAGATATAAAGTACAGCATAGGGAATATGGGGTGCCCCCCCAAAAAATGTATACACATTTTGAATAAATATTAGTTCCAATGTTTCTTTCTTTTCAGATTTAACCCATTGGAATTAATAACTATTCAAAGTATGTATACATTTTTGGGACATCCTGTACAGTCAATAATATTGCAATAAGTATGTATGGTGCCAGGTGGGTACTTGAAATATTGAGGGGAACACTTTGCAAAGTGTATGATTATCTAACCATTATGCTGTCTACCTGAAATCAATACAAAATAATATTGAATATAAACTGTAATTACAAAATAAACTGTACAATGTGATGATTTGGTATATGTATACATTGTGAAATGATTACTACAATTAACACTTTCATCACTTCACATAGTTACCATTATTGTGCACGCAAAGATCTACTCTCTTAGCCAATTTCAAGTATACAGTACAGTATTATTAATTTTATACATTAGATCCTCAAAAGTAATCCCTCTTGTAACTGAAAATGTTTCCCTTTGACCACCTCCATCCTGTTTTCCTTACCAACTTATATTCCCGCAAAGAGTGTACAAAAAGGTTTTTTATTGTTTTTATCCATATCCTTGCCAGCAGTTATCTCTTGTCTTTTTGATAATAGCCATTTTAACATGCATGAGGTGATATCTAATTGTGGTTTTGATTTTCATTTTCCTGCTGATTAATGATGTTGAGCACTGTTTCTTATACCTATTGGCCATTTGTATATCTTCTTTGGAAAAATGTCTTTTCAGATTACCTGTCCATTATTTTTTGGGGGGGGTGGGGTGTTCCATTTTTTGTTATTAAGTTATATGAGTCCTTATATATATTAGAAATTGTTGAATATATGTTTTGTAAAAGTTGTATCCCATTTTATGGATTGCCTTTTGTAATATTGTTGATTGCTTCATTTGCTGTGCAGAAGCTTTTTAAAATATTGCCCCACTTGTTAATTTTTGCTTCTGCTGCCTGTATTTTTCTATATACTAACAACAAACTACCTGAAAAAATTAAATTTAGAATCCCATTTAAATTAGTGTCAAAAAACAACAAAGTACTTAGGAATAAATTTAACCAGGGAGATGACAGAACTCTCCACTGAAAACTATAAGGTATTAATAAAAAATTGAAGAAGGCACAAATAAAACTATCCCATGTTTTTTTGTGTTGGAAGAATTAATAGTGTTAAAATGTCCATAATACCAAAGCAATCTAAATATTCAATGGAATTCCTATCAAAATTCCAGAGGCATTTTTCCCAAAGAAATGGGACAAAAATTCTAAAGTTAGTATAAAATTACATAAGACCCAAAATTGCCTAAGCAATATTGAGAAAAAACAAAGCTGGAGGCATCAAACTTCCTAAATTTCAAACTATATTACAAGGCTATAGTAATCAAAACAGTATGGTACTGGCTTAAAAACAGACATATGGACCAATAAAGCAGAATATGAAGCCTAGAAATAAACCTATACATATATAATCTTTGAGAAAGGTGCCAAGAATACACAATGGGGAAAGGGTAGTCTGTCCAATAAATGGTGTTCAAAAAGCTGGGGATCCACATGCAAAAGAATGAAAATGGAGCCCAACTCATACCACCAACAAAAATTAGCTCAAAAGGGATTAAAGAGTTAAATGTAAAACCTGAACTCAGAAAGCTCCTAGAAGAAATCATAGGGGAGTAAAGCATTGAACAGACTGTCAAATTACAGCGGGAAGGCTAGGGAGTGTTGGGGAAGGGGGGGTAAGAGATCAACCGAAGGACTTGTATGCAGGCATATAAGCACAACCAATGGACACAGACACTGGGGGTGGGGGTGGGGGTGAGGGCATGTGCCAGGGGGTAGAGGAGGCTGCGGGAAGGTCAATGGGGAAAAAAAGGAGATATATTTGTAATACCTTAAACAATAAAAATAAAAAAAGAAATCATAGGGGAAAACTTACTTAATATTGGTCTTGGCAGTGATGTTTTGGACATAAAGTTTATTTGATATGCTATATACAAGGAATTATGAAGAACAATCAGTGGGTTATTGGTCTCCAGTTCCTTTACACATGAAAACTAGAAATAATTCTTTTTTTAAAATATATTTGTATTGATTTTAGAGAGGAAGATAGAAGGAGAGAACAATAGAAACATCACTGATGAGAGAAAGTAATTGATCAGCTGCCTCCTGCACACCCCACACTGGGGATCAAGCCCGCAACCCTGGGCATGTGCCCTGACAAGGGAATGGAACTGTGACCTCCTGATTCATAGGTCGCCACTCAACCACTAACCCACACTGGCTGGGATAGAAATAATTCTTAATTGAGTGTGTTTGAATGTGTAGGGGGTGGGGGTTGGGGGGAGGCAGGATGGGACATGGTTAAGGGAAGAGTCTTTCATTTTCCACAGCAACCAAGGACTTCATGAAAGGTACCATATTTTCATTGGTGAGGTGATGTACTTTCTGTATGAAGCCTTATTAGTAAGTCTTAGCCCATGTTATGCCCTTACTCACAATATTTTCTAATGGATTTCTACCAAAGTTGTAGTAGCAACCAAATATTGATGCCATTTGTTTATTAATTTAATAAATATTTACTATACCTGCTCATCTATTTAATAAATAATTACTGAACATCTACCATGTGTTAAATACTGTACTAGGAAATTAAGTGAATAAGCGAAGCACGCCTTAACCTTCATGAGTGAGACATACAAGTGTGGCCCTCAGACCAGCAACATGGGCATCCCCAGGGAGGTTTGCAGAAATGCAGAATCTCGGGTGCCATCCTAGACATACTGAATCATGACCCACATTTCCACAGGTTCCCTGGTGATGTGTATGTACATTGACATCACAGATGTGTTACTATAGGACTACAGCAGTGGTTCTCAAATGGGGCGGGGGCACATTGGTGTCATCTGAGAAGCCTTAGTAAACTATCCATGCCTGAGCCTCACCCTGGAAGATTCTGATTTATTTTAAAACCGGTGGTTCTCAAACTTTGCCATGCCTAGAATCACCAGAGAGAACTTTAATGCCGCTGATGCCAAAGCTGTAACCCAGACTAATTAAAAGTAGACCAGAAAGATATTTCTATACCAGAAAGATGAGTAGGAGAGAGAAGACCTGCAAATCTTGGTGACTGATTGGATGTAGTGAGTGACAGAGAAAAATCAAGGATAGCACCCAGGTTTCTGGGAGAACCATGGTATCCAGCAATCTTTCCCCCTGGGTTCTCTGTGCCTCTCCTGTGCATGTTGGCCGCTGCATTCTCCCATGAAATCTACATTTTTTTTTAGTCCTGTGACAATGGGAGGGGGCCTTTGAATATATCTTGATAGGGAGAGGGCTGACAGAGAATTTGAATTATAGAATAAACAAAGATTTCACCAATACATAGTTTCAGTTACCCATGGTCAATCATGGCACAAAAATATGAAATGAAAAATC
Organism: Myotis nattereri; assembly: GCF_964212035.1. Classification (NCBI taxonomy): domain Eukaryota; kingdom Metazoa; phylum Chordata; class Mammalia; order Chiroptera; family Vespertilionidae; genus Myotis; species Myotis nattereri. The sequence goes on from NC_138075.1 coordinate 221,552,562, forward strand.
CCAGAAATAAACAATTCACACATTTTAAATTGCCTGCCCTTCTGAGTAGCATGATGAAATCTTAGGCTGCCCTGGTCCACCCCACCCCACCCCCACCTAGGATGCAAATCCTGTTTGTACTGAGGATCCACACTGTGTAAGGTAATCACACGCTGGTCACTGAGGAACCATTGGTTATCAGATCGCCTGCAGTAGGATCACAGTCCTTGTGTTCAAGGAGCCATTATTTTACTAAATAACAGTCCCAACGCACAAGAGTAGTGATATTAGCAATTCGGATATGCCGGAAAGAATGCAAAGTGCGTTTGTAAGTGAAAAGGTAAAAGTTATTGACAAGAAAAATAATTGTATGCTGAGGTTGCTAAGATCTATAGTGAGAACAAATCTCCCATCCATGAAACTACCTAACGTATAAATTAGGCTTTATTAGAGGTGTGTATGGTACAGGAAAAAAGAAAGCATATAGTGTTCGATACTATCCATGGTTTCAGGCACCCCCTGGGAGCTTTGGAACTTATCCCTGCAGATAAGGGGTGGCCACTCTATGCAGAGACATCAATTTCTAGTTCCTGTGCCAAACATCTAGCCATCTCCTGCAGAATTAGTTCAACTGTACCAAAGGAGGTGGCACCATGTCATCTTGTAGATTGCCGGGGTCCAACCCCAGCAGGTCCAGGGGTTCCCAAAGGCGTAGACGGAGTCGGCGAAGAAGGAAGGACATGGAGACAGTGTTCAGTTGATCAGCAGCCTAGCCAGGATCTCCAGCCAGGATCTCCAGCCAAGTTCTGGTCTGGATCTCCAGAGAGGTTCTACTTAGGATCTCCAGCCAGGTTCTGTGTCCATGTTCTCTTGCTAGGTTCTCCAGCCAGGTTCTGTAGCCATGTTCTCTCACTAGGTTCTCCAGCCAGGTTCTGTTCAGGTTCTCCAGTGAAGTTCTGGTTCTGATCTCCAGCCAGGTTCTGTGTCCATGTTCTCTTGCTAGGTTCTCCAGGTTCTCCAGCCAGGTTCAGTCACCAGGTTCTAGTCAGGTTCTCTTGCCAATTTCTGTAGTCAGGTTCAGTCCAGGATCTTTTGCCATGTTCTCTCCAGCGAAGTTCTTCTGTCTCTAGGTTCTGTGTAGGTTCTGTCTTCTAAGTTCTGTGTGTAGGTTCTGTCTTCTTGGTTCTGTCTTCTAAGTTCTGTCTTCTAAGTTCTGTGTCTTGCTGTCTTGTTACATCTGTATTTATACCAGTTGATTCAATCCTATCAATCTCTATTACAAAGGTTAGGGCGTTTCTTATCTCCATTCCAGGGAGTAAAGATTATGTAGCTTAAGCATGATTGTTCATAGTTAAAGTGATTAATTACCCGCCTGGCACTTAGTTGAGGGGTTTTATTCCCTCCCTAACTTCAGGGGAAAATCCCTACCTGGGGAAACAACCTTTCTCAGAGAGGAGACCTTGGTTAAAACACATAGTGCCAAGAAGGTGAGCAAACATTTTAAGAACAGTATGCCATATATGCCAGGTCCTTTGAAACAGCAAGGATGGACCGGCTCCCGGCAGTAGATCATAAAGGAACAGATCTAATTATGTGTTTCCTTATATGATTCCACCAGACCATGGATTCCGTGAAGGCCACAGTGTCCTTGTATCCTCAGAGCCCCCAGTATGCATGTGAGTACTCTTGAATGCTCCTGGAATGAAGGCACGAATGGTCAGTGAGTACATTGTAGATTATACAAAGGGATAGTGAATTGTCTTTTACGTGGATGCTTCAAAAATATACATTTTCCTCTAAAATGAGTCTTGCTTTCTGTCCATAGCTCCCTATAGAAAGCCTGCAGGCAGCCACTGCCAATTAATGCTAAATACATTCATTGGTCCAAGGGGATATTGTTTCTGATTAAGAATTAACACGCTTTGGCATGAAGCTGTCAACGTCAATCGGTTTAAATCAGACTGAAATGTCAAACCACTTAGCATATGGCTCATCCATATCTAATGCTGAAAGCAAGGGCCGTGTTCTACTAAAGAGGAAACAATCCTAGCAGACAGTGAGATGCAGAATCTTTAAACAGCCAAATCCCATCTGGAAATGCACAGTCTTCTACTTAAAATTATTAATATGTGCCCTTCCATAAGCACACAAATGTAAATTATAAGGGACAGGAAACAGTCTGCCCTGTTCACTGCATCATTCCCTGAGACTACAACAGTGCCTGATACAAGGTAAGTAGCAGTAAATAAACAGATAGGAACAGTTATTTGCTGGAGCAAAGCCTTCAACTATGCCAGCCGCCACAGAGCCCATCTCTAGGCATGTGGTTATGCTGGTGTCTGCTTTAAAATGCAGCAAAAGTGCTTAAAAGACAAGCCCTAAAATTTTGATAGTAAAAAGAAGAAAAATTTAAACAATAGTTGGTAAGAAAATTAATAATACTATTTTTTTTTCAAATGACATCATCAAAACTACCATCAACCTGCACAGTTCTCTTGTGAAACCAAATGTCACACCAAGGCACTCACACTAACCTTAGAGTGTCACTTCAGACTTATAAGCAAAAAACTTATGAAAAGCCTTTTGGAAACCAGATGCTCATAAGTAAAGGAGCCTCTATGTCAGAACTTCAGATATGAAAATAATGTTGTAGAGTTAATAAAAGATAACAACTCACATTTACTGAGAGTTTACTGTAGGCCAGACAATGTTTTAAGGTATTATTATCTATTAACTCATTTATTAGTCACAAGAAACCTATAATTTTGGTCTTCTCCTTATCCCCATTTTACAGATGAGGAAGTTGAGGCTGGGAAAAGTTAAGCAATTTGTCCTTCTTTGTGCCTGGCATTATTTTAGGGGGGAATAAATGCAGTGGAATTAAGTCAGAGAATGCCCCTGCTCTCATGCGTTTACTTTCTAGTGGGAGAAAAATAAATAATATGCATGAACAAATATACACACAGATTTTTAGATTATGGTATGTGTGATAAGGAAGACAGCGGGTAATGTAATAGAGAGTGACTTATAAGTTATTTTAAGTTGTGTGGTTCAGAGATTTCTTAGAGATAGTGATATGTGGAGTGAGATTTGTGTTGACAGAAAGAGGCAGCCTCCTGAAGATCTCATAAAAGAGAAATTCTGTATAAAGGAGATAAGATGCAAAATTTCTGAACCTTGGGAGAGCTAGGCACTGAAGAATCTAAAAAATAAAATGCCAGTGTAGAAAAGAAGGGAAGGGAGGGGGCAGGGAAGGGAAGGAGAGGGAAGAAAAGGGAAGGAAGCTACTCTATTGGAATTTTCACTGTAATTGCATCAAATAAAGTTATGGATAATTAGCATCACTTCATTATTGTGTATTCCCACCCAGTAACGTTGAATGTCTCTTATTTATTCCAGTACTTTTTCATGTCCTTTAGTAAATTCTCATGGTTTCCTTTACGTAGTTCCTACACAATTCTTTAATTTGTTCCCACACATGAAAATGTTTATTTATGCATGGGATTTTAATTTTTACTTATGCATATGTCCTAATTGTCTTTTCTGGTGTATATAAAAGAGATTATAAGAACAACATGGCAAACCCAGTGAAAAACCCTCGTCCCCTAGGGAGATCTGCCTCTATGGGACTGGAATCCTTTCTTCCTTAGAGCTGAATAAAAATTCATACACCTTTGTTCTCTATTAAGCTCTAATCAGACCACCCCTCTTCTGAATATTTACCCTTCTCTTCTTCCTCCCATTTATCCATCCATTTAGTAAACATTTATCTCAGAATGTTATGGTTGGACGGTGCAGGCCCCCTATCCAGCCCTGGGTAAGTAGGCCCAGCCTGGAGTGAAGGAGGCCTGGGCAGAGACTGTCAAAAAAGCCCAAATGGATATATTTCACCAGCCAGGAAACAATCACCCAATCTGATCAATCTGTACAAAAATATCCAATTATGTAAGTAATCTATAAATGCATGTGTGTTATAAAAACCTAATTAAAAAAAGTGGGAATATGGAATAAAAAAAATTAATGCTATGTTTTCTGTAGATAATTTTAACTACATGGTTTTATAGACTCATAGTTTTCTAAATATATACATGCATACCTATTACATATAAATATCTCTACATGTGTTATTCTGCAACTTCATTTTTTCATTGACAGTACCTTGAAATGCCTGTGCTCTCTGTACATATAGAACTCCACCATTATGTTTAATATGTACATGGTATCCTTTGTATAATATACTAGGGGCCCAGTGCACGAATTCATGCACCTTGAAAGGAACTGTGGACTGCAAGGCTGTGGTAGGCACTTGAGCGGGTCTTAGCCCATCCTCTGTGCCCCCACCTGGCCCTTCCCACCATGGCCCCCCTCACAGACACACCCCCCCCCTGGTCCTTTGTCTGCCAGCAGCCCCACTCTCACCACTGCTCCCATGTGCTGAAGGCACCGGCCCTGCTCACACCCACTGACAACGTGGAGCAATTGAGGTCAGCACCATCATGGGTGCGAGTGGGGCCAGCACCATCAGTGTGTGAGCAGTGGCTGCTGCTCTGATTGCCCCTCGGGAGCAGGGGGAGGTGGAGAAGCCCTCAGGGGCGATCGGGGCCAGCAGCCACCGCTCTCACCTGCTGATGGTGCCAAGTGATCAGGACTGGTGCTTGGCACCAGCAGCAGGTGGGATCAGTGGCTCCAACAATGGCTGTGGGTGCGAGCGGGGCCAGTGCCGGCAGCAGGTGTGAGCACTGGGTGGGACCGCAGCACACAGGAGCAAAGAATTTTCAGTAACCACCAGAGGCTCACCCCGATGACAGCAACCGATGCCCCACCTTGGTCTGGCACCCCCGCTCAGCTGCTCCACTATCCTGCTGTGGCTGACGCCCGCCATGTTCCGTGCATGCCCCCTGGTGGTCAGCGCACATCATAGCAACCAGTTGTTTGGTTATTCTAGTTGTTCTGCCATTCGGTCTATTTGCATACTAGCCTTTTATTATCTACACTAATAAAAGAGAAACATGCAAATTGGTGTCACTCCACTACGCCCACCAGCCAATCAGGATTATATGCAAATTAATCAACAAAGATGGCAGTTAATTTGCATACGCAGGCATGGAGCAAAGACTGAAGGCTCCAGCCTGAAGACTGAAGGCTCCGGCCGGAGCAGCAAAGACTGAAGGCTGAAGAGGCTTGGCTTCTCCGCTGCGGCTGGAGCAAGTGGCTGGAGCAAAGGCCTGGGTCCCGGGTGCTGGAGGAAAACCCGTGCCAGCAGCCCGGGGAAGGGAAGGCCTATTGCACGAATCTCTTCGAGCAACAGGCCTCTAGTATAGGATAAGTGATACGTAGTCACATGTTCATCATAAGAAAAATAGCATTAAACTTGAAAAGGAGCAATGGAGTGCCCCAATCCTCCCACAACTATCCACTCACATTCTCACCCCCCAAGGCTAAACTCTTTTAAGGTCTCAGTGTATTCTTACAGAATAATGTGTGTGTGTAAACGTTTCCTCCATTCTCTTAAAGCCAAGCTGCTCTCAGGGCCCCAGCAGCATAGACACCCCACCATTTCACTGTGCTGATCCTCCAGTCGGGGAAGAGCTGCCAGAGAGGTGTGTACAGGTGGGTGGCTGTCATCATACGAGACTCAGGGGAGGTTCTATTCTACGTAGTGTGACCTCAGCTATGAACCATCCTTTCAATGGAAAAACGGGGAAAACAGAGCGTGCTCTTATTGCTAATGTTAGAAGGAGGATGGAGAATTTTCTTTGTAAATTATTCACTCTCTTCATCCAATTAACTCAGCAAATGCATTTGGACAGGGCACAGTAAAGTCAGGGATCTGCAGGCGTGCATTTGTGTGAAGTGCCACCCGCCACAAGGAAGCAACGCTGTATTCTCCAGCTGAAGACATACAGCTCTCCAGGCCTCAGGGCTAGGGGGATCCTAGCTCTTGCCTCCAGATTACGGTGGTTCTCAACCTTCTGGCCCTTTAAATACAGTTCCTCATGTTGTGACCCAACCATAAAATTATTTTCGTTGCTACTTCATAACTGTAATGTTGCTACTGTTATGAATTGTAATGTAAATATCTGATCTGCAGGATGGTCTTAGGTGACCCCTGTGAAAGGGTCGTTCGACCACCAAAGGGGTCGCGACCCACAGGTTGAGAACTGCTGCTTCAGAACTTAGAGTAAATGAGGCATGACTTCGTAGGGATTATGTATTTACTTTGAAGTGAATCTGTGACCTGTGGATGACCCTATTATGGTTAATAGAAGGAAAAAAAGTGCTTGTAATTGGCATGAAAGGAAAAGCATATACCAGTAACACGCTCAACACAGTCTTTTCAATTTCTCCCCAAAAGGCTGGGGGCAATAATATTTTCAAAGTGATGAGCAAAGTAAAGCTATTTCCCACATGTGAGAGATGAGAAAATGGATGCCCTCCGACCTGGACACCTGCCTTGTCCAATTTTACCTAAAAAGTCAGTGAGCAAGCTAGAAGCAGGGGGGCTCTTCACCAGAGGGGCTCGGAAGTTTATTTTCAAATATTTAATAATTATGCAAGCTAAGATTATATTGCATTTTACATTCTATAAAGCAATTTTCAACAACAAGTCATATAACAGCCCAGTGTAAGGCGAGTATATGGAGTACCATTCACAGCACTTCTTTAAAACAAGGAAGCAGGGACTCAGGAAATTTAAAAACTTGGTTCAGCGCATGTCCTAAAAAGGGACAGCATTAAAGGGACCGTGCTTTTGCTGGCAAATTCCCCTTTGCTCCCACATGTTCTCATACAACATCACATCCAGAATTTCAAAGCACTTAAAGCCTGTTTTACTCTATTTCACAAACCCCATGATATAGGGAGGGGAGGGATTTTCACCCTGACTTTCCAGAGCAGAAAGCTCAAAGAATCCGAATTTTAAAACTGTAGTTACACTACTGGGGCAATTAGCAGCTAATTCCAAAATCAAGGACACTCACCCGCCCTATGCAAGACTTAATTAGCGGTTCCATCTAAAAACAATAATAGTAGCTTTTCCTACGAAACCAACACACTATAAAAGTCTTTTAAGCCTGTTTGGAGCCATATTTTGTGGACTACAGTTTTCCTCTCTGACTGAAAGAATCGGGAGGAACTTTCTAAATTTGACCACATGGGGGCAGTATTAACATGCCTTGAAAGGCTTCCATACTCATCAGTTCTGGATGAGAGTGTACAGCCAATTAACTCAGGAAAACATCCTTTTGTGTCCTCTCCTTTGACTTAGAGAAATGCAAAAAATAGCAAGCTGCGTGGTCCCTGAATAGAGAGCTCTGTATCTCTGTCCGGCATAACTGGGGAGATGTGGGTGCGGGATGAGGGGCAACACTGCAGCCTAATGAGCCAATTACGCTGAGTGGCACAAGAATACTTAGGGACTTGGGGAACGGCGCGTCCACGAGAAAGAAAGAATCACAAGACTAGAATTTTAGGCAAAGCATGAGCTTAGAATGTGTCCCTAGACTTAAAATGTCTTCTCTTTTCTCTTTATTTGTCTTTCCTACAAAGAAACAGGAAAGAGATGTTTGTTGGGAATTTCCAACTTGCAAACCTACGCATTCAAAATATTGCATTCTGTTACTCTCACATACAATTCTGTCATGGAGCAAACCACCCCTCACACATATACTGATATATACATACAGATGTTTTTCCTGGTAATTGAAAGGACTACCTCACTCAATCCTCACAATTCTGCACAGTAGCTGTCATTTTACAGATAGGGAAAGCAAAGTCAAGAAAAGCTAACTGAACTGACTCAAATTCCCATGTGAGCAGAACCTGATTTATCTGACACAAATCCACAATTTTTCTTGTTTCACATTCACAATAAACGTTTCCTCCTTTTAAATTAATTCCTGGGTGTGTTTTTCTTTCATTTTGTCATTATCCATATTTATTTTTATATTTTAAAATAAAGAAGTCTCAGGGAGAAAACAAGAAATAGCTGATAACCTCCTTGCCCAAATGAACCCTGAGTCTTTAAAGAGAAAAAGGAGGAAGAGTATAACATGTGAGTCTGATTGGAAAAACAACCATACATAGAGGAACAGAATGAAAGGTAAAAACTTGTCCATGACCCACACCCATCACCCTCTCCACAAGCATTACCACAACACCACTAATAAATAATAACCAACTTAAAATACGTGTATAAGACATGACAGTGTATCTAATATAAACTAGAACTTGCAGAGCATCTACCATGGGCCAGGCAGTTTGAAGCAGTTTAAAAGTAATAAACCAATTAATCAATCAAAACATTTAATGTTGCTGTATAGCCAATTTTTTTTTTATGCTAAAGGGATCTTAGTCCTCACAGCATTCTGAATTTTTCCTTTTTTCTTATTTTTCCCCTTTCAACATATAACTTTCTTGGAGATTTCCTCTACTCATGCAGGCTGGTGTTTTTTCTTTGTTGTTGTTTTGTTTCGTTTTGTTTTGTTTTAATGTAGTTAAAGTATTCCATAGCAAGAAAGAATCATAATTAACTGATACCTGTAGTTTATTTTTGGCTCCCTGTGATCTTAACTAAGAAACATGGAAGGCTAGTTTCCTTTTTAGTTTAAAAAGCACATCTTAGCAACAACCAAGATTGAATATGGTTAAAGGGTGGCTCGGTTAGAAGGGAACTTGTAAAATAAAGAGAACCCTTATTTTATGGTTTGGAAATTAGTGTTGCCGATCGGTCACCTGGAGGCTGCCGCAAGCAGCGCTGGAGACAGGCCAGCTGACATCACAGGTCCAACCACTGGTTCCCCCTGAGCGTAGAAAACCTCCTTCCAGCCAAGCCACTTGCCACTGCCAGGGAATAAATAAATATACATTTATATTTTCACATTGATTTTTACACAGCAGCCTTACGTGCAGGGGCTACGGTGCAGGGCTTCCTGTGGATGGCACAGAACCCTACATACACTGTTTTTTCTTAAACACACAGACCAATGATGGAGTTTAATTTAAAATTAGGCTCTGTGAGGCCCTGTCTCAGGGGAGAGCCTCACATGGTCTCCAGGCAAAGACAGGCTGCTCTCCTCTGGCAAGAGGAAGGGGCCTCCTCCTTCCTGTGAGACATTTGAAGGAACCCCAGGGGTCAAGAGCCTCAGGCTCCTCCACCCAGTCGTCCCCTGGCCAGTTTTGAGGCCCCTCCTCTCTTTCTATCGAGGTCCTAACAGAGGAAACATGCCAGGGCTGTGCTCTGGGTCTGCTGTGCAGCTCTGCCTCCTGCTTCTCGGCATAGGCCGTTCCCCAGCCATACCCAGCCATGCCCTACACCACTGCTCTGCAAATCAGCCACAAGTCCCCCTGACTTGCACAGCATGCTTCAAGCAGCTCACGGCTTCCTGAGTCTGTCATTTTCTTTCACCAAGGGTCGCAATGCAATTAATCCATTCCAATGTCCTGGTAATTATCATTTTCCTCATACTGTTTATTCAGCAGAGCCTTTGCATAAAATAACATCTCACCTACTCCTAATACTTCATCGGAATGACCGCAGGAGGTGAAAACACCAGTAATAGGAATACCACTGCCTGCCAGGGGTTCCTACTCAACTAACTAATCACCACCAGTGCAGGCCCCACTTTGCCATCCAATCATCAAGTAAGCCGGCTCCAAAACAGGTTCTTCGGGTCTGCTTTCTAGGACTTTCTCTGGTCCCAACTGCTATAGTCTAGACTAGAGTTTCAAGAAGGCAGAGCTTGGGGCAGAAGGCTTTTATGCTATTATTGATGGGAAATAGGGTGGTACAAGAAGAGATATTTAGACAGATAATTGCAAGGTAAAATGAAGTCTATAAGAGAGATATGAATAATATCTTCTCTATAGCCCATCTGAGAAGGTGATAAATTGTACTTGAAGAATCAGGGGTGTCTTCCTGGAGACTAGCAATATTTATTCAGCACACACTATGCAAAGCCCTTTATATCTAAGACTTTTAATAATCCTATAATGTAGGTAATAGTGCTGGCTCCATTTTAGAGATGAGAACAAAAATTAGAGCTTAGTGAATTCCCAAAGATGCTAAGTGGCTGAGTCAGGGCCCATGATTTTAACCACTCTGTTATGCTGTTTGCTTGGAAGACTTAATGCTGGCCTGATTTTTTGAGAGATAAGGATACCCTAGGTCAGTAGTTGGCAAACTGCGGCTCTTTGGCCCCTTGAGTGTGGCTCTTCCACAAAATACCACGTGCGAGCACACATGTACAGTGCGAAGTTGCCTTAAAACTTTAAGTAAAGTTTATTAAGTTAATTTTAGGGAACGTTGTGAAGTAAAAGAAGATGTGGTGTCGAGGTTTGAGAAAGGCATGTTGAGATGGTTTGGACATATAGAGAGGATGAACGAAAGGAGATAGACGAAAGAAGTGTACAAGACGAGTGTGGATGGGAGAGTTGGAAGGGGTCGACCTCAGCGAACGTACCTCAATCAGATTGAGGATATTTTTAGCAAAGGCCAGTTTAGGAGTACCCTAATTAAGTTAATAACAATGTACCTACCTATGTAGTTTGAGTTTAAAAAATTTGGCTCTCAAAAGAAATTTCAATCGTTGTACTGTTGGTATTTGGCTCTGTTGACTAATGAGTTTGCTGACCACTGCCCTAGGCAACAAGGACAAGAGGTATAAAGGCAAAAAAGATGTGAAAGGGGCTATTATTCTTTAGGATAATAAGCATTTCAGTATGAATGGGAGAAATTTTGGGGGCTATCTTAGTCTGTTCTGGGTGCTGTAAAAGAATATCATAGACTTAGAACACCAGACATTTATTTCTCATACTTTTGGACAATGGGAAGTCTAAGATCAAGGCACTGGCAGATTCAGTGTCTGGTGAGGAACCACTTCCTGGTTCACAGAAGGCTGTCTTCTCACTGTGCCCTCATGACAGGAGTGGCAAGGGAGCTCTCTGAGGTCTCTTTCATAGGCACTAATCCCATTCATGAGAATTCTGCCCCTGACTTGATTTCTGCCCCAGAGGCCCTACCTCCTAATACTATCACACTATAGAAGCAGTTTAAACATATGAATTTTGGAGGAACACAGCATCAGTCTATAGCAGAGGATGAACAAGATAGAAAAGAAAAATGACAGAGAATGGATTAGAGAATTTAGCCTGTAAATCAATTGGTGGGTTTTTCCAATAGTCCCACCAAGAAGTCATGAAACTCTGACAATGAATTATAGCCTTGGACATGGGCAAAGGACACAGATCTTGTGCTGTTATTTTTACCTTCCACCTCCTGGGACCTAAGTGTCAGACAGCCCACTTGTTTCTATATGACTTTGGGCAAGTCTCTCAACCTCACTATCCTGCTTATCGAGGTATAACATGAGGAAAATAATAGCTGCTACCTATCTACCTTGTAAGATTGTTAGAAAGATTAAATAAGATAATGCAAGTATAGTACCCAGCACTCACATTTAACTTATAAGATTTCAGCTGTAAAATCCTTGTCCAGAGAAAGAAATCCAAAGAAACCAAGAGAAGAACAGTACGTTGACCAGTATGTGAAATTACACCTTCAAAAATTGGTAGCTCTCTTGGTGAGAAGGGAAGTGTGAATCTTCTGTTCCCATATTTAGTCCCAGTTCTTCTCTGCCTCTCAAAGTGTGAGCATCTCACAGACTAGAAGTCATTTGGCTTGAAGCTAGGGCTTACTGTAGTGAATGAAACACAGTACTATAATGAATGTTCAACAAAGGTTTGTTTATATCCCTGTTATTATTATTCTCTTCATCTTGGATGAAGACTGCCCTCTTTCAACAATTGATTTGTCAAATTTTCTCTCTTAGAGAGACAGCTGAATCATTAATTTTCCCTATGTTACTTCTTTAATGGCTACCTAGAAGCAACTACTCTTTCAGTAGAAGTGGCTACTCAAATCCAAATCTGCCCCTGAATTCTTGCATAATTCCTGGCACAACTCCACTTGGAATTAATGTCCATCTCCACAAATTTAACTGTCCCACCTAATCACCAAGCCCTCTGACCATACCAGCCTCAGAGAGAAAGGATAAAATAGAATGTATTAAGTGCTATCTCTCTACTCTTTATTTAAGCTCTATCACATATCCTGGTTTGGGTCTAGACTCCTCCCACAACTCCTGGCAGGGACAATATCCTTTCCCATCCCTGGAAATTCCATCCCCGCCCACAAGGTGTGATCTGGTCCCATGGTCTGGTAATCACCATGATCTAGCAGTCTATTTCTAAAACACTTGTTAATTTAGGGTTAGTCAACTCTGTCTGTTAGATATCAGTGGCCCTGACAGGACTGTTCTGTGCAAGCTGATCCCAAATATTTTTCTCAGCCTTTCCTTTAATGCCAGGTGAGGAAAAGATCAAGCCAACATGTGTGGTCTGCCTTCCACTCTGATCTCCTGGGAGCAAATGCTTAGCCAAGGAAACATGAAAAAATTGTCCTAAAACAAAAAATAATGTTTAGAAATAGAAGAATTTAAAACAAAATTTTGAAAACAATATTTAATATTTTCAGGGACACAGAATATATGTCCAATATAAATCACTAAACAGATGACTTAATACTGCCACCAGTAGCATGGGCATTGGAATAGCTTTAGTCAGTTGGGTCCTTGTCAAGAATAGTAGATGTGAGTTTGTCTTGTGTCGATAAAATTATAAAACCCACCAAAATCCTCTCTCCCAGAGAAAGGAGACCTATGACCTAAAAGCAAAAGCAGTCAAGTCTCCACACTAAAAGGCAGATTCTCATATACACTAGTTGCCACAGTGCCTGGAACACAACAAGCCTTTAACTGATGTTAGGTGTTTTGTTAGTTGTTGTTTTTATCATGGTAATTGTCATGTTATCACCTCACTGTAACCATCCTAGGAGTGGATGCACCAAGTTCAAAAAGAGATCATTGTTCTCTTTTGACTTTCACAGTCAAATGAAACAAAAATAGGTCAGTATCTAATTTATTCAGGGGTTTGATCCTATGAGATGCTTTGAATATGTCATATTTGCATATGTTGACTTATAAACTCAAAGCAGTTTACAAGCCAGTGACTTTGCCAAGTGCCTCTGGTGGCTCTCCCTGAATAGGCCAGTTCATACCTGATGTTCAGTGGAATGTACAAGGATCTCTAATGCAGAGAATATGTGGATATTTGCATGAAGAAGAAAACAACACAAAGAAAGCTAACTGAGACCCATTTTCATGATATTTAAACAGCAACAGATCAACTAAAGTCATGATCTTATCCCTGTGACCTTGACATTTTCAGCCTGCATGGCTCACATTTTGTAATATTTGAAAGAAATGAGACAAGGTCCATGCACATTGAATATTTTGTTGGCATATTAGAATCTCCGAATGTGAGGGTTGGTGCACACACAAAACCCAACAGATCATATTCCTCACAATGATCACTTGATGGCCTGGTAGCTGCTGGGAAACTGATTGGTATGGGGAAAAGTGAATAGATTTTGGACACAGAGTTGCTGGATATAAGTCAATCACCTCAATTTACTGGTTCTGAGATTCTGGTTGAGTTACTTTGTCCTCTCATAATTTCATTTTATCAGCCGTAAAATGGAAATGATAATATCTTCCTCTTGGAAATACATTATAGTGAGTAAGGCCCAAGTAACACAGTGTATATATGAGAAGATCTTGACATTCTTTCAGGTGTTGCACAAATTACATGGAGGCACACTGCTGTGATGTAAGTATGTGAGTTGAATGCATAGACCTCAGTTTAAGCCCTGGTTCTACCACCTGACCTTTATAATGTCACAGTCCTCATCTATAAAATAAATACACAAAATATTTCCCTCATATGATTTCTTGATGACCCATGAGATACCTACAAAGCACTTTTCATAGTGTCTGATGTATAGAAGCACCCAACAGAGTGAATTATCATTAGACATCCTATATAATAAAGAGGTAATATGCAAATTAACCCTCATGCCACAACGCCATCACAAGATGGCAGCGTGCACAGTGGGGGTGGGGCCGGCAGCTGCTCCACACAACCCGGAGGTGGGGCATTGGGGCGGCACTCCAGGACTTGGGGCAGTCCCAAGGGGGGGGGGTAAGTGGAGGAGGGGTCCTGGGTCTCCCACGATTTCACGCGATGGGTCACTATTTGGTGATAAAATTGATGTTCCTTCAGCAATTAATTAATGAGACCCAGCTATATACTAGGCTCTCTATGTGTTGGCTCTAAAGTAATGAGAAATATCTTATTTCATATGTCTGTTCCCAAATATGATCAAGTTCTTATTTTGGAATCCAAAACCCTCCACTATATGACCCCACCCTATCACCCACTAAACCTCCTCATGCAATCTATGTCTTTAATCAAACTAAATTTCCTATGTTTGTGTCATTATTCGTTGTATTAGTTGTAGTTCTTCCGAAAAGCATAATCAATAGGAGGAGATTTATTAAAGGAATTAACTCTCATGATTATAGAGGCCAAGAAGGCCTATAATCTGCCATCTGTAAAATGGAGAACCAAGAAACCCAATGATATAATTCAATCTGAGTCCAAAGATCTAAGAACCAGGAGCACCAATGTCTAAGGGCAGGGGATGATGGATGTCCCATCTCAGTTCTCTCTTCCTCCACTTTTTTGTTCTACATGGTCCACAATGGATTGGATAATGCCCACCCACATTGGTGAGGGTAATCTTTACTTGGTCTACAGAGTCAAATGCTAACCTCTTTCAGAAACACCCTCATAGATACACCCAGAAGTAGTGTTTAACCAGCAATCCTTTAGGTCAGTCAAGTTGACACATAAAATTAACCATCACATCGATGCTGGACTCTCCACCTGCAATATATCCCATCCTTCTCTCTCTATGTCCACACCCTGCATTTCCTTCATGGCCCAGTCAAATGCTCTCTATTGTGGACATCCAGTTTTCTGCTTAAATTCATGTCCCTTTAAGAAACAACCTCTTCTCTACATCTCTTCTGGTGTAGCAGCAGATGGCATTCCTTGGCCACAAATGGGAACAAGAGAATTTAGTACAGGTCCAGGAGAGTGTGGCATCCCTTCATTTTAGGAATTGATTCAGGGGTAGGCTTATTACTCAATCTAGGCTGATGAGAATTACACTGAGGATTGGTACAGAACTATTCAGAAAAAAAAAATTATTTTACGCTGGAGTTCTTAAACTAGAAAGCTCTGAAATCAGAGCTACAGGACACCATCTCACCTACAAGGACACCCTACTCAAGGATAGCAGTGCTGAGAAATGGGGAGAAACCAACTCCTGATGGCACCATTCACCCCTTGGAAGAATACCCCTCGATTTGCAGTTAGAGAAGCCAACCCATTTATCCTCCTTCTCCTTCTCCTCCTTTTCTCCTTCTTCTTAAGTTTCTATCACCTGCTGTCAAGAATTTCCTGCTGACCAAGACCACAGCTTATTTATATTTGCAGCTCCTATGAAACATTGGAATGTGCTTTTGCCCACTTCAGTGCTCAGTAATTGTTAGGTTAGATTAATCTATAACTCGTGGAATGAAATGTAATGAATTCCAAATGGCGTTCAAGCTCACTAACATTTGACCTGGTTCATTAAGACAGAGGAACTATATCTGAGCTAAATGATCTATTTTTAAAGACCATTCAGCCATTCGGTTTCTCTAGTGCCCTAAGTGAACCTGTAGTTCACATAATAACATACACAGATAGGAAACTATATTTTTCCAAGTGTTTTAATCTTGGTTTTCCAAATGAGAGAGAATAACTGAATTTTTTAGAGTCTCACAGGAAGTAGGCAGAACACTACTGTGAATTCTTCTTTGTAATTCCAAATTTTATGATTCCAAAAAAAATGTTTCCAGAGTCAGGATAATGGAGCGGTAAGAACTTTTGGAGTCAACCAGCTAGATTTGAAACCTTGCCTCCACCAGTTGTGAAGCACTCCCTCAGGGTCTAGCAAGTTCCAAGTAAATGAGTGGCTTTTTAAAAATTATTGACATTATTACCTATGTCCTTCATCACTCTCCTTTTATTAATATTAGCACACATTTCTATGATTTCTCAGTTCACCAGAAATTTTAAACTGACTCAGAAATCTTGCGGTATCACTGTTACCTATGAGATTTCTGTCTTAGGGGAGATCAAATTCCCCAGCAGATGTCTCAGTGGGGAAAATGGAAGGCATTAATGGCTGGTGTTTGTGTTATGATTAATTTCTCACCCACTAGTCAAAGACTTTCCCCATTCACAATAAAATGGAATTTTCCTGTGCTCATTGAGAGGAGAATATTATTTGGCTACTATTATAGATTTGCTATGTTTCATTAGTTTTAGAATCTATTTTAGGATGAGATCCTTATAAGTTACAGTAGGGACTTCTCAATAGGTTAAGGGAATTTAATTACTGTGGGTGAATAAGAAAATGTGCAAATGAATGTAAAACTTAATCCTATAAACCTGAAATGGCTTCAAAAATTCTTGCCTCAGGTTGAAGGCAAAATTAAAGAGCAATTGCCTCCTTTATGTGACTTTGTCCTATCATTGTTCTAACTAAATGTCATAGGAAAAGCCTGCATAGAAAATGCCAACCAAATAGACATGGTTAAAAACAAGGTTTTCCAACCCACCAAAAATATTATTTGGGGCCACTATAGACATGGATTTTTTTTAATGATGTTTTAATTTAACTCTTTTTTATTTAATCTAGCCTGATCAAATGTAATTGGTTTGTATATTTTTAAAAAATATATACACAGTTGATAATTTAAAGTTCTTATGTGGGCATATTTTAAAATATGATATTGAAATGGAAAGCATGTCAATACAGGAAAAGAAAAGATGCCCTTCTCCCCGGGGGGAGGAGTATTTCATCACTTAAATTACTGACAAGGTTGCCTTTATGACAAAGGTCTCTTTCCAAATTTTTAAAGAGAAGACTGAAGAGGAAAGGGATCCTAGGAGAAGGAATTCACATATGGTGAGCACCTACTCATGGCAAGTATCGTGCATGACACTAAACCTGTAGGAGCTCCTAGCATCCCCCCAAAACACCTGAGGAGGGTGACCTTAATTGGCATGAAGAGCCTTTGCGCCCCAGAGAAATTGGGTAAAGTGTCTGTGCCCTATAAATGACAGTGTTGAGACATAAAAAATCAGTGTTATGACTAAAATTTAAAAACCAAACCCCCAGAGTTCATTCTTTTCCTCTTCCATCAGCATTCGCATAAGCTAGTCATTCATGCTTAGCCTTCATAACTTTGTCAAAATGATGTGGACCAGAGATTAGTTGTTCAGCAAACTGTTTCATAGCGAGGCTAGTTTCCAACCTCCCTTCAAGTCATGTGGCCACATGATGGGAACCTGGCCAATGGAATGTAGTGGGAGTGATAACCTCGGTCCCCAGACCTGGCCCATTATGACTCCCCATGCAATCCGCCAAGCTCTCCCTATGACCACATCTCCAGACCATATTCAGATGATTAAGTGGAGGACTCCGAGACTCAGTGGTTGGAAAGAGGCGCAGTGATGGCAAACCTATGACACGCATGTCACAGGTGACACGTGAACTCATTTTTTTGGTTGATTTTTCTTTGTTAAATGGCATTTAAATATATACAATAAATATCAAAAATGTAAGTCTTTGTTTTACTATGGTTGCAAATATCAAAAAAATTTCTATATGTGACATGGCACCAGAGTTAAGTTAGGGCGTTTCAAAATGCTGACACGCTGAGCTCAAAAGGTTCGCCATCACTGGGCTAGGGCTTCCCTGACCGCATTAAGCAGAGCAATGATACCAACTCACATTGGATTGTGATATGAATGCATAAAAAGCATTATTAAATTAAGTCTTTGAGGTTCAGGAGTCATTTGTGACAGCAGCCAGTCCCTCCTGACTACATAGTAAACAATTTATACTTAATATTTTTATTTAAACACATCTACATTTTTCTTAAAATTATCTATCATGGGGAAATTAACTTTAACCTCTACTGTGGATTTGATGTACTGGCTAATTATTTTTCTGTTACATGAAAATAAAATAAAAACCACATTTTAAAGTTTACTGAACAATATCTTGTGTGCCATATTTTGAGATAAAGTGTTATTCTAATCACTTCCCTGTGACTGGCCAGGCAGTTGGCCAAGACCCTGAATATTCAAAGTGAATGTTTGTGTCAGGATATGTCCCAAGGCACTGTGTTGTCCCAAGTCAACAACTGCTCTTTAAGTCTAGCACATGACTGACTCAGTTATCCCAAAGCAGAGGGGTGGTAGGAATGAGGGCCCCTCTAAAAATGATGGGGTTGAGCAGAAACTTCAGAGCTGCTTAGACTTAAAAGGCAGCAGAAGCCTGTAAGCGAGAGACAAATAACTGTGGCCACAAGCCTGCCTCTCCTGCTGCTCTGACCTCAGCCTTGGTCCCTGATAAGTACTGAGGACCGACTCAGCAAGAACAGTGCCCCTCCTACACCTGCTGTGGGATAACTGAGTCAGAAATGCTCACTCCCTTCTAAGCCACTCAGACCTGTGGACTCCACCTACATAGCTTTCAACAAGCACACGGCGGCATCTGCCCCACGGCACCATCTCTCCAGCCTGCAGAGAAACCCTTCGAAACCCAAACTGAAGTTCTGAAAACGAGCCAGCAGAATAACAACTCCTGGAGGACAAGGACCACATCCTAATCAGCTCTGATTCCCCAGAACATCTCAGAACACAGAACAGTCACTAAATGGGCATTTTCTAAACTGAACATTAAAGGTTGCTCTGTTCAGAGGAGGTGGGGGACATTTTCATGTCACCTCAAAGTGACCCACTCCAAAAGAGAGAATTGCTTAAGAAATCCATGCATACACGTTAGAAATGCTCAGTAAGCATACAAGGAATGGCTGAGTTTTCCATCCTGGAAAGGAAAAATAAAGCTGTATTTGAAAACCCATTGTCTCATTGTAAAAATCTGATGACTACTAAATCTGAGGTAATTAAGACAGTCGGCATTCACAAGGAGTGAGCTGCTACTGAAATTCAGCTGCACACACACACACACACACACACACACACACACACCACATTGCCATCTCATTAAACCAATTAAAACTGCCAGTGTTTGGTGCTGATGCTTGCATCTGTCTAATATTGAAAATCAGAGGTAATACTGAAGCTACCCAAACCAGAAAGAGAGAGAGAAAGAAGGAGCTTTTAGTAGGAAATGCATTAACATAAAACCTGGTGGCTCTCCTGCATGGCAGAACACTGAGTGATTGCTCTAGCCCCAGACATCTATTCTATGTGGACTTTCTGCACTCTTCCACGCTGTTATTTATGGAAAAATAGGAGGTGAAAAACAGATGAACTCGTACCATGGCAACCTTCATAAAGCATGTTACATCTAATACTATCTGTCATTGCTTAGATAGAGAGCACTTCTCAACAGGGAAAAAAATGGATTTGACTTGATTATGAGTATTTAACATCCATCAGGAAAAACATGGGAAGCAATTAAAAGAGCACTCATGTTGTCCCTTCAAGTGCTGAAACAAAGCTCTGAAGCTTCCTTCTTTTGAATAAGATCTTCATTTCTTTTGTGGGAGAATTGGTAAATTTGAATAAATGACCTTTCATGTGTTAATGTGATGACCAGTTTCTACCATTGTGCTAAGATTGAGATGCTGAGGATGTTTAAGTTCTCTTTCCAGTGTTTTCCATGCAGAATAAAAACGTCCCTTCCCCGGCAGTTGTTTCCTTTTAGGTGTTTACCCCAGGTGAGCATGGATTTACTTCTGAATCATTCAGTCACTGCTGTCACTGGGCCAGTTTGCCTTCAGACTCTCCCTGCCCCCCCCCTACTCCCCAGTCTGTGGCCTTGTGAGTCTTCCAGACACAAGCAAACACCTTTGTTCTCTCTCCTAGTTTTGCTTCTAATCACCTTCTCTGGCTCTGGCTTTCTCTGTTTTTGAGAAGTCTGTGAAATGGAAATACTGTCAGGCTCCAGGAACATAAACACCAAAGAGAAGAGGCTGATGGGTAGTGCTCCTTCAATGCCATGGTGTGAGACAGGCAAGAAGGCAGGTTTTCGTTTCTGGTCATCACCCACAATCAGAACACATGGAGTTGTCTAAAAAGCCCTAGCCCCCTGCATGAGAGAACATATTTGCCAATGTTATCTCTGATAAGAGTTTAATCTCCAAAATTTACAGGGAACTCATACAACTTAACAAAAGGAAGATAAACAATCCAATAAAAAAAATGGCAAAGGACCTAACTAGACACTTTTTGAAAGAGGACATACAGAAAGCCAAGAGACATATGAAAACATGCTCAAAGTCACTAATCATCTGAGGGATGCAAATCAAAATGACAATGAGGTACCATCTCACCCCTGTCAGAATGGCTATCATCAACAAATCGACAAACAACAAGTGCTGGCGAGGATGTCGAGAAAAAGGAACCCTCCTGCACTGCTGGTGGGAATGCAGACTGGTGCAGCCAATGTGGAAAATAGTATGGAGTTTCCTCAAAAAATTAAAAAGGGAACTTGCACTTGACCCAGTAATCCCACTTCTAGGAATATATCCCAAGAAATCAGAAACACTAATCAGAAAGGATTTATGCACCCTTAGGTTCATAGCAGGACAATTTACAATAGTTAAGATTTGGAAACAGCTTAAGTGCCCATCAGCAGATGAGTGGATTAAAAAACTGTGGTACGTCTACACAATGGAATACTATGCTGTGGTAAAAAAGAAGGAACTCTTACCATTTATAACAGCATGGATGGAACTGGAGAGCATTATGCTAAGCAAAATAAGCCAGTTGGAGATCATATCACATGATCTCTCTCGTTTGTGGAATATAATGAACAACATAAACTGATAAACAAAAATAGAGCCAGAGACATAGAAGAATGGAACAGACCATCCAATCTAAGAGAGAAGGTGGGGGTTGGGGGTAAGAGATCAACCAAAGGACTTGTATGCAGGCAAATGAACATAACCAATGGACACAAACAGTAGGGGGATAAGGGCATGTGCTGAGGGATGGGAGCAACTGGGGAGAGGTCAATGGGGGGAAAAGGAGACTTACGTAATACTTTAAACAATAAATAATTTAAATTTTAAGAAAAATTCCTAGCCTCTATGACCAACCCAAACACAGTGACATATTTTCAAAGGTTGGATTAATCAGAAACACTTTGCAGACATGTTTAGTAACACACCTCTGTTCTGATAATTGATACAATTGATTCATTCATTCAGAATAGAATTTTTTGCTTTCAGCTAAATGCATAGGAGAATGAGGGGTGGAATATGGAGAGAAAGAGAGAGAGAGAGAGAGATCAGACCATGGAGAGGCCACACCACTCTTATCGGTCTCAAAAGAGTTAAGAGTTGGCAAGAATTAGTAATACTGACCACACTCAAATTGAGGATAGGTCATGTGGATATTTAGTGAGAAATATCACACTCTGCCCCTATATGTAGAATTAAAGTGTAAATTCTCTGAGAGCTGGGACTGGTTGTGTGAGAATGTTACAGCATGTTTGCACCTGATAGGAATTCACCAACAGACATAGACATGGATGGTACAGGAAAGAGAGAGAACAATTCCATGAGGAATGATTTTGAACAGGCAATAGGAAATGGGATCAAGGAAATAAGGGAAGATAAAACCCAAAGGGTTCTTTCATCATAAGAGCAGATAGTATAAATGGGGACCAAGGAAGTTTGACAGTGGAAGGATGAAAAGGTATCTGCTGATTGCTTCTGTTTTCTGAGAGAAATAAGAAGGGCCATTAGCTAACAGTGGGAGAAAGAGGAAATGGTACTGATAGATTAAAGAGAGGAGTTATAGAAAGCTAAACATCTTCAGATTGAAAAAAAACACATTAAGTCTCATGAAGAATCAATCAATCAATATCTAGATACACTGTTAGGAAAATGTCAAATATTAAAAGCATAATTGATAATCAATGATTGTCAGAGAAACATGAAATAAAATACAGATTACATGCACAAATTATTATTAGATTAACAGCTGATTTCATTCATATGCGTGAGTGCACACACGTGCGCGTGCACACGCACACACACACACACACACGCACACATATAACTAAGAAGGAAAGGACAAACACCCAAAAAGATCTTTAAAAAAAAACTGGTTAAAACTGAATTTAAAATCCAACCTTTAAATAAATTATATCAGTAGTTAAAATTCAAACACATACACACAGAGTTTTACAGATGAGTTATTTTAACTATTCAGGAAATAAATGAAGTTTATCCTATATAATAAAAGCCCAGAGACCAAAATGGCTGAATGACCAGAACAACCAGAGACCAGAACGACCATGGCCCCTCACCCAGGCTGGCCCCGCCCCCAAGTGGGGACCCCCACTCCAATTGGGGCCATGGCCAGCCTGCAAAACCCTGGCAACCCCTTGCCCATGCCAGCCCCACCCACCAGTGGAGACCCCCACCCTGATCGGGGACCCCATCAGGGCAAGCCAGCTGGCCCCCACCTGTGCACCAGGCCTCTATCCTATATAATAAAAGGGTAATATGCAAATTGACCCTAATGGTGGAACAACCAGAATGACCCCGCTGGATCAGTCACTGTGAGGTGCACTGACCACCTCTCAGTCCCTTTCCCTGGCCAGCAGGCTCCATTCACCTGATGGTGAATGGGGAACTGGGGGTGGGTGGTGGGGGATTCGGGTGGTGCCAGGTCAAGGCCCTCGCCCCGACAGTTGGCCCACACACAGAGGGTGACCCATGGTGGGGGCGGGGCCAGCGAGTGGATGGGAACAGCCGACCTCTCAGTCCCTTCTCCTGGCCATCAGGCACCAATCAGCCCATGGTGATTATGGAACTGAGGGTGGGTGGCGGCAGGTGGCGGGGCTGGCTGTGAGCAGCCAGTGAAGATGGTCCTGATCACAGGCCAGGCCTAGGGACTGTACCTGCACACGAATTTTGTGCTCTAGGACTCTAGTATTACATAATATGTACCAGAAAATAAAAAGAAGGTAAGTTCCCCAAAGTATGCTATGAGGCCATTATAATCCTGGTAAATAACAGAGAAAAAAGGGGAAAATTATAGCCAATCTTATTGATGAATATAGATGCAAATTTTGAAATAAAATACTAGGAAAAAGAATCAAACAATGTATTTTGATAATTTATCGGGAATAGGAATTTATGAAAGGAGTTGAGAGAGCATTTAGTATAAAAAAAATGCATTCATTTAAACAATCATATTAAGAAGAAAAATTTTATTGGGTCCTCAATATGTGCAGGCAGAGAGGTATTAGCTAAAGTTACAGCAAAGACAAGACAGAAAACATCCTTGCTCTCTTGAAGGTTACTTTCCACTGAGAGCTACCACTATAATCCCCATTTTCTAGGAAATGGAGGTATGAAGGAGTTTAGTATCCTGCCAAAGTTCACACACATTTTTTGTATCAAAGTCAGAATTTGATTACAATCTGTAAGCCCCAGAACGTGCTTAACCACTATGCTCTTCCAACATGGAGTGATAGGGTGATGGTAATAAAAACAACAATCATGTCAGTTAACATTTAGTGAGCATTTAACATATGACAAGTGCTATGTAACTTTACATGGGCTATTTCTTTTATTCCTCTAAACAACCATATGAGGTGCAATAAGTGGAATAGGTTTATACCTTGGTAAGATTCTGAACTTTATTATCAGACCACAATATTTCAAATTCTAGCACCAGTATTTTTACCTGCCTCTTTCTCATATTTTAAGTATTTTAGAGTCAGCACATGTCTTAGTACTTGTTGTGTCCCAGTGCCTGACATGCTCAAACTGTTCAATAAATATTTGAAAAGTGAAAGATTGATAGAATAAGAGACTTTGACCTTGTTGAAAGCTTTCATAAATCAAAGCATATGGCATGAACTCTATGATGTTAAGAACTTCAGCATTCCGAAGCCATTCCAGAATCCACCACATGTTGGAAAGATCATCCTTCATTAATATAAAAAACTCACCATAAGCCAAGGTAAGCACCTGTACTGTATGGAAGGCCTTGGATACCCAAAGGAGATAGTTGTGTAGACAGGCCCAAGGGTGACAACTTTTTTCTGTTTCCCTACTAGCCTCAGGTTTCAACTTACAAAGAAATTGGATTAGAAAGTAACTTCAAGAGGTACAAGTTTTCCTAGCACAAGAAAGGGTACCTTGCATCAAAAATAACACCAGTAGCTGCATTAGTGGGTGATAATGCAAGTACTATCCCGGTGTTCCAAACATGTTATTAAATCCTCTACAATTACAGGAATCCACTGCTAAGAGTTGCAACTAGACCATTTTCAAAGTTGGCATGGAACCGAGAAATAAAGAATTCAAGCTCCATCCATTTTCTTTCTCCACTAATGAATACTCCTTTTGTTCCAAAGTATCCCAAGTGATTCCCCTGCCAATACAGGTAATTAATGGACCATCCTTCTTGATTTAGATATTGTTGAAAGTTTAGGGGGACTTAATAATTGAATCTGCATCCAAACTTTCCCATTATCTATGTGACTAATAAGTGTACATTAAATTAATAACAACTTTTTCTAGAAACTTCTTCATAGCTAATGCTCATTCAACAAAGGAGAAAATGGAGGGAGAGAAGCCTTGCCAAATAAGACTATAGTAGAAATTTCCCTTGATTCCTGTAGAGATGAGATTTGAGATTAGACTCCATTAAAGTCAACAAGGCCTGGGTCCAACATCAGGCTCTCAAAAAGTCAGAATTAAATCATTAAGTAGCACAAGTTGATTCAAAAAAATTGTTTTTTAGTTTTCTAATGACTTCAACCTAGTTTTTTTTTTAACTCTGAAGTAAAAGATTTGGGATACGGTAACTTTCAGAGTCAGTAGTAACAATAATATTTAATGCTTCTGATATTGTTTCATTTTTAAAAGATCTGCAGTATCAACCATCTCCGGAACACTGATAAGAATAGGTTTAACTCTGATTTTTTTAGTAAGCATTGCAAAATGAGAGTCTAGAAGTCACAAATGCTTGAACCATGCATTAACTTATTTTTTCTGGAATTGGTTTTATTGAACGTAAGCTAGTTTCCCCTCCTCCCAAGGGAGCTTCTATAGTGACTCAACATGTACAGGGTAGAATAAGAGCTGATTTAGAAGATGCCCTACTTTAAAATTTCTCAAATGTAGGTGTCTTCTCCCTAAGGATTCCTGTGGCATCTTCTTGCATTCAAGGCAATGTGTAATAGCCAGAAAAAGATTACCATAGATTTTGCAATTGTTCACACTAAATTATCCCAACCATTGCATTAATCATTTGAAGAGACACAAGATGAACAATAAATGATTGCCCATAAACAAAACATTGGTTGTCACTTCAAGTTTTCTCATCCCAGTGCAGGCAACATGTGAGTCAAACAAAGTAGCTGAGAAAAACCTTTGTGAGGGTGTTTTAGCAGGAATCACAAAGGAGTCCTTTCTGGTCTATTTCCCAGGAGAAAGGAAAGAGAATGAAACATACTAGAAATCAAGAGATGGTGTTTGGGGGGAACAACAAGTTGACTTGGTTTGAAAATATCAACATCCCGGGATTCAGAGACTATGGTAAAATAAGAAGGCTCTGAGCACCTTGATAGAGTCAGTGTGGAACAGCAGCTTTCCCTAAACACTAGTGCCCCACAAGCTATTAATCAGCATTCCTCAGAAACATGGGTTTTGTAGTCAAGTGAGCTTTGGAAATGGTGAGTACTATAGTTGCCATTTGAGAGGTTCAAAAGCACTAGATGTTAAAACTCAGATAAATCTTGGAGGATAAAAAGTCTGTTTAACATGGTTCAACCTAACATTGTCATTCTATCATGGAACAAACCTGTCCCCCTTCCCACACACACACATACACATTGCGTCCTCAATCCTTCCTCTCTTCTTTTTTCTTTTCATAATCTTTCCTGGATACCCATTAACCTTTAAGACTATTCACTGTGAGCGATTGCAGGCTTTAAATGAGGAGAGGGGCATAATCAAATTTGCACCTGGAGTGCAACAGGAAAGGTGGACCGGATGGGTTGAGACTAAAGGCAAAGCTACAGCATAAGGTGGTCAAAGTGAAAAGAGGAGAAAAATTATAGTAATTGATGTTTCTGCCATGCATTACTGGTGGTGAATTTAATATAGAAAATAGAAGCAGGTACAAGAGAGAAGATGTATTGTTAGCTTTGAAAATTTGTGGTTTCAGTGGCACATTTCTGGGGAGATGTTTAGGAAGCAGTTCAGGATGTGCAAAGAAGGAGAGCATCTGGGATATGGTGTTAGGAGTCATTAAAATTTCATTGATTTCTGAAGCAATGCAAATGTTAAACTCATAAAGCAACATATTATGTTAAAGCTAATTTTTGAAATGAATTCCTATCTAATGCAAACTAAAACTTGCAGAGACTACTATTCACTTGAAAAGAATGAGAACATATGAATTCTGTGAGTCAGAAAGCGTGGGTTATACTTCAGTTCCACAGGGAATCCAAGATTTTCAAAGTAGAGAGAGGTAATAGGTCACTTAATTCCCCTGTGGCTCTGTCTACAATGGGCTGGGTCTACCAGCTGGCCAGTGAAATAATCAGGCTAGCTAGTTATTAGGCATCACTTAAATAAAAACTAAAAGGGACATGAATGAATCTCAACTTGTACAACTTCTACCCCAATCATTTTTTATTACAAATCATGACCTGTATCCAAATATTTCCTCAATCCGGAATTCTCCACGACTGGTTTGTCTCCCAGACAAAACTAAATCATCATCAAGTTCAAACTGGATGTCTGTCTCCTCCACAAAGCCTATTCTAATCATCTTCACCAACACTGAAGTCTAAATGAACCACTTCTTTCGCAGAGCTGTGACATTTCACTCCTATCTCTGGTAAGGCATGTCATACATCACACTATTATTAGGTGGCTTATGTCTTTCCTCCAATCACATTGTATGTTCCTTCAAGTACCACTCAAAAAAATAATTAATTTATTATTAAATGCATAATAAATTAATATGTGCATTATGAAAGGTATGAAAGCAAGAATGAAAGAATACATGAATGAATAAATGAAGATCTGCACTGGCCATCTACACCAGGACACTTAATTGGTTCATCCAGTTTGTTGCAATTTGCTCTATGGGGAAACTGAGCAGTCAGGATTCTGAAGTACTTCATGCGGGACTCTAGGCAATTAGGAACAGTCAGGGCTCACAGAGGTGCAGGGAAGCCCCATTAATTTCACCGAATCCACATAGACACAGCCATTGGGCTTCTGGTTAGAAAACAGAGGAGCAACTCATCTTGTACAAGGTGTAGGTGAAGAAAGGGAAAATAGGTGTTTCTATGGTATTAACTTTTGCTCAGAACATCACACTGAAAATGGAAAGGCCAAAACCAGGAGAAATGTCAGACCCTGGCAAAAAATATTATGAAGGCCCATAATGTTAACCTTGTCTTATTTGAAGGGTAAAGACTGTAATCCATAGATCAAGTTCAAATTTCCTGTTTAAATATTGTTAGTTTGAATGTTAATCTGAGTTTCATGTTTGATTGCAGGGACTGGAGCTGTAAATATTGATTACCATGAAATGAAAGCAGAAATTCATTTCTGAAAAGGAAGCTAAGGAGCACGTTTCTATGAACCCAAGCAATAAATAATACCTTGGGATTCTGACTCATTCCCAAACCAGAGTGTAATTATTTCCTTTTTCACCCTGCTTCTTCAGTCTCCTTTCAGTTGACTGAATGCACATCCCATATCTGGGCACATTTACAAAAGCTAAAACAAACAATCCAACTCGCCAGACACCATGGCAACAGAACCAAACTTGACAGCACTAACTCACAACAATAAATCTCCACAGATTTCAGAGTCACCACCAGATCCCCCACTTGGTCCTTCAGTTACAAAGTTCCACGTTCCCCAGTGAACCACAGGGAGTCACTCCTTTGTGCCATGACTCCTAACAATTGCCAAACCCTAAGTGTGATGGATAGCAATAGGAAAAGCTCACAACAGAGAATCCCATCTGAACAAAACCTGCTACCTGAAACTTGATTTGCTTTGAAAGCCATCAGAAAGATCAAGTGATAGTGGGGAGATGCAATCTTGCAGAAAGTTTATGAGCTAAAGACTTCATGGTGTGAGAGGTGTCAACAGAGCTGACCCCAACATTATTCCCACTGCAACAAGCCCCTAGGACACTGAGTACATAGATCACCACATATTTCTATGTGAACTGGTTGTGTCAGTCACAATGACTTTCATGTGTGATTGATGCACCGAACCTGACAGGAGCTAGAGAACTGAGGCAGAAATCTTGATGTGAGTCGATGGAAAAATTATTAAACATGAACACAAAACAAAATACAGGCCAAATATGCAGTGATGCCTTCCTTGAAGCATTTAACTTCCTAAATTCTTCTCTTTGCTTTGTCTATGTGCAAATAGCCCAAATCTTTCACAGGCACAATAGGAGGGTACGGGTAAGGTCAGCATTGACCACTTCATTGGGTCCCCAAAGCCAGTGAGTGAGTGTGAGTTATGACAAATTCTTACCACACCAGGAAAACAAGCAGAAAATCAAGAGGATGAAGTGAGGTTTTCTGAACCTACATGACTCATCTTAATTTTGAAATTATGTCCTCTGTATTCTCTTAGTGTTAAAATATCCTCTCTTTTATGTCATGATAATAGAGGTAAAGTATTATAGTTTTGTTTCCTTTTATTTTATATTAACTTGGCAAAATAAAAGCATAGCAACTCTCTAACAAATACCATAATTAAAAACATACATCATTTTATTAAACAAAATTATGAAAAGTATAGAGAATAATGTAATAAATGCTTCTGTTTCTCAAGATTTTAAGTCATAATCATCAACAATGTTTCATGTGGTATAGCTCTATGCTTTTTTACATAATTAAGCAGCATAGATAAAGCCAGATATTCAGTCACAGTGGCCTGTGATTCTAGGTAGTAGGAAAACTAGATTTCTGTCTCCAGGTTCTTTTCCATTATTCCAAGTTACTCCTTGTAATCAAAGAAGCCCTTGGACAAGTGGCCAATGGTATTCTAAAGAAACATCTAACACATGAACATTTGGAGAGGCTGCATAATGCCTGAACAAGACATGAAAATCAGAAACAAAATTGAGCAGTTACATAATAAATTGTGATGTCTGTCCCATCAGGAATGTTTTGTTCCAGAGGCTTCCTGACAGAGCAGGTAAAGCTCAGGAAACATATTTTCACATTCCTGTGAAAATGCAAATGTCATACATAATCCCATTGCTGTTGAGACAAAGTCTAACATGGTTAATAAAAACAAGTTTGGATTCTAGTCACTTCTATTCAATTGGGTACAAGAATTTGGGCAAATTAATTATCATTTTTAAGTCACAATTTTTTCATCTTTAAAATCAGAATGATAACACATACCATAAAAATAAAATTTATTGTTGAAGGATTGACTATAGATAATGTAGATAAAGAAGCATGTATCACAGAGTTCAATAAACACTACCAATTATTCCTGTTACTATAGATTTTCTTCTACAGAGGCTATACAATAATGTTGAAAGTTTTTTACTCTGAAGATTACATCCTTCAACTGCTGAGTTCATTTCTCCAGCCTCCATCCAGGCTTCCTACCACACACCAGTTGCCAACGATCTTTCCTAAACTCTCAACCCAGAGCATTTATTTTCTCATGTGCAAATTTTAGAACCCAAATGGATGTGATGTGCAAAAATGGTGGATAACTCTCTGGACTGAGGTCTACTAGGGAAGTCAAAGCATAAGCAATTTAATATGTCATGCAATAGATAAATATACAAATATCCAAGATGCAAAATGCATTACATGACAAGGGTCAAATAAATGGTCTGAGTAATGTGCTTTGGTTTCCACAGATATTAAGAGTTCTGTAGGTTGGAAGGACTGTGGGAAACTCTATAATGGAGAAGAGTCCAATGCTGGGCCATTAGGGATGAATAGGATTTGGTTTGGCTGAAATGGGGATACTTATATGAATCAAATCAATGAATAAATGACTTGGAGTAAACCAGAGAAAATGGAGCCATACAAAGTGATTAGAAATAAATCTAGATTTTATGTAGTTAGACTGAGGCCAGAAAGTGAAGGTATCAAAGTTCCCAACCACCCAGTACTTCTGGGAAGGCGCCATTTGGCAGAAATTTCCACAGCTCTGTTCTGTGAAATATTTCACACCCACCTCTATCATTTCACTTTAGTGCAACTGTACTATTCCTTTTCAACTTTTTAGTTTTAGCATTTTTTTTTCTTAACTTGGCTTCTCATGATCTTTTGCTTCTCTCTTTCCTATTGCACTCTCTGACCTGCCTCTCACCCTCCCCTAAAACAACACTACTTTCTTGTTGTATTTGAACTATGTCCAACATGAGACCTCCTCTTCCCCCCTCTCTCTAGATGCAGATAAGACCAAAACTCCTCCATGATACCATCAAACTTGTTCCCAGGGCTGAGTGAGAACCTCTGCCTGCCCGGCCACTAAATGGAGGCTGTAACTTCTAGGCAGAGGGAAGCCATGGAAGGTTAGGGGCTGTGAGGGTTGATGTTGAAAAACAGTTGATTTTAATGTTTCAAACAGTAGAAGTCAGACAGTAAAATTTTCTAGCCACCCTAGACAGGTTAAAGGATCTAAAACCTCACTGGCCAAGTCAACAAAAATTCAGCTCAGCTATTGCCTCAGTCCATCAGGCACCTGTGCTGTCTGATGTCTGCACAATCACTCGGTTGCCAATTTCTGCTGCATTGTACTATTCATTCAGTTATCAGTCACTTCTTTGTGTTGTTGTTGTTTTCTGGCATGTTTTCTGCTTTAATCAGTATTTCATATTCTTGTAAGGTGAGGTTTTCATTGGAATTGTTAACTGGAAGCCAATTTGGCATTATGCCTCTCCTCCTTAGCAGTTGTCCTCACTGACAGTGCAGCCCATTCAGCTACATTCCCTGCTTGACATGGAGAGAAAAATGCACCTGCATTGTGAAAATCCATGTGAAATGCTGTGCACATTTGACAGTTCACCTGTGAAGGTGAACTGCATACCATGACATTCCAGTGGTAAGGCACTGGTATGAGATCTTAAAAGCAACCTCAGAGTTAAAGCATGAACTCTATCTTGCAAACCACAGTATCAGTAATTACTCATCCAGCCTCCATTTAAATCTTTCTGGATAGCTTCTCACAAATCATAATTGAGATATTCAATTTGTAATAGTTTTTTTTTTTCTTGTATTGATTCAAAATCTGCTTCCCTCTAACTGTTATCCATTATCCTAATCCTGTTTTCCAGAATTAATAGAATAAATCTTACCCAGAAGCAGACATTGAGTAGGAAATTTGTGCCCACGATTTATTATGGAAATGCTCCCAGAAGAACTTGTCAAAGAGTTGGGGGAGGAGGACAGAAAAAGGGAAGAAGCCAGTAAATATTCAATGACAAGCTAAGTCCCTTGGAGGGTAGCTTCAGCAAGACCCTCAGGGGAGCTCCCTAGAGTATAAGTTACATCTCCCAATATTGTCCCCATTGGGGACAAGGAATCTTGGCTTTCATACTATACCAGGAAAGTCATTCACCACAGGGCCACTCTGGGGACCTAAACCTTCTGTACTTCTGTCGGTCTGAGTGAAAAGCACTTCAGCAACCTGAGAAAAGTCCTCTGAGGGAAGATTTCAGGTGTGAGCCTTTGAAAGCAAAAGCATACAGAACCCAGAGGACTGATCACAGAAATGCTAAAGGGATATGAGCAAATCAGAGTGAGACCAAGAGTCCACTACATGCTCTTGCCCATCAGATACCTTCATGCCACCGCAGACACCCTCACTTCTCCAAGTCTCCTGTCCTTCCACTAACCTTTCCTAGTTCTCTTGACACCAAGTTCGCACCCAAACCTTGTGAGACCTGTGTGATGCTGAATTGTTGCTATTCTACCATGTCTCGAAGAAAGTGGTACTTTAGGCCCTAACCGGTTTGGCTCATTGGATAGAGCATCAGCTTGCGGACTCAAGAGTCCCAGGTTCGATTCCAGTCAAGGGCATGTACCTTGGTTGCGGGCACATCCCTAGTAGGGAGTGTGCAGGAGGCAGCTGATCGATGTTTCTCTCTCATCGATGTTTCTAACTCTCTATCCCTCTCCCTTCCTCTCTGTAAAAAATCAATAAAATACATTTTTTAAAAAGTGGTACTTTAAGAAGGTTTAAACCCCCAATTGCAGAATGACACTGAGGGGAGCCTTTCAGAGAGCACAGGTCAAAAGGGCTGGTTATAAATGTCTAGAATTCTCCATATGTCCAATGTAAAAGGACGGTAGCAAGGGATTTTTCAGAAAGGTCCATTAGCCAGGTTACACCCCTCCAGAGAAGTCAGACCCTGAGTTGGAACCATTTGAAGACCTGAAGTCTCAGCTACAACAGTTTTCAACTCAGTCATGTTTATGAAAACAAAAACTTGGACCTTGAGGAGATTTTGACACCAAAAATGATTTGAATTTTAAAGGCAGAAAAGTGCATTTCTAGCCTTTGGAAAGGTCGCCCTTCCTTTCCAGGTTTATGAGCTGCAGTGTTTATGGTGGTTCGGTTTCAGTTCTTGTTTCTTTCACCTGCAGGGCATTTCTGTGTAAATGTCACTTTCTCCAGCCTGCACAGGGGAAGGGTGGCTTAAGGAGGGCTTGCATGTAGATATCCAAGGCAATGTTCCTGTGGTCAAAGGTTGGGGTTCTGGGTTTTATTCCATGTATTTTAATTTATCTTCTTATTCATACAGTGCTGCTCATAGAAGGATCTTGAGGGCACAAAAGAGGATTTCTAAAACACCAGCCAAACCAAAGGAAACAAACCAACAAATACAAAATAGCATCACAACATTATGCCTACACTAGGTTTGTGGGCTGATGATTAATCATATTCATTCCCCAAACTGGGGTTTGAAGATTGATAATTAATCATATCTTTTCCTCCTCAAATTAAAAAAAAAGTTAGGAATAAACATAGGCATCATAGGTAGAAAACAATGTATTTGGGGGATGAGATTACCATGGCTTGAACCCATAAACAGTGAGCTTCCTAATTCTCTTTCCTCTGTTGAACTTACCAAGTCTCCACAGCGTAGCAGGACTGTGTCTGGACATTTCTATGGGGACAGGCCAGTCACCAAGGCAGAATAGTTTTGGGGGATGAGCAAGGAGAGAGAAAGAAATGAAAACAGGGCCCAGGATACTCTGGTTTGGGAGCATTTGTAACCCTCTGATCTTAGACATGCTACTTATGCTCATCCTTCAGCTCCTCACCCATAAAAGGAGCATTCTGATAATTAAATGAGATGATATGTATAAGGAGTTTTGCACATTTCCTGACATATAATGAGTATTCCATAAAGAGTAGCTTCCATTACCAAGAATGTTAATATGTTTAAACCTACTTTCAACCCACAGACAGATTCTTAGAATTTAGGAGTTTCCTCTTGCCTATTCTTCTACTGTAGATGCTGATGCATCCAAAATGTTTCCTTGGCATTTGAGGCCCTATAGACAGGCTCCGATGGAGATGGCAGCTCCAGTTCTAGGGCTGCTCCAGAGAAACCTGCTGAACATCACTTGTTAGTACAATGTTTAATGAGTACCTGCTTCCTACTAAGCACAGAAGTAGGCACCAAGAGGAGCTGGAGTTTAGAATGAGATGTTCTACAGACACAATGGTTGCAACGCAGGGATGGGGGATAAAGAGGGAAAGAGAGTTTTCTCAAGTTCATTTACTAACCCTGCTTATGGGCAAAGTATCAAGTTCCCAACAGCCAATACGCAAATCACACTTGAAGGCTTGGGAGCACTGTATGTTCACAGGATATGCCAACACAAACAGAATTATACTGTCAACATATGATTGAAACCAATATAGTGGTTCACTTTCTTTGTATCCATATTATAACAGAAGTTTCAAAATCTCTAGGTCATGAAAGTAGTTCCCAAGCCTCATCAAGCCCTCAGGAAGGGAAAAAATACTTCTTTAATCTTTCCTAAAGTCAGAAAACCAGACAGAGGGGCACCCCACAAAATAATGCACACACACCATTCCTTAAGAAGCTACTTCTGAATGATTAATGGTTGGTCAGCAACAAAATCTTCAAGACAAAGATGGGACACAAAATATGAAGCCTCTCTAGTCACAAAACTTATTACACTTTGCAAATATCATATTTAAATACATTTTTTAACATTTAGCTCCTACTTAAAAGTCATGAATAATCTTTCCATCATGGCAAATTTAAATGCACTGAATTATAGTCTCTTTCTTCTATTATGGTTAATGTAATTAAGAGAGTAAAGATGATGTGGAAATATTGGGATTGCAATAATTTGGAGACTAACAATTAGCACTGATAAAATTAATAGTGCATCCATCTCTTCATAAGCTCCAGAAGAACTGTATTTCACGGGAGTGCATTTACATGGAAGTTAACCCATTGTAGTATATACTCAAGATGGTTTCCTTATACAGGGGCTACTTACTAACACATTGGGTAGCTAGAGGGCAACTTAATCACAAGTTGGACTTTTTCTAAACGCTACTAATTGTTTATCCATTTATGTATTCATTCATTTATTCATTCCAGAAATATTTATTGAGCACCTACAATGTGCTAATTATTTGAAAAACAGAGAGAGGATCTCCTCAGTTTACCATCTAGTAGTAACTGGCTTTGACTCCAATTGTGAATTTAAGAATTATTGTAAACAGAAGAGCTAACACTTCTGTCTGTGAATGATAGTTGTTCAATCTCCAGGCAGCTACCATTACTTTGTATTTTACTAATGTCCACAATAAGCATAATTATCTGCTCTTCTAACTCTCAGCACAGTTTAGGCAGATAATGAGAACTTCCCACCATTGTTCAAAAATATAAGACCAATACCAGTACTTGCTACCATTCATTAAAGACTTGCTTCCTGCCAAGCATCGTTATCAATGCTTCACTTATTTTTATGCGTTTAACCGTCACAGAAATCATATGGGGTAAGCACCGCTCTTATCCCCATTCTTCAGATTAGAAAACTACGAAAGAGAGAAGGCTCACTGACTTGTTAAGATCACTCTTCTAACAAGAAGCAGAGAGGGGACTGGAACAGGCAGAGTTCAGCATCAAAAAAGTCATGATTTTGAACACTGCAACATACCCACGGTGCTACGGGGGAAGTTCTCTCAGCACACCAGTGTTTTCTGTTTCAGCGATCCTTGACAGATGCACTGGAGCGCTGTATAAAATTATTAGCTATTTCACTGGTAATTGCTGTGTCAAGCTTTCCATGAAATGGGAGTCGCTCTGAGTCCCACACACGAAGGCCAGGTGGATAAAGTCACTGACTAGCATTATGTGGCCTGTCTTTGTCCTGATGGTAAAAATAATTAGCATAGCCCCAGCCAGGCGGCTCAGTTTGTTCGAGTGTTGTCTCATAAATCAAAATGTCATGAGTTTGCCTGGACAGAGTGGTTCAGTGGTTGAGTGTCAATCTATGAACCAGGAGGTCACAGTTCGATTCCCGGTCAGGGCATATGCCCAGGTTGCATGCTTGATCCTCAATGTGAGGCAGCCTATCAAAGATTCTCTCTCATCATTGATGTTTCTCTCTCTCTCTCTCTCTCTCTCTCTCTCTCTCTCTCTCTCTCTCTCTCTCTCCCCCCCTCTCTGTTGCTCTCTGAAATCAACAATTTTTTTAAAAAAAGGTCATGAGTTTGATTCTCAGTCAAGGAAAATACCTGGGTTGCTGGTTCGACCCCTAATCAGGTGCATATGAGAGGCAGCCGATAAAAGTTTCTCTCTTGTATAGGTTTCTCTCTCCTCTCTCTCTCTTTCTCTGACTTTCTCTCTCTCTTCCCCTCTCTCCCTCTTCTCTCTCTAAAAATCAATAAAAACATATCCCCCATTGAGGATTAAAATAATAATGATAATTATTATAGTAATAACAATAATAATAATTGGCATAAAGAACCAGGATAAATTTTAGGCCAGCCTTTCCTGTCAAAACTGTCATGTGGTGAGGGGAGCTTCCATCCTCTTAGCATTAGCAAACCCACTCTTCTCAAGTATTCTTCTACATTAAGACAGAACTAAGGCAAATAAAATGGCTTTGAATGTCTCTATTTCAAGAAAATTTAGTGAAATAAGCCTGTTAGAGAAAGACAAATATCACATGATCTGACTTATATGTGAAAGCTACGGAACAAAATAGGTCCAGAGGCATGGATGCATGGAACAGACTGACAAATCTCAGTGGGGAGGGTGTGGAGGGAATGGAGGTGATTAACCAAAGAACATATATGCATATATACATAACCTGTGGACACAAACAATAGTGTAGGGAAGGCCTGGGGTGGGGCAGGGGCTGCTGGGTAGAATGGAGAAAGCAGGGGTGGGTGTAATGGGGGAGGAGGGGCCATCTGTAATACAGTCAATAATAAATAAATATTTTTTAAAAGAATAAAAGGACATGGGTTTTCAAACTTCTATCTGCATAGTTGGTCCATGTGAATCATGAATGCTTGTATGAGGTAACAGTGAAACATTTTGAACTTAGTTGGAAAAACGAAGAGATTTAGAACTACAGCTTAAATTTCTGACCTTGAGGAAACAAGTCACTTAATTGCTATGAGCCTTGGTTTACCTGTAAATTGGGATACTCTCTACACTCTTAAACACAGAGAAAGAAATCTGAAAGAGTAAAAGCCAGTATTCCACAATGGATGTGACAGGGCTTTGTGCAGTCTACATAGGTTCAGCTTAATTCAGTCCACAAGCACTTGTTGAGTATCTGCTATGTGATAAGGACTGTGGTCAGCCCAACGTCCAAAGCTTTAAAGGATTATTATCAGTAGCATGCTAGTTTCAAGTCATGAGTATGGCACAATAGAGTTGCATTCTATGTGTAATACTACAATTTATAGTACATTTGGATCCCTTCTTTCATAAATATTTACTGTAAGTGTATGTTTCTAAGACATGAGACATAATTATGCAGTCTTAAATTAATGTTGTGGCTTTGTGTTTTTCTGACATACTAATCATCATTTCTGTGATTTATTTGTTGACAAATCCTTGGTTGAAAATATAAGTGTCAATTATAATATTGTTTCCATAAGAAGCACGTTCCAATTTATAACCTTTGTTTTTAGGACTACATTAGAATCTAACTTGGAGGCTGCCTATATTTTAAGTTCATTTTTCAGATCAATGCACTAAGTACTGAAAATGGATGTTTTCTCAGACAAACCAAAGTATGATATCTGAGGCAAATATGGAAACATACTGAATGTTCTCTTAGATGTTAAAGGTCATGGCTCTGAGGCTGTGTTTATTATGATCAAATATGCATTTCCCCTTTTTCTCCAAGTGAGAAATTATCTCACTTTTCATTTATTTATCATTCATTTGACGAGCATTTATTGCATAGTCACTATGTTCCAGGCACTATTCTGTGTTCCCTGAAGGATATGAATAATTTAAAAATGCCAAATGAATTAATGATACAGGCCCTGCCCTTGAAGACCTCCCAGAAATAAACATTCCCTGGGTCAGGGTGCAATGCCAAGGACAGATCATCCAAAAAATAGAAAGAGCCTAGTCTCTGGCAGAGCCACCATCCTATTAGCCCTGGAATGTCAACCTCCAGACACACATTTAAGGGGCAAAATACAACTCAAAATAGGTTAGAGACATTTTTAGAAAGTTCCTGCATTCATAGCTGAATGCAGTTCCTAATACTTAAAAATCTCTGACACATATGGAGCCCAAAAGAGCAAATCTCCCCCACCCCCTGTAGGGCAGGAGTGAAGGTGGAAAAGCACTAGAAGAAAGGGTCAGAATTGGGGGAAGGCTTTGGAGGGCACAGGGAACCTTTAAAGTATAACTTATGAGGAAGCAGATTAAGGAGAAAAACAACTCAGACAGAAGCAATAGCAGAAGCGAAGGCGTGGAGGGCTGAGAGAACAGGCGCGTTCAGGAGCAGTGAGTGCCCTTGGTGTGGCTGGCAGGGAGGGAACTGGGGGACATATTAGGATGCATAACATTGATGAATTGTCTGGAATGTCATACTCGGGAGTTAGGACTTCCCCCCTCAGGCCCCAAGAGGAGATCCCAAGTGATTCAATGCAGTCTGTTGAATGACATCACTATCTTCTCATTGGTGCTACCTGCCTCCATGGGAGAGAACTGAACACTGGGAAGGTAGGTGCTTGGGACTGTGGCTACTGGAAATGCTTACTAAAGAATAGCTCAGCCCCATTAAACAGAAAAGGCAATACACTCGCTTGGTACCTGCCATTACTCAGCCTTTCCAGAGGCTGCCCATGATGAGCACAAAATCTTCTTTAGATCCACTATCAAGTAGAAAATAAGAGGTCATGACAAGTGCTATAAAGTGGCCTTCAGAGATATGGGTGGTGACAGTTCAGTTAGGGTCAGTGCCACACAGTTGAAAGAGCAGCCAGAAAATAATTGCTGGAGCCCCATAAGGATATGGAAATTTCAGAGAACAAAGAAATCATCATGAAGACCTCCAACAGTACACTGTTAATAGACATCCCTAGGACCTAAGTTCCCAACTCATTCCTCATCAAATATGATCAGCTAAGTCCACGGAGGAAGGTCCCCACCCCATCGGTATAAATTTCTGATATTTTCACATTGCTCAGTTAGCAAATGGGGATCAGTGTTGTAGGGGTTGCTATATCCACATTATTTAGGACTGCATTCATTTTGGCATCTTAAATAAAATTGTAAGACTTAGAGGGTGGGCAAAAGTAGGTTTACAATGTGTGTATGTGAAACACAAAGTTTGTTTTGTATTATTATTTATTGTATTATTTTCCATACAAATGACTGTAAACCTACTTTTGCCCACCCCTCTTTATGCATAGATGTTTTCTTTTAATTGTTTGTTCAGATTTTGCTTTTCATCCATGTTTTCTTTTGCGTTTAAAAACATAACATAATTTATTTGAAATACCATCATGAAGACCCACAAAGCTTTATCATGAAAGCCTTTGAAATCATTATCTCTGACTTAAAGAAATGGTTTTCTTTAAATTGGTTGAAGGGAATTATGGAATGCAGATAAATGTTGCTTGTCACTTTACAAGACTTGAAGGTCACTCAAGAGCTTTGGGGCAAGCCCAGTGTGTTCCAAAGTAGAGCTATTGGAAGGCCCTTCTACTTGCAAGAGCTGGAAAATGAAGTGAGAAGACCAGGATTTTCGTCCCAGTTTTGGCATTCATTTGTCATTACTTCTCTGGTCTTCACTTGTACAATGGAGCACTTGGGCAGCCTGATTTCTAAGGGCTTGAAGGCCCAGTGACTAGAGAAAGGTACATGTGCCTACTTAGGCCAAGAGGTCATGTCCTGAACAGTGGCCAAAAGTGGGGAATCTGAGGCCACACTGCAGCATTCACATCCAGCACTGCCACTTTCCTGCAGTGCTAGGTTTACTAGTAATCACTTAGATTTTTGGTTAAACTTAGTAAAACTGGGATAAAATGATAACACACTAAGTGGATGGATTACTCAACAAATAATATTAAGGAAATTTTCTATATAATAATAACAAAAGATTTTTTGGCTTTTTATTACACACCATAAAATACAACAAAGTACAGATTAATTTATTTGCTAAACTTAGGTGATGAAGGAAGGAAGGAAGGAAGGAAGATAGAGAAAGAGAGAGAAAAAGAAAGATTAAGTGAACAGGGCAGGGCACAAAAGAAAGAAAAGGAACTGGTAGGTAGTACTTCAAGGGTCTTAAGGATTTTTGTGATAGAGAAAAGCTTTCTAAGACTAAATGTAATGAATGAAAAAGACATCTC
Organism: Myotis nattereri; assembly: GCF_964212035.1. Lineage (NCBI taxonomy): Eukaryota > Metazoa > Chordata > Mammalia > Chiroptera > Vespertilionidae > Myotis > Myotis nattereri. The sequence goes on from NC_138075.1 coordinate 221,592,476, forward strand.
TACGCCAATCATGGTCATATAAAACTTTAAATAAAAATTTCTTGCCGCCCTAGCTGGTTTTGCTCAGTGGATAGAGCATTGGCCTACAGACTGAAGAGTCCCGGGTTTGATTCTGGTCAAGGGCACATGCATGGGTTGTGGGCTCGATCCCCAGAGGCCTGCAAGAGGCAGCCAATCAATGATTCTCTCTCATCATTGATGTTTCTATCTCCCTCTCCCTCTCCCTTCCTCTCTGAAATCAATAAAAACATATTTAAAAAAATTTCTTGCCAAGGAAACTATTTATAAAAATATATACTGATAATAGGAAAATATTCTTAATCTATAAAAATCTATAAAGTATGTTTGCAAACCAATAAAAATATCATTCAAATCTCAAAACAAAAATAGGCAAAGGAAAGAAGTAATTCATGTAAGTAAAATCACAAATGTGGAATATAAAAATGATCAACCTCTTTAATAATCAAGAAAATGTGAATTTAATGGAGAATATTTTTCAGGTATTAAAGTAGCAAAGATTTTTCAAAGATAATCCTAGTGTTGGCAAGGATGCATTAGACAAGCACTCATACATTATGAGAAAGGATAAGTTGGCACAACTTAATTGAAATGCAATTTGGTGATGTGAATTGAGTCTTTAGAAGATTTATATCTGTAGAATCAGTAATCTTCCAGAAATATATCCTGAACAGTCAAACATGAGTACACATATTCATGTATAAGGATCCTCAATGAAATATTAACTATAATGGCAGGAAACATGTTTCTAGCCTAAGTGTATAATAGGGAAACAGTAAAATACATTATATAACCCTTTTATGAAATATAGTTTGACCACTTAAATTAATGTTCTGAAAGACTAAGGATATCAGAAAATACTGATATAACACTGAGTAAAAAAATAGAATATTAAACCACATTCAAAATAAGCCTAATTTTGTATGTTTGTTTGTTTAAATCCTCACCTAAGGGCATGTTTTTAGTGATTTTATTTATAGAAAGAGGGAGGGAGAGCAAGAGAGAGAGAGAGAGAGAGAGACAGAGAGAAACATTGATGTGAGAGAGAAACATTGATCAGTTGCCTCAGATATGCACTGACTGGGGATTGAACCCTGAAACCTTTTGGTGTACAGGACAACACTATCCAACTGAGCCAGGGCTAACTTTGTATATACTGATGCAATACAAATTTATGGTAATATAATGAATTTTAAAATTAATTATTGCATGGTGGTTATATTAAAAGAAATTTTTATTTTTCAGTGTTTTTCTTTAAAATGTTTACTATTTTCATTTTTGTGGACAGAGCATTGGCCTGCAGACCAAATGGTCCCAGGTTTGATTCCAGTCAAGGGCAAGTACCTTGGTTGCAGGTTCCTCCCCGGCCCAGGGCCCTGGTCGGATGAGGCAATCCAGTGATGTGTTTCTCTCACATCAATGTTTCTCTCTATATTTCCTTCTCTCTTCCACTCTCTCTAAAAAAATCAATGGGGAAATATCTTGGAGTGAGGATTAACAATTTTTTTTTTAATTTAGAAAATAATTAAAAGCAAAAACATCTTAGAGTTTAATGAGAAAACTCAAAGGAAGGTTCATTTTAGGAAAGTTAAAACTTGGTTTTCATTTGTAGACTAAGGTGAGAAAATGATTAACTAAGGTGATAAAATGATTAACTATCAAAATATAGAGAACAGTATAAGAAAATATAATCAATAAATGTGCAAAAATAGTATGACTTACTCAATAAGCCATAATAAAATAACAATGCAAATTAAATGATAATAAAGTCATTTCATTGATTAAAGCAGTGCCTAGAAAGTTGATGGCTATATGTGTACAGTGGAGAGAAGGGAAATCAAATTCCCAATAACCTTATGGTCAAAGCTTTGCACAAGTTTACTGCTAGCACTGATACAAACTAGAACTACCTTTTTGGAAACTAGGTATCAAATATATAAAAGCCATAAAAATGTGCATTTCCTTTGATTTAGCACAGAAGTTTATCCTGAGGAACAAGCCAAAAGAAAAAGTATGTGCTCAGAATGTGCATGACTATATTGCTGATAACAATTCTAGATCAAAAGCAATCCAACTATTGGGATGTAGATGAATAGTTAAATACATGATGAGACTTTCAATTGGGTTGGTTTTTAATATGAGAAGGATGCTACATAGGAGGGTGTCTATGGTGCATAGATAAAATATTAAGTGAAGAGGGCAGGGCACAAAAGTATACATGTACATGATCACAAAAAGTACCTGCTACACATATGGTAGAAAACTAAACATTTTCAAAGATGGTAGGATTCTCATTGACTTCCCTCTTATTTTTGTAAATGCTATATACATAATTCTGCTCTAATTTATATTTTTTTGAGAGAGACAATGAAAGAGAAATAGTGTAAGTGAAGCAGCCTCCTGCAAGAGAAGGGAATGGGTCCAGCGAACAGGTTTACCTGTGACGGGGGAAATGAGGCCCAGAAGGTTCTTAGATTGTCTTCTATGTGCCATCACTCTGTTAAGTAGTTTGCAGTATACTAGTTCATTTATTCCTCAAAATATCACTGTACATGTTTTTTTAAATTTAAATCCCCATTTTCTGTATGAAGAACAGTAGGCTTAGAGTGGGGAAGTAGCTTATAGAAGGACACACAGCTGGTAAGTATAGGAGTCTAAGGTTCAATCCCAGAGCTTTACTACTCCAGAGCGTAGCTTTATCCATCTCAGACCATGGAGAGAGGTATGATTAGATAAATGCATCAAGTGTTTTAGAGCGGTTTTGGGAGAGAGTGGGGTACAAAAAGTGAAGATGAAGAAATATTGAATGACTTCAATCTTTTCATCAAATGCAGGTGAAACTATCATCTGAGAGAGGGGCCATAAACCTTCAAGAGAGTGGAAAAGCCATCAAGAACCTCCAGGAGAAATTGGGTCTGGTACCAGCCAGGATCCCAGATCAGATCTTGATTCCTGAGAGATAAAATTCCAAGTGCTTTCAGAAAATGCTATAGGGAAAAGAATATACACTTTGAAATCACACCGATTAAATTTTGAATTTTATCTTCAATAGTAGCTACAGAGGTGCTGAATCTCAATCAGGTATGATTTTGCCCACCCCCCACTGCATTCTAAGAGACATTTAGCAATATCTGGGAACATTTGGGGTTATCATAGCTGAGGCTGGGGTGCTACTGGGTAGAGGACAAGGACGCTTCTAGGCAACCTGCAATGTTCAGGACAACCCCCCATAACAAACAAATATCTAGCCCAAAAGGTCAATAGAACAGAGGTTAAAAGACCCTGACCCAGAGAGGTGAACTTAGGAAAGGTGCTTAGCTAAATTCCCTGAACCTCAGTTGCTGTGTTTCAAAAATAATGGTGGGAATTCCTGCCACAGGGGCTTATCAAGATTAGACGACTTGTGTATACTATATGAAGCATGGTGTTCAGTCACAGGGGTACTTCTAAATCACAATCTTATCTCCACATAACCAGCTGAGCCCTTGGGCTCCCTCTTCCTCAGTTTCCCCCAATTACTACCCCATCCAATTAAGATGCAGCCTCAAGATTAACCTACTTGTCTATCAACCAACTAGGCTTACCCTTGACCCCTTAAAAGGTAAGTTAAACCAATATAATACAAATGAATATTGAAGAGGTAAAATGCCAAGATATTACTCTGGGACTCAGGAAAACATTTCAATTCTAGAATTATATTTATAGTGAGAAATCATCATGGATATGCACATAGATTTATCTATAAGGATGTTTATCCGAGTCGTTTGTGGTAGGGAAGATGTAGAAGCAACCTATACACCTTCTGGTGGGGATTAGTTTAATAACTGATGCTATGCCCATTTAAGAGGGTCCATTTCATGACAGAAAAAGATAAAAACTAGATTATGATTTCATGTATAAAATATGAGTTATAAAATATCACTTAACACAAAAATATCTGATAGACATGGGAACATTAATTATTTCAGGGTGGTGGAATTAAGCTTGGTTTTTTTTGTATGCTTTATTGTATATTCCTAATTTGCTAAAACTAACTTGTATCATTACTTTAAACAAAATAAAATCAATAAATAATACATCATTTGGAGGTTGAATGTATACTTTCATCAGGCTCATAAAGGGCCGCCCTTCATTTGAATAAAGAAAATCAAAGGAAATATGAAAACATGAGCATCAAATTTCTGAGGCTCCAAGGCAGAAAAGGGAAATTACTACACTGACCAAAAAACAGCTTCCTCTCTGTAAGGAGTTGCCAACTTCAACATAAAACACTTGCAGCCAAAGAGTGAGAAGTGAAACCCTAACGCTCTAAAAGAAACCAGCATTGCTTCCAGACAAGACAACGTTCCCAGCCGGATTTGCTCTTTCTCTTTATGGTGTCCAATAGGCATTTGCCTTATCTCAAGTGAAACAACGTCAAGCCTGAATTTTCCAAGTAATTATACACAAATGGTCTTAAAATCAACATAAAAAAAACTTCTCTGTATTTCTTAGGCTTCCTTCCATTCTGTGTGGAGTTGTTTTTCATAATATTTTTAAGTGTACCTATGTATAAGAATTAAAGAATGAAAACTGTGAAGTGTTCCAAGTGCTTTCAGGAAATACTTTCAGTCTGTAAGTACTTCAATGTGGAGCTTATGTGAGGTGGGAAAAGAGCAGTTTTGCAGTGGATCCAACCAGCAAAAACATCCACTGTTCTTCCCCCACAGCTAGGCAGCTTCCACACCGTAGATGTTTTAAAAAGAAATTCCTAAATCCTTTTAAAAAGGGGCCCAGGCCAACATTTTCCTATGATTTAGGCTGTATCCATCAAAGCCCCATGCAGTGCAGACCAGTAATCACATCAGCATCCCTGCTCAGTGTGAGCTGGAAATCCTAGAGCCTCTCATCTCACCCTTACCTTTGTTCTTTAGCACCCAGTATATTCCTGTGCTGCTTAGATCTTCACCCCTCAGGTTTCTTTTTCATCCTCAGCTTCTTGTTGTCCTTGGGACATGACAAGGGATCTGGCTTCTTTAATTTAACCACCAGAAGTCTCTTGACATGCTTTTATACTTGCCTTCTGAAGCCTCTCCTGGCTGTTGCCCTGGTGGCCACCTGGGCTGACCCATCTGCTTGGCCCAGACCCACAAGGAAAGCACACTTGCTAAGAAATCCTACCCTCTCGTGATGGTCAATTTCCTGTGTCACGTGCCTGAGCTAAGGGATGCCCAGATAGCTGGCAAAGCATCTTTTCTGGGTGTGCCTATGAGGGAGATTCTGGGACAGGTTAGTATTTGATTCAGTAGACTGAGTAAAGATCCATCCATCCCAGCATGGGAGGGAATCATCCAATTTGTTGAAAACCTGAATTGGCAGAAAGGCAGAGCAAAGGAGAATTTGTTCTCACTTGAGCTAGTATATCCATCTTTTCCTGCCCTTGGACATCAGCAATCCTGGTGCTGGGGCTTTTGATCTTAGAGTGGGACTCACACCATTCACTGGCTCCCCTGGTTCTTAAGCCTTTGGGTTTGGACTAGAACTATACCATTGGCCTTTCTGAGCCTCCAGCTTACAGATGGAAGGCTGCAGAAATAGACTAATTAATCATGTAAGCCAATTCCTCATTATATGTCTCTTTCTATGTATCTCTGTCTATCTCTATCTCTATCTATCCTATTGGTTATTTCTCTGAAGAAACCTGACTAATAACTCATTATCAGACAGTGGACCATCTATGAATTTAAAAGGCATTTTCTTCAAAGCTCATGAGCCTGAGAATTTGGATACTAGAACTAGCAATATTAACTCCTTATAATGGGAAGTGAGTGATTCCACTGCTGGCTAGTATTCTGGTTATATAAAAGCCAAGTAGTATCTGCAAGTCCTTATCTTCAGCACTCACCGCATTGTTCAGGTTTCAGGTGTGGGGTGAATAAATTCCAGCTCTGCCATTGGATGAGCTTGAACAAGTGGTAAAACTTTCTGAGCTTTAGATTTCTCATCAGTAAAATCACAAGCTCAGATAAAAGCAGAGAAGCTTCAAGGTCTCTGGTACAGAAAAAGGATCCTAGATTAGAGTCAAATAGAACTGAATTTTAATACTAACTTTGTCTCTTTCTTCCTGTGTGACCCAGCAATTTATACAGCTCCTCTGACCCACTGTTACCAGTACAGTTCTAAAATGTATTCTATACATTTACCAAACACATACCATGCATAACCCATAAATGACAGACATCAATGCATCTCAGAAACTCAGAACTTTAGAACAAGAATGGACTTAATTCTGGGTATTAAAATATATTGAATTTCAGAAATGTAATTGTGGCCATATATGTCTGCACTCTTGTGGCATAGAGGCAGTGATATTGTATATTATGACCCAGAAAACTAAAAAGTTCACTACAATTTGATAAACTAGGAAAAGCCTTATAATAAATGATAGTGATCTGAATATTTATTTTCAGACACTATCACTAACTATGTGACTTTCAGTATGTCATTTCTAGGCTTGAATTTTCTCTTCTGAAGTGTGACAGGTATGTAGTTTACACTCGTCAACTGTTAAGTAACAAAATAATGCAAACTAGTTTATGCATTAAAGAGAATGATTAACTGAACAAAAGAGACCAGGTTTAGTGTTGAGTTTAGGCACAGCTAGGATAAAGGATTCCAATGATGTAAGGGCTCCATATCTCTCAGGTAGACCCTCTCCATGTCATGGGTGTGATGGAGGTTCATAATCCAGAACCATATCTTACCACCAGAATAGTCCCTTCCCTTATAGCATTGGCAACAAGGGGAAAGAAAGTAAGATCTCAGGGAGAACGCTGATTGGCTGTGCTTGGATCATGTGCCTGTTACTGAACCAATAACCTTGACTAAGTCATTGTATGTTTGTCCAGACCAAGGTCATATGCCCAGCTCTATAGGTACTAAAGAGAAAGGAAGAGCCCACCACCAACTGAAACATGTGGAATGTGTTCCCAGGAAAGTCAGTGGATTTGTTAGCAGAAGGAAGAATCGATACTGGGCTGGAAAAGAAGAGTGGTAGCTTATATGAACTCAAGTTTCTTCACAGATTTTTTTTTCTGTTTTCTGTTATTCTAGGCCTCATTGCAGATAAATACTAGAGAAGCCTACTCAGAATCAAGAAATATTTAACATAACAAAAAACTGGAATATAATGCATTAGGACAAATGGGAAGTTTGCACCAACCTATGCTCTGATGTAGACAAAGAGCAATCATTAAGTGTGTTGGCTTTGTGCCTAGTATTCCACCAGGCTCTGTTGGCCAGACATTTGGAGCTCAGGTTAGAGATGGAGAAGACATTGCAAGCATGTGTAAACCACATGAAACATTCAGAAAGGCCAGTGGACATGTTTGAAGTCAGAAAAATTGCCTCTTAGGTACATAGCCTCATAGAAGTCCCTGAGGCTCTCTGACCCTGACCTATAAAATGGGTGCAATGACACCAATACCTTCTCCAAATAATTGCAAAAACCAAAGAGACAAATATGAAAGCATTTCAAATATAGTGCATTAGAAACATAATTAGTTTTACAGAGCAGATTTTATATAGATACTGGATTTTGTGTCACCTTTTATAAATGCTACAGGAATTCGGATAAAGCAGAGGGCAGTGGGTAATATCAGTACTAGTATGGGGCCTGGAGGATGGTTGCAGTTTTGACAGAGAGAAGTGTCTGTTGACAAAGTCTTGTAACTTTACTGAGGACTGACTTTCAAAACTTCCAGCTTCATAGTTTTTTACCTTGTGCTAGTTTGCAGTCAAGTTTACAGTTTTTCTTTCTCTGTTCACTGTTTGTATTTCACTTTGAAAGCATGGACAAATTCCATAAGTCTTAGCTGATGAAGAAAGCACTTTATGGAAACTGTGAGCCAGAGGGAAAAGCTCTCCAATGCTTACAGAAAAGAGCACAGATTTGCCAAATAGTCTGAAAACTATTTGGAGTCTGGTATCAGTGAGGTCCTGGCAGAAGTCTGCACAGAACCAAATATTTAACCTAATCTTTGGCATTTCAAGTGACAAGTGTTACATGGAGAAATTAGAGCTGTTGGGCAGTGGATCCTCTGTTAGCTTCTTCTAGGAATAAAGTATTAGCAATTTTTCTTTTCTTAGTAGTTTCTGATATCTCTCCTACTTCTACCTCACTATTCAACAATGATTTATTATGCCCTTCTCTATGCCAGGGACCTGGTAGGTTCAAGGAAGACAAAGATGAAAAGTCATTGTACCTGACCTCAAGGAGTTTGTGTCTAGTGATTTAGGCTGAAAAGGCAGTTTAAAGATAACACAAAGGAAGGGTGACTTCTTGGGTAGTACATGAAGAAGCACCCATGGGACATTACACAATTCAAATGTGGAATAGAGTAAGAGTTGATTGGGCCAAACCAAATTTAACCCTCAAATCCAAATCAATGAAATCATTTTTAGTGAATGGAGACCCCAAATTTCTTATTAATATTTATTATTTGTGTTGCATCCATTCCACAAATGAAGCACAAAAATTTGTGTAGAGTAACATAATTAAGAGATGAGTTTTCTGATTCTGAATGCTGTACCCTTTCCACTGCCCTTCCTCGTGTTGTTCTATGTTGTTGACTTAGGTTTATCTTCTCACTACCTTATCATTTTGAATTGGAAAGGGGAAATTGTGAATTAATTAGTCAATAGTTATTGAACAAATATTATTAATAAGATATTATGTCAGATACTGGAGATACCAAGCTGAAAGCATCATAGTCCTTCTTCTCAATTTTGGACAACACATAATCAAGTTCATATTACGTAGGGCACTGTAATATGGTTGTCTAAAAGTCAAGACTTTTGACCCATAGGTTATTTAGCAGCATTTTGTTTAATTTCCAGATCTATGGGAATTTGTCAGATATTTTTCTGTTGCTGATTTCTAAGTCAATCCTACTGTGTGTTGGAGAACTGAGACTTGTTTTATGGCATAAGATATGGTCTACACTGATAAATAAGAGAATGTGAATTCTTCAGCTGGTGGGTGGAGAGTTCTATAAATTTCAATTTGGTCAAGTTGGTGACAGTTTTTTTCTATATCTCTGCTGATTTTCTGACTACTAATATATTCATGTTAGAGAAGTAATGAAATTTTTAACTACATCTATGAATTTCTCTATTTCTCCTGAAAGGTTTGTCAATGTTTGCTTCATGTGTTTTTAATATCTGCTATGAGGTTCATACCAATTTAGGTTGGCTATGTTTTCATAATGAACCCATATTTTTATCATTATACAATGTCACTATCTCTAGCAAGAGTCAGTGTGCAAATACTTACCATATCTGATATTAATGTAGCCCATCCCAACTTTCTAGTGTTATCATGAAATATCTCATTGCATCCTTTAATTATGTTATTTTTTGGAACAGTTTTAGATTTACAGAAAAGTTTATATTCTGAGAGGCCAGTCACAGGGTATGTGTGTTAGGAGGCTTGTTTTTATTCCCCCCACAGATTACTTAGGCTTTGTTTTTGCTTTTATTTTATATCTCCAGAGCCTTCACTCATTTATGAAACATTTCTCCCATGTCTTTCCTCTTTAGGTTCATGTTTCTTTAAAAGCTTGAGCATATCCATAAAAGCTCTTTTAAGATCCTTGTCTGCTAATTATTTCATCTCTGTTATTTATGGACCTATTTCTATTGTCTTACTTTTCTCCTGGTTATGGATCCCAATTTCTTGCTTCTTCACATGTCTGGCACTTTTTGATAGGATGCAGACATTGTGAATTCTACATGGTTGAGTGATAAATTTTGATATAGTCTTTGAAAGAGTTTAGACTTTGTTATAGCAAGCAATTACTTTATTTGCTTTAAATTTGTTCCTGTTAAGCACTGTTTTCAAGCTATTTTAAGGATAATCTATCAGTGACAAACCTATGTAGAATTTAGTATCATTAATAAGACATGACTCCTCTAGGATTTCTAATAATTGTCCGCTTCATTTACCAAGTTCTCTCCATTGTGGGTGTGACAGTCAAATGTGACCCAGCCCTGAGTGAATCTGGGAATTATTCAGCTTATAGCCCTCAAAAAATGTTTCTTTCCCCAGATGTTGTTTTATGTCCATACTTGTGGAATTTCATCCAATATCTGCCTAGACTAGTATTGAATTAAAGACTCAAGAAGACTCTATGCATATTTTTTGGAAGTCTTTCTTTGTTAAGTTCACTTTATATCCAAAATTATATTCACCCAGGCCTTCTCAAACTCCAACATCTGTCTCCTTAACTCAACAAGATCACTGTGTTCCACTCGGGTTACCCTGCCTGCACTACATTCTGAAAATTCCCTCTAGGCAGAAAGCGAGGGCATGGCAGAGTTCATTGTATATGTTTTCCTTCTGTCAGGGATCCTGGTCCTTTGCTGCCTGTTGCCAAATGTTTGAAGGCAGTTATTTTATATCATCATCCCATTTTCCTAATGCAAATTTGGAACCTTTTATCTCACATGGCAGGAGAGAGAGAGATGGAGAGAGGGAGAAGAGAGACAGAGAGGGGGAGAGAGGGAAAGAGGGAGGGAGGCAGGAAGGGAGAGAGAGAGGGAGAGAGAGAAAGTAGGGGAGAGAGAGAGAGAGAGAGAGAGAGAGAGAGAGAGAGAGAGAGAGAGATTCACTCTGAAAACTGTTTGTCAGTGGAAATATACATAAAAACTGCATAAATCACTTGATCAGAAGCCAAACATACTTTGGCCACCCTGGAAAATGCAAGAATGGGGTTGGGGGGAGGGCATGACAGCCAAGAACAGACAAGGTAGCATACCCTGGTAGATGCCCACTCTGCCCTGCAGCCAAGCAGATCAGTCTTCTTCTACACTCCTTCCGTGTCATGATTTTACAAAAGGCCCCTCTTAATGCAATTAGGGAGAAGATGAGAAGGGGGAAAAGAAAAAAACAAAACTTAAATGACAGAGAAAGGCCTGAAATGACTGAGAAAATGTAGGATTGATGGAAAATATCAAAGTCTCTGCACTAGATAAAGTAAATTAGGTTCAGTTGTTCCCCCTACAGTAGATTCATTTGGAGGACATTGTAGTATTGGTCCTAATTACTCACTCTCCTCTGTTGTTCATAGTTCACTGATTGCTTAAGGTGTGCCCACCTTGAGCTCCCAAGTGGACTGTAAATTTCTCCAAGACAATACTGTTTTTCAGATTCACTTTTTAATATCCACAGCAGGTAGCATAAGGCTGAGACAATAGAAGGGGATGTTTAATGAGTTCATGAAGGTTTATCACCTGCCTGGGTCTCTTTATAATTCTTCCACAAAGTTGCTTCGGAGCTTATGATCATCTCTTCTATCTTCTCCAACTAGAGAAGAACAACCCTGCTCATGGGATTTCCCTATACAACCCTCATTGCCAACATTTTCTCTCAAGGTCAATTTGTTGAGCATTGACAATATTTTGTACAGAAAAATATGATCATTGTCTTTTAATACCATTATGAGAACAAGAAAGTTTCAAGTTGTTGGATATTTTGAATGCAAATGCTTCATGAATCTACCATTAGATAAGCATTATATTATTTGTCAAGTGAAAGGAGAGAAACCGTGGTTTTAAAATGTTTTCCAATTTTCTTTTCCAAAAAAATTTTGAAAGCAAAAATATGGCCTATTGTGTCACACAGCATTGGTTACTACACAAAATATTCTGATTATTGGGACAAATATATGGCAAGTCTTAGTGATAATATGAATTTATTTAAAATACATCATTGTAGTTTATTTTTTCAATTGCAAACAAAAACCACGCCAGTAGAGCCCCTCTATGAAAAAATAAAGGGAAAAATATCTGTTGGCCAGGGAGCTAGGTGTTGAGGGAAGAAAAGAACAGCTCAAAGCTGCTTGATTTACATTGGCCACAGTCCACAGGGATTGCATAATTGATTATACTTTTAGAAAAATAGGAGCTGATCATTGGTTAAGTGGACTCTGCTTTAAAATAAAATTTAAAAAGCATCTATTTTGCTGGCTTTCAGATGCATGGTCAAAAGAGGTGCTAAGTAGTCTCTGGGATTCAGTGGTTGCCATAGAAATGTTTATAAGTTGATTTTTCTCTGCTGAGAGATGCTTTGCATACAGGTCACATAAGGTGAGACAAATCCCCAAGGGACTTATTCTGAGCAATTCCAATTAATTAGAACAGTGTGGAGGAATCAGACTGGGAAGGAAGGGAGGGCAGAAAATTGGCTATTGCATTACTGGAAAAGTTAGTTTCAGATATTTTCAAAAGATGTCTCAACCATACTAAAGACTCAGATCTGTTTTCACGGCCAAATCATTGACTGGATGCTGCTTTGGGAAACAGATCTATCTATATGAGCTTTTATTTCCTCATCTGTAAAAGGTGATATCGGTGCCAACTCAGCAGGTTGTTAGGGTATTTAAAAGGGAAAATATATCTAAAATGCCCATCATACTTTTTAGACTATTTCAGCTGCTCAAAAGATTTTTGTTCCTTTTCATATCTCACTGGAATCCAGTAAGTTTTATTTTACTCCTAGAAAAAGGATATATGTTCAGTCTTCATACCCCATATTTATTTGTAAATCTGTACTAAACATTCATAAAACTACCAAAACTCATTTGGTTTCTCTGTTGCTTGCTCACCTGCTCAAACACATGATTTAAATCAACTTAAAAAGATAGTGATAGCCCAGCAATAGATGTCCTACTTAATAATAAAATATCCTGGACATAGAGAAATAACTTTCCAAATAAGTTTATGCAACCAACATTCCAATCACTAAAATGCAGGTTGAGTATATAATCAAATTTCTGGTTATTCAGAGGTTACTTAACTTCTTTTGGGGTTTTGGTTTGGGAATATCCATTTCACAGAAAAGTTGATGCCAATTAACCAGCTTGGTTTTATGAGGAGGGTGGGGGACGTGACCTTATAAGTAGCTTTTGAGAATTTATGCTCCATAAATGGGTTGCCATCTACTCTATCAGGCAACATGTGCAACACTGAGATAGGAAAACAAATCAGGCTAGTCTGAGTCCAGGATGAGCTTATTAGAGTGGATGAGGGAAACACAAAACAGACCTTAGCACAAAAAAGTAATATGTGAAATTTTAGACAGAAATTAAGAGAGAAATGGAATAACAGAAAAAGGATGTCTTAATCTAGCTTGCAGTGGGCATCAGGAAAAGCCAGATTAATCTAAGTAAGGCATAGTTTGATAAACAAGGTGAAAACTCTGCTCCCAATTTTTTAGTGACTCCCACAGCCTAACAATGAAAATTATACACTTTAGCTGGACATGTAGTTTGTCCCTTCACAATCAAGGTATCAACTACTCTTTCAACCTTCTGCCTTGACTCTTATGAAGGAATTCTTCAGCAAGGTTCTCCAAGAATACCTGATTTTCTCTTGAGGAGGCTCCTAGCATCCAGAATTTCTAAGACACCAATCCCCACCTTAACTAAAGGCATAAATATGGGGCTTAGATAGAGACAATAGCTGACCAGCAGAGTCAAGAACCAGTAGTGGGAACCAATCAAAACTGTCAAGTGCTTCCATCATGGCTTTGCCCAGCTGATATATAGGTTCTCATCTTTTATGCCCTTTAAGGGCAAAGAATACATTAGGCTGCATTAATTTATAGATTTGGCATTGAGGCTCTCCAGATCATTCTATCTCTCATAACTTGCTCCTCAAACAATACTTGCTCATAAATAAGATTCCTAAGCAGTCATCCCTAAAAATTATGTCAGAGACAAGGTTATGTGTTTAAGCACTACCTTTTCTTACTGATCACATCGTAAGTCTATATTTTCCAACTTCCCATGGAGTTAGATTGAGGCGATACGAATGAGCTCTGGCCAGTGGGGTGTGGCAGAAATGACCTAAGTAGGCCTAGCCTGTTACACATTCCCTGATATCCTCTAACACTCTCTTCAATGCACATGCAACTTTGGAGTCCACATGCCCCAGGTGGCATGGCTATGAGGTAGAGGAGGGCTATCTAATTTACACCAGATTTAGTATGAGTCAGAAACAAACACAGTCAAGCCACCATGTCAGGTAGGTGAAGTACCCTGACTATCACAGCCAGTGAACGTAAGTGTTCCACAGCCTCACTTTTTTTTTTTTTGCTTTTTTTTTTCTTCTGCTTCCTAGTATACTAAATCTTCCTTGTTTGCCAAGAATTAGCTCATTCTTCAATAATTTATTAAGCCTGGACTTAAGCATTAATTTTCTAATGGGATTTCCTACAGGTGTCATTCACTTCACATATAGGATTGTTACATCTAAAGAGAAATAGAGTATTTCTTCCCAAACTATTTTACACCGTGACACATATAATAACTAAAAATATTTGTATGGCACAATAAAGTAAATGGATCAGGCTGTTTTTGAATGATGACAACTATTCCAGGAATGTTAGCTACCCACTGGGACCTGTTCAGCTGCCTGGATGGAGGTCAGAGAATTGATAACATAAGACATTTGTTATCCATTCATAGCACACCAATACACAATGTTATGTTGGTTGGAATGTTGTGAAAGAGAACTCAGGTAGAGTCCTACAAGGTAGGATTATACTGGAGCTGTCACCATGCTTCAGAATCTGAGCCTGGACTTTTCTAGGATCTTATAGCAATGTAATCGACTTGGCAAAGCATAGGCAAGAGGAAAAATGGGTGGAACCAAGATGAGAAAAAAGCTTCCAAAGTGACTTTGTGTTGTTTTTTTGTTTGTTTGTTTGTTTGTTTTGTTTTTTTTAGATTCACGTCTGAATATTGTAATCTGCATTGACTCGTCAAGGGATGATAAGAGAGGTGCTATCAGGAAGCAAATAAATGTGAAAGGAGAGTTTTTTTTTTTATATTCCATTTTAACTTATCTTTTCTCTTTTGGACAAAATAAAATTAATGTCTAAGACAAAACAAGGATGTGAGCTCTTTAAATAGTATGTTGAATATGGAAAAATAAAATCCTTGGGAACGCCACCCGCCCCCATGGAAGTTGACATGCCATTTGAGAAGGTTTGCTTTGTTTAAGCTACATTTGCATCTTAGTAGAAGCTTACAAGTATGTAACCTGTGAGGGGATGGTTGCCATGACAACATTAATGAGCCTGTCCTTTGACCAGAGATACCATAAAGAGAAGATGTTTGTGTTGCCACTTATTATCATATTGGTCTCTGCTTTCTAGACAGGAAGAGCGAAAAAAATCACTCTCGCAGAGGGAAATACTTATTAATGGGCTTGTCATGAGCCATTCTAACTTTGAATAAGAGGAGAATTTTATTGCATTAAAAGAACCACACACGTAAAGGTCAGCCTAAAAACCATTTAGATACAAAGTGTTTGTAACGGGCGACTGCTATGAAGCTGGGTGCTGTTGTCTAACAAATAACGTGTCGAATTTATCATTAATCTAGTTTAGCCTGAAATACAGGCTTGTCTGATCGTCCTCATCAAAAGGTTTCAAAGCCTTTTTCATTAGATAATTAAATCAGTAACCCTTCATATGCCTCTTAATTAAACAGTAAGAATTCATCCAGCATTCTGTACTTACCAATTATTATATTCCTGCACTATACTGGCTCTGAAACAGAATGTAGTTTTTTAGCCTCAGAACAAAATCCCACATGGATTATCTATATTTAAGTTGAAAAAAGTGAGGCTCAGGGAGTTTGGGTGGGTGTCCTAGAGCCGTACAGTCTGTCAGTAGTGCTTTGACTGCCATCTGGGTACAAAGACAGTGGCTTTGACCTGTTTTGCCTTCTCCACAATACTATTCCCCTTCCCCTCCACCCCAGGTGCTCAGTGACGTGTGAGTTATCTAAAGATATACATTGTAAAAAGGCAAGAGAAGGCCCCTACCCTCAAAGGGTGGTTAATCCAGTCAGATAAGATCTATCATTCATTTAGAAGAAATGTAATTGACTTATGAGTCTTGAGACCAGGTTTCATGACCCAGATCTGACACTAACTGACTAGATTTTCTTAGGAAAAACATATACTATTGTTGTGCCTTGGTTTCCAGAAACTACTGTTTAGTAAAATCTAAGTCACTAGTTAGACCAGAGCTCTCTGAAAATGGATTGGGATAATTCAAAAAATAGTGAGTGTCCTGTAAAAAAAAAAAAGCATTTAGCAAGAAGCTGGCCCAAACTGGTTTATCTCAGTGGATAGAGCATTAGCCTGTGGACTGAAGGGTCCCAGGTTCAATTATTACAATCAGGGGCACATGCCAGGGTTGCGGGCTCGATCCCCCAGTAGGGGGCATGCAGGAAGCAGCCAATCAATGATTCTCTCTCATCATTGATGTTTCTATCTCTCTCTCCCTCTCCCTTCCTCTCTGAAATCAGTAAAAAAAAAAAAATTAAAAATCTCAATTATGACTGTGGATTTCTCTGTTCTTTCAGTTCTATTAATTTTTGCTTTATTTATTTTAAAGCTATATTATTGGTGTATACAAATTTATGACATGGATATCATACTGTTGGACTGAATACCTTTTTATTTTGAAATATTCTTTTGTATTTCTAACACTCTAAATATTCTCTAATGGTGCTCCTTACCTATAGTTTATTTTAATATTTTATAACTATATCAGCTTTTCCTTAGTTAGTGTTCGGTCTTTTCTTTATCATTATTCTCTCTCTCTCTCTCTCTCTCTCTCTCTCTCTCTCTCTCTCTCTCTCTCTCCCTATCTCCCTCCCACCCTTTCTATGGCTGAAAAACTGTAGAGGAAATAATTCCACTCTCCAACGATTTTAACAGCCCTCACCAAAGCAGCTCCTAGGAGGGTGACCAGTTGTGTCTGGCATCAGATCTCTCCTAAGTACTGCAACATTGTGGGAACTTTCATTCTGCCTTTATGAGCTTTTGGTCTTGGCTTCATGCCCCATTCCCCCAGCCACCCGCATGGCCCTCCTCCTCAGTAGATGTCCCAGATCCCAGTTCATCACTCCTGCCCTGCAAGACCCTAAAACTTGATTAGCTTCTCTTCCCCACAAAGTCTCTCTGACTGGCCAGCCTAGTGCACACACATCTAGAAATGACAAATGCTCCAAGGGAAACACAGGGCATCTCACCTTGGAATAATTAACACCCTCTGGAATTTTGGTTCATTTATTTCTCAGTTCTTCCTCTAATGGATGATGTCTTTAAAGTTTTTCTTCCTATTAAAATCATTTTTGGCTTTTGCCAGTTGTACTGGAAACTTTAGGCTGCCACTAATAACCACACCCTACAAAGAAATGGAAATATACATTCATACATGCAAAATGAGCATGCTGTTCAACTATAATGTATGGATGCTTAGATTGTCTCTCAAGAACAGCCCTCTGACCACCAGGGTCCTTATTAAAAATGATGTTTCCTTTAGCGCCCTCCACTGCTATTAAATCAGTGTTTTCAATTGGGTCATGTCTATACTTTTCTGGAACTTCTCAGAAAGCTGTCATGTTCTATGATACCCACAAGATTTCAATTACAAACACAGCACTCAACTGTGACTGAACTAGGGAGATAGACCTTTTGTTTGATCTCTATGTTCACAATATTTTTCATAGTCTGAACACCCAAAATTTTTTAAATGTCAGCTCAGTTAATAATAATAGCTAACACTGCTGGATTACTATGTGCTAGGTGCTTTTCTAAACTCTTCACAGAAATTAACCTACTTGAGAGATTCATAACAACCCTATGAGACAGGTTCAACTATTATTCCCAATTTCCAGAAAACTGAGGAACAAAGAGAGTAAGGAATTTGCACCATGCTCAGTGATTCAGTGGGAGAGCAGACAATGAATCTGGGCAATCTAGTCATATTGGACATCATCCGAACCACTTCAATCGAATGTTTCTTGGAATAAATAGTGAATGAATCTGATCCTGTGTCTTGATCTACCTTTGCACTACACGAACTCTGATCTCTAGCTCTAATGTTTTCTAAATATTCTCACCATAATTTCAAAATTATGACATTATTGCATATTAGCCCTGACTAAATTCAGGTTAGTTGGCGATACCAGAGGAGCTTTCTTAAAAAAGCATCAAAATTGACATAGTAGATGAAATAGTGACACTCCCCATTTCCTGCTTAAACTGTATGAGCCATTGCCTGTGGTGCCTCACTCTCTAGTACACTCATACTTCTTCCATCAGAAGTCAATGACCCTGTTCTCCAATTTACAGACATACCTGTCATTTATCATGATATAATTCACTTAAATATTTATATAAATCTATAAAATAAGTGATAAAAGTGGCAAGTTAGTAAAAAAAAATTTGCCGTTGAAACAACAATAAAACATTGGGAGGAAATTGTCAAGACCAGAAGATTGATGAATTTAAATTACTTTGGTAGGTATCTGTAAGTTCTTGGGCCACTTGAAAGATGATGAAATGGGAAATCTTAGATAATACCTGATCAGTGTCTCATCTGAAGGCATATGTATTTAGAAAGTCCTTAGCTCCTTATCGAATATTTAATGAAAAGATATACTTTATGCATTTTACATTAAGAAAAATGCTTAAAATGAATGCTTATTTGCTAAAGAATTTCTGCTTTTAATAAATGCAAATATCACCTTATCAGTAAGAATTTTTCCTGCCTGTTCCCTTCCCCGGCACTCCCTAATCCTGTTTTATTTTAGTACCTCACTCTTAACAATAAATTCCACAACATATTCACATTTATTTGCTTATGCTGTTTTATTTAAGATGTGTATTCTGTCTATGGCAGTCAGAATAATGCTCCCCTCACAAGATCTCATCCTAATCCCTGGATCCTGCGACTATGCTGCCTTACATGGAAAAGGGGACTTTACAGATGTGATTAAGATTAAAGACCTTGAAATGGAGAGAATATCTAGAGTAGCCAGATGGGTCTAAATTACATGAGTCCTTACAAGAACCTTTTCTGATTCGAGGTCAGTGTAAGAAAAAAAAAAAAGTGGCAACAGAAGAAGAGTCAGAAAGATGTCACATGGCTGGCTTTGAAAATGAAAGTGGGTCATGAGCCAAGGAATGGGAACAGCATCTAGAAGATGGAAAAGGCAATGAAAGTCGACTCTTCCTTAGAGCTACTAGAAAGGAAGGCAGCCTTGCTGACACCTTGATTTTAGTCCAATAAGATCCATGTCAGACTTCTGACTTAGAGACCATAAGCAAAAGGACTTGTATTGCTTTACGCCACTAACGTTGTGGGAGTTTGTAAGCATTGTAAACTAGTATATGTCCCTTGACAGAGCAGGAGTTCAGTGAAGATAAAAACATTGCTATATTTTCTGCTTTACCACTGAAACTTAGAACAGTGTTTGGCACATAGAAAATATTCAACAAATATGTGTTCAATAGATGAATAATGAATGAATATGCCAATAAATCAAAGACTTCTAGTCTTGATATCATAGCCTAAGAGGGGTTCTACAGAAATAAAACCAATAATGACACTATCTATTGAATGCCTTTTATTAATTGGGCATTTATACACATTCATTTTCTCATTTACTACACACAACAATATTAGGTATATTATCTCCATTTTCCACAGGGGCTCATATATACTAAGTAGCTTGACCAGGTCTACTTGACTAAAGAGTTGAGTCTTCCATTAAGACACTGCATAAAATAAGCTATTTTTAAAAATTTGTCAGTAAAATAAAAGTTAATTAAAAGACAGTCAAAGTCAACATGTAGAAACAGTGACCTTGAAATACAAAAAGGGCTATTTATTTCATCAGTATGTACAAAGGCATCGCTTCTAAGGCCTCAGAGTTTGTGTACGTGTGTGAGAGTGAAATGACATGTTTCAATACTCCAGTGATTTGAGTATCGCAAAGCACAGCAATTAGGCACCCAGCCTAATTGGATTCCCCATTAAAACTCCAATGTAAATTAATGGACCATGCATGCCCCTCATCCAGAAGGTCAACGTACAAACAGCATAAGCATGATCTTTCAGAGTTCTTCATGTACACTACAACTGCTCCAGGTTGCGCTCCCATCGCTCTCTGCTGTACCCTTTACACAATGAGTAGCTCCCTGTTCCCTGGACCCAGCATTGTTTTATATCCCCAACTTTTTAAAAATATATTTTTATTGATTTCAGAGAGGAAGGGAGAGGGAGAGAGAAATAGAAACATCAATGATGAGAGAGAATCATTGATTGGCTGACTCCTGCACATCCCCTACTGGGGATCCAGCCTGCAACCAGGGCAGGTGCCCTTGACCGGAATCAAACCTCAGACCTTCCAGTCCGCAGGCTGACACTCTATCCGCTGAGCCAAACCAGCTTGGGCTACATGCCCATCTTCGCTGAGGCTAACCAAGCCTAAAAAATGAGCCTGGCCTCTGAAGGGAGCCCAGCTCAGGTAGCCTTGGTGTTAAAATAGTATTAAAAATTATACTGAAAATGAGTTTATGCAGAGGGAGCATCATTTTCTATTTACCCATCTGATGATGCAGGCATAGCTGAAATGATGGAATTTTTAGTCACACCTGAGTTTAGCAATCAATTCAGCTATTTCCCAACTGCCTGGCTGCTGGCAAATTCCTTAATTCCTCTGACCTCCATTTTCTCATCTGTTAAATAGATATTTTAGTAGCTACTGCACTAGATAAAATAAACAGGACAAGACAATTCCATCAAGATTCCACAGAATTGAAACATGCCTTTAAGAATTAAAGTAACTTCAAAATTTGGAAACATTCAAAATACTCTAAAATGGGCAATTGATTGAATAATTTCTGCTAAATCTCTACTATGGATTGAGAGCAGGTCAGGAATAAAACACATTACCTTTTGGCTTTCCTATCATACCTCATTTCTGAACTATAGATAAATCCTCAAACTACATTACAGAAATATCTGGGAACCCAAGAAGGGAACACATTCTTTTATTCATTCATTCAACAAATATTAAGACCCTGCTATGTATCCAGTTTATTGTAGGTGTAAACCAAAGTGTCAAAATGATTGCCATCTGGACACTAACATTCCAGGCTGGGGAGACAGACCACAAACATAGTAAATAAGGACATTATAAAGTACATTATAAGGTAGTAAGTGTTATGGCGAAATAAAGGAAGGGAAAGGGAGTGGTGAGTGAAGAAGTGAAGGTGCAATTTTCAGAGGGTCCAAGAGAGGACTCATTAAGGTGACATTAACGAAGTCTTAAAGGGGGTGAAGAGGTTACCATTGTGGATATCTAGGGAAGAGCTTCCCAGGCAGAAGAAAATTACATGGGGAAGCTCTAAAATTAAAAAGTGCTATACACATAAAAATGGAAATTTAACACCTGAAATATCATTTCAACCTAAATATGTCAGTCAGGGCATACACCTGAAGCCCAGGCGATTCAATACCCCAAGCTTCAGACTATTTTCATGGCAGAATCCCACGCTTACATGACTCCTGACTTCTAATAAAGCTCTTTTCCCCAAACCAGTGTATGCTCTCTACATTTATTGGGTAAAACTCATTCTCCCTCTTTGACGGGGATCTAGGCATCATAAGCCCACATTTCTAAGGTGGATAAAGAGTGTATAAGAGTGTATTCGAATAAATGACATCTTGTTTTGGCATGAAACATCTGTCCGAAAAATTGAGAGACAGTTTCAGTGTTTAGTTCAATTTCCTGGAAGCGAAGAGAGAAGACAGGGTTACTCACTTCTTGTTGCTTTGACTTCACTGAACACTAACATCTCCTAAGATTAAAGCATCCCTAAGCTCTGGGAAACCCCATTTCCCTTCAGAATAACTACAATAGCCCCCCCTTATTCATGGTTTCACTTTCTACAGGTTCAGTTACCAGAGTCAAATGTGGTCTGAAAATATTAAATGAAAATTTCCAGCCCTAGCCAGTTTGGCTCAATAGATAGAGCATTGGCCTGCGGACCAAAGGGTCCTGGGTTTGAGGCCAGTTTAGGGCATGTAACTTGGTTGCAGGTTCCTTCCCAGCCTGGGGCCTGGTCGGGGTTCATGCAGCAGGTAACCAATCGATGTATTTACTTCACATCGATGTTTCTCTCTGTCTTTCCTTTTCTCTTCCATTATCCCTAAAAATCAATGGAAAAGTATCCTCTGGCGAGGATTAACAAAAATAGAAAGAAAAATTCCATAAATAAACAATAGTAAGTTTTAAATTGCACACCATTCTGAGTGGCAGATAAAATCTCATGCCTTCTGATCCTTCCCACCCGGACATGAATCATCCCTTTGTCCGGCATCTCTACACTGCATATACTCTCTGACAATTAGTCACTCAGTAGCTGTCTTAGTTATCGGATTGGCTGTGGTATATTGTGGTGCTTATATTAAAGTGACCCTTATTTCACTAATTATGTCTCATTCATCTCACTTTATCACCTCACGTCATCACAAGAAGGTGAGTACAGTACAATAAGATATTTTGAGAGAGAGAGAGACTTCAGTCACAACTTTAATTACAGTAGATTGTTATAATCTATTTTATAATTTGTTGTTAATCTCTTATTGTGCCTAATTTATAAATTAAACTTTATCATGGGCATGTATACTTGTCCAAAAGAAGAGGAAATATCCAAAAAAGAATAAAATTCTGTTTAAAAAGTAGATTTCACTTTATTCTTACATAAACTCTTTCTTCACTGAGGTCCCAAAGAATGAAAAGAATCCACCCACGAGAAGCTGTGGACCCAGGTCATTAACGAGGCCAGAGCAGAACAGACAACTCGGATTGCAGTGCCAAATCACATCATCAGACAGAGCGTACAACAGATGCTCAGTAAATATTTTTGAACTGTTGAATTATGCTGGATTCAGAATAACTGGGGAGGGGGGAGGTATTTACAGGAAGAAATCTGCTACTGCAATTTTAGTAAATTTATTTATAATCAAGATCTCATGACAATAGATTTGGTAATAAAACTTTCTGAGTTCTCAACTTATGATTTTTCTAAAAATTCATTGTTCTTCCTATTATGGTTTTTATAATTTAGAATTTCCATTTCTTTCAAAACAAAACCAGGTGTAATGAAGATGTTTAGCTACATGCAATATTTATACTTTCTTGAATCCAATACATATTCTTTCTACAGAAAGACACAGGACTCCTGTCTTCTATGTGTCTTCAGGCCAGTCTCTGACCACCTTCTGCTCCCCTTGCCTATCTTACAGGCTTGTTGTGAAAAACAAGATAAATATGTGATCATAAAGATCATATATATATATATATATATATATGTATATATATATATATATATATATATTTAAATCATTATTGTAATTTTGGGTTGGGCAGTTAATTTGTCTATAAATCAACTATTAAAGTTTGGTATGGCTAAAAATATTAAAAGCCTTCCCCAGGCTAATAATTAACTTACCTGTTCTCTTGCTTATCAAACTGAAACACCTGTCTTTTCTGTTAATGTTTAAATTCATTTGAGAGATGTCATTTATGTTTGTTTGGTTATAATGAAAATACTTGGGTCTGGGGCCCTGATCTCCTTCCCCCATCACCTGCTTCTGACTCTTCCACTCTTCTTATTTTTGCTTTGGTCTTAAAAGTATGCTTGTCTTCACCCTGCCATATCTTTAGGAACAATCAAGGTTTGAGTCAGGAGATGAACAAAGGCATCCACATATAAACGAAAATGTCACTTTTAAAGAACTTGTTTGACAAGAACAAAAGTGAAAGAAAAGGGGAGAAGTTTTATTACCATCTCAATAACCTCCAACCCCAATATTATTATCCTGATAGAGTTATAATTAGTAGTTTGCCAAACCTATTCTATTTGGGTCCCAAATTGATATATCTGATATATTTAAATTTAATGTTAATCTTATCCTTTTGATTTCCAAAGCAATATATAATCAACTTGGCACTTCACATTGGTTATCTCACCTGAATTTCTCAGTTACCTCCTGAGGTTGGTCAGGCAAACACTTCTTTCTCAAAATGTTTCCTAAGCTCAGAGTGGTGAAGTGTTTTGCCCAATGTCACACAGCTGGTATGCAGCAGAGCTAGGAACAAATCTCACTGATGTTCTCCAGGACAACTTTCAAATGACTATCTGGAAGCCAGTACTCATGTTGTTTGGCCTCCAGTTGCCTTAAAGTTTCCAGTGGTTCTCTACCTTCTGGCCCTTTAAATACAGTTCCTCATGTTGTGACCCAACCATAAAATTATTTTCGTTGCTACTTCATAACTGTAATGTTGCTACTGTTATGAATCATAATGTAAATATCTGATATGCAGGATGGTCTTAGGCGACCCCTGTGAAAGGGTCGTTTGACTGCCAAAGGGGTCGCGACCCACAGGTTGAGAACCGCTGCCTTAAACCTTCCAACGTTACCTTTTGATTAAATCTCTGTGAATATTTTTTCTGATATAAATCTTCTAAAGTTACAGAACATTAACTTCAAAAAGATTAAAAAATATATTTTTTTTCTAGATCCTCTACTTTCCATGCTAACCATGGATTGTAAAATAGCCTGTGAGTGCCAACCAGGAATAGGAACTTCACAGAGCCCTTCATCAATGCTGAGAGAAAAAACCCTCTCCAGGAACTTGAAATCAAATCAGCCTCTAGTGTGAGAGAGTGTTTTGCTATGAAGACTTGTTTTTTGTTTTATTTTTTTCACATTCAGGCTAAAAAGATCAAAATACTGTAGACAAGATAAATGTACAGGAAATGGAAGTAAGGTCACCAGCTGATACTTTGCACAGAAATGCCAAGAGCCCCATCAGCACAAGAAAAAAATGGAATTATTCATAAGGTTGACTTTTCAAACACCTTCTTATCGATTTTTGTTAGAAAACAGCCTTTTGGCCACAGCAAATAGAACCACAAATAAGCTGGCCTGGAGCGAGCTGTGCTTCGAGAAAACTCGCTCTGCCTTTAGGAGACCCACAGAGATGGAATGCGCAAAGTGGGCACAACTCCTCCTCAGTTATGGAATGAGACAATGGAGCAAAGGAGGCAGAGCATGAACTCTGCAGGCAGAAGAATTAGCTTTTACAATAAAAAAACTGAGCTGTTCTCATATTTGCACAGAATCAAGTATAGCTACACCAAAGAACACGCATACAGCAAAGCATTTGAAGGTTGGAAATAGATTTAATGGATGGAATTAAACTATTAATGAATTAAACTAATAAGGAAAAAAATCCCTCCAAAACTATATCTTGACTCTTTGTTGCTATAGTAACTACAATTTTTTTATTGTACCAACTAAGATAAAGTAGTTGGTAATCTGAGAAATATCACAGTTCCGCTCAGCAACTGTTAATAGAGATTAATTTGGTTTCCAATATGTATCCCTCCAGAGAAAATGTCTTTGTGTTATTTTGTTACCTATGAAGGTATTTTCCCATACCTTTAAATTATCAACCAATTTATAAATTTGGGGGGAGGGCATGATTTGGAGGATATTTCTAGTTTTCTCAAGCTCATACTGAGGTTAGAGTTGCCTGCTAACGAATGTCTTTGGTCCTATTTATTGCAATAAGAAAGCATATTTGAAAAAGTGCAGGTTTGATGGTCGGGAGCATGGGTTTGAGTGTTAGTCTTGAATTCACTGCTCCTGACCTATTTTACTTTTAACCCAGCTATGAAGAACAGATATAAGAGCAACCCCCAGCCGAAACCGGTTTGGCTCAGTGGATAGAGCGTCGGCCTGCGGACTGAGAGGTCCCGGGTTCGATTCCGGTCAAGGGCATGTACCTGGGTTGCGGGCATATCCCCAGTAGGAGATGTGCAGGAGGCAGCTGATCGATGATTCTCTCTCATCGATGTTTCTGACTCTCTATCTCTCTCCCTTCCTCTCTGTAAAAAATCAATAAAAGATATTTAAAAAAAAAAAAAATAAAGAGCAACCCCTTTGTCTATAGACTTAGCTGACCCCAACCTGGGGTGACCTCTACAATCGCCACAGTGACACCATTGTGACAGGGATTAAATCATGGAACACACAATGGCCTGCTTTTCTTATTTGAAAGTTGGATTTTTGCTGTATTCAACCCACACCAGGAATTTCTCCACTCCTCCCACTTCATTCACATCCTCTCCCTATTTCATGTTCATTTACATTCCTCAATAAAATGATAGTGTAGACAGTGAGAACAGATCACATATTATTCATCTTTGCCTATGTACATTTCAGTGGTTAGCACCCCACCATGCAAATAGTATGTATTAAACATTTACTAAGGAATAAATGAATGAAATATTGAGACCTTGGAAACTCAGCCTCTACCTCCATGTCTCAGTTACCTCACTTATAAAATAAAGGTGTAGGGATTGGAGAGGCGGTGTACTATAATGGGCAAGAGTGTGGAATTCAGGACCAGGGAGATAGGGTTCAAAGGTACATCCATAGTATGAGCTTAGAAAATCATTTAACCTATCTGAGCTTCAATAGTCTCATCTATAGAGCGAGGATGATAATGATTGTGCAAATTGTTGTGTTACATGCAATAATATATATATAGAATGTATAGTGTAAAGAATAGTTGTATTAATAATACAATTTAGAAGCTTTGTTATGGCTCTGACATACTATAAATCTATTTTTCCCTCAAAGGGCCATTCCATTCATCATTCAGAACACAAGGAAGACATCACAAAATAACTCCCTTGAGCTCATTGGGTCCCTGTCCACATAGTCATTTTCTGGTCTCAGTAAACAGAATGGAGATATGAGAGAAAAGAATTTTGTGCTGCCCTGGCTGGGTGACTCAGTTGGTTGGAATGTCATCCCATACACTATAAGATTGTGTATTCAATTCTCAGTCAGGACACATACCTAGATTGCCAGCTTGATCTCTGGTCAGGGTGTGTATGGGAAGCAACCGATTAATCTCTCTCTTTCTTTTTCTCTCTCTAAAATCAATAAACATATCCTCAGGTGAGGATTTAAGAAAAAAAGAATTATATTGTAGAATCTTCCAGCTTAAGTTTAATGTAGGTTGTGGGGTGGTGATCAAAATACTAGAAAGAGGAAAGCAATTACTGTTATTATATATAGTCGTTTAGAAAGATGTAATATAATTAATGATTCAATTATAGTAGGGCAATATTACTATACAATTAGCACTTATATTCAAAAATCATTTACCCCATTAGCATTCCAACCAGCGTTGTTGTTGTTGTTGTTCTGTAAAGTGAGAAATCCTTCCCCATCTTCCTGGGAAATATTTTGGATAGGAGAGGACACATACATATAAGCAGGACACACAGACAAATACCCTATATGCACATGGCTGGTCAAAGTGACAGCACCTCTGACGTGAAAGCAGACACACTTGAGAATAAAGCCAGTTTGTTAGCAAAGCCATTGAAAACTAAGAACTTGGCAAATTTATTTAGTACTGAACATTTTGATAATGTCAAGTATTTTTAAAGCTGAAAATTGAATATTGAGTGATTTCAGAGCCACCAACACTTGAGCATTTGAATTTGCTAGTTGTGCATAATCTATACATGAGATTAAGGTCAATTTAAATTTTTAAAAAGTTACTAAGTCTTGATCAAATAATTTTAAATGCAAATGTTGACTTTTACTTATATTCCTAATGTCTTAATTTATTATTGCTTAGTTTTATTAAATGTATTTGCTTGTTTGCTGTTTGAGTCTCCCTAGGCTCTGAGCTCCACATGCACAGGAACCATGTTTGTTTCACTCAGGAATGTGCCCCAACCATCCAGCATGATATTGGGAACATGACAGATGTTCCAATAAATATTTTTTTGCTGTATATACTTACTGACTTCAGAGAGGAAGGGAGAGGGAGAGAGAGATAGAAACATCAATGATGAGAAAGAATCATTGATCAACTGCCTCCTACACACTCCCTACTGGGGATCAAGCCCACAATCCGTCATGTGCCTTGACCAGAATCGAACCCCAAACCCCATAGTCCACAGACCGACGCTCTATCCACTGAGCCAAACCAGCTAGGGCCCAAGAAATATTTTTTAATATGTTTTTATTGATTTTAGAGAGAGGAAGGCAGAGGGAGAGAGATTAAAACATCAATGAGAGAGGAAACATTGATTAACTGCCTCCCACAGGCCCCCTATTGGGCATCCAGCCCACAACCTGGGCAAGTGCCCTGACCGGAATCCAACCAGTTACCTCTTGGTGCATAGGATGATGCTCCACCAAGTAAGCCACACTAACCAGGGCCCAAGAAATATTTTTAGAGAAAATAAATGAATCTGAGAAGGTGAAGGGAACCTTGTGAAATAGAGCTCCTGATGTCTTTGACCATATCTAGAAGTCTGATTGTGGGCAAAGAAGGCTCATTGTAGTCAAAGACTTCTGAGGCAAAGAACTCTGAGGTTTCCAAATGGGCATCATGCCTCCCTCTTCCACTCAATTGTTCAGTGAGTTAGACTAAATGAGTAAAATATTTAAAGTCTGAGATTCCAAGGGTTGTTGTAGGTAGTGAATTAAATAATAAATTAAAAGTTTCTATTGTGGGCATTGGATTAAATATTGCCTCCCTTCCTGAGATGGGTTGACCTCTTTTTGACCCCTAAATTAATGAATATCTAAGCAAATCTCCCTAAATTCCTGCATTAATTTGAACTTTACATAATAGTTTCCTTTGAGAACATCTGTGGTTATTTGTAAAGAAGAATTATTAGCCCCAAAGCAGAACTAAAAGGAATGATTTTCCCTAAATTACATGATACTTTATAGTCATAAGGAAGATGAGAATTTTAAATGACCCACTGCTCCTTAAATTATACACATTTTCATCTTCAGTTTCGTTTCTTATATCTGTCCTGGGGAGAATGATGACCTAGGTTAGGCAAAGGAAGATACTTCGCAACAAAACCATATTCCTCTACCCCTCATGAAAAAAAAAGAGTTTAATAATATTAAAGTGTATCCTTGAAGTATGTTCATAGAGTTCATAGTCAATAACTCTTATGATTTACCTCCTCCTAGATGATTCTATTCTGCAGAAAATAATAGCGGTTTTGAAACTAACTGACAAAGGGCTTTTAGGTACCATCCCTGATC
The DNA here is from genome assembly GCF_964212035.1 of Myotis nattereri. Lineage (NCBI taxonomy): Eukaryota > Metazoa > Chordata > Mammalia > Chiroptera > Vespertilionidae > Myotis > Myotis nattereri. The sequence continues at coordinate 221,621,514 of NC_138075.1, forward strand.
TGTTCCACAGAAGAAAACTTTGTTCTCAGTGCACTAGGGAAGGGCATCAGTCTGTTTGTTCCATGGCATATACCTAGATCTTGGGGAGGTATCAGCCAAGATCTAGGTAGGTGGTTCGCAAATATTTGCTGAATAGATGGGTGAGTCAAAGTGAGCCTGGGTTGCAGAAGCAGTTTGTTAACTCAGGAGGGGCCCAGAATATCATAGCAAAAAGGGACTATTCCAACTTCCTAGTCAGCATTTCCTGTGCTCCTCATGCATAATAGATCTGAAAAGATGTCTCTGTTTAAAACTTTTCCAGACACAAGCAGCCCACTTTAGGTAGGCCATTTCCTCTGCTCCCCATTCCAATCACTGGTATGTATTGTCTTCCAAAGAACTAAAGTCTACCTTCCTTTAACTTCCTTCCAGAGGCCCGAATTCTCATCTTTCTTCCAAAAATAGCCTGCCAAAAGGTTCAAGAGAGTGAACACAGCCCTGATATTCTGAAGCAGTATCAGTTCCTACAAGTCCACTGAAAGGGAAAGGCCTGGAAAACAAGCTTCTGAACAAAAACATCAGGATGCACACTCAGTGAACACAAGCTGTCAAGTCCAAGGTCTCTGGATGCTGGTGAGAAAACCACTAATGTTATATTTTATTAAATGTTTTATTTTAGATACTTACATTTACAGAAGAGGGGTGAAGATAGTATAAGGAGTTTCCCTATACCCCGACAACCAGTTTCCATTTTACTAATATATTACTATGGTACATTTGTTACAATTAATGAACCAATGCTATACATTATTACTAACTAAAGTTTACACCTTTTTTCGGATTTTCTAAGTTTTCTACTTAATGTTATTTTTTGTTTTCTGAATTCTATTCAGTTAAATTTAGTTGTCATTTAGCCTTAGGATCCTCTTGGTTTTGATAACCTTGACTGTTTGGGGGAGTACTGATCAGCTGCTTAGTAGAATGTCCCTTAATTAAAATTTGTCTGATGTTTTCCTCATGATGAGACAGGGGTTATGTGTTTTAGGGATTAGCATCATAGAAGTAAAGTGTCATTTCATTACATCAAGCGTACACGCTGTCGCCCAGCCAGCGTGGCTCAGTGGTTGAGTGTCAACCTATAAACTAAGAGCTCATGGTTTGATTCCAGGTCAGGTCACATGCCCGGGTTGCTGGCTTGATCCCCAGTTGGGGTTGTGCAGGAGGCAGCTGATCAATGATTCTTTCTCATCATTGATGTTTCTATCTCTCTCTTTCTCTCCCTTCCTCTCTGAAATCAATAAAAATATATTAAATAAATAAATAAATGTGAGCCAGTTGTGTGTGGGGGTGATAGAAAGAATAACCCTTCTCCCCCACAAGATGTCCACATTCCAACCCCCAAACTCATGAATATATGAGTGTTATGTTACATGGCAAAATTATGTTGCAGACAGAATTAATGCCGCTAACCAGCTGGCTGTTAAAAAGACAAGATTTCCCTTTATTATTCAGGTAGGTCTTATGTAATCAACGAGACCCCAGGAGTGGAGAACCTTTGTGGGGGGCAGAGCAACGTGACTGAGAAGGACTCAACCTGCTGCCGCTGGCTTTGACAATGGAGGAAGAAAGCCCCAAGCGAAGGAACATTGTGGCCTCTAAAAGCCGGGAATGATCCCAGGTGATAGTCACCCCACCATTAGAAATAAAATTCCGCCCACAAATTGAATGAGCAAGAAAACAGATGGTCCCCAGAGTTTCCAGAAGGAAACGCAGCCCAGCCAGCACCTGACTATAAGTACAATGCGACGGGTGATGGAATTCTGACCAGCAAACCTGTAACATAGAATATTTGTGTCGCTTTAAGCCACTAAGTATAAAGTAAATTGTTATGACAGCAATAGTAAACCAATACTTGAGAGAATTTAAAAGACAACTAATTGCTGAAACAATGAGACTCCCAAATTTTAGTACAAATAGCTAATTGGTAAAAAGGACACAGATCCGGGTGCTAGGGTCTTAGCATACACCTCACAATGCAGGGCTAAATTCCTGTTCTCAGAAGCAGACCCTTCCCCTCCATGACTGTCATCAGGCAGTTCTTCAAGTAGAGAAGGAATGAGCTGTAAACATATGTTTTAGGATGTAGACGGTGTCATGGACACAGGGACAGAACCACAGAAGAACCGCACGTTGGAAAGAAGGGCTGTTAGGAACGTGAGCCTCGGAGCACTCACTGCATAGCCTTCCCTTTTGGTGAAGCCAAGCAAGATGAAAACATTTAAAAAAATTTTAAATATGTTTTATTGGTTTTAGAGAGAGAGAGGAAGGGGGAGGAATGGAGAGATAGAAACATCCATGAGAGAGAAACATCATCCATCATCGATCAGCTGTCTCCTGCACGGCCCTTACTGGAATCGAGCCCACAACCTGGGCATATGCCCTGACTGGGAATCAAACCAGCGACCTCTTGGTTCATGGATAGACGCTCAACCACTGAGCAACACTGGCTGGGCAACATTTGAATGTTTACATGATCTAAACATCTACTGAGCAGCTTCCCCTTGATTGAGATTCAGGTACCAGCTCCCCCTGCCATGTGGTGTACAGGGAATTGGCCTCTCTCTCCATAGCTTCAGGCTGGGCCTGAATTGGCTAGGTTCTAATAACCTATCCCAACTCCCTGGTGACAGTTACTCTTTCATGAATGGGCAAGATTCAGACCCAAGCTAACCAATGCATTGTATCCTCCTGGCTATCCAGGAGCCATTCCAGGTCATGTGACCTTCACTGATCCAATTAGGATGCCCCAATGTTTGTTCTGGAAGTACTGGAACACGGCCTTCTCTGCCTAGGGTTGCAGTGGCATAGGGCACAGTCTGGAACACTGCCACCCTTGATTTTATTATGGATGGAGCCACAGGAGGACAAGTTGTACAAGCTGGAAGTCAGAGCCCAGGATCATGCCTGAAAGCAGAGACTAGTGAAAAATAAGACCATAAATGGTGCCTGCGGTCAGTCCTACCTCTGCACTGATCAATTACATGGGCCAGTAAATTTCTCTTTCTTATTCAAGCCATTTAGGCTAAATGTTCTCTCACTTGCAATTGAAGTATTTCTACCTGGTAGACGACTCTAATGTACTCCAAAGGCCACACTTCTTGGAGATGTGCTATGGATAGAATGAGGAGAGTCCAGCTTTGGCAACAAGACAATACAGCTGATACAAGGGTATGGTACTTAGGATCAATTACATATAAATATACTAGAGGCCCGATGCATGAAATCCGGGCCTCACAACCCCGGCTTCATCCGGGAGGTCGTCTGGAAGTTCATTTGGCTGTCCAGTATAGTTAGGATATTACGCTTTTATTATTATAGATACTTACTTATGCATACATTTGCATATTGTCAACATGATTATTCATAAAATTTTATAGCCAGTATAACCAGTGAATTTGAAGTAGGATGCTTTATTGTCTTTGTGAAATCTTGAGTTTAAAATCCACTTTCCCCTAAGGGTCACTAGAATGGAATGGATCCCACTGATATTAGCAGAACTGAACAAGGTGGTCAGAAAAGACTGACCTGGGAGGTGGCCCTCCTTCCAAACAATGCTCTGCAGCACACAGGGGGGCTGAACAAACCCCATGCTGACAGTCCTCAAAGAACTGTTGTTATGTGGTTATGTTCTGGGCAGCAGAACTGTAGACACTAAAATCAGGGAAGGGCCATTCAGTTCAGGTTTAAAGTCAAGCCACTTCTCTCTCATGAGTTAGGCTTCTAAAATCAGTTTGCAAGATGAAATTGCATGTAATAAAAATTAGGCTTGAAAAATCTTGTAAATTATCTATAAAGCACAGTATATATTGTCATGTATTTGACTCAACAAAGTAACGTGTGTATGTGAATGTGCAGTGTATTTCATAATCACATAATATATATAAGGAATTAGTAGACAAAATATATTTTACCAAACTCAATTGAATTAGAGTAAATTCAATGAAGCCCCACCATATACACATATGTATGTACATCTATTCACATAGAGCATATAGTAGTTGGGTGGTTAATTGATAAGCTATAAATATATATACAGATGTGGAATTGACAGTGATCTTTGATGTCTCCCCTTCTTGTACAACCCACAACTAAAGTGTCAGCAAACTCTTTCAGTTTTACCTTCAGAGAAATTCATTTTAACCTCCATTGGTGGTTTAAATCACCATTTCTCACCTGAATCATTGCAGTCATCGGCTTAGTGGTCTTTCTGTTTCACCCTTGACTCCCTTCATTCTATTTTTCTTCACACCGCAGCCAGAGTGACCCTGTTAAAACATAAGTCAAACCATGTCATTCTGCTCAAAATGTGCCAGTGGTTTCCTTCCCAAAGTAAACAATAAATTCCATACAAAGACCTACACAACCAGCTTGATCCAGTCTCCCATCTCCTCTCTTCATCTCCTTGTCTTTCCAGGCTCACTCAGCGGCAGCCACTCATCCTTTTTGTCATGTCTCAAACCCACTGGGCACATTTTCAATGTCAGGGCCTTCCACCTGCCTCTCTCTGCCTCAAATGCTCATCCCCTAAATGCGCACATGACTTACTCCCTTACTTCTTCAGGTCTTTACTCCCACATTACCTTTTTAGCACTTTGCTTAGCACTTACTATTACCAACCATAATAAACATTTTACTAATTCATCTTGTTCATTGTCTCTCTGCTCTTCTAATATGTAAGGTTCAGAGGGCATGAATTATTTTAAATCTTTTTTATTGCCTCAATACTTCCAGTATCTAAATAGTGCCTGGGTCATGTCGGCAGTCAATAAATACTTGTTGAATAAATATGTAAGATCCTTAATGGGCTCCCATAATTTAAGTTTGTGTAAAGAGAAGAAAGGAGTTAATGGGTAATGAGCAAGCCCATGCTATATGTGGTTTACCAGTGTGTTGAGTAAAATTACATGTTATACAGTATACTGAATGGAATTATACAGATGTGAAGAATTCCAGTATAATTCTTATGCCTAGTTCTAACTACTCTTAACCAGCAGTAAAGCTCAACTAATGTGGCTGTTGTGAGCAGATTCTCTTGCAGGCCTGATGTTTATAGTGCCCTGGAATTAATGCTCTGAATAATCCCTTCTCCTCTGGTATGGATGGGACCTGTGACTTGTTTGTCACCAAGGGACTATGACAAAAGTGAGGGGGGCGTCACTCCTTTACAAGTTACATTATATGGCAAAGGTGAAGAGATTTGCAGATGTAACTAAAGTCCCAAATAAATTTATTTTGAGTTCATCAAAAGGGACACTGTCTAGGTAGGTCTGACTCAATCAGGTAAGAGTCCTTACAAGAGAGACCGGGCCCTTCCTCAGGCAGATATTATTTTTGCTGGCTTGAGGAGGTAAGCAGCCATGTTGAGAAAGTCCACGTGACACCTCTGGTACCTAAGGGCAGCCTCCAGCCTCCATACGGCCAACAATGGGGCCCTCAATCATAAACCACAGGGAAGTTCATTCTGCCAACAACCTAGATGAGATGAGAAGCAGATTCTTCCCCAGTCAAGCTTCCACATGAGAATGCAGCCCAACTCCTGCTTTGATTAGAGTGTTTTTGAGAACTGAGCAGAAGACCCAGCTAAGCTGACCCATGGAAACATCAAAATAATAACTGTGCGTTGTTTCAAGCAGCTAATCTGTGGTAATTTATTACACAGCAATAAAAAAAAATAATACAGGGGGCTAAAGGAATAATTCTGGTACAGGATTGATTTTATAGTTCACACTGTCATTTGCTAAGATTCCCACACTTTGAGTTAAAAACTCCATGATTTTTATTATGTACTTGTTCAAAGTAGTCTCTGGGGTCTGAGTCTTCATGAAGTTATTTTATGGAAGGATGTGCCTCCTTCCAGTATGTACTACTTAATGCCGGTTAACAAAAATCGCTTTAGTGCTCTACCTCATTAGTCTTAACCATCTGTATTGTTTCAATCTCTTTTCTTTTGGGCATTACCAGTATTAATAAGCCTGTTATGGTTAGAGAATGATGTAATTCTTCCAGACAAGGAAGTCTTGCTGGGAGTCTAAACTGAGAATAAATCCACCGTCACACAGAATCCTGAGCACAGTGATGCTTCCTCTGTAAGAAGTGTCTCTCTTCTTTCTGGTGCTGAAATTGCTAAGGGGCATCTACACTTAAGAAATACATTCCCCAGTGGAATTTCAGTCTTATCAAAACAAGCTTCATTGCGTTTTCTCCTCCTTTGTTTTCTTCTCCCTGCTCTGCCGTGTACTCAAAGACTTCTTGAAGATATAAAGAGGAATAAAAAGAAAAGGGTAATGGAAAGAACAGGAAAATGGAAGGATGGAACGAAGTTGAAAAAAGCTCTGGTTTTGTCATCCCTTGTGCTTAATATTTTCATATAAATAATTCCACCTAATCTTTGTATTATTTCCTCCATTTAACAGACCAAAATAAAAGGTTGTGAAAGGTTGAATGAATTATCCTGAGTTATAATGAGATTAATAGCTTCCATAAATGTTTCTACAAGTTTTCTTCAAAAGAAGGCTGTTTTGAATTGTTTTCATGCTGTGTGTTGTTCTGTTGTTGGCTTTAATCTATTTTAAGCAATTATCATATGTGATGAGGTTATGCATTTGTTAAAAAAATCCTTATTAAATTCCAAGAAAGAAAATGTGTTAAAATTACAAAAATTGATAGACACAATTAGCTAATTTCTAAGGGGAAAGTATTCACTGTTCTGCAACATAATGAATGTGCTATCTGCAATCACTTAATATTAACCAATTTTAAGTGCATAATGCTTCTAATATTTTCTCCCTATCTCTAGGTTAAAAGTCATTACCAGAGTACCAGAGACTTCTGTTCTGCACATATTATCAGATGTTTAAAGTTGTCTCCTGTGGCTAAAGCTAAAACCCAGGAAATAAGACACCAAAGAAAAAGATAAAGCAGATGCCACGTTGTCGCAAAAAGTTTACCCCAGTAAAGCATCTGTAAGAATAGATTGTTGACAATTTTTAATGTTATATTTCCAATAAAACTCCAGAGAAAAAGCAAATGCATTATACTATAACTTGGGGGAGCGAAGATTATTTTTCAGTGGCACTGTTATACATGCTTTGCATCTATAAACTCATTTAATCTTCCTTTAAAAAAACACACTAAAATGAAGACACTGTTATTTATACTTTATAGATAACTTATCTGGGGCATAGAACCCACAATTACCCAGGTAGTAGAAGCTAGAGGCAGAATATAAGCTCAGGCGTTCAGGTTTCAAGGCCCCTGTTCATAATCACTATGCCAGGCTGATTCTTAAAAGATCTGCTTTAGCCCAGTTGGTGTGGCTAAGTAGTTGAGCATTGACCTAGAAACCAGGAGATCATGGTTTGATTCAGGTCAGGGCACATGCGTAGGTTGCAGGCTCGATCACCAATGTGGGGTGTACAGGAGGCAGCCCATCAATGATTCTCTCTCATCATTGATGTTTCTATCTCTCTATCCCTCTCCCTACTTCTTTGAAATCAATAAAAATATATATTTTTTAAAATGATCTGTTTTAGATCTGCTTTATTATTCAGGATTCAGATATAGAATTGTGAAATCGGAAGACCAGTGGAAGAACATGAAAGAAAGACAGCAAAGCATCATGAGAGGAGGTGATAAAAAAGAGGAGAGAAGGGTGGGATGGAATTCTGGTTCTTCCATTCACTAGTTGTGTGATCTCAGTCAAGTTACTTAATCTCTCTGTGCCTGAGTCTCCTTAATCATTACCAGCATTGACAAGAATACTGTTTCAGAGGACTGTTGTCATAATTAAAAGAGTTAATGCCCAAGGCCCCATTCTTAGTGCAGCACCTAACATCTCCCACACAGAAACAAAACATTCTTTAGATCCCTTCTATAGATGCTGATGTTCTCTCTCCCAACAAACAACTCTAGTGTGTATAAAAATAAAGCGTTCAAGGTAAAGTAATACGTTCTGAGATATGGATCACCCAATACAAGGCTAGGTGCTGTAACCATGGAAACAGTTGATATTTTATCTGTAGGAGATATAGTTTTCTAAAAGCCTTTCCATGAGTTCTGTATCCTTGACCATTGCTGATAGCAGCTCTCCTTTTATTCAGTAGATTAAATTCAACAGCTTTTATTAAACATCGCCCTCCTCTCTTTCCTCCTCGTTCAAACTCTCCTTTCCAACTTGGATATTTTTTTCAATATCTTCCTACCTCAGCCCACTGCCTCCTGTCTCTAACTCTACATCCCCAAATTTATCTCACTCTTTTACACCGCCACCAGCGATGCCTTTATGACAGGCAAAAGCCAAGAAGATCACCTCCTTCCCTAAAATATTCCAGTAATTCTTCAAAGTTCCCAGTTCACTTTTCTTAGTTTGCTGCACATGAGCCTTCATGAACTGTTTTTGCTTTCCTCCGTAGCTGTATCTTGAATAGTTCTCCTAAACTGCAGGGCCTTCACTCCCCACCCTCACTTGCTGCTTTGCATCTCTGTGCTTTGCACATATAGCTACATCTTTGCATGATGCCCTTCTTTATGACACCTCCCCAAAGGTTGGCCATGGCTTGTCAACTCAAATATCTTTCCATCAGCATCAGGATGATTTTGTTGGCCTCCTCCCCAACCCTGTTGAATCTGGTTTCCTAAACATGACCGTATGCCCATGTGCTAACCTCAGTCACTATACTTGGTACACTGACATGTGACATCTCTGAGAGCAGAAACTCTGTTTTTTATCTGTTTTTCTATGTCATACTTGACACATAGGAGGCACTAAATTCTTCTATGTGGAATTACTAAACAGATGGATAAAATACAGCTAATCTATTTTGAAACAGGTAAGTTCACATGGAAATTCATTAACAACCCATAAGACACACTTGCAAAAGGTAGGAAACATACATTGCCTTGTATTTTGATGCTACTGAGTGGAAAAAAGTGGTAAACTTTTCTTGTGTATCAAAACATCTGTCAGCCTGCATGGAGCACGTGTCAGTGATTACAGTGGTGGAAAGGGTATGAGTTCCATGCACACACCAATATTGTGACTGCAAGCAGCCCACAACCTGCCTCTGTCTGGTTGTTATATTAAAAAAAGAACCTGGTGGAAAATTAAAATTTTTCTATGACATTTGAATGTCAATATACTTCACTTTTAAAAAAATCATTTGACTTGAGGCAATAAATGTATGACTGTATGTATTAATCATCTCCATTCTCTGATGGACCTTGGATTTTGATCACCTCCCCCCACCCTCACGTTGGAAGTTCTCCACAAGGCAGGAATAGATTTGGTGCCAATGGGGACATATGGGATGCTAAATCCAACATATGGGGAGATGTGAAAGAGGAACATGAAAAATGATCCATTTATCATTTTTAGAATTTTTCAAGATATGAGTCCTGGCACCTCATTTGTCAAACCTCACATACAATGCACACCTACGAAGCCAGGTCTGTGAGTGTTAAGGGGACACATCAAGGGTTCAACATGGCAGGATGAATTAGCTGCTCCAGAGTTTAACTATCTTCCATTGTGAGGTTGGTCTGAAATAAAACATATTAAGGCAAGGGAGAGGTGAATGGAGGACAGACAACAGTGAAGGCAGGGTCTCAGCATGGGGAGGCCAACATACAGGACTTTCTCTGTGTTCTCATCAGCTTCATGGCCCAAGTCAAACCCACTGGGCTTTTGGACGAGCAGCACGTTCAGTCCGTTCATGACCAAAGGCTCCCAGGAAACTACTGGCTTCTGGAGCCCCGCTCGGCCACTGACTTTGAAATCTGAGGCCTTGTTTGCTAATACACAGAATCTGTTAAGACTATTGCTCCAACCCATATTAATTTAATTAAAGATTTTAATAAAGCAGAAAATTAACCGAAAGGTTGTCAGAAGGGTATGTCAAAATCAGTCTTTACCAATGTCAACACGCTGTCTCAGATCCTTCAGGTTCCTGGCAGCCTCCCTTATGAAAATCCTGAAGCGGACTGGATGGAAGAGGAGCAGGAACCTTCATGGAAGGACAAAAAGGAAGTCATTTTCTTTATGAAAAAGGTAGCGGGACAGTTATTGCCTTTCAGACTGATGGTGAAGAATAAGCCACGGCATTTTAAATAACAGAGGGATATGGAGAGATTTCTAATAAGTGTGAGTCACACTACTTATCATCTTTTCCTCCAGAAAGCCTTCAGGATACCCACTCTCACTTTTCTCAGAAGGGTGGGGACCCATTTTCTGTGCCCCATCGTGCCTGACTTGTAAAATAGGACTATTTTATTTATGGTTTTGGTCTTGCCCCCTTAATAAAGAAGGAATTTTTTAATACTTTGTACAACCCCCATTTCAAAATTAAGAATTTTTTTTTTCATTTTTTAAAATTAAGGTACAATTTACATACAGTTAAACTTACCCTTTTTATAGTAAAGTTCTGCACATTTTGATGAGCATATAGAGTAATGTAACCACCACCTCAGGCACATTATAAACTAGTTCTGTCGTGCCCCCAAACTTCCTCATGACCCTTTGCTGCTGACCCTGCCCCTACCCATCACCTCCAGAAACAACGGAACTGTTTCCTGTCCCTATGGTTTTGCTTAAAAAAAAAAAAAAAAAAGTCAGATAAGTGAAATCCTACAATAGATAGCCTTTGAGTCAGGCTTCCATCAGTGACCATAAGATATCTAAGGCTCAGTCAGGTTGAATCAGTAGTTCATTACTATTTATTGCAGGGTAATGTTTCATTTGATGGACATAACATAATTTGTCTATAGTCATTCTCCAGTTGAGACACTTTTGGGTTCTTTCGAGTTTAAGGCAAATACAAGTAAAGAGGCTCTAAACTTTTGTGTGCAAGTTTTTGTATAAACATAGTTTTTCATTTTCATTCATTAGGTAAACTCCTAGGAATGGGACCTCTGAATTGTATGATAAGTGAAAGTTTAATTTTATAAGAAACTGTTGAGCTGTTTTCCAAAGTCGCTGTGCTATTTCGCAATTCCTCCAATAATGAATCCTTACCAGTATTGGCATTTTCAGTTTTCTTTTGGAAATTGTATCTAGTCTAATAGGTATATAGTGGTATCTCATTGTGGTTTTTAATTTGCATTTCCCTAATGACTAAGGTGTTGAGAATCTTTCATATCTTCATTTTACTATATCCACATACCTTTTTTTTAAAAAATATATTTTATTGATTTTTTACAGAGAGGAAGGGAGAGAGATAGAGAGCCAGAAACATCGATGAGAGAGAAACATCGATCAGCTGCCTCCTGCACATCTCCCACTGGGGATATGCCCGCAACCCAGGTACATGCCCTTGATCGGAATCGAACCCGGGACCCCTCAGTCCACAGGCCGACGCTCTATCCACTGAGCCAAACCGGTTTCGGCACACATACCTTTTTAAGTGAAGTGTCTATTGTTGTCTTATTACTGAATTTTTAGAGTTCTTTATATATTTTGAATAGCAATAACTTTATCAAATGTGGTATTTTCTTTCTTTTTTTAAAATATATTTTATTGATTTTTTACAGAGAGGAAGGGAGAGGGATAGAGAGTTAGAAACATTGATGAGAGAGAAACATTAATCAGCTGCCTCCTGCACGCCTCCTACTGGGTATGTACCCGCAACCAAGGTATATGCCCTTGACTGGAATCGAACCTGGGACCTTTCAGTCCGCAAGTCAACGCTCTATCCACTGAGCCAAACTGGTTAGGGCAAATGTGGTATTTTCTAATATTTTTCCCAGTCTGTGGTTTGTTAAGTATCTTAAAACTGTCTGAGAGCAGGACTTAATTTTAATAAAATCCAATGTAAAAATATTTTCTTTCATAGATCATACTTTTGGTATCTGAAGCCACCTTTGCTGAACCCAAGAATTTCCTTTCGGTTTTCTTCTATGAGTTAAATAATTTTACATTTTATATTTTTTGCATTTTGCATGATATCCATTTTGACTTAAGTTTTGTATGCAGTGAAAAGTAGAGATAAGTTCACTAATAAGTTACCTGAAGGCTCTTGGTAGATGTCCTAAATCAGATTAGGGAAGTTCCCTTCTGTGCCTAGTCTGCTAAAAGTTTCTTTCATGAGCAGAAGTTGATTATGTTAAATGATTTTTCTGCATTTCTTCAATGATCATATGGGTCTTTGTGTTCTTTATCTGTTGATGTGAATTATGTTGATTGATTTTAGAATACTGAACCAGGATTCTATTCCTGGATTAAGCCGGACTTGGTCATAATATGTTATCCTTTTTATTTATTGCTGGATTTACTTTGTTCAAATTTTGTTAATTTTTTCCATGTGTCTGTGTTCATGAGCTATATTTATTTTATTAATTTTTCTGGAACACTTTATGTAGACTTTCTGTCATTTCGTAATTAAATGTGTAGTTAAATTCACTCCTGAAGCCATTTGAGCTTGAATTTCTTCCTGAGAAGGTTTCACCAAAAAAAATACAAACTATTTACTACATATAAGAATATTCATGTTATCAAAAATCTTCTTGAGTAAGTTTTAATGTTTCAGTTTTGATCTTTCAAAGAATTTGATTATTTTATCTGTTATCAGATTTATTAGGATGAAGTTAATAAAAATTTCTAGTTATCCCTTTAATGTTCATAGTGTCTGTAGTAATTTTTTCTGCAGTGCTTTGGTGTTTTTATCATACAAATTAAACTTATCATAATGTGCCTTTGGCTAATATTATGTCACTTCACATGTAGTATTAGAAATACTACCCTTCCATTTCCATTCCTGTTTTTCTGATTTTGTAAATATGTTGTACATTATACATTGGTTGTAAACACCACAATACATTGTAATGACTTTTGCTTAAAATGGCCCGTTTTCTTTTAGAGTGATTTAAGATACAGGAAGAAAATATTTTACATTTACCACATTTTTATGCTTTCAGGTGCTCTTCATTACATTTTGTAGATCCAGATTTCTGTTGATCTTGTTCTTCTGCCTGAGAGAGTTTCTTTATTATTTCTTATAATACAGGCCTCCTGGTAATAAAACCTTTTATTTTGTGTATGTATGAAAAAGTCTTTTTCCCCCCTTCTCTTTTGAAATACACTTTCACTGGGTAAGAATTCTAGGTTAATGTTTTGTGTGGGGCTTGGTTTTTTCAGTATTAAAGGTGTTCCACTGTCTTCGAGCCTGTATTGTTTCCTGCAGATATGCTGCTATCCTTACAGCTCTGCACATAATGTCTTTTTCTATGGCTGCTTTAAGATTTTCCCTTTATCATCGCTTCTAAGCAATTTGGTAATTGAGGGCTTTGTTGAGGTTTTGCTTGATGTTTATTGAGATTCTTAGATCTGTGAGTTAATTTTTTCATCACATTAAGAAATGTTTCTGGCTTTATAAAAAAGGTTTTTTCTCTTCCTTCCTTCTTTCCCTTCTCTTCTTTGGGGACTCAAGCTTATATATATTAGGCTGTTAAGATTTTCCCCTCAGTTTACCAGTGTTCTGTTCATTATTCAGCATCTTCTTTTTCTCTCTGTGTGTTTCATTTTGGATAGTTTCTTTTACTGTGGTTTTAAGTTCATTAAACATTTATTCTATAGTTTCTAATCTATTAATCCATTCACTGTATTTTTCATCTCAGAAATTGGTTTATCACCTGAAAGTTTGTGTCTTTTTAACATCTTCCATGTTTCTCCTTAAGATGCTTAGAACTGTTGTACATTCTTAAACATAGAATGTAGTTCTGTTAGAAGTGGTAGTTGGTTAGAGAATTAACAAAAGAGGGCCTCATTGGACGCAGGGGTACCAGTTCCAGTCGGGTCTGTGCAAGCTGTGCGTGCACACCAGCAACCATATCTAAGGAACCTGCAGTTGGCATTGATCTTGGCACCATCTACTCTTGTGTGGGTGTATTCCAGCATGGAAAAGTGGAAATAATTGCCAACAATCAGGGAATATGAACCACCCTGAGTTATGTTGCCTTTACTGATACTGAGCGATTGATCAGTGATACTACAAAGAATCAAGTACTAGTAGCAATGAATCCTACCAACACAGTCTTTGATGCCAAGAGCTTGATTGGATGTAGATTTGATGATGCTGTTGTCCAGTCTGACATGAAGCATTGGCCTTTCATGATGGTGAATGATGTTGGTAGGACCAAGGTCCAAGGGAGAGACAAAAAGCTTTAATCCAGAAGAATTGTCATCCAGAAGCCTATCTTGAGAAGACTGTTACTAATGCTGTTGTCACAGTACCTGCTTACTTCAATGACTCTCAGCATCAGACCACCAAAGATGCTGGAACTATTGCTGGTCTCAGTGTACTTAGAATCATCAATGATCCAATGCTGCTGCTATTGCTGATGGTTTAGACAAAAAGGTTGGAGCTGAAAAAAATGTGCTGATCTCTGACTTGGGATGTGGCACTTTTGATGTGTCAACCCGCACACGTGAAGATGGTATCTTTGAGGTCAAATCTACATCTGGGGACACCCACTTAGGTGGAGAAGACTTTGACAACCAAATGGTCAACCATTTCATTGCAGAGTTAAAACGCAAGCATAAGAAGGATAACAGTGAGAAGAAGAGGACTGTCTGTCGCCTTCGCCTTCGTACTGCTTGCGAACGTGCTAGGCATACTCTCTCTTCTAGCACCCAGGCCCGTATTGAGATTGATTCGCTCTATGAAGGAATCAACTTCTATACCTCTATCACCAATGCCTGATTTGAAGAATTGAATGCTGACCATTTCCGTGGCACCCTGGACCCTGTAGAAAAAGCCCTTCAGGATTCCAAGCTTGGCAAGTCCAAAATCCATGATATTGTCTTGGTGGGTGGCTCTACTCATATCCCCAAGATTCAGAAATTCCCACAGGACTTCTTCAATGGAAAAGAATTGAATAAGAGCATCAACCCTGATGAGGCTGTCGCTTATGGTGCAGCTGTCCAGGCAGCCATTCTTTCTGGAGACAAATCTGAAAATGTCCAAGATCTACTGCTGCTGGATGTCACACCTCTTTCCCTTGACATGAGATGGCTGGTGGCGTCATGACGGTGCTGATCAAGCGCAGCACCACCATCCCCACCAAGCAGACACAGACCTTCACCACCTACTCCGACAACCAGCCAGGCATGCTCATCCAGGTTTGTGAAGGTGAGCGTGCCATGACCAAGGATAACACCCTGCTTGGCAAGTTTGAACTCACAGGGATACCTCCTGCACCTCGTGGTGTTCCTCAGATTGAAGTCACTTTTGATATTGATGCCAATGGCATCCCCAATGTCTCTGTTGTGGATAAGAGAACAGGAAAAGAGAGCAAGATTATCATCACTAACAACAGGGGTCACCTGAGCAAGGAAGACATTGAGCTCATGGTCCAAGAAGCTGAGAAGTACAAAGCTGAAGATGAGAAGCAGCAAGGCAAGATGTCTTCCAAGAATCCATTTGAATCCTATGCATTCAACATGAAAGCAACCATTGAAGACAAAAAACTTCAAGGCAAGATCAATGATGAGGACGAACAAAGGATTCTTGACAAGTGCCATGACATCATCAACTGGCTTGATAAGAACCAGACTGCAGAAAAGGAAGAATTTGAACATCAGCAGAAAGAGTTGGAAAATGTCTGCAACCCCATCATTACCAAGCTGTACCAGAGTGCAGGAGGCATGCCAGGAGGAATGCCTGGGGGCTTCCCTGGTGGCGGAGCTCCTCCATCTGGCAGTGCCTCCTCTGGGCCCCACCATAGAAGAGGTTGATTAAGCCAGCTTTGAACATAAAACTAGCATTGTTCCACACAAAATATTGAAGGACCCAAATTTGTAGCAAAATCCATGGGCATTTTTAAAAGTTGAGCTGCTGTAGAGTAAATAACTGGACATTGATACTTGAATACGGACTGTGCTCAGGGAAAGAAATTAATGTACTTTATAACTGTATTGTAAAGTGGAAAATGTGATGTCTTAAATAAAACTATTTAAAATTGGCACCAAAAAAAGAAAAAGAAAAGAAACAAAATAGGAAGGAACAGAAGGAACAGTCACCCTGGGGAGTAAATGGCAATGTTCTGCCAAATGGTGCAAAACATTCTGCCTAGTTGACTAGGCATAAAAGATAGCTCTACAGCCACCTGGGATTGGGGAGGGGAGTAAGTGGCATATTCCACGGGAATAATTGGGGGGAAGGGGGGGAGGAAATGGCCAGGGGAAATTCTTTTTACTGAGTTCATGTACAGTAGAAGCCAAGATGGTATGAGGGGCATAGCTTTTACTAAGTGTATGTGCAGAAGCCAAGTTACAAAGCAGAACTATGAGGCATGTGAGGAGGAGCCCAAATAGGTGACTATACAATGGCCAGGGAAAAGCCTGGGAAAATATCAGGGTAAGGGCACAGGCATTGGAAAATCCAGGAAAGAGATTGGATGGGGTATGATATAGGCACAAGCCTGGGGAAAGCCAGGAAAGAGATTGGATCATTTGAAAGAAAGCCAGCTCTTTCCCAAACCCAAGGGAATACAGGGAATCCTTGGAAGGACCTCTGGGCAGCCACACCCTCTGGCCTGGCCACTCTCTGCCTCTCTGAGAGTGTACTATCGCTTCTTCACTTTAATAAAATCTTGCCACTCCTACGTGAGTGCCCATGAAATTCTTTTCTTGTGACATCACAGAAGGGCCTGTTTCCTGTTTTAACTGTTTTAATGTTTCTTAATCCTGTCATCCATATAATGTGGGGGTCATTGATTTTTATCTTCATTGTAGTTTGTATTTCTTGCTCTTGTAATTCCATGTAATTTTTTTTTATTGAATCCAGACTGTGAATTTTGCATTGTTGGGGGATGGGCCTTGTTATTTTTTAAAAAAAATTTTTTAGTTTTATTCTGGGACACAGTCAAGTTACACTGAAATTCTTTGATCCTCTCAAGCCTTGCTTTAAATTTTATTTAGCAACACTAGAGAAGCCATTAATCTAGGATGAATTGTGCTACAGTTCATCTTTCCCATTTCTTTTGGTTGCCAAATGCCCAGGAGCTGTCCTGGGTGCTGAGTTGTTTCCTATTCTGTCAGCAAAGGCTTGTGAGATAGGATGGGAAGCACATCCACAGACGTAATTTACTCTGATGTCAAGGAATTAATAGTGAAGTTCTTTAAGCAAAGCAATGGACTACACCTTAAATGACCTGTTCCCTGGACTATGGTGCTGGGAAACATTCAGAATCCCAATCCCTTGTAAAAGTTCCCACAATACACTCCTGGTAGCACCATTCCTGGTCCACTGGCCTCAGCCCTTTAGGAGACCTGGCTCTACAGAGTTTTAGTTTCTATATCTCCATCCCTCCTTTAACCTTCTTATACATCCTGATGTCCTCCCTGCCCATGCCCCCTCTCTTATAGTCCCTACAATATTAAAAAGGCTCACATTTTCCCCACAATGGAACGTAATGGTTTCCCAGGTAGTAATTCAAAATACCCTGCTGCTCTCTGCAGCTCTAAGGAGGAATGGAACCTGGGGAAATAAGTGCCTATCTACTGCCCCAGGAACTGGAAGGTGACTGTGTTCTTTCCCACATAAGTCAAGAGAAGTAAAAGACAGCTTGTGCATCTGAGGCAGGAATTTGAGGGTAACATAGGCAGGCTTAGGGATTTTGTAGAATTGGGGTCCATGGAAAAGTGCGGGGCCACAGACTGGGAGAAGGTACATTTCCATAACACAAGGAAGCCAGATGCAGTTATATTTCCATAAAACAAGGGAGCAGCAACAGTTGTATTTACATAAGACAAGGGAACTGGAAGTAGCCAGGAAAGGTCTATATTTACAAAATAAAGAGAAGGAAGCCCTTCATTCAGAAGGAGAGGAAGAAAGCCCAGAGGGAATAGTAAAACAATAAGGAAGGAGGGAGGGAGAACCTCACAAGTCCCATGTGAGGTTCAACCTTTGAGCCCAGGAGTTACTATAGTGACCAACTCAAAGGGGAATATTGACCAATCAGAGAGGATATCAGGCACCAGGATCTGCAGCCTTTATAAGCCATAGGGAAAGGAACCCATTGGGACCCTTTTCCCCCTCCCTACATGGGAGTCCATTCTGTGGGACTCTTCCCTCTCCCCATGTGGGAGTCTGTACTTGTTCTTCAATAAATCTCCACCTTTGCTACACCACTTTCTGCTTGTGGATTCATTTTTCGATTCCAGCGGACAAAGAATCCGGGTTCCAGTCCAAAAATTCGGTATCACATCTGATACATCCAGTCTATATCGGATACAGACTGCAAAGGCACAGTCTTCTCTGAGAAACCCAGACAAGTTAACCAACTTGCCCAAGATCATAGAGTTACTAAATAGAAACAGAGTTGAACTCTTGACTGCCTTGTTCCTCTCCTGCCCTATGTGACTACTCTGCATGACAATACGTGCAAAGCATTTATCAGACACCTTTGCTATCCATGGGTGCTGTTGATCTATAGTCCATCGTTTCTTTTAATAATATAAAGCAATGTGGAGAACTTATATTCTGATATGATTACTGTTGTAAAAAAAATAGTTCTTTATTTACAAATAGACTATTTATTTACAAAGACTCTAGGAAGTAAACCTGGTATACAATAGGTATGTTATTTTATTTGATTCCCATAAAAATGTTATCAAGTCAGAGTAGCTTTTTTCATTCCCATTTTACAGAAAACTGAGACTTAGAGAAGCTTAAGAAACATGCCCAAGATCACACAGGTAATTATTAACAGAGCTATAAATCAAAACCAGGTCAGAAACACTCCAAAGATCCTAATTACTATGTTCAACTGCCTCACACATGAAAATACATGTTCAAATGTCATCAAATTAATTCTGCTGATGACTTTACAGGAACACACCTCTCATATAACAAAACTTGCATTGACAGCAGCCAGGACAATAACAGTCCCTGACATGAGGGTCGCACTTGCCCGCTCACAAAGCATATTCTTATATTGTTTTGTTTCCTTACAGTTCAAGATCCTATTGGGCTCTTCAGATTTCCTCTCTAAGATCTGACATATCCTTTGAGAGAGAGAGAGAGAGAGAGAGAGAGAGAGAGAATATAAATATGTTATTGGTTCTTAAAACAAACCAAATTAACATAAGATTTCAGTATCCCATATAAATCTTTCTTTAAAAATGAAAATAAAACTAATGGCACCAGGAGTATCACAGTAGTAAATAGCCAATTAAGGTTTTCATTATGGTTGGTCCATATTTTTCTGTAAGACAGTGTGGCACATAATTTAAGTTGCTCACTCTCACACATTTTAATTGATAGATCTCTTTCTTATGTTTTGTCCCTAAGAATTAATGTTTGCATTTAATACCATCCTGTCATTATCTTGTTTCCTCTACACTGAAAGGAGTTGTCTGTTATTTGCAGGTGTGGAGGGCCAGCTGGAGACACAATTCCCTTCTCCACTTCCCTCCTCCCACTGATCACTGCTTATTACACATAATTACATGGAAGCATGTATTAGACTTTATTATAATGCATGACAGTGTGCTTTAAGTAAATTAGAAATTTGCATATCAATAGGGGGAGACTAAAATGCCATTCAGGACCTTTGATTTACATCAGAGGATCCCTAGGTTTTAGGAAATTACTTCTCTTCTCAGGTGGAAATCTAAGATGTTAAAGTAAAATGAAGCCGAGTGAAGGGGGAGGGGCATCCTGTGCTGGGTTTTCTTCCTCTTCCCTCCTCCCTGGCTTAGTAACCTGCTGGGCAAATAGTTCCTTAGTAACCAGGCAGGTCAGGCATTGGCTAACTGGGGCACTTGGCATTTACCTTATAAGGTGTTAGCACCCTGGGGGCCAGCAGGTAGCTAGCTGAGGGTTTCAGACTTCCACACCAAACGAAATTAGGACCAGCCATGTTCCCTGGAGTGTCAAGAAATAACAAGTCACAATGAGCCCCACAATTATTCCATCCTGCCCCTGCCTGTCGCTTCTTATACTATGCCCTTATCTCCTTGAGCCTGGAGAGAGTTGACCCAACCAGAAAAATTATAGGGTAACTTCTGGACCATGGACAGGGACACTGGAGGCTGTCATCTCCAAGAAGAAAAGAGGGGGGTGGGGGATCTTGTTTTTTCCTGAATTGTTCAGGTTTGACTGTGTGGATGTTAAATCATTCCTGATGGAAGCATATGTCCCTCAGCTCATTAAGGTAATTTGTAAAAGTATATTTTTGCCTTTGGAGAGTACTGTAGGCTATCAGAAAGCGTTATTTTCCACTATAAAGTTCCTCACAGGTTTCATTATGCAAAGGCTTTGTTTGAGCTCCACTGCATTCTGTGTTCATTTATAGATTCAGAAATTCAAGTACCAGGGGAACTTCCTTTGAGGTTTTACTCTATGCAGTCTGGAGTATGATTTATACTTTTTTATTCTTCACCTTGGAAAACATCAGTTATGATATATGGATAAAGTTGAGAAAGAAACAGAAAAAAAAAGTATGTAAGGAAAGCAGGATCGTGGGTGGAATTTTTTTCAAATACATAGCTTTAATGCCAATATTAAATATATACTTCCTTGAATTTCAAAATATCATCTAATAGCCAAATGCTCTTACAGGCAAAACATGTAGCTAAGGAGTAACTTCAAATGGTATTAGTTTTAAGGTTAACAATTTCTATTGTGTAGCTAGAATAGAAACTAGTATCATGTTGAACCATTTGACAGTGCCTGTATTGGACCTACTTTGACTACATAAACAGCAGTTTCAAATGGTTCAATCTAAATCATCTAACTGGTCAATAATTTTTTGCTTCTACATTATATCAAAGTAATTTTATCCATTTTCCTTTGTTTGTTTGTACCTTCATCTCATCTATACATATAAAAGCCTAAGTGACTGGCTGACTGGCTGACCAGCCAATCAGCCAGTAGCTATAATGCCCACTGACCACCAAGGGGCAGACACTCAACACACAGGCATGGAAATATGAAACAGATTGATGAATCTCAGAGGGAAGGGGAGGGGGGAGGGCAGGAAGAGATTAATCAAAGATCTTATATGCATACTAGAGGCCTGGTGCACTAACTCGTACACCAGTGGGGTCCCTTGGCCTGGCCTGCAGGGATTGAGCCGAAAACCAGCAGTCCAACATCCCCTGAGAGGCCCTGGATTGAGAGAAGGCACAGGCCAGGCCAAGGGACCCCACTGGTGCACGAATCCGTGCACTGGGCCTCTAGTTTCATATAAGATATGAGAGGGGTGATGGCATTTTATAATTTTTTCTCCTTAAGATCAAAAGAGTTAAGAAGAAAATGCAAGTAATAGTCCTTTGTTATTGTTGCTTTGTTTCACTTCATTCCACTGGTTCCCTTTGGAATCATTCGTGTCTTCAGAATCATCTTATCTGTTAAAACCATGCCAGGTAAATGATACGGTAATTCTAAAAAAAAATAAAATAAAATACTAGGATACTTAAGAAAGGGCACAGCTTCCTGGGGCTACAAAGGGAGACACTTCATGTGGCCAGTGCAGCTACAAAGCAGCACAAGCTAATTCTCCCTGAATGGAAAAGAAAAATGGAAAGTCTTACCTAGCACTGCATAACAGCTGCCCAAGACAAAGAATCACAACCAACGGACATAGAGTAGGAAGCAGGAGATAGAGGGTGCAATTTTCCCTACTGCTATTTCCCAGGAAGACCAGCATTCACATCCCAGGAGTCCCAGAGTGCCAAGGACTCAGTCACATCACATATTTGAGGACACGAATCCTGATCCTGCCAGGTGATGAGTAAAGTGATGAGTAAAATAACAGTAATGGGAACCAGAAAAAATGGGAGGAGAGCGTATATTTGGGATGAAAAGTTGACTTTCAATTTAAAAGAAAACAGTTATGCCCCATCTCAATCTCTCACCACTTCAATTTTCACTCCAGATTTAATTCTTTCCACTAAAAGCAAGGAATTGAAAATTGAAAAATATGAATCAATTCACTCTCTGCTAACATGGTTGTATGTGTACATCTTCTATTTCTATAGAAAACACTCTATCCACTGACCCAAACTGGCTAAGGCAGAAATAGATTTTTTAATTGTGTGCCCTCTAATTATATATGTGTATAAATATACATATCTACCTTTTTTGTAAAACCTCAGGAACCAGATAAGAGAATGATAATTTAAAGAATTCCTAGAGGGTCTATCACACAAATTCCTTATTCCAAGTGATGGGGGATGCCTAACAATATTAAACTGGAATCAGAATCTTGTAATCCAGGGCTCATTCCTCTGCACCTCACCACACCCATTACACCCAACAAAACCAACCAACTTAAACCAAGTCAAATTTTCCATCTTCAGAAAACAAGATGAATCAAATCAGGCAGAAACTCCAAACTCACTTCCGATATCCAATCTTCTTATCTTCCTTAGTAACAGAAAAGCAAGTATTTAGCTGGGTGCACGGTCGCAAAAGCAAGTATTTAGCTGGGTGCACAGACGCCCTTTCAGCTGGCCGATTATATGACTTATTTCTGGCCAATGTAATATAAATACTTCTATCAAGTCTCCTTAAAAGAGAGTACGTGCACTCTTCTTCCCTTCCTCTTTTCTGTTGCCGGAAATGCTAATATATTGGCTGAAACCCTGATGGCGATTCTGGAACAAGAGGCAAACTTCTATAGATGTCAGAGCAGCAAGATAGAAGGATCCTAGGTTCCTAATAACCAGGGAGTCTTAATAATCAAATAGAGATGTAGTCCTACCTATATCCAATCATACTGTAATTAAGAAACTTTCTTCTTACTAAGTCCCTGGTGTTTAGATGTTTTTCTGTTGCAAGCAGTCAAGTCTAAGGATATATATATATGACCTTAGAATAGTTTAATTAACTTGACTTACTAATGGATTGATTTAATCTGTGATTTTTTTTTATCCTAGAGGGATTGAAACATTAATCAAACTTTATATTGTGCTTCCATATCCATTCCTACCCTCTGGGCATATTCAGGTGCCAATAAGGTGCCAATATCTAGGACAAGCTCTTCGATAGAAATTGCAGAGGTAAAAGTTCATTATTTTATTTTCTGTATCTTAATCTAAAAGCATCGCAGCTCTAATTATGTAATTCAGCTGTTTATTTGTCAGGTCTATGGAGACAGAAGTAAAATTGATCTTTCAAGTAATTTAAAGGTTTATGATGTGTGTGTGCACGAGTGTGAGTGTGTGCGCACAGGTGTGTCTGTGGGAGTGCACGCCTATAAATCACTATTCTCAGGATTCTATCTAAAAACCTGGGGGGGGGGGGGGATGTTACATACATATCAAAAATATCATTCCAGGAAAAGCAAACATTATACACTGTTCGTCCTTAACTGATTTAACTGTTTGCCCCAAATGTTTAGGGTTATTCGATCCATTCTTTCTTATTTCTATGATCAGTTCCTCTCTAAATCCTTAGTTTAGAAGCCAGTGCCTCATATAACAACAGGAGAAAAATAAGCTAATTACAATATAAGTAATAATAATTTCACTTTTCTAATGTGCTTTCATACATAAAGCTCCAAGTGCTTTATCAATTATATATACAAGGACCACTTAACCTCCTACTAAAAGGCTGCTACCCTTTAAAAAAATATTCTCTGTAGTGTGCCACAGGAAAGAAAGACTGCCATGTCCACGTGCAAAAGCTGGATGGTTTTAGGGAAGCAAAGTGTAATTCCCTACTTAGTGGAACTAAAAGCTTTGAACAATCCCTTTAAAAAATCGTCAAGGGAGCTTTTAATCACCAGAAGTAGTCAATTCTTTGTTTTGGATCTCATCCAATCCAAGTGGAAACTTCAGCCATAAAACAGCATGCCAAATCGTCAGGGGTTATGCAGTAGGCTCGACTTCATTAGCAATAGTGTCTTTGACAATGTCTATGTCAAGTAAGGAAAATGGAAAAGATCAGAAGGCAGGCAAAAGTTGTTACTCCTGAAGTTCATAAGAACTAGACGGTGAAAGACATACAACTGGTTGCATTTTGCATACTTTTTTGTTCCCTGTTTCCAGTTCTTAAGTCCAGAACCAAGATCTGAGAACTTCCCTCAATTCCAGCCGCCCACCACAAAAGACAACAGCAGGAAATGCTCTTCAGATCCCTTTACCAACTGTGAACTTTCCTCACAGCCACGGCTGTCTCCTCTGTGAAGCTTACTGGTCGCAGCTAGAGCAGGAAGATCATCCCCTTCTCTGCATTGCCTCAGTTCATTTTCATACTGATAATATGCCATGTGCCAATCCTACGAAATGATTTTGAATCTTTTCCCCCTATTTCCTTTAGTGATGATGATATTTCAATTCCTACCTAGCAAAAGGTCTGGACAAAGTAGGTGCCCATTGCTTTATTAATGACTGAGTAATCCAGTCCACTATCAACTCTATCATAGACAATTACAACAACCTTCTAACTTACCTCCCTGTTACCGCGCTAGCTTTCCACTTGCCTATTCTGAATGCAGCAACCAGAAAGCTTCTAAAACTGATGATCATTCCACCAACATTACCCCACTGCAACTCCTTCCACCCCACCCTCCACCATCATGCTTGCTTCAAACCTCTTGTTGGCTTTCCATTGCTCTGAAAGCAAAGTCAAAATTCCGTACCAGGCAATGGTCTACTGACCTTATTTTTCTGCCTTTCTTCCTCTTGCTAACCATAACTCCAGTCATGCTGGCTCCTTCCATTCCCCTTCAAGCACACATACTCTCTCCTGTCCCAAAACCTTGTGTGTTAATCCCCACAGTTGGAATGTTTCTCTCCACATATCATTCTCATTCTTCAAATCTCAGCTTCAATATCTCCTCTTTAGAGGAGCCCCCTGTACCTACCATGTCAGGTAAAGTTTGTAAACTCCTAGCATTCTTTACCTTGGGCCCCTCATAGCCTCCCCAATATAGGCAGAGACCATATCAGCACTTTTCTCCATTATATTATTGGCAAGTAGCACAGTGCTTAGCACTTTTAAATACTCAGCAACTATAGGTTGAATGCATAGATAACACAACTTGAACTCTACCAGTAAAGACCTGTGTCCCATAAGGAGAGTTCCACTGGACTAGAGAGAATTTCTAAGCAGGTCAAATAGGGACAGTCTAACAGCCAGAGAGAAAGAGCAAATAAAATGAGTATTTATGAAATTTAGAAAATATTATAAAAGTGAGGCTTCCCTTCCAGATTCATACATGTTGTTACAAAAGGTAGGATTTCCTTTTTTTATGTACATACCATATTTTCTTTATCCATTCACCTGTTGATGACACTTGCTTTGTTTCCACATCTTGGCCATTGGGAATACTACTGCAATGAACATGAAAGTGTAGATATCTCTTTGAGATTCTGATTTCAATTTTTTAAATATATACTCAAAAGTGGGGTTGCCAAATCATATGGTATTTCTATTATTTTTTGAGGAACCTCCATACTGTTTCTATTATGGTTGTACCATTTTACATTCCCACCACCAGTGTGTAAGGATTCTAATTTCTCTACCAGTCAGTCACTTTAGGACATGATTCCTCTTATATGAAGCATATAAAATAGTCATATGTATGGAATTATGACATGATTCTTCTTATGTGAGGCATATAAAATAGTCAAATGTATGGAAGTAAATAACAGAATGGTAGGTAGCAGGGGATGGAGAAGAAGGTATGAGCTGTTTTTCAATGGATGTAAAGTTACTGGTACAGTTATACCAGATAAATAAGTTCCAGAGATCTGATCTGCTGTCCAACATGTTGCCTATAGTTAAGCAATAAATAGGGTACTGTGTACTCCAAAATTTAAGGTAGATCTCAGGATTCTAAACACACACACATGTGCAAAAAAAAGGGGGGGAACAGGAAAACTTTTGGAGGTGATGGACACATTTATTACCTTGATTGTGGTGATGGTAACATGGGTATATGTCCAAACTCACCAAATTGTGTACATTTATTATATGCATTTTTGTATACTAATTATCCTACATAATAAAAGCCTAATATGCTAAATCGTCCAGTTAGCTGTTCAACCAATCAAAGCATAATATACTAATGATATCTAAGGCCGCTCAACCACTCACTATGACGTGCACTGACCACCAGGGGGCAGACACTCCAACAAGTAGGTTAGCTTTCTGCTGGGGTCTGGCCAATTGGGACTGAGCAAGACAGGCCGGACATGCCCTGGAGCCCTCCCATGCTCCCTCCTGGCTGGCCAACCTCCCACTTCCCTCCCTGACCCCATTCGTGCACTGGTGGGGTCTCTCAGTCTGGCCTGCACCCTCTCGCAATCCAGGACCCCTCAGGGGATATCAGAGAGCCAGTTTTGGCCTGATCCCGCTCAACGCAGGAGCTACTGCTGGTGGTCAGTGCACTCCCACAGGGGGAGTGCTGCTCAGCCAGAAGGCGGGCTCACAGTTGGTGAGTGCAGCAGTGGTGGAGGGAGCCTCTCCCACCTCTGCAGTAGTGCTAAGGATGTCCAACTGATGGCAGCCAGACACCCGCCCCCGCCCCCCCCCCCCCCCAGGGCTCTTGGACTGAGAGAGGGCGTTGGTCGGGCGGAGGGACTCCCCTCCCAAGTGCAAGAATTTCATGCACCAGGCCTCTAGTACCTTAATAAAGCTGTAAAATTTTGAGGCTTCCTAATATAGATGCTATTTATCCATGTAAACAAATAATTAAAATTACTTATAAACATCTCATTAACAGGGGTTCTCTCGTGTTTACCTGGCTAACTCAACACAGATGTCATCTCCTCCAAGAAGACTCCTCCCCTGATATGAAGTGCCCTTTGAATGTGTTCTGACATATCCAATGTATCCCTCTCAGATCAGTGAAGTGGTAGGAAACATGGGTGAAAAAATGTCATAGTTATTAGGCATAGTTATGCAAGTATTAACATTTCATGCTAAAAGATTTGAAATTCACCTAGTGAACAACAGGGAAATAACTGAATGATCAGATTTGCAGTTTAGAAAAACTGTTCTCATTCATATGTGAGGAGATTAGATTCAAGGAAAAGAAAACTGGAAAGGAAGAGGTGGTTGACAGGCTACCACAGTGGTCAAAGACAAACATAATAAGAGCCTAAACTAGGTCAATGGCAAAAGGAACAAAAAGATAAGTATGGATTCAGGAATTACTAAGCAGGTGGACTCTACAACACTGGGGGATCTTTTTATAGGAGTGAGCCAAAAAAAATAAGTTATTTATGAGAAGCAGCTGGGTTTTCAGAAAAGATGATAAATTTGGCTTGAGATAAGTGGAGTTTGAGGTGGTTGGGGGATATCCAGGAAAAAATGTTAAGAGAATAATGGTAGATTCATATCTATAAATTATAAGAGAGAGGAAGACTGGAGATGTAGATTGAGAATCCATTGTTGGTTATATGGCCCACCCACACATGACCTTGTTGGTGGCCCTGCCTAAATGGAAATATCAAGGATAATTGACTCAGAAATTGACCCATATATTGTCCAGAGCAGAGATCCCTAACATAAAATGGCATCCTAAATATTTAAAAAATACTACATGCTCAATAAATAACAGATACTGACTTAATTTTATACAGATGAGCAAAACAGAAGACAAGACCATAGTCCAGTACAAAACACTGTTTGTTGCTCACAATTTATAACCCTTATCATCTTTGTGTGCCCAAAAGAAGGCTTTCTGACTCAAGAAATACAAATATGAAATGCTGGAGTTCATGGAAATATATTACACATTAATATGCTAATATGTTCTAGATATGTGTTTGGCACTTACTGCACTATAATGAAGATGAGTTATCTTATATATTATGTCCTTTCTGCTTAAATGGATCCCATTACAAATTTCACAAAGCATGTGAGTACATTCTTTTCATCCACCTAAGTCCAATAATGACATTTAGCTGTTTATGATATATGGCAATACTATAACTGAGTTCATTCTATCTCACCTAAAGGAAACAGCATTGAAAGGGAAAGTAAGAGCTCACTAATGTGAAATTATAATAAGAACTAACTATGATCCAGACACTATTCACTAACTCACTTGTTCCTTAAACAATCACAGGAGATATTAACATTATCCTATTTTATACCATAACTCCCCTAAAAAAAATCTAAAGCACAGAGAAGTTAGTAACTATCAAGGTCACAGAGCTTATAACTGGTAAACTTGAGCTTAAACACCAGCTATCTGGATCTATAACCTGTTCTTCCAATCATTTAGACTCCATGCCTTCCTCTCTAAAATTTCTCAAGGTATTCCTTTTGGGGAGAATGAAAAATTCAAGTAGTCCTCCCACAAACACTAAGTAGGAGCTAAGGAATTAAATGTTGCCTTGATGCATTAATAAATAATGCATGGACATTCTATTATGCCATCCATCACACCAAACCTCCACTGCACTGACATGGTACCTAGCCAGTCTATCAGCCTCATTCTGACTTGCTTTTGTAGCCCATTCTGTTCTAAACACAGTGGTTCATCATTCCAATACTGCCCTCACTAGCACTATAAAGTGTCACCCCTCACACTCCTATGGGACTTCATAGTCCCTGCCCCTGCAGGAGAAACTCACACAGGGCAGCTTCGGGGGGTGGGTGACTAATGCAGTCACACGGGGCCCCTTGTTTAGAAGGACCCTGTGCTTGGTTTAATGTTCTGCTATCACTGTCATGAAATTCTTAATAATTTTTTTACATGGCGTCTGCATTTGTATTTTGCACTGGGCCCCACAAATCATACTGCCAGTCCTAAACTCACATAAATCCATTCTAACTTCAAACCAGCCTTCTCTTGATTTACTTTTGCGATGATTTATTGAATTACTCTTGGGGGAAAATATTATAAAGGGAACGAGGAGTGCTGGGAGAGTGTGTAGTTAGAGGAGCAAGAGAAACCTTCTTAGGAAAGCAGATTTACTCTGGGTTCTGAAGGCTGCGTGGATACTAACGAGGCCAGAGCTGGGGGAAGCACCTTCTGGGTGGAGCCCTGAAGTGTGAAGTAGTGTAGGTCAGCAGGACTAAACAAAGGGCATTTAATGCAGTGAAGACCTGAACAAGATCAGGCTGCGAAGGAGGCGGGCAGGATGGTGGAGGGACTGTGCACCATGTTAAGAATGGTAATTTTCATCCCAAAGAGCAATGGCAGCCACTGTAGAATTTAAATCGGGACAGTGACAGGATCCGATTTATATAAACTAGGTAACACCAACACGCCATGTATTTAAACTTCAGGTTATCTCTCATCCTGCCTTAACATTCATGACATCTGCAGTTCATATTTTTACAGGTCTTCAGCTCCAATGGCTCCTTTCTACACTTAACAGATGACTTTTTCTACTATTTCAAAGAAGGTTGAAGCTTCCCGGTGTTGTTATATCTTCATCCCTTCTGCCCCTAACACCACACCATCCTCATAACTTTAAGATGGTTTCGTGTTTACTCAAGTTTATCTCCTCCCCTCTTATCTCAGAAGAGTGTATATCCTTCACCTGTTCCCAGGCTAATCCTTCCAACTATGGTCTTAATCTCATTCTCTTTCATCCCCACTTGTCCTTACTACCACCCAATGGAACAAAGTAATCAGATTCTATTCTTTTCCCAGCATCTTAGATCTCACAGTATCCAACAGCTCTCTCCCCTCAGCCTGCAGTCACAGCTCTATGCTTCCAGGGAAGACAGGGAAGGCAAGTGAATACCCTTCTCTGGAGAAACCCAACGACACTTCTTTTTCACGTTCCTTACCAACCAATTCCTTAAAATACTAGTCAATGGGGCAACTAAAATTGCCATCTCCACTATAACTCTAAGGTTTGGATTTGTATCTTTCTCTTGCACATAGCATCTGAGACTTCTCTCCAGAAATGTACTTTTGTGATTGCTTTTTTAGAAACAAGTAAAGGCATCTTAAAGTGACATCTTAGTTTAAGGTCATTGCCTCAGTTTCTCAGGATCCTTTGATATCCTTAATCCGGGAGCCCATGTATTTCTTTTTCCTTCCAAATGTGTGATCTGTGACTTTATAATGCATGCCTTCCATGTGACCATGACCTTGTAAATTAATTAGAATGGGTAAAGGGTATAATTTAACATTAATTTTGAATACACCTTTTATCCCACCCACAGAAACTGTATTATAATTCTTTGCCTGCCTATTTTCAAATTGATTCTTCTGGACAGTTACATTTTTCACTATTGAAGTTACATTCAAATTTCCACTGAATGAAAGTAAGGTTAAACTATTGCTATCATTTTTAGAGCCAGAAACGTTAACAAAAATCTAATTAAATTTTTAAAAATTTTTAATAAACACATAGGGTGTATATTTGAGTAAGAACATAGAAATAGGGAATGGAGAAGAGGAAATATTTTTATGATTGAAAGATCAAGTCTCTTATATCCTATCAGACAGTCCTCATTTTAGGCAACAATGGTTTTCCCAGCATGCCTCAGAGCAAGACTACAAGTTCCCATGCGGCCCAGTCTCATCAAGGCAGTGAGTGCGACCAGAGTCCACCTGTTTGTTCCTTAACAGCCAAATGAGAGGGGTGCTGAATGGTAGAATATTATGATTTCAATGTCTATTGAACCTTTTACTATTTGAAAATTCTAGAGGCCTAAAATTAGGAGAGTATCTACTACAGGCAAAGGAAAGATCTAATAACCGTGCCTCTTAATTAGGGTAATCTTTAACAGGGCATTGTATCTGATTTCAATAACTACATAGCAATTAGATGATTATTGGTGCCCAGTAAAAATATACTATTAAGCACTAAGGGAAAAATACAGATGAACAATAATCACACTGTATTTTACATAGAGATGTAACCTGAAACATAATAATTATCATGTGCTATAAACTCCAGAATATAAATAACAGTGTAAAGACTATTTGAGAGAGAGAAAGGGAAAAAAGAAAAAGAAAAACCTCAATCTGGACCAACTACAAGTACAAATCAGTGAAAAATAAACATAGGCAACTGAGGAGAATGAAATAATAAAATATTTTAATGACCTACACAATGTGATTTCTACCATCAAGTCCACGGACTCTACCTCGTTGGTCCATCCTTGCTGCAGCTGCCCTAACTCAAGCCAGCAACATGTTTTGCTGGGACTTGTGCAGTACCCTTGTATTCTCCTAAATATTATTCTTGCTTCCAGGTTCTACCTGCTCCTATTAACTCCCCACTCAGCCATTAGAATTATCTTTCTAAAGTAAAACTCTGATCATATCACTCGCCAACTTAGAAATCCTCCATGGCTCCTCACTGTTTATAGAATGAAGACCAGATTCCTTAGCATAGAAATTAAAGCCCCTCACTACACCCCATTCTTCCAGCCTGTTCTCTCTCTCTCTCTCTCTCTCTCTCTCTCTCTCTCTCTCTCTCTCACACACACACACACACACACACACACACACACACACACACATCCAGCCCTGATAGATGGCCCACCAGGTTCTCCCACAGACCTGCTCTCGATGGGTTCTCTGTGGGCAGCAGAGTAGAGTGTTGAATCATGGACTGTAAATGCTAAGGGCCTAGATCCAGCCTCAGCTGTGCCTCTTCTTAGCTGCGTGACCTTGGAGAAGTTACTTAACTACTTTGTGACAAGTCTTCTCCTCTTTAAATGGGAATATAATTAAAGTACCTACCACACAGCATTCTGAAAAGGTTAAATGAGCTATCACAGGTACAGTGCTTAGAGCAGTGCCTGGCACACATAGTGAGCTGTATATAAGTATTAGTTTTTATTATTGACTTTCACTATCCCTTCTCCCCTTGGCAAACTCTTAGTAATCTTAGTGACTCTAGTCAAGTGAAATTTTTCTATAAGCTTCACATCTCCCACTTTATCACTGTTAGGAATAATAGACGCTTCATTTTCTCCTCTCTCATACCATCATAGAACTTTGATCATATCATTTTATTTATTGCCTACTATGAGTGATACAAACACTAACTACAATAAATAAAGTAGATATAATGGTTACCATTATGCAGATAAGAAGACTGAGAATCTGAGATGCAAACAGAATAATTCAAGCAGCAGATAGAAGAATTAGAACTCAAATTCAGCCCAATATGACCCAATATGACCCAAACCTATTATCTTTTTTCCACACAACATTGCTACCCAAGTATGAGACTCATTACTCTATCAAAGATAGGTGGTTATACAGATGTTTCTTTCTCTGGACTGTGAGCTTCATCTCATTAACCTTTTAATCACCTGCAACTTGCACAAGGCCCAGCACATTACATGTGCTCAATGAGTGTGTGTGACTGACCTTTCAAAACCATAATCTAAGATAATGCTGTCCAACAGAAATATAATTGGAGCCACATGGGCAATTTTCTAGTAACTACTCTAAAAAGATAAAAATAAACAAAACTTATTTTAATAATTTTTATTTAACTCATAGTATCTGAAATATTCTTAATTTCCCATGTGATTGATATTAAAAGTGTTAATGATATACTCCGCCTTCTTTCTTTCAGCTAAGTCTTTAAAACCTAGTGTATGTTTTACACTTACAACATATCTCAACTGGAAACGACCACCTCGCAAGTGCTCTCTAGCCACTGTGGTCAGTGGCTAATATGAAGGGCAGTGCAGTTTGAAAGAATATAAACCGTAAACATAAAACTAAATGATATCATATGCCCTGCTCTGTGGAGGCCAATTCACATAGTACAAGTAGACAACACACCTAAATCACAGCCGAGTCCTGCCACTACATTCAGACAACAGCTCTGCTCTCCACACTAGGCCACTGGGGCCTTTTGCAATCCACTGAAATGCATGGTTATTTTGCTCTTCATTGCCTTAGATAAAGTCCGTTTGAGATTCTTGAACAAAATTCCCTTTATAATCCAAAGCTACCTTGGGTGTCCCTTTATTATTACTGAATTCCCACTGCCTGCCAGACACTGTGTGTGGGCAAGGATTGAGCGTACACCTACATCCATAGCATGGGATTTGACACTCTCTTGTGGTGTTTTTAAGTTCTGTCTTGTGTGTGAACCAATTGCCTGCAGAACTTCTCTGCACATAAGATTTTAAGTCAAAAAATTCCATGTGTTTGACTTAACACACAGCTAAGCACCCATGGTACACCCCGGCTCCTGTTGGGCAGTCAACAGACAGTTATGGGATGAAGAGTCTGAAGAAGTTTACCATGGATTTAGAGTACAGCCTGAAGGCAGGAGATATGACCGAGGGCAGGGTTGGGTCACCAAAGTCTTCAAGGCTGAAATAGAAATGGAACTAGAAATGAGCCCTTAAGTAGAGAAAGAGGAAGGGAAAAAAATTTCAGACAGAAGAAGTAGTCCAAAAACAAAACAAAACAAACAAGCAAAAAAACCTCAGAGGCAGGAAATTATTAAATAAGTATTTACATAGCACTTAGTATGTTCAAAGGACTCTTCAAAGCTTAATTCACATAAGATTCACGCCAATCCACTAAAGCCTCCCATATTTGCAGACGGAGAAAGTGGTTAAGTGACATTCAAAGCTTAGTCTCCTAGAAAGCAGTAGCACTGGGATTTGAACACAGAGCTCACTCCCAGGGCCCATGCTCTTTGTGGCAATAATCTGCTATGATTTTGCTTTATGAATCATGCCTGTCCCTAAATTATGGTGGTTCTTGATGGGATAGTGAAAATTTTGGACAATTCTGAAGTTAAAAGAGACCCAGGATAGTTTGGACTTGATATATTCAGATCACCTCTTGGGTATTCTGCAGTCTGAGGGAATCAGCCTGAATTTTTGAACTTCAAATTATGTTTTCATAGCCATCAATTCACTTCACAAGAAATGTGTAAGCAGCGTCTGTCTGTCTGTCTGTACATTCCCAACAAGGGCAGTATGGAGCTCAAGCACAGGAGCCATATTATAAGGAAATTTTATTAATCAAAACTTTGGGGTCTTTCTGGGAAAGATAAATAGAATTACAGCTTTTGTGTGTGTGTGTGTGTGTGTGTGTGTGTGTGTGTTCTAAAAATGTTTTGGATTGTCTGTACATACAACCAGAAGTGTTTTCTTTTGTTTCATTTTCCCCCAGTGGCTACTTTGATAAAATCAAGAAGGAGTAAGATAAAAATCACTATCCTTAGCAAAACTCAAACTTTGGTTCATTTCAATTCAATTTCATATACAATTGTTTAGCACCTATGCGCCAGGTTCTCTGCTGGGCACTAGGGAAAACAAGATAAATAAAGCACAGCCCTCCCCTCAAGGATCTTAAAATCGCATAGATATAGAAAGTAAGTTTTCTACTCTAACACGAATGCTGTGGCAGAATTAGAAACAGATGCTATGAAAATAAAACAGAAGCCACAGCTCATTCTGGTTGGGTTGAGGGATGGCCATTTGTTTGCTTATAATTTTTCAAAGGATATTTAGAAACACATTCAGCTAACTACAATAAAGGAAAGCATAACATGCACGGGGTGGGGCAAAAGTAGGTTTATAATTGTTCATATGGAAAATAAGACACTCTTGAGTGAAACACAGAGTTTTATACCTTATTATAATTTATGAATTATTGTATTATTTTCCATATGGACAACTGTAAACCTACTTTTGCCCCACCCTATATAGTTCTAACTGTGAGAATTCCAAGGAAGGAGTGATTAATTTTTGCCTGGAGAAGTAAGGAAAAGCTTCAAGGAGGCAGTGATGTTTAAGCTGAGATTAAGGACATACGGTTGTTTCAAGCAACAACGTGACAATGCCACTTCGAAGCAAAAGGAACGTGCAAAAGGTCAAAGATAAAAAATATCACAGCAAGCAGAGTAACTGTGCTCTACAGAAAAGAAAAAAAAAATAGCTCTCATTAAGTCTTTGCTGGAAGTGGGATTTGGAGTCCAATCGTTGCATATAATTCCAAAACATTTACTGAGAATATATTCTGCACCTCCACCTTGCAAGTGACAGGGATAGAATGATACATCAGACATGGTTCCTCTTCCTGAAGGGTTCCAATGAACACAGGGTTGTCAGTCAGTGGGACGCTTGCTATAATAGAGGTATGATGCAGGATGCAGTAGAGCCACTCAATTCCACCTGGGGATAAGGGATGGCTGGTCTAAAGATGTGATTTTGAACTGGATCTTAAAGACGAATAGGAGTTGCCCATGGGACATAAAGGGAAAGATTTTTTTCATACAAAAGGAGCATGCTCAGCCGGTGTGGTTCAGTGGTTGAACACTGACCCGTGAACCAAGACGTTGCTGGTTCAATTCCAGGTCAGGGCACATGACCTGGTTGTGAGCTTGATTCCCAGCAGGGGGCATGCAGGAGGCAGCCAATTGATGTTTCTCTCTCTCCTCTCTCTCTAAAATGGATAAAAACCTATTTATTTATTTTTTTTAAAAAAAGGAGTATGTGCAAAGATACAATTATATGAAACATAGTAACAAATTTCTGGAAAAGCAGAGTTTAGCATTGTTCTCAAGAGAGGAATAAGTGGAAATATAAAACTGGAGAGGTATGCCAGGGTCATACAATGGAGAGCTTTATATTAAACGCATAAATGTTGTGACTTCATTCTGTGGGCAGTGAGAGCCATGAGACTTTTAAGCAGGGAGGTGACATAACCAAATTCGCTCTCCAATCAAAACTTAGTTGGAGAAAACATTGGTGATGTTAGGTCCTATTAGGAGGTGATGGCAATGATAACTGGAGAAAAGATGGATAGTATCAAGTAAGATTATGTGGGTTATGAGGTAGCAGAAGCTATGGAATTGAGACTATGTCAGAGGTAGAACCAACATGGAGTCATGACCAACTAAATTAGGTGAGGTCAAGGAGGTTGATAGGATGATTATTAGTTTCTGGATTGGGCCATTAGAGGAAGAGTGAGGACAGTAACCAAGACAGAGCAGGAGCCACTGAAAGAGAAAGATGATGACAGGAAGAAGTGGTGGCTGATGTTGTCAAGCAGGAATACTACAGGAGAAAGCAATCCACTCAGGCTTTTGATAACACCAATCTATCAGACAAATCTGCCATCTGTCCACATTTACTTTGTGTTTCTTCTAAAATAAAAGAGCAATCAATCTTGACATTCACCCCAGCTCCCACGCTTGGCAATCCCTCCTACCTGGAAAGCTCATCGCAAAACTGGGTCAAATTAAAACAAATCAATCAAGTTGTGTCTGCCAAGTTAACATCTCTGTAGGAAGTTAATTGACCCTGCTTCTAACACAAGCCCACATGACAGATGAGAAATGAGGGAAGAGGGGATATAGCCAGCCGTTCATGATGCAAACAATATGAAGAGGGCCTCTCTTTAGAAATGGGTTTTCTGGACAGCAGGGGATCCATGGAGCAAGTCTGTGGGCAAGTTCAGAGGGTCAACAGGTATCTGAGGTTGAGGAGAGCAGGCTTGCAGCCACAGCTGTCATGACAACTCCAGGCAAGCAATCCCACTCAGACAAAGACAGGCAAAACCTGGAGGGAACACCTTCTCTCTGCCTTAGGGGAAAAGTGGAGCACAGAACAAAAGGGGTGAAATTGCACTTGACTTGTAATCATAAGGTCTGGCTTCATGGACACTTTGCTTAACTGATCTGAAATTAGTTAACTCATCAGTAAAAGGAGGTTATAATACCTAGCTCACCCTTACCAATCAGACAATGTGAGACAAGTTACGGAATCTTTCAAAGCCTCTGTTTTGTCATCAGTAAAATGGGCTGACATCTGCGTTTTCTTACAAGACTGTTCTAATAAGTAAAGGCAGTCATTTAAGGGAAGGCGCTTGGCAGAAAAAAAAAATTGGTAAACATATTCTAGGGTCAGGGGGATCTTGGATCAGCAATTAAAAAATAAAAGTTCTCATTTTCACTCTACTATGTCCTAAATTTGGGGTCTATCAAATTGCTTCATTTTTTGGACCTCAACACAAAGAGTTGGGGATAGATGGTCCTTACATTCCCTGTAGCTCAAATATTTTATGATTTAGGGATATTCGTCAGTCTACGTGGACTTTGGGGTTATCTGAGAAGTTCCTGATAGCCTGGAAAGAATACAAGATTCAGCCGTAAAATCTGAGTTCAATGTACTTTCCAGCTTCTTCGTAACTATGTGACCTTGGAAAATTTACATAATCTCTCAGAGCCTCTGCTTTCTCTTCTGTAAAATGGATCTTAAATATCATGTGTAGAAGTGTTTTATTAGACATAAAGAGCTAAATAAATATAAACTACCTATTGCCATCTTGGCTGAATTGCAATCTGAATCAACCCCCACAGCCCAACAACCTTCCTCATGATCTTCAAAATCCAAATAAATAACAAACCAGCCTCTGACAAAGTGTAAGCGGAACACACTTGCCTGGTTCCAACAAGCCTCAAAGATGGAGCCACTGTTATAGACTGGATGTTTCTGCTCCCCCAAATCCCTATATTGAAATTTTAACCCCCAATGTGATGGTGTGAAGAGCTGGGGCTTCTGAGCAGTAAGCAGGGTTAGATGAGGTCATGATGAAATCCATGCCCTTATAAGAAGAGGAAGACTCAGGAGCTCCCTCTCTCTGCCATGGGAGGACAGGGGGAAGGTAGCCGTCTACAAGCCAGGAAAGAGGGCCCTCTCCAAAAGTGAACCTACTTGCACCCTAACTTGGAATTCCCAACCTCTAGAACTGTGAGAAATCACGTGTGTTTTCTAAGGCACCCAGTCTATGGTGTTTTGTTACAGCTGCCTGAGCTGACTGACAGCCAGTCAGCCAGGGCAGACACCCCTTCCCAACCACAGCCTGTCAGCTACAGAAATGCTTTGTTTACAAGGAGTTTCACCTGATCTCTTATGTTGAAGTATCCACCCCCATCTTCTCTCACCTTTCATTTGATAAGGTCCAAGCCTCCCTCTACCAAAGTGCCCCTTTCAAATACCTCATAAACTCCATCTTTCCCCAAAGCCTAATGCTAACCAGAAAACCTGGCACTCTCTCTCCATCTTCTGTCGCTCCCTATTGCCTGGTGGGTGGGCCTAGGAGATCATTCAGAGCCTGGGTCCCTCACACACCCAGCATGGGAGTCAGCTGAAGCACAGGCTTCCAGATCAGAAGAACCTAGCACAGAGCCTGCTTACACGGCCAGTGAGCCACCAACACTCATTGAGTTAATGAATTAAAGACTGTCTACCACTCACTTCCTATTTGACCTTGAACTATTAATTGACTTTTCCTCATTAGAGTTTGCTCATTTGCAAAAGAGATTGTTAATATCTACTACATAGTTGTCCTGATTGAATGGACTAGAACAGCGATTTCAACTGGTGCACTGCAAGACTTTAAAATATACTATACTGACTACTTCTGAGCACTGACCTCTCTTCCCTTAGATTGTCAAATTTTTTTTAAAAAAAATGACAACAGCCAACACAATAATAGCTGTCTGGTGTGAGTGAATTAAAATTATACCTATTTTTTTGTGAGATTGACAAAAATATATATTTTTGGCGTGCCGCAGAATTTTAGTAATGAGTTTGTGTGCCATGAGATGAAAAGGTTGAAAATTGCTGGACGAGGGTATATAAAGTGTAGCACGTTGTCTGGGACATATTAAATGTTTGATAATTGGTAATTAGGAATATTAGTGAAGCACATTATGCTCCAGCCACGTTGAAAAGTTTGACATTTCTCAAGCCGGCTTCATCCTCTCAGTCCATTATTCTCCCTTGGCCATGCTGGGAGAGTGTTGTGCCTCTCCACCTGTCACCCCTTACTTCACCTGAGAGCTAATTAAGCACACAGTTTCACTTCCCTGCTAAACTCTCAGGCCCCGTGAACGAGGCCTGTGTCCACTTCATCGCTGTATCTCACTGGGTCTAGCATAGTGGCTGGCCCCAAGCCAAACTTTGTGTAAATGTTTGAATGAATGGAGGGATGGATGAGCATAGATGACATCTGCTGAGGTCTGGTGTCCATTTCAGCAAATGTTCTTAATGAACTTCTCGGGGGCCGGGGGGGGGGGGGGGGAAGCTCCTGCACTGTCCTCTGGGTCTGACTTGGAAGAAGAAAGAAACTCTGGGACCCCACACTGAGGACATGTATATGGCACCCGTGTCTGAGGAAAATTGCAAAGCAAAAGAAATGCCATGGAAGAAACCAAAGCATCCTTTGTACAAAGGAAGGTTGGGGGTGGGGGTGGGGGTTGGGGGGGAGAAAAATGTGGGCAGCTGAAAAACTAGGCCACATGGTTCAACTTCCATTTCATTAATATCTCTTTGGTTGTTGTGCTCTTGGTAAGGTGTAAGCTGTGATCTAGTTAATGCAAACTGTGGCCACAGTTGCAAAATTCTGAGAGGGTTCATTCATATCACCTCCCCCCAACAAAACCCCCCACCAAGGCAGTTAAATTCATCACACCTAGCAGCTTTTCCAGGCTACATGTATACCTGCTTTTCTTTGTCCTAGTACTTGTTAAGAATTCACAAACACACAAAGGCTTCACTTGTAACTCTGTAAAAAGGGTATCTTACCCAAGCCATGTTTGGAGATGCCCCAGGAAATGCATCACTGTCTTGCTTCTGCTCTGAGAGGCGTCTGCCCTCAAAAGGTCAGCATGAAATAGAAGCTGATTGGCTGGGGGCTTCAGCCTCAGCTCCGACCCAACCCGTGACTGGGAGGAGCATCACAGCTCATCCTCCTGGAATGACCGGCCTTCTCCAATCAACTTCCTGTATGCACCCAAGAACAACCCAGGTTAGCAAAGTTCCCAGCCAGCTCATTTGTTATTTGACTGGAAAGCGAAATCCTTCCTCTCTCCTTCTATCATCCAAATAACCCTTAAATCACTAAGTTTTTTCTGCTTCCTTATTGGCTTCTTATCCTCAGGCAGCCCATTGCAAAGTATACTTCATCTCCAAAGAACACCTGAGTTCTGCTCCACAGCCTTGCAAGCTATAGCAGGCCCTTGAACTCCCAAGGAGCCTAGCCCAGGCTCGTTCTCATGGTGACGGCAGAAAGGTAAGAGAGGGAAGAATTGTCAAAGGCCACCTGAGACAGAGACATAGAATGGCCACAGGGTACTTCTACCATGTTCTTGTGGAAATAAATGAAGACCACTCAAGTGAGAGCAAGCAAAGGCTAATTGATATAGCATGGAGGCAGGCACGTCACTAGCAATGGGCAGACTCAAAGGCAGGTAGAGGGGGAAGAAAGCATTGTAGTGGGGAAAGGGAGGGTTTCAGGTGTGTCCTGATGGGAGGCTGTTGGCATGGGGAAGCTGTGGTGGGCTGACTAGAAGAGGGCACCCCATGTGAGTGGTTAGGGGTGCATATATAGCTTTCCCTGGTTGGTCCTATTTTGGAAATGGGAGTGAACATTAGGAAAACTGTCAGTTATTCATCAAGTCCTGGCCATTTGGTACCACTTGTTAGAGAGGTTATGGCTTGGCTTCCCGGACTCACTGCTGCAGACCATGGTCTGACTTCCTGGTTACCATAGGTAGTGGGCTTCCTGGGCTGGTTGCTGCAGGTTGCAGGTCAGAGTCTGTTTTTATGTAGAGTCTGGCCATGGTCCATTTGCATTCAGTCTCTCATTTTGTTGACAAATCAAGTCACAACATTAGTTCATATTCAAGGCTGGGAAAATAGACTCTATGTTGTTATGGGAGAAGCTACAAAGCTGCATTGCAAAGGATGTGGATACAAGGGTGTCATTAACTGAGCTCATTAAGGCAGTCAGCTTACAACAAGTGTCCAGGATATGCTGAGTGACTGGACATGAATTATGAAAAAAGGGAGGAGGCAAGTATGACTCCAAGTACTTTTGCTCTAAGTAACTAGAAGAATAGAGTCCTAAAATATAGAAGGCAGGGGGTAGACAACATTTCCATTTTGGATTTAATACCTACAAGACTATTAGACATCCAAGTTGTGATATCAACTGAATATTCAAGTCAGGCAGGGAGTTCAGCTGGAATAATGCTTTGGAAAGATGTCTTAGTCAGTTCAGGCTGCTATAATATAGTGCCATAGACTGGAAGGCTTATCCTATATTAAATTGTCCCCTTGGGAGTTCGACCGCCTGCTATGATGTGCGCTGACCACCAGGGGAAACACGGAATGAAGGAAGGCTTCAGCCAGCAGCGGCGGGGAGGAAGGCCCTGATCGGCCCTGATTGCCAGCCAGGCCTGGGGACCCTACCCATGCATGAATTTCGTGCTCTAGTAAATAACAAATTTATTCATCGCAGTACTGGAAACTGAAAATCTGAGATCAAGGTGCTAGCGAGATCAGGTTCTAGCCCTCTCCCTTGTTTGTAGGCTTCTCATTATATCCTCATGTGGCAGAAAGAGGGCAAGAGAATTTTCTGGGGTCCCATTTATAAGAGCATTAATACCATTCATAAGGGATCCACCTTCATCGACTTAATCACCTCCCAAAGGCCCCATCTCCTAATACCATCACATTCCGAGCTGGGGTTTCAATATATGTATTGGGGGGGTGGGAGGGGCAGGACATGAGTATTTAGTCCATTGTAGGAAGTAAAATAATTTATAGGCCTTGAAAATTAGAGAGATACAGCGAGGCAGGCTAAGATGTGACCAGT
Source organism: Myotis nattereri (assembly GCF_964212035.1). NCBI lineage: Eukaryota > Metazoa > Chordata > Mammalia > Chiroptera > Vespertilionidae > Myotis > Myotis nattereri. The sequence continues at coordinate 221,663,073 of NC_138075.1, forward strand.
ACATAAAGTGAGGATCCAAGAGCGGTTGCCATCCCAGAAACAAAGGCACCATGATCATTTAAGAAGGGCATGATTGATAGGACCAATTTGTGTCAAATGCAGAACAAGACGAGGGCAGTGAAGTGACCATTGGATATGGCAACATGGAGATCAATAGTGACCTTGACATTGGTGACCTCCTAGGATTGTTCCTAGACTGTCTTTTTCTTCCTCTTTACTCCCACTACTTAGGAGGCCAATAGCCCCTTTCTCTTGGAAGATGGCAATTGACTTAGAACTGGCCTTGCAGATCTATCTGTGCCTTCCTCCCAACCACCGCCCACACCGAAGCACAGCTAACCCTAGCCGCCACCACCACCCCATTTAGATCCACATTTCTTATGGAACAAAGCCCAAGCCCTTAATATGATTTCTACCCACAGGTCCACTGTCTGTCTCTTCAACCCTCTCACTCCATTCCCACCGTAATGGCCTTCTCTTACTTCCTGGCATGCTCTTCTCCCTGCCACTAAAATACCTTTTCATATGTCATTCCTTCTCCCTGTACCATTCTGCCTCCTCAACCCCAACACACAAACTGTGTGTGTGCATGTATGTGCACAAGCATATGCCTTAAGTCACAGCATCCTTCCTCATGTTTAAAAGGGAAGCAGCACATGAAGATATAGACTCAGTTATGTCCCCTACTCCTTCATTTCCTCATTCCCCACATATCCTGAATTGAATTTTTGCAGAACTTATCAACATTGATGTTACATCATTGCTCTGTGTAATATCTGCCTCCCTGTACATCTATTGGCTCCTTGAAGGTTGCCTTTATCCCCTGACTCAAAACAGAAGCTAATTAATATTTTTAAATAAATAAATGAATGTTGGATGAACTCTATATGATATTATTGTTCTCTTCTACAGATGAGGAAATTAATACTTAGAAAGGTCAAGATTTTTTTTGTTCAGGATTGTAACCCAGTTCTGCCAGACTCCCAAACCCTAGCTCCTACCCCCTAACTTTTCTTACGTGTGTGTGTGTGTGTGTGTGTGTGTGTGTGTGTGTGGTGTTCACCACTAGCTGGAGTTTCTTAAGGGCAGGGTTTATATTTTATTCCTCTCTTAGTTAGAGACTATCCCTGCATTGTTAGTACTATAGTGTCTAGAAATATTGATTAAACTGAGTTGTAGAGAATTGAATTTCAGAGATTTGAGCTGAACTGAGCAAACATACAAGCCTTGTAAAAATATGTTTAAGTTTATCTTAGGAACTTTATATTTGGTTTATAATGGCAACTTCTGCCTCCTCCTCCTTTCATCGCTATGGATTCTTCAGGGAAATATTATTTTGCATCCACACGTAGAGCTAGTTGCTTCTGGCAGACGTTACCTCCTGCCTTTTCTTGCTCACCTCAAGCACTCTTTGTGTGTGTCTGGTAGAGAGGATTCAGCCCATACAAAGCAATAGAAATTGTGTAAATGCTTTCAGCTCAAGAGTCGGTGTACTTCTGGGAAGCAGGGCTCTCAAGCTCCTGCAGACTGCAGACCACTTTGGCGAAACAGAGGATGCCCACGAACCACCAACCACCCTCATTCCCATGGGGGGAGGGTGGCCCCAAATGAACCACACCCCAGGAAATAAAAGGCTGGTACTGCCTCTCATGGGCTGCAGATGAGACAATGTCTGCTTTTATTAAATAACATAAACAAATGACTTAATACCAGAAACCAAACCATAGACATAATAATGAAATAATCAAGCACTAATGCCACAGCCCACAGAGCACCTGGTTCTCCAACTGTGGATTACCAGGTGGTCCCCCAAAAGACTTCAAGAATAATTAAGTTGGTCATGATGGTGATAAAAACAATAAAGAACAATATTAACAATTCACTTTGAATACGGCAGTAAAATGTATAAAGAATCTCACATTTGCTCTCTTAGATCGAGCTGAGGAATAGCGAACAGGAAATGATGACCATTCTAGCACAGGTGAGGGCTCAGAAGGGTTGGGTTATAGGCCCAATGCTTCCTGGTCAGGAAATGACAAAGCCAGGACCACAATCTCTAAATGCCACTAAATCATTGACATATACCTGAAGTCATCTTGCTGGTTTGGGACTGTGGTAGACTGAATTATTGTTCCCAGTGTTTTACCTGCTGTCTGTTATAGAATTATGCATCTGAATCCTTTACCATATCACTTTTTTCCCTCTCACTATATGTGGGCTATAATTTCCAGTTTTCATGCTGTCTGGCTGACCATGTACTATAACTTGCTTTGGCCAATGAAATGTGAATGAACATGGAAGCAGTAGGGCTCTCTTGAACTCCTATCATTCACTGTGAGAGGAGGCCCAAGCATCTGGTGGAAAGTGTTTGAAAAGACATTTGGAATAGACTAATTCAACCAGTATGGGTAGCCAAACCCAGATCAATTCATCCAGGTCTACCTAAGATCAGCCAAAGACCAGACAACTTGCAGACCCATAAGGGGAAAAAAATAAATGAATTTGAGTGTTGTTTGTTACGAAGCATTATTCAAGCAAAAACTAAATAATACAGGGACTATGTGTCATTTTCTGAGAGGGAATTGGCTGAAAAGTGATGGAACAGTAACAATGAGCAGAGAAATGACCACAGGCTTTGCAATCAAAACTCCTAGAACTAGGTTTGAAATCCCAGTTCAGGAACACCTTAGCTGTGTGACTTTGAGAAAAGTATCTGACAGTCTGAGCCTTCCTTTCTTAATCTACTAATTGATATATGAATACCTAGTTTATAGAGTAGCCTAATGGATAAAATGAGACATTTTATGTAAAAAAAAACAAACACAGAACAATTATGGTAACCTAATTGCCCACAATTGTTAGTTTCTTTCTCAGATCTGAGTAAAACTTCTGCTTTTTTTTCTGTTTTTCTTTTTTCACAACATATGCTAGATCGTGGGCAATTTGAGGTTAGCAAAGATGTCTTTAGTACAACAAGCTACTTTTTGACACCAGGATTTAATCAGCATTTGTTCAAGGAGGGAGGCGGGGAGAAGGAAAATATAAAGAAAGGACGAAATAAGGAAAGAAGGTTATGAATGCACCTAAGGTTCAGCATTCATAAATTGGTATTAATGCTTGACAATCCAATTGTAAATTATGTCTCCCATAGATCAGATGCCTTTGTGCTTCTGTGACTGTAAAACAGATATTCAAAAAGATACCGCAATTTTCAAGTTCAAGTTTGAAAAGTCCGAAACTACCACCCTCTTCCACCAAACCAGATTCTCTGTCTCCTAAATTCAGCATGCTTTTCTGCCCAAGATCTCTGATGCCATCTCCCAGGTAAACAGTAAAGCAAAGCTCTAGTTCCAGGATAGAGAAAAGTATCCCAAGAGTCCAGGTCAGAATCTGCCTAGTGTCTGTTATGTCCAAAATAGAAGAAGGTGACTGAAGAAGCAATGTCCAGCTGGAGTAAAAACAAACCAAAGTTAGGGAGGATGCCCAATAGAACCAGTGATCCAAAAGAAGGCAAGAGAACGTACCCAGTATGAAAATTCCATAGGAGGGGTACTAATAATGACAACGTTTGCCTTTTTAAAAATCTGTTCTTTGCATTGGGCAGTATGTTAAGTGCTTCGGTAGGGTGCCTATGAGTCTGTTCACTGCACTGTACTTAGCACCTGTAAATGGCATGCAGAGCTCAGTCATGGCCTCTGTACATTATTGTATGTTCTCTACATGCTTTACCTCATTTCGTTCCTGCAACAAGCCTCTGAGGGTAGATTTTGTTGCCCTCTTTTATCCAGGTCTGGATACTATCAATGAGGTTAAATAACTTACCCATGTCTACATTATTACTAAGAAGAGAAGTCAGGATTCAAATGCGGGTCTGCCTTGCTTCCTGCTTTTCCCACCATTTCACTGTGTTTCTCCTTAATTTATTGATTGTTGGTGATGTGTTTTAGAGCAGAGAGGAAGTTGAGAAGCTTTTACAGTTTGCAGTATTCCACCAGGACTTGAGCAATTTTCCCGGAATGAAATGGGAGCTCCTAGAAGAAGACAGAGCTCTTTGAGGCCATGGGGACACCATTTAATAAACTGCTGGATTAGCCTCCGAAATGGAAAAGACAATTACAAACGCTGTGATGAAAACAGTGTGAACAGGCCTCACGTCCTCCTGAAGGGTCAGCCTCCTCATGAAGAGTATTCATACAGGGACACCCTGGTCAATTGTTAACTCAGTTTCTGATAAGAATTGATTTCTCACCATGACAGTGTCAGAAATCATCACTTCCAGCTTTAATAATCAACCCATATTCATTCGGCCCCTTCATCTTATCATGAAGCTTTACTTGGATTTGAACATAAATAATAATTAACAAAGAACCCAAGTGAAAAACCACCCAGTTATTTATTGACCATGGGAAGCAAGTTTTCTCATAAAGCGATTTAGAAGAAAGTTGTAAAGGTAATGCTACAGCTGGAAAGAGAGTGAACAGAGTCAAAACCTACCCAATTTAGCAAACTCTGGCCTACATCACCACCTCATTCTTAGAGGCAGCTTGACCTAGGAAAAAAAACAGACTTTGGAATCTGGGACGCCTGACCTTTAATCTCACTTCTCTTTAAATTAGAATGATGATGTCTATTTCTGTTAGTGTAATGTAAGGATTTATGCAAAATTACTCATAAAAGGACCAGCACATGGTGTATGGTTCATAATGGATATTCCATAAAAGTCATTTTGCTTTCCTCTGACCTCAGGTGTCTGTGAGTAGTTGGCCCTGGAAACCTGCTCTTAGGATCTCAATTTACATAAATCTGTCAACACTTGACTGTAAGCAATTTAAAGGTAGTTCCTTTGGGTTATATCCAACACAAAATATACCCCCTCTATAATAGACACTTAGTATTTGTTCAACTAATTCATTATTTAATTAGTTGACAGGAATATATAGAGTGATTAGGGGAGAAAATGTTAAATTTAACTGAGTTTTAAATCTTAATATTAAAGAGATAAAATTATAAGGTAGAATCCAGAGGTCATCTGGAAAAGAGAAGATGAAAGAACATTGGGCTTTCCCAATGTTCCACTATTTGGGAAGATGATGTCTAATTCCTCTTCTCAGGAACCGTATTATTGGTCATTTAAGCTGGTGCTAGGAAAGGCTAATGTGATGAAGATGCTTATCAGTTCCTTCTCTGTGTTCCCTAGAGGCAGGACTACTTACTACTGTCTGATATCATCTTTGCCTGCCAACAGTCATTATTAATTGGACTATGGAAGGATACCAACCCAAGGATCAGAGAGAATCTGGATTAACCAGCTACAGAATCCATATTATAACATCAAATAGACTCAAGAGTTAAGCCTCCCATTTGGGGATTGTCAATATTAGGGCCACATGTGCTAAGAAACAAACAGAGAAGGCTAGCTTTTGACAGTGGTGGTGCGGTAGGAGGAGAGAATAAATCAACTGTGCAAGGAAGCAGAGATGGGTATCCACTAATTTCTAAAGAGAAGGAGAGCAATGTAATTGTTGGCTAGTTTTTGGAAGCCTTATAGTTCTCCAAATGCATACTTTACAATAGTTATAGATATTTGGAGACCAGGTTAATAGTGATTTAAATGGCATGTTATACCCTTCCCAAGAACTAGGTCAAAAAATTTCAGAATCCTATCTTGGAAAGGTAGACTTTTGCAGAGCAAAAATAAGAGTTTTATTCATCAGTATCACGTTTGAACATCCATTCTGCACAATAATCAGGATTCATGCCCAGGTACAGGAGGTAATTTCATTTTCAGATCCCTTCTATTACCCAATCTGCATAGTTCTTGCTTGAAAATCTACAATTATCAAGCAAACAATATTATGGCTTACAAAGTTTCATAAAAATGAAATAATACCAGGAAAATGATTACAGAGATATAATGCCAGTTAAAACCAATAAAACCAGATTTTAGTATAAATGCACCCACTTTGTTACCCCTTAAGTTACTGAAGGAAAAAGAGACTTTTAAGGAAGATGTACGGGAATTCAAATAAAAAAGCACTGTTACTTCACAAATGTGTCCTATTTGGTGATGCAAGAGTTTGAAGATACTGGGTCTTATAATTGCACAGGGGAGAGGGAGCTGAGTGAGACACTAGAGAGAAAGCAACCTCAGTGTCAACCACACCCAAGGGAGGCATCTGATTCCCATGGTTGTCAGGACTTAGAAAAGAGCTAACTGCAAGTCAGAGACAGAAAGAGGAAGCGAAACCAACAGGCAACTGTTGAAACAGGTGGGAAAAGGATGGCTTGGTTGACAGGTCTCTGAAAAATTGCATCAGTGGCCCCAATTCTCGGCCCCACCCTAGTTCCATATACTTTGGTGGTGTCCACTATAGGTGAGGGCACTCCCCACTCCTTGACTTTGGGCTCAGCCTTGCGATTTGCTTTGATCAAGGGATTGAGAAGGAAAGGTGGTGTGCTGATGTTGAATTTAGGCTTTAAGTGGTCTTGTGTGCTTCCACTTGCTCTCCTGCTTCTCTGTCATTGCCATGCCAAGAACATACCTGGGCTGGCTGTAGCAGGAGGAGAGAGATGCATGGAGAAGAGCCACCAGCAGCCAAGTCCAGCCCAGAGCAACCAACCCTCAATCAATTCAGACTGTGAGAAACAATGAATGGTTATTGTTTAGGATTTACTTGTTTCACACAATGTCTAACTGATAGTCTTTACTTCAAAATGTTTTTTTGTACAATACGATCAGAGGTATAGCCCTGGCTTATTTGGCTCAGTGGTTAAAGCATCAGCTCAAGGACTGAAGATACTTGATTCGATTCTCATCAAGGGCATGCACCTCCGTTGCAGGCTCAATTTCTGGGTCTGGTCAGGGCACGCGTGCAAGGCAACCAATGATGTATCACTCTCACGTCAATGTTTCTCTCTCTGTGTGTCTCCCCCTCCTTTCCACTCTCTCTAAAAATCAATGGAAAAAATATTTTTGGGTGAGGATTAACAACAACAAAAATCAGAGGTGCAATAAGACCCTCCAACAACACAAAATAAAACAGGATCAGAAAATTAAAGAGAGATGAGAGGAGAAAGACATGGGTGAGTAGCAGACCTCTGAATTTTTCTTTGGAGTCAAATATTCTAGCCATTGCAATACAGAAGGAGGTAAAAGGAGGCCAGAACCCACAGATATTTCCAGTGTTCCAGAGAACATTCAACTGAAGTGTGGGTGCAATGGAAAGACAACAGGCTTTGGAATGAAAACATGGGTTCTTACTTGCTATGTAAATGTTCTGAGCTCTTTTTTTCTCACCAGTTAAAACAAGAAAATGATGCTCTCCTTTTGTAGTGTAGATGTGGGGATTAGAAACAATAGTGTAGTAGATGAAAATAGGACTTGGCAGCTAAGCAGTAAATGATAGGTACTAGTATTAGTAATATACTAGTTAAGTATAAGCATACTCTATCTTTTCCTCAAGGTCTGGTTGATTTCTCTCCTTACATACCCCTATTCCCAGATCCTTTGACTTATTCCTGATCTGGTAAACACCCCAATCTGACTCTTCTCATGCTGCCTCTGACAATGACGGGAATGATGATAACATAAACATACCTGTAATTGTAAAAATAATGACAGTTAACATGTATGGAGATGCTTACCAGGCAGGAAGAGAAGCATTTTATTTACATTACGGCTTGTTCTCCACATATTGGCCTCACCACTTTATGAGCATGTCCATTTACAGATAAGAACACTGAGAATCAGAGACACAATTACCTTTTCTAAGATTACTGCCATGAAAGAATTTAAGCCCAGGGTTTTTTGCTTGTTTGTTTTTGTTTTTTAATATATTTTATTGATTTTTTTTTTTACAGAGAGGGATAGAGAGTTAGAAACATCAATGAGAGAGAAACATCGATCAGCTGCCTCCTGCACACCCCCTACTGGGGATGTGCTCACAACCAAAGTACATGCCCTTGACCAGAATCGAACCCGGACCCTTCAGTCTACAGGCCAACGCTCTATCCACTGAGCCAAACTGGTTAGGGCTAAGCCCAGGGTTTGATGATGCCAAATACTGCCCTCTCCACAGCTACACCCCTGCACCTCCCATACCCTCAGAATTTTTCCATGCCTTGTTGGGTTCCTGACTGGGTACCCTCTGTCTCTATCTGAGTCACCAATTTCTCAGTGCTCAGGTGTGACACATGGGTTGGGGTAGATGCTCTTGACCCCTAAGCTGAAAGCCCAGTGACAGTTTCAGCCATGCTAGATGGGACTGACAGAAAGATCCTATACTCCTTTCTTAGGGAAGTCAGTGAAGAACAATCCCTACCTCCCATTGGTTTCTCCCCCCATGGAACCAGCCTGCAGAGGGTACCTTGGGGCTGTGCACGGACATACACTCTGCTCTCAGGCACGTCTATCCTCTCTTCAATTAGTCAAATGGCAGTTCAACAACTCCATCAGTGCTTTCCAGGAGGTCACACTTTGGGAAGACTAACAATGAATTAAAATTTCATTTTAGACCCTTAATGGCCCAATCAATAATTTAGGGAGCAAAGAAAACATTTTTCTGGGAAAGCATTAGCTTAAAACTGAAAAGTAGATGCTCATCTTTTGGAAATAACACAATTTTAACAAGGGTTCGGTAGAGGGAGCAGAGGCGGACAATTGCCTTTTATATGTTCCTAGTCTTCCTTCCTTCTCTCTCGCTTTGCTCTCAACCCTTCCCTTTTTCTCTCCTTGTTCCTTTTTTCTCTTTCCTATGTCCTGTCTAGTCTTCCCTTTTCTTCTCCCCTGCTATTACTCTTTCATATTTCTTCATTCTTCTCAATATTATGCTTGTTGGTATAATAATTCATTAATACTCTAACAAATCTGTAGCTATGAATAATTTTTATTTTTCTTGGAAACAGTGCAAACCATTACCCAATAATGTTGCTTAATTACATTTTGAAGTATTAGTCACATTTACAATCCAAGATCCATCTTAAGGAAATTGCTATGACTCAAATCAAAATTTTATTTTTTCCAATTTGCTTCGCTGACTAAAAATATTTAATTTAAAAAATGTAAAAACCGACAAAAATTCTGAGAGTTTCAAAGCTGTATTTGAGAATTCACATGGTGGTTCATAACATATCCAACTTGTTAAAACCTTTGAACTGATTTCCAAGAAAGTACTTCAAAATACGTTTCTCTCTCTCTCTCTCTCTCTCTCTCTCTCTCTCTCTCTTTCTCTCTCTCTCTCTCTCTCTCTCTCTCTCTCTTTCTCTCTCTCTCTCTCTCTCTCTCTCTCTCTTTCTCTCTCTCTCTCTCTCTCTCTCTCTCTCTCTCTCTCTCTCTCTCTCTCTCTCTCATTTGTTGCTGATCACAGGCACACTAAAACACACACAAAAAATCCATTTGGTTCTGGAGCAAGCAACACTTCAAAGAAAGTAACCTGACAAAGGGTGTTTCCTCAGAAGTTGTCCAACTGGGCTGATTTTCAGTGCAAAGCACACAGCCCAGGGACCCAGACTTTTCCAGCTACTCAGTGATGAGTCGCCAAGCAATGCAAAATAAAGACAGAAATTAACTTGTCAAAGAAAGTGAGCACTGTGGCGAACCCTGATAAGAGCACAGAGGGCAGAGGGTGAGCAAATATTAAAGGAGAGGTCATCTGTCCCCTCCCTTCCCAGAGAAAAATAAGGCATTTGGGCAGATTGGTGATCCCATCAGCACCATGGCCAACCCCTGCAAGTTCCTAAAGCCTGTGTAGCAGATTAGAGTTGTCACAGGAGAAAATCCCTAATTGGAATCCTAGGACTGGGTGATCTTCAAACCTTTTTCAGATTTACAAGTCTTTAAAACTAGATTATTTGCTCAGCTTTACCTGGCAAAAATAAAGGTGGGAACCCAGTAACCTGATTTATAGATCAGTTCGTGTGTATTGGTTCTGCCTCTCCAGGTCCTACCCCCAATCCTTCTGCACCTTGTGGCATCACCATAAGGAGGAGCCAGGCACAGGCTGGTCTGTCCCCTGCAGGCACGGCCCCAGGAGACAGTCCCATTGATGTGCCATCCACTTCTACCCAAATTTCTCGGTCAATGTTCAGTCAGTTCCCTAGATAGTGGCTCTCTGACTTTAGCTGCATCAGAATCACCTGGATGCCCAGGAAAACACAAATTGCTCCACCCCTATCCCCAGAGTTTCAGATTCAGTAGGTCTAGGTGGGCCTAAGAAGATGCATTTCTGACAAGTGCTGTGAGACAATTCTCCAAGAGTTTCTTGCACTTCTTCATACCTTGCAAACAGGCACTGGCGTCCTTTATTCTGGACTATTTTTCAAGGATGTTTGTACAGTGAAGAACTTTAGAAAGAGATAATAAGAGGCAGACTTGTTTTATTGTCCTGCATAACAAAGATACTGTCTTTCTCCAGGCAAAGTTCAGACAGACTTACTGTCCATTATAAAACATGAGGATTCCTCAAACTCATAAATTTTTTTTTCTAGAATGCAGACCACTGGGTGTGTGCAGACATTATCTGGCCCTCTTGACATTGCCCTGTGAGAATTAAAGCACACAGGGACTGATGTAAGCACCTTGTATATTACATATTTTAATTTATTTATAAGGTTTTATCTGTACCTTCTTTCTAGTACATTTGTTGAGTTCTAGGACTCCTACTGTCTTCACTTCTCTTTTGTTCCCAGGACTTAATAAACATATAAGGTGCTCCATAAACATTTGTTGAATGAATGAATAAATGCAGAAGAAACAAATGAACAATTACCCAGTTAGGTTAGCACAACTTTTAATTCCATTTTATAGATGTTAAAACAGAGGTTGTGAGAGTTTGAGTAATTTGACCAAAATTACAGAGCTAAGAAATTGCAAAGTTGGGATTTGAACTTACGCCTTCTGACTCTGCCACCTAAACTTGTCACATTTTATTTAGGCCCCAAATGGCCCTGCCTCCTACTTATCTCCTCATTTAATTCTCCAGATCTGGTCTGATTCCAACATTATTACTTTTTCCCCAAAATCAGTTGCGGAAGAAGTTAAAGGAAGTTGATATAAACTCTATTCATGACCCCCAGTCTAGGTTCCAAAAATAATCTTGAGCACCTTTAGAATTGGTGGCTTCATCTCTAGAAACTATTCACTTAAACAGAAACTACACTTATTTCCAATATGTAAGTATCAAAAGCCAGTATCCTTAACTTGGGGTCATACCTAGGTTTTCCTTAAGGATCATGCTTTGAAGAGTGACTGTCCTCTTATCTGGCAACTCTATTAGGATGCCAGCTAGCAAGAAACCTCCTGCCCCCACATCTCTTGCCAAGACAGCTCAGAGCTTATTGGAAAGACAGAGAAGGAGCTATACCTCCCACAGCAGCATTTGGACCCACGTAATTCAGATTCACAACCAGCGTAGGATCAGTAAGAGAACACTGCTGTTTACAGTTCTCAGCATTTGGGACATTCTTCTTTGTTCATTATATTCAATTAGAAACTTGAATGAAGGTTTCCATTAAGCAAACACTGATCTCTTTTCCCATGTTTATTGTGGAACAGAAGCCAATAGGACTCTTTCATTTCCTTCCAAGTTTTGTATATGAGTTGCATTGTTGAGAATGGGGTTTGGTAATATAATTGTTCTCCCTCTGTGACTTTGGGCCCCATGGTCGAAGGGAGTATAACTCAACCAAAACTATCTTCGGAAAAACATTATAATTTTCAATGTAATTTATCTTAGAGTTTGGAGATACATTTGTAGAATTTTGTGAAAATCAAAATACACTTTCTGTACATTGGCTTTATAAATCATCGAAGCGTATGGTGAATAGAACCTCATTTGGAAAATCAGGAAATCTGGATTCCTGTCTCAGTTCCACTTAAAAGCAGGAGGACAGAGAGGAAGATATTTAACTTCTCTGAGATGAGGTTTTCTTATGAGTGAGAAATGGATTTATAATAGTGGTGCTAACTCCCTCCAAAAATATTATCAATATCAAATAAGATGATATAAGTAAAAATGCTGGCAATGTTTATTATGTAGCAGTAACAGTCACATAAGCAAGTCTCACTGAAGGTAATCTTCAAAGACACACCTAATTTATAATTTGACGCTCCAGAAACGCTTCATTACAATAGTCTAATGTCTCATTGGGACATTTAATCCATCAACAAAGAGCATAACAGGACAGTTTCTATTTAATCATGCGAGAAATAATTGTAATAGGAAGGTTACACTGGAAACATCCGCTCTTGGGGTGGGGGGAGGGGCGTACTATGGTTTAGTTTTTAAATTCACAGCAATGGATTCTTCCCTCTTGTGTGGCCTTTCACAACGTTTCTGCCCTGGGAAAGGGGCGGGGCAGGGGCTGCCGAAAGAGGGACAAATTGGAAAGGTCTCATTTCTTTTCAATTACAATAGCCAGACTCCAAGGACATCATTCACAATGGGAAGTACGCAGAGACACTCCCCCCAGAAACACTTTAATTATGGGCTGCTGGCATGTGTCCAGGAGGAAGCTGGCCATGGGAGGCTAGGAGGTTGGAGCAAGGCTTTCAACCAGCCAGGTTCAGAAAAGGGAATACCCAGGGGCGGGACACAAAGTAATTACCATCATCAAGAGCAATTGCAACAAGGCTGGAGTTGGGCTCCGTGGTTCACAAACAGGCAATTCCTTTTGTGCAGACACTCGCGTTGACCCCCTCGCACAGAAGCTCCAGAGGAAGAAAGCAGGGGATAACCTTTTCCTTCTTAATCATCAACATTTAGCAGGGTAAATGTCACCTGCCGTCTGACTTTTCATTAACCGCATGAAATCCTGGGATGCGGTCCTGCACTTAGAGACGAGCTTAAAAAAAAAAAAATGATTCTCTCTCCTCCTTTCCTTTTTTGTTTTAAAAATCATTTCATTTACACACACACACACACACACACACCCTCCCCAGGGGGATTGCTGGAGGTGGCATGCCAGCGACCCCCTCATCAGACGTTTCTTAAGGTAGAATTATTGGGAGAAAATTGGGTAACTGCACTAACGAGGAGACTCAACTGAACTGTCATTGGGAGATTATAAAATAGCTTGTCAGAGATTGAACGTCAAGGAAAGACCCTGAGGATTGTCATTTAAGAAGCCGCGGGTTAAACTGAATGGGGAAGATTTCCTTGGGCTCATTAGGACTTGAAATCACAAGAGTTTAAGGATCTAAGACGAGCACCAAGGGAACAAGCCTGCCTTTGGTTCTGCCGGAGAGGAATTAGCTGGAATTAACAAGAGCGCCACTAGGGATTTCTCTCCAGCTCAACTCAAATGACAGTTACCCGGACACCCAAATCTCAGGGAACAGTTAACCTGGTTTTGCCACCCTGCACGCCTGCCACAGAGGAGCGTGTACGTCTGGCATTTTCTCTCTGAAGAGCAGAATGCCACTAGGAGATTATTGAGATGAAAACACATCCCCCTGCACCTGTCACAGAATCATGTTGTGGTGAGAAAAATTACCTGGTGGTGCCTGGTTCTGCGGATGTCTCCATTTTATTCCCCAGCCTGCCAGTCACTTATTTGTAGCTCCAGGAGCAAATCCCCCCAGGCAGGGTTAATGGGTGAGGGTGGGGGGCAGCGGGGGGGGGGGGGGTGGAAAGCCATCAGTCAACTATTAGCTTCAGCACGTGTTTCAGCAGTCTGATTCAGTCTGTCTAAGTTGACAGTCACACAGTTTAAGACTAGGACCAGATCCAAACTCCAATCTTAGGTGGTCCTTATGTAAGCCTGGGTGCAAGCTTTCCAAATGCACTAGACATAGATACCCTCCTCAGTAGATGGTATTAAAGAGAGAAGGGGCTCTCCACCAACTAGTATGCTGAGGGGAATGAATGGCCCTGATTAAACAAAATTTCAAGCCTTGGTTTCAGTTTTGCAGAGTTGTAGATTTGGCATTGGGGTCTGCCGTTAGAAAACCTGGGTTTGAATCCCAGCTCCACCACAAACTGAGTGACTCTGGCCCAGTCTCCCAAGCTCTGGAACTCCGTCTCTCAATTATGGAGATAATTGAGGACGTACCTCTTAGGACTTAGGATGAGGATAGACACCAGCCTACGTGTATTTCAAACACACTGGAGGATACTCAAACAAAGGTATTGCACTGAATGAACACTCAAAGCAAGGTTACCCTGATGGTAGTTTATTAAATAACAATAATGCTTAAGTAAAATTGTGGAATGGAATTTTCTTTTTATCATCAGTTAATCCTCTATTAAAATGAACCAAACTACATAGTGGAGAAAATGCATTTTTTGATTCATTAAATATCCCCAATAGTTGGGCTGCAGTTTACTCTAGGTAATCCTATTAGAGAGTAGAGTTTATCTAATCTGTATTCTCAGCAGAAAGCAACTGGCTATCTTCAAAAATAAATAAATACATAAATAAAGTATTAGAACTTTATCAAGGGAGCACAGAATTGAAGAGGCTTAAGAAGCCAAACTTCAGATGTGGCAGGTGAGTGACAAAGACTCTCTCCTTGATCAAACTTTTATAAGGTTCCTCTGAGTTCATCACCAACAAGGCCTGGACCTTTGTTCCTGGCCTGCCTTTGGCCTGCTTAGCCCCGTTTGGGCAAAAATCCTGCTAAGTCAGTTTATGAGAATCCCGCACTTTGACATCCGGTCACCCTTGACTTCAAGTTCCTCACCCTTCGTCTTTGATGTAGAAGTCCTTGGCCTGCCTTTAGCTAGAATCCTGCTAGGTCAGTTTTATCTCCCTTCACTTGATCCCCATAACCTCCTGGGAGCATGAAGTGTTATTATGCCCATGCTACAGATGAGGAAACTGGGGCTCAGGTAAGCACAGGGCTTTTCTCAATGATTATGTATCTTCTAAGTGGTGAGACTCATGTCTGGCTTGATCTTTTCATGCCCTTCAGCTGGCTCTCTTGTAAATTGGAAATCCTGCTAGGTCAGTTTAGCAAAAAAAAAAAATCCCTACCCTTAATGTCACCTCTTATTAATATTTTCTCCACTGATCCCCTCTGAACCCCTTTTGGCTATAAATCCCCAGCTGTGCTTGTATTCAGAGTTGAGCCCCATGTCTCTCCCTATTGCAGCAGTCATGACCCCTAAACAATAATCTTGAATAAAGTCTTCCTCATCCTTTTACCAAGTATCTGGACAGTTTTTCTTTAACATGTGAAAGAAGGAAGCTTCACAGGATCAAGAACACAAACACCTTTTCTCCAAAATCATCTATTTTCCCACCTGAGTACCACCATGGCATCCCGGATGCCTTCCAGGTTCTCCTGGTCTTTACAACACTTGCTACCAATTCCATGTACTGGATGGAAGCATCAGATTATCTTGGACTAAGTCACCTGCCCAAGCCCCAGTTACCAGGTGATGGAAGGAGGGCCAATATTCCTTCTAGATTCCGTGGGCAGAGATAAATGGGTGGGGTGCTTCCCGAAATAGAAAGGAGGATTAGATTCTGAGCAGTGGAAATAACAATTCTCTACTGTGACTAGCTATTGGGTGCAGTCCATGTGTGGGATACATTTTATATCTCCTTTCACTTGATCCTCATAACCACCTGGGAAGATGAGGTATCACTCCCATACTAAAACTCTCCAGGGAGGGCACAGAACTCTTTTAGGTTGGCATCACCCTAAGGTCAAACCGATCTCCACTAGTGCTTGGCAAATAGGAATCATAAATATTCATGGAGGACACTGGGTCTCAGGTAAATGCAGGGCCTTTCTCAAGGATTATGCATCTTCTAAGTGGTGAGACCTTGTCTGGCTTGATCTTTCCATGCCATTCAGCTGGTTCCCTTGTAAATTGGGTTAACCATAGGGCCCAGGGCTGAACGAAATAGCTCATCAGAAAAGGAACTTGTGAGCCAATACAAGAGGGAAAGAGAGTGATGGGAGATAAACTCGGGGTCTCCTTTTTCCTCTGTGAATATAAGGCAAGGTGCCTCCTCTGCTTCGGGGTGGCTCATACAGAGCAAAAGCGTTGTCTCCTCTGGGCATGCATGCTCCGGTGGCTCATTGCCCACAGCTGCAGAAGCTGCACCCTGCCCTTGAATGAGGAGGCTGTGCCTTATGGTCTCTGTGCTGTTGAACCTCACTGCCCTGGAGATGCTCAAGCTCCCTGCACCATGAATATTTATGATTCCTATTTGCCAAGCACCAATGGAGATCGGTTTGACCTGAGGGCGATGCCAATCTAAAAGGGCTCTGCCCCCTCCCTGGAGAGTTTTCTTTCCTGCCAGCTGATGACATTAAAAAACAATAATGGAAATTACTGATTGTGAACTTTATTTCTTAATGTTTTAACCATTTTTATTCATATGGGGCTGGACAATAATAGTTTGATTTTCACATCTAAAAATCTTTCATACACAATTATAAAAATGTTTCCTCAACCCTCTGGGCAGGGTAAAATAGTAAAGCATAAAGATTAAAAATAAAAGCCAGGCTAGAATCTTTGTGTGGCTGCCTATTAACTGAATACCTCAGAGAAAATTACTTAATCTCTCTGTGCCTCATTTTCTCCATCTGTTAAATGGGAATAGTGAGAGTGTTATCTTCATAGGGCTATTATGAGAACTTTGCACAGTACCTGCCCTGAAATAAGCACTAAATATATGAGAGTTATTATCATTTTTATTTTACAAATGAGAACTTGGAGAAATTAAGTAACTTGCCAAGATCATAGACAGAAACAAGGGCTGAAAGCCAGTCTTTTGATTCTTAACACAGGACATTTTCCATCATATCTTATATTACCTACCCAACTTCCTGCTGGATTTTACACACACATACACACACACACACACACACTACCTTGCTGATTCATGTTTATTCTTGCACCCACTATGATTATTACTATTTTTATGTTTTCATTGATTTTAGAGAGAGAGGAAGGGAGAGGGATAGAGCTGCCTCCTGTATGCCCCCTACTGGGGATCAAGCCCATAACCCGGGCATGTACCCTGCCTGGGACTTGAGCCAGTGACCTCTTGGTTCATGCACATCTCCAGCACCTCTCCTTTTCCTTAGTGCTTTATTAATAATGTGTTCCCCCAGGTCTGCATTCAAGAATTTCTATTTTTGTGTGGCCTTATTAATGCATTCTTAACATTTACCCACTGGGCAAAGTAGGACTTCCTTGCCTGAGGGGTGCTGTCACTCAATATAGCATTCTTTATCCAAGTACAAAATATCACCGTGATCCATAGATTCATGAAAATAACTTAGAGAAAGAAGCTCAGAGAAAAGACACAAATGCAACACCTGAGAAATAGAAGATGCTTACATCGTCCTGTAGGAAAAAATCCAATTACCAACAAAGGCCAAAAGATGGGCAATTTCTAGGCTGCCTCAGAAAGAGTTTAGACATAAAGGATTGAGATATTATCCTCCCTTTGTACGCCACACCAGAATCCAGCCACATCCCATGTGAGCCCTGAGGAAACGAGGTAACTTTATTAAATTGTAAAAATTATTAGATCATTGATTTTAATTCTTATTTTTAACATATATGAGGAAGATAAGTTCATAATGTGACTGTACTTTCCCTCCAGAATGCAGCAGTGACGCCCACCCACACAGGACCGGAGCTCAGATACAGAGGGCTCAGCTCCACCTCCCAATGTTTCCTTTTGAGGCTGAATAACATCATGGAAAGAGCATGAGCCTTGAGGTCAGGCAGACCGAGGCTTCATTCCTGACTCAGCCGTTTAGTAGCTGCCGCGGGTTGCTTCTTCTGTCAGAGCCTCTGTTTTACCATCTGGAAAAGGGGGCTAATTATGCCCATCTCATAGGATTGTATAGATTAAATGAGCAGTAGCCAACTTTGAATCCATAAATGTTAGTTTTATTCCAAATATTAGAACTTGGAGCAGATGTACTCTGTATCTATGAAATGCATTATCTCTTTCCCAAATCCTTCAATCATTTTACTTTATGATCACAACCCCAGGAGTAAAGTAAATAAGATTGAGCCTATTTAGTATGGGATCAATCACTATGACAGAGAGGGTATGCAGAGCTGCCCATGGTCACAATGCAGCTAGTGACAAAGCTGAACTAGATTCACATCCTTCGGTGGCCTGTCCATTGTCCTGTCAGCATCCTATATGTCTTCCTGGTGTTGAACTTGAATATGATTCCACCCAGATAAATCTCCTGGGTACTCAGATCCCACTTGCCTTCTCTTCCATTTTCTTTTTCTCATTCACAACAACTTGATTCTTCCTTGTGCATCTATTGCCTCCTCTTCATTATTTCTTCAGAGGGAAATGATTAATATGTGTTAATTTGAATTTCTATTTCCACTCAAAATATCTCCCATCTCATGATTCCTTCCAAGGAATGCTTCAAGTATTAAAAATATGTAAAACTAGACAACCATATGTTAAAAGGTGTTCATCACTATCTTGGCATGGGTCTGCTCTCAGAGATAGATTTCAAGCTGAAAAATTTTAGGTGTTAAAATAACTTTGATAAAGCTAATTAGTAAACACATATATCTAGTATTTTAATTGCTTTTGATTTCACCAGAATAGTAATTAAATTAAATAACTTTGCTCAAAACTAAAGTAAAAGTTTTTATGGTAAGGGAATATTTTAAAGGTAATTTTAGAATCATATGGACTTTTGGCAAAATTATACATTATATGTGAACTGTGGCTCCTTACAAAGCTGAACAAGATGTCCCACTGGTCACAATTAAAAGTAATAATGAGATGGCATAATGATAACTATTTACCATTAAGATTATTGAAGGTTTCTTCTTTGTGAAGTGCAGTACTAAGCAATTTACAGTGCACTATTCTTTTAAAACTGCACCATAAAAAGTAAATATTTTAAATTGCATAATAGCAGCATTATTGTGCCCATTTTAAATAGAAAAAAACTGTGTCAAAGGGAGCTTAAGTTATTGGTTAAGGGTGAGGGTCTCACAGCAAGTAATTGATAAAACAGGGGACTGAAACCCATGTCTATCTATCTTAAAAAGCACATACTCTTAACTGAAGTTATTCAATAATTCCATCCACATATATTTATTGAGACCTCCGAAGGGCTGGTGAATTTGAAGATTCTGGGGATACATACAGGAGTAAACAAGAAAGGCAAAACCTCTGCCCTCCTCCAACTTTCTTCTGAGAGCAGATGGGAAATCAATACATGAACTAATGGACAAGACCATTGCAGGTGATGATAAGTGCTATAAAGAACAGAACAATGGGCCAAAGAGTAGGGCAGGAGGGCAGCTGACAAACCCATGCATAGCTCTTGAGGGCCTCCCTGGGGAGGTGACATTGGAACCAGGTCCTGAACCACAAGAAGCCTTCTGACAGGAGGGGCCTGGAGAAGGGGCCCAACCCAGGAGACCTGCTGGGAGGTCAGAGGAACAGAATGAAAGCCAGGGCAGCTGCAGGGCTGTGTGAGGAGAGAGTGGGAGGAGCTGAGGTTGGAAACAGGCAGCACTGCATCTGATGACAACATACCATCATGTAAAAAGTAAAACGGGAACATGAAATCCCACTATCCTAATGCACACACTGCCCAAAGGTGTTTACATCAAACACCTTCTAAAGCATTGGTTCTCAACCTTCTGGCCCTTTAAATACAGTTCCTCATGTTGTGACCCAGCCATAAAATTATTTTTGTTGCGACTTCATAACTGTAATGTTGCTACTGTTATGAATCGTAATGTAAATATCTGATATGCAGGATGGTCTGAGGCGACCCCTGTAAAAGGGTCGTTCGACCACCAAAGGCATCACGACCCACAGGTTGAGAACCACTGCTCTAAAGGAAAGATTTAGCCTGAGTATCAATATAATGATTACTTTCTATATATAGATAGGAAAAATTCCATGTCAACATTACACATTAGTTTTGGGTTGAGCTATTAGATATGGGGGGGGGGGTTAAAAATTTATAGTAAATATCTCCTTGCTTCCCCCCCTACTCTATTGAGATATCCTATCCTATATAATAAAGAGGTGATATGCAAATTAACCCTCATGCTATCACAAGATGGCTGCCTACAACCAGGCCAGCAGCGGAGGGGGGGGAGGGGGGGAAGGGGGAGGTGAGGGACGACCAAATGACTGAACAAGCAGGCTGCATGGGGCGACCAGGCTGGCGGGGGGGGGTGGGCGTGAGGGGTGACCAGGCTGTCAGAGGGGGCAGTAGGGTATAACTAGGCCAGCAGTGGGGGGCAGTTGGGGGCAACCAGGCAGGCAGGCAGGTGAGCGATTAGGAGCCAGCAGTCCAGGATTGTGGGAGTGATGTCTGACTGCAGGTTTAGGCCCAATCCCAACAGTTGGACATCCTCTGAGGGGTCCCGGATTGGAGAGGGTGCAGGCTGGGCTGAGGGGAACCCCCCACCCCACCCTGCCACAAATTTCATGTACCAGGCCTCTAGTAGTTGACATATAATATTGTATAACTTTAAAGTATACAAGGTGTTGATTTGATGCACTTATGTATTACAACATAATTACCATGGTAATGTTAACACGATATTGATGCCTCGTTATTTATTTTTCAAGTTCTTTTAGTGAAAGTTCACAAACCAAGGGCATAATTTTGCATTGTTTGTTTTCATCTTTGTCATTTCCAAGCACACAATAAAAGCATTCACTGGCCCTTAAAAATCATTCACCCTTTAAAGTATACTAATAGGTGGATTTGAGTGTTTTCACAAAATTGTGCAACTGTCACCACTACCAAGCCTGGTAGGCAGAGTAAGAAGTTTGGATTTTGCTCTAAGGGTGATGAGAGGCCACTGGAGGATATTAAGCAGAATGTTTCCATGTTTTACAGTAACCTCCTGACCACACGTTCTTTCCTTCCCCTCCAAGCTCCACCACTTATAGCCTGAGTGAGCCAACCAGTGACCAAGTGACCTAATTTCCCACTGGCCTGGCTGGCACTTCTCTCTCATAGTCTGCCTTTCAATTATACAAGACTGTATTCAGTTCTCATTTACATGGTAGCCCTTGTCACCTCTGGGCCTTCACACATCCTGGTCACTCTGCCTGGAGCACCATTCTACCTCCTACCTCTTTTAGTCCCACTAGGCAAGTCCCACCCTCTACAATTCTGACCGAATGCCATCTCTGTCCTGATACTTTGAGGTCCAATTATTCCATTCTGCACTTTGAGATTCTTTTTTTAATCCTCACCAGAGGATTTTTTTCCATTGATTTTTTTTTTTTTTTTAGAGAGAGGGGAAGAGAGAGAGAAGAAGAAACATCTACGTGAGACAGTCACATTGATTGATTGCCTCCCCCACGTGTCCCAAACTGGGACTGAGAATCAAGCCTGCAACTGAGATACATGCCCTTGACCGTGGAGTCAAACCTGAGACCCTTTGGTCCACGGGTAGATGCTCCAACCACTGAGAAAAACGGGCTGGGCAGCACTTTGCGATTTTTAATTTTAATTGTGTTCATTTTTATTATAAAAGTTTTCTAACATCATGAAAAATTAATGGCAAGTGAGATAACAGAAACCTCCTACTACTCTAATGCAAATACTACTTTCTTTAAATTAAACTGAAGTTAATAGTTTTGCATAGGACTATTTCCCAAAGCATTGTTAGAGGAGAGAGCCCCAGGAGAGGAAATATCGTGCCAACACGTAAATACAAATAGTTTCCCAAAGTGCAAGGTATTTACTGGTACACTACAGCCTGCAGGGGATAAGCAACTCTGCTCCTGCCTCTTCTCATACTTTTAAAATACTTTATTTATTAGTGAGATGTCATGCACATATCATGAAATTGTGCTTTTTTACAGTGTATAGTCAGTGGTTTTTAGTATTTTTACAAAGTATGCTCATAAACTGGCCCCCATGCATAGGTACATGGAGGACAAGGACAGACCAAAGGAAGAGGCAGGCCACTCAGTTTAGTGGGTGGCAGGTTACTAAGCAAGGGCCCCTACCACTGGGCTAGTAAATCTCTGTGATCGCCCATAGAATCTCGATGTTTATCGCTGGGGCTGAGGCTGGGTTCAGTCACATATACTCTCCAGGAGATTTCAGCAACACATGGCTTTCTCAAGACTGTGTCCTTGAAAACGCTCTCACCGTGGGAACAGTGGGCAGGATGAAAACTCCAAGGACAGGGAAGGCGGTGAGGAGACTCCAATTGCCTGGGTGCAGCTCACAAGTCAACAGGGAGTCACACACTCTCCCTGGCCTCCTCCCACAGCAACCACCACGCTATATAATCCCAGGACATTTTCATCATGTCAAAAGGAAGCCTAGTGCCCATCAGCAATCACTCCCTATTCCCATCTCACCCAGCTCCTGGCAACCACTAATCTCTTTTATGTTTCTAGGGATTAGTGTTTTCTGGACACTTCATATCAGTGGGATCATATACCACATGGCCTTTCGTGTCTGACTTCTTCCACAGGGCAGAGAGTTTTCAAGGTTCACCCATGCTCTGGCACGAACCAGCGCGTCATCTTTTCATGGCGAATAACATCCCATTGCATGGATAGGCCACAATGTACCTTTCTTTTCACCAGTTGATAGAAATTTGGCTTGTTTCCACTCTTTGGTTCCTATGAAAAATGCTGCTAGGTACAAATTCTTGTGTGAATATATTGTCTTATGTCTCTTGGATATATACCTAAGAGTGGAGTTGCTGAATCATAGGGTAACTCTATGTTTAACTTGTTAAGAAACGGACAAACTTTTCTAAAATGGCTGGACCATTGTACATTTTCACGAGCAATGCAAGAAGACTCAAATTTCGCCACATTCTCACTGACACTGGCCATGGTCCATTATTGTCAGTGTAGCCATTGCAGTAGCTGTGAAGCGGTATCTTATTATTTCAGTTGGCATTTTCTTAATGGCTAATGATGTAGAGCATCATTGTATGCAGTTATGCTTAGTGCTTATATTCCCAGGTTTTAATCATTTGTGTTTATGTTTGTCTCTCCCCCAGACTGTAAATTCCATAGAGTAGATATGGTGTCGTTTGTCTTTACCTCTCCAGAACCAAAAATAAATAAATGAGTGAATAAGTGAACAAACTAAAAAAAGAACGTAAGACGTGAGGAATTGTAAAAGGCCACATTGCATGTAATAATCATCATCATCATCATTTATAAAGGAAAAATAAAGAAAACAAAAATAGGTAATGTAATGGTAAGGATTTAGACAAAGGAGGGAAAGCTGTTAGAATTGGATCATCTAAACAGGTAACATTTTGACTGAGATTTCAAAGAGCAGTAGGAGATAGCTAAGCAGAGAACTGAGGGGGAAAAGCATTCCAAAAAGAGGGAACAGCTGATGAAAATGCTTAACACATAACAAGCGACATGAATGATGAACAGAGATGAAATCCAAAAAGTAAAACACACCTTGGTCAATGTTCATAGAGGTTTCCATCTGTGGTGATCATCTAGCATGCTCACAGTGTTTTGGTTCTCTCATTTAGTGAAATGTGACATGATACTGTTTTCTACCCAGCTGAACACAAGTAAGGCCATATTACTTGCTCAGACCAGTAAAAGCTGAGAAGCCAAAGAAATGGGTTACTTCCCAGAAAATGGGTCACAGAAGCTTGAAGAGCCAGCAGCCTTGGATTCACTGTCTGTTTGCCTTGCCTCTGTGATCATGGAAGCCTAGGATACAATAGAGCCTCCATCAGCCTAGGTCCTTAGTGCCTATGACAACAGGGGCTCCTAAACAGACTATATTAACCTGCTAGGCTGCCATAACATAAAATACCATAGACTGAGGGACTGAAACAATAAATATGTATTTTTTTTCATCATTCCAGAGGCTGCAAAGTCTGAGATCAAGGTTCCCACTGATTCAGTTCCTGGCGAGGACTCTCTTTCTGCCCTGTAGATGACTACTTTCTCACCATGTCCTCACATGGTGGGGGGAGAAAAGTAAGCTCTCTGATATCTCTTCCTATTAGACCACTACTCTCATCCTGGGGACCCCATACTCAGGACCTCTTCTAAACCTAATTACCTGTCTCAGCTCCCATCTCCAAACACCATCACTTTGGGGTTAGGGCTTCAACTTGAAGGGAACACAAGACTCCCAATGGATATGCAACATGCAAAAAACAAAACAAAACCTTTTTTGTCATCTCACAAGATTAACCCATCTTGACTAATGTGCTATTTTATTCTACGTTCTTTGAAAAAACATTGGTAACATTTAATCAGGGCATGACCTGATATAATTTATGCTTTTGAGCATGTGTGAATGGTTTGAAAGGGCAAGGAATGGCAGCAGAGGAAAAGAGAACTGTTCAAAGAGTAGTTGCAGGCGTTCAGAGTTAACAGTGGCTTAAACTATAACGACACAAGGAGAAATATGCATACTTCATTATAACTTCCAATAGATGAATGTGGGCAGTAAGAAAAGGGTCAGTTACTATCTTTGTGTTTATACACTACTACCAGCTCAGAACTGAAGAGAGGATCAATAAAGCTTATTAACACATCACACTCTCAGGGTTCAGTCAAGCTCCCATCCTCCTCTCCCCTCCCCCTCCACCATCATCACTGCTACTCTGTTCCAGGGTTTACATCAATAATTACATTTTCTTCTTCAAATCATACTATTGTCTCATCATTGGGGGGACCAGAGTAGGAGAGCCTGAGTCACCCATCACAAAACTTGGCTCACCACATCTTTTTCCCTGGGCTGGCCCACAAATTCAATTTCTGTTTACCTCTCCTCCACCATGCGCTGTGCCTATGGCTAACAATAAATGATGCACTAGGCACAATGAAGCAGCTCGACGGGGAAGAAAAATCAAATGAGAGTTGTTCACAGTGCTATTGAGGCCGCTCTCTCACTTGTAATTACCCTTGACAACCAGAAATTTGTGGGAAGAGGAGATGTTTGGATTATGTTTTTCAGTAGGCTTGTGATCACTTCACTTCAATGAAGGGAATTGAATGTCCCTTCTTTTTATAATAACCACAAATGTTTCTTTAAGAGAACAATCCATTTTTCCTGTAAATACTGTTCAGCTTAGAATTGTGTTTGCCTAATTGTGTACTGTAGCAACAAGGTGGAAAATGATATCCTTGCTTTTGCCATGAAAGATCCAGTGATTTAGAGCATGTTTAGGGCAACAAGACTGTAATTGTGGACGTCAGGCATCGACCTCCTACTGGATGGGAGTGGGCAAGAGAAATATTTCCTCCACAAAATATTTCAGAGTTCAGTGCCTTGCTGATAAGAACATATTATTTCTGGAAACATTTTTAGGAGCTAAGGCCCAGCAATATAACATAGCTTTTATACTCCACGTGCATTAGAAGAAAGAATGCTTCTCACTGGCAATAAATTTAGGCGGCCTCAGCAGAGGAAAGATAGGAGTTGGGTATTTGAAAAAGAAAGTGGGAGAGAGCACTCCCCAGTCCCCTTCAGCACTGTCTCTCTCCTGCCCATACCACCATCATCACACAGTCACATGAGCTTTTAAGTGCCCAGATACCAACTTGGGAGGGAGAAGAGAAAGAACTGAATCTGTGAAGGGAGGTGAGAAGTCCTGGATAAGAATTTGATAAACTGAGTAGTTTATCAAAAATGAGGCAGAAAAGGGGAGATATCTGTAATACTATCAACAATAAAAAATATATTTCAAAATGAAGAGGGAAAAAAAGCTGAGAAAAACCTAGAACAGATAGTTAAAATTGCCTCCTTTTTCTAACAGTGGAAAGGGAACTCATGAACAAGACGTAGACATTGATGGGCAATACCAGTAAAGAAAGCAAAATTTCTTTCGCACTATCACATTACAGAATAATGCTCCCCTCCCAAATACACATCTTTGGATCCCAGAACCTGTGAATCTTACAGGGCAAAGAGAAATTAAGGCTGCAGATGGAATTAAGGTTGACAATCAACTGGCCTGAAAATATAGAAATTACCCTGACTGATCCAGGTGGGCCAATGTAATCACAACAGTGGAAGAGCCATGGAATGAGGAAACTAACGCTTCCGGTGTTTAATTTGCCCAAGGACACACAGTGAGTGGCAAAGCCGGGATTTTTTTTTTTTTTTTTTTTTTTTTTTTTTACCAACCTGCAATCTCTCTGCTGTCACTCCAACTCTCAAATAAAACCTGGTTTTTCTTGTATTCTCTCTCCTTCAACGACATCTTATTTTAAGTCCTTATACCCAAATCGGCATGCAATTTTCCTAGCAGATGCCCCCATGGTCTTTTACCAAATATGCAGTAGAGATTCTTATTTCCAAGTAAATATCAAAAGAGGAGTAGTCTATCTAGATTAAAAGAAGCAGAAGGGAAAGGTGAAAGGGGTGTCCGCCTAGGGCACTGCCTCTGCCTGGAGCACAGGGAGGGCACAGGGCTTTCTGTTTCCTCCTGAAAATGTGCGTCCTTCTCTGCTAAAGCAACTCGAGATATTCCCGTGCTGACAGATCCACCGATTGTGAATACAATGCATGGCAACGTCTGTGGTTCGCACATTGTTGAACTAAACAGGCTCTAAGGCATTGGAGCAGAGGCCAAGCAACCAGTATCCATGGCAACGTCGTGTTTAGTTTCAACCGACAGTTGTGGAGAGTATTCAGTCAGATTCTTAGATTTGTCTAAATGGCACCCGATAAATACTTCCCATACCCAACATTTTTGTCTTGGCTTGGAAACAAAGGGAAAGGAGACCTGTGTGGGGGGAGGGGGGGGCGGGGGGGCGGGGGGAGGGGGGGCGAAGACGGGGGAAGAATTCACCACAAAGGGACTAACTTCAGGAAAGTTAAAACTGAAAAAGAATGGAGGAAATTGTAATAGGTAGGCATATAGAAGTGAGTGTGTGTCCTCGGGGAGTGTGGGGAGCAAATTAAATATACCTGGCCCTAATTTTATCATCAAAAAGTGATTTTTAAAAAGTCACCAAATCTAGTCGTGTTTACAAAATTAAAATTCCGCTATTGTTTATTGCATGTCTATTCAGGCATTATGCTCGGCCCTTTGCAAACAACATCGCTAATCCTCACACACATTCTACAAGAAAGCTCTTATTATCTGGGTTTACACTGAAGGCAGCTGCAGTGTAGAAAATTTAAACTTACTGTTATAGATTGCATCTGTGAGAGATTTGAATTTAAGGCTACCTAATTTGATTTAAAAGTCCCTGACTTTTCCAATGCTTCACATTCTGAAGGGACCAAGGAATATTAATTTTTAAGAATAATCCCATTCTCGCCCTCGCTGGTTTGCTCAGTGTTTAGAGCATCCGCCTCAGACTGAAGGGTCTTGGGTTCAATTCTGATCAAGGGCACATACAATCCATGTGTCTCACATGGATGTTTCTCTCTCTGTACCTCTTCTCCTTTCCACACCTCTCTAAATAAAAAAAAAAAAATGGGGAAAAATATCCTCAAGTAAGGATTAAAAAACATAATTTTAAAAAATCTCATTTTTGTTTGAATAAATGCTTCAATAATAAGAGATTATTCTGGCAAGTAACAAATTCCAAATTCAAATCTGAGAATTTTTATCACTGCAATAAACATAGTCTTTTCAAAAACTAAACAGTTCAATATTTCACTGGAAAATAATTAAATGTGTGAATATTCTTTATTTGCATGTGATTTACATATGTTCATTCTAGGTCAACAAGGAATAGAAACTGGGAGGTGAGATCCAGTCAGCAAGATGCTGGAAACATGAGAATGTGGGTACCCAAACTGTGCTGAGCAGAAAACTGGATGAGAGAAGCTGCCTCTCTCCATGAACACATCTAAAACTGACCTTCCCCTCACCTTTTGCAGCTTGCTAGCATCACTGAAATGAATTCCTGAGTTGCCTGTTGTGTTAATCAACACATCTCAAATGCCTGCAAATTTAAATATGATACTAACTCAAACTCCAGAATAGGAGATTTTGTACTAAGATGAAATGGAAGCATAAACAGCCAGCTCTGTAACATGAATGGGTTAAGCAAATAGGATAAGAAAGCAAACAGTTTCCTTGAGGTATAGTCTACTAGTATAATAATAAAAGCATAATATGCTAATTAGACTGAACAGCCAAACGACCTTCCAGACGTCATTCCAGATGTCCTTCCAGACGAAGCCCCAGCAGCGGCCACCGAAGCAGAGGCTGTTAGGGGCAATCAGGCAGGCAGGCAAGCAGTTAGGGGTAATCAGGCAAGCAGGCAAGCAGTTATGGGCGATCAGGCAGGCAGGCAGAAGGGTTAAGGGGGATCAGGCAGCCAGGCAGAGTGGTTAGGGCAATCAGGCAGGCAGGCAGGTGAGCAGTTAGGAGCCAGTAGTCCTGAATTACAAGAGGGATGTCTGACTGCTGGTTTAGGCCTGATCCCTGTCAGTTGGATATCCCTCAAGGATTCCCAGATTGCAAGAGGGTGCAGGCCGGGCTGAGGGATCCCCCACACCCCCATCCTCTTCATGAATTTTGTGCACCAGGCCTCTAGTTAACATATAATACACTGCACATTTAAAGTGTACAACTTGACAAGTTTTGACCCATGTATTTATCTGTAAAAACATCACTATAATCAAGATAATGAACATACTTATCTGCCCCCTAAGTACTCTTTGAAATCCCTCCCTCTACTCTTTTCCTGCCTACCCACCACCACCTCCAGGCAGCCACCAATCCTCTCTGTATCTCGAGATAGTTTGCATCTCCCAGAATTGAAGGTGTACTTCTAAGTTCCCCTGGCACTGAGTT
Source organism: Myotis nattereri (assembly GCF_964212035.1). Classification (NCBI taxonomy): domain Eukaryota; kingdom Metazoa; phylum Chordata; class Mammalia; order Chiroptera; family Vespertilionidae; genus Myotis; species Myotis nattereri. The sequence continues at coordinate 221,691,785 of NC_138075.1, forward strand.
AAATCACAGGAACCATACAAAAAGTCCCCATAGCCACCTACTCTTCCAAATAGGAGTCCCTCCGAGACTCACGTTGAAAGCCCATTTTGAATCTGTACTCTCATCAGCTCCTGTCTACCTTGGTCATGGGTGATGTTTGACAACTTCATTCCACACCAGCTACCCATGTCTGGTCTGTAGCAGCACCTGGTCCTCACCACATCTCATCGTGCCCTCTCAACCTGCCATCCACCTCCCTGCCTGCCAAAGAGGGTGCCATCATGCCTCCTGGCCACCAGAAGGTGGGGCTGACTCTACGAAATGCCCTAGAACAGTGGTCGGCAAACTCATTAGTCAACAGAGCCAAATATCAACAGTACAACGACTGAAATTTCTTTTGAGAGCCAAATTTTTTAAACTTAAACTATATAGGTAGGTACATTGTTATTAACTTAATTAGGGTACACCTAAGGCTTAGGAAGAGCCACACTCAAGGGGCCAAAGAGCCGCATGTGGCTCACGAGCCGCAGTTTGCCAACCACAGCCTAGAATAATAAGTCGTGGCTTGTGGGAGTACAAACAGTTCTGTCTTGTGTGAGCTCAGAAATGTTTCAGTCTATTGCTTCCCAGTGGTTCTTTCCCTAGCCTGTCATACATGTACCTAGCAGTACTTAGTCAAAATTGAGAGAGATCCCAGCAGTCCATTTCAAACAGCAAAGAAACGATCCTGGCTTGTGTACCCTAGGATGTGAGAGATCAGTGTCAACAAATGGAACCAAATTTACATTTCCCCAGGTTAATTTCCCCTAAATCACTTGAAACCCATAACAAGGCATACGTTAAACAACTGAAAATAAAACAAACTTAAAAACCTAAAACACTAGACTTGAGGATTGCTCTATCTTTGTTTTGTAGCAACAAATTCCTTTTCATCTAAAACAGTTTTCTGCAAATCTTAACCTGTAAAAGCCAGGCAGCTCCCGACAGAGCTCTTTGGAACCTCAGGGCTTTGAAGAGCCCAGTTTGAAAACACTGTTTTGCCCTATTGCCTTGTTTTAAAATGAGGAACTCAGGTCCAAGGAGAAAAAAAAATGCCGTCATGGGGTCACACAGCCAGGTGGTGAGAAAGCCAAGGATTAGAATCAACTTCCTTCTAACCTCCAGCTCAGCACACCTGCCTCACCCTGCTGAATGAGACCCTAATCTGAACTCAAACACTGTGATAACCAGATTCCTGCCCGATCCAGAGCAGGTGAACATAGACTGTGGGAGGCTCATATCCTTCTGACAGCCCTCAATTGGTTATTTTATCTCAAAGTTGCTTGACGCACATAGAGTAATATATTCTCCAGCTGAGAAAATGAACCCACTCCACCCGGGAGAGAGGAAAATCTCAAAAGCTACTACACCCAGATGCTAGTTCAAAGCAAAACATGTTTACTGAATGCGAATGTGGACAATAGAATGGAGAATGTGGACAAAATTTATGACCTTCTCAAGTCTATTGAAAAATAAGCGACGTGTGAATACGCCCTGGCGGTGTAGGAGTTGACTTCCAAGAAGTGGAAGAAAATTGAACTCTTGAATCTGACCCAAATGTTGTTTTTTCAAAGTGTTAGAAAAATGCAAGTTCAACTTAGTTCAAGCAATTGACTTCAGGTCTGATTTCTAAAGACCTAGAAATCTCGCACATCGAATGGCTCTTTTAAAATTTCACAAAGACACAAATGAAGCTGAATTCAATTTTCCCCTGAGGAACATATGGGCTTTCAAAAAGGCAAGGGAGGAGGTGGTGGGCAAAATATGTTTTCAGTTTTAACAAAAATGTTTTTTTAACAGAACAAAATAAAACAAAAAATTATGGCTGGATTTGCCCTGGTCCATAATAATAACCACTTTTCCTGTCACTGACCTAATACTATTAACTTTTTCTGATTATTTTCTATGAAATAATCATTCCTTGTACTAATAGTACTTGAGAAGCTGTAGGAAATGGGCTGATGTTACAAAGCAGGCCTCAGAAAAAAAGCAGCAAATCATCTGAAATAAAGACTATTTCCAGAAAAAGACAGGGGCTGTTCTAGATTAAACACCAAGATCAATTCTAAACCTTAACAGAGAATTTTGGTTTAACTAAGAAGAAGCGAGAGGGGGAAGAGAAAGGAAGAGGTCGAGGAAGATAGGGAAAAGAAAAGGGGAAGAAATTCTAAAAATATTATACCAAATCAATGCATTACTGAGTGAAAAAATGGCCCTGTAGGCCCTGTAGACTCTGGTATCAGAAAGATTCAGTTTAGTTATAGAATTCATAGTTTCTCCCAAAATATGTTGGCATTTTTTTTACTAGAGGCAATTTACCAGAACACAAAGTGATCCGCAGTTAACCATAATTTTCAAGCATATATTTATCTACCAAAGAGTTGTAAAGATAAGTCTTCCTTATCTCTGCCATAGCCTCAGCAAACATTTTGCCCAATCTCCTCTATATTTTGGAGAGATGGATTCCATGGACTTAGATCAGGATCTTGCCCCCAGGTAGCAACAAGGGGGATATGCACATGGCTGAAAATCGGAGGTGATCAAGTCATGAATGTTGGGGAAGAAGGAAGGAGGAAGTCCTTCCAACTGGACTGGGATGAAGGGGCTGAGACCAGGGCTGCCCATTATGAAAGGGGCCTGTAATGTTTGCCATGATCCAGCCCCTACCTAACTCTCCAGTCCACTCATCTCAGCAGTACCTTCCTACAGTCCCCACCCACCCCTGGGGACTTTCTCAGGCAGACCCCTCTGGCTCCCTGAATGTTCTATGCTCTTCTGTGCATCTGACTCGGGATATGTTCCCTCTCCCTGTTCCTTTCTCCCAGACCTCCTGTTCCTTGTTTGAAGACATCAACTCTAATGCTATCCTTGCCAAAATGAATTAGTCCATCCTAATACTAACAAAAATGCTAGCCAATGTTTACTATTACAATTGCATGGTGCAACTTACTGTTCTAGTAAGTTTATTTAACTTACAATAACAAACCTGTGAGATAATTACAGTTATGATTCTCATTTCATAGTCAAGGAAAGAATGAAAAGGCAACTTGATTGATGAGGAAAAAGGCTGAGTGAGCCCCAACATGATATGAATTAGATCCCCAAGTGAGTTCAGTACTAGTCATTCCACCATTATGACACCCTTCCTTTGATACTTCTCCAGCTGCTAATGTCTGAACATTTGTGTTCCCCCTAAAGCTCATATGTTGAATCTTAACCACAAAGGTGATGATATTAAGAAGTCAGGTCTTTGGGAGGTGATTAGGTTGTGACAAAGCCATCATGATCGGGATTAGTGCCCTTATTAAAGAAAGGACCTAGAAAACTCCCTTGCCACTACCACCCTGTGAGCACATAACAAGAAGACAGCCATCTGGGAAGAAAGACCTTGCCAGACACCAAATCTTTTGGCACTGTGAACTTGGACTTTCCAGCCTCCAGAACCAAAAGAAGTATGCACTTGTTGTTTACTAACAGCCCAGTTAGTGGTATTTTGTTATAGCAGCCCAAACGGACTAAGACACCATCATCAAGTATCTCAATAAACTGTAAAGGTATCAGATGTGTTGATCAGAACTTTTAGTCAAAGACAACGGAATCCACTTCAGTTAGTTTAAGCATAAAGTAATTTACTCAAAGAGATAATGCATTCATACAATCTCTGTGAGACCCAAATTACCAGATTGATGCCACGTAATCCAGGGTAGATGCAGCTAGGTAAAATGCATCTAGAGAAAGCCTTTAAGCCCACCATGGGACCACGCTAGAGAAACCATCACTGCTCTCCTATATCTATCATATCCTGGACTGGATGCTGGAAATACACCACAGCTGCCTCGACACCTCCCACCACACTTGTCTGAAATGTTGGTCTCTCTGGGGCATTCTGCCCTTCCCTTGGCTTATTTTCCCCTCCATATATGGGAGACTTTTCACTGTCAGATCTGATTGGTCATGTGTGTATGTGTGAACTACAAAGTAGCTGAAGCAAAGTCATTTTGGTTCCCTAGGCTCTGTGATATAGGAGAGCAGTTTCCAAGTGGACTAGAAGGAGATTTTTTAAATTAAATTTATCGAGGTGACATCCTAATATATAAAAAGCCAGGGGCCATCACGACAGAAACAACCGGAAGGATGACTGAACAGCAGGCTGTGTGGGGCAACAAGGCCGGCAGGGGCGTTAGTGAGGGACGACCAAATGATTGGACAGCAGGCTGCGTGGGGTGACCAGGCTGGCAGGGGGGCAGTTAGGGGCGATCAGGCCAGCAGGGGGGGCAGTGAGGGGTGACCAGGCTGGTGGGGGGGAGCAGTGAGGGGTGACCAGGCCGGCGGGGGGCAGGGTATTTAGGGGCAACCAGGCCAGGAGAGAGGGGTAGTTGGGGGTGACCAGGCTGGCAGGCAGTTGAGCAATCAGGAGCCAGTGGTCCCAGATTGTGAGAGGGATGTCCCTGATTGGAGAGGGTGCAGGCTGGGCACCCACCCCCACCCCCCCCACACACACAAATTTCATGCACTGGGCCTCTAGTTGGTTAATAAAATTATATAGATTTCAAGTGTACAATCCTATGATATATTATCTGTATATTGCATTGTGTGTCTTGAGGCGACAAACATACAACTTTTGGTCTTTAGTAGTCAGAAGGAAATAGGAATAAAAATTGAGAAGGCCTGAAACAGGGGCTTGACTGACTTCTAAGGCAGCAAAGGGGGTAAAAGAGAAGAATTTCCACCAAATAGGAGAGAGGGCTTCAAAGATGGTACCATTCAAAAGATAACTACAAGGCCATTCTCCTGGCTGGCAGTGGTGTTCTAGGAGAAGAGAGTATGGACCAACTTGAAGACAGGCTAGAGTGACAGTAGCCAGTTCTAGACAGTATACCTACTCTGTTTAATGTATGTCCATTTTTACACTGGAGCAGCCCAGCTTATCTCTCCACAAACTATTTCCAGCCATTCATACACAAGCTGAGGCAAACCTAAAAAATGGAAAATCCAATCAGAGATGTAAGGTAAGTGGAGAAATAAGCAGCTGTAGGCTGGGATAGAAAATTCTTTGGGAAACAGAAAGCCACACTACTGTTTATACTATTCTTGACGTCAATGGCATGAACAACAGCTAAAATTCACAATACTCAGGAAACTGTCCTAAAAATATGCTATTCGGTGGCCTTGGGGAAACATGAAACGCTTTGACATTGATAGGTACATGAGTAAAACAAGTTTTTGGCAAGTTGATATTTTAATACACTGGTCATTTGAAGAATTGATGTTTGCCCAATTGTTCTTAGGAAATGGTTATTAGCCCATTTGACCTAGAACCTTTAGCCCCAATGTTTCCTCCTCAGAGAGGATTCTCCAGGTCAGCGGAGCTCTAATGACCCCCTCCCAGCCCTCGGCAACCACATCACTGTTGCATTTACTTCATGGTACTTATCCCTCTCTGAAATTACTTTGTTCATCTACTGGTTTTGGGGTATATTGTCTGGCTCATCTCACTAGAAAGTAAGTTCCATAAAAATCATGACAATGTCTTACTCCATCACCGTACCCCAACTAGCTAGAACAGTTCCCAATACATAGTTGGTGCTTAATAAAGGTTGTGCCCTAACAATAAGTAGCAATGCCTACCTTATAGACTTGTTAGGAAGGTTAAATTGATCAGTTTCTGTCAAACACTTTGATGACTACTGCATATAATAAAACCCCAATAAGTACTATTATCACTTACGTTGAAACAATGCTCATATTCTTCATATATCACATTAGTAATGAATATTCTTTCTAACGAGTTTTGCTTAGTTTACCTGGATTCTAAATCTGGATGTCAGTCGAAGAACCAATGGCGTTTCCTCAGCAGCTCCATGTGGTCCACAGCCTGGTCTTTGCAACATTAATGTTTAATGTAGTGTAATAATATACATTTGCATCTGCCACAGATTAATAATTAACATGTGATATTTAATACAAACCAGAACTCAAATCCTTAGTGCATCTTCAAAAATGTTGCCATCTGGCTCCCAAGTCCTGGGGAATATTGTGCAGCGAGAAACCAGAAGTGGAAGGCTTGTAGTCCAAGGGATTTCTCTGCTTCTCTGCCCCCTCCCAACAGCAAGTAATTAATAAAGGTTTAAGACGTCAGGAGCAGATGGAGCTGGCCCCCTAGATGCCTTTGCAAACTTATAATTAAAGACTGCTCTGTGTGCTTGTCCCCAGAACGTGGCGATCCTAGCATATTGCACTGGAAGGAACTCCGGAGCTCACCTGGGCCCAGCCTCATTGTGCAGATGAAGGGAGAGAGCAATGAAGTGACTCAATCACAGACACACAGACTATTTGTATGAGTGGGCACTAGAACGCAGGTTATTTCTATCATAATACAATTTCTACTTTGCCCAAGTTTCTGCTTGGATATGTATGCCTGGGTGTTCAGCAACAGAATTCATGAGGGTTTTTTTAAAAAGAATTTACTCCTTACCTTCTCAGAGAATAATTGTCCCATCTCCCTTGTGTTCTGCCTCTTGGTTTCCTGGAGGACTTGGGGGTAGGGGGCTTGTACATTGGATTTTCTTGTTTATTTGGGCAGGCCATTATTCAAACCCAAAGGGAACAGGGAATAGGAAAGACACCTCCATGCACACAGCGTCAGGTCCTTCACAGAGGTTTATTAAATGTTGGTGGATTTGAACCAAATAATTTCTATATCGGTTAGAATTTTTAAGAGCTACTTAATGAGGAATAACATTGCAATTATTACCTAAGATGGGAAGACTTAGGTTTTTATTAAGCATTCCATTCACACAAGTGAGGAAGACAGGATATTGTGTTAGCTCAGTGGTTCTCAACCTTGGCTGCACATTAGAATCACCTGGGAATCTTTTTTTTTTTTTTGGGGGGGGGGGGTCTTTTTAAAATCCTGATTTCTGGGCCTCATCCTCCGGAAATCCTGTTTCTTTGTTACTAATGTTGTGGCCCCACCCCATAACAAAGAAACAGAATTTCCGGAGGAGGACGCCCAGAAATCAGGATTTTAAAAATATTCCCAGGTAATTCTAATGTGCAGCCAGGTTGAGAACCACTGTGTTAGCTAAAAGCACTACTTGCTTCTCAGTTAGCCCAAGTTGAGTCTGAATTCCTGCTCCACCATGAGTATCAGAGGAAGTCACTAGAGTTTTGAGAAGTGACCTGTTTTCAGACAACAATTGGCAGCTGTGAAGAGAAAGAATCAGACAAACAAAGTTGGGAGGCAAGGAAACAGACAAAGAGACCATGGCAACAAGCTGGGCAAGAGATGATAAGAGATCACATCATTCTTTCCTGTTAGCTGGGATCACCAAATACTGGCAATGACTGGGGTGCCAAATCAGTTCTACCCAGAAGGTTGAAATACGTACATACATAACATACACACATGCATATACATATACATATACATATATACATGCATATGTAGGAAAGCAGGAGAGCAATGGGGAGAGGAAGGAAGGAAGGAAGGAAGGAAGGAAGGAAGGAAGGAAGGGAGGGAGGGAGGGAGGGAGGGAGGGAGGGAGGGAGGGAGGGAGGGAGGGAGGAAGGAAGGAAGGAAGGAAGGAAGGGAGGAAGGAAGTGAGGAAGGAAGGAAGGGAGGAAAGGAGGAAGGGAGGAAGGACCTTTTTTTTTTCCAATCAACCCCAGTATATTTTGCTCAATAGATTTTGTAAATCTCAGTGTGGCTCACTACTGGCAGCATAAGCATCACCTGAGAGACAAATTCTTGGGTCCTACCCAAAGTCAAGTAAATCAGAATCTCTTGCTGACAGTGGAACCAGCAATCTGTGTTCTAACAAGCCATCTAGGTAATTCTGATTCACACTCATATTTGAAAATTGGTGTGTGTCTGTGTGTGAGTGTGTAAGTGTGTGTGTGTGTATCCTATACATATAAGGTGTATATAAAGTCCTGGTTCAGTTTGAATAGTAAACAAATTATGACTGTGTAACATATAAAACAATTTGCAAGATAAACAGAGAATATTATTCTATATTTAAATAAACTGTTATCTTGTTTTAATATTTTTACTCCATTTTCTAGGTAATAAACCCTATGTATAATAATGGCTAAATCCAAATGAATCCTAGATGATGGCAGAATTGTTGAAAATTGACATTTCAATATTTTAAATCTGTGTAAATCCTCTCTCTGTCACATTTTGCAGATTGCTTGCATCCTATGTAGGAGTAAACTTATTACAAATTCAAACTACACAAGAACTTTATGGAAACTTTCATATATAATATAAATTTATGTGTATATAAATTCATACTTATATATTTATAATTCGGTAATATATAAAAAATTTTCAAAGTAGCTTTTCCTCATGATGTATTTTGTGCAACAGATCGACAATGATTTTATGAGTGTAGGAGCCTTGGTTACAGCAAAATTTATTTATTCCTTATTCCCAGGACATACCTTTGATTTTCCCTACCTTGGCTCATGTGTTTTCCCTGTCCTGAAATGTCCTTCCCACTTTCTTTATAGATTTATGGATCCAATTCCAATAGAGGAGGGGATATTTCCCCACAACAACAATTAATTCTCCATATATCAGCTGAGTTTCCTACAATGCAACTCAATTCTGACTTTATTCACCCAGAAATAGCATCAGATCACACAGGATAAGAGTTCAGTCCTTAAGGATATACCCCTATGCACACACACTTCAATCACCAATGACAACTGACCAACGTCAGAGGTTCCCTTGACACCCCTCTTCAGGTTCAACTAAATTGCTAGAGCAACTCACAGAACTCAGAGAAACATTTCACTTACTAGATCACTGGTTACTGGGAAAGGATAGAACTCGGGAACAGTCCAGTGGAAGAGATGTGGCAAGGTGTGCGGGAAAAGGCAGGCCTTCCATAGCCTCTCCAGGTGCACCACTCCTCCAGCACCTCCACCTGTTCACCAACCCAGACGCTCTCTGGATCCTGTCCTTTTGGGTTCTTTGAAGGCTTCCTTACTTAAGCTTGATTGATTAAATCATTGGCCATTGGCAACTGACTCAATCTCCAACTCCTCTCTGCTCCCTTGAGGTCAGGGGGTGGGACTCAAGGTCCCAACCTTCTGTTGGAGGAGGTCATTGACCCGCAATCAGGCTCTTCACCCCCTCCCCTGTCCTTGGACTGTATGTTCCCCCCCCACCATTCCCACAATAGGGTTATTTCAAGGATTCAACCTTGAGAAAGTAAGGAATTATGGAGACCTTCTGGACTGAATACTGACTGAACCCAGTTAAGACCTCTATATAAACTTTTAAGATTCTGGCAAGTAGGTATGGAGATCAATTGGTCTGTGGCCACCCAAAACAAGCCTTGCTTATTAAAACTGCCACCTACCCTTGCCCTCAATGTATAGGGAGCCAGTTTCAGATTTCATGAGAGGAATTTCCAAAGTTGTAAGCCAACACCTTCTAATCACGGGGTTATTTTTGCTAGCAATCAATTCCTAGGCTTAGGCCCCAAAATCACCTCATTAACATAACAAAAGACACCTTTATAACGCATCACTTAGGAAATTCCAAGCATTTTAGGAGCTTTGTGTCTGAAATAAGGAGTAAGACTACACACACACACACACACACACACACACACACACACACACGCACTAGGGGCCCAGTGCACAAATTCATGCACGTTGAAAGGAACTGTGGGCCATGAGGCTGCGCTGGGCACAGGGGCCACACCCCACCTGGCTTTTCCCGCCGAAGCTACCAGTCCCCTGTCTACCTGCAGCTCCACTCCTGCCTCCACTGGTCCCAAGTGCTGAAGGCGCCAGCCTCACTTGCACCTGTTGACGGTGCAGAGCGATTGGGTACGAGCGGGACCGGTGCTGTCAGTGGCTGCTGCCCCAATTGTCCCTCAGGAGCAGGGGGAGGTGATGAAGCCCTCAGGGGCAATCGGGGCTGGCAGCCACTGCTTGTACCCACTGAAGGCGCCGAGCAATCGGGACTGGTGCTGGGTGCTGGCAGTGGGTGCAAGCGGGGCCAGCGCTGGCAGTGGGTTCGAGCAGCAGCTCCAGTGCCAGCAGCGGGTGTGAGTGGGGCCATTGCCGGCAGCAGGTGTGAGAGGCGGCTGCCGGCCCCAATCAACCCTCAGGAGCAGGGGGAGGTGGAGAAGCCCTGAGGGGCGGTTGGAGCTGGCAGCCACCTCTCTTGGACCCACTGATGGCGCTGAGTGATCAGGGCTGGCACCAGGCACCGGCAGCAGGTGTGAACAGTGGCTCTGGCGCCAGCAGTAGGTGCAAGCGGGGCCAGGGCCAGCGCCGGTAGCAGGTGCAAGCGCCAGGCAGGACTGCAGCGCACAGGAGCAAAGAATTTTCAGTAACCACCAGAGGTTCATCCTGATGACAGCAACCATCACCCCACCTTGGTCTGGCCCCCCCACTCACCTGCTCCACTATCCTGCCGCAGCTGATGCCGCTGTTTGGTTTATTTTCATACTAGGGGTTTATATATATACTAGAGGCCCAGTACACGAATTTGTGCACCAGTGGGGTTCCTTGGCCAGGCCTGGCCTGTGGGATTGGGCCAAAACCAGCTCTCCGACATCCCCCGAGGGGTCCCAGATTGCGAGAGAGTGCAGGCCAGGCCAAGGGACCCCACAAGTGCACGACTGGGGCTGAGGAGGGATGCGGGAGGTTGACCAGCCGGAGAAGGACTGCGGGAGGGCTCCAGGGCATGTCCGGCCTGTATCACTTAGTCCCAATCAGCTGGACCCCAGCAGGAAGCTAACGTACGGGTCGGAGTGTCTGCCCCCTGGTGATTAGTGCACATCATAGTGAGAGGTTGAGCGGCCTTAGCATATCATTAGCATAAAAGGCTTTGATTGGTTGAATGGATGACCAGATGACCAGGCACTTAGCATATTAGGCTTTTATTATATAGGATAGATATTTCTTATTATATGTCACAATATGGCACACTCCTTTCCAACATCTATCTGTCTGCCCTGGGAAAGCTTTTCATGACCACCTATTTGAAAATCCAAGTACTAGACCTAACTTTCCTAAGCCCCTCAGCTACTGGAAGTGGGGGTTCTTAAGCAAACCATATCTTAGCTCTCTGAGATCCATAAGGAGAAAGTTGAGCTACAGGAGGGAATTTTTAAGCTCTGGGCTAGATGAGAGGCTGAGTGTCTGTTCTGAGGTGAAGAGCCTATAGGATAAATTCTGGAAAGAGCCTGGCCTGAAATATCTAAGGATCCTTGGGCAAAGAAGCTGGGTGTACCCATATGAGTTTACCTTGGGGACCAGATGTTCCCTCTCATTCTTTTGACCTGCAGGAGCCAAACCACTGGGCTATAGGGTCATCTCTGACCCTGAAGCTGGGTGAGTAAGATTTGTAGCTCTAGCACATGAAGAACAACAGAAGAGATAAACTTTTTCCTGATTTATTGACTGGGGTCCTTGCACTACCAAGTGGCTCTAACACCACTGTCTCCCAGGATGATGGGGCTGCTGCCATATAATGTATCCCAGCAGCTGTACTTCAGGCCCAAATAGCAGGTGATGGAAGTACAGTAGGGCCTTGACTTACGAGTGTCCCGACTAACGAGTTTTTTGAGGTACCAGCTGTCTCTCGGCCAATTTTTTGCATTGAGTTGATAGAGTAATTTGAGTTAACGAGCTCCTTAATGAGCGCGGTCTCAGAACGAATTCAACTCATAAGTCAAGGCCCCACTGTATATGATTCCCAAAAATCCAGAGATGAGGAATGAACAGAAACTATCCAAATAGAACAGCTGGAAGAACAAAAATGTTCTAAGGGTGCATTTGAGGAGACTTGACTCTACTGCAATGGGATCTGGTTCGTTTCCTTGTTTTGTCTGGTTCTGTTTCTTTCTGGACAGAGTTGAGGCAATCAAACTTGTCAGTTCCTGGTATATTGTCATTATTGGTGGTTGATTCAATCCTCTCTTATATTTGATTAGTATTTATTCCTGTTTACAAAACTCACTCCTTTCTCCTCCTATCCACATAAGCAACCATACGTGACATTTTGGCAAAAGCTCACCCTCCCTCACCTCAAAAAAGGCTGAAAGTGTCAGTGTGGCCAGTGTCTTCCATGGTAAAATCCTCATCTGAGATTCAAATCACTTGAATAGGAGCTTTGGGGTGATAAGTGGTATTGAAGGGCACAGTTTGGTTTGAAAGCAGGAGGTTTAATAGGACATTATTAAACCATTTAATCTCTCCTGCAGAGACGTTTCATGCTGTCCCCTCAGGGAGCTTTCGCTGCAGGAGGTCCTGGAGTCAGCCTGTGGCCAAGTTGGTGGCAGTTCAAGAAGTTCATCCTGCTCTAATTTCAACTCAGCCGCAAAAGCACTCACAGCAGGAAATTCAAATTTGAAAATCTCCAGGAAAAATACACACTGCCTTTCCTTTCCCGCCACCCAGGATATTAAACCCAGATGACCATGGGAAAGACAAATTGCAGAAATAAGCGCTGCGATTCTAAGTCACCAGGTCATTTCCAGTGACAAATGGACCCATTTTATTTCTAGGGGATACACTGCCCTCCCTAAAGAAAAGAGAAGCAGGCCCTTGGAAGCTACTTCATCAAGACAATAGCATTATCGGAGGAAACCGGTGGTTCTGCAGAAATTAAAGCTCAGCGTCTTGCATGCAGTGGTGTTGGTTTGGAAGCCAGCACTGTTAGGCCGCTCCAGCGCCTTGCTGCTCAGACCCCGGGAAGACCTTCGCATTGTGTCTCCTCTCACTGGCACTCACAATACACCTGCCAACCTCTGTGCTTCTGCAAGAGGCCAGGGATCAAACAGGGGCAGAGCTTTGGAGGAAGAGAAACTTGGGCTCAAAAGCCAGCCCAGCCCAACTCAGGCCTCATTCTCTGTATGACCTTGGGGAAGTGGATATCCCTTTCTAGGCATCCGTTTCCACATTTGAGGATTAGGGAAAACAATGGCCGTGGGGAACATTCAGCAGTTTGACTCTAGCCAGACTGGGAGACTAAAGTCATGCAGGCGTTTTTTTTTTAATCTCTAAGAAGGCTACTACGTGGGAGTCCGGGTGCTGCTGTATGTTTAAGACCAGCAGAGCCAGCCTTTCCTCTACTGTTGGAAAAGCTGGCTGCTGCTTCATTTAAGGACCAGATGAAGCCGTTGGCTTGCATTTGAGGGCCCTGTTGAATGGGAACTGTTTAGATTTAAACATCAGAATTGCATTCAGCACAGCCGGTAGTAACAAAACGAGCGTTTGAAACAGAGACCATTTCTGGGAATAATGGTTTCATGTGTCCATCTCGGGTTACTCCAAGCCAAACACTGATTAGTAGAGCTGACCAGAATTGAATGCACTATTTAAACACAGGCCCTGCAAACTCCTTCCTTTCTCCTCTTACCTCCCCCTTGTTTTCCTCCTCTTTCTCTTTTCCTCTTCCCATTCTCCCTCTCCCTCTCCTCCCATTCGAGTGTAAATGCACCCAAGTTAAATGCATGTCGAATTGCATGATGCAATTCTGCTCCACCTACCTTATGTCATGGTATTAAATGTGATAATATGTATAAAGAAGTATCCCAGGGCCTGGTGTTTTCCTGGGTAGCAGCTGATGTTTTAAGACTAAGGCTTGGCTGGCTCTGTCAGCCACTCATACACTCACCCCCACTTCCTCCTCACCAGTAGTGACTCATGTATTTCAAGACCTGAATTTACTTTATGTGGCTTCCTCCCAGAACTTCATTGTTAGATAACCTTTATTCCTGTTCTGCTGAAAGACTGGAACTGTATACATAGCCACCTCTAATTCTTGCAGCTTAGAAGAAGGTATGCAGAACCAAATTAATATGCACTAGAGTTTCACAGTGAAGAAGAAAACAAGAGGGAGAAAGAACTTTCCGGAAGTTAGTGTGAGACAATGAGAGAGGACAAACGGGAACCGTATGTACCTGAGTTAGAAACGCCTCTCTGTAATGTTACCTTTGGCAGTTTTTGGAATTTCTCCGAGCCTCAGTTTCCCCAAATATAAAACTTGATCTTCTCAACAGTTACTAGACCAATGAGGTTTATGCTCTACTCAGCATCCCGGAGAGAGAAAAGCCAAGAAGTGATCTGTATTGCTCGGGGTGCAGAAGGGAAAACAAATAGCACCCTAGATATTTCAACAAAGATAATTTGATATAGGGAATTGTTTAAGCAGGTTGGAGGGTTGGAGGTGCACTAAGGGCACAGAGGTAGTACGTGTAGGACTGGGGGGTAAAAGGCAAGACATCTAGAAGTTCAGAACCTCACAGCTCAGAGGAGGAGCCCGTCAGCTGGGACTTAGACCTCTAAGGAGGTGCTGCCAGCCAGAATCAAGTCAGGAGCCTAGGAGGGACATGGGAGGGGGTGATGTCCTACTGGCACTGAGACCTCCAAGAGGGACCACTGGGGCTGCTGCTTCTAGGATTGTTGGAAGAAGCCGTGGACTGGAGCCGAACTGCCTTTTGGGGGCAATACTAATTGGAAGAGAGCGCAGAAAGTAAGAAGTGTGTCCAATAGTAGAACCGTACAGGGATCCAGCTGGCAAAGGAGAGCTGAAATTTGCAGAGTCCCAGCATAGCAGCAGGTAGTTGAGCACAATCAGGGTGTGGAGCCAAAAGACAATAACTTAATGAGCAACAACAGTGTTCCTCCCAAACCACACAAGACAGCGCATGCGAGCTATAGCATTGACTTGTGTACCTTATATTCCAAACCAAATAGCCAACCATTATTAAGCAATCCCACTTCTGGGGATATATCCTAAGAATACTGAAACACCAATCAGAAAGAATGTATGCACCCCTATATTCATAGCAGCAGTATTTATAACTAGAGACCCAGTGCACAAATTTGTACGCGGGTGGGGTGTACAATCCTCCACACGGCTGGCGATGGCGGCCAATTGGGGCCATCTCACCCAGTCCCAACTGGAGCCAATCAGGGTTGGCCAGCTGTTGGGAGGGACCATGGGAGGTTGGCTAGCCACAGGAGGTTGGCCGTGGGAGTGCACTGACCACCAGGGGGCAGCTACTGAGTTAAACATTTGCCCCCTGGTGGTCAGTGCACATCATAGCTACCAGCCAGCCGGCCAGTCATAACAGTCGCTTAGGCTTTGTATATATGATATATATATATTTATATATATATATATATCTCCTATCTAATAAAAGAGAAACATGGTAATTAGCGTACATCCGCTACCCTTCCCATTGGCTAATCAGAAAGATATGCAAATTAACTGCCAGCTAAGATGGTGGCCGGCATCCAGGCAGCTTGAAGCTAACATGAGGCTTGCTTGCTTCAGTGACGGAGGAAACCAATGTTCCCTGCCTGCCTTGCCGGCCTCTGAGCTTGCAGTTTGAAACATTGTTATAAATATAGAAGCTAAACAAAACCCCAGAAACCTACTTTCAGCCCGCCGGGATCTCAGAGCTGGAGTTGATACAGTGTTTCGATTATAGAACCCAAACAAACCAGATACCTGCTTTCAGCAGCAGAGGCCTCAGAGCTGGAGCCAGAGCTAAAGCTGGCCCAGAATTAAAAAAAAAAAGAAAAAAAAGGAGCGGTTGGGAGCTTCAGTCTCCCACCAGCCTGAAAACAGCCCTCAGCCCCTCACCCAGACTGGCCAGGCACCCCAGTGGGGACCCCCACCCTGAAGGGTGTGTGACCAGCTGCAAACAGCCATCATCCCCTCACCCAGGCTGGCCAGGCACCCCAGTGGGGACCCCCTCTCTGATCCAGGGCACCCTTCAGGGCAAACCAGCTGGCCCCCACCCATGCACCAGGCCTCTATCTTATATAGTAAAAAGGTAATATGCCTCCCAGCACCGGGATCAGCAGAGCCGCGAGGCCTCCCGGCACCAGGATCAGTGTGACAGAGGGCAGTGCCCAAACCTCCTGATCGCCCCGTGGCTCTGTGTGTGACCTCCCTATCTGCCCTGCTCTGTTCGTGACAGGGGAAGGCACCCCAACCCCCTGATCAGCCCTGCTCTGTGCCTAATAGGGGGGAGCTCCCCAACCCCCTGATCGCCCCGCGGCTCTGTGTGTGACAGGGTGCGGTGCCCCAACCGCCCCCCAAGGGCCCTGCTCTGTGTGTGATGGGGTAGAGCCATAACCTCCACATTGGCCCTGCCCTGAGTGTGACAGTGCTGGCGCCCCAACCCCCTGATCGGCCCTGCTCTGTGCATGACAGGGGGGAGCTCCCCAACCCCCTGATGGGCCCTGCTCTGTGCATGACAGGGGTGGCACCACAACCTCCCCATCGACCCTGCCTTGAGTGTGACAGGGGGCAGTGCCCCAACCCCCCAATCAGCCCTACCCTGAGCGTGACTGAGGGTGGCATCACAACCTCCCGATCCGCCCTGCTCTGTGCATGACAGGGGGCGGCGCCCCAACTCCCCAATTGGCCCTGCTCTGAGCCCGACCAGGGGCTGCACCTAGGGATTGGGCCTGCCCTCTGCCACCTGGGAGCAGCCCTAAGCCAACATGTCATTATCTCCCGAGGGGTCCCAGACTGCGAGAGGGCACAGGCCGGCCTGAAGGAACCCCTTCCCCCCTGAGTACACAAATTTTTGTGCACTGGGCCTCTAGTATATATATATTTATATATCTATAGATAGATATAGATATAGATATAGATATAGATATAGATATAGATATAGATATAGATATAGATATATAACTATGATCTGGAAACAACCCAAATGCCCATTAGTAGATGAGTGGATAAAAAACTGTGGAACATTTACACAATGGAATACTACTTGCCTGTAAAAAAGAAGAAAGTCTTACCCTTTGCACAAACATGGATGGACCTGGAGAGTATTATGCTAAGTGAAATAAGCCCATCAGAGAAAGATAAGATAAATACCATACAATCTCACTAACATGTGGAATCTAAGGAACAACATAAATTGACAAACAATATGGAACGAGCATGGATACATGAAACAGGCTGGCTGGTGCCCAAGGGGAGAGAGTATGGGTGACTGGAAAAAGGTGAAGGAAATGGCTGAAGAACACATATGCATACTCCATGGACACAGATAATAATTTGGTAAAGGTCAAGGAAGGGGTTGGTGGAAGAGGGTGGAAGTGGGCAAAAGTAGGGGGGGAAGAGAGATGCCTGTAATAATGTCAACATTTAAAAATTTTTTATTAAAAATAAACAATGGTGCTAAAAACATTGATGGTTATTTCCTGAGAACACAGTATAGCAGTTAATATAAATTTTCTATACAAGACACAAAATTCCTTAACACATCCTGGTGCCAAGGGGAATTTTTTTAAGATTTCCTTTTCAGTGAGGGTGTAGCTCTCCAAGAGTCCCTGGGCTAATACAGGGGTCTCAGTTCCAACTTTTTACATTTCACAGACCCAAGGCCTCCTCAACAGCACTTGAGTGGCAATTAAAATATGTCTATTGTGAGTCTGATTGCTGTTTCTTTGTAGGCAGTCTGTCTTTTCTCTGTTGTGGCTTTAAGATTCTCCCTTCTCACTGATATTTTGCAGTTTCCCTACAATAAGAAAACAGTGTTAAACACAGAATGAGTTCCCGGTACTATCTTTTATTCATGAATTCTCTCTTCGTGTCCAGTCCAGAGTAAGACTTATCCCCCACTGCTCAGGTATCTAGATGAAGGACTGTCCATGAGAAAGTGACATTCCTTTCTCTTGTTCCACCCCTGCACACTTCTCTCACCAGATGGCTGGGGGACAGCCATTACTGCACAGCCTTTGATTGGAAGGAGCTAATTCATTATAAAAGCTTTAAACCCTGGGAGTTCAGTTTCTTTCTCCTTCTGCATTCTGAACTGGTGTGAGCCAGCAATTCTGTATGTGTCTGCCACCCCCAAATTTTCCATGGGATAGATCCAGACTGCAGTGTAGGGATAAGCTAGAGGTGGAGCAGGAAACATCAGCAAACATGTTTGGCACTTGGTTGAATAGTTTGACCTCATCCTCCAATACAGCTTTTGTATCAGTGATAAAACTTATAATTTACTTTTTAAAAATTGAGATATAATTCACATACCATAATATTCACCCCTTTACAGTGTACTATTTGGCTCTGGCCAGGTGACTCAGTGGGTTGGAGCATTGTCCCATACACCAAAATGTTGTGGGTTCGAATTCCATCAGGGCACATGCCCAGGTTTCAGGTTCGATCCCTGGTTGGAGCCCATGGGAGAGGCAACCAATTGATGTTTCTCTCTCTCCTCAGGTGAGTATAAAATATATAAAAATAAAGTGAACTATTTGTTCATTTTTAGCCACAAGGTTGTGCAACCACACTACTTAGTTCCAGAACATGTTCATTACACCAAAAACAAACCTTGACATTATTAGCTATCACACCCCACCCTACCCCACCCCAGCCCCTGGAAACCACTAATCTACTTTCTGTCTCTGTGGATTTGCCTATTCTGGTCATTTATTTAAAATGAAATTATTAAATATGTGGGCTTTCTTTCTCTGGCTTCTTCACTTTAATAAAGCTCACTTTACTCTATACCTACCTGTATTTTGAATTGCTCTCAACTGGTTTCAAATTTGGTACAAAGAAGGGTGTTATCTATGGAACCCCACATAATTTTTGACTTCTTACTCAGTTTGTGGTTATACTTTTAATTCCCAAGATTTATTTATAAAGTCACTTGTTCTTATTTCTGCCTTATTTACTATTTTTTTCCATTTTTAAATAAACTCTTCTTATTATAACATACATGCAGAAAATAACATAAATTGTAAGTATATATACCTTCATTAACTATTTGTACCTCATTATGAATAAAATGATATATCATTTCAAAGTCCCTTAAGTGTTCCTGCATCTCCCTTGTACCTTTCTCTCCCTTCTCCTAAAATAACGCTATCCTTATCGTGACTTCTAAAACCACAAGTCTTACCAGTTTTTAAACTTTATAAAATGGAACTTATATGGTACCATTTTATTCTCAGGTTCTTTGGCTCCTCTTGTCTGTAACACTCCATTGTTAATAGAAGGTACATCCATGTTTTTCTTGCTTTGAATGTCTTAAATACACTTACACAAAAGTCTTTGTCATACTGGTTTCTGAAAAATAATTTCATCTGGGTTGATTCATGTTCTGATATTTTTAAATTTTATTCACTGCATTAATTTTTCATGAGTTTAAGAATTCTGTTTCCAAGCTCGTTTTGAGTGGATAGATTATTTTAATGCAATTTTTGTATATGTGTTGTTTTCATTTGTCACATCATATCTTTTCTGTCTAGAAGCTTGTAGTTATTTCCACCCCTCAGCCTGGTCTCCAAGTCCAGGTTCAGGCCGGTTGCACTATGAGACGGACAGTTCCAGGTACAAAGCCAGCTGGCAGCTGGAAACTATGTCCTACCCATGAGACACTGTTTCTGTCCCTCCTGAACTCCTGCTCCCACCTCCACTTTCCAAACTCCTCCCCACTTCACAACCCACAGCTTTTGTTGTTGTTGTTTTTTAAATGTGTTTTTTGTTGTTGTTGTTTTTCAGAGAGAGGGAGGAAGAGAGAGAGAGAAATAGAAACATCAATGATGAGAGAGAATCATTGATCATCTGCCTCCTGCATTTGCCCTTCTAGTGATCAAGCCTGCAACTTGGGCATGTACTCTGACCAGGAATCAAACTGTGACCTCCTGGTTCATGGGTCGATGTTCAACCACTGAGCCACACCAGCCGGGCAGCCCACAGTTTTTTGGTGGTTTTTTTTAAGCCAATCACCAATTATACATCATGAGGCATTTTTATTCTACTCTCCTTCCCAGAGGAGCTGAGCAGCTTTAGTCAATGGCATGGCTCTGTTCCCCTGTCCCAGAAGGAGCACATTTGCAGAAACTCAGCTCCCACATCCACTCCCTACTTCAGAATCGAAAGCCCAGAAGGTCTGGGCTGCAGCTGTCACCAACACTGTGTTTTTACTGGCCTTGCATTTAGAACCTCCCACTAAGTCTTTTATATCCTTTTTTAACTTTTTAAAATCTGTTATTGTGCACTGGAACAACAGCAACAACAAAAGGTATTTACACAGCGTGAACTCATTGCCCCATCTAGAACAGATGTCCAGCGATTTTCCTCAGTCCTGACAAGCTTGTTCAAGGCAACAATGCTCTCCAAAGAGGGTTCTCTTACATGACCCTCTAGCTTCACCTGAGAGATACCAGCCTTCTCTCAGCCTTTACCCTTGTTGACTTGGGACATCTCATAATGGGCACATCCCTGGGCCTGAGAAGTTCTCACCTCACCTGTTTTCCATCATCCTGTGTCTCCCTGATTACCTCCCTTCCTCTGTAACTGCTCCTTCTCTGGTTCATACTCTTGTCGAGCCCCCGCTCCCTGAATGTATGAATTCCCCCAAATAAATCTCTGACTCTGTCCCTCTTTTTCTCTTCTCTACACTATTTCCTTAGGTGACTTACTGAACTTTTAACAAGCAGTTCCACACGAGTGACTCGCAATTCTCTGCTCATGCTGCTGACATTCCTTCCTAGTTTCACCCTCCCATTTCCCGTTGTTTTCTGGGCATCTCCAGCTTCTCCGCTGCCAGGATCTGATGTGTACTCCTCCCAACTCCCACTGTTGCCTCCACCAGATCCGTTCTTCCTCCCTCAGCATCCCCACTTTTCCAGGCACTTGGATAAAAAATGCTAAGGTAACTTCTACCTCTTTCTTTCCCTGCCCTCAACCACGAGTCAATCATGAAATCCCATAGGTCTGACCCCTATCACCTTCTCATGGTTACTCCAGCTACTTCTCTAGTCTAAACTCCAGTCACCTCCTACCTGAACCATGTGCTCAAGCTCATTTCCCTGACTCTCGTCCCTCTGCTCCCCAGTTGTCCTGACATTCAGCCCCATAGTCATCTTCCTGTAGTACAGTTTGATCATGTCATTTCCTTGCTTAAAAACTTGCTTGAAAACTGCCTGTGCCTCCTCAGTTCCTGCGGAGTAACAAACAACATATATTGGCTGCCTTTCAAAAGACTCAGTGACCTGGCCAACGTTCACCTTACGTATCTTTCAAACCAGGCTTCCAACCAGTCTCCCTGCTAATCGTGTCCTATGGTGCAGCCACACCTAACTTCTCCATGTCCCCTTTGCATGCCCTCATTTTCTCACATTATACTTCTGACTAAAATTTCTTTCTTTCCCACTCTGCAAACCCAACCCTTACTACACTGCTTGATTCCTCAGATGAAAAGCCACTTTCTTCAATACTATTTTTATTCCATCAGCCAAAAGTAATCTCCCCTACCTACCCTCACACTCTCCTAGAATTCTGTCACCAGTTCTATTAAGCTACCTGTCCCAGTCTGTCAGCTAGTATACTTATAAACATGTAGCATAATTGCTATCAGACTATGAGGGCAAAGCATATCTTCTCATCTCTGAGCCTTTCACAAAACCTGACACAGTCCCTGAATCACTGTAGGCATTTAATAAGTGTTTCCCAGCTGAGTGGATTCATTCAAGACACGTCAGAAAAGATTTGTGCCTTGGGTTGGAGGCTGAATGAGTTAAAAATTCTTCTCCTCCCAGGGTCAATAATCTTCTGAATCTCCAATAATCTTCTTATTCTTTTGATTAAGAAAAATAAAAATATATTATCATAGAAATGTGTGTGATATTGATTAATAGTAGACAAAGTTAATAGCATAACCAGCAACCTTGGGGGAATGTTTAGGCATAGTTTACTAGTACATCTCATCTTATATGACCAATAAGCTCAAGAGTCTGAAACGGAAAGACATAGAAACTGAAAAAAAACACCAAAAAACTGAACTTGCCTGGCCAGCATGGCTCAGTGGTTGAACATCAACTTATGAATCAGGAGGCCATGGTTCAATTTCTGGTCAGGGCACATGCCCATGTTGCAGGCTTGATCCCCAGTGAGGGGGACTGCAGGAGGCAGCCAATCAATGATTCTCATCATTGATGTCGCTATCTCCCCCTCTCCCTTCCTCTCTGAAATCAATATATATGATGATAGATAGATAGATAGATAGATAGATAGATAGATAGAGATATAAATATAGATTAGATAGATATAGATGATATAGATAGATAGATATAGATATAGATATAGATATAGATATAGATATAGATATAGATATAGATATATATTTAAAAAAACAAACACCTTAACTCTCCATATGGCCACCAGTAGCTCAGTGAAGTGGAGATCTCACTCCATAGCTCAGACTCTAGCCATATGTTTATTAAATTCCTTCTTCATCAGCATTGAGAGGGTCACTGGCCCAGCATGAGGCATAGTCTCTGGTGGTGAAACAAGAATATTTGAGCCTCAGCTGAAATGTTTACACCTCTATCTCACAGGCAAGAGCAAAGGAACATTTTCATAAGTGAAGTCAGCAGACACAATTTGAAGGTTTAGTAGAAAATTCAGTCTAGTATCATGAATGGGTAGAATGGCAGGGATCCCACCCCAATATTCTAAGATGATCTAGAGCCAGCTCAGGAACTGTAACCCCCACCCCAAATTCAATTTACAGTTAATATCTTGGCACTGTTTTCAGAGTGCAACCACACATTTCCAGTAAAGTCAGAGCAAAAATTGTAAATTTGCCTCCACGCATGTAAATGTTATTGCATAATTAACTGAGACAGGCATTAATGTGACTAAATTCACAAAAACAATCCCAATTAGGGAGCTGTATTTTGAGAGGTTCTTTTTTAACCCCCAAACCCACAGATTTCAGTTTCAACTCTGTTATGACATCTAAGATTTCCTCTCCAGTAAAGGCTCAAGTTTTCAAAACACCACGGGCTTGAATGAAGAAGGAGCTTGAGGCACCTTAAAAGATGCTCACGGAGCACATTACCAAGATTTCCTCCAGCTCAAAGGAATATTGGTGCAACTGTGTTCCTGGTGTGATGCTCTCCTATCTCTGGGAAAGATGCTTTCTCTATAAAATATCTGATCAATTTGACAGTATTTAAAGTAACTACACACATTCAGAAGTCATTTCGTTTTTACGGGATGATATAAAGTTAATATGTAATTTTTCCTACCACCAATACAGACTCTTTAACCTCCTAGGCTTAAACTCATCACACAAAAGTGAAAGGCATTTCAATGCCTATATATTAATCTCATATATGAATCCTACATCTTACTCTTTGTCTTCTATTTCTCTCCCTCATGGCTTGGTTTTAAGAGCTATCCTATCTAATAAAAGAGAAACATGGTAATTTAAACTACTTAACCATGGCTGGCAAGGCCAGTCTCCTCTCACACCCGCCTGTCTCTACGGCCTTGTCTGTCTTCTTTCCCCAGACTCCCCACACTTCAGCCATTTGCAAATGGGTAAATGTGCTATTTGTTTGAGGAACAGCAAGTGGTCCTACTTGATTTTCCCAGAGGGTACACTCAGAAGACAGCCGTGCTAGGGAGAGCTCTAACTGTTTGACCAATGACTGCATTTAAAAATCATTTACTGAGAAGCTTCCACATGCAGAACCTTCTGCTATAGTCAGTTGTTGTCAAGTCGAAGGTACAGTCCCTATCCTTAAAGGAACTCAAGTCTACCAGGAGAAACAGAAGTGCAATGGATGTCTCAGTAAGTTTGCGGCAAACATTGCGATACAGATATGCATAACGTGCTCCAGGGGCCCATGATAATGATTACGCTCTTGTTTACTAGATGCATTAGGCACTTTGTACACACTCTTTCACTTAAGATTCATCGCATCCCTGGAAGGTAGGTAGTTTTATCTCCAAGTTAAATGATGAGAAAACTGAGATTCAGAAAGTTTGCTTAAACTGGACCTTGTCCAAGGTCACACAGATAACATAGTAGCATTCTTTCCACTACATCATGCTAAAGGAAGTTTACTTAACTAGGTGGACAATGAGGTGTCACTGAAGGGTTCTGAGCCGAGAAACGACATATTTGGAGCTCTGCCTTCGGAGGATTAATGTGGTAGTGATGTAACGGATGGGAGGACAGCGGAGGCAGAATTAGAAAGCTATTGCAGGTCCAGGCTTTAAATGATGATGCTCAGAAATGGCTGCTTTGAAAGAGAAGAGAAGAGAAGAGAAGAGAAGAGAAGAGAAGAGAAGAGAAGAGAAGAGAAGAGGAAAGAAAAGAAAAGAAAAGAAAAGAAGAGAAGAGAAAAGAAAAGAAGAGAAAAGAAAAAAGAAAAGAAAAGAAAAAAAGAAAAGAAAAGAAAAGTTCTCATTATGCTTGTTGTGTGTGGTAATCATTAGTGCGCTGTTCATCAAATATTCTGTTTCTCCCCCTTCTGGGTATATGATAGGACTGCACTTCCTTTCCCCGTAGAGTTAGGTGTGGTCGCATGGCAGGCTTTGGCCCATGAAATGTGAGTAGAGATGACAGGATTCACCGCATTGTCTGTTTTTCTTCCTGCCACAGCAAATGAAAACTGACCCAGAAAGCACTGGCCTGTGTGCCTGGGAACTGGAGTGAAATGATGTAGAGCAGTATCCACTCTGGTCCACAATGAATGAAGTAAACCTTGTTTCTTTTAAGCTGCTAGGATTTGGGGCTTGTTTGTCACTGCAGCATAGCCCAGCTTACCCCAATTGATAGCACATCTCTTCCTGAGACTCTTCTACCTGCAGAACTTTCATGTAGGAGTCCTTCCAAGCACTGCTTCTTAAACCCTAATGTGCACTCTACTACCTGGAGATGTAGTTAAAAATAGATTCTGGTTCAGTAGATCTGGGTGATCCTACATTTCTGACAGTTTCCCAGTCCCTGGTGGCGTGGATGCTGCTGGTTGACGCTGGCAGCATTGCAGGCATCTAAAGCTGCACTGCCCACGATTACAGCAAATAGCTGCATGTGGATATTTCCATGTCAACTAACTGAAATGAAGTAAAAGGTAAAATCTAGCTCCAGGGTCTTACCAGACACATTTCATGTGCTCTAAAGCCACAAGCGGCCAGTGGCTCTGGGTTTAATAGGCAAGAACTGTCCAAACATTTACATCATCACAAAACATTCTAGTGGACAGTGCTGTTCTAGAATATCCAGACACATAAAATAACAGTTAGCCCTGCAGCTTACAGGATGGAACTGGTCAGGATACAGGTGAGCAGAGTTGCTGGTATCAACCAGCAATCCAATGGAGGGCAGAGGGCTTTGAGTCCCAGGACATGAAGCTGAGACGGACGTGAAATGTGACATTCGAGCTGAGTACAGGGACAAATCCCTGCCCTGCCTGATCATCTTATTTCCCTCATGGATCACTTTGAGAGATCCCATTCCAAGGAGCCTTCTCTCTCTTTGCTCGGATCTTGTCTGTCCAATTCAGCTAATTTATTTACTTCCCCCAGAAAACACACGACACCAAGTATAACACTTGTTTTTGATCTCCCTTCCCCAAGAAATCAATAGCACTCAGAGAGAGCGTGCCTGGAAGCACTGCCTAAAGAGCTCTAGAATTACACAGTACAGCGGGCGTGTGGCTAAGATTGGACACTAGCTGCTGCCTGCTGCCCATGATGCTGTACACGCCGGTGCCCACAAACTTCTCTCCCTTCTTTCCCTTCACTGGTAATTAAGACAAGAGAGAACCTCCTGCTCATCTCATCCTTTCTCTCCCGCCTCAATTTACCCTGAAAATAGTAGATCTCATTTTTTTAAACATAGGACTTGGACATGGGTTATTACCCTGAGATCCATGAACACAATGGAATTGTATGCAAAAGCTTGGAGTATGTTACATGATCCCCAGTGTCCCCCAAGAGTAATAGGTAAGTGAGGAAGTAACAGGTTAGTTGGCTCCAGATTCTAAGTGACCCAGTGAAGCAGAGATCAGGGAAGGAGCAAAAAGAACCTAAAAGGAACAAAATAATCTGTATATAGAAAGGAAAGGACAGATGGAAATGAGAGACCTGCTGGAGAAACCACCGAAGACCAAGAGAAATCAAGCACGTATCATCTAGGATAACAACCCAGACCACATGTCCCACTACCCATTTACTTTCCACCCTTCCCCATATCACCAAGGCCTCAGTCACATTCCCAAGGAATAATCCTAAATGGTTAGGTCCCCACAGCCTGGCAGCAAAGAAGATCATTACCTGCTACTCTCTTGCTCATTCCAGCTCAAGTTCTTTGAAGTCTGTGCTTTGTCTTTAAACATTGAGTATTTACTCTTTAATCTAGCCATGCTCCTTTAAATACAAAAGTCATTATTTTTACCATAGATATTCAAATACCCAGAAAGTTAGGTCACAATTAACCTGTGGATTCAGCTGCTTCCTGTCAGACCAGCACGGGCTCCCAGATCTGTTACTGTGTGAGAAGCAGGACAGACTTTGCTTATTTCTTGGACATGCTGTGTATGTCTCCCAGGTGTGTAGCCCTTGCCAGATGCTCATCATTCAGTGGCATAGAAAATCTGTGTTAAAGGAAGTCACAGTCTAGAAGGGACAGGTGAATAGTCATAATTCTGTGCATGGAGATGCCACAGTGGAGGAAAAAACAGAGTGCAACCAAGGGCAATAGGAACTGTTAAAGGGGTGCCGAGATAATCTAGACCCAAGTCTTTGCCTGATATTCTTCACAGAGGTGTGACTCCCTTTAAAGGAGGAACAAGAGAACTCCTTGGGTTTCCCTGCATCCCAGGAGCCCATCAGAAGAGGGAGGCCTCGCTGGATGTGAGGTAGAGATCTGCGCCCTAGGTGCACCTCCTCTGCTAAACCATGATGGTCCCTCCCGGGCAGGTGGTTCTCTGGGTTGTGATGTCACACACCCCGCCCCCATAACATGAAGGAGGGTACAGAAGGGTAGCTGAAGAGCAAACAGAACCATCTGCTACCACACATCTTTCCTCTCAGGGTGAATATAAGTCCAGTCGACTGGAAACACAAAATGGGCCCTTGAGCAAGTCTCTGGGAAATTTAGGATGGATCAATGAAAAAATCCATATCCCTCCAGTGCACGGGTCAGCTAACTTTTTCTATTAAAGGCTAGATAGTAAATATCATGCCCGGTCTATGTCACTACTACTCAATTCTGCTCTTGTAGCAGGAAAGCGGCCCTTAAAAACACTCTACAAATGGGCATGGTCGTGTTCCAGTAAAACTTTATGAATGGGCATTGAAATTTCAATTTCATCTAATTTTTCCTTCTGAGAAATACTATTTTTTCTTTTGACTCTCCCTACCAACTATTTAAAAATGTTGAAACTGTTCTTAGCTTGAGGGCTGTACCAATGCAGGCCATTGGCTCACTCCTGCTGTCTTCTCAAAGCGCTGCTCACCACTCATGGTGGCAAGTGGGGTTGAAGAAAACCCCGCCATCATGGGCCGCATTATGCATGAGTCCACATGGCGACCAGGCCATGAGGACTAAAAACTTCTTGAGTCTATGGAGATGAATCTGAGTATACAAAAGATTCCTTTCATACTGAAAAATCTTTTCAATTTATTGGATAGATACTGCAGGAAGTCTGGTTGCCAGGAGGTAAAGGTTTTTGTGTTTTTATTGTTTGCAACAAAGAGGAGAAGGAATTGAATGATTTCACCAAATAAAGAACAGAGCACAGGCAGCAGCCTCTCAACAATAAGACAAAGGTCAGGGTCAGAGCAGGCTGGACCTGCCCGGGCTCCTGCGCCCCAGGCTAGGGGCAAGCTGCTTGGGTGGACAAGTGTGGCCTCTGGTGCAGCCTCCCACTGTGTCCTCCCACTGCTGGGATTTGCGGGATTCATGGGTTTGTATTCCTGTGAATAAGACAAAGTCTCCCGTCAGCACACGTTACAGATACACATCAATTCCAGGAAATGTTATCTCCAAACACTGCCTGCGTCATGAGCCATGAGCGGGGCCAGCTGCTCAGGAGTGGAATTTTCTATGTGTTGAAGAGTTCTCGGCAATACAAAGTGCTGTTGAGCTCCTTGGAGACCCAAATTGAATTTCTCTTTTTTCTCTCTCTCTCTCTTTTTTTTTTCCAACTTCAGGGAGCAACTTGGGTAGGAATTTGGGTATTTGTTTGAGGGCCTAGGAAGAGAACTGATCATTAGGTACTTCCTGCAGACCCTCTTCCTGACCCTGTGCCTATTGTCTTACACACATAATAAACCTTTAGAAATTCAATTCCACCTAATTCTAATTCTCTTAATATTTACCAAGTCCCCTCTAGTGTCCTACACCAAGCTAGTTGCTGGAAATAGGCAGTAAACTAGACAGACTTGTTTGGGACTAGTTGGCTAGCAGTGAAAACAGACATTTAATGGTAATTCACGTATAATACATGTTACTGGAATAGATACCCACTGCTTTGAATGCATCTGGAAAGGAAATCAACCTACTCCTGGATGTAAAGAAGGCCTCCCTTGGAAAAGGACCCAAAGCTGATGGCTAGCTGGAGAGGAAGAGATTTCCCAAAGAGGAAGCAATGTGTGTGAAGAACCCAGAGTAGAGAGACTATGGTGCAATCACAGAAGGGAACTACTGCACTCCAAAAGGCTGGGAAGAAGCAAAGGCAGGGACTGTGCCCTTGTTCAGCTCTGCTCCTAGCACAGGGCTTGGCACAAGCGTTCAGTGACTGTCAGCAGCAATTTTCAGAGCCAAGCGCTCCCTTTTTTTCTACCTTCTATAGACAGTATATTTTGCATACAGATCGATTATTTGTTTACAGTACATTTTCCCATTTAAACCAGAAGTGGATCTTACTTATTTTGCATTCCTAGTGCCTAATAAAATATGTGGGTTCAATAGTGAAAGAAGCTAAAAGAAGAAAGGAAGAAAGACGAAGGCAACGAAAACAAACTAGAAAAGAAGGACTTCACTGAATTAAGGTAAACATTATTTTGGTTGATTAGTTTCTTCCCTTGGCAACC
This sequence comes from Myotis nattereri, assembly GCF_964212035.1. Classification (NCBI taxonomy): domain Eukaryota; kingdom Metazoa; phylum Chordata; class Mammalia; order Chiroptera; family Vespertilionidae; genus Myotis; species Myotis nattereri. The sequence goes on from NC_138075.1 coordinate 221,720,664, forward strand.
AGAAGGGTGGCAGAAATATGACCTTCTGGGCATGGGAGGTTGAGGAGCCAATCTCTTTTCCACCATTTGATGCTGTTTCTCCACTTTTTAAGTGCCCACTTACAGTAATCAGCTATTGCTGCAGTAATAGTGTGTGACTGACCACCCCAAATTAGTGAGCTTTATTTCTTGCTCGCAGGTTTTAGTCCAACTGCAAATTGGCTGGGCCAAGCTAAACTTGTGGGACCCAGAGTCCAGCCTCAGGTTTGGAGTCAGGTTTCCTCCACACTGTTTGCTCAGTTTCACCCAGCTCTTATACTCCTGTCAGCTCCATGGAAGCTCTCCCCATTTGGGCTGGTAACATATTTACAATTGGTTGAAAGTCAGTCCACTAACCATTGCTAGATCAGGTTGTCTCTGTCAAAATGTTCAATCCATCATCCTATGGCAAGAGAGAAAAATAGAACTGATTTTCAGAATAGACAATATTTACATCTTATTTTATGCTGAAGGGAAATGGCCAGTAGATAGGAAAGGGTTAATGAGTTGGGAAAGAAACGAATTAATTGATGAAGCAAGAGCCTGGAAAGGCAAGAGGGGAGAGGATCAAGGGCATAGGTGGAGGGATTGACCTTAAACAGGAGGAAGGGGAAGAGGCAAGAAATCACTTCCTTTCAAACAAGAGGGAAACATTGAAGATGAGAATTGGTTGAGAAAAAGGAGGCAGGGTGGTGAGGAATATGTTCATAAGGCCTCTATTCTCTCTTCTCTGTGTGCAGTTCAGAGAGAGAGAGAGAGAGAGAGAGAGAGAGAGAGAGAGAGAGAGAGAGGAAGAGGAAGAGGACCTGGGGAAGGAACTACACAGGTGAAAGAGCTTCCCTGGGAACAGGAAAAAGCACTGATGAAACATACATAAGAGAAGTGTGTGTCAGCATAGTTCGTCCCAGATAAAGATGGAAATCAAGAGTTTTTTGGGTCATCACCTCTGCCAATATGTGATTTTTCTACAAAGGTTTCTGCCACTAAGATGTAACAGCAGAAAAAGCTAGTTCTTGTTTAGATCCAAGATTGTGAGCAAGCCAAAGAGTGGAAGATGATGAAAGAGAGTGGTCAAATTGATGAGTCCTGGAGTACAGGCGGAGTAGAGAGAGAGAAGTGAGATGTGCAAAGCAGTAAAAGATAAGTCAAATCACTCAAGACTATGAGCTAAGTCTCATATCCAACCCACCTCTTATTAACAGAAATAAATAAATCTATTCCTAGATGTCTTATCATTTTCTGCCTGTTCTGTGAAAGTCTCATAACCAGGCTCGCTCCTATCTGTCTGGCACCCTCAAATCTGTCCTCTACAGTGACACCAAATTATCCAGTATTTGAATGAATGCATGAATGAATGAATGGTAGATAGATAAATGGATGATGAGGGTCTGAACTAGAACAGTAATAGTAATTACTGAATAGCAAACTAAAGTATAAAAGAAGCTCCCATAGCAAGTACTAGATGCACATAGTAGTGATGGATAGAAGGGCTGAACTAGAGAAGTTGTTTAGATGTTTAAGGGAGCATCCTAAGAGCAGCAGACAGTGAATAAAGAGCTTGAAGTAGGAAAGTGGCAGATTATATTTTATTTTAGAAAGGTATCTTTATATTAAGCAACCTCATGGATGTACAGGATATGTCTTTCCATTTGGTCAGCCCTGGTTTCAAATATTGGTTCTATGACTTGCAAGCAGGATAGACTTGGGGAAGTTGCATAATCTTTCTATATCTCAGTTATCTCACCCATGGAATGAGAATAATAATAATAATAACCTTGCAAGGTTTCAGGGAAAGTTAAATGAGTTAATGCAAGTAAAGCACTTGGAATAGTGATAAAAATAAAGTAAGTGCTTAGCTATTTTTTTCAAATCTACTAATAAGAATTATGGGTTTTGCATATAAATAAAATTTACTCTTAAAAATTTTATAAATATTTTTGCTACTAAAAGTAGTAAATTTTCCCCATTTCTCTGTCTAGTTGCTTATAACTAGGCCAATAAAACAAATTAATGTTATATTTTTATCTTAAATTCATGCAAAATTCTGTTATTATTATAAAATATTGTTAGTAGGTCCCTAGAGTTTTGTAGATAAATGAAATAAACATCAGCAAATGAAGACAGATTTATTTCCCTTTTGCCTACATCTAAATTACTTAATCCCCTTTTTTTCATAATACTTTTTCTACAGAACTTTGGAAAATATTAGGTAGAAAGGATAAAAGGGGATAAATGGTGATGGAAGGAGACTTTTCTTGGGATGGTGAGCATACAGTACAATATACAGATGATGTGTTATAGATTTATACAACTGAAACCTATGTAATTTTATTAACCATTGTCACCCCAATCTACACTAATAATACATAAATATGTAAATTGACCATACCTCTGCAACACCCCAAAGCCAATCAGGAGGGAATATGCAAATAGTGGGACAAAGATGGCGGCAGCCATGAAGCCAGCCGGAGTGGGCAGGCAGGAGGTTTGGGTTGCCCCTGATGATGGAGAAAGCCAAGCTTCCCACCCACCTGGGCCGGCTACTGAAGGAGGGGCCTGTGGGCAGTGGCCATAGAACAGGCCAGAGCATGAGGGAGGCTTGGGTCACCTGGAATGGCTGCCGAGGAAGGGGCCTGCAAACAGCCCTCAGCCCCTCACCCATGCTGGCCAGGCCCCCCAGTGGGGACCCCCACCCTGAAGGGGGTGTGGCCAGCCTGAAAATGGCCCTCAGCTCCTTACCCAGGCTGGCCATGCCCCCATGGGGTGAGGGACCCCACTGCAGGGCGTGGCCAGCCTGCAAACAGCCCTCAGCCCCTCACCCAGGCTGGCCACCTCCCCCAGCAGGGACCCTCACCCATGGGGGCGTGGCTGGCCTGCAAACTGCCTGAGTCCCTTGCCCAGGTCAGCACTGTCCCCAGTGGGGACCCCCATCCCAATGGGGTCATGGCTGGCATGCAAACCACGACAAGCTCCTCGCCCAGGCCACCCCACCCCCCAATAGAACCTCCACCCTGATCTGGGACACCCTTCAGGGCAAACCAGCCAGGCCCCACCCATGCACCAGGCCTCTATCTATACTAATAAAAGTTCTAATTAGACTGGGAGACCTTCCAGGAGACCTTCCGGACGTTCTTCTGGACAAAGCCATGGTGGCTGGGCTAAGGTAGAGGCAGTTAGGGGCCATGACGGGAGGGCAGTTGTGGGTGATCAGGCCAGAAGGGGACAGTAGTTGTGGGTGACCAGGCCGGTAGGGTGGGCTGTTAGGAGTGATCAGGCTGGGGGGGGGTGGGGCAGTTGGGAGTGAGAAGGCTGGCGGGGGGGGGGGGGCAGTTGGGGGTGATCAGGCTGGCAGGGGGGCAGTTGGAGGCGAGCAGGCCAGCAGGGGGGAAGTTGGGGGTGAGCAGGTTGGCAGGCAGAGTGATTAGGGGCAATCAGGCAGTCAGGCAGGTGAGAAGTTAGGAGCCAGCAGTCCCAGATTGTGAGAGGGATGTCCCACAGGGATCAGGCCTAAACCAGCAGTTGGACATCCCCCAAGGGGTCCCAGATTGGAGAGGGTGCAGGCCGGGCTGAGGGACACCCCCACCCCTCGTGCACGAATTTCATGCACTGGGCCGCTAGTAAATTCAATAAAAATTTTTAAAAGGTAATGAAGGAAATAATTTTAATAAAATAATAAAATTATCCTAAAATACATTAAATAAGAATGCGGAGAGCTTTCACTTCTGGCCATAAATAGTACAGACCAGACACCAGATTCATTGTCATGTTTTAAAGAACTATAAAATTAGAAAAAATACCTGAAACAGCTCTTTCAGTAAATAGACAATAAGCAGTACAGGACTATGATCTTTGAAAGAAGGACAAGAAAGGAAGAAAGCCCTGTGACAAATAGGGACGCATCTGAAAAATGCGCTAAGCAACTCAACTGTGTGATACTATAGAGTACATCCTGTACATATTCTAGAAACCTACTCTATGATAGACAGCACATCAGTGGTTATTTTAAACTGGACATGAGAAGGTGAGAGTTGGCTGGAAAAAACAAGGGAACCTTTGGGGGTGACGGAAATACTTTATATCTTGATTGTGATGATAGTTTCAAGAATGTACATACTTGTCAAAACTCATCAATCTATGCACTGAAAATAGATGCAATTATTTTCATGTAAATTACACCTCAGTAAAGAAAACATGAGAATGGTGAAAATAAGCATCCCTTTCCGGTAATTTATTTTTCATAGGAAACAGTTCATGTTTTCTAGATTTTCATTTTCTTGTCATAGGGCTATATCTTAAATTGGGTTCCCTTGAAACAGACTCTGAAATGAAGATTTGTGTGGAGTTCCACTGGAAAGTGCACGCAGGAAAGCACCTGTAAGAAGGTATGGGAGGTGTGATTGAGTAAATAGAAAAATTGAACTGTGAAGCAACATTAGCCATGGCTATTACACTAGGAGCTAAGGTTCTTTAGAGCTATCTATAAATGAGAGAAGAGGGCGGGGATTTTATATTTCTGTATCAACTAGCTTTGAGCTGTGAGCTGTCCCCAAAACTTAATGAACCATATATACTGAATGGTAACTTGGGCAAGACAGCCCCTTTAGCAAAAAGCAATTCCTGTAGAGAGAGAGAAGCTGTGAGCCCTCAGACACTAACACTCACACCATGAGGAAATAAGTCTTCCAGTCTGAATACCTGGGTAACATACCACAGTGCCCACTAGAGTTTGTGTGTAGTATTCCCTGATTGCTCTTTTCATCTTTGCTTATGTCTACTTTCTCTTCAATACTTAATTTATTTATTTCTCAATTAGATTTACAGTGGGTGTATCTACTTTTAGTGGGCTTTTATTTTATTCCATTTTAATCTTGATTAATTCCTTCTTCCTGTTTTCTTTTCTGTTTATTTTTATTTTATTAATTTATTAAAATAAGTGTTATTCTTTTTCTTTACTGATAAAGATATAATGGAGATACTTATTGATTCTAAAATTTTCTCTATGTATCATTCTATGTCCCATAGGTTTGGGTACTAAGTTTTGTGGGGGTTTTTTGCAGCTTATAATTTGTCTTTTAAAATTCCTTTTGTTTCAAGTTTATTAGAATTTTCCAAAAAGATAAAAGTTTTGTCAACTTTTAATTACTTATTTTAATTTTAATTTTTATTGACTTAAGAGGAGAATAAAATTTTTTAACCAAAATTAAAAAATAAATAAAATAATTATGAGAATGTATCTTATAAAATTTATTTTTTTAATTTTGAAGGTTTAATTTATAATCAAGTAAGTGATTTATTTTTGTAAATATTTGATGGACAAATACAAATAAGTATATTTCCTTCCTAAATTGTTGCACTTACATAACATCCGTTGTTTTAGTCCAGTGGTTCTCAACCTTCCTAATGCCGCAACCTTTTAATACAGTTCTTCATGTTGTGGTGACCCCCAATTTCATTGTTACAAATTGAACATAATTAAAGCATAGTGATTAATCACAAAAAACCATGTAATTATATATGTGTTTTCCAATGGTCTTAGGCGACCCCTGTGAAAGGGTCATTCGACCCCCAAAGGAGTCTCGATCCACAGGTTGAGAACCGCTGTTTTAGTCAATGCATTTAACCTTGAAACCATGTATGTCATAAAATAATGCCTGCTTGCCTTTTTGTGTTTGTATCTCTTTGACCCACCTTAATTTTCTATCTTTATCACTTTTTAAGTACAGGTAGATATAGATATAGATGACATAGATATAGATATAGATATAGATATAGATATAGATAGATATAGATATAGATATAGATACAGATACAGATATAGATATAGATCTGGATATAGATATACAGATATAAACATAGAAATAAATATAGATTTTAAGGCATATACTAGTTTTATATTTTAATACAACTGAAAAATCTTTGACCTTTAAAGGGGAAAACTAAGAGTGCCCATATTCTATATGACTTGATTTCTTCTTTTCATGATAATTTTGAATCCTTATTTTACCTTACTATTTTTTTCGTTTTCCTTTGTGTTGGCTGTTTAGATCAAATTGATATTCTATTTTTTACCTTGTTAATTTGGAAGTTCTATTATTTGCATGTCATGGTGACCACTTTCTTTTTACTTGTTCTCATAATCACAAAATTCTTTATTCCTTTGAGAAAACAATATACCAACTATTTCCTCCACCAAGTCATTTTATCCCCTCCCCTTGCTCCACCCAAATCAGCATTTTATTTCCTCCTTTTCTCCACCCCAGGATCCAGATTATTGCTTTTAATTCTAGATAATTATTTGATTTTTTCCTACAATAAATCAGTATGTATCTCCTCTTTTAAGACCCATTGTTTGTCATTTATATTACATATCCCCAATGTGTAATATAATCTTCAATCTAATTTTCAGAAAGAAAGAGGAATTGAGGCTGATTCTGTACCCTTATTCCTCTTCTCCTCATCTTCCCTTGCTTTAAAATATTGGTTATCGTCTTAAAATTTCACCCTAGAATCCAGGGATCCCTTTCAGTGCTGATTTGTTTCTTTGTTCCTCTTCTGAAGTGTCAACCCAAGTCTCATAAATCTATCTTTAAGTCTCTTATTTCCTCACTAGAGGCCCGATGCACAAAATTCATGCAAGAGTAGGCCTTCCTTCCCCTGGCTGCTGGTACAGGCTTCCCTCTGGCACCCGAGACCCAGGCTTCCCTCACAGCCCCGACTTCATCTGGAAGGTCGTCTGGAAGGACGGCCAGTCTAATTAGCAAATATGCCTTTATTATTATAGATTTCCCACTTGTTTTGCTTTTTACATTGGGACTATAAAAGGGAGTAGTGAGAAGATGGAAAATTAAAGGGATGAGATAGTTTCCATGGGATATCCTGAAACATGAGATCTTTTCTTAACCTCCCTGCCCCCCATATTTCACCCTGTATTATCTGAGGTACAAGAAGCAGATTAGCTAGGTTAAGCCATAACTCTGTTCCTTGAAACTGATTGTAGGTTACTCATTTACACCCTTTGGTAGAAGAGCTTATAACTGCTCCATACTTCATTTGCGCTCAGTCCATGGAAGGACAGTCTCAGGAATGCCTCCTTCCCTGAATCAACTGGTTAAGAACTTTTCCTCCCCTTGTGGAGAGAAGTGATCCAGAAAAGATTACAGACCAGCAGATGACTCTCCCCACCATGAATAATCATGAGAAATTGTCCTTTGATTTCCATTTCACCAGCTAGCCTGAGCCATAAAGGGCTAGGTATGGAGGGTCTACCACTGATAGTGATAACTGTTACCATCCAGTGAACTTCTATCTTGTGCCAGCGATCCTGCATGCATTGCCTAATTTAACCCTCCTAGAAATGTGCAGGGTAAGTGAGGATCAGAAACATTAAGTAACACATCCAGGGCCTCACAGCACCTAAGTGCCGGAGCTGGAATTCACCCCAAGGACTGTCAGACTCCAGTGCCCCCTTCTTTCCAGATGACCCCACTGACGCTGTCACAGAATGAACTACATAAACAAACACTCCACATAAATCAGATATCATAAAAATGAATCCAAGATGTGGCCATAAATAGCAACTGCCTATGACTCTTGCCACATATTTAAGATTTCTCCTTAGCAGCTAAGAAATGTCCCATTTCAAAGGTGGAACCAAATAGTGGAAGCTATAGTGTTCTGAATCAGGCCTCCCCCCGCCCACCCCCCTAAAAAAATGGAAGCCCCACAAACCCAGAAACAACCCTTTCCCAGAATATTGAGGAGAGTATTGCAGAAATCCCGAGAGAAAATAGCAAGGTATGGGAATACTCTCACTAGAGAGAAGCCACCAAGTTGCCTCCAACTGGCTGGCATGGGCCTCTGCAGTTAGACCCCACAGGAAAGAACATTGCTCCCTCAGCCCAAGTGTTTGGACTGTCACTGCATTACCCTAACACACACAGTGAGTGTGGTGAACGATTGGGACTTGACAGTTGGATGTAGGCTTGAATCCAGACTATGATGCCATGAACTGTGTTTCTTAACCTATCTGAGTCTCAAGTTCTCCATTAGATAAACATGGATGAAAAGACCACCCAAAGAGTTGAAAAAGTAAATAAACTAACATTTATAAAAGTCCTTGGCACGCAGCAGGTGTTTAATAAATGATGATCACACTCCATCACCCTCCCTTTTAGCACACAAGACTTGAAAATATTATTTCAAAGTCACTTCTTCCAAAAACTAGCCCTGTAGCATTCTGTTGTTGGGGCCAGGAGACAGGATGGAGGAGATTCTATAGTTAACAAACGTTGGGGGAAAAAACATATGCTTTTTCCGTCCTTTAAATTCACAATTAACATATTTTTGTTTTAAAGGCTCTGAGAATTCCCACTATATTAAGAAAGGTTTCCTAAATTCATTTGGCCACTAAAATGTTTTTATAGTTTTGTAACACCAAGTTCCACCCAGAGAACACATTTGGAGAGAAACAATATTTTTAAAGGAGATTTTAATTCTTTTATACAAACGCCACAAAGTATCAGAAAGAAATCCATTTTTTCATTATACTTATATTACTTTTATCTAAGGCACCTAAAAATACCCAGAGATAAATTGCCAGCTATTGAGACAGGCAGGCAGATCTGATCCTCATATTATAGCATCGCAGCTGCCAAGAGACATGCTCTGATCCAGGAAAGATTGAAAGCAACAATCAGAAGCTAGGAGAAAATCAGTGCCGAGCATTTCTTAAACTGAGAAAGACAGCAAAATACAGATCATCCTCTCAGGAGACAAGCACACACAAAGCCTCTTGTCCTCAAAGCGCCCAGTGTGTTCCCATATGAGAGCACAGCAGAGCATGTGTAGGAAAGCGCACCGACCGAACTTGAAAGCCAATACTGGAATTCAAACTCTGCAGGTTTCAGTTCCTTTTCTTAGTTAGAAAATAGGGCTAACATTATGTTGATTAGATAAGATCTTGTATGTAAAACACTATAGTTTAGTCAATGTCCAATTTAACTAAAGCATGTGGAAAATCGATATGGATGCCAATTTAGAACCTCAAGGGCCTTAGAATTTACCTATTACAACCCTCTAATCTTACAGATGGTGAAACCAAAGGCCAGAGAGTGAAGTGGTTTGTCCAAGGTCACACAATTCATTAGTGACAGAGCTAAGACTTAAACTTGAGTTTCCTGACTTTTAATATAGAGATCTTCCCACTGTACCTCCAAGATCAGATTCATCTTCACTTGTGTTTAACATCACGTGAGCACAAAATTAAGCTGACTATAGCAATGGATCTCATGAGTAAACATGAAATCCTCTTATCTAATATATTCAGGGGAAGAGGAAATTCTGGTTAATCAAAGAATCTGCCTCACGGAAATTAAAAAATTCTCTCCACAAAAAGGTCAGGGAGCCATGATATATGCCACACATAGATTAATGACTTTCAAATCATGCGAAAGCAATACAGTTCACCTTTGAAACCAGGCTGGACATAATTTCCTCTGTCTTTGATGACTTTGGATTCTCACATTGCCTTAAGGCACCCACGATGAATATCAATCATCAGCATGCCGAGGGCATACACTCAGAGCCCCACTCTGAGATTGCACTGCGTGTGCAGGGCTGGTTAATAGAGCTCTGGGTTAATGGAAATCCAGGTAGTAGAGGGGTGCTGAGTACAGATTTATGACCAATTTCCAAGAACTCAGTAATTTAGGAGATTTCGCACCTTTATTTTTTTTTAATTTAAGATAGTCTATTGCTCAATATTTTACCAATTTGAAAATTAAAAGTCAGCATCGTAAAACAGAAAAGCTGTGTAGGTAGTTCACAGAGCCTCAAGACATGAATGAAATTTGCAAGGCAACAAAACTTGCATGTCACCCTTTAAAATATAAGGAAGGAGAGGCCCAACAGGTGAACTGACATACCGAATTAGAGGCAGAAAAGTGACTTGAACCTGAGAATCCCAACTCCCTGCCCAGAGCTCTTTGCCGCAATGGGAAGCAGAATCTTACATTTGTTTTTTTACTTTTCATCCAAGAGAGTCCAAGGTTCACTACCAGAAATTAAAGGGAGAGAGTTTGCGAGAAGACAAATCTGGGTTACAGCCACCATGGAAAGCAAGAAGCAGTGCCTGCTCCAAAGAATGAAAACTCCTCAACTTACTTACAACTAACCTGCCCTAAACATATGGAACTCACTCCACGCATGCCCAGGAAGTCCTAACAGCACATGGGGGGTGGAGACAAAAGCTCCCTCTGACTGAGTGCTGTCCAGCTTCCAAATGCCTGCTACCATCCCACCTGGGTGAATCCCAAACCCTTTCACACTAAATAAGTGCATATTGAATTTACTGTCTTCTCCTAAATCTCTTTTTGCTTCCTGCATTCTCCATCTCAGTTGGTGGTAAAATCATCAACCCATTACCCAAACTGGAAACCTAGAATTCAACTGTAACTCTTGCCTCTCTCTCAGAATTGCTTAGTTTTCCACCCAGAATATGTCCTGATTGCTTTTTTCAAAATTCAGTCACAACCGCCACAGCCATAGTTCAGATTTCTACCATCCCTCACATAATTACAACAGCATATCAACTGACATCACTGTCAATATCCACCTCACCCCCAACCACCACCTGCTCAAAACCCTTTGATGTTTCCATTCAGGATAAAATTTCCCTAACATGTTCCACCCACCCCCATTGCCGAACCCCCATACACACAGAGTTATATTCCAGAAGTGCCAACCCACACTGTGCTCTTTCTTATCTCTATAATTTTGATCATGGTAGTCTCTGTACCCAGAATGTCCTTTTTTTCTTACTTTCCCCAGACCATTTTAACTGAGTATTTTCTGTTTATGCTCCAAGACTCAAAATATCACCCTGTGCAGGAAGCCTTCCCTGGTGTCCACATCCAACCTGCAGAATATATGAAGTACCCCACCTCTGTTCTTCCAGAGTCCCTTGAAATCAATTCTCTCACTGCATCTACTACATCACTGTATAGGATAGCCACTGAGGTGTCTGTTTTCCCACTCTGTTATGAGTAAATGGGCAGCAAGATCAAGACTCTGTCTTATTCCATTTTTGTCCTCAGTACCCAGCACACTTACCAGGCCCTTAGTAAATGTTGACTTAACAAACAAGCAAACTAATTAATAAATTAGTCAATGCTCTTTCCCATCTTTGCTGTCCTTTCCAATTAAGTTCACAGGGTAATAGCTGCACCATCATGGGCCTGTCCTCCATACAGAACCACTTGCAATAAAGACAGAAGAGGTTTCTGACAAGCATGCAGTGAGCAAACATCAGACAGGTGGACAGATGCATCATTTCTTCCATGTTGAAAGTGTGGGGTTTCTTCTTTTAGATACGAACGCTCTGAGTCACAAAAATGTCACAGCTACTACAAGGACTTACATTTGTACAACCCACAAGCATGACTGCACTTTAGCTTCAAAACAATTCTAGGAAGGTCATCAGAGCCAGTGCTATCCCCATTTTATAGACAGGAAGACTAAATTCACAGCAATTGTTAAGCACACCGAAGTTCAAAGATTAGTTAAAGGAAAGGCTCAATCCTACTATTCTGACCCTTGGTCCTCTCCACCATGCTGCCTCAAAATGCTGTTATTCAAAATAAAAATCAAGCCTGGTCGGTGTGCTCAGTGGTTGAGCATCAACCTATGAACCAGGAGGTCACAGTTCAATTCCCAGTCAGGGCACATGCTCGGGTTGATCAATGATTCTCATCAATGGTGTTTCTATTTCTTTCTCCCTCTCCCTTCGTCTCTCAAATTAATAAAAATATATTTAAAAAATCAAAGCATTCTTATTCCTGATTAGCACCTTGACTGTGCTTTCCTGGTACTCAGAAGAGTGCTGCACTTCTGGGCATTTGCTCACCAGCCACCCTGCCATCCCCCAGACTGGCTGCCCTTCCTGCTCCTCAGGAGGGACGAACATAGCTTCCTTTAGGACCCAGTAACCCACGCTGACCTGACACAGCTTGAGAGCTGCCTGACCCTCTCCCTACTCCTGGTTGCTTAGGAGCAAGAGAGCAAATTAGTATCTAAACAGCCTCCTTACATGAAAGGCATAATTCATACAACAGGTCAAATCCTAACAAATGTCACGGACAGAATCCTCGGGTGATGAGAAGATTCTGAGGCTTCAGCCATGGATCCTTTATAAAAAAGCAGCCTTGATGTGACCAAATTCCAAATATGTTCATGGGTGTGTGTGTGCGCGCGCACACGCGCACACACACACACACACACACACCTATTATTTTGAGTTATTTTATGCTCTGTTTTCTCTAGGTTTTTCCACGTGTTAACTCATTAATCCCCATAACATGCCTATAAGAAAATCTTAATATCTCTGTTTATAACTGAGGAAATAGAGGCTTAGAGAGCTATCCACTCAATGGTTATGAAGACGTTAATCTACTCCACCAAATCCCATCATGGCCACCTGCCTACTCCATGTAAGATACTTGATCTCTATCGCCTGTTTCTTCCTTTGCGAAATGGAGCTAAGAATGATAACTTTCACCACAAGTCTCTGCTATTTTTTAGGACTCCCATCTCTGCTCCAGGCTGTGGATGTAGAGAGTGTGTGGAGAAAACACACAAGCTCTTATTCACCTTGACCCAGAAAGAACTCACTTCACTTACATCCCCACTCCATTGCTAGAACTAGTTGTAGACCCACTCCCACAAGCAAGAGGGCTGGAAATATGGTCTAGCAGTGTGCCACGGGAGAGAAAACTCAACAGTGAGTCCCAGAGGAAAACTAGGCACCCCTGCTGTACTTTCCACATAGCTTCATTGTGAGAACTAAGTAAGATAGCATGTGTAAAGTTCCTAGCATATTATAAGCATGCAATAAATACTAATCGTAACTGTTCTTGATAGAACCAAGAGTAGAACTTGGATTTCATGATGTCTCCCCTAGTGTTTACCTCTTAACCATAGAGTATGTTCTTTGAATTTATTGTACAAGTCCTTGCCTTCTAAGAAATTGACAAACTGCAGGGGGATACGTAATGTTACCATAATTAAATCAATTTATAACAGTTCGAGTAATAAATATTTAGTTAATTAATAGGTAGTTACTAAATATCTAGAATGGGTCAAATACCTTTAGTATTAAACATAGAGTTAAATCAGTGTTTTGTGGTAATATTTTCCTTTATTTCTATTGTAGACTTGATATGATATACCTGCCAGAATTCTTGGATCAAATACACAGCATATCCCCATTGAGAGGGGTGTGGGTATCTGAGAATCGGTGCTATCTGTACACCTTTTGCCCAACAGGCTGCCTGGAAAGCACGTCTGACTAGCAAAGTCAGACATATTTATTCCTCCTGTCCTGGCAGAAATAAACTTAAGAACATCATGCAAGTCATTAATATCTCAACCCCTAAGTTCCTTTACAAGGGCAAAAACATCAGGCAGCAGGCATTCAGTAATAAGATAAGGTTCTAAATTATTGGGCAATCCTAAATAATGAGAATACCTGACAGTGCTGGACCTATTTCCCTTCTTGTCACTATCCTCCTGCTCTCCTCTGAACTATGCCCTCTCTGCTGATTTCTACAACATTCAAGCCAGGCATCTCTTAAGCCACTAGGTCATTCTGGTTCATGGAGCATCATACCTTAAGGAACACAAGGAGGAAAGAAATTATATGGCAAAGAGGGAGGTTCCTGAAGTGTTTACTTCTGCTTGTTGATGAGTAATGATGTCAAACGTTCAGTTGTTCCCTGCTGAACACTTATTACACAACCACTGTGTGCACAGCACGTTCAAGAAGACACGGCTCCTACCCACCAGTAGTCATCCTGCTTCAAATAGAGTTTTAATTTTTCTATGTACCTTCGCAAGTTTAAAGTGGAAATACAAAAGCAACTTTCCAAACCTTCTGCACTGTCAATGTGACTGTCCCTGCCAGAAGTGGCTTTGTCCCCTAAAAAGCTCCCTCTCACAGCCATTGACAAGTTCAAGATGCCCAACAGGAAGGAGTCCCTGCAGGATTCCATCCATTGTTCTCTATCTTCTCTGAACCTGCTAGCTCCATCCTGATGCCTCTAGATTTGGTCCTACTTCCTAAAAAGTGCTTTCCACAGCCTGTGTACATTTCAATGCCAGTTTTCCTTTGGATATTATTTGAAACGCATTTCCCCTCCTCACATTTGATTCATCTGAATACGCACATAGAAGTGGCCGTTGGGACACTCTGTAACCTTTGACATGACTCTCCAGTGTGTCTGCTTCTCTGAAAGGCCTGTCACCCAGATCCTGCTGTGGACAGCTTTCCTCTTCTGGAAGCCAGTACTTCTCGGAGAGCCAACAAAATGCCTCAGAAAGAGTCAGGCCTTGGTTCTTGCCATTGTCCTGTCATTGGCCCACTGTGTGAACCTAACCGATAACACCTCACTTCATCATTTTTGCCATATCTATAAGCTTTTTGCATGTGTTGAATACTTTTATTTTAAATTAAATAAAATTTAAAACTAAAATTTTAATGATAAACTTTAAAGCACCATGTAATCAGAAATGTCTGACCATCCATGAATCTTAAACATAACTATTAAAAATAATTGTATCACCCTGGCCAGCATGGTTCAGTGCTTAGAGCGTTGGCCTGCACACTAGAGGGTCTTGGGTTCAATTCTTGGTTAAGGACACGTACCTGGATGGCAAGTTCAATTTCCAGCCCCTGTGTGGGAGGCAACCAATCGATGTGTCTCTCTCACATCAATGTTTCTCTCACTCTCTCCTCTCTTTATTTGCCTTTCCCTTACCCTCTAACCTCTGCTAAAATCAATGGAAAAAATAGTCTCTGGTGAGGATTAACAAAAAATAATAATAACCCTGGCTGGTTTGGCTCACTGGATAGAGCATCGGCCTGGGGACTGAAGGTTCGATTCCGGTCAAGGGCATGTACCTTGATTGCAGGCACATCCCCAGTAGGGAGTGTGCAGGAGGCAGCTGATGGATGCTTCTCTCTCATCGATGTTTCTAACTCTCTATCCCCGTCCCTTCCTCTCTGTAAAAAATCAATAAAATATATTTTTTAAAAAGTAATAATAATTTTATCTATGAATCTCCTAATACCATATATTACCACTGCTACACATACGACACTGGGAAAACTCTCAGGTGACTTTAAAGTAATCTCACCCTGTAAGGTGAAACTCTCCCTTGTACATGTAAAATCTCAGCAAACACAGCGAAGCTGTGGATGTCTCACCTGGCACTAAACCTGCCTGCCCAGAGCCTTGTACGGAAGCTGCTGTTGAGTGCAATTCGACCTCTGCCTCGGCCTCTTAGTCCATGTTTTCATCGACATCAAGGTCTTTTGGCATCTGCTTCAAGGTCGCACCTTACCTTGTTCCCTCACCTCCCCCAGGAAACCCTGATGGTGGCCCCTTACTGTTGGCTGCAGGGTGAGTCTGCCACTCTGGTGTGAGTGTATTCCCCTCGCATGGAGGCACACTGTGAACATCCACGTACCTATTGTCTGGAGCTGCCCACTCTTAGCTTCTGTGATGGCCATGAGAATGCACTTCACAAGAGCACTCAGCTTAGAGTGTAATTGACAGGGATCTCGCTGAAACTCTCAGCAGGGCTTGTGTGAGGCCTGCCTTGCCTGGGCTGCCCTGGCCAGGGACTGAGTGTGGCACCATCAGGGATAGTAAGACAGGCCCATCTCTGGGAGATACACGATTCCTCCAAGGTTAGCTTGGACTCCAGAACCCCTTGATGGGTTTTACCTTCTTTCAACTGCACAGCTTACATCCACCACTATCCCCTTCTCTCTTCACATGGGGTCATTTTTGCACAGCAGTCTGATGGCCTTTCCAGTCTTACCTGGCTCCCTCATTAATTTATCTCATACAGGTGTTTCTCATAATAAAATCCTTATGTATTTAATCTCATGTTGCTGTCTGCTTCTTAAGGAACCTGAACTTACACAGTTCCCCCTCTGCTTTCTTTGTTTAGGAAGGAGAACTTGCTCAGCTGTGAGATTCTTATTTTGTCACTGCTTTAGTGAAGGAGCTAGACAATAAAGAAATCAAGTTTATTCTTTTTGCTACAGACCTGCAAAGCTGCCCCGTGAACCCATTTCCCCCCTGCATCTAATCTTGGGTTAGGTTTTATAGCAGTTAGAATTGGGTTTTATTAGGAGAAATAGAAACCCTGAAAGTACCGATAAGTGGCTTAAATAAGAAATAAGCTTATTTATATCATAAAACAAGCCTCAGGCTAAAATGCCCAGGATGGTATTGCAGCTTCATGCTCCTCAGGAACTTGGGATCTTTCTAGCCCACTGCTTCCCCAAACCTAAAGTGTGCCACCCCTCCCCTGTCTTCATGGCCCAAAATGACTGCTGGAGATGCAGCTAACATCTCTGTAAATATAACATCTCCATAAACCAGGTGAAATAACTATGATTAATATGCTAAGGCTCTAATGAAAAAAGCAGAGCATGGAAGAGCAGATATAATGTAAGCAGAGAGATGGGAACTCTAAGAAAGACTCAAATGGAAATGCCAGAAATTATAACCACTAAAACAGAAATGAAGACTAGCATTTACCAACTTCTTCTTTGGCTAGGTGAAGCCCGAGTTTTTGCTGATAGGATGTGAGAAGAACTGATGTGTGCAGCTTTGAAGGAGCACTCCCTCTATGGTAGTCATTAGGACTATTCCCTTACATTTACTGTAGGGTTGTACTGCCTGACTCTGATGTAAAATGTGGCCCTGTGATCATTTCTGGTTAGTAGGTGAAGGACAGTCATTTTACTGCTGATGCAAGACTCTCCAGCTGCCCTTCTCCTGCTATAGTCCCTACCTATGATTCAGATGATGCAGGTCCATCATCTTGTATTCCCGAGTGAGAGAAACATAAAACAAAACCCCTAGTGACCCATAAAAAAACATACCACACAAACAAAAATAAGCCACTAATATTTTCCAACCTATTCCAACCAATACTTCCTTCCCTTCTCCTCTCTGCATTCACCCTAGCTGATATGCAGACTGCTGCTGAGCCAACTTGAATCCTTGAACAACATCCTAGTGATACAAGAGCAACAAAATGGAAAGAACCTGGGTCACTGAAGAATCCATAGAGCAAAGCCATACTATCTTATCTGTGAAAGAGAAATAAACTTCCATTTTGTTTCAAGCTTTCTATTTACTTATAGGTAAAATCTATATCCTAATTAATAACGTAGGCCACACATCCTCTGGCTGATTGCTTACTCTTCAGTCACAAAGACATCTGAAAGATCCCTTTGTTACCATAACATTGTACATTGGAAGTTCTGTGCTTTACCTAAGCATTTAAAAACATATTTGGATACACCATTGTACTAATTGTTAGATATTATGAAGTGTTAAATGAAAACACTAAATACACCAAAACCGGTTTGGCTCAGTGGATAGAGCGTCGGCCTGCGGACCGAAGGGTCCCAGGTTCGATTCCGGTCAAGGGCATGTACCTGGGTTGCGGGCACATCCCCAGTAGGAGATGTGCAGGAGGCGGCTGATCGATGTTTCTCTCTCATCGATGTTTCTAACTCTCTATCTCTCTCCCTTCCTCTCTGTAAAAAATCAATAAAATATATTTTAAAAAAAAAAGAAAGAAAACACTAAATACTGTCGCCTATATGTGTGTAACCATGAGGAGAAGTTTGAGCCCAGGCCTAGCTTGGCTTTTGTTTAAAACTCAATTTTAACTTGAGTTTATGAGTGTAAATATGCGTTGAAAAGCCTGCCACCACTGAAATACTGCCAAGAATACAGAAGTCAAAATAGTAGCCAGCAGGGAATTCGGTGTTTATAATGGGAACTGCCCCAAGTGAAGTCAAAAAGCAAAACAGGCACATGATATAAAGCCTTTGTTGAAATAGTCAGTGTATAATCAGATGTGATTACAATACCTGAAATTAAGAAACAGCCCATTTCTCCAATTTAACCAGGTACCAAATAGAGTCACATAAATAGTGTATATTCCCTAACTCTTTGCATGGTTGTATCACTTATGATGCAATCTGCAAGATGATAAATTTTCAAGAACAGAAACTATAACTCAAACTGAATTAAATTTTAAAAGGGAGCTAACACACTCCTCTGACTGGAAAACTAGATATGGCTTCAGGAAATGCTTCATCAAGCCACTAAAACAATGACCAAAATCTGGTTTCTCTGTGTCTATTTCTCGGTTCACTGTCAGGTGTTGGCTTCCATCTCTAAGGCACCTCCCTACCTCTCCTCTCATCTCAAGATGGTTCCCTTGTTTTTATCTACATTATGGAAGAATATGCTACCCAACCACTCAACAAAAGTCTAGAATCCAAGTTTGATTGAACTAGCTGAGGGCATGTGCCCATCCCTGAGCAGAAAAAGGGAGGGCTGAGCCACATGATTAATCTTTTCTGGGGTGGAGTCAGCATCCTCTGAACATGAGGAAGAGATGGATAGCTACAGCTAGGTGCATTCATGTGACTGAGTTGTAACAAATAGCATGAAAACCTTGACATCATCCCACATTTAATTCTCTCTCTTTTTCCAACCTGTCAGCTAAAAGGAGAAGACTCTTGAAATTTAGAAGAGATGAGAGTCAAGAAGGTGGGAGAAGCAGAAATCTCTGAATGAGAAAGTGGAAGCCAGGCACACCCATATGAGACCATGACATGAGTGAGAAACACATTTTTATAATGCTTGCAACAGTAAGCATTACTTTAACTAATACAATACTACTAAGAATATTGGAGTGATGTTTCCGACAGTAGGGCAAATAGATGCTGGACAGACCAAAATAAGCAATATCCACTGCAACAACGGTTTTCAAAATTTGGATTATCTTTAAATAAAATGGAAGCAATTATGCTGCCAGAGACATCTCAGTCTACGTACATTTTTCTTTTATAGAAGAGGAGCACTGTAATGACTTAGCCACAAACCAAATAAACAAAGCAGCAATTGCCTCTTGTACTATAATAAGCCTTTGCAAACATGCCCTGCATTTGCACATGGCTTCCTTAATAAATGGATGCTATTTTCTTATGTTCACCAGCAGTCATATCAAATAAGAGATGCAATTTAAATTTGCTCTGCCTCTCAGGGAACCATTCTTCAATAGAACTAGCATTTTCTAAAAATGAAAAAAAAATGTATTTTTCTAAAATCTCTTCCTCTTCGTTGTTAATGTGCAAGCAGAAAGCAGACAGAAGAAAGCAAAAACCAAAAGGCATAGAGAAGGCAATATAGAAGCAGCTCCAAAGCCAGTGACAGAAGCAAAGAATAGTGACTGGTTGAAGCCCAAGCCAATTAGCTCCTATCCTAAATGGACTATGCCCAGAGTAGACTGAGATTGGTACCAAGTTTAAAGCATAAGCAGGTGTTCAAAAAAATCAGGAGTTGGCATGCCAGATGAGACAAGTACATGCTTTAACTGGAGAGCTCTTTCCTCTTCAAATGGATAAAGGCCACTCATCTTGCAGATCTCCACTGAAATATCATAGCCTTGGGATAGCTTCTGATGAAAATTCCCTCCTCACCTCCATGTAGTTATCCCACCCCTTATAATTACCTTAATAACCTTCACTCTTCCTCCATAGCTGTTCTCATCACTGTAATTACAGAGTTATCTGTGTAATTATTTAAGGTCTGTCTCCCCACCTAGAGTGAGGCTCCTATGGCAGCAAAGACTATGCTGCCTTGATCACCTGTATATTTCCAGGGCCTGGCACAGTGCTTGGCACATAGCAGACACTCATTCATTCCAATGGCATTCTGGTAGATGGTGGGGCTGGCATCAAGGACCAAGTGCCTAAGTACATTTTAACCTGACATTTTTCTTTTTGGCCAATTTTGAACAAAGAAAAAAAAAGCCCAGAAACCAATGATACATTGTCTCTTAAATTATCTAAGAAATCATCTGTTTTGCAAAGCACTTGGAAAGATTGTAGGAATTTTTCTTTGGGCTCTTTTCTCTTAGAGACAAATGCTATCACAACACTACATACAGACTAATATCTCTAAAATTATATCCCCTCACTTCTTTCCCTGGAGGAAAACTATGGCCCAGACCATGAACTTTAGATCAATCTCTATTCCATCAGTCATACTTTGTGACTTCCCTGCTGCATATTCCCAAGTCCCTTCCCCTCTTTGAGAGAGCCCCATTTTTTCTCATTTTTTTTATAATGGTCTGAATATACAATTCAAAAGATTTTAAAAATGGAAAAAAGATCATATGGGTAAGCTGTCTAGCTCTGGGTCTATGGCACAGTACCAATGTCCGGTTATCTTCCCTTTCTTTTCATGGCACTCCCTGTCCTAAGTCCTCTCTGCCATTCAATCCTACTGCAGTCTCTAGACTTTTCTTCCACTTGTCTCCTTATTCAAATTCACTTCAAACTCAGAGCAGAAAGGATTTAATCACCTAACTCAAAGACCTCAATGATTGACGGGGTTTTAATTTTTAAGCTAACATTTATTGAGATTTAATATAATGTCATTTAATACAACAACCCTATGAGATGGGCACAATTTATTAATCACTCATTGTTGATGAGAACCCTGAGGCTCATAGAGGATGAGTGACTTGTCCAATGTGACATGGCTTGGAAATGCTGGGCCTGGAATTCAAAGCCAGGTCTGCCTGACTCCAAATCCATTCTTTCCACAGCTCCATGCTGCTGCCTTTCCACTTTTTTCTGTTACTATCCTTGTTCCACTCAAATAGTGAAAGCTGTCCATGGAAAAATATCTGGTTAGTTGCCAAATCTAGACCAAAATTGTGTTACTAAATGTGGCTGGCACAGCCAATATTTACTGTAACAGACACCTTAGCAGATGGCTTTGACCTCAGTCAGCTACTGTCATCACGATGCATTTGTAGTGACAGACAGGACAGAGTGGGGGGAAAAGAGTATTTGAATAATGGAAACAATCTTACAGATATCAGTCAACCTGGAAAAAATTCTTTATCCCCAACTAAAATCACAACCAGTTCAAAAGGTATATTTTTCAGCTGAGGTCATTTAGATGCTTAAGAAAGAGTCACCATTCTTTAACTAATTTAACTTAATTCTGTAATAACAATTGGATACGGATATAGCAATGGCCATTTAAATGTGGTTGCTATACTCAGATTATAATCAATTCAGAAAACCTGGAAGAATTTATATTCAAATATTATTGACCAAGTAGCCTAGACCTATTCACACTGAAAATATTAACTCAGATGCAAGGAAGAGTCCAGACCAGAAGGTCAATATGAGTTTCTAAAGGGGTTCAAATGCATTGGAGACCCAAAACAAGGGACTCCAAAAATGAGAACACTCTAATAAGGCCAGAAGAAATGCCACCTTCCAACTTAAGGTAGTCAGTGCACTATAGTAAAAGTTTGGTCATTTAATGCCATACTCCAATACTCTACATGAGATGTGTGTGTGTGTGTGTCTGTGTGTGTGAGTTTATACTTACACTGAATATTAATAACAGCACAAGTTAATTCTTCTACAATTTGGGCTACATTCTCAACATAAAATCCTCAACATAATTGCCTTGACAAAGTCTTGAGTTGGATGACCCTCATCAGGTACTGTTAAATGTAGGTGCACCACGTCTAGGTGACAGTAACTTTCCTAATAATCACTTTCTTTGTATTCAGACACAAATGCCATCAAAAGTCCTCACTGCTCTGGCCAGTGCTGCTCAGTGGTTGGACCATCATCCCGTATACCCAAAGGTCATCAAGGGTTCTATTCCCCGTCAGGGCACATACCCAGGTTGCAGGTTAAATCCCCTGTTGAGGTACATGTGGGAGGCAGCCAATCAATGTTTCACTCTCACATCAATGTTTCTCTCTCCCTCTCCCTTTCTCTCTTTCAAAAAAACAAAAACAACTCACTAATGGAGCCATTTTCCTGGCAACCTACCTTACTTCATTTTACTCAAGGTGCATCTTTTAAGTTCTATTCTATGTTAGGCCTGTGTTGAGTATTTGAGATACCTTCAAGGGACTCACAAGTAGAGAAGATCAGACATGGACAGAAGTTGAACTAAAATGTTGTTTTTTCCCAGGATAAAAGTTGGTGCAGGACACAATGACAGCTCCAAAGAGGAAGTGTTTGATTCTATGTGGGCAACAATGACTCTCAAAACATTTTAAAAGATTGTGAAACATGAGCTCAATCTAGAAAGAGCAGTGAGCACTGCTGCTTTATTGGAGAGAGAGAGAGAGAGAGAGAGAGAGAGAGAGAGAGAGAGAGAGAGAGAGAGAGAGATTGAACCTTACCATAAAATTTTTTTGATACTAACATCCATGGCAGTGGTGGTATCCTGTCACCAGAATCTTGGGTCCACATGCAGAGCTCTGCAGTAGGCCAGTTCCCTAAAATACATCCAGGAGTTTTTTCTTCTATTAAGTACAACCCAGGTTCCTGCCATCTGTAAGAAATTCTGACCCACTGATGATTTTGAAGGGGATCACTAGACAGAACCTCTCTGAATCAGGAACACAAACCTCGATGTAAGTTTAGCACCAGAAATTGGCAGTGGACACAGTAGACATGGCAAGCAAGGGGAGAAGTCCTATGAGTTTGACAAAGGCATGGTGGGGTGGAAACCACAATAACAGTAATAGCTGAAATTGACTGAATGCTTATTGTGTGTTATGAATACTTTTTATATTTTATATGCACCAACTAATTTAATCCTCAATTTCATGTATAAGAATTATCCCCATTTGATAGATGAGAAAGTCAAGGCAGAACGAGGGCTTAAGTAGCTTGCCCAAGGTCACCGAGCTAATGAGGAGGGCACCTAAGCAGGAGGAAAACCAAGGAGGTCTCAGTGCAAAGTTCATGCTGAGGATCTCTTTGCTAGAAGGCGGCAAAACCAACAGTGCTGTCTAATGAGTTTGCTAGGAGTCAGATTGCAGGAAGATTAGCAAACTTGACCATGGAGCACAAGACACTAGATTTATGCTGGGCACTCTCCACCCTGCAGAGCTGGAAGTCAGGGCCTGCTGCTGATGCAAAGGCAGAAAAGGCAACATATTTCACTGGGGTTCGGTGTCCTTCCTCTGAAGCCTGAAATCTATGAAGACAATCATTTCCCTGCAATTAATACAATAGCAGTCCTTATCACCTAACCAATTAAAAAGGTGCATGGAATCTTCTAGAAATAGTTCCCTCCCAATTAACACTTCCATGACTTTCAGGGCCCAGAATTTTCCATTGCAAGTCTGTTTGCATGATCTTCATATTAATTCTTCCAAAATGACATTTTATCAGAAAGAGTATCTCCATTTAACTTCCCTGCATCAATATTAACACGGGAACTTGTGTGTTTATTGGGTAAAAATTGGGTCCTGACAATCAAGCAGTCAATTGCGGGGCCCGTGAGCTCATTCATCAGGGCTTCTCAATTGCTTTTTTAATTTCTTCTGTTGACATTGACCCTGAGTGAGGTTATTTATAAAAATCTTTATGAATATAATTTATGACTTAATTTTAACAAGTATTAGATGGATATTATCATGGAGTCCATGACCTGAGGTAGTGAAGATTTCTTATCAGGTAGCATCAAGATTCATTTAAATTTCTCATTTTGTAATTCCTCTTCTGTTTCCCTCACAGCACGAAGGGTCAAATATAAATGAAATGAGAGAAAGTGTCTTTCACATTAACTGTTCTCTATTGATTCCTTGGAGCTGAAATGTAGATCTTTCCAAAGCAATTGGAATGTTGGAAAAACAAACAACCCAAAGGAAGACAAAGAATGTTTTTATGTGACCCTACAACAATAATACTATAAATGAGATGTTTTTCCAATGTATGCAATGTGTTCTACATTACAGTATTCCTAAGTTTATATTTTTAAGTGAAAAACAGAAACATATAGGGTGTCCCAGAAAAATGTATACAAACACTTTGAGTAATTATAAAGGCAGTGTTTATTATAATACATTCCATTTTCAAAATTGAGCTATCAGCTGTTAAAGTGTGTATATATTTTTTGGGAAGAAACCCTGTATATTTTTACTGGAAAGGTCTTAAAACTGTGCTCATTCAAGGATTTCAAACTGACCACCTACAGGGTACTATTTGGTCTCTACAGAGTTTTAAAAATAGGAAAATGTGCCGAAACCGGTTTGGCTCAGTGGATAGAGCGTCGGCCTGAGGACTGAGGGGTCCCGGGTTCGATTCCGGTCAAGGGCATGTACCTGGGTTGCGGGCACATCCCCAGTGGGAGATGTGCAGGAGGCGGCTGATCGATGTTTCTCTCTCATCGATGTTTCTAACTCTCTATCTCTCTCCCTTCCTCTCTGTAAAAAATCAATAAAAAATATATTTAAATTAAAAAAAAAATAAAAAAAAAATAGAAAAATGTTAGTATTAACAAAATACTAAAATGAATATTAGGGTTAACAAAAAGGGCTCAATTTCTAACTTATTTTGAAAATTCAAAAGATGGCAACACCATGCCCATACCTCCCCATGGCAATAATGGCCCCTCTGGGAATAGTCTGTGCTCTCTCTTGTTGTCACAGTCCCACCGCTCATCTCTGTCTTATACCGCACACGCTTCACTCTCTCACATTACTAGCCTGATCCCCGAAGGCTTGGAGGTTATCAACCCCTACTCTTGTTCAACTACCAGGTTTACAGATGGAACACTGAGAACCAGAGAGATTGAATAACATGTCCACACATCTAGGACAAGGGCTAGGTCCCAGCCTCCCAACCCATGCCACACTAGCTATTTTCTTAGTGTAAATTTTACTCTCAACTATACCTATTGGACATATGGGTACCTATTATTTAATACATCGTTGAGTATAATGAATAGGTAAATAATATTGAGCCTCTGGTCTTGCCAAGACATTTGTAATAATGATAACCTAATTTACTGATCTGAACAGAATGCTTTACCACCTGCAGATCTGTCATCAAGAAATACTAGCTGTGAGGATTGCTCAGAATGATAACATGCGATGCCATATTATATTGATTTCTGTCTGATGCCTGCAGTAGTGATTAGGCAGTACTCTAATCACAAGTGCTGCTGAGCCTGAAAACTGAACATGGTTTTAGAAGAGGCTAATAATAAAAAAGACTAAGAAACATTCCTGTGTTAAGCAGATAAGATAGCCCAATGATCCACATCTCCAGGCATCCATGCCCTTAAGTAACTATCCTCTTTTTGAGTGAGGACTGGACTCAGTGACTCGCTACTAATGAATAGACCAGTGGTTCTCAACCTGTGGGTCGAGACCCCTTTGGAGGGCGAATGACCCTTTCACAGTGGTCGCCTAAGACCATCAGAAAACATATATATAATTACATATTGTTTTTGTGATTAATCACTATACTTTAATTATGTTCAATTTGTAACAATGAAAATACATCCGGCATATCAGATATTTACATTACTATTCATAACAGTAGCAAAATTACAGTTATGAGGTAGCAACGAAAATAATTTTATGGTTGGGGGTCACCACAACATGAGAAACTGTATTAAAGGGTCACAGCATTAGGAAGGTTGAGAACCACTGGAATAGACCATGGCGGGAGTAATAATATGTCACTTGCAAAGATTAGATGATAATAGACTGTGGCTTCTGTCTTGAGGGGCTCTTGCTTGCTTGCTCTTGGATTGCTTGCCCTGGGAGAAGTCAACTGCTGTGTTGTGAAGCAGCCCTGTGAAGAGAGCCATGTGGTGAGAGACAGGCTGGCCAACAACCATATGAGTGAGCTGAAAGCAGAGCCCCCTCCTGGTATATACTCTACATGAGACCATAACCCCATTCAACAGATTAACTGCACCCTCGTGAGAAATTTTGAGCCAGAAGAATCCAAATAAGCCATTCCTGGCTTTCTGAACCACACATAGTATGAAATAATAAGTGGTTGCTGTTTTAAGCCATGAGTTTTGGAATCATTTGTTACACAGCAATAGTCAAACAAACAGATAGAGATCAAGATTCCTAATTTACCCACATGTGGTGAGCCACTTAAATGTTTACCACATATTGCCAAATATATATATACATATACATATATATATACATATAAACATATATGTGTATGTATATGTGTATGTGTATGTGTATGTGCATGTGTATGTATATATCAGAAATGTGGACTCATGCTGATCAAAAATACACGCATATGCCCTGGCCGGTTTTGATCAGAGGTTACAGGGTTAGTCTGTGGAGGCCGAAGGATCACAGGTTCGATTCCTGGTCAGGCACATGTACTTCGGTTACAGATTCAATCCCCAACTCCAGTCGGGGTGTGTGAAGAAGGCAACCAATCAATGTGCCTCTCTCACATCTATGTTTCTCTCTCTCTCCTCTTCTATCTCCCTTTCATTCTCTCTCTCTCTAAAAAAATATACACATATATGAGAAAAACAGAACTGTGTTCAAATCCTGACTCAGTCATTTATTAGCTAGATGACCTTGGAAAAGACACTCAGCCTTCATTTCCTCATCTGAAAATTGATGTTAGCAATCTCTCTGCACTTTCTAAATGACTCTACTTTAATACTTAATCATACTATTGTAGTTACTGGTTGCAGTCCACTCTGAGGTCAGATCCAGCTCCAGTGGAAGGTCATCCATGTATTGTAAGTCACCTAGGCTTCTTGGTGTGCTCTACACACACACACCCTAGACTAGGCTCACCTTTCCCAGGAAGCTTTATGAGCATCAGGCTGACCCACCTGAGAAATGGTGTTTATAGACGCCTTCCCTGTAAAGATGATATGTGATATGTGTCCAAATGTCATGTACTGTTCAGGAGACAGTGAGTAGTTGAACCTTTGGTCATGAGGCTTTTATACTGCTCAACGTGAGTAGAAGAGACCTGCCTGAATAAACTTATTTTTAGCCAAAGTTCAAGATTTCTAAGCTATAATTCTACAGATTATGACTTTTCTCTTCATTCTCATAATTAACGTCTTTGGCTTGCTCACTCCCTAAAGGAAAAATAAATTTTCACAGAGCAGCTTGCTCAGGATTATTTATGGATGTAAAAATGTGCCATCCAAGGTCGGCAATAGCTCAGCCCAACAGTGTTTGTGTAGGAGGTTGTGGTTGTTTTTCTGTGTCATCAAACCCGAAAAAGTAAGTCTGAGCAAATTATTCACAATTTGATGAAAATCATTTAGAACCTGTTTCAATTTGCTCCTTTATTTAACAAAATTTTATTGAGCATGCTTCCTTTGGGGAGTGAGCAAACACAAAGGTAAATGAGATGCCACACTTAAAGTAGATTATAATCTAATGGCAGAGAGATGTTTAAAGAAAGAATAATACAATTCATGACAAAGAGGTTCAACACTCTACATAATGGAGGAGCATGGGCTATTGAAAGCAGGAAGGAAACAGTGCTTGGGGAGCCAGTGGAATAATTCTAGGAAGAGAGAGAATTTGAGTTAAGCCTTGAAAGGTGAGCTGGAACGTAATGACGGGTGGAGAAATGAAGAGGTTGACAGCCTTCCTGGTCCAATCATACAAACAAAGTCAAGAAAATATGGAAGGCTTTCAAACACCTCAAGAATATAGAACTTAAGGTATATGAAGATTATAGTGGGAGATGAGGATGGAATGGAAAGATGAGCCCAGATCAGGAAAATTATCCAGACATGAAGAAACAAAGGTATAAGCCAGGGCAGGAGCAGTTAAAATGAAAAGGAAGGTCAACAGATTCATGGATGACAGTCAACTTCGAAAAGAACTGTCACAATTAGAAACCTGATTGAATGCACTTAGTATTTTATTTTTTGGTTTTTGGTTTTGTGTGAAGCAAAAAGGTGAAATATAGGAGAAGCAATAAAAGATGTTAAAATAGCCCTGACTTAGGTGGCCCAGTTGCTTGAAGTGTTGTTGTCCCTTACACCAAAAGGTTGCTGGGTTGATCTCTAGTCAGGGCACATTCCTAGATTATGGGTTCAGTCCCCAGACAGGAGGCAACTGATCTCTCTCTCTCTCTCTCTCTCTCTCTCTCTCTCTCTCTCTCTCCCTCCCTCTCTCTCTCCTTACTCTCTTTCTAAAAATCAATAAAAACATATCCTCAGATGAGGATATAAAAAAGACATGAAAATAATGAGACAATAAAAAAGAAGGAATATAGCAAAAAAAGGTTAATAGTGGAAGACATAAAAAGAATAGTTGAGGAAATATTCCATTTGAGGAGTCAGCGGGATATTCAGGGTTTAAGACAGTGGAAAATTTTAAAAGTTTAAAGCTAATGAGGGCATGAAGGGGAAGTAATTAAGGGAATTACTTTAAAGACTAAATGCCACATAGTACAAAGGGAAGTCCAATCCAGATCTTGTACAAATCCTCAGGAAGCTTAGCATTCAGCTCAATCTTGAAATTCATTGCTCCTATAAACTACAACAGAGACCAGCGAACTTGTTCTTCAAAAGCCAGATAGTATTTTAAACTTGCTTTGATCTCTGTTACAACAATTCAATATGCAACAGCAGTGATAGACAATGCACAAACAAATGGGCATGGCTATGTTCCAATAAAACTTTATTTACAAACACAGGTGTCCAGCCTGCAAGCCATCATTTACCAACTCCTGCAGCAAATGCTTTATGATTCCACTTTATTCAGTAAAGATCACATCATGTTTACTAGTAATGTAAACCATAGTGGAAAAAAAAAAGAATAGCTACCACTGATAGGGTGCTTACTATGTGTCAGACACTTTCTAAACATTTAATTTAATATAAACTATAATAGTTTACTTGACGTAAAACTATGAGGTACAGATTACTACCTCCTTTTATCAGTGAAGAAGTTGAGGATCAGAGAGATTTATTTGACCAAAGTCACTGATAAATGATGGGACGAGATAGGGCTTTCCCTTTGGCAGTATACTAGACTAGCTGTTCTGAAAAATCCCTCCTACTGAAAACTATCTAGATGCTATATCAATTACAACCAATATGATTTAAAAGGCCATTTTTGAGCTCAACCGAAAGCAATAGAAATCCCCAGAGACCAAAAAAATTAGCCTCATATTGTAGAGGGAGTGGGAAGGCGGTAGTGGTGGGAAGCCAAGGGAAACTAGGACTGGTGGTGACATGGAGAAGGAACCTTCCATACAATAAACCCCAGGCCTGCATAAAGCAGGATGTGTAGATTGGGCTCGATCCTCAGTCAAAGATCAGATCAGAAATATAGATCAGAAAACAAATTATCCATCTCCTGTCAGAGAGTGGGAGAGGGGGCACCTGTCTCATTCTGATAAATGTCCCCTTTAGCCGAAACCGGTTTGGCTCAGTGGATAGAGCGTTGGCTTGCGGACTGAAGGGTCCCGGGTTCGATTCCGGTCAAGGGCATGTACCTGGGCTGCGGGCACATCCCCAGTGGGAGATGTGCAGGAGGCAGCTGATCGATGTCTCTCTCATCGATGTTTCTGGCTCTCTGTCTCTCTCCCTTCCTCTCTGTAAAAAATCAATAAAAAAATATTTAAAAAAAAATGTCCCCTTTAGTTCTGGATTTCTCTGGGCTGAAATCTATTTTGTCTGGTATTGATAAGGCCACACTCGCTTTCCTGTACTTGCACTTTTCATGCTCTACCTTTTTTAATCCTTTTACTTTGATCTCTATTTGTGCATTTATAAATTGATAGAACTGATGACCAAAAGACAAAGAGATATAATTCAAAAATATAGATGAACTTTTAAAAATTGAATGATATAGTAAAAAAGAAGACTATCTCGGAGCAAGACCTCAGGGCAGACTCTAGGAGCTGAGAGTCATTCCTGGCTGGCAGCTAGCAGACAATGGAGCTCAGTCCTACACCCACAAGAAAATGAATTCTACCAGCAACCAATGAACTTGAAAGAGAATCTTAACCTCAGATTAGACTCCAAGTACAGAATCCAGTTGCAGTGTTGCCAGACTTCTAACCTACGCAACTGTGAGATGATAAATAGGTGTTGTTTTAAGCCGCTAAATTTTCCATTATCTGTTACACAGCAACAGAAAATGTTTATAAATGTATAACTGTACTTGCTGGATCAATTATGACTAATCTTCCTAGCATAGTGGATGTAAATTGTTTAAGCGTCTTCCAACTCTGAGATTCTGTAATTTCAATAATAACCTTCTCTGAAAATGTATCATGTTAGCTGCTTATTTAAAAATAACCTCATGAATTGAACTGATGACATACTTTTTCATATCTGTGAGATGTTTCTTCCTAGAAACTGTTTAAAATAAAATCAAGAAAAGATATATCTGAAAAAAAAATCATTAAGCACCTTAAAATTAGTATGTAAATGTAATGTACTTAACATTGAGAGGACTGACCCAATCAGATATCAGAATATATCATAAAGCCATTTAATCAAATCAGGATGATACCAGCATGGAAATAGAGAATAATCCCAGGATATATAAATGTTTAACATATGACAAATGTAGTAGCTCAATTCAATGGAGATAATGTATCCTGTCTAGAAAATAAAATTGGCTAAAAAGACAAAAATCATTGCAAGAATGTCTCAGGAACTACTAATCAAAAGTAAAGAGAAGCATTGATCAGATGCTCAAACCTCAGAGGGAAGGTAGGGGAGTGCGGAGAGGGGGAGAGATCAACCAAAGGACTTGTATGCATGCATATAAGCATAACCAATGGACTCAGACAACAAGGGGTGAGGGTGAGGGCATGATTGGGGAGGGGGGGCAATGGGAGGATAAGGACACATATGTAATACCTTAATCAATAAAGAAAAAAAAAGTAAAGAAACCCTTTTAATCAAGATTGGGAAGCAAGAAGATACTTTTAAAATAAAAGAAAAACAGAGGTATTTGTCTACACAAAGGTCTTTTTAAAATATGTATATGGCAAAAGCTAGTACAAACAACCAATTGAAAAATGATTGGTAAATTTTGTAACATAGGCAAGTAATAGGTATCATATAGGGTTGGGCAAAAGTAGGTTTACAGTTTTGAGTACATGAAACACTAAATTTATTCTTATTATATATTTATTAATTATTATTTTACTTGTCTTATTATTATTGTTATTATTATTGTTTTATATCCATACTCATGAATTATCTTTTAGGTGATTACAGCTGGTGAGTTAATCTACTTTTGTCCACTCCTGTATATAAATACTTCTTGTAAACTGACAAGAAAAAAATATTCAATACAAAAACAGGCAACGGACTTAAATAGACATTTCATTAAAAATTAAATTCAAATGCCCCCCCCAAATATTAGAAAATATTCAAATTTTCTAATACCTAGGAAAATGTAAATTAAATTCAGCTTATACCCTCATAAAGGAGACAAAAATTGAAAATACTTTGGGACAGCATTGATGGACCTGGAAAATATTATGTTAAGTGAGTTAAGCCAAAATGAGAAAGACAAATATCACATGATCTCACTTATTTGTGGAATATAATGAACAAAATGAATTGACCAACAAAATAAGATCTGAAACATGGAGGCATGGAACAGATTGACATACTTCTATCTGGAGATGGGAGGATGAGAAGAGGTAAACCGAAGAGCTTATATACTTATATGCAAAGCCCATGGATATGGGAAATTGGGTAGCGAAGACTTGGGTGGTGGGTAGAGGCTGGGAGAAGGGAAGTTAAAGGGAGAAAAATGGGAGATATCTGTAATATTATCAACAATAAAAATATTGAAAATAGCTATAATACTTATTTTTGGTGGTAATGTGATGGAAATTGTACTTAAATTGGTGCTACATGAAATGTTCCTATGTTTTGGAAAGCAAGCTGACAACATCTATTAAGATTAAAAATTTACATTTTCTATGCCCAGAAACCCCACTCCTGGAATTGTGTAACAACCACAAATGCATAACCATCTGTGTAGAAGGGTGCTTCCCACAGTTTTGTTTGTAGTGACAAAACCTGAGAGCAATGTTAATTTTCATTAACAAGAAAATACTTGAATAAATTATGGTATAATGACATCCTGGAATATTATGCAGCCATCAAGAAGAATGAAATAGAGCTCAGAGCTCTTCCAGGTATTGAGGATTTGGAGAATTTTTATGAACTAGTAAAATGTTAGTGTGACTGGAGTGAATTATGTGATAGAGCAATGAGGCTGGAAAATATGTTCCAGTGAGACAAGATGGGCCCCCTACACTGTGCTAATGTGTTTGAAGGCTCTATCGACTACTAGTATATGGTAAAAAGAATAATAGAAAAGGTAAGCTTCCAAGGCAACTCTTGTCTCTATCTTACCTTCCCATTTGTTTCTTATGTCTTCCTCATTTCCTTTTAGATTTTCTCTTTTTTTCCTTTTTTTTTTTTTTTTTGTTAATCCTCACCCGAGAATATTTTCCCATTGATTTTTTAGGGATAAACATCGATATGAGAGAAACACATCGACTGGTTGCCTCCTGCATGAGCCTGATCAGGACCAGGGCCTGGGCCTGGAAGGAACCTATAACCAAGGTACGTGCCCTTGACCTGAATAGAACCCAGGACCCTTCTGTCCTCAGGCCAATGCTTTATCCACTGAACAAAACCGGCTAGAGCTCCTTTTAGGTTTTCTAAAAAGTAGGATCCAATAGTGAAAAAATGAATACAGAAGAGATGAGGGACAACTGGTATTGCAGCTAAGTGATTATCGTGCTGAGATCCCTACAATAAAATGCCACCCAATCAGGGTCTGGAAGAAACTGTTTTCCAAATATGCTACACTGTTCTTTTGGTAATTTGATTGTGGTGACAGGTCAGTCAGGCTGTAATTGGTTTTAATTGGCCTCCCTACTGCTATAATATTCTTTACCTACATGCAAACTGTCAAAAAGCAGGGAGAAGGGAGGGCAAAGGAAAGGGAGGGAGGGAGAGGGGAGGCTGGTTCATTTTCCACCTTCTCGAAATGCCACATAAATTGTTTTCAACCTGTTTCACAAGCAAATGCCCCACTTTCCAGTGTAAATGAGGGGAAATATGTCACCGCGGCAGCTCTTAGAAAGAAATGGCTGATCCCTTCAGCAGCGGACAATGAACTCAATTCCGTCTTTTGTAGAACAATATATTGTTTCCAGAGCCCAGGGAGGAGGAAAAAAAATCTCTACATCCCCTCCGTATCTCCCTTGGGTAAAGTGTTATTTGAGGGGGCTGCCAGAAACTAGGAAAATTTCATAAAATCAAGCAAATATTTTTAAAAACACAAAATGTTGGTATTGTTAAGCATATGGGGACTGTGTCTTTATAGGGATCCTGTATTCCACAAGACAGGAGCAGTAGGACAATTTTTGATTGGCATTAAAATAATTGTTTTCATGTTTAAATTGTATTAAAAATATAGTATTGTTTTTTATTCAAAACTGTTCTGTCATTTCAGGGACTCCTGCCTCTGAGAAGCCACTGTCATTCCCAGAAGTCTCCTGGGAAACTGAACTCTAAGGATTCTTCATTTTTTAAATGACAGGAGGGATCGGTGAAGATCATCCTGGGACCAGTCTGCTCCAGGGTGCACAGCTCTATCTTCTTTCTTCCCATAGACCCATTCAGCACAGGTCGTAGCTCATTCAGCCCAACAACAGAGGGCAAGTAGAGACCCTCATGAACACTCCAGTTCCCCACTCCCTCTTACCTTCCAGTAAAGATAAGATTATAATGGTTGTGAATGCATCAAGTTGGCAGCCTTTGCTATTCCCTCATCCCTACCCCTCATCCTGAGAACCCCTATCAGAGCAAACTGGTATGCCCAGACCCTCATCCTCAACACAACTATTGGTTTTGAGAGATAAAAGAGACATGTATCCATTTAGTCCAGTGGTCCATTAGATAGTGAAGCTAAACTTCCACTTATGAACCTCCAGAGGTATTGAATTGAGGCAGCCTCTTTCAACTTGGGAAAAACTAATAATTCCGATGGTCTTCCTTTATGTGTGATGAAAGTGTGCCACTCTATTCAATACTTATTGCAAGGCTGTTCCACACAAGTCTATTCAACACAAAGCTTATCAAACCCTTGACCTCCTCATCTACTTCCATTATTTTCAGTTCTGTTACTTGGTATAATATAAATAAGACTAACCCTCCCTTCATATGGCAGCCTTTGCACATTATGTGCCTCCCCTAATACTCCAACAAACACAAAGTCTATCTTCTCAAGGAACATCCCCAATTCCTTGAAAATTTTCTCTTTATCAATGGCTTCAAATTGCTTTACCATTTTTTATACTCTCCTGTTAATATTCTCAAGGTAATGTGTGTTATTGTTCATTTGTGGCCTTCAAAACTGAATATAATATTCCAGAAATGGACTGAGCAGCCCAGGGTAGAGTAGAAGCACCTTCTTATTCATTGTGAATGTTAGGTTCTCCAATTCTGCTACCAAAGGCCACATTACGTTTGTAGAAGCTATGTAACATTGAAGGGTTTGTGTTTAGTTAAAATACATAAGGTATATTTCATGTGACCTGCAGTATTGTTATTAATAATACTACTACTTGATCAAATTTTCTTACCTGTGTGGTTGCTCACATTTCATCAATATTTTCTCAATACTCACCACTCTGTGATCTATAAAAGTACTAAGCCATTTGGGCAGATGAGAAAACCTAGGCTTCAAAATGTTAATTATCTTGCCCAAGTTGGTTCATCCAAACAGAAGCTCAGCCAAAACTGAAACCAGGACTCCTGACTCCCGGTCCAGTGCTTTTGTACTTTGGTTATTATGTTTTCCCTCAAAAGACAAACCTTTTAAAAAGCCAATGTGTTTTCATATGACTTTTTAAACTGGGTATCTCTTACTTTTCCTTTTTCCAGGCATGAAAGCAGATGTTAAGGCACTACTGCGTTTATCTGGTCTTACGAGTCCATTACCACTACCGTCATCATACCTCTTTAGAACATTCCTGAACCACCTGGATCAACTTACATCCCATACTCATTGGTCATAGGGGGGAAAAAATTCCTCCAAGTTGTTGCTTCCTTTGCAGTTGGAAGAATGGTGACAGCTCTCTGCATATAAGTTAGACAGTTTGAGAAAAAAATTAGTTTCTGAGCCTTTTCCCTTGTCTTTTCCCCAGCAGGCTCCTGCTGCTCTCTGCTCAGCATAACAGACCATTAAACATGCTGGGGCTGATGTAATGACTCATGTAGCATGTTCGCTCCTTCCCATCACAATAATCACCAGTTTTTGTAATATTCTGTTTGTTTAAACCAAGCAATAATGTAAGTCCTCATAACAGGAACCCTCAATTAAAGGGAATTTGTTTCCCCTGCATCTCAGCACAAAGAATCAAATGACAGTGAGACAAGCTAATAGACATTTAAAGACACAAGGACAAAATACTTCCAGTTGCTGATATGGGGTCAGGACACAGTAATTGTGTGAGCAAGCTGGCAAAGACAAAAATCCCAAATCCTGATTTTACCATTAAAGATGTGACCCATTGTCTACTAAGCTCATTCACTAAATCATTAAACCGCACAAGTGGAGTCAGGAGACAGGTACTGAGCTGAGAGTGGGATGCAAAGATGATAAAGAGACAGTCCCAGCTCTCAGGAAGCTCCCACTCTGGTGGTGGGGAACACACACACACACACACACACACACACACACAACACACACACACACACACAACACACACAGATAACACAAACACACACAAACACACACACATGCCACACACACACAAACACACACCACACACACACAACACAAACACACACAAACACACACCACACACACACACAACACAAACACACAAACACACACCACACGCACATACAACACAAACACACACAAACACACACACAACACACACACAACACACACACAACACAAACACACACACATACCACACACACACAACACAAACACACACAAACACACACCACACACACAACACACACAACACACACACACAACACACACACAAACACACACACAACACACACACACACACAACACACACACACCACAAACACACACAAACACACACAAACACACACACAACACACACACAACACAAACACACACAAACACACACACATACCACACACACACAACACAAACACACACAAACACACACCACACACACAACACACACAACACACACACACAACACACACACAAACACACACACACTACACACACACACACACCACACACACAACACAAACACACACAAACACACACACAACACACACACAACACAAACACACACACACAACACACACACACACAACACACACACACAACACACACACACACACACACAAAACAACATTGCATTAGCCAGGACTCTGATTATAAGGGAGGCTAACACAAACTGACTTAAATGAAAAAGAGAAGTGGTTATGTCATTGGAAGTGTCCAGTTGCTTTAGGCACCTCTGAATGCAAATATTCAAATAATCCACAGAATTCTGTCTCCATCAGAAACTCTGCTTTTGCCCGGCAGGCATGGCTCAGGCACTGAGCATCAATCTATGAATCAGGAGGTCACGGTTCAATTCCAGATCAGGGCACATGCTTGGGTTGCGGGCTTGATCCCCAGTAAGGGGCATGCAGGAGGCAGCAGATCAATGATTCTCTCTCATAATTGATATTTCTCTCTCTTTCTCCCTTTCCCTTTCTCTCTGAAATCAATAAAAATATATTTAAAAAACAACAACTCTGCTTTCTTCCATGTTGGTTTCTGTTACCGTCAATTTCCCCTCCAGCCAATCAGGCTTATATTCTACTGGTCTGGCAAAACCAATGGAAAGGTCTTTTCCAATAATTCCAGCAGAAGTACTGGGCTTGACTCATCAGGCTTGTGATAAGCATCTTTTTCTAAACCAATCACTGGTCAGGGAGGGTCAGTTACCCCTGTCTCCTCACCAAGCAGAAGGGTGGTCAGCTCCACTTAAACCAGATAAACTGAGAACATGAATTTAAAAATCAAAGTGTTCTTACCAAGCAAAAGAGAAATAAATGCTGGCCAGATAAAAACTGCAGGTGCCTTCTACAGTTACATATGCACTAATGTGCAATAAAGTGTTACAGGTTACAGAAACATATACAGAACATGGGAGGACGTGGAAGAGGGGAGGAGCTAATTCTATCTATAGGAGGGAAACCATGAAACAGCCTGGCCTGCTTGGAGGAATGTAGAAAATCCCTCCACTTTACCTCCCCCATCTCTGCTGTCCCTGGATCCTCACAGGTTTGACTACCTTTACCAGGAGGCCTCCGCCTGATCCAGGTCCTGAGCTGACACTCAGAGTAACATGATGTGCATCAAAGGGCTCCTTTCGCTCAGCCAGGGAGGCTGTGTGGTCAGGCTCCCAGCACCAAAATCCAGAGTGGGCTAACCTCCTGGAAGATGTGAGAAAGCATGGGGCAGAGAACAGCCATTCCATCTGACCAACCTGTCTCTGACCAACCTGTTAACTGACCAACAACATATGAGTGAGGTCCAACTGAGACCAGCAAAAAGAATGGCCCAGCTGAGCCCAGCCCAAATTGCCAAACCATAGAATTGTGACAACCCTAAAGGAAGGGTTGTCATTTAAACCACTACATGTTAGGATGGTTTATTACGAAGCAAAAGCTAACTGATATACCCAATAATTGAATAATTTAGACACTGTGCTCTGTAAAAAAAAAAAAAAAAAACCTCAAGGAAAATTCAGACCTCTTGGTTTCTATACTTAATGTTCTTTTAGGCCACATTATTATTTCCTATAATGTTTTAAAGATGAAATCCAAGGTTCATATCACAGTTTCCCTTCCTAGCGGTGGCAAATGCAACTGAATCTTGGTTTTTAATTAGTGACAGCTTCTGAAATTATCTTGGAATCTCCCAAAGGTGTTTACTTTGATCACACACCATTATCCCTCCATGAACTAATATACTTCCCTTTGTCAAAACAAACATGGGCTCCAACTATCATAAATGCACCAGGTAAGTGCATTACAATTTTTAAGAGGCTTCAGACCCTTACAGATTATTCTGATCCAGGGAATCTTAAAGTTAATAAACTGTGAAAGCTGTGTCTTCAGTCCTTGTTGGATGAAAATGAACATTAATACCCTGCTGATGAGTCATTAACACATGTCAACAGTAAGAAACAAAACAACACTGTTGCTTTCACTCGGAGAGGCCCAGTTAATTAAGTTGATAGTCAAAGTCAGAATGCTGAAACTCAGGTTTATGAGGAACCACAAACCTGATTAGCTTATTTAATAATAATATTTCCATCGGCTCTAGGACATTTTTTTAAAAAACAATGACTAAAATAGTAAAGCGGGATTTTACAGGAAGAAAGAGAAAATATCAGCTCAGAAAGTCATCCCAGACATGTCTGCCTTCCTGGTACACACTGTGAAAACATAATTCTCAACTCATTAGGGAGGCAAAGGTATGAGTGGAGAGAAATGTTAATTAGGCAGCAGCTCGGTTAGCTAAATTCAGATGGGGCAATATCACATGGGCTAATGGAATAAGCCATAAAATTTTAAACTCTAGGCAGGCTACTGCAAGTGGATTTTAAAGAAGCAAGCCAGTTCCCTTTCTCCAAAAGCCACAAACTGGAAACTGGGAATTCGATAACTGAGCAGAATGACACACTTCACTCTGGAGAAAGTGATAACCAGTGAGTGAAATTTGCAGAAATGAAGGGTTAAAGTCAGCTCTTATAGCAATGTCCTTATTATAATATACAACTAATGCTGGAGTAGAAGAGGATAGAATAAATGAAAACTGGGAATTCAGCTTAAGAGACCAGAAAGTTAACTATCAGGTATTCATAGGCCTTAAAGCAGTCATTTTCCTTTGTCATAAGCAGCACCATTTACCCATCCTACTGGTGATGGGCGTGTGGGTGGTTTCCATTTTCCAAGCAATGCTCCTGTGAATTAGCTTGTATGTGTCCCTTGGTGTACAGGTGCAAGAGTGTGGTCCTCATTTTTTCTTAAACCTGGGGAATTTTTACTAGATATTGATGCCCTGGCCCCATCACAGACCAACTAAATGACTGATTCAGAATATAGGGTGGAGAGTTGGAGAAGAAATGTGGGGAGGTGGGGTGTCAAACATATTTTCTAACCTTTAATATATAAATATTCAAATTTTACCAACTGTCCCAAAATATATTTGACCCCTGTTTTATTTTCCAGTTGAGGACCCAGTTAAGATCCATTTCTTGCACTTAATTGCATGCCTCTGCCAACTCTCTTAAGCTAGGACAGTCTCTCTACCTTTTCTCATGATGTTGACTTTTTAAAGGCTCCAGTCCAGTTGTCTTACAGAACATCCCACATTCTAGACTATTTTCTTACAATTTCATTTATCTTGATCCTCTATCCTATTTCCTGTAAGCTGGAAGTTAGGTATAGAGACTTGATTAGATTCCATTTACACCTTTTAGTAAGAACACTTGTAGGTGATGCATCACATTAGGAGATTCTTGATGTCAGGGTGCCCCCAGTGTTACTGGTACTAAGATTGGTCACTTGGCTAAGGGGCAATTGCTCTATCTCTGCAAGATAAATTTTTCATAATTGAAATAAGATGAATGGCCTCTGCAATTCTAGGTAGCTTTGACAAGAATGGATCTCAAATTTGTCTCCCCTGTCAGTGGAAAAAATTGGGGCATTTGGACTAATTCAGAAAATGTGAGGAAACAATGATTGTCTTTGAGTACTTTCTTTCCTCATTCAAGAGCCTGAATATGGAAATCAGCTATAGTATTTACTAAGTATCTGCTCTGTTTTGGACCCATTATGCTTTATCTCATTTAATCCTCACAGCATCATGAGGTCATCATTACTCCTAAAATTTTTAAAAAGGGAAACCGAGGCTCTGAGAGATCAAATCACAGAGTCACAAATAGCGCAAAGCTAGCATTCAACTCAGGTTCGTGTGATTCCAAAGCCTCTTCTCACAATGCTGTCTTTCCCCTCCTAACCCTCATCTCCTTTCCTGGAGGCCTGAAACGCTCAATAAGAGACACCAATCTATCTGTCACTCCCACTTGGTTGGAAACAGTCTCCCACCACTTTCTTAGCCCTTCTGACACTGTTCTCCCCCTGGATTAAGCCAGTGAAAAAAGCTGCCAATATCCTTCAGGTAGGGAGAACCCAGTGTTGCACTGACCACTATGGGATGTCTAAAATAGCACTGAATGACCATGGAGAGTTGAAAGTCATAGGTAAGGTAGACAGAAGGGAGGCTATAAAGACATGTGCCAAAGAACCACTTCAAATAAACAAACTTGCTGTGCTATTTTAGGGAAAAGCCAAATCCTGCCACCCCAAAAGGCATGTTGGCCTTTGTTCAGAGTGGTCACCAGTCATCTTGACAGCAGCAGTCATCAGGAATTCTTGTACATCATGGCACCAATCCCCTGGTGGTATCAAAACTGAGTTTCCTTATGCTCCAGTCTACTCCCCAAAGGAAGCCGAGTGGTCACACCATGGCTGCAGAGCTCATGTGGGTGGACAATGTGATGCAGTGGAATGAGCCTGAGCTTCAGGGACAGGCCTGGGTTTCAACCCTGGTTCTACCATCCATTCTGCAACTGTATGATCTCGAGCAAGTTAGTTAACTTCAGCTTTGACATCTTTAAAACAAGGATCCTGATGTTCCCATAAATGCGTTGTCTGAAGGATGGTAGGAAATAACACATAAAGCTCCTGACACATATGTTTATTAAATAAATATACATGGGCCTGAATGCCAAAAAGAATAAGCAAGACTGCCTACCTAGGTATAGTCCTAAATTTGAGGATCTCTGAGTTTTGAGCAAAGGAATCAGACCAATTCTGGAAGTCCTCTAATTGTCTCAAGATACTGCCTTGATCCTGAAGGCATGCATTCACTCAACAATCAATAGTTGATACTCACTCTTGGAGCAAGAATAAATCACATTCATTTAAAAAATAATAAAATCTGGTCCCTCCCTAGTGTTGCTCACAGATTAAGTGACAAAGGCAAAAATGAAAGCAAATAATCATGGTATAACAAGCGCTATAAGCTATGGGCACACAGTGGAAGGAGGCATATATTGTCTAGGAAGATAAGAAAAGATTTACCAGAAGTGACATTTGAGTTAATGTTGATGAATGAGTGGCTGATATCAGGTTTCTCTTAGGGAGAAAACGGTCTTTGATTATGAAAGTATTCTGATAAAGTTTGCCTAGAGAGCAAGCATTAGAAAGAGGCATTAAGAGAATACCAATCCTCTCTGCCTTGGAAACAAAAAGAAATTTAAGTGGTAGTGAAAAGCAGAGAAGAGAGAATAGAGCAACACAACTAATAACTGGACCTTGTGGAGTGAACCAATATGTTAGACTTTCCAAAGGACTCAAAATCAGAGATGAATACTAGCCTATCTTGATTTGTTTGCATTACTATAAACACCCGAAGGGGACAGAATTGTGCTTTCCTAGGACCATAAAAGCAGAGCTA
Organism: Myotis nattereri; assembly: GCF_964212035.1. Classification (NCBI taxonomy): domain Eukaryota; kingdom Metazoa; phylum Chordata; class Mammalia; order Chiroptera; family Vespertilionidae; genus Myotis; species Myotis nattereri. The sequence continues at coordinate 221,762,160 of NC_138075.1, forward strand.
TAGTCAATTGGATCTAAATATCAAAGGGCAGAGTGACATTCCTGATCACAGATTACAGAGAGAGAAATAACACAAAAGGAGGGTAATTCCACAAGGGAACATGGTGGTAATGGGGGATACAAAGATGGTGAGGCTTGGGAGAGGCAAGAGCACAAAAGACAGAGAATGTAGGACACATACCCACACCCACCTTTAGCTGATCTTTCCTGAGAATAATTCATTTTGTGAAAAGAAGAATTCCACCTCTGGGAGTCAGACCAGAATCAGTCTAGGGTGCTGTTTCTGTAATTCCATCTCTGTGCTCATAGGACTCTACTTGTGCAGAGCTCCTTGTGCCCATACATTCTCTTCAGGAGCAGGGAAGAGGGTTCATGCATCTTTGTATTGTCAGTACCTAGCACAAAGCACATGGTGGGCGTTGCACAAATATTCAGTGAGTGAATGTTTGCCCTCTTGGATTCTACTTCTGAAGATATCATTGTCATTTAAATGTCTTAGTTTTTTATTTCAATCCATAATAATGGTTTTCATTTATTAAATTCTCACTATATGTCAGGAATCTTACTAGATGCTTTAAGCACATTATTTCTTTTAATTTCTTCTTTTTCTTTTTGTGCACCATTCCTAGAGGTACTGCAATACCGGGTCGATGTGTGGAGTGGACAGAGCAAGCTCCTATTCTCTCTCCCTGCTCCAAAAATACACTTAATATAATGTCCTCAGATAGAGGGCGTATCAGATATTAAACTGATAAGAACACATACTGCACTTGATCTTAGCCAAAAAGCCGAGAAGTGATTCACATTATTTCTTATTATCCTATACTAGAGGCCCGGTGCACAAAAATTTGTGCACTCGGGGGGGAGAGGGGGTCCCTCAGCCCGGCCTGTGCCCTCTCGCAGTCTGGGACACCTCAGGAGATAACGACCTGCTGGCTTAGGCCTGCTCCCGGGTGGCAGAGGGCAGGCCCAATCCCTAGGTGCAGCCCCTGGTTGGGCTCAGAGTAGGGCTGATTGGGGAGTTGGGGCGCTGCCCCCTGTCATGCACAGAGCAGGGTGGATCGGGAGGTTGTGATGCCACCCCTAGTCATGCTCAGGGTAGGGCCGATTGGGGGGTTGGGGCACTGCCCCCTGTCACACTCAAGGCAGGGTCAATGGGGAGGTTGCGGTGCCACCCCCTGTCACGCACAGAGCAGGGCCCATCAGGGGGTTGGGGAGCTCCCCCCTGTCACGCACAGAGCAGGGCCAATCAGGGGGTTGAGGAGCTCCCCCCTGTCACTCACAGAGCAGGACCAATAGGTGAGTTGGGGCACCGCCCCCTGTCACACAAAGAGCAGGGCCTATCAGGGGGTTGGGGCCCTGCACCCTGTCACACACAGAGCCGCAGGGCGATCAGGGCGTTGGGGAGCTCCCCCCTGTCACCCACAGAGCAGGGCTGATCAGGGTGTTGGGGTGCCACACCCTGTCACACACAGAGCCACAGGGCGATCAGGGGGTTTGGTCACTGCCCCCTGTCATGCTGATCCCGGTGCCAGGAGGCCTCGCTGCTCTGCTGATCCCGGTGCTAGGAGGCATATTACCCTTTTACTATATAGGATAGAAGCCTGGTGCACGGGTGGGGGTTTGCCCTGAAGGGTGTCCTGGATCAGGGTGGGGGTTCCGCTTGGGTGCCTGGCCAGCCTGGGCGAGCGGATGATGGCTGTTTGCATCTGGTCACACACCCTTCAGGGTGGGGGTCCTCACTGGGGTGCCTGGCCAGCCTAGGTGAGGGGCTGAAGGCCGTTTTCAGGCTGGTGGGTGACTGAAGCTCCCAACCACTCCTTTTTTCCTTTTTTTTTTATTCTGGGCCAGCTTTAGCTCTGAGGCTCAGCTCCAGCTATGAGACCTCCGCTGCTGATGCAGGTTTCTGGCCTTTGTTTACCTTCTGTATTTGAAACAATGTTGCGGCCCTGCTGGTTGAAGCCTGGGGTTTTGTTTACCTTCTATATTTGTTACAATGTTGCTTAGAGTGCAGCTGAGAGGCCGGCAAGACAGGCAGGGAAGCTTGGCTTCCTCCGTCACTGAAGCAAGCAAGCCTCCCTGTTCACTTCCAGCTGCCTGGCTGCCAGCCGCCATCTTGGCTGGAAGTTAATTTGCATATTGCCCTGATTAGCCAATGGGAAGGGTAGCAGTCTTACACTAATTACCATGTTTCTCTTTTATTAGATAGGATAATAGAAGCCTATTATGCAAATTGTCCCCTCAGGAATTCGACCACTTGCTATGATGTGTGCTGACCACCAGGGGGGTGGTGCGGAACATGGCGGGCATCGGTGACACAGAGCTGGCAGTACGCGGCAGTGGAGGCACCCTGCCCTGATGGGCCCCAACGAGAGCGGGACCATGGTGGGATAGTGGAGCAGGTGAGCAGGGGGTGCCAGGCCAAGGTGGGTGCAAGCTGGGGTCCGATTGCCCCGCTGATCACCCTGCAGATGGTGACCAGTGGCAGTGGCAGGGGGCCCGGGCCCCAACTGATTGCCCCGCAGGTAGGATGGTGAAGCAGGTGAGGGGGCAATGCCAGGCCATGGCAGGGCTGTGGGGCTGCGAGGCTGGGGGCGTGAGCTAGGGCCCAATCCCCACAGGCCACGCAGAGGGACCCCACCTGTGCACGAATTTGTGCACCAGGGCTCTAGTTTTAGGATAAGCATCATTTTTATAGAACCTACAATAACACCTGGTATATAGGAAATACTCAAAAAACAGTTCTTGAATTAATATATGAAGGAAAGAAGGAAGAATCAGAGGCCCAGAAAGATGAAGGGACCTGCCTAAGGTCACTCTGGTTGTTAATGACAAAGTATAACAAATGTCCATGGATTCATGCTAATCTAGAATTCTTCACAGTATAATATTTAGACTGAATGACCTTGAAGGTTCCTTTCTGCTTGTGGTTCACTGAATAATGGTTTCCCAAGGATGTCAACCTCTGAATTCCAGGTTCTATGAACATGTTACTTTAAATGGTAAAAGGGTATTTGCAGATGTGATAAGAGGTTATCCTGGATTATTCAGGTAGGCCCAATTTTAAAAACACAAATGTTCTTATAAGAGGGAGACAGAATGAGATTTGACTACAGAAAAGGAGTGTCTAAGTGATAGGGTATGAGGAAATCTCAACCGGACATTGCTGGCTTTGAAGATGTGGGAAGAGGCAGCCTCGTGGAAACTGTAAGGAAACACACTCTTCAAGTCTCCTGCCAAAACCTTGAACTTAACCCAATAAAACTTACTTTAGACTTTGAAGCCCCAAAAATTTGAGATAATAAATTTGTAGTCACTTGTTATCATAGCAATAAGCTACTAATATAAACTGCTCTAATAATCGTAATTAATAGGTCATAAATGTAAAACAAGGACTCTTTTGCTCCAGACTTTTATACCACAGACTTCATGACTTATATTTATTATTAAACTAATAATATATACTGGCCTCTTCTCCAAGAACCTTTAAGCCTTGCCTTTGAGAAGATATCCTTTTGTTTGCCAGTTTCTTTATTGCTACCAAGAAATAGCTCTCATGCTAATATTTCTTTTATATGTAATTTGATTTTTCTCTCTGATTACTTTTCAGATCGTTTTTCTCTGGTGTTCCACAATTTCATTATGAAAAACTGAGTCTAATTTAATCTTATTTGGATATTTTGTATTTCCTGAATCTGAGAATTCATGTCTTTTGAGACTAAAAATTTCCCAGCCACTCTTTCTTCTGTATAACGTCTTTTCAGATCTCTCTACCTCGAATTATTATTAGACAGTTTTATTCTATCATTTTGGTAATGGTCTCAGGAAAAGAGAACTACAGGTCACCCAGAAAAGCCCCTACAAGACTTGGAGATGCTATGTTCCCAAGCCCAATCTCTAGACTAGAAGATAAAGGTATCCACTACCAATGAAGTATCTGATGGGATGGTCAAGAATTTTTCAATTTTTTCAGTAGTTAGGGCTACATTTCTCAGTTAAATCAAATGAAAGGGTCACCATTAGTAGTTCTCTACAAAATGTTTTTAGGATAGAAACAGTGTTGAATCTACTTTTTGTGCAATATTATATATAGACAAAAGAACATATACAAAATAAACATTAATGAAGTATAATTATAAAAACAATCAGGGTATCTACAATCCTGCTTAAGAAAGAGAATGCTATCAATAGTTCCAAATATGTTCACTTCCCCAATCTAGTCTTATAGAAATACTCATTCCTATAATACCCTTACCAAAAATAACTATCTCAATTTTGCTTATAATTCCCTTTCGGAAAAGTGTGCATCCTCAAACAATATATTGTTCAGCTTTGTCCTGTTTATCTGTAAATGGAACCATTCTGTTTGCACTCTTCAGTGTCTTGCTTGTCTTGCAAAACATTGTGTCTGTGAGTTTCATCAGGTTCATGTACTAGTATATAGTTGCAGTTCATTTGTTTCACTGTTTTTTAGTATTCTATTGACTATTCCCATTTACTGTTCCCATGTCTATTCCATTGACTATTTATTATTTATGGACTCTTACATAATGTTTATACCTTTACTTTTACAAATAATACTGCTACCCATATTCTTGCACCTACCTCCTGGAGAAGTGCAAGCGTTTCTTGAGGGTTTATGATTAAGAGTGGAATTGCTGACCTAGGAAATTTATTTTAGTTATCTACTGCTGTAGGATGACGTTACCACAAAAGTGTAGCAACATAGAAAGACATGTTTATTATCTCACAGTTTCTTGGGTCAGAAATCCCAGCACAGCTTAGCTGGATCCTCTGCTTCAAGGGGCTTTCACCAGGCTGCAAGCAAGATGTGAGCCAGGGCTGGGGTCTCATTGGACTGTTCAACTGGGGAGGAAGCTGCTCCCAAGTTCATGTAGTTCTCGGTGGCATTCAATTCCATGGGAGCTGCTGGACCAGCGGCTTCACTTCCTTACTTGCTTTCCACCCGCAGCTGCTTGTTATTTGGACTTCGGCGCAGAGCAACGGAGAATGTGGCAGCTTGTATCATCAAAGCCAGCAAGACAGAGCATCTGCTAGCAACATGGAAGTCAGAATTTTATGAGATCTATTCACAGGAGGGACATTCCATCACTTGTGCCGTAGTCTACTGAAGCATGTCACAGACCTGCCACACTCGAAGGGAGGGAACTCACATGGTGTCAATTCCAGGAGGTGGAGATCCTTCGGAATCAGCATAGAGTCCATTTACCCCATGTGTTTTAAATCAGACAACATAATCCCAGATTGTTTTCCTAAGTGGTTGTATCAATGTATACCCCCACCTACAATAATTGGAAGCGCTTGGTCTTTTACATCCTCATCAATATTTGTTACTGGTGTACAGTTTTTGATTGCCTCTGTTAGATACAAAATATGTCTTTTAGTTGTGGCTTTAACTTGCACTTCTCTGATTATTGGTGAGGTTTAGCATCTCACATATTTCACAGTCATCCTTGTGTCCTATTCTGTGAACTTACACTTTAGTCTCTTGCTCTTTTTTCCTATTGTCTTGTCTTTACTCATTGAATTTTAGGAGTTATTTATTCACCTGGAATCTAATACCTTCCCTATTTTATGGGTTCAAATAGCCTTTCCCAATTTGTGGCTTTAGTTTTAATCAGAGAAATTTATTACTTTTAGTGAAACTGAAATACATAACTCTATTCACTAGAGACCCTTATTAACAGATTCAGTTACAAGATGCATGAAAACTTTGCTAAATGCATTTGTTATTGAGACAGATGGTGTCACGAGCACATTAACTATCCATTCATCTAGATTTCCTAAGTTCTCCTGTCTGTGACAAGAGAGCAAAATTCCTGGAGCATTTTGTCTCTTTGCTCTGGCAAAGCATCGAAATGGGAAGGAAGAGACCTGGGTCCAGGCTCCAGTTCTGATAGAAACTAGCTGAGATTTTAGACAAGTCCCTTATACTCCTGGGTTTCCAATTTCCTCATTTGTAAAAGGAAAAAATTGGGTTATAGACTCCCAAAGTTCTTTCCAGCTCTAAAATTCTGACATCCTCTAAATGCCTTCACTAGGGAGACCCACTGCCCTTATCAAAAGTCTAAATACAAATCTCTCATTTGAACAGAGGTGCCGTATCTCCTATAAAACACAGTTGACATGTAGAGACACTTAATCACTCAATGTCATGATGTAATTCCAGAAAAAACAATTTCCCTGAATATGAAATATAAGTTCCAAATATGTACAAGTTAACAATGGTTATCTAAGATTGGTAAAAACTGTTTACTCCCTATAAAATTCAAAGCTCTAGCATAAGTATAGTAAGAAAAAATTAGGAAAATTACTACCTGCTCGCAAAAAGAAAAAAAATATTGCAGCTTAGTAAATATTGGTAAGTACATATAAATGTCCATAATGCAAGTTACAAGTATAAAACCAAAATCACAGTATTCCCTTGACATTTGAGGATTTGCAGTTTAGTTTTAACTATTTGAAAGCAAATTTGAAAGCCTGCATGCTCTAATTTGCCAAGAAATTTGTATTGGGGAATTATCCAGAACTCAGATATTGAACCTCTTTCACAGAATTACTTAAGCCAAACTGGCATTCTGGAATCTTGTTTTAACAGATGTCACTTGCCAGTATAATAAAGCACATGTTATATTTGCAATAAAAGTTAATGATCAAATAAAATAAATTTATTTATATGTATTTTAATTACTCCCTAAGTAAAAAAAGGATGGTATTTTCAAATTATATTCTAGCATCAGTGTGAATTCCTCTTGCTTTTCCTGGAATCTAAAATGAAGCTGCCTGTTTCACAGCGGACATCTTTAGGGAAATAATAGGATTTACAGTGTATTCATTTGTAATGTTGCATAGTTAATAATAATAATGGCTGGCATTTATGGAGTAATTACTATGCCCTGAGCACATATAAAACCACAGGCTCTGTAGCCAACCTGCCTGGGCTTCAATCCCTTTTCCACCTCTTAGTAACTACATATTATCTGTCTTTCCAAAACTTGAGTTATCTAAAATATAAGAATGAAAATAGTACCCGCTTCATAGAGTGGTGTTGAGGATTAAATAATTAAATATAGGTAGAGTTTAAAATAGCACTTGGTATACAGTAATTGCTCATAATAGTAGTAATAATTATCATTATTATTCCCCACAACAATCACATGAGGGATTTGCTATAACAAAACTCATCTATAGATAAGAAACTGAAGTATAGGAAAGTTAAACACTGTCCCCAAGTCAGAGGGATAGGCAATGGTAAAGCTGGTGTTGAACTCCAGAAAACAAATTTCTAATCAACAACCAATAAGTACTTATTAAACATCAAACATGCTCCAGGCTTTGATCTAGATACTGGGTGTGCAATGGGAAACACAATCACCAGGTCCCTGCTCTGAAGAAACTTAACATCCTACCAGGGGGCATACAGGAGGAGACAAAGGCAGTACACAAGTAAATAAATACATTAACAATTCTGAATGGTGCTATTTTATCCCCAAAATTATACTAAAATAGGGTAACATGATAGCGATCAGAGTTACTGGGGTTGGAAACAAGGGAGGATTTAGGTAGAATGGTCAGGAAAGGCTTCTCTAAGGAGGTGAGATCTGAGTGAGCTGAGATGATCTGGAGGAAGAGCTTTCAAGACAGAGGAGAGGGAAAGTTCAAAGTCTTTCAGGAGGAAACCAATTTAGACGCCTAGGAAGCTACAAGAAAGCAAATAAACTTGGAGAATAATAAACAAAAGGGAGAGTAGCATCAGAAGTCATGATGAGTGATTGGGTCATAAATGATTGCGTGGATGGATGGATGGATGGATGAATGGATGGATAAATGGATGGGTAGAAAATAACATAGCAGAGGACCCAGCCCAACATAAGGTTATTTACATATTGAAGTATTTATTGAATGTCTATTATGCAACTGGAATAATTCTAGGCACTGGGGATACAAGAGTTAACAAAATTTTTTTAAAGACAAAAATCCCTGCCCTAATGGAACTTTACCTTAGGGAGGAACAGATAATAAATAAATGTATTAAGTAAAGGATATGGCAAGTAAAAAAAAACCACAAAAACATGGAAGAAGGATGGCAAGGGCAAGAGGTGCAGTTTTAAGTAGGGCCATTGGGAAAGGACTCTGATAAGGTGATTGCTCACCAAGATTTGAAGGTCATGCAGAGGAAACACGTGCAGGCCAGAAGAGAGTCTAAGAAGTGAGAGAGCAAGTGCACAGGCCTTGTATAGGAGTATGCCTGGCACTTTTGAGTAGCTGCAAAGCCACCAATCAGGCCAGAGCTGGTGAGTGAGGTTAGGGCAATGGGCAAGATCCTATAAGTAAGGATGAGGAGTAAATATCTTGAGAACTCTGGCTTTTACTTTGAGTGAAATGAAAAGCCATCTAAGGGTTTTGAACAAAAATACAGGATTTTACATAGTTTAACAGGATCACTCTAACTTCCATTTTGAGATATTCCTGAAGCAAATCAAGGGTAGAACAGGAAGACCAGTTAGGAAGCTAAACATTAATCTAAAATGAAAGGCCAAATTGAAATCTTGACTGTATTGCCCATAGAAACTTTGCTGCATATGATGTCTAGGTTTGGTGGTACTACTGAACAGGTCTTAGGAGGAACTAGGGTAGGGAGCTTGACTTGTGATGCTCATGGCAACTTAGAGCTATCTGGGCAAGAAGGCATATCCCTGCAACAATCCAGTAAGCATAACCCTGGGCAATAGCAACATCCTCTGGCAGGATCAGTCATTGTTCCATGTCCACTTCTTCCTACATTTTGGTCTCTGGTTTCTCTGTTTCCCCAGGCTCTGGTCCACAGCGCCTTCCCGCTTCAGATCACAGCACCTTCTAGTGATCTCCAAGTAATTAAATCTGGCTGCCACTCAGGATCCCATCTTGCAAATGATGAACTAAACATCACCCCCTTGATGCTTTCTAGGACACACTCTGCTTTCCCCTCTGTCCATCTGGCCTTGAGCCAGACATACCAATAGAAAGAAATCTCTCAACTTTCAAACAGTGCATTTAAACTAAATTTTAGGACAAAGCCTGAATATCAATCGGTTGACTGAACAATAAGAAAACTTCTTGAGATGATAATCCCAGCTTCTGCCTCACCCTTCCACCACCAACCCTCCCCCATATTACCTGGAGGCATAGCCAGGTTATAATATGTTGCTCATCTTCTCAACAGAACTGCCTGCAACACAAAATAAATCCGCTGCTCATATGGTTGAAAAGCTGGATGACTAATTGCAAAGAAGGCTAGTAATTTAATGATAGAAATTGAGGTTATGTAGGCAAAATGTAAATACTTTGCTCCTGGGTAATCTTTCAAATTGACCAAAAGAATTGTGGCTCTCTAACAAGTTGGATATGAGTCAAAGCCTTTATCTTATTCCACTTTGTTGTTTTTGTGGGCTTTCTATTCTTTCACCATTTCTCCATATGTTAATTGAATATTGACTGCTTATGCTACACATTACACAGCACTTTTTACACATATATTAATTTCTCTTCATGATATTCCATTTGAGAGGAAAAACAATCCAGTCAAAAAAAATAGGATTCAAAAACAACCCACTGAATGGGAGAACATATTTGCCAATGATACATCTGATAAGGGGTTAATATCCAAAATTTATAAAGAACTCATACAACTCAACACCAAATAAAGCAGACAATCCAATTAAAAAATGGGCAAAGGACAGAAATAGACACTTCTCCAAAGAGGACATGCAGATGGCCAATAGATATATGAAAAGATGCTCAATGATGCTAATCATCAGAAAAATGCACATTAAAATTACAATGATATATCATCTAACATCTGTCAGAATGGCTATCATCAATAAATCAACAAACAACACGTTGGAGAGGATGTGGAGAAAGGGGAAGCTTGTGCACTGTTGATGGGAATGCAGATCGGTACAGCCACTGTGGAAAGCAGTATGGAGTTACCTCAAAACATTAAAATGGGGCTGCCTTATGATCTAGCAATTCCACTTCTGGGAATATATCCAAAGAAGGCCAAAACACTACTTTGAAAGAATATATGGACGCCTGTGTTCAGTGCAGTGTCATTTGCAATAGCCAGCTGTGGAAACAATCCAAGTGCCCATCAATAGATGAGTGGATAAAAAGCTGTGGTACATATATACAATGCAATATTACTCGGCCATAAGAAAGAAGGGAACTTTATCATTTGCATCAGAGAAAGACAAATACCATATGACTTCACTTATATGCAGAATCTAAAGAACAATATAAATGAACAAACAAAGCAGAAATAGACTCATAGATATAGAGAACAAACTGACGGTTGCCAGAGGGAAGAAGGTTGGGAGAATAGGTGAAAAAAGGTGAAGGGATTGAAAAGTACAGATTGGTAGTTACAAAATAGTCATGAGGATGTAAAGTACAGCATAGGAAATAGAGTCAATAATATTGTAACAACTATGAATGGTGCCAGTTGGGTGCTTGGAATATTGGGGGGGAATACTTTGTAAAGTATATGATTATCTAATTAACATGCTATACACCTGAAAATAATACAAATTAATATTGAATGCAAACTGTAATTTTTTAAAGAAAAAAAAATTAAGACCAGGATTCAAAGTCAGAAGGGATAAAGTCCCAGATTGTTACTCAACATCCATGCCCTTGGGCCATCACCTCTCTGCCCTCATCTGACTCTGTAAAACCAGGTAACACCTGCTCTACACACTCCCCAGGGGTGTTTTGAAGTCATGTGAGATATGAAGATCACGCTTATGTGAACATGAAAATTATAAACCTCCACATAATAGCTAGTTGTTATGGAAGAGGACGTGTTATTTTCTAATCCAAGGACTGCAAACAATAAATCATTGCATAAAATCAACTAGATACATAAAATATTTCTCTTTATTCTGGAGTAAATACATTCTGATTCTGTTAACTTTTTAAATCTAGTAATTCCACCATTGGGATAAGTGATAAATAGAAATGAAAAGATACTTGGTGGTCATGGATATTTTCCCTAAGGATGTGACATTTAGCTAAGTTGTGAAAAGTAGTTATTAGCAGGCTATGGAAGTGTGTGGGAGAAGCAGGAAGCATGGGTACCTTCACCCCCAGGCTAAGTGAACCCAAGTGGGCCTGGACAGCAAGAGGGCCCATGGCAGGAGAGGAGACTGGAGAGGCAGTAGGGGCAGGGACTGATAGGACATGCTAAGGATTTGAGAATTTCTTTGAGGACATGCGCATCCTGCCAGAGGAGTCTTCCTGAAGCATGGCCGATCCTGCCACTTCTCTTTGTCGGCATGTCTAGTAATTATGTCTTCAGAACAAATTCTAAATCCCTTAGCCAATGCGGTCAAGTGTCTTCATGACCAGGGATGAACCCATAATTTCAGGTGTTTCTCCTATTCCTCCCCTATATGTGTCGCCTACTCTAGCCAAGTCCATATGTCCTGTGCTGCGAACACTACCACACAAAGTGTCCATTTTCACAACTGACTCACACCATTTCCTCTGCCTGAAATGTCCTCCTCTCTCTTCCTGCCCTTCTCTTTCTGGCAAAGACCTACCCATATTTTGTGGGCTGGTTCTAAGACCAAGGTCTCCAAGAGGCCTTCACAAATTCTCCCACACATACAGGGCTCCGAACATGCCTACAGCTCAGTCCCTGCCTTAGGGAGCTCACCATGGTGATTTGGATAGTTTTCTTTTCTCCTGTACTGTATTCATAAGCTATTTGACACATGGCCCACGCCCCGATCATCTCTGTTCCATGTGCCTAGACCTAGTCCATAACAGAGGTGAATGGATGGTAAATGAGGGCATGCTAAGGAAAAACAAATATTAACCTCACTGCTAAACCCAGATTGCACTTTCAGCTCTTAATATGGTAGTTATTGATGTTATCTCATAAGAGTAAAATAGCGTTTTTTATTTGCAGCTAATTTTCAAAGTGTCATGTACTTAGAGTTTCACATGATTTTGCTATCACACAAAATATCACCTACAATATGGTAGCAATCTAGCAAGTCCTTCCACAAACAAGGAAATATATTTCCTCAGTGGCATAAAGGGGTTGTTTTCAACTGTTCTGGGTGAGATATTTAAAGAAATATAAAGCAAAAATAATCGATGTTACATAAATTACATAAAATCTGCCTGTAAGCATTTGTTTTCTTCCTTGTCACTGAGATAGCTAGTCAGTTACCATTAGTTGTGTGTGTGTGTGTTTTTTAACTTTCAGGTAGGCTCATCTTTTAAGTCTTAATGTGCACATCCATTAAAGACTCACCTGTAGTTAAAAAAATAATTTGTTTTTCTTGGTTTCATATATTAGTCAGAACAGAGAAGCCTAAGGTAACTGCCTAGTTTGGGCTACATTCTATAAGATTCCAGGCTTTTCCAGAAACTTGAGCAACATAGCTTGCTGACATAGACACTAGGCAAAGACCAAGCAATTAGTATCAAATCAAATTTGATAAACAATGCATTCCCTGGATGACAATTTCCATTTCATGTTGCTTCTGCTAGTCTCTTTTCATTTTAGCCTTAACAATGAACTAAACTGACTAAAACAGATTTTTAAAAATGTAGTGGTTTTGGACAAGTTTGCTTCCCCACCCAGCTAAATTTCTACCTAAATGAGGGAATAAGTACAATGACACATAATTCTACATGCTTCATGGTATTCATTTTAAAAGGGTATGTCACAAGTTCCAAAGATGGCTTGAATTAGAAGCAAAACCGTGGTTAAAGATAAGGGGGAAATAATATAAGAAAGAACAATATCACTGAAAAAAAACTGGTGTTTGCCTACATAAATAACAGTATTTTATATTTCACTTTTTTATTCAAGAAACCATTATTGATTTCTTGCTATGACCACATGTGCACAAAGCGGTGGGAATGCCAAGATAAACAAGACGCGGAGCGCACCTCCTGGAGAGGAAGATGCAGGAAGCAAGTCACAGGACGCAGAGAGTGACAGAGCCTTCGTGGAGGTGGGTTAGAGGCTGTGCCACACGGAGTAAGGGTCCCAGCTGGAGGGAGTGGGTGAAGAGCTTCCGGGAAGGGGGAACATCTGGGTGGAGACTCAAAGTGTGAGTCAAACAAGACAGAAAAGTGGACTTCCCAAGGATTGCTTATAACTGTGCTTTGTACTCACAAGGTGAAAAACGAGTAGAATAATTTCATGAACATCGTTCAAAAATCAGCATCGCAACTTTATAGTCCAACACACAGTCTATATATAAAACACTTTAAACAATGGGAATAATTACAATATTATAGAACCCTCTTAGTATTTGTCTAGCACCATACCTAGCATTTTATATGCATTGCCTCATTTAACCCTCTCACTGATCCTATGAAATAAGCAATATCGTTATCCTCACTCTATACATGAGAAAACAAAACCTTCAAGAAAAGAGTTAAGGAACTTGCTTAAGAGCACGCAGCTAATTAGTGGTAGAGCTAGGATTCAAACCCTCATCTGACAGCAAAATGCAGCTTCTCCTCTAAGGAAATGGATACATAAAAATACACAGAGATGATGCGCATGTTTTAATGTATTGCATCGTGGATGAAGGAGCTGTTTCTGAGAACTCTGAAACATACATGCTGAAAAGGAACCTGCAGATTATTCTCAGGCAGAATATCCTTTATGTGTTAGACACTGATCAAATTATTGATACTAATTTAAGGTATCGCCATTACAATCCTCTCTGCTGTCATCCCAGGCTTTTCCATAACTAGCCAACACCATAACAAAACTGGCCCTGGCGTTCTGAACAAACCTGCAGGGGTTACAGAAAGGCTAAAATGTGGGAGCACCGACTTACTTCCTTAATTACTGAACAAAGTGCAAGTGGTAACCAGGGGAAAATAAAATGCCTCCCTTTATTAACTAGACAAGTACAATAGCAAAATTATGGTCTCTAAGCCATGTTTACCTTGCAGTAACTCCTGAGCAAATTTACTCCCACTAGACAGGAATGGATAATTGCACTCAAGGTAAGATGATAATATTTTTTAAAGTAAATTAAAAATACCAATAATTAAAGATTGCCTATGAAATGAAGCTAGGGCTAATTAGCCATGGTAAATGATAAGAGAAATTCAGATTATGTTATCTAACTAAAGCAAAGATTTTTTTTATGTGATTCTCAGTTGTAGAATGGGCTGTTTTTATTTAATAAGCTCAGTGAATATGATCTGCACTACAATAACGTTGCCTTCTCTACACGTTCATTACTATTAGACACAGACCTTGACAAAAAGAAAAACCATACCACATCATTCTCTTAACTTGGTTTATACCCCAGTGGTTGTTATTTGGCAATTTAGCCAAATTGTAGGATAGGGGAATGACATGGTGTTTCTTCAGATTCAGCCAATGTTTGTGAGTCCTCTTTTGCCCTGCACACCCCATCACCACCCGTACTTGCACCCCATGTTTGAAAAATTGCAAACCTGAAGAGATAATTAATTTAGAGCTTTACAATAAAATCAGCCCAGTTCAAGAGCCATCTCTCTTGTTTTCTCTTTCAATTCTTGTTGCATTTATGTTCCATACTGGAATTTAGAGGCAGATGCACGTGACATCACAAAGACCGTCTGTTTTTGTTCTTCCTTGTGCAGGCTTCTTTCAATTCCAAGGATGCAGGGAGAGCAAGCAATCAAGGATTAACCCACTGGGGCCCACAGACATTTGCACTGCAGAGGTTAACAATAGTTCAAACGCCTGTGTTTACGTACAGTTCAACCATACAAAAACCACATTTTAAATACTTACTTTCAGTGTATATTTTTAAATATAGGAAAGGAAACACATCAGGTCTTAGATCTAGATGCTTAATGAGATTTCAGAAAGCATCAATGATTACAGTGCTGAGAAATAAAAAAATAATTAATCTAGTTGTGGATGCACGATTATATGTATAAACCCACACACATGTGCATGCACACACATATACACAGATGCTTTGGAAAATGTTATTTTTGATAAGCTTGTATCTGTGCATCACCTCTCTTGTCAAAGACATAACAGAATTCTTTGCGCTTTCTTTTCTTAAAAGGGTAAAGGCCATTTAACCAAACTGCTGGACAGAATTTCATGCTAATGAACAAGAATCAGGCAGAATGTTAAAATAGTATGATTTGCTTTCAATGCATTTCAGCCCCAAATGGACTAAACAGTGGTGTCAGCAAGTGAAGGGAAGATAAGGGACAGACTAAGAATACATCATGTGGAAAAAATTGCATTAGGCCAAGGGAACAATATTCTTCAAATACAGCTGAGGCTGGGATATTAGGAAATAAAATTTAAACAAGGAGAGGGAGAAGATGAGCGTAGGTCCTGCTGAAACACTGCCCTGGCATTGTCCAATTTAAACAGGTATTTAAATATGAGAAATTTATAATCTGCCGAATATACGTATATATGCATATATGTGAATACACAAATATATGAACGTATAAAAAACTAATGCCCATGGGGGTTAATTGTTTTCCAGGAAAGATAAGAATTACCTTTGCACAAAAGAACATAATCATATCTTCAGTCCAATACCAGGTTAAATGATATTCATGCAGTGTCCTTCATGCAGAACAGCAGGCATGCATTAGGGTAGAATTGCTGAAATTAACCTTCCTCTGCTTCTTTGGATTTTAAGAGGCCAAGATCAAAGACCAAGCCCCACCCAACCCATTAAAATAAAAACAGAAATTGTTGGGGGCTGGGAAGAATCTCCAAGGAAAATTACCTCTTCCCTTTTAGTACCAAGCTCTGTAGCAGAGAACTTCACTTTATTTAGCTCCTTGTTAATACACTACCTATAATTCCAGTGAGAAGTAGGCTTGTTTGAATGTGTGTATGTGTGTGGGAGGGGGGGGAGTGGGGGAGGAGGATTGTTTATGGAGGAAAATAAAAAGGAAAGAACTAGAGTTTTAAATCTGACTTCCTGAGCTTATAGATAAACCCGCTCGATGTATATGTACCATTTGTAAATGTGGGAGCGACCCTGAGACCCGGCTATCTTTGCTGAGACCTATCGCTGTGCTTATTTATTCCTGCGCATTATCCTGTAATGGCCCCACAGAGATGATCTTCTTTCAGTACCATCTGCGCCTAGGAAAAACAAGAACGTACACTACACCTGTTACAAGCTTCCCCGCATTCTAAGCCTTTTCTCCTGGCAAAACGGTAAATCATGGAAGCAAGAAACAGGAATCACCAGCTGATCAGGAGAGACAGGTCTGACTCTGGCACATTTAATCAAGCTCCTAACTGGTCCTGAAACTGGGAAAGTGAACCATTTGGCCCCTTGAGTGATCTATAGGGCATGTCAGTGCTTAACACCAAAAACGTGGCCAGCTGGCTATGCAAAGACTGCCTTGGGCTTTGCATTGCACTGATGCATTTCCTTCCAGAAACATTGTCTGGCATGAATATTTGTGATCAACAGACTAAGAAATCGCAAAACTTGCTTGACATCAGTATTTGTGAAGTCTATCTAAATTAATCCGATAAATATTTATTGAGTCCCTCCTGGGGGGCCAGGCAGTACCCTAGCCACTGCAGAAGACAGTCTTCACACCAGGACAGAAATCGCAGGCTCCTACACTTGCTTCCCTGCGCATTGCATTCATCAGCTTCTCCCTGCTCTGCTAAGGGTGGCCCAGAAGCAGTGTTGACTGCAAGCCAGCTTTCTAAGAGTTCCTGGGAGACAGATATTTTTTCTAAATACCCTCAAAGCCTACGCCCGCCCATGTAGCTTCATGAAAACTACATTGATGAAAAACTAGCTGTTCTATGCTGGGCGCAGGGGGCAATTGTCTGGGGCTACACATGTTCCATGTTCCTGTGTTTTGAAGATTACTCTTTTACTGCAGGTTGTGTCCTTCCTTATCAAGGTATCACATAAAGAACTCTTTATTGGCATCAGCTACACTGCTCCGGTGTTGCACTGAAGTTTATGAAGAATGCACAAGATTTTAGTATGCAACATTGGAAGCAACAAAGTTTTCATTTTAATGTAAATTTTAAATTTTAGTTTAATAACTAAATTTTAATTCAAAAAGTTTTGGAAAACCTACACTCTTCCAGGCACTGGTAGTTACATATCATCAGAGTTCCTCATGGGTCCTTAATCTTGTCTGAGGAACACAATTCACCTGAAGCAATAAGACAATAACTGTGATACCCAATTGTATGCTATGACCATGAATCCTACATGAATAGAAACAAGGGAGAGAGACTGAGTGGGCTAGAAAAATCAGGGAAGGCTTTGTGGACGAGGTGGGATTTGATATGGACTTTCAAGGGAGGAAAGGACCTCTATAAGGAGAGAGTAAAAGGAAAGACAGTCCAATGAGAGGTCATCACAGCAACCAGGAACAGTGGTAGGATAAACCAATATAATTCTATCAACAGGGGTAGAAAATGTCACCCCCCCTATGGAGCCATAGTGCTCTGTGAGTGTAAGTGTGGGAATGAGTGTGTGTATCATTGCATATTATAAAAAATATGTCTGACTTCATATATATATAGGGGCAAACATAGGTTTACGGTTGTGAATACATGCAACACAGACTTTATCCTTGTATTACTATTTATTAATTATTGTATTTTCCATATGAACAACTGTAAACCTACCATTGCCCCATCCCTATATATGTATTACATGTGTGTGGCAGAGAGGTAAAGACAGATAGAGATTATTTGATCTATTTATAATGCATTCTTATAGAATTGCTTTATGGAATAATACCATTCCAAACTGCCATACCATGCCTATGTACGTTATAAGGAACTATCATTAAAATTATCATCCCACAATTAGAATTACATCTTGTAAAATGCGTATCTCCCTTTTGAACAGACAGCCTCAGGAACAAATGGATGTAGTGTCTACTGATTAAATGTGTTAATCTTTCACATTCCCATTTTGAGAAGAGAACCTTGGAGAGGAGACTGTAGAATGCTCTCATGTGCCGACATATCTGAATTAATTACCACCTCACAGGAAGCAGATCTAGGCATTGTTATGGACAGCCCAATGGAGATATTTGTTGAATGCATGGCAGTGGTCAAAAAGTACATAAATTAGACTATATTAAGAAATGAGTAGAAATATGAAAAATGCCATGAAGCTGTAACATAAGCCAATGGGGCATCCTCACGTTTATGTATAATGCATGCAGCTCATGTCACTTTTCCTCCAAAAACAGATTCCTTTGGAGGTGATAGGAAATGCAAAGGTCACCGAAGACCTGTGTATGTGGCAGGAATAGGAGAATGTCCCTGCAATCTGAGATGAAAATGGCTTTCCCCCTTTCATGCAGGGAGGAGTGAGGGACAGGACTCACGAATTCACACTAATGATGAGGAAATACCATCACAGGGACATGAAATTATCCCAGAGGGAGACATGAGGTGGAAAACCCAACAAGATGCAAGTGCTGTGCACTTTCATTTGAATATGTCCAATTTCCTTGCTTCACTGAACATGGACTCAGAGCCCTTGAACCCCTCAGTGAGGGTCCCAATAGGTCTGCTCTGTGAGGAAAAGGGTAAGGTCTTAGGGAGGTCACAATAAAAAATGCTGAGGTTATGTTCACTAATGTGCTTTCTGATGTTTCCTTACTGAAGAGGGAACCGGTACAAATAGTTCAAAGCCTGTTTTAACTGATCAAAGGCCCAGCACCTTAAAAGTACAGAGTAATGAAAAGAGCAGACTCTGCACCCGATGAGCCAGGTTCAAAGTCCAACCACAGGCACATGTTAGCTGTGTTATCTTAGGCAAGTTACCTAGCTTTTCTGTGTCTTCATTTCATCATCATGGTAATATAGTCCCTATTTATAAGGTGGTTGTGAAGGCTTCAACACATAGAAGGGCTTGAGAGTTGTGCTTGGAAGGTAGTATTGGCCATCCCTCACTCAATCATTGTTCATGGGCTTAAAACACAAACTTCATGAGGGCTTGTACATGACTGGCACCATAAATCCTTACGACTCCAGATAGCGCTATAGATACTTTCATTTGCAGATAAGAAAACAAAAACAGAAGAGGTAAGTAATTGTCCCAAGGTCCTACAGCTACTACGCGATAGATCCTAGATATGAGCCCAGGTGGTCTGGCTCCAGAATCTGAGCATTAAATCTTTATATTTCAGCCACTTGCAATTATTGGGTTCCCTTTCTCTATCCTCAAAGCAAAGTTGATACTTCTCTTTTTTGTTGTTGTTTTGATTTGATTTGATTTGATTTTCTTTGTTGCTTTAGCAGAGGTTGGGGGAGGGGGGGAGGGCAGACATAGTAGCTGTGTATAGAAGCTCCTCAAGGGCAAGGCCCTCATGACTGCCTAAAACAGAACCTGACACATAGAAGGTGTCCAAAATGCATTTGTTAAATGTAAACGATGAACCAATCAATCTATGCCCACAGAAGTGTATGATATATGAGAATATTCATTATGCAGGACAACATGTGTGTTTGTTGGGGAGGTGTAAAAGTTTAAAACAGCTATTTTCAAAGGGTTAGTAAATCGTTTTTGAGTTAGTAGAAGCAATAAGAGGGAAGAAGAAGAAAAGTGGGTGACCCTTAAAGCTTCCTGCTGTGTGTAGCTTTCTGGAAGCTCCCAGGAAAGTGAGAAATGATATATCTGCTCTGTATCTATCAGACACTCAGTACTGTTATTTCAGTGATTGCATTTAAATAAGGGAGATTGGAGGAAAACAGGGCAGGGTTCACTGGTATAAGATGAGGGAAGGGCTGAGAGATAATAGAGAACAGCATAGGGGGGCTCCAGAATTTCCCTGTGGGAAGTACTGAGGGACAGGACACTTAGGCGATGCTACAACATGTGTATTGAATTTGCCTAACACTTCAGTTTTTCTTAAATTGTGTGTTGATCTGGAATGGATTTGTAGATAGATCTAGAATATGGTATAAGTCTGTCCCTGCTCTAAGTAGCCCTTGGCTCTGCTCTTAAAAGGTAGACGCTTGGTTATCATGGAGAGTAGATCTGTGGGGCCAAAAATGGAAGCAGAGTAAGAGAGAGTTGAACAAAAACTTGTGAGAGTGGCATCCAAAAGGAGGCCGGATGAAGTTCAACAAGATTCCAAGTCTAGGAGGCATTTTTGAACTCATTCGCACTCCACCCATCACCAGCATTTGCCCTTTCATCATTGCTGAGCACAGGAGCCAGGGCTCTCCCTACCTGGGGACAGCAGCTGGGCTGGCTGAGTTCTGCTCTGCGTGGCCATTGAGAACTCCTCCTGTCAGAGCCAGTGTGTCACTGACCTGAGGAGCAACGCAGACCCCTTCAGCACCCCATTCTGCAGAGGGGCCTGCTGGGAAAACAAGCAAGTGCTGGCATTGGATGAAGAGACTTTCAGACATTGGCCTAACTCAACCTTTCACCAGCTTTCCTGTCATTCTCCTAATCTATCATTTGGCTTTTTTTGTAATATGAACGAACACTTGTGAGAATGGGGACAAACCAGCAATTATTGAGGCTCTACTGTGTGCAGACATTTTTTATAAGCATCAAAACAACTCCGTAAAGAGGTCTTGTTATCCTATTTTTATCATTGAGTTCAGAGACATAAAATGTGCCGACAGTTACAAACTTAGAAGTAACAAAACTAAATTCAAACACTGTCCAGAAAAACTCAAAGCTCTTTCCACCACACTGTGTTGCCTCCAAACACAGACCATGTTTATCAGCCATCCTATAGCCCTGATATGAATGAGGGTCCCACACAGATGGGACACTTACAACAGGATGATTTGAAAAGGGTTTATTTACAAAGGGGCTATTAACAAAAGTGGGGTGAATGGGAACCATAAGGGTCAGTGTAATAACCTGGAGCCAACCATGCAACTGAGCTGTTAGCACTCAGAGGCCCAAAGAGGAAAGAGAGGGTATGATCACCAGAATCTCCAGAGGAGGAGGTAATGTTAGGTCAGCCTCTGGGGTTAACCCCCTCGTGAAAGGCAATGACCTTGTCAGGGGTACATTCAGTCCAAAGAGACCTTGTTGGAAAAGTAAAAATATCCCAATAATATTCTTCTCTCACCCTCCATCTCTTCCCAGGGGCCCATTGCTCCCAAATAAAACACAAATGTATCCCTGTTGATATAACCCATATAAGTCAGCCTACTCAGAGAGTAGGGAAAAGAGAATGGAGAGGAAATCAGGAGGAATAAAAGGAAGATATCCACCACTGCACTGGTTTTAAAAAGAAAAGAAAAACAGGGCAAAATCATATGCCTTCTTACACTTTTCCCTAAAAGCAACCCAACTCATCAAGATTACTGGATGTGCTGGTTTTCCAAGCTCCTCAGAGAGCAATGTCGGTGTCTATGGAACACAGGATCTACTCAATCTAGCGAGTGTTTTCTGGCATGTGTAAGGATAGGCTCCAGTCCAAACTCACAATGGTCCACATGATCACCAGGCCATGATAATATGGGGTGAGACCACCATGACCCACATGATGACCAGGTCACAAGAACCTGGGGTGAGGAAGTGAAGGGTAGAGGAGAGAAAAACACAACGGTGTGGATGCTGCCCAATGACTGCCCCCACTGACATTCACACTCAGGCTCCACTCGGGGGTTGGTGGTCCAGCCAGGAAATAGCAATCTCAATCATATATGAAAAGTAATTATCCTAAGCAAAGAAGAAAACAGCCCTGAGACCACACTCAGAAATGTCAAGATAGATTCAAATTGTTAACCTTTCTACTTGTGCATTTTAAAGAAAGTGTTTTTGTCAAGCCATTGAAATGCTGTCTATCTGCTTGGCTGACAATGCATCCTAAAAATTCATGTCTTTGCTAAAAAAGCTTTTTTCTCTTGTGATCTCAAGTCTGAAGCCCTTTTCCAAGCACCTCTTGTTCTGTCCTCTTAGGAATGAGAAAGACAGACTGCATAGCTGGCTATCGTTTGCTCCTTTGTTATCTTATTCTTTTGTTGGTCTCTTTAATCACCAAGAGTTTTATGGAAGGCCTACTAGACATGACAACAATCACACTGTGATTTACAAAATCCTTTTATTTCCTCGTGATTTATAGTCACAACAAACCTCATGAAGTTAGCTTGAAGAATATTAGTGACTCCCCCCTCTTTTTCAGGCAGGGAAACTGAGCCATCAAAAGAATGAACTTCTTGCTTATAGTGACATGGCACAGAACAGCCCAGTGTGGGCTCCAAGGCACGACATCAGGGATGGGAAACCTTTATTCTGCCAAGGGCCATGTAGATATTTATAACATCATTCGTGGGCCATATGAAATTATCAACTTAAAACTTAGCCTGCTATATCTGGTCAAACATTTAATTAACTCACCACTAATGCCTTGACAGGGCCAGACCAAATGATTTCACAGGCTTTAGACAGCCCAAGAGCCAGACGTTCCCCACCCATGCACATGAAGCAGCTGGACCGCCCTTTCCAGCCCTGTCTCAGACCATCCATCCATCCATCACTCACTGAGCTCTAGTCACATGAGCCTTCTCTCTACTCCTCAAACACACAAATTCATTCTGTCCAGCCATTCCATTTTCCTAGGACATTCTTCCTCCTATCTTCATTTGGCTGACTACTTGACTTCCAGGGCTTTATTCAAAGGCTACCTCATCAGAGAGGCCTCCCACAGCCACCCAGTCCAAAGAGGCTCCCCTTGTCCCATTATAATCACATCATTCTGCCTTTGCTTCTTCACAGCAGTCACCATTATCTGAATTTAACTTATACATGTATTTATTTGTTTCTTGTTTATTATTTTTCTCATCCCCTAGAATACAAGCTCCATGAGAGCAGGGCTCTTCTCTATCTAGTGTACTCCTGTATCCCTGCATCTACAGCACATATTTATCACAGTTTCTAATCGCATATTTAGGTGATTTTTTTAAGTGCCTATTTACCCTCTATCCTGTAAATTCTGTGAGAGAAAAAACTATATTTGTTTTGTTTACTGACATGCAATACAGATTAGGTACTTAGAAATGTTGTATTAAAGGAAGGAAAGAAGGAAGGAAGGAAGGAAGGAAGGGAGGGAGGGAGGGAGGGAGGGAGGGAGGGAGGAAGGAAGGAAGGAAGGAAGGAAGGAAGGAAGGAAGGAAGGAAGGTCATTTTATTTTATCATTAATATAGACCAAGCACTCGGCTAAGCCATTCATATTCTTGTTCCATTTGGTCCTCAATCACCTGCAAGCAGGTATGCTGTCCCTAGTTTTGCAAATGGAAAAACTGAGGCAATGGGAGATAACACAACTTGAGCAGTTCTGGCAGGAAGAAAATGTCTCATGATGACATCTGAGCACATTTACACTGCCAGCACCCAAGTAGGAACAGAGGGGAGAGGAAAATATGAGAGTATGGCTTTAGTTCAATATAAGAAAGAACCTTGTCTTGGTAAGACCTGTTCTGCATGACAAGGATCTGCCTCAGGAAATAATAGGCCACAGTAACCATGTAGAAACTTTATTTCTTTAATATGAGCTTTTATCCTTTCCTTTTGATTCAAACTGGCCTCATTCAGTACCCTGACTCAGCTACCTCCTTCTTCCTTGCAGGACCACTCCCTTAATCATAAGCCTTCTGGTCAACATCAAATATTCTTAGGAACAAAGCCTTGGGCCTGTTGACCACAGACACAGAGATTCAGTCAAACTAGAGATAATATCAAGGCCTCAGTTGTGTTTCAGCTCCAGGCCCAGAAGAGCAGCCAAACCAGATGAAGCAACGCCGTGTCTGACATCAGGACCAGATGCACAAATCAGGGACCCCCAACCCTGATGCTAGTGATGGCCAATCAGTAGACACCATGACCTTAACTCCCTTGTCACCATGATGAGTGATTTCCCCCTACATAACAAATCCCCTGGTCTTTCAGCATTCGCTCATCTGTATCTCTGGGCTGGGCAACTTCCGAAAAACAAACCCTTAATTTCTTTGCTGCAAACTCATTTGTGTCTTATTGGGCTTTGTTGTGTGCAGGCAAATGGACCCCCCTTAGTCCAGTAACACCACCAGGTCTAGTGGTGAGCTGGCGGGGGTCAGGACCCCTGTAAATGGGGAGCTCGGCCAATCAGGAAATTGGTTACACACAAGGGGAGGGAGACAAATACATAAACATCCTGGGGATAATGGCTCCAGGCTTTTCACCATCAGAGAGGTGTTACAAATACAAAAAAGGGGAAGGCTGGGAGGAATTCTGTGGTTTTGAGCACACCTGGCACATGGATCTTAATTTCTAAATACCATTCTCCACTAAAGGGAACCAGAGTCCTCTGTACTATTCTTGTTATATTTTTGTGTGAAAATATGTCTAAATTAAGAGAAAAGAAATAAGAGGTAGCAAGATTTGTTCTCAGTGGGTATGCATGGGGTAGTCCAGTGTTTCTCAAACTATAAAGTATATACAGATCAGCTACCTGGGGATCTTGTTAAAATGCAGCTTCTGATTCAGAAGGTCTGGGGTCAGACCAAGATTCTGCCAAGATTTCTAACAGGCTCCCAGGTGAAGTTGATGCTCCGGTCCTCAGACCGAACTCTGAATAGCAAGGGGTGAAACAGCCACATGAATACTAATAAGAACCTAGTTAGCATTGAGGAAGCACTTAATATTGTCAGCCGTTATATTAAGTGTTTAATCTCAAATCCTTGTCTACTATTGATAAATGTGGCCTGGAAAGCACTGGCAATGCAAATACCTTGCCCAGGCCAGAGACGTCATACGCATCATGCATGGGAATCAGAGAGATTTGGGTTATTAATTCCAAATTGACTCCTTATTCAATGCATCACCCTGGCAAGTTATTTAATCTTTCTGTGCTTCACTTTTCTCCATTTGGATTGCTAAGAGAAATAAATGAAACAGTGACTGTAATTACTTAATGCAAGATCTAAAGGAAATAGCAACTGTTACCAAATGGAGCTCAGGCTCCAAGGCTGTGTCCTTCCCACCACACTATGCAATGAGGACTGACTCCAGTAGGTAACGTTCAATATTCCTCTCTCCCAACCAGCAGGCTCTGTCATCACAGAATGAAGATGTTTTATAAGATATTCATCTAGTAGGAGAACCACCTTCCCCCTCCCAAAAAAAGCATGTACCCAGATTGGCCAAGGAGAAGAAAAAGTCTTTTTGATGAAAGAAAGAGCATCAGACAAGATACACTGCCCAGAATCAGCCACACAGGTGCTTTTGGTGGTAAAGACCCAGCCTGGGTAGAGCAAAGGGATTGTGTAGCCCAAAAGAAGCCAGCAGTAGGCGTGGAAAGGAAGATCTGCAGTAGCTGTTACTAAAGAGCTTCAAAGGCGAGTCTGCGAAGTTCAGCTTGCTTTCTTCTGTAGGTGGCCCAGACAGTCTTGTTGCAAGACAAATCTCTGCTTATTGAACAAATCCTCTTAAACTGTCTGAGCATCAACAGACTGCAGCTTTGAAACCCAGATTACAAATTGTAGCACTCACTGGGCGTATCTTAAGAGTGCATTAATCTGTGAGCACAGTTTCCTGGTATGAACTATATGATGCTGCTAATATAAGGACATTTCACCAGCCAGAAAAAGACTAGTTCATTAAACACACCGGGCCATTTAAATTGCTCCTCTTCTGGTGCCTTCAACTTCATGGGTTTTAATTACCCTCATGCCCATTTCATAGTGAAATCCATTCTTTCAAGTTGTCTACATTCAGCCTCGCATCCCCCGGGAATGGAGTAATTTATTGTCTGCTGTGGCGGATATGTACATCCTTTATTTATTGCTCTTTGGCTAAAATACTTCCCACCCCACTCACGTTTCTTCAAGATTATTTAACTTCTACATTCCATCTTTTTACTTTGGGAAATATTACTATCACTTACTCAGATTTATATTTCTGTGTCTTCAGTCCTTTACAAATTACATCTCCCCACCTGCGCTCCCTGGATGTAAATAGGCCGAACGTGGAGAGAAAAATCATTCTTTGTTGCTCTGGTTCATCCTTCAGTGAACATACCCCAAGAACACTTGCTCCTAAACTATTTCTGTTTGCCAACCAGCAGCCAGCCAGCAACCCACCCACCCACCTGATGGTTGGGGGAAAGATGACAGAAGGGAGAGGAAAGGAAACTGGGGAGGGGGGAGAGAGAATCCAATGACCAATATTCTGGCCCTGTTCCAACCTAGATAATTAGTCTGCCTCTATTTCAAACATTTTTCCCATTTGCAGCGTGTGTGTGTGTGTGTGTGTGTGTGTGTGTGTGTGTGTGTGTTAGTAGGGGGAAGGGAACTCCATGACAAATTACTATTTTCTGTGTTTCTTCTCAGCCATGCTCCATTAGAAATAACCTTAAAATTAGAAATATAATCCTGGGAAGAGAAGCAAATATCTCAGGGTTCTACCTCAAAAGAGTTCAGAGATAGGTAACAAGGCAGCATTGCTAGCGGTCTCAGGAAGCTTTTGGAACCTCAGAAAGCAGCCTTTAAAGGCACAGGAAAGGGGAGTTAAAATAAACAACTCAACATCAGGAACAATGCAAGAAGGCAAGGACTGACTCACCCACGTTTTGTCCTTGGCCTGTCCCTGTCCTGCTCTTCCAAAAACCATCTCTCCAGGTGACATCCGGGGCACAGATGGGACTTGGGAGGATAGAGATGTGGATTCTTGTAGCACGGCCAGCTCCCTCTCTTAGACAGATTGGGCTTTAGCCATTTGATAGAGATTGACGATTTCCTTTGAGGGGAAGGGGAGAATTGTGTTAATACACAGCCAAGCAGTTTAGAACAATTCCCTTCCCCCAGCGCCTCTGGAAGAGATCCTCTACATACACCTAATGGCAGCAAAGCACCAACAGGTACCCTCAAGGGCTAAGGGGAAAGGCTTAAGTAGCCCCCTACAAGCTGGATATTTTAATTATGGGTGCTCTACTGAAATTCAGAGAAAATTTTGTGTGTTCTATGTACATATATACATGTAAAACATTTGGTTTACTGTAAAAGTATCCATGTTTTAAATTAGTTACCAGTCAGTAAAGTTGATTGTCTACTTATATGTGTGACTGCTGCCTTTATCCTTCCCTCTCCATACTTTGCAGCACATTTCTGAGAGCCCAAGAGGTACCAATGTTCCCGTTGGAGAAGGTCATCCTGTGCCTTGTCTGCCTCTCTCTTGACGCTTTGCCCCTTTTACATGCGAAGGGAGAAAATTCTAGGATTGTGAATGATGTTTCTCTCTCTCTCTCTCTCTCTCTCTCTCTCTCTCTCTCTCTCTCTCTATCTCTATCTCTCTCTCTCTCTCTTCCTGTTGCCCAGTGTCCCACTAGGTTTTG
The DNA here is from genome assembly GCF_964212035.1 of Myotis nattereri. Lineage (NCBI taxonomy): Eukaryota > Metazoa > Chordata > Mammalia > Chiroptera > Vespertilionidae > Myotis > Myotis nattereri. The sequence continues at coordinate 221,789,517 of NC_138075.1, forward strand.
AGTGGATGATTTCATTACCCTGCAAGGAGGGCAAATGCAGATAAAAACCAGGAAGGCAAAGGAGTCTCTGAATAGATGTTTGGTTTGGTTTGGTTTGGTTTGGTTTGGTTTGGTTTGGTTTGGTTTGGTTTGGTTTTAATCCAAAGCTCAGAAAATAGTCTTGAAATCTAAAGTTTTCTATGTTAAAGCTAGGCTTAAAAGAAAAGAAATTGAATTTAGTAGAAAACTAATGGCTTGAAGACTTAGATAAGAAAGCTATGTCAACTTAGAATAGGAAAGAATAAATTATATTGTACAAGCTTTTTTAACCCTCAATAAAAAGACATTAAATTTCAAAAAACTAATGGAGGGAGAAAATTATAAGTAATAAGACTTGATTGTTGGTAGTGGCTACCTAAGGAATCTTTCTGCCCACCTCCAGCCGAGGCACAAGAAAAGCTGGTAAAACTCCATGTAGGTTTAGGTGTTTCCTGAGCAAAGGTAATCTATAAGTCTTATCCAAATAAAGCCTCTTCCTTAACCATCACATTCCCCAATATTAGCTGTCTACTACCTAGTCATCATAGAGTTAAAAGCCCATGCTTAGGCAAAACAAAACAAAAGTTTTTTTAAAAGCACAAAACTTAAGTAGCTCCAATCCTCCTCACCTACAAAAGCCTCCAAGACCCAAGAATAACATAGGACAAAGATGTCAAACAACACAATTAGACATGTTCCATATTTATAAATGTGTCTGGTGTTCCCTGGCATGCTGTCCATCAGTAATGCTGCTAAGCCAAAAAATGCACACACAGGAACTGGTGTAGCCCAAGTAGGAGTGAGGGGGGTGGGAAATGAGCTGGAGTAAAGAATTGTCATGGTCATGAATAATCAAGTATTGGAATTAGTGACACTTAGAAAAAACAAGTTAAGGTTTAAGTAAATCAAGAATTCAATTAAATAAATCAATGATACCACAACGTAGCACTATGGAACATTTTGCCCATCGTCTGACCTCTGTAGAACATCAAATATATTCAGCGTCCTGTTATGATATCAAAGGACATTTTCACTCCACCCTCAAGAAGATTAGATTGTATTAGATGAAGTATTCTGAAACATTTCTATTTATTCTCATGAATGACTGGTTGTTATTTTGGAAAACATCTATCTAAGTACTTTCATTTCTTTCTAAAATTTTTTCATATTAGGAAATATCCATTTGTTCAGTAAACATTTATTAAGCATCTATTATATGCTAAGCACTAAGTTAGGGTTAAGAATATCGGTGTTAGTGTCCAGCACTGTGCTTGTTACACAGGAGACATTTGATATTTACTGAGTAATCACATAAAAGATGGATAAGATGCATCTTTAAGAAACTGAAGAGTTTCTAAATGTTTCCCACGCCCCCCAAGAAGGGTTTAGAAGTTACTGAGAATTGGTCACTTGACCTAGAGAGGTTATTCAGTGAAAAAAAATGACGCAAAATGGTCTGCAATAACCCAGAGAGTAGGGGAAGTAGATAATTTAACAGATAAGGTCTAGATTGCCAAAGAACAAATATGCCAACACAGAAATGAGAAAGACCAAGGATGAGAAGTAAAGGCCACATCTGGACCACACAGGAGCCCTCCAGAACTGAAATGTCCTTGAAGAGAATAAGAATAGAAGTAGGTGGAGGACTCTTGAATTGAGTAAATTTTATCCAAAAAAGACTAAGAAAAATGTACTTGATTTTACCAAAGGTTAGTAAGATTGAATTTTCTGCTCTTAAGGGACACAGGCTTAAAAGGTACACTTAGCTCAGTTAATAGCGAGACAAAGAAAATTTCATATTTGCACATGTGACCATAAAATTACCTACTACATATGGATGAAAGGACTAGAACATTCTTGGTACACAGGATTGGAAATGAATGGAGCGTGTTTCCAGCCCCAGGCTGTGTGGCTCCGGGAATGATCACACCTGCCACGGAACCAGGCAATCTCTCTAAAGACTAGGTTCCAGGTTGTCAAAGACTTTTTAATGTGTTAAGCACATTTTCAAATCTTAAAAAGAAATAGGAGTGTGTTTTTCTGATGAGTAAACCTCACAATGCCAAGTATTAAACTGTTCTCTCAATTGACATCATTTCATTATTGAACCTCAATAGACCAATGTGGATGCAAAAGTTTTCACTCAGCTCAGTAGGGTATGTACTTAACAGCTGGCATCTACGACCATCATACCTGTGTGCTGGATGCTTTACATACACACTGTCTAGTTCCATGCTTCTCAAACTTGCAGTGTCCCCTGGGAGCTCCCTGGGAACTCAAACTCTCTAGACACACCCTGACCTACTGAATTGGCATCTGCATTTTTACAAGATTCCCTGGTGAATTGTATGCACTTTGAAGTATGAGAAACATTGCTCTAGTCGACTCTAAGCATTACATCAATTGTAGGATCACTTATAACCATAATTTTGAATGTAAAAAATAATGTACCCTAGCTCAAAATGGTATATCTTTAATGTATTTTGCATTTGCCAGAACACTTTCCATTGAAAGTGGCAACTCAAATCTGCTTAAAAAGAGAAATGTTTTTGAAATTTCAGCTAACCAAGGGAATAATAAACACAGCCATGCTTCAAAGATTAATGGAACCAGAGATAAAATGCCACCAGACCCCCACTCATCTTTACTGTTGCATTGATGTGTCTGCTTCATCCTGACAAAGTATATAAAGCAAAGAACATAATTACCAACAGATTTCAACCCCCAACCCACCTGTAGGATTTGCCCTTCAAGACGGTATAAATCTTTTTCTCTAGCTCCAGCCCCCCCAAAAAAACTATGAAAATTCTCTAATTGGCTCAGTGTAAGTCAACTGTCCATCTTGGTATCATCAACTGTGCTAAGGAGTCAACATGACATTGGTAGGTTGTAGGTGAGGGAAACTTCCACAAAAAGATGGCAGCTCTTATTCAAACTCCATAGTTGACGTGGAGCAGCAAAGAGCACCTCTTAAATGAAAGGGTTGAGTAGTGCTATTAGAGAAGGAAGAAGTGGTGGTGGGAAGGCAACCCAACAGTGTCTCCCGAATGTTCCCCACTCATGCCATGTTCCTTTCTATGCCCCTCACTCTTTCTCTGTTGACTATACAATTGCAGGCGCATGAGCATTATACATGTTCAGGTGAAGGCCAAGGATGTGCACATAAAAAAACACACAATACAACAAAAATAAATAATGACTCTTCTCAAAGTTTGTTAAGGCAAAATCACATTACAGTATTCCTGATGGGAAGGTGCGATGGGCTGGAGAGCCACATACATCCTTGATACTAAAAAAACAATGAGCATCAGTTGTCTGATGTGATTAACAAAAAAAATATTCTCTTTCTGTCTTTACTGACATTTCTTCCTCAGGTGAAAAATTTAGTTATTAAACTATAGCTTTACAAGGCCCTTCTCTAATCCCACCCTAGCCTGACAGGACTTCTTGTTGTTCCTCAAATATACCAATGCCTCCAGGAACTGCATTTGCTAGTCTCAATAATGGAATGATATTCTTTTAGAACTTTCATGGCTCACTCCCTCTTTCCATTCAATCTTAGGCTTAAAAGTCACCTCCTTAAAGACATCATTCTTGATCACCTTACCTAAAGCAACTTCCCCCACAACATACACACACACACACACACACACACCATACTCTACTTCCTTTGACCTTTTTCATAGCACTTATCACCACCTGACATAACACAATATTTTTATTCATTTACTTATCTGTATCTTATGTACTTCTCCACCACAGTGTAAGCACCACAAAGGCAGGGATTCTACTGTCTTTTCCTTTCTGTATTCCCCACACCTAGAAGAGTCCCTATCACCTAATCATTGCCTAGTAAGTTTTTGTTTAGTGAGGGAAAAATAAAGATAGAATGTGTGACACCATAATATGGGGAGGGTGGTCACCATGGTTGTCAAACTTTCCAAGGATGGCTGAGGGAGATGTGCTGTGCAATAAGATGGAAAGCAGATGTTAAAACCAAAAAGGAAATGAGACTCTGGGAGGTTAGCAAACAATGGTGAAAATCCTCAGGAGAACCGAAAACGGTCACGTAGTCCCCGAAAGGAGGCCTAGGGCTGGTAAACTGGGGGCCTGATGCTGGGTCTGCAGCATCTCTGCCATCTCACCAGGCTTTTCTTGTCAAACTTTGAGTGCAAATAACAAAGGTGTTTCACTGATCACCATCTTCAGTCACACCAAGACAAGATGTAAGGGGGAAATTTTACTCTTGCTCAGAAGTATACTGTTCCTGTACTAAAAGAAAGTCTCTGCTCACATCTTCCCTAAACTAAATTTAAACTCCTAAACCTATGCCCATGAAGAGCACGGAGCATAGCTGGAAAACCCAGATTAAATTCTGCTGCTCCTTTCGCCTTTGTTAGTGACTTCAGGAAAGTCTGCTAACCTCCCTGCCCATGTCTTCATTTCCTCTTCATGTCCTACTTTGTGGCCCATTCGTGGTGTTATGAATTTGTCACCTACACTACTGAGAGATTGAATATACACACAGAAAATAGCCAGACTACCTACAGAAACAGAATCCTGACCCACAGTGTCTGCAACAACCAGTCCAAGAAACAAAACCACAAGCTCTGTAGCAATACATCCACAATAGCCAGGACTTAAACAACAATAGAGCTTCCCTAATTTTCCCCCCATTCCCAATTCAGGTTCAACTAGAACTGACCAATTATGCTTCCCTGACTCATAAATCAGGCTGCCCATCGTCTAGACAGCCCTCCTCCAACTTCTCCATAGCAATAGCCTCCAATCAGGGCATAACTTAAACTTTCTTCTTTGTTCACTATGAAGCTTTCCCACTCCTCATCCTGTCTTTGAGTCCTGCCAAACACAAGTGATGGTGGCTGACTCTTTTCCATAGCAAGCTCTGGATAAATTACCTTTGCTTGTTCTCATTTGGGTGGCCTTCATTTATGTGTGAAGAAAGTTAAACTTCAGTAGCTAGCAGAATGCCAGCACATAGTAGATGCTCAATAAATGTTCCATGGAATTGAGCCGAACTGAATTTACAACTGAGTGATCATCATGACTGCCTTATAGTGTTGCTATAAGGATTAAATTATATCATTCTAGTAAAAATATTTTGAAAACTATAATCTGCTATGGAACCATAAAGTATTATTAAATTATAAACAATGTATAATCAGAACCACATAAGAGAGCAGTAGTATAATGCTGTTTATTCTGTGGATTCTTAATGTTGAGAGCTTCTTGGGCTTATTTGAAGCTTTTTGGTTATGGGAATTCAACAGTCAAACAAGATGAAAATCTTTCAAGATTCTTTCAAATTAGAGTCTTAACTAATCAAGGTCTTAGTGGGAGAAATTCTGGAATTTCTAAACCTTCTCTCCCTGCTCAGATCAGACTAGCTATATCTTCTCAAATCTGTTCCTCTAGCTAAAATCACATACTTTCTGCTCAGCAGGTGGGTGTCAACCTATGAACCAGGAGGTCATGGTTCAACTCTCCAATCAGGGCACATACTTGCATTGTAGGCTTGATCCCCAGGCGCATGCAGGAGGCAGACAATGATTCTCTCTCATCATTGATGTTTCTCTCTCGCTCTCCCTTCCTCTCTGAAATCAATAAAAATATTTTTTAAAATATCACATACCTTCTACTTATCTGTTGGAATTAAATCTAGTCTCCAGACTCCAGTCTTCCAAGGACTGGGACTTTCTTGTGGATTGCATCCTCAAGCAAAGCAAAGGCTAGAGACTAACTTGCAGGCTACCCAGAGAGAACCTTCCTTGGTAATATTTTCTGGGTGAATGACTTTATCACAGACCAGAGTCTGTTCCTAAGTTTTGCAGGTCAGGAAACAAGTCTCTTAAGAGATGACCAGTCATTTACAGATTGCTTGTAACACACATACAAGAAAGTAATGTGTAAACTAGAATAGCTGCCACTTATCTATTGAACCAGACACTGAGCTAAGTAAGAGCTTTGTGTACCTGAACTCCTTCAGTCTTTACAACAACCAGAGGGAGTAATGCAATATAGTCCACCTATATGTAATACTATTCAGGGCCACAGAGATTATGTAACTGCTCAAGGCTAACCATCTGGTGACTTTTGAATGCTCATCTGACTCCAAAATCCTTGCTTTCAAGCATCATTCTATATGTCTTCATTTTCAATGAGAATATATAATTATTAAACAACTGTGTCTTGAGATAGCATGAAAAGTGAATTTGACCCCTGTGGAAAAGTTACCAGAAAGCCAAATTGTAATTTAGAGATGACTTGACAAGCCTAGAAACTGAACAAGGAGAATAAATTGGGTGATGTAAATGTTTACATAACTGTGAGCTACTTGAGGGCAAGAAATGGATTTTTATCTACCATCATATTCTGCTATATCGGTGCTCAATAAATGCTGGCTAAATAAATTATGTTATTCACTATAATACTTGAATGTATCCATTTCTCCATAGTAATATAGGAATATGCCCTGAGTGTTAGGCACTGATGATTTCTCTATCAGTTGCTTCCCATCAAATAACTAATAGCACACATGCAAATTGGGATGATTTAAATAGGGTTCAATAAAAGGATTATTTACAAAACTATGGGTATGGTGTAGGGCAGTGGTTGGCAAACTGCGGCTCGCGAGCCACATGCGGCTCTTTGGCCCCTTGAGTGTGGCTCTTCCTAAGCCTTAGGAGTACCCTAATTAAGTTAATAACAATGTACCTACCTATATAGTTTAAGTTTTAAAAATTTGGCTCTCAAAAGAAATTTCAGTCGTTGTACTGTTGATATTTGGCTCTGTTGACTAGAGTTTGCTGACCACTGGTGTAGGGGAAGTGCATGATGTTGGGATTGTTACAACTCTATAAGCCTAAAGAGACTGGGGAGGAATAGCCACTTAAATTACAAAGAAAGGATTCTATAGAGGGCCATTTTAGAGGAGCTGTGATCTTTGGTCAAGGGCACAGCCACCTCTGGATAATCCTTCAAGGAGGGAGCTAAGGAAATATGCCCTGCTCTCCTTCTCTTAATCCCCTCTGTCTCCTGCCTGGGCTCCACTAGCAAAACCCAATTGGAAGCCAAAGGCCTAGGAACTTGATGATGACACCTTATAGAGGCAGAAGAGATGGAAAAGATTGGAGAGTGGACCAATGGGGACAAAATTGCTGCACAATTGCTTAAGCAACATCTATTTCCCATGCACTTTTCTTTTTCAATAGCTCTTCATGACACAGTTTTGGCCAATGACATATAAGCAGAAGTCTGCTTAGAAGTGGAAGTTTTGGAATTTCTCATTTCCAAATATAGATGTCATTTCTTCCTTCTTTTGCCTTCTGCCTTCTTCTTCCTACCTGAATGTAGACAAGAGGACAGAGAAAGAACAGCCATCCTGTTACCACGAAGCAGGCATGAAGATGACAGCCAAGGATGGCAGAGCGGAAACACAGGAGAAGGCAGGGTCTCGGGTGGTAGCAGCCTCAGGTGATCTATTGCCAGACTTCCAGAGGTAATGTGAGAAAAGTAAATGTTCCGTCAGATTAATCCATAGGAGTCAGATGCATGCTTAGCCTCAAATTGATATATCCTCCACGTAACCAGATAGGAGCATAGCCAGGTTGGGTCACTCTCTCCCCTAACAGTATTGGATCCATACACCCCATTGTGGCCTCTCTAAACATTTTTATGGGTTTCCATGCTGAGCTTTGCTCTCCCATTCTCATACTCTTTCACACCCTAGTGGTTAAACTTTGATCAGGTTTGGGAGCCTGGGAGTCATTGTCTCTTTTTTTAAAAAATATATTTTTATTGATTTCAGAGAGGGAAAGGGAGAGAGAGAGAAACATCAATGATGAGAGAGAATCACCATTCGGCTGCCTCCTGCACTCCCCCTACTAGGGACCGAACCCACAGCCTGGGCAAGTGCCCTTGACCGGAATTGAACTTGGGACCCTTCAGCCCGCAGGCTGAGGCTCTATCCACTGAGCCAAACCTGCTAGGACATCATTGTCTCTTTAGAGTGAATTTCATGGCTCTGTTCTCATCTGGTATGTTCTGATTTCATTAATCAAATACTCAACATTCCAAGAATTGACTTCCCATCACTGCCTACCATCAAGTCATCTAGGAATGGAGAAAAGAATATCTGCTGCCAAAATAACAACTAACATTTGTTGAACATTTATTATGTGTCAGGCATGTTGGCATATTGCATTCTTTTATTCCTGGCTTTATTTTTAACCTCGTTTTATCAATCAGAAAACTGGCCAAGGCTACCCAGTTAGCAAAAGTAGCAGCCAGCAATCTAAACATGGTGATCTAATGTTAGAACCTGTATTCTTGCAAGACAGTGTGCTAGAGTGGTTAAGAATGTGTCCTTTGAACTCAGACTGCCTGAATTCTACATTCAGCACTGCTGCCTAGCAGCTGTGTGGCTGTGCACAAGTTGATTAACTTCTCTATGCTTTAGTTTCCACATCTATGAAATGGGAATAACAGTAGTGCATTTGGTGAGCATTAAATGAGTCAATGCACAGTGTTTGACCCAGCATCTGACACAAAATGGCCATTTGATAAATGGTAGTTCTTATTATTCCATCACAGGAGGTATATGATGGCTCTGCTTAGACAGGTAACAAGACAGCATCTCCTCAGAGCCAAAGTGGAATGAAGAAATCACTGTTTCTGGGACCCAGGAGAATCATTCATCATCACTGACCCTCACTTTTTACATCTCTAAAATGGGAATGGGAATCTATACCTACTTCACAGTATTTTATAAGTATCAAGTGAAATCAATTAGAAAAAGTACTCAGAAGCTATAAAGCACTGTATAAATCTAAGTAACTGGATTTTTTACTTGACTATCCTAAGATCATGGGGCAGTGGCCAGAAGCAGTGTCTTTTCTGCATGTGGTATGTTAGAATCACTGTGATCAGCCTGCTTTTAGAGCAGTTGGGCAAACCTTTTGTGGAGCTCTTTACACTAGCCTGAACTCCACTCAGTGTCTTTAGTTGTTGGGCTCAATACATGGATTTTTCATTCTGACCTTAGAATGTCCCTTTCACAGTCAACGCTGAAAAGCCACAGGTTCCCAATGCAAAGACTTCAAAGTCTAAGTAATTTAGTCACTCAGTGTATTGAACGCTTTCTATAGGTCAAGCCCTTACTTGTCACTGGAGACACAACAGTAAATCAGAAAGTGCTCTCTTTACCGACTCACAGCTTAGCCATGGAGATAGACCTAAAGCAAATCATTACAGCACAGTGTGCCCAGAAGGGAAATCCTGCCTAGGGAAGTGAAGAACTTGAGAGCAAGTAACATATGAGCTGTCTTGAAGAAGAAGGTATCGGAGGCAAAGGAGAAGTAGCAGGCAGTTTCGTAAGCCTACCTACACTGAGATGGCACAAGGGTAGTCAGCTGCATGAAGTGAAGGCCCTATTGCAACCGCATGCCTCATTAGACTGGTCTTTCAGAAGTGGGGAAGGGTATAGAGAGAAAGACGAGGAGCTCGGGCTGCAAGAGACAAAGGCAATCAATCCTCCTACCCAACTGACTCCAGCCCTTCAGGGAGCATAGGCCAGTTTCCCTCCCCATCATTAAACGTTTGAGAGAGATTTGTGCTTGATATTTCCTGTAGGTATCTTAGTGTCTTCTTGGATGATTCCAAAAAAACTGTTCAGTCTTTCAGATTTTTCTCCCCCATCCCACACTCCAAGCTGACATATGGATGTTTGGTGGTGGAGGGGAGGGGGCGGTTGGGGGGGCAGGGGGGGATCAGGCTTATATGCTCTAGTCAAGATGTCTTTCCCAAAATTTTTTTGAAATTTTTAAAAAATAACTTCTGATGACTTTAATATATATTAAATAAATCAGTATGTACAGTGCAAAAAGTTATATTTGCAACAAAAAAAATGAAACCCTCTAAAGCTCTTTAAACCTATTGTACCATGGTCAGATGTCTGTTATTAAATTTTAAAGATGATGTCCCAGGGTAAAATATCTCTGCTGAAACAAATGCCTTTTCTCCGATATTCTTGTTCTTCCCAATTATAGAGAGAGTTTACCCAGGAGGGACCTTTATCTGAAAAGTAATAAGGGAAACAAAAGATGCAGGCATCCAACCACTTTTAGTGACTCTCATAGATCTGGGGTCAGGACTTGGCCCCAGGATGCAATGGTGAACTAGACATAGACCCTGCACCTAAGGACCACAGCCTGAAATCCTGAACAATCTAGGATTTCTGACCCATCTCTACACCTAAAAACGGTCCTGGATGCTCCATCCCAAAATCTATAGCTAGGCTTCCCAGTCACTAACTCTAGGCAACAATCAAAAGTGCCAAATCTGAGATCAGAGAAGACTCAGAGATCTGCTCACTCCATCTTACACTGAATCTTCCTGTTTCACCAGCACACCTCAGACTTTTCTCCAAAGACTAACCATTTGGCAAGTGCCCTCTGTGCCGCTTCCCAGCAGACATCTTGACTCTCTTTGAGCCTCAGATACCTGGTCCTCCTTGTCCATCACCCAGCGCCATCTGGCTTTGTATAATCAATGCTCTTCCACATGACACTGCGTTCATTCCCACAGTGTTATCCTTTCTTTGGGATCATCCTGCCTTTTAAAACTCAGCTTCCTTGCCCGTCTCTGCTGTGTCCACCCAACACAAAATGAAGTAGATATCTGCAAATTCTCGATTAACTTGGTCTTTGTGGCTAACAAAACCAGATCATTTGATCCAGGAAACCAGCTCTGCAGCATCAGCTGTCCATTTGACCTTATGACTGAAATTTATTAAATAACCATCAAATCTTCACAGCCTAATGGGACTGATTATATGAGTGAGCAATTTCACTTCAGGCTAAGAAGGACTTTAATAGATAGCATTTACATTTTTTATGTTCAGCACTTTGAGGACAGTTATTCACATTTAAAAATTATTATTTGACTGGTACATGTAAATTCTCAATATATACTTGCAGCGGGAAAGTGAATACATGAATAATTGAAGGTAAGTTTGTATCTCTAAATTCAAATGCTCAAAATTATAGTAAAAGTGGGCATATAGCTCAAAAAAACTTGAAACAAGAGAATGACATTGTCAAATTGGGGTTTAAAAATCTGTCAATTTTATTGAACCTTTACTGCCTTCCTAGAAGCAATATGTAATAACATATCTATAATTTATTGAACAGGCCAAGGAATTAACCATTCAAATTCAGCCCACCAGAAACTCCTATTTTTCTAAATTTAACATCAGAAACAAGAAAATATTATTCATATATATGAATAATATTCAGCCATAAGAAAGGGCATCCTGTCATTTGTCACAACATGGATGGAACGTGAGGACATTATTGTAAGTGAAATAATAACACAAAGAAAGACAAATAGTGTATGATGTCACTTACGTGAGGAATCTAAAAAAAAAAGCCAAACTCAAGAAACATACCAGAATGGTGATTACCGATGGCTGGGAAGTAGGGAGAAAAGGGAAGTACAAACTTTCAGTTATAAGATAAATAAGTTCTTGGGATCTATTGTATAGCATGGTGGTTATAGATAAAATACTGTATTACTAGTATATACTTGAAAGCTGCTAAAAGAGTAGGCCTTAAAATCCTCCCCACAAAAAACAGAATGGTAATTCTGTGACGTGATGTAGGTGCTAACTAACATTATGGTGCTAATCATTTTGCATTATGAGATTATTTCAAATCAATATGTTGTGTACCTTGCCAACTCAGTGGCTCAGTTGGTTGAGCATCGCCCTTTGCACCAAAAGGTTGCTGGTTCGATTCCTGGTCAGGGCACATACTTGGGTTGCTGGTTTGATCTCAGGTCAGGGCACATATGGAAGGCAATCAATTGATCTCTCTCTCTCTCTCTCTCTCTCTCTCCTCCAGCCCCCCTTCCTCTCTCTAAGCATGTCCTTGGGTAAAGATTTTAAAAGCACACATTGTTGCACTTAAAGTTACACAAATGTATATGTTATTGATATCTCAATAAAGCTGAGGGGGGAAAAGAGCCATTGGTCCAGTGCAGGGATGGGGAACGTCTGGCCCATGGGCCTTATAAGGTCTGAAAAATCATTTGTCTGGCCCTGCCAAGGCATTAGGGGAGAGTTAATTAAATGTTTGACCAAATATAGCAAGCTACTTTTTAAGTTGATAATTTTATATGGCCAAAAGTGATGTTATAAATATCTAAATGACCCTTGGCAAGAAAAAGGTTCCCTACCCCTGATTATGGATTCTTAGAATTTCCTGAAAGAAACTGGCAAACCAGATGAGCAAGGCAAGAGTCAAGATGCAAAGGACCTGAATCCCTTATATTACCTTCTCAAGGAAGAGGTCACTACATGCTGAACCTCTAAACAAGTGTTATCAAAATCTTGAAAATCCTCCTCCTGCAAAAATGTAAGCAAGCCAGCAATTCTGATCCTTAAAAAAAATATTTAACCTCCTTAATGATAATAGAGTCAAACGTCTGAATCAAAGCTGAAAAACCTATTTTATATTTGGGTATGTTTCTGTTCATAAACGAACTTGCTTAATTGTGCTGAATATGTTTTACAATACCTTTTACTAAATTAGATACTTCTTTGAAAATATGTCCAACCAATCAAAAGTGCCATTTCTCTCCTATAAAATCCTATAAATCTATACCAATATTTATGTGAATTTTAATCTTTTCAATTTATTAATAATCACACAAAACAATACATGACTGTCTCATTCTTGTAAATAATTTGAAAGTATAGATAAAGTGAGTCCCCAATCCCCTCCTCCACCACCCAGTTTAGTTTGAATCATTTGAGTTTTTCCTATTCAATTTCATATTATCTACTTGTAGAAATTTTTTATTTTATTTGTAACGTAAGTGTTGTATACATTTTCCTGCAACTGGCCTTTGTGCCTTATGTCATGATATTTTTATGAAGTCATTATATATAGATATCTCACTATTTCTGATTTCTGCATAGTCAAATATTCTTCAATCCCAGTGCATCTTCTAAATTTATATTCTTTTTTAAAACTTACCTGCTCTAGCCCTAGCTGGTTTGGCTCAGTGGATGGAGTGTCGGCCTGCAGACTGAAAGGTCCCAGGTTCGATTCCAGTCAAGGGCATGTACCTTGGTTGCGGGCACATCCCCAGTGGGAGGTGTGCAGGAGGCAGCTGATCGATGCTTCTCTCTCATTGATGTTCCTAACTCTCTACCCCTCTCCCTTCCTCTCTATAAAAAATCAATAAAATATATTTTTTTAAAATAAAATAAAATAAAACCTACCTGCTCTAATATAAATATTTTCATTCATTTTGAATTAACCAATCTTATTTTCCATTTTCTCTCTAAGGAAACTCTCTAATAGAAATGCCATCTTCTCTGAGTTTGTTTGAGTTCACCAATATCCTTTTTAAAAAGACATAAACTCCAAGAGGAAATACATCCAAAAATTGATGGTAAATGCTTTTCTAGATGATGGGTGGTATTTTTTCTTATTTATTATCTTTACTCTTTTCCAAATTTTCTCCAATATTTAATAGTTAATATCTGTTTTAAGCACTTTCCATGCTTTATATCACTTTATTCTCAAAACAAACATGAAGTATACTATTATCCCTAATTATATACGTAAGTCTTAAAGAGATGAAATAACCTTTCTCAAATACCACAGTTCTGAAAGATTTGAGCACAGGTAGGCCAACTTTAAATCTTAACCACTGTACCATACTACCACCTGTGTATATGTACTATTTTTATAATTTGAGTAAATAAAATAAGACCTAAATATCAACTTAAAGCAACTATATTTACTAACCAGAAATCAGTAGCATTATGACTTGTGAGCTCATTCTTACAAACTCCAAAGGCAAGCTTACCTTCCTAGCCACACCAAACCTCTCCTCCCCAGCCTCATCTCTGTCCAAAGATTTAAAGATACAGGCTTCATCAAACCTGAGGTTTTATGGTCTTTTAATCTCCCTATAATTCATTTTTATCAGCTTTCCTTTGTCTCCGATGATGGCATCTTGTTCAGTAAAATACACACTGTAATTTAATTGTCGGCTGCTCTGTGTAATATTCTAAGCCAGTTTCTGCTTCCTTGTGAAGCTCCTCAAATCCCACTCTTTGATAGTTTATATTTCCTAATATCAATGGGAATGGCCTTGATAACCAACACTGACACCCAGTTCTCCCTGCAAAGCCTCGTGCTTAGGTTTCCACTCCTTAGCGGTGGAAGCAATGCCTGAGAATCACCGTCAAACAGCACCAACAGATTGCATTACAGTCTGTCAGTCCTGCGCTGGAGGAAGGAATTGGCAGCTCGTTATATTAAAGAATGGCAATCAAGCATCTGGAATATGGCCCCGCACGTCGATTTTATGTGAACTGATGAGATTCAGCCATTTATTATCCTGCACTTTTTGACATAATCTCATCCACAACATCTCAAATACAACGTACATTCTGTGTGAATCGCAATTGTTATTCAAGCCACACCTTTGTGACTATCCTCTGCTTTGGAGCTTCAGCTTTGCAGAATTACATATAGACTTATTCCAAAGAGACGACTATGTACTTTTAAATTTTTAATTAACAAAATATCTGCCCCCTGCATGAGGCATCATGCCAGCAGCAAAATTAAGACAGCTTCTTAATAAAACATCCGTGCCCTGTTAAGCAATAACCTCCTCACCATTTTTTCACATAGAATCAACAATTAGACAAAGGGGACAAGCTGAAAAGGCCTGAAATTGTCATCGTAATAGCTCCAGTTTATTGAGCCCTCGCCATGTACCCAGCACCGCGGCTCTGTTTTATGCACATTATTTCATGAAATCTTCCCAATTGTCCCATAATATGTTATTATCATCCCCATGTCACAAGGAAAGAAAGTGAATTTATTGCCCTAACCGGTTTTGCTCAGTGGATAGAGCATCAGCCTGTGGACTCAAGGGTCCCGGGTTTGATTCCGGTCAAGGACATGTACCTTGGTTGCAGGCACATCCTCAGTGGGGAGTTTGCAGGAGGCAGCTGATCTATGTTTCTCTCTCATCGATGTTTCTAACTCTCTATCCCTCTCCCTTCCCCTCTGTAAAAAATCAATAAAAAATATATTTTTAAAAAAGTGAATTTATTGATTAAATGGTTTGCACAAAGTTACATAGCTAGTTAGTAGCAGATCTGGGATTATCTATCAGTTAGCTTTCCTGCCTTACAAACTACCCCAAAAGTTAATGTCTTAAAACAACAACCGTTTATTTTGCTCATAAAACTGTAGGTCAGAGGTTTGGGCTCAGCTCATCTGATCTCAGCTGGGCCTCCCTTGCATGTCCACAGTCACCAGGGTTCTCATCCACGTGGCTTCCCATTACCCAGAAGGCTAGCTCAGGCTCATTCACAGGGAAAGAGGGCAAAAAGCAGTTGGCGGTGATAAATCAGTGCACAGTCTGGTCACCTAGATTGGAATCTGGGCGTTTTTTTCTATCAATAAGCAACTTACTCATCCTCCCCTTCCTCCTTGGTACAATGAAGGACAACAGGACCAACTTCATAGGGTTACTGTGAAGGTTACAAGCAATAATGCCTACATTGGGACTTTAGGCCAGTGCCTGTCTGGCCCATAATAATAGTGTTCAATGAGGGTTAGGTTTGACTTCAAAGAAACAGAGCAGAGGGACCATCACCCATTTGCTTTGGGGATCAGGGAAGCATTCCCCAAAAGAGGAAGCCTTTCAGAGGACTCAGAAAAGAAGAAAAGGCGGTTACCAGTTGAAATACCACTTCCCCAAAGAAGAGTTCCCAACCCCATCTGAAATGATTCATCCTCCGTCTGACCACCCTCAGAATTTTTTTCTCATCATCCTAGAATAGCCATAGCTCATCTTCATCTTTGTTAGAGCTATTGATGCACATGCTTTATCTTCCCCGCAAAACCGTAAGCTCCTTGAAGGCAAACGCTCACCTCGCCACCCTTTTCCATCCTATAAAGCTCAGCACACTGCTTGACAGATAAGGAAATGTGCCAGTTTTTGTTTGTTTTTAATATCGATGTCTCTGCTGCAGCTGTAAATTTTTAGACACCAGCCACTGGATGATGAAATTGTGACCTGGTGAAACACTGATCCAGCACCTTTTAGAATTATGGTATACTAGAGGCCCGGTGCATGAAATTCGTGCATGGGGCCGGGGGAGTCACTCAGCCTAGCCTGCACCCTCTCCAATCCAGGACCGCTGGCTCCAAACCACTCACCTGCCTTCCTGCCTGATCGCCCTTAACCACTCTGCCTGCCTGCCTGATCACTCCTAACTGCCTCTGTCTGCCAGGCTGATTGCCCCTAACTGCCCTCCCCTGCCAGCCTGCTCGCCCCTAACCACCTCTGCCTTGGCCTCCGCCACCGTGGCTTTGTCCAGAAGGAGGACCAGGTGACCAGAAGATGTCCAGTTAACCCAGTATAATTAGCATATTTCCCTTTTATTAGTATAGATTACCTGTGTCTGTCATTCAAAGAGAGTAAACATGACCTTGAAAAACAACTTGAATGTCTACTTCTCCCATGCAGCATCACATTAACCTGTGTCTCCTGAGAAACCTATCCTATATAATAAAGAGCTAATATGCTAATTAGACCAGACAGCAGAACAACCTTCCAGAATTACCTTCCGGAACAACCAGTGGGCAGGGGGCGGGGTCATGGGGCTGCTGAGGCAGCTGGGGCTACAAGGGCCAAGCCCCTTGCAGAATTTCATGCATCAGGCCTCTAGTTGATAATAATATTCAGTGACATCAAGTTCATAAAACCTTTCAGGAACCCACTGCAAATCAGAAACATCAATGAAAGAGTTCTTACTTACACTCAATGAAGTAATTATAACCGAGATAAACTGTGCTGTACTGATTGGTTGTTTTTGCTAGCTATTCAATAAATATTTTATTAATGGAGGATCTGCTGATGAAGAACAAAAACCTAATGTTTTAAATATAATAGACTTTCATATATAACCTTTTTTTTTTTAGGATCACAGGAATTATTCCACTGATGAGTGTGCTGTTCTTAGGCCACTGCCTCTCAGCTCCAAACCCACTCTGCTCCTACTGAATGAGGCTGGGCCTGTACCCACCTTTTGCTCCAGGGGTCACTAAAGGGAGAACACAGGGCTGGAGGAGGAAACTAGCAATTGTGCATTCTTGTTTGCTTCCTGGGGACATCCTGTCTGCTCCCGATTCCTAGAGGAACAGTACCTTAAGAATGCTTCCTCACCTCTGGCCGTGCTATTCCTGGTACAGCAGCAGCATCCATATTGGGGTGTTTTTTTTCCCACCCTGGTGGAAGCAGCCCCAGTGACACAAATACCAGGCAACTGGGGCCCCTCCACTGAGGTCAAAGATTTAAATCCATTTCAAAATGCTCCTCTAATTTTTCTTTCTAATCAACTTTATTGAGTTTATGTAAAAAAAAATGTTACCATTTTAATTGTACAGTTTTATGACTTTTAACATATAATTATCATTCCAATTAAAATACAAATAATTTCATCACCCCAAAAGTAACTTTGTGCTCCTTTGCAGTGAATACCTCTCCCCAAACAAGGTTTCAAAAAACAAATAATCTGTTTTCTCTTTTCTACTTTTGCCTTTACTAGAATTATCTCATGAAGTTGAAAATATACTGTATGAACTTTTCTATGTCTGGCTTCATTCATTCAGGATACTGTCATTAAGATTTTTCCCATGGAGTTATAAGAATCAGCAATTTTCTTTTTAATGCTGATAACTACTTTTTGTATTAATGCACCATAGCTTATTTATCTATTCACCTGCCATTGGACATATGGCTGTTTCCAGTTTGGGGACAATATAAATAAAACTGCTATGACATTCACATACAGGTCAGTGAATGGACATTTGTTTTCACTTGTTTTGAATAAACGTCTAGTAGTGAAATTGGTGAGTCATTTGGTAGTTGTACACTTAGCTTTATAAGAAACTGTCAACCTGTTTTGAATAGGTTGTACCATTTTATATTCCCATCATCAGTGTTTGCAAGTTTCAGTTACTCCACATCCTCACCAGCACTTGGTGTGATCAGCCTTGTAATTTTAGTCATTCCACTGGGTTTACATAAGTATTTTATTATCTTTTTTAATGTAAAAACCTATCTATTTTATTTTTTTAATGTTACATGCAATAAACATTAATATTTCCAGAAAATGATTTTAAATATAATAATGTTACATGCAATAAAAATTAATATTTCAAAAAAAATATTTTAAATATAATATTACCAAAACTGTATTAACATAGTATAATATCACAAAAGTTGCAGAAAATATTAAAAATCTGCAAATAATAGGATTACTTCTATATATTCTAAAATATTTTTTTCCTCTGGCTCTATTGTGGTTTATTAATTTATGTTGTTCATTATATTCCACAAATGAGTGTGATCACGTGATATTTATCTTTCTCTGACTGGCTTATTTCGCTTAGCATAATGCTCTCCAGGTCCATCCATGCTGTTCCAAATGGCAAGAGTTCCTTCTTTTTCATAGCAGTGTAGTATTCCATTGTATAGATGTGCCATAGTTTTTTAACTATGTGCCCACTCATCTGCTGATGGGCACTTAGGTTGTTTCCAAATCTTAACTATTGTAAATTGTGCTGCTATGAACATAGAGGTGCAAATGTCCTTTCTGATTGGTGTTTCTAGTTTCTTGGGATATATTCCTAGAAGTGGGATCACAGGGTGAAATGGGAGTTCCATTTTTAGTTTTTGAGGAAACTCCATACTGTTCTCCACAGTGGCTGCACCAGTCTGCATTCCCACCAGCAGTGCAGGAGGGTTCCTTTTTCTCCGCATCCTCGCCAGCACTTGTCATTTGTTGATTTGTTGATGATAGCCATTCTGACAGGTGTGAGATGGGACTGCATTGTCATTTTGATTTGCATCTCTCGGATGATTAGTGACCTTGAGCAGGTATTCATATGTCTCTTGGCCTTCTGTATGTCCTCTTTTGAAAAGTGTCTATTTAGGTCCTTTGCCCATTTCTTGATTGGATTGTTTACCTTCCTTTTGTTAAGTATTATGTTTTAATTTACATTTCCTAATGACTAATGATTTTTAGCATCTTTTTGTTAATTGGTCGGTCATATATCTTCTTTTGTAAAGTACCTGTTCAAATATTTTAACCTCGCCCCCCCCCCTTTTTTATAAGTTGTTTTCTACTAAGTTATAAGAGTTCATTTATATAGTCTGGATGCAATATTTTTTATCAGTTTTATGTACTGTTGCATTTTCTCCCAGTCCATGCCTTCCCCTTTCATTTGTATAAGAACAGATTTTAATTGTGAGATGAATCCCAAATTATCCATTTTTTTTCTTTCTGAATCATGATTATTGTGCCCTAAGTAACTTTTGCCTGTCCAAGATCAAAGAATTGCTTCTATGTTTTGTTCTAGGAGTTTTAAAATTTTAGTTTTTACACTTAGTTTTTACATTTTTACATTTACATGAGGCTCTCCCAATATTAGGGCCTCAAAGCATAGGAAGCAAAAGTTGACAGAACTGAAGATAGAAAGAAAAATAATAATTTTGATTGGATATTTCAATATCTCTCTCTCAATAACGGTCTTTGTCAGCTCAGGATACCATCACAAAATACCACAGCCTGGGTAACTTAAAGAACAGAAGTTGCTTTCTCACAGTTCTGGAAGCAGGAAGTCTGAGATCAGAATGTCAGCATGGTCAGGTACAGGTGACAGCTCTCTTTCTGGTTTGCAGACAGCCACCTTCTAGCTGTGTCCTCACCTGGCAGAGAGAGAGCAAGAGGGCATGCAAGCTCTCTGGTGTCTTCAAATACCATCCCACTGGGGGTTAGGACTTCAACATAAGAGTTTGTGGGTGACACAATTCAGTCCATAGCAATAATCAGTAGAATGGAAAGCAGTAAAGGACATAGATTTAAGCAACACTTTCACCCAACTTGATTTAATTGACATTTATAGAGCACTCCAGGCAACAACAGCAGATAAACATGTTTTGAAAATGCACACTGAATATTTACTGGGATATGTCATATCTCTGGGTCATTAAAATTTTTCAATGAATTCAAAAATATGTTCTCTGACCACAATGGAATTTTATTAGAATTCAGGAACAAAAACATTTCTGAAAAATGCCTAAATATTTGAAATGTAAATAACACATTTCTAATACCCATGGATCAAAGACATTTTTCAAAGGGGAAATTAGGAAATGTTTTGACTGTGCTGGAAGAAAATGAAAACCTCATATATCAAAGTTTTGGGGGGTGCCATTAACTTAGTACTTTTTAGCACTGAATGCCTATCTTTAAAAAAGACAGAAGGCCTCAAATAAACTTTGCACATTAAAAAAATAGAAAATAAGAGCAAAGTAAGTAGAAGGAAAATAATAATAATAATAATAATAATAATAATAATAATAAAGATTTTAGTGGAAATCAACTAAGTAGAAAATAAATGGAGAACACCACAAAAATTTGTTCTTTGAGAACATGGAACAGTTATATGCCAATAAATTCAAATTAGATGAAATTCCTTGAAAGATAAAATTATCAAATTTTACATATGAAGAAATAGATATTCTGAAATAATGCCAATCTTCACAAACTCCTTCAAAAAACTGAGAAGGAGAGACTATTTCCTAACTAAGACCATGAGGCTATAATTACCCTGATACCAAAACCAGACAGGACATTACAAGAAAACAACTGATAACCCTTTGTGAGCATAGATGAATATATTCTGAACAAATTTTATCCAATCAACCCTTCATACATTACTAGTGGGGATTCAAAATGGAGCAGCCACTTTGGAAAATAGTTTTTAGTTGCTCTAAATGTTAAACATAGTTACCGTATATTCCAGCAATTAACTATTATTTAACTATTAACTGGCACATTCTATAAAGTAGCTGAGCTTCAAAAACAATATGCACCGTGTAAGAAGCCAAAAGACAATATATTGTATGCTTTAATATATGAAATGTCTAGAAAAGGCAAATCTATAGAAACATAAATTAGATTAATGATTGCCTAGTGCTGTGTGGAAGGGCTGAATGAGGGAGATCGATAATGGGTTCAGGATTTCTTTGGGGAGGGGCGGGTCATGAAAAATATTCTAAAGTTAGATTATGGTGATTGTTGTACAACTCTAAGATAATTAAAATCATTCAATTTTATACTTTAAATAGGTGAGCTTAATGGTATTCAAATTATATGCCAATAAAGCTACTATTCAATATCCAACAATATATGAAAAGGATAATATAGCATGACTTAATAATACATAAAATATATATTTATACATAAAAGGGGGGTTTATTACAGGAATACAATGTTTGTAACAAACTAAACATTAACAAACTAAAAGATAAAAGCCACATTATCATTTTAACAAACGCAAGGAAAGCATTTAACCTAATGCAATATCCATTCCTGAAAAAACCTACCAGAAAACTAGGAATAAAAGGAGTAAATGGCACCTACAAAAACCCAACAACTAATATCATACTTAATGAGAAAAGACTGAATGCTTTCTCTGTAAGATTAGTAACAGAGCAAGAATGTCTGCTCTCCTCATTGTTATTCAACATTTTACTCAAGATTCTAGCCGGTGAAAAAAGGCAATATTTAAAATTTTTAAATATTAAGGATAGAAAGGAAGAAGTAAAACTGCCTTTATTTGTGGATAATAAACATCTATGTAGAAAGTACAGTCTATAATAATAAAAGTGTAATATGCTAATTAGACCGGACGACCTTCTGAATGACCATGCTATGACACCCACTGGCACCAAGCCAGCCAAGACAGGTGCAATGCAATTGGTCGGGGGCCCCGCCATTGCCCCATGATCCCCTCGCAGAGGGAGGCCCATGCCACTGGCTGGTGGGGCGATCTATGGGTAGAGAGCTCCACAATCACCCCAAAGAGGGAGGCCCAGGCAACCAAAAAGTGGCAGGCGGGCTGCGGCAAGTGGGCAGGGCCTCCCTCTGCAAAGGAAACCTGGGTCCCAGGTGCCAGAGGGAAGCCAGTGCCAGCAGGAAGGCCTACTCTTGCATGAATTTTGTGCATTGGGCTTCTAGTAAATTTATAAAAGTTACTATAATCAATCAATGAATTTAGCAAGTTTTAGTACACTAGATAAACCAAGTAAAAGCAATTATATTTCTATACACTAGCAATAAATAATCAGAAAGTAAACTTTAAAAACAATCAGTTTACAATAGATTCAAAATATGTGAAATACCTAGAGATAAATGGGACAAAATATATGAAAAACCTGTACAATAAAAATTACAAAACATTACTTTAAAAAATTGAGTTTGACATAAATAAATGGACATACTATGTTCATGGAACAAAAGATTCTATTTTTTAACATGTTAATTCTTCCTTAATTAATCTATGAATTCAAAGCAATTGCAATCAAAATCCAAATAGAATTTTTAACAAAAATTTGACATGTTTATTCTAGATTTCATGTAAAAATGCAAAAGACCTATAATAGTCAAAGCAACTTTGAAAAAGGAGGACAAGTTGGAGAAAACAAACTGTTTGATTTCATGACATAAAGATGCAGTGATAAAGAGAGCGTGGTGTTGACATAATTATACACAAATAAAACAGAATAAAGAAATAGACCCACAAATGTATAGAAAACTCATTTTCAACACAAATACAAATTCAATTCAGTGGAGAAAAAAATATATTATTTTCAACAAATGGATTGGAACAACACCAAATGCAAAAATTAATTCAAAATTGATCATAGACTTAAATGTAAAACCTAAAACTATAGAACTTCAGGAGAAAAATCTTTGGAACCTTTAGTTAGGCAAAGATTTCTCAGATATAATACATTTCTCTTAGTCAATAAAAGAAAAAATTATAAATTGGACTCCATTTGAATTTAAACCTTCTGCTCTTTGAAGGACACTGCTACACGAGTAAGATGAGCAACATAATGAGAGAAAATATTTGTAAATTATACACCTAAAAAAAATTGTATCTAGAATATATTTTTAAAATCCCAAAGTTAAATAACAAGAAAACACATCTAGAAATCAAAGCCACTATGTCTGATCAATAAACAAAAAGCAACACTTGGAAAAAAATGAAAACAAAACCCAAACAAAAATCAATAAAAAAGACACTTTACCAAATAATGCATACAGATGGTAAATAAGCCAGTGAAAGTGCAGCAACATTAGTCATTGTACCACAGTGAGATACCACTATTGGAGAGGCAAAAGTTAAAAAAGACTGGTACAATCACTTTGGAAAACATTTTACAGTTTCTTAAAAAGTTAGATCTATGCCTACCATATAATCCAGTTATTCCAGCCTAGGTATTTACTCAAAAGGAATAAAAGTATATATCCATTCAAAGACCTGTACATGAGTGCTCACTGAAGCTTTATTTATAATTAGTGGCCTGGTGCATGAAATTCGTGCATGGGGAGTGGGGGTCCCTCAACCCAGCCTGCACCCTTTCTAATTGGCTCCTAACTGCTCACCTGCCTGCCTGATCACCCCTAAGTGCCTCTGCCTGATTGCCCCTAACCCCTCTGCCTGCCTGCCTAATCGCCCCTAACCTCTCTGCCTGCCTGCCTGATCTCCTCTAACTGCCTCTGCCTGATTGCCCCTAACCTCTCTGCCTGCCTCCCTGATCTACCATAACTGCCTCTGCCTGCCTGCCTGATCGCCCCCAACTGCCTCTGCCTGTCTGATCACCCCTAACTGTCCTCCCCTGCCAGCCTGATCTCACCCCCAACTGCTTCTGCCTGTCTGATCACCCCTAACTGTCCTCCCCTGCTGGCCTGATCTCACCCAGTCTCTTGTCCTCCCCTGCTGGCCTGATCTCACCCAGTCTCTTGTTTTTCTCAGCAGTCCTCCAGGCTTCCCTGCCTCCCTCTTCCTCTTTCCTGGCTGGGAAGGGGCAGGGCCATTGGTCGCTGGGCAGGTGGTAACTCTGTTGGTGGGGGTCCTCCCAGGCCCTCCACACACAAAGGGAGCCAGGCTGCCCACCAGGATGCCTGTGGTGCCGCCCACTTCCTCCAGAGCCAGGCCAGCTCAGAGAGCAGGATCTTCATAGAGGCCTCGCTGGAAACAGGTCAGGGAGAGCATTTCAGGGACAGTGGGACTGAGGGAAGTGCAGCAGAGGGGCGGGGGGAACATGCGCACGCCATGGTCCCGTACTGTTGCGGGCAGGCATGGGTGACAGTGCTGGGGAACATTCACACATGAGGGTGGGGGAGAGGATGCACTCAGCGGAGGCCTGTGCAGATCTGCAAACCCACGTAGTGCAGCCAGGAGGATGTCAATGTGGCCCGCCATGGTGGCTGTCCCTGCAATGTGCACCTTCTGGGCCAGGAGGCTGCACCTGGGATCAGCCAGCAGTGAGGGCGAGGGTGAGAGTGAGGGTGGTGGCTTAGAGGGGGCCTCTGCCACTGCAACTGCCTCCTTGCCAGGCAGTGCAACCTCTGTCAGTGGGGTCCTCCCAGGCCCTCAGCACACAAGGAGCCGGGTTGCCCTCCGCAATGCCTATGGTGCCACCCACTTCCTCCGGAGCCAGGCGTGCTGGGAGGGTGGGATCTTCACAGAGGCCTCGCTGGAAACAGGCCGGTGGGACTGAGGAAAGTGTGGCAAGCAGGCAAGTGTGCCCGCAGAGAGCAAACAGCAGGGCCTACTTCTAGGTCGCTGCGGCGACAGGGCCAGCAGGCAAGCAGGCCCTGCTGTCTGCTCTCTGCAGGGTTGCTGGCAGGCGGGGCTGACAGGACCGGGCACTCCAGTGGGGCTGAGGGGACTGGGCGCCACCATCTTGTGGCTATGGGTGCTGCCAGAACCTCTCCTTTATTTTTTTCCAGCTCCTCTAGCAGAGGCCAGGGCCACTCCTTGAGCGGAGCCCAGGGCCAGCAGGAAGCTTGGCTTCCTTCCTCACCAGGAGCAATCCAAGCCTCCTACTTGCTCCAGCTCCATGGTCGCCACCATCTTCAGTCGTCTTCAGTCTTCACTCCGCACCTGTGTATGCAAATTAATCGCCATCTTTGTTGGGTTAATTTGCATAGTCACTCTGGTTGGCTAGTATGTGTAGCGGCATGGCGGAGTGGCAGACTGTTGGTTAATTTGCATGTTTCTCTTTTATTAGTGTAGATAGCCCAAAACTGGAAACAACCCAAATGTCCCTCAACAGGTGATTAAATAAAGTGTGATACATCTACATGTGAAAACTATTCAGCAATATGAAAGAATAAATTATTGATACATGCTATAAATGGATAAAATCAAAACAATTACGATGTATGAAAGAAGATAGGAAAAAAGGAACTCATACTGCATTGTTTCATCTACATAGAGTTTTAGGAAATGTAAACTGATCAACAGTGACAAAAAGCAGAGCGGTGCTTACCTGAGGATGAGGCTGGGGAGGAGAGATTATAAAGGGGCACAGGAAACTACTGAGGTGATTAAGATGCTCATTATCCTGATTGTGGTGATGTTTTTGCAGGTGTACGCATATGTCAAAACATCAAATTTTACACATTAAATATGCACAGTTTACTGTAAATCAATTATACTTCAATAGATTTGTTTAATAATAAATAATTGAATAATTTATGCTTCCTGACTGAACCTTAATTGCTATAATAGAAACTAAAGAAGGAAAGGAGGAAGGCAAGGAGGGATGAAAAAAGGAAGGGATGGAGGGAGGAACTCAGTAGTGTGGAATTAAATAGAACAGAAAAAAAAAAGAAATAGATGGAACAAAATGCAATGAAAAGGTTCCATTCCTTTCAAATCCCCCCAACAAAGTTTTTCCAGATAAACTAGAAAATTATATGAGGATCTTTATTGTTGCAATTATATAAGGAAAAAACAACTCCAAGATGCTTTAGCATTTGGTGGCACAGAATCCTATATAATAAAGAGCTAATATGCTAATTAGACCAGACAGCAGAATGACCAGAGGGCAGGGAGCAGGCCCGAGGAGCCATGAGGCAGCCAGGGCTTCAAGGGCCGAGGCAGCCAGGGCTGCAAGGGCCTACCCTTGCATGAATTTTGTGCATCGGGCCTCTAGTTAGAGATAAGAAAATATATTAATACTAGAGGCCCGGTGCATGAAATTCATGCACTGGGGGAGGGGGGGGAGGGTGTCCCTCAGCCCAGCCTGCACACTCTCCAATCTGGGACCTCTCGGGGGATGTCTGACCAGCAGTTGGACATCCCTCTCACAATCCGGGACTGCTGGCTCCCAACCACTCACCTGCCTGCCTGATTGCCTCTAATTGCTTCTGCCTGCCAGCCTGATCACCCCCTAAGCACTCCCCTGCCAGCCTGATTGACGCCTAACTGCTCCCCTGACAGCCCGATCACCCCCAACTGCCCTCCCCTGCTGACCCAGTTGCCCCAACTGCCCTCTCCTGCCAGCCAAGTAGCCCACAACTGCCTTCCCCTACCAGCCCGGTCAGCCCTAACTGTCCTCCCCTGCTGGTCTGATCACCCACAACTGCCCTCCCCTGCTGGCCATCTTGTGACCACATGGGGGTGGCCATCTTGTGCAAGGGTGTGATGGTCAATTTGCATATTACCTCTTTATTATATAGGATGCTTTGACAAACTTTTACTTGAACTTTTTTTTCAAATCGATATTTCTTTTTATATATATATATTTTTTTTATTGATTTTTTACAGAGAGAAAGGGAGAGAGATAGAGAGTTAGAAACATCGATGAGAGAGAAACATCGATCACCTGCCTCTTGCACACTTCCCCACTGGGGATGTGCCCGCAATCCAGGTACATGCCCCTGACCGGAATCGAACCTGGGACCTTTCAGTCTGCAGGCCGACGCTCTATCCACTGAGCCAAACCAGTCTCGGCTCAAATCGATATTTCTAAAGGAAAATAATACATTCTATAATTTTGTCCAATATATTTTATAGGTATACAATGTCTTCATTTTTTTTGTTTTAAGTAGTTAGTTGACAGGTTCAGTTAAGGAAGGGGGCCATTTACTGCCTAGTTGATGGGTCCAGCACCAGAATCTTGCTATTACAGAAAAGCACTCCTGCAATAAACATGTGTGCGTTTCTAGGGAAATTAAAGAATCCTTGTGACAGAGCCTGTTAAATAACCTGAATGTCCAGTCTCTCCTTTTTTTCCTTTTAATATCCCATCCCCACCAAAATGGTTTAGCATGGCCTGTGGCCAATCAACTGGATACAACATTTCCCAGGCTGCCTCGCAGTTAAATATGGCAATGTGACTAAGTTATTATCAATGGAATATAAAGGGGAGTGATGCGTGCAACTTTTACATCACTTTCTTAAATGGGAATCACTTTCCCTCTGATTTTCCTTTTTCCTCTTCCTAAACACTGAAACATCAATGTGGCCATAAAATACCAGCATCAGAAATGCAGATGTGAACAACACCCGAGTCAGTAGCGGGGCAACAGGATTGAAGTAACTGGATTCCTGGCTGACTTGGTAAGGAATTTCCTGTCTTAGACTACTCCTTCTATCTGGAACATTAAATGAGAGAGAAATAAATTTATCTTTTATTTGAGCCTCTAGTTTGGGATCTCCTTACTATAGCAGTTTGGTTTCTTCTCAGATAGTTGGGGATCCTGGCTTTTACCCACCTAAATTCAGTATATTTTTTGGAACAAAAGAGATGCGAGAAGAGTTATGAATAAGAAGAATAAGAATGTGATCATAGTGAAGGTGAAGGAAGGAAATTCCTAGCCAGAGGCAAAGAAATGAAAGAAAAGAGATCTAAGGATGCTAGAGGTAGAGGACTTGGCTACAGAAGGAGAGAAGAAAGAAAGGAGCAATTGCCCAGGATTGAGCCTCTCGATTTAAATCAAGAGAAATTTGAAAATTTTCCAGCCAAGAGCATTTCAATTTTCTCCCATAATTTAAAGTCAATAATGTATTTGGCAGCGGTGAGTTCTCTAATTATACAGGCAAATGTGTTGATGGAGTAAAGTGGCATCTCTCCCCATAAAGCAAATGCCCTTCATTGTGCAAATATCACAAATGACTCTGAGCTCTCCATCTTTTAATAAAGTGGATTTTCCTCTAATTTTTCAACTATACAGAAATAATTAAGAGTCAGAAACATATTTATCTTATTTCCCACTTATCCCTATCTAGTCTGCATAGCATACTTCAGGAAATGTGCTGGTTCACGATTCTTTGGTCCTTGTAAAATGAAAGTAATTTAATCACTTTTAGGATGTGATATTGCCATCTAAAACTGAAATAGGTGTCAAAGGACACCCCTATAAGTCTAACATGCAAATGCGGCATTTCGCTGGCTTTGCCCTGCCACTGAAATGCAATCCTGAACTCCCACAATTCCTTTCCTAGAAAACTTTGCCAACATCCCTCCCCATCATCTGTATTTCCCATTTCTGGCTATAATCCATTATAAGTTAATTATGGCTACAATAGGACTATATCACAATCTCAGCAGCAGACAATAATAAAGACTTACCAGTCTTCTTCTCATGGTTGTGGGTAGACTGATTTGCACTGGGCTCAGTTGAGCAGTTTTACTGCCCTCACCCTGGCTCACACACATCCAAAGTCAGAAGACCCTAGAATGGGCTCAACTGTAGAAAGTAGTCTCTTGCTCTGCTTGTCTATCATCCTGCTCTTGGTAACAGGAGCAAACTCAATCATGCAGGCTTCTTTCAAGCCTTTGGTCACCTCATGCCTGTTAACATTCTGTTGGTAAAGGCATGTGTCTGAACACAAAACCAAGGAGTAGGGAAATACACTCTGCCTCTTTCATGGGGTAAACCACAAAGTCACTTGGCAATGGGCATGTACAGGGTGGGGCAAAGGTAGGTTTACAGTTGTGAGTATGCGAAACAGAGTTTATTCTTGTATTATTATTATTTGTTAGTCATTGTATTATTTTCCATACAAACAACTGTAAACTTATCTTTGCTCACCCTGTATATATGGAGAAGTGAAGAATTAGGACCATTAATGAACCCTACTGAAATCCATTGTATGGGTACTGAAAGGAAAAACTCTTTTCCATACTTTATTTCCAATAGTTCTGACACCAGATGTGTGTGAGATTTCTCCAGCCAAGCAATTCTCTTACACCAGCTGGGTGTCTTACAATTCAATTCTGACATTACCCGGGGGTAGAGCCCACAGGGTAAGCACTCAGTCCCTCTTTAGACAGGTTGTCACCTGCGCATATGGCCCACCAGTTATAAATCAGAGGTTCTCACACACCCCCCCCCTTAGGTTTGATAATTTGCTAGAGCACCTTACAGAATTTAGGAAACAGTTTGCTTACTAGACTACCAATTTCTTATAAATTTTAGGAACAGCCAGATGGAAAAGACGCAATAAGGCAAGGTATGGGGGAAGTGGCACAGAGCTTCTGTGCCCTCTCCAGGTGTGCACCCTCCCAGCACCAATCCCAAAGTTCTCTGAACCCCATACCTCAGGGGCTTTATGGAGTCTACAGCATGTAGTCATGATTGATTAAGTCATTGGCCACTGGTGATTAATTCAGCCTCCAGCCCTCTCCCCTCTCCAGAGGGGAGTTCAGTTGGAACTTCCTATTCTATTTTGTCTCCTGCTCCTGTCTGTCACCTCTCCTTCAGATTTCCTTCCTAGACCTGGTCAGGGAGCTCAGTTGGTTAAAGCATCATCCAGATACACCAAGGTTGTGGGTTTGATCCCGTCAGGGTACATATAAGAATCAACAAGGAATGCATAAATAAGTGAAACAACAAATGGATCTCTCTCTCTCTCCTCAAAAATCAATCAATAAATAAAAATTAAGATGTCCTTCCTAAACATCTCCTAACTACATTGGTATAGTAAAAGCAGAAACTAGAAGTCGGCCAACATATCCACATTTGGGTTTGTGACTAACCAACTATGTAACTAATGAGAACTTTGGAAATAATCTCTTCAAGTTTCTTTCCAAACTTCTAGTTCTCAGTTCTATGTTTAGTCTACAGTCCCATTATTCCCTTCCAATTTCCCACAACCGTCGGGCATTATTACCTTCATTCGTTTGTTCAGAAAACATCAGTTGGATGCCTTTTGCTTATTAGGCCCTATTCCAGGAACTGGGAATTCAGAGAAAAACTAAACCAAATCTTCATCTTCCAGGAATCACAATCTAGTGGATAAAGCAAACAACTAAAGCGACAAAGACAATGGCAATTTGACGTGTAAGTGTCTGACCATTAGCGTTTTTTATTGTCGTGTGAGTGCCTGTCATTAAGCTTTTTGATTGCTGAGGTATCTATTTCAGAAACATCCATCTCTAATAAACACATTGCCAGCCACTAGATAAACAGCCAGGCCAACCCTACCCAGCTGTGAAGTTCCCTTCTTAGAAAGCACTGGGTGACTTAGATAAATGACTGCTTGACTGACCCTGCCTTTTCCTTCCACTTTAATCTCCAATCTTATGTTTTAAATTAATCAATAAAGAGTGAACCCAAGAAACTCTATGCACCCCAACCACAGGCTTAAGAGGCATCTCTCTCTCTCTCTCTCTCTCTCTCTCTCTCTCTCTCTCTCTCTCTCTCTCTCCCCCGCCCCCCTGACCTCGCTCTGTCATCCTGGGTGTGCAAGACACTCCAGAGTTGAGTATTAAACCTTGTTTTTTCAATGTCCCTGATAGTTGTTGCCGAGGTGCATCTTTCAATTACAGTAAGAACCAGAAGGGCTGCTCTTGCCACAACATTGGCTCCAGGTAGAGAAATGTCAGTGGGGACTGTCCACAAGCAGTGCAGGCCAAGGTGAGTGCCCGCAGGCATTCCAAGCAGACAGCGAGGCAGCATCACCATCAATAGACTGAGACTAACACAGAACACAATACTTCCATAAAAGTCTGACAGGGATCTAGGAAAGATTAAAGGGCACTTCAACCAAATAATCTGTTTGCAGTTATATTGCATAATGGTGAGAGATGCTAGAGCAGTGGTTCTCAACCTTGGCTGCACATTAGAATCACCTGGGAATCTTTTTAAAATCCTAATTTCTGGGCCTCATCCTCCGGAAATTCTGCTTCTTTGTTATGGGATGGGGCCACAACATTAGTAACAAAGAAACAGAATTTCCAGAGGATGAGGCCCAGAAATCAGGATTTTAAAAAGATTCCCAGGTGATTCTAATGTGCAGCCAAGGTTGAGAACCACTGTGTTAGAGGATTAGTCTGAATGATATAAAAATTTCAAGTAATACATCTCCAGGATTGTACTGATCCTATTTCTATCCCCAAAGTACCAAAAGGATTATGAACATGTTTTAATCATGAAAAGATAGAATTGTGGTTGGAGGACTGAAAAGTCCACATTTTCTTGCTAGCTGTCAGTGGCTGGGAACCATTCTCAATGTCTACAGGTTTCCCATAGTTCCTTGCCTCATGTCTCATAGCCAACTCACAACATGGGTCATTCTGTTCTCTTCCAGGCTACTTCTTCTTCTAAAAGCTAGTCTGATTAGGTGAGGCCCATTCTGGATAATTCTCCCTTTGATTAACTTAAAGTCAGTTGGTTAGTAAGGTAATATTCACAGGTCTTGGCAGCCATCTTAAAATATTGCCTACTGCAGTATATATTTGAATATTTTGAATATTTTTAGAAATGAAAGTAAAGAATGAAATTCCTGTCCAGCCAGTCTGTCTCAGTGGTTGAGCCTCAACCCAGGAACCAAGAGGTCATGGTTCAATTCCAGTCAGGGTACATGCCCACATAGTGGGCTCAATTCTATATTCCTCTCCCTTCCTGTCTCTCTTTCAAAAAATGGAATTCCTTTTTACTTAAATTTGTTTGTTAGAGTGTGTTTTATTAACACTGCTAGAACACCAAATGCCGGGTTTCAGTGTTTATGAAAGGGAGATTGAATGGGCACTAGGTCTTAAATCATGGAAAAGGCTGGATACCTTGTGATCAGCTCTTTGTGCCTCTGAAAGTCTAGTTTCATATATCATAATATTAGACTCACTGAACATGTCCTTTCAAATAAATTCAGACAACTATAAGGAAAAATATCAATATTTATACTTAGAAAATGATTTCACATTTTTGGATTTATCAAAATTGCCTAAGATGAGCCAAAAAAAAGGACATCTGTCCTTATGAGAGAAAAATATTTTTATATAACACCACTAACTATATAATAACTAGAGGCCCGGTGCACAAAAATTTGTGCACTGGGGGGGGGGGGCGCTCAGCCCAGCCTGTGCCCTCTCGCAGTCTGGGACCCCTCGGGAGATAACAACCTGCTGGCTTAGGCCTGCTCCCGGGTGGCAGAGGGCAGGCCCAATTCCTAGGTGCAGCCCCTGGTCGGGCTCAGAGCAGGGCCAATTGGGGAGTTGGGGCGCCGCCCCCTGTCATGCACAGAGCAGGGTGGATCGGGAGGTTGCGATGCCACCCTCAGTCACGCTCAGGGTAGGGCCGATTGGGGGGTTGGGGCACCACCCCCTGTCACACTCAAGGCAGGGTCGATGGGGAGGTTGCGGTGCCACCCCCTGTCATGCACAGAGCAGGGCCAATCAGGGTGTTGGGGCGCTGCCTCTTATCACGCACAGAGCAGGGCCCATCAGGGGGGTTGGGGCTCCATACCCTGTCACACACAGAGCAGGGCCGATCAAGGGGTTGAGGAGCTCCCCCCTGTCACGCACAGAGCAGGGCGGATCAGGGGGTTGGGGCGCCACCACTGTCACACTCAGGGCAGGGCCGATGAGGAGGTTATGACTCTACCCTGTCACACACAGAGCAGGGCTGATCAGGGGGCTGGGGTGCCGCCCCCTGTCACACACAGAGCAGAGCCCGTGGGGGGGGGTTGGGGCACCGCACCCTGTCACACACAGAGCAGGGCCGATCAGGGGGTTGGGGCACCACACCCTGTCACACACAGAGCCGCAGGGCGATCAGGGGGTTGGGGAGCTCCCCCCTATCAGGCACAGAGCAGGGCTGATCAGGAGGTTGGGGCGCCTTCCCCTGTCACTAACAGAGCAGGGTGGATAGGGAGGTTGTGGCCCCGCCCCCTGTCACACACAGAGCCGCAGAGCGATTAGGGGGTTTGGGTGCTGCCCCCTGTCACGCTGATCCCCGTGCCAGGAGGCCTCGCAGCTCCCCTGATCCTGGTGCTGGGAGGCATATTACCCTTTTACTATATAGGATAGAGGCCTGGTGCATGGGTGGGGGCCGTCTGGTTTGCCCTGAAGGGTGTCCTGGATCAGGGTGGGTGTCCCCACTGGGGGTGCCTGGCCAGCCTGGATGAGGTGATGATGGCTGTTTGCAGGTGGTCACACACCCTTCAGGGTGGGGGTCCCCACTGGGGTGCCTGGCCAGTCTGGGTGAGGGGCTGAGGGCTGTTTTCAGGCTGGCGGGTGACTGAAGCTCCCAACTGCTCCTTTTTTTCTTTGTTTTTTTTTTATTTTGGGCCAGCTTTAGCTCTGGCTCCAGCTCTGAGGCCTCTGCTGTTGAAAACAGGTATCTGGTTTGTTTGGGTTCTATAATCGAAGCACTGCATCAACTCCAGCTCTGAGATCCCGGTGGTCTGAAAGCAGATTTCTGGGGTTTTGTTTAGCTTCTATATTTGTAACAATGTTTCAAACTGCAAGCTCAGAGGCCGGCCAGGCAGGCGGGGAACGTTGGTTTCCTCCGTCACTGAAGCAAGCAAGCCTCATGTTAGCTTCAAGCTGCCTGGCTGCCGGCCGCCATCTTGGCTGGCAGTTAATTTGCATAGCTCGCTGATTAGCCAATGGGAAGGGTAGCGGATGTATGCTAATTACCATGTTTCTCTTTTATTAGATAGGATAAGTGGTAGCTAAGTTTATTTTTGCTTTAAAGATTTATTGAAATGGTAATTGGAAAATCTGAAAGAGCCACTGTAAAATGTAGGATGCTTAAAGGTATATTATTAAATAAATTTTTATAAATTCAGGATTGAAAAAAAAACCCTGAAATATATTAATTTCCTAATTTTGTTGTACTTGATATATTTGACTTCATTTGACATTCACGATGGTATCTGAACATTTGCTTTGCTCTCTCCATTTCACAGTGGGGGAGCTAATATTCAGGTTAGGTGACTTCACCAAGACCACATCGCTGGTCAGAAGCAAACCCAGAAAGAAAGCAAACCTAGAATATTCAACTCCACAGTCCTTATGTCTTTCCTCCATGCCACAGTGGTTTCTCCGTCATTTATCCATTTATTCATTCTTTTGGTAAATATTTATTTTGTGCTTGTTGTGTATCAAACATGGTCGTAAGTTCTGGGTAATATGGTGGTAAAAATAGATTTACACTTTGTCTTCATGGAACTGCTGGTCTGGTGCTTTCAAAAGTACAGCTTCAGTTTCTCCTCCTGTGTTAAGCCTTCCCTCATCCACAGAAATACAACGAATTCCCTCATCTGTGCATCCAGAGCAAGCTACACTAATACTTTCAGGCTGCACCTCATATTGTGTCTTAGTTTACTGTATCCCAGACACTAGGCCAAGCAAGGTACCTTCCAGGCTCTCTTCCCAGGATGCCTGCCACGCGAGTGGGGTGCACATCTGTCACACACCTGAGGATATGAAGGAAAGGAAGGAAAGGAACACACAACCTGAGTTAGTTCTCGCTTTAAGGAGGAAGGGAAGGCCAAACCATCTTAAATCAATGCGATTGCTAAACAGGAAACTCAAGTAATAACACAACAAAACTTATGAATTTAAAACATATGTTAGCTCCTGGAAAGAAATTGAGTTATTGAAAGTCACTATCGTCTCCTTTCTTGCAGCAATAACTTTTATTCCATCAGAATTCCATCTTCCATAGACATTGTTTTAACATCATATTTTGCTGGGTTATCATCGCTGGAGTTTAACATTTTTCTCTGTTGCTCAAGAGCTTCTCCTGAGGGTACGTACTATGTGAGAGCAGTGGGTTGCCTATGAAATCTTGGGCGTTGTTAATCTAAATCTCTTCTTCCTCTGACTCGGAAAATGTGAAGTGATGTCATATTCAAACAGTGACCAGTTAGGAAAATCATTATGACCAAAAATTAACAACACAATATGGTATAGTACAACATAACCTAATATAAGATCACATAATAATAATATAAAGAGTTTCAATAAGAAAAAATATGTTTACAGAGGATGTCATTTTTTCTAAAACTAAAAGATTATCTATGGTTGCCCAGCTGGTGTGGCTCAACGGTTGAGTATTGACCCATGAACCAAGAGGTGATGGTTCGATTCCTGGTCTGGGCACATGCCTGGATTGCAGATCAATCCCCACTAGGGGGCGTGCAAGAGGCAGACAATCAATGATTCTCTTTCATCATTGATGTCTCTATCTCTCTTTCCCTCTTCCTTCCTCTCTCTGAAATCAATAAAAATATATTGGGTTTGGGGTTTTTTTTTTTAAGACATCTATGGTCATTTGTCCTTAGAGGAAAGCATGACTTTTGGATGATTGAGTTTGGTATTAAAATAAAAAGTTATTAATAACTGGGTATATATTCCTTACTTACAAGCTCTGGGACTTTGGCAAATCACTTAACTTTTTATAGATTTAGTTATTTTGCCTATGAAATGGAGAAAATAATAGAATCTCCCTTGGAGAACTGTTGTGGAAGTTAAATGTAGAGAGCATATAAAGTACATAGTTCAGTACCAGACAGAAGTGAGCTCTCAGTAAATGGTAGCTATTTGTGTGTATGCTAATACATTCCTTTCTGTATGTAGCAACCAGACTCTTGAGAAAGACTCTAAGATACAAATTAGAAAAAGTCCACCCAAGTTCTCTACTGAAGAACAATAATTTCCAGCTGCTGGAGAAAAATATTGTAAATAATTCTACTTGAGTCTTTTATTAGATTCTTGCTTGACTAATGGGGCCACATCTGAATTTGGCATTTAAAAAACTCACAAAATGTATCCTTTTCAGAACTCAACGGCATTCCATTCTCCACAGCTACATGTTTTTAGCATCATTTATCTACAGTTTTTATTTTTCTATCTTCCTA
Organism: Myotis nattereri; assembly: GCF_964212035.1. Lineage (NCBI taxonomy): Eukaryota > Metazoa > Chordata > Mammalia > Chiroptera > Vespertilionidae > Myotis > Myotis nattereri. The sequence goes on from NC_138075.1 coordinate 221,825,618, forward strand.
GGAGAGTTCTCATTGCCACTACCTGGGCCTTTTCCTTTTTTCTAAATATTTACTTCTCTAGCAGGATATTCTTATTTTTGCTTACAAAATCATTCTTCTTGTGTGCAGTCCGAGTTCTGACAACTATTGCCACTCTCCTTGCCCTAACCCACGACAACCACGCAGCCTGACCACCTGCTTGTCATGTCAGTAAGCTCATTCTTCCAAGGAAAGCCTTCCTGTCTTCATTATGCAGGCAGAGAGCACCAGGGTTTGATCAACAAGACATGAGGACAACATTTAAAATAACAGAGCTTCTGTTCCATGAATTAATTTCACAAATTTTAGGTAAACATATTTTCTTAGGGATTATTCCAGGTACAGACCAGAAACAGAATTTTAACAACTATTTAATAATCTTCAACTTTATACCAAGCACTCAGCCAAGTGCTGAGGACACAGCATAAACAAGACAAATGTGGTTCCTGCCCTCACAGAACTTGGAGTCCAGGGGATGAATAGTAAAAAACAAATGCCAAACAAATAATTCCAATATAATAAAGTGTTAAGGCAGGGGTGGGGTAAGTAGCAGGGGTTATCAGAGTAAGGCAGAAATAATCATCTAAGCAATAAATACAATACTTCTGTACCCTCCTCCAATTCATATGGAAGCTCTACCCCCCAATGTGATGGTGTTTGGAGGTGGAACCTTTGGGGGGCAATTAGGTTTGGATGAGGTCATGAGAGTAGAGCCCCTTTGATGGAACTAGTACCCTTGTAAGAAGAGGATGAGATGGGACTTGGATCGCTCTCTGGTCGGGAAGAGTCCTCACTTCCCAGCCTCCAGAACTAATACCTGCTGGGTAAGCCACCCTGTCTGCACTGTTTTGTTATAGTGGCCTAAAGTGACTAAGACCGCTCCCCTCCACAGTGTCAGGCAATGTTTTTCAAAGTGTGGGCCCAACTGCCAGCTGTCAGTGGTCCACAGTGAGAGTGAGCATGGAAATGGGGAGTTTGAGTCTTTATAAACACGGAACTTGAGTAATTTTTTATGTCTGTTAAATCTTAATGATCAAAAAAGCTTTTCTTTGGTATGTTTTAAAATTCATTTTTACATATAATACATTTTAATAAGAGTGTATAAAATGCTGGTCTGGGATGAAGTGTTCAGAGAAACACCAGCTCTTCACCACAAATGGCTTAAGAAGCCTTGCCCAGCAGAATGCACTTCAAATTCTCTCCTTGCATCTGGGTGGAGCCTGGGGACCAGTCCTCCCCAGTGGTGAGTGAGGAGAGAGGATGTGTTCCACCTCTGGGCCGCCCTGGAAATGAGGTAATGCACCCTCACTCCCTGCTTTCATTAGCTGGACACACTTGATGTCAAAGTCTGAGGGACAGCAGAGCCACAAAGTGGGAGAAGTCTGGTTCCTAAATCATCGTGGAGAGGAAAGCTGCCCATGGACCAGAAACATCCGTGTTATGTGGTTATTATGGTTTGAATTATGTTGAAGCCATAACTCCCAGGACCTCAGAATGTAGCTTCATTTGGAAACAGTCTTTACAGAGGTAATCAAGTTAAAATGGGCTCTAATCCGATATGACTGATGTCCTTGTAAAAAGGATGTATCTGTACACAGAGACAGACATAGAGGAAAGGCGGTGTGAACACACACAAGAGGAGCATGGCCATGTCACTGGAGTGATGCACCTGCAAGTCAAGGGACACTGGTGAAGAGCAGAGGCTAGGAAATGCAAGTCCAGAGTGGGTCAAACAGATTCAGTAACTCTTCCCTACCCACTTACACAATTTCTATAAAAATGCTTAAAATATATTCCTGTCTGGATGTGCTCGATGCTATGATAGGTCTTAACATTTATCCTTATCACATGCTCCACTTTGTACTTCTTTATGGTTTCACTTGCCTGTCTGTTGTCTTTTCCCCCCACCAATGAGTTAAGTTTTCAAAGCCAATATCAAAAGGCCAACCTGATGTAAAGGAATTAGTCACTATTTTCATACATAAAGAACAGAGTTTCCTTTCCCCTGACTGTTGGCATAACACTTTCCCCCACACTCCCACCTCAAAATGCACACGCCAAAAATGTTGATCTCACAAATGAGAGACATTTGCTGTAATAAGTGAAACAAACAGAAGAGGTTATTGTGTTTTGAAATTTAGGAATCTGGGACCTTCAAATTCTGCCTCAGAAAATCAGCCAAAGCTGAAGCAAGCTGTGTGTTTGAATTTCTTGGATGGGGACCACCTGTTCTTGGTGAACTCCAACGGATGAATCTGTTCCCATGAAACTTCTTTCATTGTGCCTTCCTCGTGTGCACACACCCTGGGCATTTCAAAGATATTTGTGGAATAGAGGAAGGAAGAAAGGCAGGGAAGGAGGTAAGAAGGAAAGGCAGGGGGAGAGGAGGGAAGAAAGAAGGGAATACTAGCCAGCAAGGAGGAGGCTGGAAAGGAAAAGAAAAAGCAAAGATATACAAGGAAAAGGGTGCATGCTGAGCTGTTAGATCTTCTGTTTCTGTGGGAGAGGAGGGAAAGATCACCTCAAAGCATCAACTATGCCTGCAGAGAAGGTAGTCAACAAAAAGGGCAAAACGATTCTCCCCTTTTAAAGTCATACTCCAAAGGTCCAACAATGGGGTGATCCCTGAATTTCATGTGGATGTGGGTACCAGGCACCAAAAGCAACATACAGTTCTTGGGAGAGAGAAATGAGCCCACCATGTCCTAGAACATTGATGGCGAACCTTTTGAGCTCGGCGTGTCAGCATTTTGAAAAACCCTAACTTAACTCTGGTGCCATGTCACATATAGAAATTTTTTGATATTTGCAACCATAGTAAAACAAAGACTTATGCCGAAACCGGTTTGGCTCAGTGGATAGAGCATCGGCCTGCAGACTGAAAGGTCCCGGGTTCGATTCCGGTCGGGGGCATGTACCTGGGTTGCAGGCACATCCCCAGTGGGAGATGTGCAGGAGGCAGCTGATCGATGTTTCTCTCTCATCGATGTTTCTAATTCTCTATCTCTCTCCCTTCCTCTCTGTAAAAAATCAATAAAATATATTTTTTTAAAAAAACAAAGACTTATATTTTTTATATTTATTTTATATATTTAAATGCCATTTAACAAAGAAAACTCAACCAAAAAAATGAGTTCGCATGTCATAGGTTCACCGTTACTGTCCTAGAACACTACCTTAGCCTTTTCTTTCTGTGGGTGCTGTTCTCCCATCTTCACCCACCTGCCTCCTTCTAGCCATTTAGGATTCAGACCAAATGGAATCTCCTGGTCAGACCCTTTGTGACCACGCACTAGCAAAATAAATAGCCCTTCTATTTGACTCTCATCTTGGCACTTATGACAAGCTAGTATTTTTGTTTGTTTATCATCTAACACTGCTCAAATGTACAGTAATTTTGCTCCTAAGGTCTTGTTTTCAGCTATACACTAGTGCCTGAAGAATACTAAAACAAAGAAAGCTTTTAATAAATGTTTCTCGAGTTAATGAATTCATGCTTCCTGGTCTTTTGAAAAGGAGGGTGAAAATAGCTGTGGCCTAGGACATAGATTCCTACCATCTTTTCTAAACTGTTTTTAATTCCAGTTTGCAGTCGAAAATTAGTATGTGTAATGTGTTAATTTCTAAATTATATCTTCTTGTTTGCCACAGCTCATCTGTCCCTGTCAAATTTCTAAAGGGCTAAACAACACCTTTATATTGTAATATAAATTATCTATGGGGCTTTATTGATTCTTTAAATAAGTGAAAAATATGTGTGTGCATTTCTATATAAAAATAGTATAGTTAACAATTTCAAACCTTCAAAACAGAATGTTGATAACTCCAGGCAGGTTTTCCAGAGTAATTCAATCAACAGAAGAAGTATTTCAGCACTTATAGACAAAAAGAGATGTTTACCAAATACAAAATTGGCCCACTGGGCAAGAAGTTCTGTGTATTATAATTATAGAGCTGAAAATTCTCAGAAATCCATGAATTATACAAATTTTATGCAAGTGTTTTTTTTCTATCATTCAGTAGTTTCCATAGCAACTTTGTCATTAGATTGTGTATAAGCTACCTTGAAGACACAAAGCACCATTCTCTCAAATCTATTTAAAGTGAAGTACTATGTTATTTCTCAGCGTTATGTTCTGTCTCTTTCGGGGAAAAGAATACTGCCTTCCTATAGGATGCTGTTGTGTTAGCTTCATGTTCCTGGGCTGGATGTAGTTTTAAATTCTCTCTTCTGTTCACGACTTCAAGTTGTTAAGAAGTAATAGGGCAAAAAAAATTATAATGTGGAGGTATTTTCCTTTCTGGTGGAAAGAAAATTAGCAAACATGGAGAAGTAATCAAGAACATGAGAGACAAATTTAAAAATTTCCTCTAAAGATTGCAATGGAGTGAAAATCAGGATATGTATTGGCACAGTGGGGTTTCTAGGACCAAGTATATTCTGTTTCTTTATCTGGATGCCGGTTACACAGATATGGTTAGTTTGTGAAATTGTAGGTACAGGAAGAATTGTCATTCCTACTGACACTGAAACTACTGGTCAAAAACAAAGTCAATGGGACCTGTATTTACATTTGTAAAATTTCCAAAGTATTCATATCTCTGGGGTGCCTCTACCTCTAATGTACATCTTAATGCCCTCTGACCTGGTGTTGACTATGTATATATATGTTTATCTGAGCAACGTATAGTTGTAATCGTAACAACATCCTTCATAAGGATAATGCATGGTACTAAAAGCCCAGCTAATAGTGCAATTCCTGTTTTAATTATCTCCTCTGGCACAATATAATCACCTACTTTCAATTATTATACTCATCATAATTAAGTCATAGAGACATTCTGTCTCTTAATATGTGAATAGTACAATATGAACAAAGGACAGAGAGTCAGAGTACAACTTGAAATGACTTACTCACTATTTTGCTGTTACAAAAATATACTCCACTTTATACAGATTTTGTTCCTGCAGTATCAAAAGCAAATTCCAAGGCAAGCATTTCAAATAAGTGTCTACAAATGGTTTAAAAAGTTGCCAAGCAAAACAAAACAAAAATAGAGTCATAGAAACAAAGACCAAAGGGATGTTTACCAGAAGGGAGAAGTTGGGGAGTTGAGGGGGAAAGGGGAAGGGGAATATAGTCAATCATATTGTGGTAAGTTTACATGGTGGCAGATGATTATAAGAATGAGTGGGGTGGCCCTAGCCGGTTTGGCTCACTGGATAGAGTGTCAGCCTGGGGACTGAAGAGTCCCAGGTTCGATTCCGGTCAAGCGCATGTACCTTGGTTGGAGGCACATCCCCAGTAGGGGGTGTGCAGGAGGCAGCTGATCGAGGCTTCTCTCTCATCGATGTTTCTAACTCTCTATCCTTCTCCCTTCCTCTCTAAAAAATCAATAAAATATAAAAAAAAGAATGAGTGGGGTGATCACATTATAAAGTGTAAAAATATTGGATCACTATATTGTACACTTGAAACTAATATTACCGATGTATGATTGTATAGTAACTATACTTAAATTTAAAAAATAAATTAAAATAATGTTGCCCAAGAAAGTAGTACAAACCAGGATTTGAATCCAAGTTTCTTTGCTTATCAATGAATGACTTTTCAAAACTTCACTTTCTTCACATTTATATAACCCTTTCATCCAACCTTATTATCCTGGGGTACACAGTGATGTCACTCTTCTAATCTAAATTAGTACTTCTCACTCTGGCTGGTGTGGCTCAGTTGAGCACCATCCTGTGTACCAAAAAGTTGCAGGTTCCATTCCCTGTCATGGCACATGCCCTAGTTTCAGACTTGATCCCCAGGGGGGGTTGTACAGGAGGCAGACAATCAATGTTTTTTCTCTCTCTTCCTCTCCCTTCCACTCTCTCTTTTTAAAAAATCAATTAAAAAAAAAACAAGCACATATTAAATAAATAAAGGCCCTGAGTTCCTGAAAAAAAAATTTTTTTTTTAATTAGTACATCTCAAGTCCCATGCTGTAACTCTCAGTCCATGCTAATTCCTAGGGGTTCCCTCAGATTACAAGTACTGCTTTCTCTATCCACAACAACCATCTCATTTACCATTGTGAGAGAATATCATCAGCCTGTGCAAAAGGACCTCTTTCCTGATATTGACTGTCCATATAGCATAGACAATAAACTGCAGCATCCTGGGAAATCCCTGATCATTGTCTTCACTGCAGTCTTCTACAATAGTTCCCCTGAGACTGGGGTCAGCAGGGATTTTAGCACCAGTGATATATTAAGTCCAGGACCAGCCCTCTGCCTTTCCAATCACTGAAATCATGGACACAGACTTCTCCCTTTACTCCCAAGGCACACCTTTTGTTATTATTGCCATTATTATGTACGATAAACATTCAATAAACATTTGTTGGGTATGTCAATGAGTGGATAGATGAATAGAGAGAAGCTTCCCCTGGAGTTGTGAAAATTAAGTGAGGGAATGCATGGAAAGTGTCTACATAAAGTACTACGTGACTAAAAAAAAATATATTAGTTCCCTGTCATTTCTGGTAGCAGCATGAAATCAAATAAAATCTCTAGTTTATGTTGCAAAGCACAATTTAAAAAGCAACAAACATCTACTTTTGAAACAAAAGAATTAATCTCTCCATGTCAGTAGTCATGGATGTAAATGAAATCGGCAATTAAATTTTATTTCAGTGTCAACATCCCTGAAACCGTACCTTCTAATTATGTAAAGCACTACTTAAACAATGAATCCATAGATCTTGCTTCATCAGCTTGAACTACTGCATCAAAACATTTCTAGTTCTTTTAATAAAAGGATTGTTTTCGTACTACAGCTTGGGGAGAGTAAGAAAAGAAGGCAAGAGAGCAACATTCTGCCATAGCCAAGAGGAAAGCAGAAATTCTCTGAGAAATCTGTTTTCTTTTCTATAAGCAATAGTGTTCAAATTCTTTGTCATACTAATTTTCACAGCTGTTAAAATAATTGTCAGTTTTATCTATATTTCCATAGAATTTTATTATACTTCTTTGAAAACAATCTTTAATAAACAGTTTCACATTTATTGTTGTCGTATCTCTTGATTTTGTATTGTGATTAATTATTATGACCCCTGTACTCCGGGTTTTCAAATGCAAACAGTTTTATTCAGAGTTGTCTCCTACTCTTCATGGTCTCCAGAGGATCTATAACTCTGATGACACATTGTAGACATGAAATAAATATTTATGGTCTTAATGAAATGTGATACCACATATATATTATTTCAGTGAACAGAACCACACAACTATTGGTGAATAAATTCCAAACCTGTGTACAATTTATAATAATCATTGTTAAACAGAGTGTTTTAGAATTGGGAGTCATTTTGGAGGTATAAAATTTTGAGATACTGGGATTTTTAAAAATTAGAAAATATAGTCTTGAATAGGGGAAAAAATGAGACTTCAATACACTTTCACTTCCTTCCCCATGCACATATCAACTCAGTAAATCCCTTCATTAGACTGTCCATGCTTAAGAAGTTGACAGTGATAATGACCCCATAACCCTGTAATGATTCATATCAGGTTAGTTCCTAATTGTCTTGTCAGGTCCATTGAAGCCAAACCACGTTCCGAGGTGGGAAATGAGGACTTCCCTGCAGGGGATACATCTTCCCTCTCAATCATCCCATGAAAAAAGTAATCCTAAACCAGAAAATGTAGTCTGAAGACTGGACAATAGAGAGACTTCTTCCTCTCTCTACAGCTGAAACCAACTGGACACAGACACCAAGCTCCAGAGAGGCCTGGCACATTTCAGGTACTGAAGCCCCCGGCCATGGAGAGCCACACGGAGACCCACACTGGGTTTTGTGGCATCAGGAACAAGAGCAACACAGACAAGGGATGATATTCTGGGATTACCAAGTCCTCTGAACTCAAAAGAACCAGAGAGTGAGTTCTGGCTGCTTTTGTGAGTGATCAGAAAAAAAAAAAAAAAAGAAAAAAAACAGAAGTGATCAATTAGATGCCAGTAAGGCCCCGGGGATTATAGGGCTATCAGCAGAGAGTCTCTAAGGCAAGATTGGATGGATTATCTGCTAATATACAAGCCTGTGGGAATTCAGAATGTTACATTTGGGAATATCAATGATTTCTATACCAACCTGAACACACCAGTTACATTTGGGAAGAAGTATTAAATTAAACCTCTGAGAAGTTAGGTTTGAAATCTCAAAAGAAAGGATTCTGTGTTGTGGGAAGTAGAGAGCGTGTAGAGCAGTGATACGAATTCTACAGGTGCAATATGTAGGAAGCAAAATCATTAAAGAAATTTTTAATGCAAATGTAAACTTTTTTAATTCTAGATCTTTGAATATTCTTATATGAATTTACAGAGTAGCTTTACATATTTTCACTGACTTGCATACAGCGTTTTAAAACTAAAACTCGGGGGGCAGGGGGGGTTTGGGGGCTGGGTGAAAGAAGTACAAATTAGCAGTTACAAAATAGACACAGGGATGTGAAGTACAGCATAGGGAATACTAGTATAGTCAATTATATTGTAATAGTCATGCGTTGTGCCAGGTGGGTACCAGATTTATTGGGGGATCACATTGTAAGTTATATAAATGTCTCACCACTATGCTGTACATCTGAAACTAATATAATATTGAATGTCAACTGTAGTTGAAAAATAAAAATAAAATAAATAAAACTAAAACTCACAAAATCGTGGAATCTAAGAGCTCGAAGGGACTTCTGAAGGTATCAGGACCAGTTTCCCCTCTATAATAATCTAGATTTCCTTATATAACACCCCCAAACATAAGGACACAACAAGAAAATGTGCTCTTGGACACTACTGGTGATCTGTGTAATCTTCTAAAATTATGGGCTAAACACATATGTTCTCTTAAACTAGCCATGCTATCACCCAGAATTAAAGGGAGCATCACCTGGTTATAAGACTCATGCCTATTACAAGAATTAATGGATAGGTAACTTTACCAGTTACTTCCTAGTTGAAAACCACACACACACACACACACACACACACACACACACACACACACACATTAAATATCTGCTTAGGAATAGTTTCTCCTAAAGAAGAAATAATAAAACTTCTGAATGTGAGGCCTGGGGACTTAGCATTTGTGGGAGTAGACTCCTTTAGATTTCAGAATAAATTTAGGACTATGATCTTGATGGAGACACACGACATTGTTTTCTTAGCTCCTAGAGCTGAACTTCTTTTCGTGAATTACAGAACATTTTTAAATCTACAATAAACATTTCTTGTGTGCTGGTATGGCATCATGCCAACTTGGTTGTAAATTGCTCACACATATTATAAGAAAATGAGGAGGGGGAGGGGCTGGCCATGAATACTTTGGTTTGTCTCATTCTCTGTGCTGCAGGGGCATGTCTCAATAAGAACTCTAAATTTTGTGAAAGGAGCTTTTAAGTACTCACACAGTGCTGGCCCTATTTCACACACAGAAAGGGCCACACAAGACATGCAGGTGGCTGTTAATAACGCAGGGCTTCCAAGCAGACCATGTGGGGTTGGCTTGTTGGCCTCTGTCCTCTGGCAGAAAGGATCACCTCAGCCTTTGGATTCCCAATGCTTTGCATTTCAGGCGCTGCAACGCTTTAAGCAGCGGATACATTGCTAGGACCTTTTAGAAGGCGTTGTTCGAACCGTCTTAGACAAAGTGATGCTGCGTCCACTGGCTTCACTCACATTGTCCTGGATTCTCCAATTAGAAAACGAAAATGGCTTCTCTAAGGACTGTTCCCAATGACGTTCCCAAATTTGAGCTGTTTTGCATAGCTTCCAAAGCAAAACACTATTTTTGAAGGGACATGGGCTTTCAAAATTTCCATAATGAGTGAGCACACTTTTCAAGTGTTTTGACAGAACTGCTGTCACAGATATTACGAGAACTCTACTCAAACATAAAGTAATTTGTCAGCATCATAAAAAGCACTGAAAAATAACTAAATGCTAAATCCCTTAAGAAAAAGGTGCTAGGCGATTTCAAACAGTTAACAAGATGGAGCTCCTTGGGGGAAATTGTGACAGTGGTCACCTTATGGCAATTACTTGCCTTTGTATTGAAGCTTGGCCTTATTTCTGAGTCACCAAATAGAAAATCTATAATAATCAAAGCATAATATGCAAGTTAACCAAGCAACCGAATAGCCGAACTACCAGACAACCACGCTATGACACGCACTGGTGCCAGGCCAGCCAAGGCGGGTGTGATGCAATTGGTCGGGGGCCCCACCATCGCCCATGATTGCCCCACAGAGGGAGGCCCAGGCTACCAGGCCAGTGGCGCTGTGGAGGGTGGGGGGGGAGCTCCCTCTACACAGTGATCAATCTGGGGGCCCTGCAATTTAATCACCTCACAGAGGGAGGCCCAGGCCACTGGCCAGCGACGGTGAAGCAGGTGTGCAGTGCCGTCCAGCGATCACCCCGCAGAAGGAGGCCTAAATAGCCAAGCTAGCACACCCCACACCTGTCACACACAGAGGGAGGCGACCAGTGGGGGAGGAAGGGGGCAGTGCTGCACAGATGGCAAGCAGTGGAAGAGGCAGGGGCAGGGCCAGCTGCCCGCAGCCGGGGGAAGGAAAGCCCCGATAGGCCCTGATTGCCGGCCAGGCCTAGGGACCCTACCCGAGGGGTCCCAGATTGCGAGAGGGCGCAGGCCGGGCTGAGGGACACCCCCTCCCATGCATGAATTTTGTGCACTGGGCTTCTAGTAAGAAATAAAGAGGTAGTGAGTCACAAAATGCAAACTATGATAGAATATATGTGAGAAACATTTTAAAATAATAATCCTTACATTTGTTGGGGGGGGGGGGGGAAGATGGGGAAAATGAAGGAAAAATTATGATACAGCATAACTTCTAGAGGTCATGGAAAGAAATTAACTGATAAAAAATTTGAGCTCGTTTTAGAGATTTTATAGAGCATATGGGAGCCAAATATCTGGAAGTGTGTGGAAAAGATTTACATAAAGAATTACATGAATTGTATTATTAGAAAAATGTAAATGTACTCTCAATTGGGATTATTATAGCTGCTTAGTTAGTCACTTTTCGCAGACATTGACTCTCCAAAATGAATGTGAATGTTTGACTCTCCTCAGAGCTCTAGCCCGTCTATGTACAGTATAATCAAACTCAACAGGGTTGAGACTTACCCTTTTCTGAGAAACTCAGATTTTGACAGCATGTGGATGGCTCCTATATTTTGTAGGTCATGGAAAGCTAAGGGCAAAATGGCCAAAGTAATTTGGTTTAACTTGTCAGCATAAACTGCTTCTTTGAAATGTATCCTCTGTTCTTTAATATATTCATTAAATGTATTTTAAACAGGTTTCATTTATTTCCCTAGGAAGCATAGCTCGTGCTTTTCAGATTTAACAGTTATTACATTATTTTTAGTATTTGGTATAACTAGTCTTTTCCTATGTTAATTTATATTGAAAATTTCAACCTCTTCCAGTTGAACAACATCATACAAGTATGGCCATCTTAATGCTTCATGAGTCAGTCTAAATCCTTACTAATTTAAAATAGATTGATGGTTGGCAATAATTCTTCTGAGTATTTTCTAATCTTCATTGACACAGATGTCACTAGATCAGTCCTGAGGCAATTTCATACCTTTCAAAAAGAAAAGGAGATATTTTGCTGAAGTTGAGAAGTCTGTCCTTTGGGATTGGCTATTGGAATATCTCTGACTCAAAGTTGTAGGAACATGAAAACTCAGGGAAGAGTTCAAAGTCTAGATTCATCAAGGCATAAACAATAAAATGCCATTTGTACTTATCATTGTCCAAATCTAAAACAGAGTTATTTTAACCAATGTAATAGAAAACCTGTTATTAAAAAAAAACAAAAACAGAAAATAAATGAAACTTGTCCCCTACCTCATTCTAATAACAGAGTTAATTTGAAATGGATCATTTACTGTATTGGAAAAATTACAACCAAAATATTTTTAAAATAAAATGTAAGATAATATGTTCATAAACTTGTGATACACAAGAACTTAGAATACACAAGAAACAACTAAGTATAAAACTAAAAAGCAATCCACTGAATTTCTTTCTAATTAAAATTTCTGCTCATAACTTACTCTCTAGAAGAAAAAAATTAACATGTATCTGATGAAGAACTTGTACCCAGAATATATTTTTTAAAAAACGCCTATAAATCAATAATAAAAAGGAAATTCAATTTGTAAAAATGGACAAAAAAACTTTAACAAAACTTTACAAAAGATATACAAATAGTCATTATTTACAAAGGAGCTCAGTCAATATCATTAGAAAAAAGGAAAATCTAACAGCATTCCCACAGCCACCAGAATGACTAAAATCTAAAAGACTGATAATACCTAATGTTTGCCAGGATGGAGGCATCTGAAACGCTCATGCATTGCTGGAGAGAGCATAACGTTGTACAATCATTTTTGAGAGCTGCATGTCAGTTTCTTTGAAAGTTAAATATGCATCTACCCTAGGACCCAGCAATCCCACTCTTAGGTATTTACTGAAGAGTAACTAAATGAAACACATATGTTTACAAAAAGTCACATTCATAATAGCCCAAAACTGGAAATAACACAAATATTTATCAACAGAACAGACTTTTTTAATGTAGTAATTTCATACAGCAGAACTCTGCTTTTTGCAACAAAATGGATGAATCTCAAAAATGAAAGCAAAGAAACAAAAGAATACCTACTGTATGATTTCATCTATATGAAGTCCAAAAAAATAGGCAAAGTTAGAAATCAAAACAGCACTTGCTTCTGTGGGGTGGGGACGAAGAGAGAGGCACAATATAACTTTCTGGGTAATGGAAATGTTCTCTATCTTTTTTAGCGTGGCAGTTACATGGGTGTATACAATTGTTAAAACGTATGAGATTAAGATCTTAAGATCTGTGGATTTTAGAGTATGCAAATTATATCTCAAAAATATTCAACATTGGATAGCAATCTACATATATTCCTAGTGGAAGGGTAAATTAGTGCAGAAGTATGAGCACTCAACTTGCCAATCTTAAAAGCCTTATAAATGTGAGAGGCCTTTAATCAAGTAATTCTATTTATAGTAATTGATTTTAGAGAAACAATCAGAGATCTCTTTGTGCACCTACATGCATATACATATATGTGTGTTTACTGTGTGGTTATATGCATGTGCATACATGTAAATATACATGTACGTGTATAAATATTTATAGAATTAGAATTTTCATTCCAGCATTATTTATAACATAGAAAATTGAAACAACCTAAATGCCCAATGATAGGGGCTTAGTTAAATAATGATATAACTGCACCATGAATATTAGCCATTAAAATGTTTAAGGGTAAATAAAGAATTTTTCAACACAATATTAAGTTTAAAAAGGAATTTTAAAAATAGTACATACAACATACTGCTTTGACAATAACAGTGTTTAAACAAAATGGCTTCTTTTTCCCTTCTGTAAGAGCTGCTGTTCAGCCTTGGCAGGTAGGCAGCTCTTCTCTATGCGGTAAAGCAAAGTTCCAGATCTTTCTATCTAGTTGTTCCACCATCCCTAGGGTATCTTCTTCTACACGATTAAAGGAGAATTCTGCAACCAGAAGAGGGCCTTCACTTGACCATACTGGTGCCATGATCCTGGACTTCCAGCCTCCAGAACTGTGAGCAATAAATTTCTGCTATGTATAAGCCCCCCAGTCTGTGGTATTTTGTTATAGCAGCCCAAGCTAAGACACTTGGAATGTCCATGTTCTGACTGGTAGGACAGGAGAAGTGATGTGTGCAACTTCTAATTCACATCCTTAAAAGGAAGCTTCAGACCTTCCATTTCCCCTTTCACTCTTTCTATAGAATGAAATACAGACATAGATAAATAGATCAATGTAACATAATATCAAATTCAGAAAAAAAAAAACTTGTACATGTACAATATATTGATTTTTAATGAATATACCAAGATATAAATGGGAACAGAAAAGTCTTTTCAATAAATGGAGCTGGGACAACTAAAAAGAACTATGGGAAACAGAGAACCCAGAAATCGACCCAAGCCAGTATGCTCAATTAATATATGACAAAGGAGGCAAGAGCATACAATAGAGTCAAGACAGCCTCTTCAATAAATTGTGTTGGGAAAACTGGACAGATACACGCAAAAAGAATGAAACTAGACCACCAACTTACACCATACACAAAAATAAACTCAAAATGGATAAAGGACTTAAACGTAAGACAGGAAACCATAACAATCTTAGAAGAAGCCATAGGCAGCAAAATAACAGACATATGTTGTAGCAATATCTTTATTGATGCAGCTCCTAGGATAATAGAAACTAAGGAGGAAATAAACAAATGGGACTACATCAAAATAAAAAGCTTCTGCACAGCAAAAGAAATCATCAACAAAACAACAAGAAAGACCCCTGCATGGGAAAACATATTTGCCAATGTTATCTCCGATAAGGTTTTAATCTCCAAAATTTAGAGGGACCTCATACAACTTAACAAAAGGAAGATAAACAATCCAATCAAAAAATGGGCAAAGGACCTAAATAGACACTTTTTAAAAGAGGACATACAGAAGGCCAAAAGACATATGAAAACATGCTCAAAGTCACTAATCATCTGAGAGATGCAAATCAAAACGACAATGAGATACCATCTCACACCTGTCAGACTGGCTATCATCAACAAATCAACAAATGACAAGTACTGATGAGGATGAGGACAAAAAGGAACCCTCATGCACTACTGGTGAGAATGCACACTGTTGCAGCCACTGTGGAGAACAGTATGGAGTTTTCTCAAAAAACTAAAAGTGGAACTCCCATTTGACCCAGTAATCCCACTTTTAGGAATATATCCCAAGAAAACAGAAACAGCGATCAGAAAGGATATATGCATCCCTATGTTCACAGCAGCACAACTTAGTACAATAGCTAAGATTTGGAAACAGCCTAAGTGTGCATCAGCAGGCGAGTGGATTAAAAAACAGTGGTACATCTTCCCAGTGGAATACTACGCTGCTGTATAAAAGAAGGAATTCTTACCATTTGCAACAGCATGGATGGAATTGGAGAGCATTATGCTAAGTGAAATCAGCCAGTCAGAGAAAGATTAATATCACATGATCTCACTCATTTGTGGAATATAATGAACAACATAAACTGATAAACAAATATAGAACCAGAGACATAGAAGCATTGAACAGACTGTCCAACCTATGAGGGAAGTGGGGGAGGTAAAGGTCAATGAGGGGAAAGGGGGAGGTAAGGGAGTAAGAGATCAACCAAAGGACTTGTATGCATGCATATGAGCGTAACCAATGGACACAGACCATAGGGGGGTGAGGGTATGTGCTGGGGGGTGGGAGTGGCTAGGGAAAGGTCAATGAGGGGGAAAGGAGACTCATGTAGTACTTTAAACAATAAAGAATTTAAATTTTAAAGAGAACTATGGAAAATATGAACCTCAACCTCTAACTCACATCATACACAAAAATTAATTTGAGAAAGATCAAAAACTGAAATGTGTAACTAAATCCATAAGGTTTTCAGAAGAAAATTCAAGAGAATATCTTTACAACCTTCGGTAAAAGTTTTGAATAGGTACTTCACTGAAGATGTGTAAATTGCCAATAAGCACATGAAATGATGCCCAGCATCACTAGTGAGCCGAGAAATGTAAATTTAAATTACACTTAGCACTTCACACCTAGCAGACATAGTTTAAATTTTAAAAATTTATAGAGCATCAGCCCTCAGACTGAAGGGTCTCGGGATCGATTTGGGTCAAGGGCACATACCTTGGTTGCAGGTTGCCCAGCCCTCGTCAGGGAGCATGCAGGAGACAACCAATCCATGTTCTCTCCCACGTCAATGTTTCTCTCTGTCTCTCCCCTCCCCCTTTCACTCTCTTCAAAAATCAATGGAAAAATATCCTCCGGTGAGGATTAACAAAAAAATAAAATAAGTAAATAAATAAAAATATGACAACACTGAAATGTTTGCAAAGGTATGAAGCAATATACATTAAACAACATACAAGGCTGGTAAAAATATAAAATGGTACAATCACTTTATAGAACAGTTGTTGAGCAGTTTAGTATAACATTAAACATACACTTCCCCTATGACCCAGCAATTCCACTCCTAAGTATTTACCCAAGAGAATTGAAAACATATAACCACAAAAAAGTCATGCATAAGAATCTTCATAACAACTTTATTCATGATAGTAAAAAACAACCAAAATATCATCGATAGGAAAATAAGTAAACTAATTCTAGTCTATTAAAAAAAATGGAACACTACTCAGCAATAAAAAATAGACTATAGGAATAAAGAGGCATAAAGGACTAGACTGCTGATATAACAACATGAAATGGTTTTCAGAATTATGTTGAAGAAAAGAAGCCACACACAAAAGAATCCATACTGTATGATTCCATTTACATAAAGTCCAAGAACAAGTGAAACTAATCTGTGGTGATAGAAATCTAAATAGTTTAGCCTGTGGATGTGAGAATTTACTGAAAGGGGACATGAGGGAACTTTTTAGGGAGGTGGAAATGTTTTTTATTAGAAGCTTTGTAACATAGGTGTACACATTTCTCTAAAACACATCAAATTATACACTGACTATTTGTGTATTTCCTTATATTGGAATTTTACCTCAATAAAATGTAATTTTTTACAGTAGTTATAATGAAGTCTAGAGCAGGGGTCCTCAAACTTTTTAAACAGGGGGCCAGTTCACTGTCCCTCAGACCGTTGGAGGGCCGGACTATGAACAAATTCCTATGCACACTGCACATATCTTATTTTGAAGTAAAAAAACAAAATGTAGTTTGAGGACCCCTGGTCTAGAGAGTGGGTGAAATTAAATGTATATATTCAAACCACCTCTTTACCTGGAAGTCAAGTTTTGCTAATTTTTTACCATTATAAGTCATCCTCCTGTGAACATCTTTATGAACAAACAAACAAACAAAAAAACAAGCACAGGGATCATTGGCTAAATTCCACAAAATAAATTTTCTTTATTAAGGATTTTATTTATTTTAAAACTTTTAAGATATATTGTAAAACTTCCTTCCAGAAATAATGGACCAATTTATACTCTCATCCACAATGTATGAAAATGCCCATTTTTCCCCATCTAGCCGATATTAGGCCTTGTCATTTTATTTTATTTTTAAATATATTTTATTGGTTTTTTACAGAGAGGAAGGGAGAGGGATAGAGAGTTAGAAACATCAATGAGAGAGAAACATCGATCAGCTGCCTCCTGCACACCTCCTACTGGGGATGTGCCCACAACCAAGGTACATGCCCTTGACCGGAATCGAACCTGGGACCTTTCAGTCTGCAGGCCGACGCTTTATCCACTGAGCCAAACCAGTTAGGGCAAGGCCTTGTCATTTTATAAACATTTAACAATAATTAGACACTAAACAGTAATAATATAAAGACTTTCTAAAGCTTACATAGCAATTACTATATCTGAGGAACTGTTTGAAGCAATTTACCTATATTAATACCCATTTAATACTCAAAACAACCTTGCTATAGGCCAGTGATGGCGAACCTTTTGAGCTCGGCGTGTCAGCATTTTGAAAAACCCTAACTTTAACTCTGGTGCCGTGTCACATATAGAAATTTTTTGATATTTGCAACCATAGTAAAACAAAGATTTATATTTTTGATATTTATTTTATATATTTAAATGCCATTTAACAAAGAAAAATCAACCAAAAAAATGAGTTCACATGTCACCTCTGACACGCGTGTCATAGGTTTGCCATCATTGCTATAGGCACTACTAGGACCCCCATGTTACATAAAGGTAGGGACACTAAAGCAAAGAAAGTTTACCCAGTTAGTAGGTCTCAATAATTCTACTTCCAGAGTTTGTGTGCTCTTATTCACTATGATATTGTTTCTCATTGTTTCATAATTTTGAATGATTTGATTATCAGTGTGCTGGAAATTTCTCTCATGTTCTAGACCAGTGGTCGCCAACTGGTGGTCTGTGGACCACTGGTGGTCCGTGAGGTCTGAAAGCTTGGTGACTCCTGTTCTAGATCTTTTCTTTTTTTATTTTATTTTTCAATTACAATTTACATTCAATATTATTTTTTACTAGGGGCCCAATGCATGCATTCATGCACGGGTGGGGTCCGGCCAGGGGAAGGGGCCTGGACGGTTGGCCAGTCAGTCCAGCCCCAAATTGGGTGGGAGGGTGGCAATCAGGGGTGAAGCCAGCCAGGGGAGGGGCCATGGGCAGTTGGCGAGCTGCCCCGCCCCTTAGTCGAACTCCCGGTTGAACTCTAGGTTGAGGGGACAATTTGCATGTTAGCCTTTTATTATATAGGATTGGTTTCATGAGTACAGCATAGAGGTTATGCAATCATATACTTTACAAAGTGGTCCCCTGACATTTTAAATACCCACCTGGCACCATACATAGTTATCATAATACTAGAGGCCCAGTGCACGAATTTGTGCACCAGTGGGGTTCCTTGGCCTGGCCTGCGGGATTGGGCCAAAACCAGCTCTCTGACATCCCCGAAGAGGTTCCAGATTGTGAGAGGGCACAAGCCAGGCCGAGGGACCCCACTGGTGCACAGTTGGGGCCAGGGAGGGATGTGAAAGGTTGGCTGGCCAGGGAGGGACCGTGGGAGGGCTCCAGGGCATGTCCGGCCCATCTCACTCAGTTCTGATAAGCTGGACCCCAGCAGCAAGATAACCTACCAGTCAGAGCATCTGCCCCCTGGTGGTCAGTGCACATCAGAGCAGGCAGTTGAGTGGCCTTAGCAGATCATTAGCATACGAGTGGTTCGGTGCACAAAATTCGTGCACATTAAAAGGGAATTAATTAGAGGAAATATTTTAATATTGCTATTTGCCTTTTCTCTATAACTGTTAGAGATGAAAGAAAATTAGTAAAATGTATATGAAAATCTTCCTCCTGTCAGAGTCTGGGGGGCACCATGGGACCCAGAGTCAAGTCCCCGCTCACCCACGTGCACCTCAAAATCGTGTGAGACCCTAGCTGGTTTAGCTTAGTGGAAAGAGTGTCAGCCTATGGACTGAAGGGTCCCGGGTTCAGTTCCTGTCAAGGGCACATGCCTGGGTTGTGGGCTTGACCTCCAGTAGGGGACGTGCAGGAGGCAGCCAATCAATGATTCTCTCTCATCATTGATGTTCCTATCTCTCTTTCCCTCTCCCTTCCTCTCTCTGAAATCAATAAAGATATATATTTTTTTAAAAAAAAAAGAAATTGTGCAAGACCCAGACCCAGCCAGCCCCACCCCCATCAAACCCTGCCAGGTGGGGGGCACACCCTCAGGTCCCCCAGCCCAGCACCGTGTGGGGGCGCAGCCTCAAGTTCTCCAGCCCGATGATGGGGCGGGGAGCGTGGCCTGAAGTCCCCCAGCCTGGGCCAGGGCAGGAAGCACACTTTGAGGTCCCCCGTCAAGCCCTGTCAGGCAGGCGGTGCTGCCTGAGGTCCCCTGGCCCAGCACCAGGGTGGGGGGCACTCCTTGAGGTCCCCTGTCAAGATCCGCCAGGTGAGGGGCATGGCCTAAGGTTGCCTGGCCTGGTACCGGGGTGGGGGGCGTGGCCTGAGGTCCCCAGGTCTGGCGCCGGGGCGGGGGGCACAGCGTAAGGTCCCCTGTCAAACCTCACTGGGTGGGAGGCACAGCCTCAGGTCCCTGCCAATTGCTCGTTAAGGCTCGTTAAGGGAACTCAGCCTCAGGTGCGGGTACAGCCATCTTTGTGATGGTGTGAAGGTCAATTTGCCTATCCTCTCTTTATGAGACAGGATTATAACGGAACACTTAGTATATTAGGCTTTTATTATATAGGATTATGGACTATATTTCCTATGCTGTACTTTCCATCCCTGTGACTGTTTTGTGACTACCAGTTTGTACTTCTCAGTCCCTGCACCCTTTTCACCCAGCCCCCGCAACAGCCCTCCCTGACCTTTTCTTTTATAAATTGCCTTTTCGTGTTTTGTGAATTTTCTTAGTATTTGGCAGGGTTGGGTTGGGTTTTTTTAATTGATTTTTAAGAATCCTCGCCGAAACCAGTTTGGGTCAGTGGATAGAGCGTCGGCCTGCGGACTGAAAGGTCCCGGGTTCGATTCCGGTCAAGGGCATGTACCTGGGTTGCAGGCATATCCCCAGTAGGAGATGTGCAGGAGGCAGCTGATCGATGTTTCTCTCTCATCGATGTTTCCAACTCTCTATCTCTCTCCCTTCCTCTCTGTAAAAAATCAATAAAATATACTAAAAAAAAAAAAAGAATCCTTATAAATTATGATATTAACCCTTTATAAGTCTTATCCATTAAAATATTTCCCCAGGATATTTTTCTTTTGTCACCTTATCTTCCATAGTTTTCACATTATTTTAAAACTTTCAAAATGTGTGATTTTTCTTTGTTAAATACTGTCTATGAGGTCTTAACGTATTAAGCAAATACTAATGCATTCTATAAACATCTTGTCTCTAAAACTACTTCAGATTTTTGAATGAATTTAAACTTTTAGGTAAATTTAAGATAGTTGTACATGCCTGAACTCTAGCAAAAGTAGAATAAACTCGGGGGGAGAAACTAAGATGGCGGCATAGATAAACACCGGGAAATAGTCGCCTCCCACAACAATTGAAAATTAGCCCAAAGGACGGAGCAAACATCGTCCAAAACAACAGGAAGGCTGGCTGAGTGTAATTTCTACAACTAGAAGAAAAGAAAAGCACGCTGAGAGCCAGAGGAGCTGCGGAGGCTGAGTGCAGAGGTACGCGGCGGCTCACGCGCGCGGAAAGGGGGTGGCACCTGAGAACGCGGCTGTCTTCTTGAATCACAAGCTCCCGACTGCTCTGATCTCCGGTTCCGGGAAGTCTCTGGGGACCCAGGTCTCATACGGGGAGAGGCTGCTCTCTCAGGCGGCAGCGGGCGAACTTGGGGGCAGATTTCCCTCGGAGGTGCTTGCAGCCATTGCCGGGACACTGAGACGCGCGACTCCGGGCGCGGAGAATCAGCCATAGCTTCTTTCTCCGGCCTTTTGCCTCCCTGAGACCCCGCCCCACCCGGGCTGTGGCAGAGGCTTTTGCATGTGAATGTACCTAACTACAGCCCAGCCAGGCAGACCCGGAACTTCCAAGAGAAGGCCCAAGGCCCCGCAGCGGCTTGCATTGCTTCACAGCTGAGCCTCTTCGTAGTTCCTGCTGTGTGGCCTCAGGCAGGGGCTGAATTAGCACCTCCTTAGATCCAGGAGCCACTGTACCCAGTGGTCAGAGGGGGAACATTCTCCCACTTCAGACACAGCTGCTTCCCACAGCCAATTGGCCTGGAGGTCAATTCCTCCCAGTGATCCTACAACAAGCGAGGCACCAAGAGTGCACCAAGAGTGTCCACCCCAGGTAACTGGGGAGGCTGAGCCACTGGGCCCTACAGGACACCTGGCGCGCAGGCCACTCTATCAACACAGGGAAGCAGCCAAAATGCGGAGACAAAGAAACAGGTCACAATTGGCAGAAACGGAGGAGGCCAGACGACTGGATATAGAGTTCAAGGCCACGTTTATAAGGTTTGTCAAGAATTTTATGGAAACCGCCGATAAATTTAATGAATCCCTCAAGGAGTATGGTGAGACCATGGAGGTCATGAAAAAGGACCAATTAGAAATTATGCATACACTGACTGAAATAAAGAATACTTTACAGAGCTCCAACAGCAGACAAGAGGATCCCAAGAATCAAGTCAAAGATTTGAAATGCAAAGAAACAAAAAATACCCAACCGAAAAAGAAAAAAGAAAAGAGATTCAAAAAATATGAAGATAGTGTAAGGAACCTCTGGGACAACTTCAAGCGTACCAACATCAGAATTATAGGGGTACCAGAAGGAGAGAGAGGGCAAGATATTGAAAACCTTTTTGAAGAAATAATGACAGAAAACTTCCCCCACCTGGTGAAAGAAATGGACTTACAAGTCCAGGAAGCGCAGAGAACCCCAAACAAAAGGAATCCAAAGAGGACCACACCAAGACACATCATAATTAAAATGCCAAGAGCAAAAGATAAAGAGAGAATCTTAAAAGCAGCAAGAGAAAGACAGTCAGTTACCTACAAGGGAGTACCCATCCGACTGTCAGCTGATTTCTCAACAGAAACCATGCAGGCCAGAAGAGAGTGGCAAGAAATATTCAAAGAGATGAATAGCAAGAACCTGCAACCAAGATTACTTTATCCAGCAAAGCTATCATTCAGAATGGAAGGTCAGATAAAGAGCTTCACGGATAAGAATAAGCTAAAGGAGTTCATCACCACCAAACCAGCATTATATGAAAAGCTGAAAGGTATTCTTTAAGAAGAGGAAGAAGAAAAAGGAACTCTTACCATTTGCCACAGCATGGATGGAACTGGAGAGCGGATAAATACCACAAGATCTCACTTATTTGTGGAATATAATGAACAACATAAACTGATGAACAAGGACTGATCCAGAGACGGAGAGGCATTGATTGGACTGTCGGGCCTTGGAGGGAAGGTAGGGGAGGGTGGGGGCAAGGGGGAAAGATCAACCAAAGGACTTATATGCAAGCATATAGGCCTAACCAATGGACACGGACAATGGGGGGGTGAGGGGGTGAGCGGGGAGAGGGGGGGTAGAGGGTACACATATGTAATATCTTAATCAATAAAAAATATTAAAAAAAAAAAGTAGAATAAACTCTATAATGGGAGACATCTTCCTTACTAATTGCCCTTCATTTAATATGTCAAATACATCTGTAAACCATACACTTGTGATATTTCAATACAGACAAAGAATGACAGTGTGTATTCCCCCTCAGGAAGAGAAGCACCATCCATTGTGCCAGCCAGTGATCTAAGTGTTATCCTTGACCCCTCTCTTTCCTTGTACTCAATGTCCAATCTATCCATCAGGCCCTCCAAGACATCTCTCTAATGTGCTCGCTTCTCTCTCTCTCCATCGCTACCATCCCTATCCCAGTTATCATTACCCTCTTACCAAAACTATCACTACAGCCCCTGGTGTCATCATCCATTCTCTACCCAGCCGCCAGAGTGAGCATTTTATAATGTGCATAGCATGGCCTTTCCCCCCATTATTAGTCATTATTAGTTTAAAACTTCTAATGACTTTCGAATCACAGTGAAAATAAAAGCCAAGTTCTTTCCTGGCTCACAAAGTCCTAGGTGGCCTGCCCCTTGTTTTTCTCTCCATCCACATCTTTGGGCTACTTTCTGCCTCATATACTACACTTGGCCATAAAAGCCTTGCTTAAGCTCCTCTAACACACTGAAGTTCGGCTCCCCACCCACCCTACCTGACCCAATCCAATCTTTGCATTGTTTGAAAATTACCATGTCAGAATTCTTCTCTTGGCCTCCCAGCCATTCCATATGATGTCACCCTGTTTAATTAACGACTTGTCCCTCTCTGATATTTTTGTTTGTGTTCACTATTTCCTTGCATATTTTTTGTCTGCCCTCACTAAAATATAAGCTCCATGTGTTTAACTCTTGTCTGTCTTGTTAACACTGTATACCCAACACCAATAACAGTGCCTACACAAAGCAGGTCCTCACTAAATATATGTA
Source organism: Myotis nattereri (assembly GCF_964212035.1). NCBI lineage: Eukaryota > Metazoa > Chordata > Mammalia > Chiroptera > Vespertilionidae > Myotis > Myotis nattereri. Next base: position 221,849,312 of record NC_138075.1, read on the forward strand.
TTTAAAGAAAGAATCATGGCCCGACTGGCATGCTCAGTGGTTGAGCATCGACCGATGAACCAGGAGGTCACGGTTTGATTCCGTCAGGGCACATGCCCAGTTTGCAGGCTCAAACTCCAGTGGGGGCATGCAAGAGGCAGCCAATCAATGATTCTCTCTCATCATTGACGTTTCTCTCTCTCTCTTCTGCTCCCTTCCTCTCTGAAATCAATAAAAATATTTAAAAAAAAAAAAAGAAGGAAGCATATCTGGAATTATTTAATGCCACTGCATAAAAAATTAGATTTGTGTCATTATATAAAAGAAGATACCTTTTAGAATGTTAGAGCTACCGCCAAACAGAATGTCTCATCTCTAAAGCAGTATTCAAAAAGAAATTAAACAGATTAAACAACCACCTAGTAAGAAAGCTGGAGATGGCAATTCCAGGCAATATGCCAATCTCTAGTCTTCCTCTTTTACATTGCTTGCATTTGTTCCTGTGAACTTCTGCTCATTCTTCAATCCCCGTCTTGCATGCCCTTACTCTCTTGGCTGCCAAATGCCCTCAATCCTTGCCATGCTCTTAGCACTTGACCTACAGTTTTGGCCTTCCTATTTCCTTGAGACAGTTTTCAGTCTTTAGGAATTAAACACACAAGCAATAATAGAGAACAGCTTTAGACAGCAAATCCCGTAACTTCTATCATTACGCATCGACCACTCACACGTGTGCTCTAACAAGTCATAGTTGTCAGGTTCTGTTCCCCCTCTCGGGATTTCTATTATACATGGAAACATATTTCTAACAGCTTTATGCATACCTAGACCAGGGGTCCTCAAACTACGGCCCGCGGGCCACATGCAAATACAAATATTGTGTTTGTTCCCGTTTTGTTTTTTATCTTCAAAATAAGATATGTGCAGTGTGCATAGGAATTTGTTCATAGGTTGTTTTTTTTAAACTATAGTCCGGCCCTCCAACGGTCTGAGAGACAGTGAACTGGCCCCCTGTTTAAAAAGTTTGAGGACCCCTGCCCTAGACCCTTAACATCCAGGAGAAATGTTTTAAAATGTCACTGTAACACGTAATTTCTCCCATAAATGTGGAATAAGTATAACTGAAAATTTTCAACTGACCCCTTCCAATGCAGTATACAGATTCTACAGGGACAGAAACAAAATAATGTACAAAGTTATGAACATAAATTCTGTGATTAATATAAGCTCTATACTACACATGCCTCAGCAAAATGGCAAAGGATTATAGTTCATGGATTTCCAGGATCACTCGGAAATAATAAAAAAAACCACAAGTATTAAAGCTAATAAAGCCAAGGTTTATTCTTCTGTGCATCTTATTCAAAGGTGCATTTTTATGCCTCCATGCCAAGCTTTTTACATTATCGAACAGCACCATATGTAACTATAACTAGATTATATAGCATTTACTTGACGACTATGCTTGCCTGCTCTTTTAAATCTAATAATTCAGGGCTTCCAGAAGGCTTATAATTTACCAACAATTCACTCAGAACTGTCCTCCACCAGAGCACTAGCCTGGGCACCTGTTTTGGGGGACAACGACGTAGATTTCTCTAGTTCTCCTCTTACAATTCAATAGTCTGTTGCAGGTGGAAAGAGTCTTAAGTCAACTGTTTTGAAAAGGGGCCCCTCTGAATACTTTAATGTTCTTGGTCATATTTTTCAAATGTGAAAAATTTACATGTCCATATGTACATGTTAGTCCATTTCTATTTGTTTCCGACACATTGTATATGCACACATTGGCAAGTGCATATGGAGTGACTTATTTGTTTGAATTTGTCATTAAATTTACAATTTGCTGCACTTGCAAAGCGAAGTGTTTTTAAGCATAGGCAGCTTGTCTACACTTATATACAACTCCATTACTCAAAGATCCTTTATTTTAAGCACACAAGTAAGTACCCAAAGTCCTTTCATTCCTATTAGAATAAAAACATAGGTAGACTCAAACTGGGAAAGACTGTCCAGTCTCGGTATTAATCCAGGGGACAGGAGGCTGGTAAAATCCACCCAAATTGAATTATTTCACTAAGATATTAGTATTCTCCACTGGAGCTAGTAATTTTTAATGAAGAATAACATTATACATACTACATTATTTTGCTAAAATATTAAACAAGATACATGTTACATACACATGAATCACCTGTGCTTTAGTTTTGACCACCAGTCCCCCCTCCCACCAAGAGCTGGTCCATGCACTCCCCTGTGCATGGCCGGTCAGTGTGACTGCTCCCTCTGCCTGTGGCCTCTTCTCCTTTGGTCATCTTGTGTGGGTTGCAGCTTACACAGTCTCATTATCTTTATTCTGCACTTCTTTGTTGCATTACTCAGGCTTTCCTGCTCCCACGACTACTTCTTGGAAGCTCACCTGCTCCTTCTCCTCTAATTACTGGCCTTGCACACTTTTTTCTCTCTTCTGCATTTGCCCAGTCTAGGCATTGGACTTCACTGCCACTGCCCTTTCCAGGTTGAAAACACTTGGCCTTCCAGTGAACATCCTGAAAAGTCCTCATCTTTTCAGTCTTTATCTTTAGAGGACAGGCCAAGGCCACTTTGTTTCTGACAATATCTCACCATCAGTCAGAGAATGACATTGTTATGAGTGCGAGGGAGACTCTTTAGAACAATATTAATGACTGCCCTTCTAACTCGTGGCATCACCAACAGCTGGCTTTATGATCTCCGTATTTGCTAAGGTAAGGGCTCAAGTGAAAGGGCCCAGATGTACCAAAGAGTGAATCTTAAATGGCATAATGTTGGTGTCACACAGCTGAGGGGCCATAGGTTCAAGAGATGTATGAAACTCTTCAGGCATTACCCCATATTGGCTCATCCTGGGCACATTTCCACTGCAATGTCCTCCCCCTTATATCTCTCCATCAGACCCTACCCATCCTTTAAGGTCCAATTGGTCAAAACTGGTTGAGAGCCCGTAAGAACTTCCCATGTACTAGTAGCTCTAACAAACCTGGCCACAGGCACATTAGGAACTGCCTCTGTGGCCACATCCAGCACTTCAGGGCACCTCCTGCCTTTATTACCATCCTGCGTGTTCTGTTTTGGTGTCTCTAACTCCCAGACATAATTGGTCATCTCCCTTCCCAAACCCATTAAATTCACATGTTGGTAGTTACATACTTGGCTCTCAGTTCCAAACTCAGCGGTGGACCGCTTAACATCCCTCCCTTGACTCCATATTCTCAGGCTGTGCTTTTAGAAAGCCAGACTGAAGACAGTCCTGATGGCCCACTTAATTCTTGTTAATATAAAAGATGACAAAAACTATAACGCATGCTTTGCGAGGACATGTTTGCCTAACACTGATCTCTTAATGTCATCTGACCAACCCAAGTTTCTTCTGTTTTGTTTTGCTTCTGTGTTTGTTTTTGTTTTCAGTGAGGGTTTTTGTTTTCACTTATATTGTTGACACTGTTACAGATACCCCCCATTCTCTCCTCCTTTGTCTCCCCCTTAACCATTACCACACTGTTGTCTGTGTCCATGGACTATGCATATATGTTCTTTGGCCCTGCCACCATTAAAGTAAAACAAATGGTTTCCAACTTTCCCTCATTCATATGCAAATCAGGTTCCTAACCTTTGAGTCTGGCTCCAAACTCTTCATTCTGAATCTTCACATTTCTATCCCTACAATCCTTCAGACTGGCTGTCACGGTGTACTCCTTGGTACAGGAGCCTCACAGTTCTCAGGCAAACATTGCTTTGACTCATGCCTTTAGCTCCCCAAATCCTGTGTCACTTCAGGCTGGATCTCAGCCCTGACCTTTGTTTGTAATCCTAGAGGTGGAGGAAGGAACTTTGGGAAATTTTTATTTCATTTTTAATTTTAATTATTTTTATAAGAACATGTGTTGCATTTTGAGAGTTGTGAATCACTGAACTTAAACCCAGGCTTATTGAAAAAGAGAGATGAGTCTAGGGAGAGGCAAGATCCCTTAGACTTTATATAGTGCCACTCCAGAAAGGAATAGAAAACCATTAATGGCTATAGATCTCCTAAAACATGGCATGTGAAATTTATTTCCATTTAAAAACATATAAAACATTTCCCAAAGCAGTAAGACTTATGTGCGGATTATACAGTCTGAAGTAAAGATATCGATTAGCTAGCTTCTAGCTGCAAGCCGAATGTCTGCAAGTTAAAAGATTTTTATTTTTCACCAATTCTCATAAATTCCTTACATTTTCTCTCACTGTAAGTTTTATTTTTATACCAAAAAAAGTGAAATTATGTTACTTTCCAGTCAATAAGTGGTCACCAGTTGAAATTCAGCCAACAATTCTAACAACTTTGAACTTGAATCTAATTAAAAAAAAAAAAAAAAAAACCTAGTGCTGTATGCTCGTTCCCTTGGTAACCAAACTCCACTTCAAAAACGGACTGGATGGTCAAAAGAAAGCATAACACATACATATATTAAACAAAATAAAAGGCAATTTTACTTCATTTGCTAAAATAGATTTGACCAAGTGTTTTTACATGGTGGCAGATGGTAACTGCATTAATATTTATGTTGAACATGGCAAGAGAGGCTCAGAGGAAAAGGACTTCAGATTGAAGATTCATCTTTGGATGTCGGTAAAAATCAACTCAATATAGCATGAACACAAGCTCCCAAATCTGAGGAGAAATTCATGCTCTGCCACCCCACAGCTATCTCACCTGGGGTCGGCCTTATGTTCTCTGAACCTCAGTTTCCCCATGAATTAGAGCTAAATTATAAGACTGTAACGGAATTATATGAGAAATGCCTATGAATCATACTTATATCTGCCATTTCCTGGCATGTTCACAGTGGGTTAGGCGTGTATAACAACTTAATTGCCTAAGTAAAGGCACCTTCACTTTACAAAGAAAATAAGAGTCTAAGAGTTTCAATAACTTATCCATACCACACGACTAATAAGTGGCAGTTGTGAAATTCAAACCCATGCTCTGGACTGTTCCATTGTCCTGTGGTAGGATGGTCCCTGAATCATGCTAAGCACTTGATAATTCTTTTCTTACTAATTAATATTGTAACTGCAAGGAGCTCACTGAGAGCTTCCAAGTTGCTTGGCTCTAGGGGAGCCATTCATAGCAGAGTCAAAGCAGTGGTTCTCAACCTTCCTAATGCCACGACCCTTTAATACAGTTCCTCATGCTGTGGTGACCCCCCAACCATAAAATTATTTTTGTTGCTACTTCATAACTGTAATGTTGCTACTGTTATGAATCGTAATGTAAATATCTGATATGCTATATGTGTTTTCTGATGGTCGCAACCCACAGGTTGAGAACCGCTGGCACACACTGAGAAGTCGTGCAGTTCACAGCCAATACGTCTTTACACAGTGGCCCTAGGCACTATTTTCATGGTTCTCTCTAATCCAGAAAAAAAAGAGATGGAAGTGGATTCAAAGAGGATTTCTATCTGTAGTGGGCCTATGATATTTTGGCTCTCCCAGCATCTTCTGAACAGCTTTTGTATATTTGAGGAAAGCCCTAAATTATGACTCTCACCTCTCAAAAGGTAGAATTCAAAATTCCTTTTTTTCTAGCCCACCTTGCTTAGACGGTTTGAGTGTAAGCATATATAAGCCTGGGATCTTGACTAAGCCAATCAAGCTCATCTAGATTTTTTTTTCAGAAATGATTGACGTGGGGCACTGCATCTGACTCTGTCATTGTTCAACTCATCCCCAAATGTTTGATTTTCACTCTTGCCATCTCCTTATAACACAGCCCCTTTGTCATGTGAGATTATGGCAAGAAGATGGCCACCTATGAACCAGAAAGTGGGGCCCTCACCAGGCACCAAATCTGCCGGGGCAATGCTGTTGGAATTCCCAGCCTCCAGAAGTGTGAGAAATAAATTAAATAAATTTCTGATGTTTATAAACCACCCCGTCTATGGTATTGTTGTTATGGAAGCCTGAACAGACTAAGACACTGCCCATGCCTAAAAATTCTATTTTATTTTACAAGCACTCCTTTACAGAAGAAAAATGAAAACTTAATAACAAATTTTATTAATCTTCTTTTCCTTTTAAATAATACATTTTGATTTTTAACGTGATCCTTCAAGTTAGCAGAGCCTTCTTTCCATCTTAAACTAATGTCCTTAGTTCAACTATCTCTTTTGTTTCATTAAAACTCTCAGCTGGGCCTTCCCAAAGGCTCTTGGCAATGAATGTGAATTAATTCCTATGGGCTCAGGCATAATCATCTAGTAACAGAGCGGTAGTGAGAACAGAACCTGCCTTGGGTATCAGGAGTTGCCCAGGCCAACCTACCTGTAACCATTATTTATACAGACACACCCTTCAGCAGAACCTTAACCCCTTCTCCTCAGACAGAGGCCTTAATGACTTATGGATTGTTAGGCATGAGACATCATGAACACCGACTACCCACCCCCATTCAAACTCTGTAGGTTAGCCAGGTTGACCTCCCTGGTAACCTATAAATGCCAGCTGGTCACTGCCATCTGCATTTGTGCGTAGGCCGACACAGAATCCGCCCAACCATTCCTTCTTTTGAACGTCAGAAAAACGCCCTTTCTTCTATCTCTCCTCCAGCTCTGGCACTTGTTAATGGAGTGAACTTATGCAATTTCTCAATCACCATGAACATTAATGTTTTTATCTGCAATCTGCAACCTGCAATATGACAGCGACAGGACCTACTTCAAGAGTTGTTCTCGGCGTTAAATGAGATAAGGTCTGTAAAGTGCCTGGCATAGTGCCTGGTACATAACAAAGCTCAATAGAAACAGGTTTCCTACCTTTCCCCTCCTCCTCCTCCTCCTCCTCCAGCCCTTTAGGCCTCTCCTTCCCTGAACTCCTCTAATACATAAACCTAGGTCCTGGTCAGCTCTTTTATTTAACTCATTCAGCTATACAATCAATATTGAATTTGTTCAAAACTGTTCTGTGAAGCTGGAGTATATGTACAAAATGTGCCTAGGGACCATTCTCAACAAAAGCATAGTGGAGCAGGGGCAGTATATTCTTGAAATTAAACATTGTTGTGCTACAATGTACTCCCTGCTATAAAGAGGTAATGTTTAAAGGATAAATACTGCTCGACAGTATCAATGAAAGGCGCAGCAAAAAAATATTAAAGCTGGGTATTAAATAATCAATAGGTCTTCATCATGAGAATATGGGGGAGGGGGAAGTAACTGGGGCAGAGGGAAGAAAATTTGAACAAAAGAAATAACTCACCACAGGAAAAAAAATCTATATAAGCAATATTTAGGCTATTGCTTAAATATTAATTATGGTTCTCAAGACCATACTTTTTTTATTATTGTTAATCCTCAGCCAAGGATTATTTTTTCCACTGATTTTTAGAGAGAGTAGAAGGGAGGGGAAGAGTCAGACAGAGAGAAACATGAATGTGAGATGTGACAGAGACATAACAATTGGTTGCCTCCCCCATGCACCCAGGGATTAAGCCTGCAACCCAGGTATGTGCCCTTGACTAGAATAGAACCGGGGACTCTTCCGTCTGCAGGCCAACGCTCTATCCATTGAGCCAAACCAGCTACAGCCAAGACCATACTTTTAAAAGCAAAAAGCAGGATACAAAAATACAAAGACAATTGTAGGAATAATGAAACAAAATATTTAGAAAATCTAAAATGTCTAGTTGCCACTTCTAGAAGAGCAAAATAAATGAACAAAACATCTAATTATCAAAAAATAAGGTAATGGTTAAATAAGTAGTGACTAACCAAATCAAGGCACTAAAAAGACTTTAATAGTGGTAATAATGAAGTCAGTGTAATGTCAGTTAAAATTTTTAAGTACCATAAAACTGAAAATTCTTATTATCATACTAGAGGCCCGATGCACAAAATTTGTGCAAGGGGCTTGGCCCTCACAGCCCCGGCTTGGTCCTGAAGGTCATCCAGAAGGATGTCCAGAAGGACGTCCGGAAGGTCGTTCAGCTGTCCAGTCTAATTAGCATATTATGCTTTTATTATTATAAATGTGAACAAGGACTTTAAAGTAATACGCACAAATAAAATGGCTATTTGGTGTGTCCATGGCGATTATTTTCTAATAATCCCTCTGAAATGTTTTCATAATAATTTATAATTTTAAAAAGAAAAGATGAAATCTTTCTATTCAGAAAATGCTTTTATGTTTATGCAACTATTTTAATTGTTTTTCTGTTTAATTTGTAACAAGCTTTTATCTCTACCAGAACAACAATCCAAAAGCATCAAGTACTCAAGCAAACATTCCCAAACACTGTCCTGTCAGCTTCTACCTTCCCCCTTCCCACCTCAGAATCGCCACACCCATCCCACTTAGAAAGGTTGTGCGGGTTTTGCACTCAGTGTCTGGCATGTTTTGTGATCAAAGCACAAAGCAGTTAATTACATGCGGTATAAGGAGTTTCCACTGACGTTGCCTCAATGAGAATGCAGTTATTTGGAGGCAAAATGGACTCTCCTAATTCTTGCCTTTTCCGGGCAATAAGATAAGCCAGGAAGATCTACACCAGACACATAATATCTGAGCATGATATTACTGGTCAAATCTAAGGCGGAGTCAAAAGGGAGAATATGGGAAAATCAAAAACTAAGGAAAAGGAACGTGTTAATATTTCATGTTTTTCGATTTCGATTTCCTAGCATTTGAAATCATGAATGCTTTAGCAATTGACTTCAGTGTGACTTAAAGATCCATTTTTTAAATTTCTTACTAACTGATCATTATGGGACTTTGCTTCTCAAATCACAAGATTTATACACATATTTTTAAGAATATATGAAAATAATTAGGAGTCATAAGAATGCCACACATCTGAGTTGAAAGAAGCAAACTGATTTTCCGTTATCACTGCCTTTTAAGTTTGATAATATGCATGCGCATTTTATTAAATTTTTAATAAATGTAGCAAACTGCACTACAAACAGTAAAATAATTATTTCCTTCAACACTCAAGGTTGGGTTTTTTTAATTACATTGAATACCACGGTTTCTCCTTCACAGGAATTATTAATCTTGAAAGGTCAGCTATAAATATCATTTCTTAATATCTTTGTGACTGCACAGAGCTGAGTGTCTGCCTAATGAGCACAGTGCTTGTCAGTCTGGATTGTCTTTCTGTGGCTCTAGGTGACTGGTAACTCGAAAGGCACTTCCTAGAGCTACTCAGCACCAGGAGCCCACATCTTCCTGAGGTGCCTGCTGAGAGGGAAGGCTAGCAGGGGAAGCAGGAGGAAAGGCAGTGAGCTCTCTGAATCTCCAGAGACGCTCAGAGGAACAGGAAATGGAACCAGCCTCTGCCACATATTTAAATAAGTGACATTTAAACAGCACATTGCTGTTTATCAAGCATCTCACACAGATGTCCTTCTCCTTATAGATGAGGGAATAATCTCAGGAACCCAGGGACCTGGCCGCGGCTGCTCAGCTGCTGGGGAGCCCAGAGTTGGAATTTTCCTGCCCCCCTGTCTTCCGCTCATCCAAGTTCACCATCATAGCTCAAGGGGTATGGATTCAGACAAACCTATGCTTGAGTTTCAGGTTCTGCCACTACCCAGTCTTGGGCATAGCATTCAAGACCTCTGCGCCTCAGCTTCCTCATCTGTAAAGGGTGAGAACAGGAGCACAGATAGCATAGAGTTGTTGTGGGCGTGAGATAATCGGCCTGAAGCCCTTAGCACCCATGCCGCCCTGGGACCCTCCTAATTCCAGCTGTTGAGATTGCTGCTGCTGCTGCTGTCATTCTTCTCCAGATGCAGCAGTCAGAACTGTCCTTGCAAGAAGCAGCATGGTGTGGTGGCCAGTAATGCCCAGGTCTCAGGCTAAAGCTATTGGGTTCAAATCCCACCACGTCAAGAAAAAACCATGTGACGCTAGCCTCTGTTGCCTCAGTTTCCCTCCCCTGTAAAACCAAGGCAATGACAATAAAACCTTATTTTTTACTATTGAGAGGATTAAGTGAGTCATACATGTGGAATGCTTAAAATAGTGCTTAGTGTATAGAAAGCACTTAATAAATATTAATTTTAGTCTGTTGTCATCATTATCTTATTAGTTTCCAGCACCTCGCCCCCAAGTTCCTGACGTTAAATCTATTTTTAAAACAGCTGAGCATCTATTACGTGTACATTCTTGCAATACGTAAATAGAAAGAGATACTTCCTGTCTCGGGTAGGCATGGTTAGACGTTGTTTTTATTAGCTAGGACATAAATCCATGTGAATGAAACAAGGCATCAAATTCTAACTGCCAATTAAGGGAAAAGACAGCCGGTGAGACTAGAGTCCAGAGAATCCACTTTGCAAACAAGAGTCTTCCTTCTTTGGGAGCAGGTTTGTTATCTGTGGCCAACCAGCGAAGCAGGGGAGAGGAAGGGAGACGTGGTTCCGAGCCTCAGAAATGTCGTGGCCTCATAAAATGTGTTTACAAATCAAGGTGGATAGGGCTTCCTATGACATTTTTATTTTGTCAGGCAGTTTAAGGCATTAAGAAAAGTATCCTCTATTCAGACCATGTTCTTAAGAGAAAGGGTATTTTAATGCCAAAAGGTGATCAAAAGGAATCATCTCAGAATAAAAAAACAATCCTTACCAAAAAGGGATTGTGAAAGTGTGTGTGTGTGATGTGCATATGGACGTATAAATTCAGAGGCATATTCCTCATTTCCTCCTAATACTCTCGTTTTGTTCCTGATTTCTCTCCCAACTGATGAAAACCTCACCCAAACCCAGAGCAGGTCGAATTCACAACCCGGCATGTGGCAATCACCAGGGCAAAGTGCACTGCGGGGTGTAACAGGTGCGGGCCAGATCTACCGCGCCAGAGCAGAGCCACGGACTGGAACTAGATCATTTGAATCAAAATGTTTGTTTGGCTTCTATTACTGAAAAAAAGGCTTCTTTCTTAACCAGGCTTTTCCAAAAATCTGCTTCCACTTCCTGATTCTGTTTGCTGGGAATAAAAACTATTTTAGACTGATGAGGCCCACAACCCCAGCCCGGGACATGAGCCACAATGGGTTAAGCTGAAAATCAGAAGCCAGGCCAGTAAATGAAGATGAATTGTGCGCGTTCCTAGAAAGAGCAGCTCCGTTTTCCAGATTTCCTGAGGAAGGAGCTGCACAAAGTAGCTTATTTGATTTCGCAGACGGAAGCAGGTAGCACGAATCTAGCCGGAAACAGAGCCCTCAAGGGAATATTCAGGGAATGTTGAAAAGGAAGCATTTTTTAAATTTTTTTAAAATAACTATTTCAAGCGAAGTTGAAGACGTTATGTGGAGGAAAGAGCACAGACTTTAAATCGACGCACTACCACTTAATAGTGACAGCTCCGGCAACCCTCTACACCAGTGTTCTCAGCCTTCCTAATGCCGCGACCCTTTAATACAGTTCCTTATGTTGTGGTGACCCCCAACCATAAAATTATTTTCGTTGCTACTTCATAACTGTAATGTTGCTACTGTTATGAATCATAATGTAAATATCTGATATGCAGGATGTATTTTCATTGTTACAAATTGAACATAACTAAAGCATCGTGATTAATCACAAAAACAATATGTAATTATATATGTGTTTTCCGATGGTCTTAGGCGACCCCTGTGAAAGGGTCGTTCGACCCCCAAAGGGGTCGCGACCCACAGGTTGAGAACCGCTGCTCTAAACCTTTCTGAGCCTCTCGGTTTTCTCGTCTACAAAATGGGGAGAGAGATAACATGCGCTTTGCAGGATTAAAGGTGATATCTTTAAATTATATTGGTAGTTATAATTAGTTTAAATTATATTATTAGTTCATTATAATTAACTGCAGTGTATATAAATTGTCTGGCCATTATTAGGCATTCAAAATGGGTAGCCAGCATCATTTGATTAGAAGGTTTGCTCAAATGAGGGCCACTAAGGTTATTCATCCAGCAAGCCTGTATTGGGCACTTACAGGGTCAGGCAAGTCTTTGAACCCAAGGTCTTCAAAGGCCACTGGAAGAGACAGGGAGCAGAGAAATAGCTCAATAGATTTGACCAATTCTAACAACCATAGATAGAGAAGTCACGGTCATGGGAACATGGACATAGCAATCAAATGCCTAGAGGAAAAGCCAGGAAAAAAACAAAGCTCTTGAACTATTTCTTGAAAGGTCTGAAGGACTCATTCGGTGGAGAAGGCAAGGAATGGCATTTAAGGCTGGGGGGACTGCACGTGCAAAAGTATGGAAACATGAAACTCCCTGGTGTTCAGGGCACCATAAGAAATCTCTTTCTAGAATCCTTTCCCAAACATTTAATTTGTCATGAGAATTTAAGTAAGATACTTATGCCATTTTATCAAAAACTTCACAATGCAACAAATAGGGCCATGAAGCAATTGGCAATTTGCTCCTGTTCTCCATTCAGCATCCCTACCTGGCAACTTTGAAGATTTGGTTATCTTCTGTGAGGACAGGGGTGGTTTTAAAAGTGACTCTTCCCCCATTACCCAGCCCTTCTTCAGTTCAGTGTATGATGTAAATATCATTTTTGCTTAACCTTAAACAACAGAGCACCACATTCTCATGACTAAATTTTGGGGGCCACATTTATTGTCATAAAGGGAAATTACTCTTTTTATATACTAAGACACAACCTATTTAATGCCAAAATAATGCATAGATTTAGTGCATAGATTTCTGTAAGACTGGTTGTAGTCTAGCTGGTGTTGACTTTTGACTGAGTCCTTCGATGTTTTTATTAATATTTTAAAGGATGACACCATAGCCATTTCTGAATAGTAATCTTTACTTACAATAAATCTTTCCTAGGCGCTATCAGCCTGGGAAAAATTAAGTATTTCCCAAAGGGAAAGAAACACTACACCCAAGCGTAAGCTCAAATTGTCTCAAGAAGCTGCTTTGATGAGCATCAGAGAATCATGATGGAATAATGGCCGCAGAGCTGTCACGGGCTAGAGAAGCACTTCCATTTCTCAGACTGGGAAATTGTGATCATTGAAAACTAGAATTGTTGCTTATTCACCTACAGACTTACACCAGCTAAGACTGAAAAGCAAACCCAAACAGGCTGAAGCAAAAAACAACTTTTCACATAACTAAAAAATCCAAAGATAAGGCTGACTTTGAGCTGTGGCTGGTGTAGGTGCTTACCTGCATCAATGGTGTTACCAGCACATGGTTTCCCTTTTCTCCCTATCTGGCATTGCCTTCTGCTCTATTGGCTTTCTCTAAGACTCAAACCCCATCTCCTCCCAATACCGAGCCCAGAGGAAAAGAGGAACCCATGCCCTCCCCAAAGACTAGTATTATTCTGATGGGGCTGAGTTGGTCACTTGTATACTCTGAACTCATCACTTGGCCAGACAATGAAGATGCAATTGTCTTAGACCTTTGGGACAAAATACACCCCTGAAACAATGAGCAGAGGCCCCTTTGGTCCACACAGACAGAAGATGGGGAAGGCATGGGTCTTCAAGTGAAACATGGAAATACTGATGAAAGGAAGGGGAAAAGATTCTAGGGAGAAAAACACCTAATTAGGCAATTTCCACTCCTTACTTCACACTACTCAATTATTTGAGCTTTAGTCTCCTAACCTGTCATTGGGTAGTCATCTCACACACTCCTGCTGTATCACTCACTGGGCAGATTTGAAGATCAGAAGAGAATAATAGCAAGACCCTCTCTAAACGGTAAAAAAATATTTACATGAGAGAAAAATGTAAGATTTAAATCTGAACAATGTACACACAGAGAGACATGGTATAAATGTGGGAATTTTGTAAAAATACTTGAGATTATAAGCGAGCCAAATTAATGACCTAGTCGCTATAGTCATGACTCAGCCTTCACACACCTTTATTTAAGTATTACTCACACAGAGACTAGATGAGGTTTTAAACAGGAAGAGTCCAGGAGCACTGCGCTTTTTTCACAAGGAACAGCTTAGTTCTAAATGTTATCTATTCTGAGGGAATTTAACTGCTTGTAGGCGACAGGAAACAGGACTAAAGGAAAGGACTTGAGAGGGACAGCAAGTAATCTTCTAGGCAACACCCAACTGTGAATATATCATTTTTTTCCTGCTCCAAACCAAAATGAACTATAAACTTCTTCCCACCTCAGCAATCATAGGAAAAAAAAAAAAAGCATCAGTCAGAGGCTCTCTCATTGTGCTATTTCCTGCATTGCTTAAATTTGTACAATAGCAAGTCAAAATGGAAAGAGCTAATGCAATAAACATATAGTAGTTGAATTCTAATTGATAGTGAAAGATTGAACTTTAACCAACTGAAGTTGCTCTAAGCTGAGGAAAAACATTCTCATATCAAGAAGCAATTAGTCCCGTGGAGGATGTCCAGTAGAGGAATGAACATGGACATAAAAGAACAATAAGAAGAAATAATAATGATCCCTAACTGACTCAGGTCACAGGACCTCCAACAGCCTCTTTCAAAAGTAAGTTGCCTGAAGATGAGAACTGCACATACATGATAACAGCACAGCTTACATCACATAGTAAGAGTTCAATAAATATTTTTTTAAATATATTTGACAAATAACAGACACTGTAATCTGAGAAAGGCACTGCTGACCAACAAGCACTCTGAAGATAGGTTAAAACCTGACCCAGACCTATTCTGGTCCATTCTATCTATCTATCTATCTATCTATCTATCTAATCTCTATATCTAGTTATCTTTGTACTATATGCAGTATTCTGGGTATATTAATATGAGCTTAGTAAAATAAGCATAGTTCATTCCTTATTGTCCATTCTATGTTTCCCAACCAACCTTTTATGTTTCAAAGGCCTGAGTTCAATTGGGACTCTTTCCAGTTATTGTTAAAGAGAGATAGCAGAATCCAGTAGACCATATCCATGTTTTAGATAAGATCCTATTACTTCGTTTGAGCAGAAGTGATAAACAGTCTTCCTAACAAAATTACATATGACTAGGGAGTCCTGCTATTTGTCTGAGCAACATCTTATAGGACATGCAAAATCGTCGCAGTATAGTGTGATGAATTTCAAAGCCAGCCACCTAAGTCAAAGATTTTAGGCGGGGGGTGGGGCGGGGAGGGAATAGCTTCTTTGTAACTCTGGATATGTGGTGCCTCTCTAAGCACAAGAGCTCTAAAATCTGAGATACTCCATTCTCCTAGAACTCATACGCCTCTGGGCCAAATTCCACAAAAGGACAGCCTCCTCCTGCTTAGAGGGTCTTGGCATGTAGAAGTAAACAGAATATACACTCAGAGGAGACTCATTAATGCAGCTTTTTGATGTGGAGGCTAAGAGCCAAAATCCAGAATCATCTTGGTGATGTTCTACCCACAGCACTGGCCTTTATCACATCCAAGTCAAGCTGGTATGAACTGGATTACAAATCAGAAGTCTACTGTGGCCCTTTTCATTGCTCTTCCGGAGCCTGTTACCCACATTAGTCAAAGTAATGGATAATATAGGTCCTTGAAGTAGGCAACAGCTTCCACAGCATTGAAGCACAACCACCATCTTTAGGGGGACAGCTCAAACACCTTCACCTCCCAATTCACATTAAGCCTCTGGTTCTGAATTAACCATGGTCATTGGCTTGATCAGTCAGGACCTGGATTCTAGTCTGGCTTTCCTGCACTACATTTTCCTTCTTCGTAAAATGAAGAGGTAAGATCAATGATCTCTAAAGTCCACAAGCTCAAAAGTGACTGCTTGTAAATGTCAGGTGATATGAAAGCTGAAGGGTGATTACTTTAGAATCAGTAAACTTTTTCACTGGGATTAAGCTATGAATGTTATAGTAAGTAATACTTATTAGGTGATTATTATGTATTAGGTATTGTCCCAAGCACCTTACATGTCTTGACCTATTTAATTTTCAGAGTCTATATGAGGTAGGTACTAGCATTATGCTCATTTCACAGGTGAGGAAACTGAGGCATAGAAATGTGAAGTCATTTGCCCATGGTCATGGAGCTGACAGGCCTGAACATCTGGGTTCTGAACGTATTCTTCCAACTACTATTCTATACTATCTTTGATGCTTCTATTTCTTTTGATACTATTTCCTCAGCCTGGAATATTCCACCTTTCACATTTCAGTAAATATTTACTGAATGCTCCAGGACCTGGGCCTGGAAATGGAGTTTCAATAGATAAGAAGAAAGACGGGTCTCTTCTCTCACATAACTTATCTCTAATGGCAGAGACAGATGAGAAAACAAGTACATACTAAATAGATATGATTCAGATTTTAATTATTGCACTTATTACATTAAACCATGGAATTATTCATTACTGGCTATTGTTGTTTTTCTTGTTAACATATTATACCATGAGAGCAAACACAGGAGGCATTTATCTTAGACTTGAGTAGCCAGGGAAAGCTAAGTGACTTCTAAAATGACACGTGGAGAACAAACATTTAGCCAGACAAAGAATAGTACTAATGAATACTCTGGGGGAAGAGAGAGCATGTCAGAGTCAGGAACTGAGAGAGACCGAATAAGGCTCAGGCAGAGGAAGCAAGGGAAGAAAATGATGAGAGACTGAGCTAGAGAAGTGAGCAGAAGCCAGATCATAAATAGCTATATGAAGAAGTTTAGACAAAGGCAGAATTACCTTAAAGCTAATGACTCTTAAGCTCCAAGGCCCTGGGAACAGCCCTCGCAAGAGATTCATAGAGTCATAGGGTTTTGAAATTTTTGCAAAAGAAAGACACGCCCACTGAAATTGATGATGACAGCTGCCTATTCTGCTCTGATTTCCCGGCTGTCAATTTTTCTCTGGTGTCGGGTGGCATTGGAGTGGTGAGGACATTTTTAGGGGAACTAGCTGAGAGAAGTGCAGTTGACTATATGTTTACTTTGGATTTATTGTTCATAATCATTTCCAAATATGGTGAACTTATTGCAAACCATCTCTGTGTAAGAGAGGTGTTTTCCTTTTTTTATTAGAATGGCACACTTGATAAAGTTTAGATACATAATTTTTAATTGTCATTTGGAAAACATATCCATAAAACAAGTGAGGAATTACATACTCCTAACTTGGGGGCATATGATAGGTATCTTCTTTTATCACTTTTAAATTATTTTTAAATAACTAATAAATTTCAAATTAAAATAAGGAAATATGAAATACAAGCAATAAAGGAATGAAATCAATAAAATTCATTCTGACTCTGAAAATCAAATTGTAACAACCTTTCAGATCATACTAAATGAAATGATTAAGAGGGAGAAATAAATTTTGAAAAGACATAATGAATAGGTTCTTGAATATTTCAATAACCCAATTAATGAAGAGGAATAAGTTATATGAGCACATTGGGAAAAGACTTAAATTTCTTGCTAATTTGACCCGAAATACTTTCTCCACTTCAGAGAGGACATCAATGAGAAATTGCTTAATGTGTTTCATAAACACTACTGGCACTAAAGATTACACTAAACAAGAAAATTTGAAATGTCCTGAAATCTTACAACACACATTTGGAAGAATTTAATAGGTGCTTCCCCAAATTTGACAACAGTCATATAAATAATAGGTTGTGAAGCTTTTCTAAAATGAAAACTTTTCTTAAAAACTTCTTTAAAAATATCAATAATGTTTTTTTTAAAAATCATAGCTTGATTAAATTACCATGCTAAAGAAAACATTGAATTATCAATTTATACTCTCTATAGAAGATATTATAAAATCATTGTCATATGAAAGATGATCAAATAGTACACAGCTAAAAAAAATGAAAAAAATATAGGGTGGGGCAAAATTAGGTCTACAGTTGTTCGTTTGGAAAATAATACAAAAGTTAATAAGTAATAATAATACAAGAATAAACTCTGTGTTTCATGTACCCACAACTGTAAACCTACTTTTGCCACATCCTGTATTCTAGTGGTGCAGGTAGATAATTTCAAAAAATAAAAAATCTTTTTAAATTTTAGGATCTTTGTGTTATTTGTCAGATTTTTTAATGTGCAATTTGTTGTTTTTCTTTTCTCATTCTTAAGTAATTTTGTTCCTGATTTTTATGTTAAGTTTGTGTTGTTCTTCTGAAAGAGGGCCCCCAAAATTGTATAAACACTGAAATCTGCCCTGAGTTTGAACATTATTCCAAAAAAATTGTCTTCCTTTTCTCTCTAGTCTATTTATCCTTCAGTACTCAGCCCAAATGTTACCTCTATGCCATAGTTCTTTGTGTTGATGTCTGTTTTCACACAGGAAAGAAGAAACTAAAATGTTTCAACAACTACACTCTGCTGAACATCACATTAGATGCTTATGAAATTACCTCGAGTCATATCCATTTCTTGAAGGCAGGGTGATTGTTTTCCCTAATATTTACCGAAATCAAAAATGATGCTGATTATAATAATTCTGGCTCTCTATAAATGCTGTGGTGCTAACTATATATCTTAACCAGTCCTTGTTAAGTGTGTTGATTAAAGATAACATTCAACCTTTCAAGTGACCCATTTTAAATTCAGACATAGCTCCCAAAAATGTAGCTTCAGGTTAACCATGGATTCTTTTTTCATTAGCACAGTTTTCCAAATATTGGAGTTCCATGAGCAAGCTGCTCACCTATACCCAAGATAACCAACTGTCAGTAATTGCATTTAAACTCTTGGGACTTGGACACATTCTGCGTTCTGTCCCTCACCCTCCCTGAATATATTCCCTTCGAGCTCATCTAGTCAATTCTTAATATCCCCACTGAGAATGACACTCTAATCCTCAGGGATTAAGCAAACACTGCCCCTGGTTTTCAGCATTACATTGTTAATCCACTAGGATTTACAAAAGTACAATTTGAAAAACAAGGGCATATAATTCCATTGCCCATAATTCAGGATGGCAAAATCAGATCAAGTAAGGCTGCCAACATATGACATAATTAACACAACCATTGTATGGAGGATATTGCAGCACATATGGTATGATATATAAGACCAAACAATGTTTTTTTATAATGAGTGAATATAGATATTATAAAGTTTAAGATCAAGTGGAGATCTCTTCCTTAGTTCTTCCTTGGCCTGTATTTTTAGTGTGACCCTGGCTGTATCAAGCATCAGTTTCATATATGATGATGAAACTGTCTATCAAAATAGAAAGTTATAACTAGCATTTTTTACTTTATATGTCAGGTTCTTAATAGTTTCCTAAATAACAAGGAACACTCTTAGTCAGTTGGCATTTTCCAGTGTTTTAATTGCCTGCTGTGATATAATTATTGTGACATTTTGGGATGTTTTTAACATCCTGAATTAAATATTCTGACATCCCACAGAGCACTTCATGAAAACAGTCAAACTGTATTCAAGTCATTAGCAGTCTACAGCTGTCCTTTAATAGTAAAATTATTTTCCAACACAAAACACAGATGAAAATTAAACTATTTTACAACTTTGATCTTGGGTTAGATTTGAGTATTATATTACCTTAATTTGTCAGGTAAGGAAGATCAAGGTGACTCTGAGATTCTTCCATTAAACTTTATTTGAAGCACCAAGTGAATTAGGGACACCTCATGATAAAAGATAATGAACAAGATGTACTGATTTCAAAAATGCAATTAGCCCCGGATTGCACAGCCACAAATTCTACATTAAGGATAATCACCAGAACACCACATCTTTCTCTTTCATCCTAGAAATATGGTTTGATTTCTTTTATTCTCATATTTATTTATCTCTATATGTGTTTATTTGTTTCACAAGATACATTCAAATAAAATCTGACAGATAATTTAGGTAACTGACATATTTTTTCTGTATTTTTATTGATTTCATGGAGGAAGGGAGAGGGAGAGAGAAATGGAAACATCAATGATGAGAATAAGTAATTGGCTGCCTCCTGCATGCTCCACACTGGGAATTGAACCCACAATCCTGTGCCCTGTCTGGGAATTGAATCGGGACCTCCTGGTCCATAGGTCAACTCTCAGCCACAGAGCCACTCTGGCCAGGCACATATTCACTTAAATAACAGGCCCTATAAGGTCCTAATGGATTTCCAAAGGGAAGGCCTGGCTGGATGGACCAGTGATGGGCACAGGGATAACTCACCATCTTCACTTGGATGTTTTTTGTAGGTTGTTTTTAATCCTCACCCGAGGACATGCTTAGACAGAGGAAGGGGGAGAGGGGAGAGAAACATCAATCAGTTGCCTTCCATAAGCTCCCCAACTGGAAATCAAATCCTAACCCAGGCATGTGCCCTGACCAGGAATCGAACCAACAACTTTTCAGTGCATGAGTAACACTTAACCAACTGAGCCACTGCGGCCAGGCTTCACTTGGATGCTTCAAAGCATCTCAAATACAGCACATCTAAAACTTCTCCCTGGTCCCCTTACCTTTTCATCCCACAGCCTCCCATCTCAGGAAATCATAACTCCATGCTTCCAGTTGCTCTCAGGCCCACAAACTTGATATGATCACTGATTCTCTTCTCGTTCTGACACACAGAAATCAAAACCATCAGAAAATCCCATTGGTTAACATTCAAAATATATCCAAAATCCAACACTTCCCATCACCTCCTCGGCCTCTTAGTTCAAGCCACTATCTTTTTTTAATTGTGGTAAAATATATGTAAAATTTGCCATGTTAACTGTTTTTAAGCACACAATTCTGTGGAATCAAGTACATTCACAGTGTTGAGCAGCCATCAACACTCTCCATTTCTGGAACTATTTTTATGATCCCAAACAAAAATTTTGTACCCATTAAACAATAACTCTGCAGCTCCACCTGTTAATCTCTATTTCACTCTCTCTATGAATCAGATTCTCCTAGGTACTTCATAGAAATGAAATCATGCAATATTTGTCTTTTTATGTCTGGCTTATTTCACTTAGCCCATTTTAAAGGTTCATCCACATTGCAGCATGTATCAGAATTTCATCTTCCTTTCTAAGGCTGAATAATATTCCACTGTAAGTCTATACCACACTTTGTTTATCCATTCACCTATTGATGGATGTTTGGGTTGTATCAGACTTTTGGTTATTCTGAATAATGTTACTATTGACCTTGGCATACAAGTATCTGTTGGAGTGCTGCTTTTGACTCTTTTGAGCATGGATCTAGAAATGGAATTGCTGGGTCATATGTTAATTCACTTCTGTACCTCAAACCTGACATGCATATTTCTACCTCAGGACCTTTTCCTGACTGTTTCCACAGCCTAGAAAAAACAGATAAGCACCTGAGCCCATCCATTATTTCTTTGAGGTCCCTGCACAAATATAACCTTACCAGAGTTGCCTTCTTTATCTTCCTATATAATGTAGCCCAAAAGTACATACACACACACACACACACACACACACACACACACACACACGCCAATCATACTCTACCTTCTTACCTATATTTTTCCATAGACCTTGTTACACCTGACACATAGATTTGTTGGTCTATTTATTAATTGGCTGCATTTGCTCACTAGAAGGTAAAATTCCCAAGGCCAGAGCATCATGTTGCTTGTTGCTGTGTTCCAAGAACCCAGGTGGATGCTCAGCAGCGATGGATGCTCAGTGACTGTGACTGATGCTTCCATGCTCACTGCCCTTCCCCCTGCTCTGAAAAGAGGTGCTGGGTTACCGGAAGGGTCCTGAATATCAGAGAGGCCATTTGCAAGCAATAATGATCTCATTGGAAACTCTGATATTCCTAATCATCTCGACTGTCCATTCTTTGGGAGTGATGGGGAAGAAAAGCAAATTTTTTCAATAACTTATTTTTCCTCCTTACAAAAGTAACACATGTTATTTTCTTTCTAGAAATTACAGAGAATCTAGATAAGCACAAAGAGGAAATTAAAAATCACCCATAATACCCTAATCAAAAGGTAATGATTCTTAATGTTTTCATGAATATCCTTCCAGTCTTTTTTCTATTCATAATCTTTTTTTTTCTAATACTGGAATCAAATACATATTTTTGTACCCTGCTTTTTTCACTAAATGTTGTATATCCTAGTGGCTTGGTCCATAAATGTTCTTCTGCAACATCATTTCTGATGGCTGAAAAATATCCATTGAGTGGAAGTACTATAATTTAACCCTGTATAATGGGCATTTAAATGTTTCTAATTTTTTTTTTTGTATCATCAGCAATGTGACATCCTTAAAGCTAAATCTTGTGGGATGCTCTGAAAATGTCCTTAAGGTAAATTCCTAGACGTGGAATTTTTGGGTCAGTGGCTAAGCAGAGTTTTAAGAATTTCTGTATGCATTGTCTGTTTACACCCTCCCAAACAGGGCAGGAGAAGAAAGGTTTTAGGAGTGGCACCTAGAGCTACCATTATTGCCCAGAGAATAAGTAGGACTGATCTCATGAGCAATCTCACATAGGATGGATTAGGAGGAGCATATGCAAAGGAGGTTAGATTAGAGAAACGGGCACTAATGGGAACTAGGGAGGAGGGTATAAAGACACTTTACTGTCTTCAGTGTTTGTCCTGGACTGGCCAAGGTGGGAAATAAAAGTATTACAGGGGCAGCATATACATATTTTTAGATGCATTATTTTGCCCTCAACAAAATAATTAATATTAATGTTGTTGCCAGTAATGCATTGATTATGCTTGTTGTTGTTTTTCCTAAGCCTTGGCTTAATACTTTGTGACACAGCAATTCCAAGATTGCTTCTGAGTTCAGTTTCATTCAGTATTTGGTTTCAGTGGATTTATAACTATTTGTATTGCTGGAAAATAGGGCTTGCAAAGGCACACTGAACACAATGGAAAATAAGCAGAACTACCTTTAGTAACAACAATGGATGAGATTCATATTTTAATTCGTTGTAAATTGTTTCAAGTGTTTTGGCCAACTTCTGGCCAGTTCAAAACATTGTTTTGAGATTGTAATGTGACTGACAGATAACTTATACTAGAAGGGGAGGGAGCATTCTTGTTCCTTGTAGTTAAATTATTAAAATTCTCTTTAATAATGTGGTTTAATTACAGGAACATTTTAAAGAAATGTCCACTTTTTTAAAGTTTGTTTCATGACAGCCTGATAATATAACTTCGAAGCTTCTTCCACAAGCATGACCTGGAATGTACATTTCACTGAAAGTGAACAAGCTGACAAGGCCAGTACCGCTGTCCACCCTCCACTTTGTGCCCACCCTCCCACCTTTTCCCCCAACACCATCCGTACTGTTCATGAAAACGTGCAGATGAACAGTAACTAACTGTCCATCCATATATTACAAATTGGTAGTTAAGTTCATTTTTCTTATTATTCGATGAAATTAATACCTGCCAATTCTAATATTTCCCCTTGCACACCACTTTGGAAATCACTGTTCTAAGGAAAGAGTTTGTTATGCTTTAGAAAAGTAAAATCGCAACATAATATAATGTGATTTATAGTTTTCAAAGCAAGTTAGTGTCTCTAAAGAGCAGTCAGCACCCACTATCTTCACTCCTCAACTCCTTCCAAACACCCTTCCATCTAATGGTTTCCTTTTCATGGGGAAAAAAAGATGCTTCTTGGTCTTCACCTGTCTCAATCGCTCTTCAACTGTCAACATGGTTACCATGCCTTCTTTCTCTTTTTTTTTTCCAGCACAGCTTATTGAGGCATAATTTACTTGACATAACATTCATCTACTGTAAGTGTAAATTTTAATTCTTTTTAGTAAATTCACAGAATCATGCAATCATCACCACAGTCCAATTTGAGAACATTTCCATCATTCTAAAAATATCCTTTGGGCCCATTCATGCCTTTTTCCTTAAAAGCTCCCTTTGCTTGGTCCTGTGACAGCACTCTTAATTTCCCTATTGTCTTTTTTGCCATTCTTTCATAGCCTTCTTGGCCTATCCCTCCTACTCTATTTAACTTTCAAATACTGATATTCCTTACAGCATAGTCCTAGATGCTCTATTCTTCTTACTCTGCACATTTTGCCTAAACTACCTCATCCATTCCATGACTATAATGACCACCCCTTCTACATCAAAATCTATTCTCCATCCCACTTCTTTTCTGAGTTTTAAATCTTTATATGTGCACTTGTATATCTATTGTCTTCACTCAGAGGTCTCACAGGCACCTCCAACTTAACATGCCTGAAAATGAACCTAGTGTTCTATCTACCCCAAATCTTCTCCTCCTCCAGAGTCTCATCTCTCAATAAAGACACCTCTAACACCTTTCACTCAATATCCCATATCAGAAAACTGGGGTGTTATCCTTAACTCCTCTCTCTCCCTAACCTACATCCAGTGCATCCCTTCTCTCTATCCCCGTGACCCAGAGCACCAGCATTTCTTAGCTGGACAACTTCCATAGCTTCCTAATGGTTTTCCTGAAAAGGTCTTCTACACTTTTCTCCCAATGCTATCAGAGTCAAGTAAAAAGTAAATAAAAATGTACATAATATGTTTCAACGGTTTCTATAACCCATAAAGTAGATTCCAAATATTATTTCCAATTTTATTAAGATACAACCTAAATGCCCATCAATGGATGACTGGGTAAAGAAAATGCGGTATGTAACATGATGGAATATTATTTAGCCATGCTATAACATGGAGGAAACTTTATGCTAAGTGAAATGAGTCAAAATTCTTTACCATAGCCAACAAAGCTCTGAACCTCAGGTCCCTAATGATCCCCAAGTTCGCAGGCATCCCTTTCTCTCATGCTCACTAAAATCCAACCACACGCCCTAACCAATTTGGCTCAGTGGATAGAGCGTCAGCCTGCGGACTGAAGGGTCCCAGGTTCGATTCCGGTCAAGGGCATGTACCTTGGTTGCGGGCACATTCCCAGTAGGAGGTGTGCAGGAGGCAGCTGATCAATGCTTCTCTCTCATAGATGTTTCTCTCTACCCCTCTCCTTTCCTCTCTGTGGAAAATCAATAAAATAAATAAAAAAATTAAAAATTTAAAAAAAGAATGATAAAATGAATGAAGGGATTTTTAAAAAATAAAATAAAATCCAACCACAACCTTACATCAGTTTCCTCTCACCAGAAATTATTTCCTCTTTTTGAATGTTCTTCCCTGACTCTCCTCACCTCTCACTCCTACTCATCCTCAGGTCTTAGCTTATATGTCTCCTTCCCGAGGGAGACTTTCTTCCCTGACTCCACATTCTTAGTCAGTTTCCCAGAAATACTCCCTCAGGGCACCCCTGATTTTTTCTTTGCAGCACTGATCACAACTGGAATTAAATAGCAATCCATATCATTTCATAGGTTTCCCTCCCTAGACTGTAATCTCCATGAGAGCAGGGACAATGTCACATTTGCTTCATGGCTCTTCCACAAGGAGCTGGCTCATGTCTCACTCATAGGAGGCATTCAGTAAATATTTGTCTGAGGACCACATAGCTTCATTTAGCCCTTATAACAATCCGGAAAGGTAACCAAGATCATTCATACTGCCTGGGTAAAGAAACTAGAAGGTAATTTGCCCAAAATCAATCACAGAGGATTTTAGGAGCATAAATAGAATAATGCATTGAGCAATTTAGCATGCTTGCTTAATTAAATCTGAGTAATGATTAATGATACTCGTTGTCATTAACATTGTTCAGCTTTTAAACACGTCTTCCAAACAAAAAATAAAAGCAGTTAGTCAGCCTAAGGAAACAGTTACAATCATGCATCTAATTTCTAACTCTCAAAAAAATGCTTGTGAGGTAGAAATTAGCATATATTGAATTACTCCCTTCCAGGAAGGCCTACGCCATGGCCAGTCTATTATTGCACACACCATGTAAAGATCACTGATAAAAGCAGTCCCTGGTTTCTCCCATTCCTGTACTCGATCACCACATATTGAATGAACTGCTATGAGTCAAGGATTCACTGGATACTTGATAGATAATACTGGATGGTGTGATAGATAGTCCCACATCTAGTATGCACCTGAGAAATGTTTGTTTAAAAAATATATATTTGTTAAGGCCGGCGAGTGTTGCTCAGTAGTTGAGTGGCAACCTATGAACCAAGAGGTCACAGTTTGATTCCCAGTCAGGACACATGCCCAGGTTGCAGATTGTAGGGAGTGAGCAGAAGGCAGCCAGTGAATAATTCTCTCTCATCATTGATGTTCTATCTCTCTCTCTCTCTCCCTCTCCAGTGGTATTATCTACCATAGCACCCTCCCTGCACTGATGCTAAAGGAAAGTCAAATAAGTAATGATTGGAGTTGGATGGGTCTAATGAGAGTCAGCTTTGCAGAGACAAGTATTAAAAGAGAAATGACAACCTGCAGAAAGGTTTGCTCTTACAGTGGCAATGAATGAAAATGTGAAAATGGAAGCCATCTATTTGCATATTCTTGAGAGAAAACAAATTTGCCTGGATGGAGAAACATTACATTTTATTTTTGTACCGCAAAGGAAAAATCCTAGTGGACACAGTAATGCTGATTAAAAATGACAACTCTGCAGAGAATGTTTCTCTCTCAACTCACCTTTCTCTGCATGCTATCTGGTCAAAGCCAGGGATGGAGACTATACATTAATGCATTGAATGTGTTATTAATAAACATTTGTTTTGAACTCTACTTTAAATTAGGAAAGAGACTTTCCAATCTAGTGCTCACTGGAAGCCTTTATTTGTGAATAATCTTGGTTAATCACTGAACCATCCTATAAACTTACCAGGCACACTACAGAGTAAAGAGGTGACTACAGTTTATCCTTTATGCCTCTGTGTTACTTAGCTAATAGCATAGATCTGAGAGCATATTCTTGTAAATAGTAGAATAAAATATACAAAATAACAATAAGATGAGCCAAAGATCTCAACAGATAGAGACATGAAAGGTTAAGGTTGACATTTCTTCTTTAAAGTAAGTCACTATGACGGGATAAGGGTAGAAAAAATGTCAAACAGAAGAGAGTAAAACAAATGAAATTCACCACAGTATCTGGCTCATGTCAAAATTGCAAAGGTGACTAGAAAGGCCTTTCAAGTCTAAATAAAGATGGGAAAATACCAATAATGATGCCTTCTGTTTATCACCTTTCAGAGCTGAAGACATTTTACAAACTTTAACTCATTAGTCCTCACAACATGACTGTGAGTCAAGTGGATGACAACTGGTCTACCTTGTTTCACGGAAACATGATGAGGCCCCAGGGATGAGAGGAGGGGCATAGTTTCGGCACGACATCTGTGGGCAGCCAAGGAAGAAACCCAAGCAGTAGCTAGCAATTCTAAAACCCAGGCACTGAACCACAGAAACGCAGGCCTCCGAAAGAAATCACTATTAAAGCACCATCTAAAACCCGAAGATTGGAAAGCCGTTCTCTTCTAATTAGCAGCCACGAATTAATTCTCTGGTCTGTTCCTTCTAGGGGTTCATGAGAAGTTTTCATTTTTTAAAGAGAACCTCGATACTGCCAGTAGTAATAAACATGGACTCACAGCTTTAAGATCATATATCATTAGATTTATGAGAGGTCCATGTATTACGCTATACCTATATTAGTTTCAAGAAGTCTGTCTTATTGTTCAAAATATGTACTGTTACTTCCTGAAGGGGACTGAAATCAGGCTTGGTCTTGTGAAAAGATTGAAATATCCCTACCCTGTTGATGTCAGGCTTGACCACATAACTGCCTTTGGCCAATGAAATGTGACCTAAATTCGCATTAGTCACTTTTAAAAAGAGACTTTAAGAATTAACACACCGTTAGCCATATGTATTTCCCCACTGCTGTGAGACCTGCAAGTTGCACAAAGGGACTGCTCCATCAATTCACCCCATCACACAGCGATCAATAGGCAGAGCTGTGATTTGCATCCAAGCATTTGAGCTCCAGAATTTTTTCTCTTAACTGTTGTTCCATACTTTTGCCAGTGTAATAGTGTGGCCTAAAACTGCTCAGTAGAAACCTTATAGTAATCAGCAATGTCTTAAGACATTGGAGAGAATCTGGCTGAAGCTTAGAAAATACTTAATTAAAATATTAATTAATAATTAATTTTTATTAAAACAATTAATTAAATGTTTTTATTTTCTGCATCTATGTTTGTTCAAGGTGTTCATGCAAGAGGTATATTTTTCTAGGCAGAAACTTATTTATCTGTAATAATAAAAGCATAATATGCTAATTAAACCAGACAGCAGAACGACCTTCCGGACATAATTCCGAACGAAGCTACGGTGGTAGAGGCCGAGGCAAGAAGGGGTTACGGGTGATCAGGCAGGCAGGCGAGCAATTAGGGGAGATCAGGCAGTCAGGCCAAGTGGTTGGGGTGATCAAGCAGGCAGGCAGGCGAGCAGTTAGGAGCCAGCAGCCCCAGGTTGGGAGAGGGATGTCCAATTGCCAGGGATCAGGCCTAAACTGGCAGTCAGACATCCCCCAAGGGGTCTTGGATTGCAAGAGGGTGAAGGCCGGGCTGAGAGCCCCCCCACTCTGTGCACAAATTTCATGCACTGGGCCTCTAGTACTTTAAAAAAAAAAGTGACCAATTCTTCATCTAATAGGCTAATACCTGCCCTCAAAGGTTTCAATTCCAGTTCTTCACTCTCAATAATAAGCTGGCCAATTTGATAATGTCCTAGTTCTATCCTCCTCTTAGCCTGGCCTTTTAACAATAGTTACTCTTCCTAATAATTATTCTTCTTTATTCCTTGTTTGTTTGTTGTTGTTGTTGTTGTTGTTGTTGTTGTTGTTGTTTTGGGGGGAGGAGGGGCTTCCCCTACCCTGGAAACAGAAATCCAAACTACAACTTTTGAATAGACTGTATTTTTTCGTGTATAGAACGCTATATTTTTTTTCTAAAATCATTAGACTGAAAATTGAGGGGCATCTTACATGCAAAGTCACCTGAGGAGGGAGCCGCATGGATGGTGCCTAGCTGCCCATACCTCATCAAACAGGCTTCCTCCAATCACATGCTTTATTGTTACTGACATCATCTGATGCCGTAATTGGAGGTGGAGGTGGAGAGTGTGCAGATACAACAGGGACCAGAGCATTCTGAGCTCATAAAGATGTCAAAATATAAAAAGATAAATACTGGTAAGTGATTGTCTTACTCTGCAAAATTCAAGCTGAATGTAATCAGCTATGCAAAAGAGCATGGAAATAGAGCTTCAGAGAGACAATTTGGACCTCCTCCCACTGTATGTGTGAACATGCAGTGGAGAAAACAGGAAGAACAACTGCTTACGATGCCAAAAAAGAAGAAGGCCTTAAGAGGAAAACCAGCAAAATGTTTAAAATGTTGAGTTCTTAAATTTGGGTTGGAAAAGGGGGGGGGGGGCGCATCGTATACATGGAAAAATACGGTAAATTCCCTCTCTAATCTGCCACTGCCTAGCCTTCCCTGTCTCAGGAAGCAGCACCCCATCAGTCCAGATGCTCAGAACCCAAATTTGGAGTTATTTTTTACTCCTCTCTTTCGCCCACACCCTTCTTTTAATTCATCAGCATATACTGTCACTCTGTTTCCAAAATATATCCTACATTCCACTAGTTCATGCATAGCCTTCCACTACTCCCCAACTCTGAGCATCACACTCCCAGGACTATTGCAACAAACTTCTGACCCCTTGCGTTCACTCTTGGCCTCCTATAAACTGTTCTCCACAGCGCCACCGGAGTGATCTTTCTAAAAGATAAATGGGATTGTGCCACTCTCCTCTTAACCCTCCAAGAACGTCCCATCCAGTGGTATGGGTCAACGCTTAAAAACCTGCATGACATCACCAAACACAGGGATGGGAAGAGATGGTAGTAGTCTGATCTCATGAGTAGTGGAAATAGTCTCCAGGACATCACTGTTCTCACCACACTTAGAAAAATATCCAGAGCCCTTATCATGAATTCAAAGGCCTTCACAGTCTGCTCCTCCTACCTCTCTGATCTCACTACTTTTCTTGCTCGCTGTTCTCCAGCCACACTGGCCTCTTCATCATTTCTTAAGCGTTCCAAGCATATGTACATTGCAGTGAATGTTCCTCCTACAGTTATTTACAGAGTTTGCATCCTCACTTCATTGAAGTGTCTGTTCAAACGTTGCTTCCTTAATATCCTATGACACAGAAACCCTTCCTCTCCACCTTCTTACCCTTGATCATTTGTATCATTGTGTAACATCTATATCATAAAAGGCCTGTGGTCCACAAGCTGTAAGCAGAGTGACCAAGACTCACCAGGAGGCGTGGGCGGGTGCCTGGCTGCGGCACGCCAGAGCAAAGCAGCCCCAGTTCCAGGTGCCAGAGGGAATCCGGCGCCAGCAGCCCGGGGAAGGAAGGCCTACTCTTGCACGTGCATCGGGCCTCTAGTACTACTATAATTTTCTTTATTTGTCTATCATTCTACTGGGGATATAAACTCCTTGCTGTAAAGCACATCATCTTGTCTATTGCCATATCTCCAGCATCTAGAATGATTCCTAGAATGTTATAGATGTTCAGTAAGTATTTACTGATTGAATAAGTATATAAATGAATAAGCCAACTAATGAGTAAACCAATTGATAAAATTTTTCAAAGTGAAAACACAGGAGTGTGACTACTAGAAAGAAGTCTGGGGCAAGGACCACACATCTGTCTCAACT
The DNA here is from genome assembly GCF_964212035.1 of Myotis nattereri. Taxonomy (NCBI): domain Eukaryota; kingdom Metazoa; phylum Chordata; class Mammalia; order Chiroptera; family Vespertilionidae; genus Myotis; species Myotis nattereri. Next base: position 221,879,898 of record NC_138075.1, read on the forward strand.
GAGTCCCTAAATAGCGGTGATACCCAAGTTATAACTGCGCTGGTCTGTCAAATGAGGGGCAAGGCACAATTAAACAATGGAAGTGAAGACTGAATGCAAGGAGCTGGGAGTGGAGTTGTTTTAAAATAAGAGAAAAGGTAAAGACAAAATAAGCATAATCTTAGTTCAGTAAAGAAAGTCCATGAGTAGTGGTCAGAATAGTCAGACTCTAATCCAAATACTGACACTTATATGCTAAGCAATATCGGTGAAGAGATTTTGCCCAGTTTTCTAATCTATATTTTAAAAAAAAACTATAAAAACAGTGGATGGGATGTCATGGTTTATCATGTCCTTCTTATTGCTGAAGATCATATGGTTGTAGGCAACAGAAACCAATTCCGGCTACCTTGGGCAATAAAGAAGTGTATAAAAGGGATATTGGGAGAGAACCAAGATGGCGGCATAGGTTAACGCCGGAGTTTGCTGCTTTGAACAACTACTTCAAAAGTGAAACTAAAAGACGGAACGGACATCACCCAGAACCACAGGAACGCTGGCTGAGTGGAAGTCCTACAACTAGGAGGAAAGAGAAACTCATACGGACACTCAGAGGAGGCGCAGTGCTGAAGTCAAATTCTGAGGTGCGGAGTGCGCGGAGCGGGCTGGCGGCGGAGGGCGCGGTTGGCGTTTTCAATCGGGAGGGAGTCGCAGACTCTGAGCTCCAGATCCGGGCGAGTCTTTAGGGACCCAGACTCAAACGGGAGAAGCGCGACTGTCTGGTTTCAGTCAGAGCGAGTGCAGCTTTCTCTCCGAGCTTTGCAGCGGGTGCTGGGACTCAGAGAGGCAGAGCCCCTGGGGACAGGACTGAGAGCCACCATAACTGCTCTCTCAGGACCACCCTGTTGATCCTGTGTGACCCGCCCCGCCCAAGCCCTGCACACAGGCATTGGCCGGATAGCCTCAGGCAAACGCCAGATTAGCACCTCCCTAGAGGACAGAAGTTCTCTCACTGCTGACACAGCTGATTCTCATAGCCACTTGGCCTGGAGGTCAAACCCTCCCTGGAATTAGCTACAACAATCAAGATTTATAAGACTGCGAACAAAGACCACTAGGGGGTGCACCAAGGAAGAATAACAAAATGCGGAGACAAAGAAACAGGACAAAATTGTCAATGGAAGATCTAGAGTTCAGAACCACACTTTTAAGGTCTCTCAAGAACTGTTTAGAAGCCGCCGATAAACTTAATGAGATCTACAAGAAAACTAATGAGACCCTCGATGTTATATTGGGGAACCAACTAGAAATTAAGCATACACTGACTGAAATAAAGAATATTATACAGACTCCTGACAGCAGAACAGAGGAGCGCAAGAATCAAGTCAATGATTTGAAATGCGAGGAAGCAAAAAACACCCAACCGGAAAAGCAAAATGAAAAAAGAATCCAAATATGCGAGGATAGTGTAAGGAGCCTCTGGGACAGCTTCAGGCGTACCAACATCAGAATTATAGGGGTGCCAGAAGATGAGAGAGAGCAAGATATTGAAAACCTATTTGAAGAAATAATGACAGAAAACTTCCCTCACCTGGTGAAAGAAATGGACTTACAGGTCCAAGAAGCGCGGAGAACCCCAAACAAAAGGAATCCAAAGAGGACCACACCAAGACACATCATAATTAAAATGCCAAGAGCAAAAGATAAAGAGAGAATCTTAAAAACAGCAAGAGAAAGAAACTCAGTTACCTACAAGGGAATACCCATACGACTGTCAGCTGATTTCTCAACAGAAACTTTGCAGGCCAGAAGGGAGTGGCAAGAAATATTCAAAGTGATGAATACCAAGAACCTACAACCAAGATTACTTTATCCAGCAAAGCTATCATTCAGAATTGAAGGTCAGATAAAGAGCTTCACAGATAAGGAAAAGCTAAAGGAGTTCATCACCACCAAACCAGGATTATATGAAATGCTGAAAGGTATCCTTTAAGAAGAGGAAGAGGAAGAAAAAGGTAAAGATACAAATTATGAACAACAAATATGCATCTATCAACAAGTGAATCTAAGAATCAAGTGAATAAATAATCCGATGAACAGAATGAACTGTTGATTATAATAGAATCAGGGACATAGAAAGGGAATGGACTGACTATTCTTGGGGGGGAAAGGGGTGTGGGAGATGCGGGAAGAGACTGGACAAAAATCGTGCACCTATGGATGAGGACAGTGGGTGGGGAGTGAGGGCGGATGGTGGGGCGGGAACTGGGAGGAGGGGAGTTATGGGGGGAAAAAAGAGGAACAAATGTAATAATCTGAACAATAAAGATTTAATTAAAAAAAAAAAAAAAAAGGGATATTGGGTAGCTCTCCAAACTGAAGGGAAGGTTAGAGAGCCAGGATTAAGAACCACATGAACTAAGGTATCATGGCAAGAACAGAGTTATAGTAGTATAAGTATTAACAGCTGTAATTATAACGTATACTGTATTTCATACGCACCAGGCACATCCTACCTCTTTAGATAGTCTAGATTATTAAATTCTCACAAAAACCTTGTGAGTTGGGTACTATTAATGACTCCATTTTAGAGATAAGGAAGCTGAGACATAGAGAAATTAAATAACTTGCCCAATTATGGTCACTTAGTAAGGGGTTTGAACCCATGCTCTCTGGCGCCCGAGTCTGATCTGAGACATTCTGTGCTACATGACCTCCTTGGTGGGCAGTCACTTTAGGGCCCCAAGTGACCTCAACCATTTTTCTGCCTTGTGTTTTTTCTCCAGGATTCAGTTTCTCAGGAGAGGAGGCCCAATTAGAAGGATGTAGGAAATGGCTTGGGTCTCATGCCCAGCCCTTGGCTAAGGGAGGGCATGTCCTTTTTCTGACAGCATTCCCAAGACTGCACAGAAAAGAGCAAAAGGAACTTCCTTTAAGGGAATCAGGTTAGCATCACCCCAAGCAAAGGGAAGAGATCTTGTCCAGACAGATACAAAAGTCCCTAGCACACTGTTTCATTTAATTTTCTAATTGCGGTTTCTAAGGTTCCTAAGACTTCCAAGATCTCCACCTCTCACCTCACTATGTGACCAGATTTTCATAAAATCTCTAGGAGTCAAGCAGGAACCAGCCCAGGACGCTCGTGTAATTTATAAAAGAAAATAAAAAAAAGAACAAGAAGAAAATGGAAGACTATTTCCTGACCTTTCAGTGTATGTCACAGCACTGCACTAATAGCTCTACATGTAATCACATTTCATGCTCTCAGTGTTAGGAGATAGGTATTTTCACAGATGAGGACACTTAAGGTTAGAAAGATCTAATAATTTGCCCAAGGTCACACATCTGGTAAAGCTGAGACTTAAGCCCCAATTTGTCAGATTAGAATTCTAATTTTCTTAATTTATAAGATAGTAAGGTATACTTAGCAGTACAAAAGTTGGAGTGGCCCTTTAGGTAATACGAAAACAATTCTAAGCATACATAATATGGGAGCTGTTTTATAATAAAAGCCTGACAAGATTAAATTAAGCCAAAATTGTGCAAATACCTTTAAAGCTAAAAGCACTAATTGGATTGAATGTATTGTTATAATTAGTACAAGGATATTAAAATCACATATTGATTATCAAACGTATTGACCTAGTAAAGTAACAAGAAAGAGTTGCTTTCATAATAAGAGCATCATAACCATAAACTTTCTTTATAATTATGCATTTTAGGCGTTGTCAGCTCTGAGATGCCCGCCCAGGGAAGGAAAAAGGAGGGAAGAGACAGAGAAAACAATTGAGAAGGGAAAAAGGTTAAATCTTGATGTCTTCCTATCACCCTCAATCAAGTGAGTAGTCCTCTCACTTTAACCCACCATTTCCCTTGCAAGGAACAAGGTCAGTTCACTTGTAGAGAAGTTTGTGCAGGCAATTTCAGTTTACAGTTATTTCAAATAATTGTTTATAAAGGAGAGGATAAAGCAGAAATTTTTCTTTCCTTCTTAAAATATGGAAAGGAAACACCAAAAGGAAAGACTCAAATAAATAAATCTATATATAATTAGTCTTTCAGATCCACACATTTATCTGTTTGTGCATGTTCAGTTGGGGGTGGGTATGTCTGCACATTCAGCACATATTCATGCAGCATATAGAACTGGAAACAGACACAGGCTAGGATTGTAGCCGCAGACAGAAACCACAGGTAATCCAGGTTAAGTCGTTAACTTAATTGCATGACTCTGGGCAAGTCACTTGGTTTCCCTTTGCCCTTTGGTCCACCCCCAGTTGGGCACTACACAGAAACTCCCTGAAAACCAGATGTTACATCAAAGCCAATATTTCCTGGAGGCCAGCCTTGCAACTTCTTTGAAAAGCACTAAATTTAGAAGTAGCGTGCAAATAACATTGCTCAGATTAAACTCGCTTATTAGTGGTCCAGATGATGATCAAAGGCAAACAGATGGTCGCTTAATGAATGTTATTGGAAGTAAGGCATCTTTAAATATAGCAGTTGTGTGAAAAGTTTGCTTTTTCTTACGAGTTATTTTGATAATCATGTTAGAATGTTGGCATCTCTTTCCAGAATATAACCTTGTGGAACCTCATAGACATGCTGAGCAAGATCAAAGATTTGGAGAGCCAACGACAGGTTTCTCCAAGTCTAATAAGCAAAATTATGCTGTTAACATTCGGATCAAAAGCCTTAACAGAAAGTGTATCCTTACCAAGATCTAGAGTACATATCTTAAGGAATGAGAGATATCAAGTATCCCTCGCCTTTTAGAAATCTGAGTGTGAAATCGAATCTATACCAGTGCCAGAATAGGGATAGGGAATGAATATTTCATTTACAAAGGATTTATAATAAGATGCTTATGACCCAATGTACCCGAACATGTTTTAAAATGATTTGACTTGTTTCTTTTTTTCGCCCCCCCCCCCCCAAGAAACATGCCATCCTCCTTGCTCAGCAAAAATATGGTTAGTGGCTATATCTCATTCCTCTCTATATAAAGAAAAGAATTACCAACTATGTCCTAAAACAGGAGGCTCTGAGCCAGCATCAACTCGTGTTATCAATGTTAACAAATGTTAGTAAGACAACTAAGATTAATTGGATATTTATAAAAATTCTAAGTGTCGGGCACTTTTTACAAAAGATATTTGTCAAAACAAAACAAAACAAAAAACTGCACACACTTACCAGATTTCCTGGAGTACATCTGGGTTGGTAGAGGCACAGCTCTACATTCAGGATCCATTCAGGATATAGAAACCACACTAGTTAGTTGACCAGAGAGGAATGAATACAAAGTACTCCTAGCTCGATATAAAGTGATTAACTAAGTAACTGAAGGAGTAAAAAGAGAACTTTACGGTAGTGGTGAGCTGCTCAGTTCAACCAGTTCTATGGTGGGAGAAACCTGATTTATAGCATTGGCCAATTTCCCTGATGTATATACTCCCACCATGGCAGATTTCTAGCTACCAACATTTTAGCAATCAACTCTAGAAAGCCAATATGGATGGGCTGGCTCTAGCTCAGAGATAGCAACTGCAGGAAACAGCTAATACCCCGAGGGTTTAGGAACAGAGAAGCTGAAATTAATCAAAATTTAGAAGCTTGGAGGAGGAGCCTTGCAGAGCTGAAGCAAAGATCTAAGGGAGTGGGGATCAGCTGGTGTTGGTGGAGGGAAAGGAGGTCCATGGGCCTGAGACCCTAAGAAGAAGGCACTTCTGAAAAGGACGTGTGGGCCAAAGCTGAGCCTCGCCAGCCCCTCTGGCAGGAGACCTTTGCAGAAGGGCAGCCCCTGCTCTAAGGCAACCACGAGCCATGACCGAGAGGCCACGATCAAGCATGCAGATATGTTAGAGAGGATGCAACAGGACTCCATGGAGTGTGCTACTCAGGCGCTGGAGAAATATAACATAGAGCAGCGGTTCTCAACCTGTGGGTCGCGACCCCTTGGGGGGTCAAACGACCCTTTCACAGAGTCGCCTAAGACCATTGGAAAACACATATATTATTACATATTGTTTTTGTGATTAATCACTATGCTTTAATTATGTCCAGTTTGTAACAATGAAATTGAGAGTCACCACAACATGAGGAACTGTATTTAAGGGTCGCGGCATTAGGAAGGTTGAGAACCACTGACATAGAGGAAGATATCATGACCCAAATTGAGAAACTCCAGTAGTTACATGACACATAAAACCAAACACTTCCTCTACTCTACCTGGGCCAAGTGGCCATTCTTCTGTTCAAATCTGGTCGAAAGCATGGACTGTGCTACACATCCCATGATCCACCCCAAAACAAGACTTGCAGCCTAAATCCCAAACAGCAGAGACTGCCATGTTCAGCCTTTCCTAAGGGACACCTAGACCTTTGAACTTTTATTATGTTGTTTCCTACAAGGCATTCTCTGCACTGAATTTGTTGTGGTTATAAAACAATTAGCGAAACAGCTACATTTGTATTTTTCTATTCCATACCTCTCTGCTCCATGGTTTTTCTCGTCAAAATCTATCCCTTTCAATAAAATAAATCTGTTCAAGTTTGAAAAATAAATAAATGCATAATAAATACATTAACAAAATGGATGTGTGGCTGGTGACTCTGAAGGGGAAACAATATTTCCAAGTGTCAGAGAAGCTGTAACATGGAGTCAATTCTGACTATGGAAAGAAATAGCCTTACGGGTAGAGCCCCTGGAGCACAACTCACAGAACAGGCAGTAGACGGAAAGGACCCTGCCCCTTTCCTCCTCCAGCCTCCCAGTCTCCCTCTACTGCCGCCTGATGGAAGAGGAGTGGAATGGTTGCAACCCCAATGGCATTTGCTGAGTCCTAACCCCAACATTGCGGAGCTGAGTCTAGAAAGGAGGGTTTGGAGTTGAAAGGTAACTTAATAACTGGCACAGTTATAATCAGAAGACTGATCCTTTATACTTGTATACTCTTTGCAATTTGTAAAGCTTTTAAAAATGTATTTGAAATAATAATCATCGTTTACTACTGAGGAAATAATTTACAACATGCTGAGAACCAGGCTAAATTTTATATACAACAGATCTCATTCCATTTTCACAACAATCCTACAAGATAGGTATTGTCAGCCTCATTTTATGTATGAATAAACAGAGGGTACAAAAAAGTTAAGAGAGTTGTCCAATATTACATAGACTGATGGCAACTACAGAATTCTTAAACATCTGACTTCATTTCGTCATGCCACTGCTTAGCCACAGGGCTATGAGTTAAGAAAGAAACCAAAGTGTCAGCACCAACTTCATTTGAGATCTACTCAGGAAAGGTTTATATACCAAAGTTTATATTCTTTTTTAAAATATTTTTTCACTTACAGTTGACATACAATATTGGGTGTATGACATAGTCACTAGACGTGTATACACCTTACCAAGTGATTATCCAAAAAACTCTAGTAAAATTTGAGTCCCTATGAAGATTTACATTCTTATTGGTATAGCAGAGATCCTATTAGTTCTTGCAGTTCTTGCTCTTAGTCATTGCTTAAAAGAATTTTGGGCATGCTCAGAAAATACTCTAATTAAGAGGTCTATCTATTGAAGTTGGAGGTCAGCTGGAAGAAACCATTAAAATAATAACCCAGACAAATTAGGGAGTTTATTTTTCTCATAGAAAACAAGTCCACCGTTTGACGGTCCAAGAATGTATGGTAACATTCTGATGCTCTCAAGGACCTAGGTTCTTTCTGATTTTCCACTCCATCATTCTTCCTTCGAGGTGTCTCCTATTCTCATGCTGCCTCTTTGTGGCAAGACTGTTTCTTCATGTTAAATGTTGAGTCCATCCTCTCGTTGAAAAGAGGGGAAAGACAAACGGCAGCTAATTCTCTTCCTTTCAAAGAATGTTCTCAGGATCCCTTCTCAGCAACTTCTGCTTACATCTCATTGTCCAGAACTGTGTTCTGTGGCTACTCACGGCTGAAAGGGAGGCTGGGAAATGTCCTTTGGAGTGAGGCATATTTACCCACAACAAAATAAGGGTTCAGTTAGTGTGAAAAAAGGAATGAATATTAGTTTAGCAATTATGAACATCCACCACAAGAGATAAGCAGGACTGGTAGGATCAACAGCTTATCTACCCTTTACCTATCCATCTACCTTCGCCTTTTCTCACCCTCTTCACTTTTCACTGGTTCTGTGACCCAGATTTCCCAAAGCAGCTTCAGTGGAGAATGTTCTTCCCTTTGTCCCTGTAAACTGTGTCCTGACTTTAGACTGGAAAATATGTGTAAATATAAATGACTTACTTACTTTCTGGTATATTCTTCAACAATCCCGCAATCCCTCTCAATTTTCAATTTAGGCAGTTAACCCTGAACCTAAAGTCCCAGGAAGTCCTCTTCCAGATTTTCCTTCTGTTCTTTTCCTTTTTTTTTTTTTTTTTGGACCATTTTGTCAAATTTTTGTTCTTTTCAGTAATTCAGCTTAACATTCTTGAGGGTTTGGAACTATTGCCAGACCATACTTCATAAGATACGTCAAGAGAGCATATTAAACTTCATATGGAATGGTATTTGCCTTCAACTGAATATCTACTCTCCTTTTCATCCAAGGCAGTGGTGAGTTTCAAGAGTGAGAGTTAGAAGATCCTAAAAGTTCAGCCTGTGAGCTACTTACTCTCTCCTTCGCTCTTCCTTCATATTATTTTAACATAACAAAATAAGTTCAAAAGATGCAGATCCCTAAAAGAAGAAAGGGCTTCTCTCCTTCCTTTTTGTATATTACCAGGAAGTGAATCATACGTCCAGACTGTCTGAGGGGAACGTCCATGTGCAGGAGGAAGTCCCTCCCTGGACCCCATCAGAGCATCCCTGGGGTGGGTGCTCTACCTCTAGAAGAACCTCTGCTCTCTTTTTACTGCAGGGAAGGGCCCTTGCATCTCACCTTGCAAAGGCACCCATCCAGCACACCTTTGTCCTCCAGAAATGGTTCAAACTCTGGTGCCACCAAAGAGAAGAATGAAAGGAGCCCAGGGAAAGTCACTGGTGAAGATGGAAATATCCACAGGCCTTTCAAGATACCAAGATGCCCTATGAGAGTTTCCAGTGTGTGCAAGGTGGCCAGCGAGTCTTCCAATGAAGCAGTATCAAGTAAGAAGCACTGCCTACCATTTCCTAGAGGCTCCAGAAGTACATTGGTGAGACCACCTTGCAGAGAAGGGGACCCAGCGAACTGTGTGCTCCTAAAGGCACCAGACATGGATGGAGGGAAAGAGAGCCAGAACAACTGGCTGCAGTTTCCCTTCTGATGGTCCTCAGAGGCTGCTTCCTCAGGAAAGCCCTCCTTGGTCTGTGGTCTGGCTTGGGCTGGGTGTCTCTGAGCACCTAAGGCTGTGACCTCCCTTTCACTCATCAGTAAATGTTTACTCAGCTCCTATGATGAGCTAAGTGCTAGAGATAAAGAGATGAATTGTATCCTGAGGTTTCAAAACTCACATACCAGGGATGGGGAAGGAGAGTGGGGAATCACAAACAAACCAGCATGGAATTATCCTATCGTTGACAGCAGGTGAGGCAGAGTAAGAACTGCCTAGGCCAGGAGGCAGAGGAAGGCGGGGTGGATGAGGAAGCATCGAGGCAGAGTCTTAAAGGATGACAGTGAATTCTCCAATTCCACCCCTTGACGCCTCTTCACACATCTATTATACTGTATTATATTCTTCCCTTTCCTTACTCAGTAATTTTTCCCCCTGTGGCTTCTCTTATAGACCCTTTGTTTACTTGCTCACTGTCTCAGTCAAGGTTTCACCCAACACACACACACACACACACACACACACACACACAACCACCAGTAGGATATATATAAGGAGATAAAGAGATGAGAGAGAGAGAGAGAGAGAGAGAGAGAGAGAGAGCAAGGAATTGGCTTACACAATTGTAGGTGCTGGCTAGGCAGGTTGCTGGGAAGGCAGGCTGGAAACTCCCCTGCCTGAGATGATGCTGCAGTCCAGAGGTGAAATTTCTTCTTCCTCAGGAAAACCTCAGTTTGTTCCTAAGGTCTTTCAACTGATTGGATCAGGCCCACCCAGATTTTTTCAGGATAATCTCCCCTTACTTATAGTCAAGTGATTGTAGATATTACTCAGATTCACAAAAGACCTTCACAGAAACACCCAGAGGAGTGGTTAATAATTGTAGGGTATAGCCTAGCCACCTTGACACATACAATTGATCATCACACTCATCCATCTCTTTCAGCCATCTACCCCAAGTACACCACTCAGGAAAGATCACAATGAGATAGATTCCTCCAGGAATTGTGCAATGTGGGAGGCCTGCCTCTTCACTGATTTCCCTCCTCTCCCACCCCACCACTCCTGATTGTGGGAGCCTTTGCCCCGACTCAGGCCGGGCTCCAGTCATCTGTGTGGGCATGCCCAGTGCACAGATCCCTACTTAACGTTTCCTGGATTAAAAAAAAAAAATCAGATTATTGTCATACATGTGAAGAAGGAGAGAATGCCACATACTCATTTTGAAAGAGGGAAGATGCAAAGCACATTAGTTTAAAAATGAATAAGAGATGAAATATGGGAGTTTGGGACCAGAAAACCAAAAAAGAACTTTCAATCATAACCCTGCCTGTCATTCTCCTTTATTTAAGGGTATAGAACAGAATTTAAGTACTTGAGCCCTGCAACCAACTGGATTTGAAATATAAGCTATATAACCTTCAGCGAGTTTATAACCACTGTGAACCTCACTTTTTCATCTATCACGTGGGAAAAAATAGGAAATCTTATCTTTTTTTTTAGGATAAACTGGAAAAAAATACATGCAAAGCACTTAGCACAGAGACAAGCATGCTGTTAAGTTTTTTATTTCTTAAGTTTGCTGTTATTATCATGAAATACCTACTATGTGCCAGACAGAGCTGGAGATACTGAGAAAAGTAAGTTCCTTGACTTTGAGGACTATAAAATCCAGTGGAAATGTCAGACATATAAACCATTTCAATACAATGTGGGAATGCAACAGGAGAGCGGGTAGCAGGCAGAGGACTAGGTCCTGCAGCCTACAGGCCAGAAAGCCTCTACGGTGGAAAGTCCACATGCTCAGGGCTTCCAAGGACCGGGCAGTACCTTCCTGAGCCCAAAAGCAGGGAAGGGCATTGCCAACCTAAGGGGCAGAGGCATAGAAGAGCACGGTGTGCCTAGAGGAGAGCAAGAGGTCCGAGTGAGTGGAGCATGGGGGTATGCGGTGGGCGGAGGAGTCGTGGGGGAAGGTAGAGGAGGTGGAGAAGTGGGAGGATGGCAAGAAACGAAGCCATCTGATGAAGACTGATATGGCACGCTAAGGAGTTTGGCCTCTATCCTGGAGGCAGTTGGAGGCAGACTTCCAACTCTGCTTTTGGCCATGGAGCAATTGTACTGTAAATTGATAAAGCAGCATTTGTATTTACTTGTCTACATGCCAGGCATAGCAAATGCACACATCCCCATGGAAATGCTCCTCGCCAGGATCCTCGGTAATCAAGGCAGAAGAGGGACAGGGGGATTACACATACCAAAAACAAGTCAACCATGGCGCCCAACCCAGCCCATCACCTTACGTCACCACATGGCTGAACTGACAGAGGATTTGGGGAGAAAGAAAAGCGTTCGTAGCTGAAACAGAGGGACAAATCCCCAATAGTTCTCTCTCCCCTCTCCCTTCTGCACACACCAGTTCTGGATTATTTTCCATAGTTGACTATTCTTCTCTTTTCAACACTTCATTCTCTTGGCTCCTGGGATACCGCATTGTCCTGGTCATCTTTCTACCTCTCAGATACTCCTTCTCAGGCTCCTTTGTGGGTTTCCCTTCATGCTGGAGCCCTACATTTCAATCTTTGGACCTCTTCCTCGCGTCTGCTCATTCTCTAGGGCTTTCATGCAAACGTATTACTTTAAATACCATCTATGTGCTGACAATTTCAAAATTTATATCTCCAACTCAGACCTCTCCCTTGGACTCCAGACTCTATATTCAATTTGCCTGCTCAATATTTCTACTGGAGATGTCAGGCGTCTCAAACTTAAGATGGATAAAATGAAACTTTTGGCCTTCCAAACCAGACCTGTTCAGTAAACATAAATCACATGAATCCTTTTAAAACATAAATCATATCACCTCACTCTTCTGCTTGAAATTGCCTAATAGCTCCTCATTTCATTCTCGAAAGAAGTGTAATAGTTGTACACTGAGAACTGCAAAACATTGTTGAAGGCATTTAAAGACGATCCAAACACCAGAAAGACATCTCAGGTTGATGGACTCGAACTTGGTATTGGAATTGGTATTGTTAACATTGTCATATGCCCCACATTGATCTACAGATTCAATACAATCCCTATCAAAATCCCAGCTGCACTTTTTACAGAATCTGACAAGTTGATTCTACAGCTCCTTAGGAAATGCAAGGCATACAGAAAAGCCAAATCATCTTGGGGGGACCCCACAAAGTTAGAAGTCTTATTTATTTTAAAACTTAATACAAAGCTATAGTAATCAAGACAGTGTGATACTGCCTGGATGGTGTTGCTCAGTGGTTGAACATTGACCTATGCACCAGGAGGTCACAGTTCGATCCCCAGTCAGAGCATATGCCCGGGTTGTGGGCTAGATTCCCAGTGTAGGGTGTGCAGGAGGCAGCCGATCAATGATTCTCTCTTGGCATTGATGTTTCTATCTCACTCTCCCACTCCTTTCCTCCATGAAATAAATAAAAATATATATTTTTTAAAAAAGAAAGTGTGATAGTGATATAAGAATAGACATATATATCAATTATATAGGATTGAGAGTCCAGAAAATAACATTTGCATTTATGGTCAACTGATTTTTAACAAGGGTACAGGATGATTCTATGAGAAAGAATAATCATTTTAACAAATGGTGCTGGAACAACTGGATATCCACATGCAGAAAAAGTGATAAATGATAAATAAAAGTTAACTCAAAAAAAAATACATGCCATTTTCAAAAAAACAACTCAACACATTGACCGAGGAGAATAATGGATAAGACTGAAGATAAATATGGGAGTTGGAAATTTAAGCCAATGTGTGCTTCCAGACACAGTAAGAAAGAACAGGGAGGGAATGTATAAAAGAAACTTAGTTATGTTGACTAGATTCAGAAGTTTTGAACTCATTTAACAGGATTTCTGTAAATAATAGCAGAGAGAATAGAGGAGAAGAGATAACAAATGAAATAAAAGCAGAAAACTTCCCAGAACCAAAGAAAGATATAGATGTTCCAATTCAAAGTATCTAAATACATATGAATTTTCAGTATTCCAAGGAAAATTTTAAAAATCCTAACGGCTTCCAACTGGGGGTGGTGGGGAGAGAAAATTAACAACTATGAAATGTAGATTGGCATCAGAATTGTCATTAATTTTAGATGCCAGAAATAAGGGAGCAATATCTCTAACTCCCAAGGGGCAAAGATTGTGAGCTTAACTAAACAGGCACTCATATTCTTCTAAATGTTCACCTTAAAGTTAGTATACCACAAACTTCCTAAGAGCATAAAGCAGAATAGGACAATAAAATTAGGATTTAAAAATTAAGGGACACTATTTCCATTTATGTAGCATGTACGGATTGAGCAACATTGTACTTACCAGTGACAGAAAGGTGACACTAAGGTGAATATGTTATAGTCCAGTGATGGCGAACCTTTTGAGCTCGGCGTGTCAACATTTTGAAAAACCCTAACTTAACTCTGGTGCCGTGTCACATGCCGGAAGCCGGTCCATCCTTGCTGCTTGACACAGTCGCTGCAGGAAAGAAACATCTGCACAGCATATGTTTCAAGGGACCTGGCATATATAGCATACTGTTCTTAATATGTTTGCTCCCCTTAGCGCTGTGTGTTTTAACCAAGGTCACCTCTCCGAGAAAGGTTGTTTCCCCAGGTAGGAACTTTTCCCTGAAGTCAGGGAGGGGATGCCTCTCCTAGAAAGGTTGTTTCCCCAGGTAGGAATTTTTCCCTGAAGTTAGGGAGGGAATGAAACTCCTTAACTAAGTGCCAGGCGGGTAGTTAATCACTTCAACTACAAACAATCATGCTTAAGCTACATAATCTTTACTCCCTGGAATGGAGATAAGAAACGCCCTAACCTTTGTAGTGGAAATTGACAGGATTAAAATCAACTGGGATAAATACGAATGTAACAAGACAATGAACAGCAGAACCTCTCTGGAGATGGAGACCAGAACTTGGCTGGAGATCCTGGCTAGGCTGCTGATCAACTGAACACTGTCTCCTTGTCATTCCTTCTTCGCCGACTCCGTCTACACCTTTGGGAACCCCTGGACCTGCTGGGGTTGGACCCCGGCAGTCACATCTAGAAATTTTTTGATATTTGCAACCATAGTAAAACAAAGATTTATATTTTTGATATTTATTTTATATATTTAAATGCCATTTAACAAAGAAAAATCAACCAAAAAAATGAGCTCGCGTGTCACCTCTGACACACGTGTCATAATATAGTCCATTCTCCTTACTCATGGATTCTGTATTTACATATTTGCCTCCTCAGTACAATTTGTTTGCAACCCTCAAATCCGCAGTTACAGGGCTTTCATGGTCATCTGTAGGCATGCACCGGTTGGAAAATTTTAGTGCACATTCCCACTGAGGTCAAACAAGAAGACAGCTCTCATAGTAAACAAGTGTCTGTTTCATGGTGTCGTTTTCTCATTTTTGTGCTCTTTTTCTTGGGGAGGGGCGGGGGGGAGTGGGCGGGCAGGTGATTTCTCTGTTTAAAGTGGTCCCCACACACAGTGCTGTAGTGCTGTCTAGTGTTCTTAAGCACAAGAAGTCTGCCATATGTCTCAGGTAAGCTTTGCTCAGGCATGGGTTACAGTGCTGACGGCCATGAGTTCAATGTTAATGAATCAACAATATATCTATCAAAAAGGTGGCTTTAAACAGAGACACACATTAAAAACAAGGTTATGTATTCATCAACGCTGGAAATGTGACCAGAGCTTCCATAGGACACTAACCCTGAACTTCCCCCCAGGAGCAGATAATTCAGTGTTTCTGGTGACTTTATAGAAATAACCACCATAAATCATGAAAATCAACTGAATATTTTTTTTTATTATTGCTTAAAGTAATACAAAGGGTATTACATATGTGTCCATTTCCCCCCCCCCCCCCCGCCCTAGACAGTCCCCTAGCCTCCCCTATCCCCCAGTGTCTTATGTCCATTGGTTATGCTTATATGCATGCATACAAGTCCTTTAGTTGATCTCTTACCCCCCTACCTCCTGTCCCCCAACCCTCCCCGGCCTTCCCACTGCAGTTTGACAATCTGTTTGAGGCAGCTCTGCCTCTGTATCTATTATTGTTCAAAAGTTTATAATGGTCTCTATTATCCATGAATGAGTGAGATCATGTGGTATTTTTCCTTCATTGACTGGCTTATTTCACTTAGCATAATGCTCTCCAGTTCCATCCATGCTGTTGCAAATGGTAAGAGTTCCTTCCTTTTTAGAGCAGCATAGTATTCCATCGTGTAGATGTACCACAGTTTTCTAATCCACTCATCTACTGATGGGCACTTAGGCTGTTTCCAGATCTTAGCTATGGTGAATTGTGCTGCTATGAACATAGGGGTGCATATATCCTTTCTGATTGGTGTTTCTGGTTTCTTGGGATATATTCCTAGAAGAGGGGAAAATCAACTGAATATTGTTTTCTCTTAAGCACAGCACAATGTTTTTAAATATAAAATTTTGCATGAATAAAAAAAAAACACAATATAAACTATCTAAAAGCCTGAAACAAAATTCAACTAGGTATATTCTTTCAGTTTTACCAGCTGCTTTCCCTCTTCTTTTAATATCAAACAGGTTCTAATCATAATGTTCTGGCCTCCTTAAATTCCTGAAAAGATGTCAGAGTATTTATGTGATTACATCAGCCTTCTTTTCTGGGTATGAAAGCACACTGTGTCTTCTCTTTATTTCAAAATTATTATAAATTATTTTTTGGATACTTTTGTAATTTCTGTAGGAGTCTCAGTACATCTTCCACTTTCCAGAGGGAAATCTCTGTTATCTGAATAGTCAACCATTTTCATCATTTTCTTTATAAATTAGCCAATAACCAGCAACAAGTGGCAACGCACAAACAAATGAAATTAATGGAACAAAAAACGGAGTACAAGAAGCAGTGAGCTTAATGAAGGAAAACTGGGGAAAGACCTTAAACGCTTTGAAACTTTATATTCATATTAATTCTTGCAACAAATTTTAAATTAGGTTTTGCTTCCTTAGAAAATAAAACACATTTTTAATGGAAATGAACTTTGACTGTAATTATTCTCCTTCATTTGCATGTTTGGCAAGATTTCCTTCTTTCAGCCTCATATCTGTAGTACTAAAACTTATAAAGAGCAAACAAGGATGAATACTGCTATCACTCTAACCTATTTTGAAGGCATTTCCAATCTTACCCTCTCTGAACAATAAAGCAACTAAACTTGCATACCATTTTGCTATTACAGGGGCTCAAAGTTCAAGTATGAGAGAGTGGAAAAGGAATTCTAAAATTTTTCAACTGTTTTAAAATGTACCTTACAGAAGCCAATTCCTAATTGTTTGTGTCTGTGGTGATAAGTAAGAAGACCAAGGTTCCAAGTTTGCTAGGGGGATACTGTCCAGGATATACCAGCATAATTCTTAATAGTGCTTCTTTTCATTTGCAAAGTGTCCTCACAATGAGGGACCTGTGGCAAAGGGGAGTAGAGAGAGGGGGCTGGTATGATTCTCTTTCCT
This sequence comes from Myotis nattereri, assembly GCF_964212035.1. Lineage (NCBI taxonomy): Eukaryota > Metazoa > Chordata > Mammalia > Chiroptera > Vespertilionidae > Myotis > Myotis nattereri. The sequence continues at coordinate 221,896,706 of NC_138075.1, forward strand.
ACTTCACTGTTCTCCTGTGTGGTTTTCTTCCCTATAGTCTGCCACTGTTTTGTTTGTTTTTTTTCTGGCCCCAGAAAATACATATTTTTTAAAACCCCAATTAAAAGCTGCGACTTTTTTATTGAGGATTTAAATGGAAATATTTTATCATTTTATGTAACAGTAGCAGAACCAGTTATTTGTTTAATCTGATATAACATTATAAGGTGATTTTTTTTGTGTGTTTTCTGGATCGCCTATTTATAAATACTTAATATCTCCTAAGAGCAATCGCAAAAAGAAGGTAGAAACAGACTTCTATATCCTGTCTCATCAACAGCTTAGTCAGAAAGAAAATTTGGTCATCTGGGTCAATATGAGAATTCCAGACCTTGGGGTGTAGACTAAAAATAGCACATTAGACTACAAAGAAACTACAGGCTTTCGAAGCATTAACCAGCTAGAAGTTTCTTTTAAAAATAAATAAGAAAGAAAGAAAGAAAGAAAGAAAGAAAGAAAGAGAGAAAGAAAGAGAGAAAGAAAGAACGGAAGGAAGAAAGAAGCAAACTAGCTTTCTTTGTAGTGTTTTCAGTGGATTTATTTGCATTTTACTTAAAATAATTGATAATTTCCCTTCTGGAGGAGTAGGCAGCAAGGATTCCTTTTCCAATTTAAAAATAATAACAACAATGCCAGGCCAGTGTGGCTCAGTGGTTGAGCATTGACTTATGAACCAGGAGGTCACAGTTCAATTCCCCATCAGAACACATGCCCGGGTTTTGTGTGGGGCGTGCAGGCGGCAGCTGATCAATGATTCTCTCTCATTATTGATGTTTCTATCTCTCTCCCTCTCCCTTCCTCTTCGAAATCAATAAGAATACATATTTTTAAAAAGAAATAATAACAATAATAATAGGCGCTCCAGAAAATGCATAACAACAGATAAGGTATGAGTTAATTACCTTCTTAAATGAGATTACATTATATTTATCACAATAGCATCTTTTCTTTTCTTTTTTTTTTAGTTTAGCACCATTTATTAAATGATCTCAGCTGTTGCCGTAGCTGCTGTGTGTCAGCCTGTTGTTAAAACATAAAATGCTCTTCCAATTCCTCTTGTCCAGGACAGACGAATCTTCCAGGTAGCACGCTGACAGAACAAGAGACTCCGCTGATGCCCGCTTCAATGAGCAGGAGAGGGTCATGGCACATTCAGCCGTGGCTTCCAGAGGTTTTGAAAAAGGAGCCTTTCGGGGCCCAGTGCCGTCGGTGTGGGTTTTGTATTCCCTAATGGTGTTGGGAGGTGGGTTAAGCATTCGCCGAAGCTATCCCAGATTCGGCTGTGGTTGCTTGGTCGCTGGCAGTGTTATTCCATATTGAAATGATGTTCTCCTAAAACAGACAGAGACCACAGTCCCACAGAGCTCCACCCCAACCATGAACTGTTCCCCCAACATGGCCACGATGAGATTCTCCCAGCAACTCGATGCCAAGCCCTTCCGCAGCCAAACAAACCACTTGCCACCAGTTTTATTTGCATCATCCTCCCACATGGGTTTTATTCCTTCTTTGAAGAGACGGAAGTCCCTGTGGCCTGTCAGGTCCCCAGGACGTACCATGTGGCTGTAAAGCCTGCAGAATTGCTCGGCAGAAGCAAAGGTGCCAATCTGTTTGATATTCTGTTCGTATTCTGCGAGCTGGTGGGTGGGCCGGGGGTTCTCCTAGAGCAGTGGTCGGCGAGCTATATGGGCTCTTTGGCCCCTTGAGTGTGACTCGTCCACAACATACCCCTTGCGGGCGCGCACGTACAGTGCGATGGAAACTTCGTGGCCCATGCGCAGAAGTCGGTTTTCGGCCTGGGCGAGTCCATTTTGAAGAAGTGGCGTTAGAAGAAGTGGGGGGTGGGCGACAAGAGCCGTGGTGCAGGTGGGCACGGGATAAGCAACGCGGGGGAGGTACGTTATTTTGAGGTACATTCGCCCAGGTCGACCCCTTCCAACTCTCTCATCCACACTCGTCTATCTGAAACAAGTGTGCAAGACAAGTGTGGATAGCAGAGTTGGAAGGTGTCGACCTCAGCGAACGTACCTCAATCAGATTGAGGACGTTTTTAGCAAAGGCCAGCTTAGGCGTACCCTAATTAAGTTAATAACAATGTACCTACCTATATAGTTTAAGTTTAAAAAATTTGGCTCTCAAAAGAAATTTCAGTCGTTATACTGTTGATATTTGGCTCCGTTGACTAATGAGTTTGCCGACCACTGTCCTATAGTACCAGAAAGTGTAGTTGTACTGCAAGGGATGCTCTCTTGCTGCTATTCTGACTTTTGTCCCGTTCCATTTTTTTCCTTCTCACCATCTTTCTGTGCGCTGTTTTCTTCATTCTGATCATGGTCACCACTGTCATCATCTTTCAATGCCTCGAACTTGTTGTTCATCCTCACCATCGCCGCCACTGCCTCACAGAGTCTCACAATAGCATCTTAATTGCATGGAGAAATAATAGTGAATATATGCATGAGAATGTATTTCTTTAGACTACCATTCATTTTCAATGTATGTTTGGATTCACTAAACTCTTGCAATAAATTTGTAGCTTTTCTGAGATTCTGAAGCCCAAAAGTTGGGAAACCACAGTCTGGAAGAAATAACACAGGAATTGGAACCAATAAATTTTGGTTTTTTTACCTCATTTGCTGAACTTAGGTAAGTCACCCAATGACTTTGTGCTTCAGTTTTCTCATCTTATAGGAGTGCCACATCTTTCGTACCACATCTAACTGTTAGAAGGAACACATGAGAAGATAGATATGAAAGCAGGTTGAAAGCTAGAAAGCACTATACATTATTCAAATTATTTATTAGTAGAACTAAAATTAACTGTTTAACTAATGACTAATTTTAACAAAAAAAAGCAAAACTTGCTAGAAATGCAGCCAAAGTGCAGATAGATAGATGTGATTTTGATATGTTTGACAACAAAATACTTTTTTCTTAAGAAATTGGATTCACAGTGATACAATATTCAAATGCTGGAAAGGCCTTTGTTATTTCAAACAAATGAAATTTAAATGGAAAATATAGGGTTAAAAGGCACTTCATAACACTCTTTGATCCTTATTCATTTTTTACCTTCTATCATGGGTAAAGTGCATGCCTTATCTCCCATTCAAAGCATAAGCTCTTCGAGGACAAAGTTCCTGTTGTTCCATCTTTGTAACCTCTTCACAGGGCTTTTGCACATAGTGGAGGGCATAATAATTATCAGTCACGGCCACCCAATAAAAAACGAAGCAGCTTAGTTTCAAATCCAGGTCTATCTAACATTGAAAACATGTCCTTTCCTGATGCCACCCTATTACCATAAACTAGTCACTCGTTTTGTAAAGTAGTGGTCAGGGTTCTATGGACAGCAGGCCTACAGTTTTATGTAAGATTTAAGTTAGTTGGCCTCAGGTTGGAAGTAATATCAGCTCCCCAACCTCTTGCATTACTGACTCATGTCCTTCTCCTATCCAACCACATTGCTCTCTCTCCCCATCTCAAACCCTTGCCTCCTTGGTCTTTCTTCACAAAGAAAAGATCACCAGAGTCCTTTAACCCTATGAGCACAGAGTAGTCTCCTGGTGGCACCTCCCTACCTGGAGGAATCTACCCGGAAATTTTCCGGGGAATCTACCCAGAAAAAAGATAATGAACCCCCAGAATCACTCTGATTAGAAGTCAAATTGGTAATCGATATTTTGAAAACTTCCAAATATAAGTATTGTCCATCAGCATCTCTGTTGACATTAAACCATTGAAAGATTTCACTGCTTCAAGTACTTGTTTCCCATCTTGTCCCTATGCTCCCAGTGCTGGTCTCACCATGGCTGGGTGCACTCAGAGAAGACTGGTGTGTAAAGTCAACAGTTGAATCTACCTCATTGCTTGCTCATCCTGGCTTTGTTCTCGAGCATCTGGACTTCTAGGGAAATCACTGAGAAAAGTAATATCCAGGGAATCAATTAATAACTATAGTCCTGCATTTCCCAAAGCACATTCCTCAGAAAAATAGTCTCCAGAGATCACACACACACACACACACACACACACACACACACACACACACACCCAAAAAAAAGGGAAGGCAAAAAAAAAAAAAAAAGGCCAAAAATAAGTATAAGAACTGCATACCAGCCCTTACTTTCCTAAGGGCAGAAATGATGCTTCTACTATACCCCAAAGGCTAGTAGTAGAGTGTCTAGTCCATGGAAAGTGTTTAAAAAAGTATTTATTGATCAAAAACTTATATGTATTTTTTATTCTAAATACTCTAAGAAAAAGTACAATTTAAACTTTTTTTTTTTCAGTTTGGCTTCCCCCAGACTTACTCAAATATATCTAAACACAGAATTTTTTTTGAAAGAAATAGTGCTTTGTGGATAATATTCTGCGAAATGTTGATGGGCAGAGTAAATCAAGCTAAAGAAAACCCATTTGCTCTAAAGGTTAGGGAACATTTTGCTTGAATTCTCTAGACTCTTGACTAGCACTGGAAGGCAATCATATTCTTATTCAGTGGTCTGAATAATTCCTATTAGAGAGGGGCATTCAAGAAGGATGGAGAGGCCTTAAAATTTCTTAAATTTTATTTAGTTTCCTGACATTATGGGAAAATTAACCAGCTTGATTGTAGAATATAGCCCAGCTCTGGGTTCTCTAATGGTCTATTTTTCTTAGACTGTGTAAACACCAATTTACCATCTTTATCATATTTTTGAGATAAAAATACAACTCTTTATCTCAAAGTCAACATAATTTCTTAAAGGTTAACAACCAAAAAAAATCTGAACATTACTCAGTGACCTAGTTCTACATGCACAAAACGAACTAAAAATCCCCAACGAATTTTAAATTCAAAAGTCTAAGTTTTATATTTTTTTAAAAATCTTTTTGAAACCAAAGATTAAAAAAATGAGTTGCATTCTTTCAAAAATGTTGAAAATGCTCTTTCACCTATATCAGGGTTGTGTGTGTGTGTGTGTGTGTGTGTGTGCCCAAAATTTGCTTAGCTTCATTTCCTCAAAATAGACCTTAACACTTTTAGTTTTCAAGTGGATTGGTAGGAATCAAGGCACTTGGTCCCTGATTTAAACAAAAGAAATTCTATTTTTAAAAAAACAAACAAAATATCAGTCTAGATGCCAAGAAATTTATTACTTTCTAGGATCATCATAAATATAAAAGTACAAACTCAAATGTTAAATAAATCTGGCTCAGCTAAAGCAAACTAGTTAGCAGTCTGAGCCTCAGTTGTGTCATTGTAAAATGGTCATAATTATAGATTTTACTTTATAGGTTATTGTAAAACTGTTGGAACAACGTCTGGCTTACAGAAATCAGTCAATGTTAGCTTTTATTCTTAGCCCAATCCCTATTTTCCTGAAGTCGAAAATGAGACCGACCAAGGCAGCATAAAGGATTTGTCCAAAGCAACACCTCTAGTGAGTATCAGACGAGGCATTGTCACTTAAGTTCTTAGAACACTAGTCCAGCTATCTTTCCAACACATCATAACAACAAAAAATAGAAATGGGAAAAATAACTCAAATACACATAAAATTTGATGTACAAAGGAACTATAAGTTGATGCAGCTATGAGAAACAATTGACTTAGGAGTTGAGAAAACACCTGAGTGAATGAAATGGTTATATTCATAAGGTTAGTTAGGATGGCCACACAAGAATACTTTTTAAATCTTATTGTGAGGAAATGGGAAACATGGAAAGATGGAAAGGAGAAGGCAGCAGGTGGGAGAGAGAGGTGGGTGCAGACATTTGAAGGCTCTAAATAAGCTACATACCAAGATCAACAAACAAGTTTTCCTACAATGGAGAGTGAAGCAACCTGGAATAATGATAACATTGGGTGAGGACTCACTGTGTATCAGTCACTATTCTTAGTTCTACCCAACATATCTCTTTAAGTTCTCGTAGGAACTCAATAAAGTACAATTATAATCTTCACTCCAGAGAGAAAACAGGGGCTCAAAGTAGTTGAATATTTTGCCTAAGGCCAAATAGTAAGTTATACAGCCAAGAATGTTAGACGCAAGAGGTCTAACATGAGGTCCAAAACTAATTATTATGCTAGAGTGGAAGGGAAGGAGAGGGGAAAAGCAAGGGAAATTATGACTTCTGAAAGTTTTTTTTCTTTTTTGTAGACTTAAAATGTTGTATTAAAGATGTTTTTTGCATATATGTAGACATATGTACAGCTACATAAATCATTGCATACATGATTTTTATCCATTTTCTGATCTATTTTCTGGAAATTGTTGAAAGCAGTGTACAAGTTTGTTTAAATTGAAACAATTAACATATGAGGGGAGAGGTTTCCATGTTTTACAAAAATTCTATCAACTTTCTGGTACTAAGAATCATTCTATTCCAAAGATTCCAAACATAATCACAATCCAAACATAAACAGAGCCCTATCTGACTGCATTTGTAAATTGCAAAGATCCAGTAGCCTGAAACTGTAAAATGGCGCAAGGTGCAAATGAATCAATAGCAAAGGGAATGAGAGATGAGTGTGTTATATCAATGGCAAGCTTACCTTTGAGGTCTCCATTCAAATACAGCCATGTTGCCACTCCACGTAGTGGCGTGATTAAGGACATGACCTCTGGAATCATACAAACCTGTTTCTGTCCTAGATGTGAAACTTGTTGGTCCTGGGAACACAGGTATATTACTTCATTTCACCTAGTTTCAGTTTCTTTATACACACAAGGCAGATAATATTATCTATTTCACATACAATGATATACATAGAGTGTTTATCACAGGGCCCACCATATAATAGGCATTCAAATAAGGGTTAGCACCACATAGGTTATATTTTGCTTTGATATGTATAATTTTTATATGCTTCAAATGACTGATGGACTACATTATACCTATTTATCATTCTTGAACACTTCATGACCCACTTGACCCTTCAACTTCTCCTTGAACTTCTCGCCTTGCTAAATATATATGATTGAACTGTATTGTCTTTCCACCCACCTCACTGATTACTCTTTTTCATTCCTTTCTTCTATTTTTTCACTATGGGGTACCCAAAGATTAGCCCTTGGTATTCTTTTCTCTTTTAATACTCTCTCTCTCTTCTCTCTCTCTCTCTCTCTCTCTCTCTCTCTCTCTCTCTCTCTCTCTCTCTCTCTCTTCCACTGTCATAATTGCCTTAATCACATCTAGGTAGATAACAACCAACTCCATCTCCACCAAGATTCCATGCACGTACTCCTTGCACATATCCAGCTGACTCCGGACATTTCTATGTGACTGTTATGCTCTTTGCTTTCACATGTCATGACTAAAATGCCAATCACTGTCAACCCTATTATGGCCTCTGTACATCATCATCCATCTTTCCAAACCAAAGGAACAAACTCTTGGCTTAAGTAGAAAATGAATTGATTGGAAGTCTATGTGGACTAGCTCACAGGATCGATGGAAGGGCTGGAGAACCAGCCTCAGAAAATAGGCAGAAACTAAGGAGATCAAAGACACAGCCACAACCCCACCACAGACCCAGGCAGCGAGGGATGCTGTCCCTGTGTCATCACCACCAAACACTCTCATCCTTCTGGACTCACAGCTCTGCCACAAAATAATAATCTTTAACCATTCCTACCCCAATCTATCATTCCTGCAAGAACCAAAGCTCCAGATAGAAGCATCTGATGAGCCCAGCCTAGATGGCATGCCTTCGCTTTAGCTACTGTATGTAGAAGCTTGGAGAGGTGCCGGGAGCCGGTCCATCCTTGCTGTTTCAAAGGACCTGGCATATATGGCATACTGTTCTTAATATGTTTGCTCACCTTCTTGGCACTATGTGTTTTAACCAAGGTCTCTGAGAAAGGTTGTTTCCCCAGGTAGGGATTTTCCCCTGAAGTTAGGGAGGGAATAAAAACCCCTCAACTAAGTGCCAGGCGGGTAATTAATCATTTTAACTATGAACAATCATGCTTAAGCTACATAATCTTTACTCCCTGGAATGGAGATAAGAAACGCCCTAACCTTTGTAATAGAGATTGATAGGATTGAATCAACTGGTATAAATACAGATGTAACAAGACAGCAAGAGACAGAGAGACAGAACCTAGGCACAGAACCTACACAGAACGTTCTCTAGAGACAGAAGAACTTCGCTGGAGAGAACATAGCAAAAGATCCTGGACAGAAACTGGCCTCAGAACCTAGAGACAGAACCTAGCGAGAGAACATGGCAAAAGATCCTGGACTGAACCTGACTACAGAAATTGGCAAGAGAACCTGACTAGAACCTGGTGACTGAACCTGGCTGGAGAACCTGGACAGAACCTGGCTGGAGAACCTAGCGAGGGAACTTGGCTACAGAACCTGGCTGGAGAACCTGGAGAACCTGGCTGGAGAACCTACAGAAATTGGCACAGAACCTACACAGAACGTTCTCTAGAGACAGAAGAACTTCGCTGGAGAGAACATGGCAAAAGATCCTGGACTGAACCTGACTACAGCAATTGGCAAGAGAACCTGACTAGAACCTGGTGACTGAACCTGGCTGGAGAACCTGGACAGAACCTGGCTGGAGAACCTAGCGAGGGAACATGGCTACAGAACCTGGCTGGAGAACCTGGACAGAACCTGGCTGGAGAACCTAGCGAGGGAACATGGACACAGAACCCGGCTCGAGATCCTAAGCAGAACTTCGCTGGAGATCCTGAACAGAACTTGGCTGGAGATCTTGGCTAGAGATCCTGGCTCGGCTGCTGATCAACTGAACGCTGTCTCCGTGTCATTCCTTCTTCGCCATCTCCGTCCACACCTTTGGGGACCCCTGGACCCGCTGGGGCTGGACCCCGGCAGAGAGGTAGTCTTTATGTCTCATCACTGCTTGTCTCTCTAGGCTTTATTCTCTGCTACCACAGATAGATTTTCTCCAAATGGTAGGACACATGACTTCCTGCACACACTTCTTCTGGCTCCCATGGTGGAAGGTAGGATTCCTATTTGGGGTTCTTCCAAAATATAAAGAACGTTTGGGTGCTGGGAAACCAAAAACAACATACATTACTACACCTTCCTATAAAACCAGCTTTACTGCCTGGTCATGTCACCACCCGCAAATCACTACGTGCATCCCCCGAATCATCAACTGTGTATCTGTTTCCTTATAGGAAGTATCTCCTTCATCCTACTCCAATATCTCTTCGCCCCATATGGTACTTTTGAAATGGTCTTCTCACTGGATCCCTTCTCTAGGTTCTCCCCTTACACGTTTGTTGTGGACATTTTCTCTTTTAATAACTTTGCCCCAATTTTCTTGTACATAATTACCTCTCTTTTATTGCATTTGGAACTGTTAATCAAGGTGATCAGACCCCCAGCTCCCAATAGCACATCCATGACCCAAGATACACCATCACATGCTTCCTGTTGGAATACAAATATTGACCAAATATAATACAAAGACTGAACATGTTTACTTTTTTCCAAAAAGTTAATATGTTGGTTTTCTATTGCTGCATAATATATTACCACAAACTTAGCAGCCTAAAGCAGTACCCATTTATTATCTGATAGCTATGTAGGTCAGAAGTCCAAGCATGATGTGCCTGAGTTCTTTGCTCAGGATCTGGCATAGCTGAAATCAAGGTACTAGCTGTACAGCCTTTCTTTCAGAAGAATTTGCTTTCAAGCTCATTCAGATTGTTGGCAGAATTTAGGTCCTTTTGGTTGTAGAACCGAAGTCTACATTGACTGTCAGCTGAGGGCTACTCTTAGCTCCCAGAGGCTGCCCATGTTTCTGCAAAGTTGGCAAAGGAGAATCTCCCTCAAATAGAATAATCCCTTTCATACTTCAAATCTTCTAGATATTCAATAAACGTTGTAAGATATTTTTAAAAAGATTTAAGGATTTCCTGGAAGGTTTCTAAAGTAGTCACAGAAATAAATAAATAATAAAATAAGGATTAAAGTAGCTCTGGAGAGCTCAGAGACTAGAACCAGGGGGCTGACGCCTCCAGGACATTGCTGACTTTAAGTCTCATCACTGCTTGTCTCTCTGGACTTTGTTCTCTGCTATCACCGATAGATTTTTCTCCAAATGGTAGGGCACATGACTTCCAGAAGACCCAGATTTATTCTTTCAGTTCCAAGACCTAAAAGCCAGTGGAATATCTCTTTTGCTTTAATTTTTAAAAATTTCAAAATGGTATCTGAAAGCTCCTGTTTGGTTTGAGCAGTCAATTTTTGGACTAACTACTCTAACAAGGGAAATGTGAAGTACTGCATTTGGCCCAGGCTTGGATATGCACTCATCTGTGCATGCCTTCCAAATTTGCATCTACTGTACCCATCTTATCCATGAACATGGTATCTCTCTCTATTTATTTAAGTCTTTTTTTAATTATCTCTCAGCAACGTTTCATAGTTTTCTGGATATTACACTCTTGTTAACATTACTCTTAGGTCTATTTCTTATTCCAGTTTTCCTTCTTCTTATTTCAGTAATTATTGCTGGGAGTATAGAAAATATATTGACTAATTTGGGATGTTTATTGGTTACCTTTCTGAACTCTCTTATTTTCTCTCTTATTTTGAATGTGATAATTAAAATCCTCCTGTTTCCAATATTAAAAAATGATGAATCTGTACCTACTGTTATGATTTTGTAAGGTTTCATCTCCATATACTTAATTTATCCTACCCTCTTACAGTCAGCTATGAATTATTTGCACATTAACTCTGCCAAAATTCCACAAATTGTAAAGACAAGGTGACTATAAAGAAATTAAACTGGCTTTCTAAAGAAAATACTCAAGAATTTATAATAATTTTAAATGACCATCTCCCCTAAGACTGTCACCTTGAAATCATAGTAAACACATCTGGTACATATGCCCAGTTCCTGTTCCCCTTCTCTGAGGACATCTCCCATACCCACTTCACCTTTTCTGGGCCTTTTTACTGAGTCCATTCCGTGGCCTAACCATAGTCAATGAGACCAGGTTTAGCACTAAACCCAGGTGGACTACTGAACTCTCTCTACTGGGAATTTGTCATTGAGAACCTGAGATAAGGAGCACACATCAGTTATCTGCAGGTGCTGAGCTTGTATACTAAGACCTGGGACTCCATTTTTGGATTAGCCATCTGCTCCCTTATTCTCCATTGCCTTGTACACAGAGAAGCTGAGCAACTATAGAAGGAGGAGGAATGAGAAATAATGAGGAAGATATACAAACTATAATTGATTTTGCAGTTCTAGGGAGAGAAGAGAGAGATAAAGAGTAGATTTGGATCACTGGTCAAATCCCTTTAGATTTACAAAACACAAGTCTACTTCTGGTAGTTGAATTTCCCCAAGATAGCCTTGATTACTTCAAATAAATTGCCCCTTCTGTTAAGCTATTTTGTGTGGGTTTCTGTTACTTGCAAATAAAGAAACTCTGACTAAGAAAACACTAAAGCCCAGTCTAATCATTTTTTCATACTGCAAGAAGACATTTTTGAGATAATTAGTCTAGAATTGTCTTCCAAACTTTGGTCATGGTCCTTCATTGATGACATATCTTAATCCTTTAAAAAACTTTTAGTAGCCAAAGTCTTTCAAAGATGTACAATTTTAAAAAGTGGGGATTTGAAGAACACTCACTGAGTACTTATTATGTGTTAAGTAATTGGCTTCATTGTTTTATAGGAGCAACTGGTTGCCTGAACATATGTTCCCGGAGTTAATACAGGATTGAGATTAAGGGGATAGGTTCAGGAATTAAATTTACTTGGTTCAAATTCTGGCTTTGTCACTTATCACCTGAGTAAACTGTAAGCAAATTGTAGTTATTGTGAGATATACATTAAGATGATCTATTTTAAAAATACTTAAAACAGAGTCTATCTATTGTCATTTTATGTCCTCCCCAAACTAACCCTTCAGCATGCTATATTTGCCTTTAGTCTCATACTAGAGGCCCAGTGCATGAATTTGTGCACCTTGAAAGGAACTGTGGGCCTCAAGGCTGGAGTAGGCACAGGAGTGGGTCTTGGCCCATCCTCTGAGCCCCCGCCCAGCCCCTCCCACCATGGCCCCCAGCCCCCTGTCTATCTGCAGCCCTGCTCCTGTCACTGCTCCCATGCACTGATGGTGCTGGTCCTGCTTGCACCCACTGAAGGTGCAGAGTGATTGGAGCCGGTGCCAGCAGCAGGTGCGAGAGGCAGCTGCTGGCCCCAATCTCCCCTTAGGAGCCCAGGAAGGTGGAGAAGCCCTGAGGGGCAATTGGGGCTGGCAGCTGCCACTCGCACCCGCTGACAGCACTGAGCAATTGGGGCCGGGGCCGGGCACCAGCAGTGGGTATGAGTGGGCCGGCACTGGCAGCAGGTGTGAGTACTGGTCGGGACCGCGGCACATGCTGGAGCAAAGAATTCTCAGTAACCACCAGAGGCTTGCCCCGATGACAGAGACCGGCACCCCACCTTAGTCTGGGGCCCCCGCTAACCTGCTCCACCATCTTGCCACGGCCAATGCCTGCCATGTGCTGTGCACACCCCCTGGTGGTCAACGCACGTCATAGCAACCAGTTGTTCCATTGTTCGGTTGTTCCGTTGTTTCACTGTTTGGTCTATTTGCATATTAGCCTTTTACTATATAGGATTATCAGGCTGGAATGCTCTTTCCTCTTCTAAACTCCATCCCTCTTCCCCTCAACTCATTGCCTTTCATTTGTTTTATTCTCTTCTCATCCTTTAGTCCAAGGTTATTGGCTTTAGACAGAGCTCGTTATAGAACTTGGTTTCTCTCTCTCCTTTTGTGTGCTGTTTCATAGCATTGGCCTCATTATCAAATCCCATGTAGTTATCAAATACTTATTTCCTATGAGTTATGTTCTCCGTGCTGGGTGTGGATAAAACTATAAAGAAGGCAGACAAGGTCCTGCCTGCATGTACCTTGAGTTTTACTTTATGGAATCAGGCCTTAAACAAATAAGTAACATAACAATTTTAGATACTGTAACAACACCAAAGACCCTGCACTTGGAGTAGTATCTGACTAAAGTTAGGTGCCCAAAATGTTCACTGAATTTTTATGTATGGAGTATTGCTTTCTGACTAAAAGATATATTTTATGATATGGTATATACCTTAAATATTGACATTTGAAAATCAAATCTCTCAGTTTATACAAATTCAAGTTAAGGCATTTCCATGAAAATGAACAGTATTTTTATAGCTGAATATAAATTCTAATGATGCTGAATTTGCAAAACAAAAATCTGTCACATTTTTATATATACTGCAGTTTTGTTTGAATTGAAAATATAATTAAAAATCCACCCCAAAGTAGTTGACATTTTAGAGGGCTTTTTATTTTATTTTATTTTTAATCTTTCTTAAAAAGTGCTTGGAAACCACTGCTTGAACAGAAAATGCTGCTTCGGCAATAAATTTTACATAATCCTCAAGGTGCCAAAATAAACGTTTGGATCAAGGGATTCATAATAGAAAAAGAGCCTACTTTTTAAACATACAAAGAAGTACATCTGAAGATTTATTCTCTAAAGTGAGTACTGTATGTGCAAAGCAGACCTCTTTTAGAAATGAAGGTGTGCTAACGGACATTCTATCTTAGCAACTGAGATTCCCCCAACAGCATGATACAACTATTTCATTAGCTGCATGTGGGTAACTTGATTCTTCTCACTCTCCCTATTCCTTGTAGAACCTATTTGGGCAGCTATTTAATGCTACCAGGCCAAATTCTTTCTTCACTTTTTTCCTGCCAAATAGTACCATAATTGTCATCAAGATGTGATCATCTGTTTCATATGGCTTTAACTCACGCTGAATGATAGCACCAGTGTGATTTGCCATTTCATTTCAGCTCTTACTCTTGAAAAATAAAAAATATGTGACTTATTCTTATTCCCTTTTCCAAATCATAAGACTGTGAATAAACTAACATTGTCCTGTTTGATGCATTATACCATTTGATTGAAGGAAGAAAGATGGCTAAAATGAAAAGAAGGTTTTTAAGATGGGAAATTGGTTGGGAGACTAACTCTACTTAATAACATATAAAAGCTTTCATAGTCTAGAAATATTCTGCCAAGTTTGGTAGCCTCTGTTCACTTGTGACTATGAAATGTGGCTAATCTGAACTGAAATGTGCTGGAAGTGTAAAATACACTTTGAATTTCAAAGAATGGTGGTGGAAAAAAGAATGTAAAAATATCTCATTAATAACTTTTATATTGATTATATGTTGATAATGTTTTGGATGTGTACAAGTATAAAATATATTCTTAAAATTTATTTCACTTTTACATTTTAAATGCAACTACAAGAAAATTTTAAATGATATAGATCAGTGGTTCTCAACATTCTGGCCCTTTAAGTACAGTTCCTCATGTTGTGACCCAACCATAAAATTATTTTTGTTGCTACTTCATAACTGTAATATTGCTACTGTTATGAATCGTAATGTAACAGGCAGACTATCTTATCAGCAAGGATTTACATGATAATAGATGGGGAAGTTGCTTCAGCTACCATTGTCTGGACTAAACAGAGGGTGCATAGACCTGACCTTTGCCAGGGCTTCAAGGGTCACCAACCTTCCGGGTTCCTTGTCCACACAGTTGGCCGGGGGGGGGGGGGGGGGGGGGGGTCAACTGTTGAAAAAGGAGACATATGTAATACTTTAAACAAACAAACAAAAAAGGTTGGGATAAATATGCCTGGCTGCACGTATGGAGAGGGAGGCTAGAGGAGAAGGTGGGTGGTTCTCACAGCTTCTTACACAATCTTTCAACCAAGCCGTAGGCTTTCAGCCATGCTCTCACCTCTAACTTTTGTCTTGAAATTCTATTTTCTGGGAACAATGGAGAAACAGGGATTGGAGAGCAATGATACTCAAAATAGTTGCTGAATTTTATATTTAGATTTCTTTTTCTTTCAAGTGTTCAGTTTAGAGATTAATGACTTTATAAGAATATGATCAGGTGACTTTGCTTATTAAATTTGAAAGCCTATAATAGGATAATATTAAACTTTTCTTTACCTTTCACTGTTGCATAAGTGATTATTAATTATAATTTAAATCTTATTAGTATAAGATTATTATTATAATTTAAATCCTCAAATATTATATGACCTTGACATATTGACCACTAAGTTAAAAGGTACTAACACTATACCAACGTCATAGTTAATTTCTATCTCTTCTATTTTATAAGGCTAAATCATAGTATAATTGAATTGCTTCATACTTTTCTATCTTTATTTCACCTCTATTCTCTAGGTTGGCATTAATATAGATCCTTATCATATTTCATTGTTTTAATAAAGCTTTATGATAATAATTTTAAATGAAGGTATTCAGTTCACTGGATTTCACTTCAGAGCTTTATTGTTGGGTTTCTTTACCAAATATTGGTATTTTGTACTATTTTCATATCAAAATAAACATTTTCTATATGTTGTAACATAAGACCAAACCCAAATATTATCAATAGCATGGAAGACCATTTTAAAATTCATAAATTGTTCATATTTCTTTTCCCTAAGATGTTTTAGTAAGTGATATGCTTTATTTATATAAGACATTGTGATTTATTTTATATTAGTAGTTTCAACAAGCAGAAAGGCCAAATGGTGTTAATCTCTGGTTTGGAACATAATTCCTGTAAATTATAAACATGCCATCTATTTTTGTCATTGTCTTAACGTCAAGGATGAAAAATAAGTTTAGATTTATGAATAGAATGATGGTGGGTATGTGGGTGAAAGACCTATATCTTTCATATTTTATTTTAGAAATCCCTTTCATTTTAATTCAACAAAAGTGTCTTTGCTACCAACTAAACGTAGAATGCAGGCATACAGGCCTTGACTTCACAATCTTCAAGGTGGGAGAGTGAAACAATAAAATACATTCACAAATACAGCAATTACAATACATAGAAGACTGTAAGAGCAATGGGAAAATATATAAATAAAATGTTTTAAGAGCACAGAAAGGAGTAATTATCATATAGTTGGGAATTATTGAACAATTCCATGAGAGTAGAGTAGCACGGAAGTATCAGACGGGGAGCAGCAAACACCCCAGGTTGGCTGAGTGATAGATTGAATACTGTGGGACCATGCTTTTGTGTTTGTGTCATTGCCTTCCCCCCAAATATCACTGTCCCTCATGAAAATCAGATCAAGTCCAAGTTCCTCCATTTCTGATTCCTTTCAAGACAGCTTTGTCACCTTGAAATCTGCTTTCCAGTGTAAAGAAGTGGTTAAATTTGGATAGACAGAAATTTAAAATACAGTTCTACCACAGATTAGCTGAGAGATGTTGGACAAGTTAACTTCTCTGAGCCAATTTGTTAATTCCTTCCCTGTGATATGGGGATAACAATAGTAGTACTTACTGTATATAGTTATGATAAAGATTAAATGAATTAATAATGTATGTCAGTGTTCAAAAATGATGGCTTAATTATAGCAAAAAGAGTCAAGATTAGGAATCAGGAAATCTGATCTTTAGTTTGGGTACTACTGCTTATCAGCTGTGTAGCCTACATAAATTGCTCACCCTGTCTGGGCCTCAATTTCTCTCTCTGCAGAAATAGGGCATTGACCTAGATCAGTGATCGGCAAACCGCGGCTCTCAAGCCACATGCAGCTCTTTGGCCCCTTGAGTGTGGCTCTTCCACAAAATACCACGTGTGGGCACGCACGAACAGTGCGATTGAAACTTCGTGGCCCACGCGCAGAAGTTGGTTTTCGGCCTGGGCGAGTCTATTTTGAAGAAGTGGCTTTAGAAGTGGGGGGTGTCGGTAGGTCAGGCGACAGGAGACGTGGCACGGGCGGGCCGCAGGATACGCAGCGTGGGGGAGGCGTCCACGATTCATGCACGAGTTGAGTGAGCCAGTCAGTCAGCAGTCTCATTGTGCAGTGGTTAGTGCTAGTCGCGTCCGCAAGTCTCACGAGGGTGACAAAAGTACCTACTTGAAGCATAAAGTTACCTGTATTTTTCCAACCAGCTGCAAATCCTACAGGTATTTTTGTCATCAATTCAAGAATTGTAATTCTTTTGTGTTGGTGGCTTTATTATAAAATGAAACATTTTTTTAGGTGCCCTGTTTGACATGGCTACAAAGAGGAAGCAAAGAAAAACGGAAGACAAAAACCGTGAATTTTAAGTTGAATGTACCTACCTATATAGTTTAAAAAGTTTGGCTCTCAAAAGAAATTTCAATCGTTGTACTGTTAATATTTGGCTCTGTTGACTAATGAGTTTGCCGACCACTGACCTAGATGATCTGTACTCTCTCTAAACTGTAGTGGTGTAAGTGCTATAGACAACATTTTTTATTTGACTTTGATACTGAACTATGCAATTGGATTAAATGGGGAAAAAAAACACCCATGTAAACATATAATAAATTGAAATTTTATTAGAAGGCTGAAAATGATAACGAGTTAGGCTGGGAGAGTGATTTCACGTGGACACAAAAAGAGTAGTGATAGATCAGGTCCTATTATCATCTGCCTGAATGTAAGAGAAAATAGATGGTAAATGGTATTTTTTAAAAAGGCAGATGCCAAGTTCAAAGATGTATAATATTTTTTTAAAAAATGCTCACCCAGCCCTAACCGGTGTGGCTCAGTGGATAGAGCATCGGCCTGTGGACTCAAGGGTCCCGGGTTCGGTTCTGGTCAAGGGCATGTACCTTGATTGCGGGCACATCCTCAGTGGGGAGTGTGCAGGAGGCAGCTGATCGATGTTTCTCTCTCATCGATGTTTCTAACTATCCCTCTCCCTTCCTCTCTTTAAAAAATCAATAAAAAATATATTAAAAAATTATAGAATATTATTAAAAATATGTTTACCCTATTAATTGGTTATCTTGACAGTTTAGGACTGAATATTCCTAATGCAGTGAAAACTGTATCCAAAACTGTATATTTTTATTGATTTCAGAGAGAAATAGAGAATGTGAGAGAGATAGAAACATCAACGATGAGAGAATATATCATGGATCAGCTGGTTCCTGCAAGTCCATAACTGGGGATTGAGCATGGAAACCTGGCATGTGCCCTGATCAGGAATCGAACTATGACCTGCACCGGCCAGACTAAAAATGTGCTTTTATTGATTTTTTTTAAGAGAGAGAGAAACATTAATGCCGGGAGCTGGTCCATGCTTGCTGTTTCAAGGGACCTGGCATATATGGCATACTGTTCTTAATATGTTTGCTCACCTTCTTGGCACTATGTGTTTTAACCAAGGTCTCTGAGAAAGGTTGTTTCCCCAGGTAGGGATTTTCCCCTGAAGTTAGGGAGGGAATAAAACCTCTTAACTAAGTGCCAGGTGGGTAATTAATCACTTTAACTACGAAAAAATCATGCTTAAGCTACATAATCTTTACTCCCTGGAATGGAGATAAGAAACGCCCTAACCTTTAAAATAGAGATTGATAGGATTGGAATCAACTGGTATAAATACAGATGTAAGAAGACAGAACAGAGAGAGAAATTGGCACAGAACCTACACAGAACGTTCTCTAGAGACAGAAGAACTTCGCCGGAGAGAACATGGCAAAAGATCCTGGACAGAAACTGGCCTCAGAACCTAGAGACAGAACCTAGCGAGAGAACATGGCAAAAGATCCTGGACTGAACCTGACTACAGCAATTGGCAAGAGAACCTGACTAGAACCTGGTGACTGAACCTGGCTGGAGAACCTGGACAGAACCTGGCTGGAGAACCTAGTGAGGGAACATGGACACAGAACCTGGCTGGAGATCCTAACCAGAACCTCTCTGGAGATCCAGACCAGAACTTGGCCGGAGATCCTGGCTAGAGATCCTGGCTAGGCTGCTGATCAACTGAACGCTGTCTCCGTGTTATTCCTTCTTCGCCGACTCCGTCCACGCCTTTGGGGACCCCTGGACCCGCTGGGGCTGGACCCCGGCACATTAATCAGCTGCCTCCTGCACACACCCTGATGGGGGATGGAAGCCAGAACCTGGGCATTTGCCCTGGCTCAGAATCGAACCCGTGACCCTTTGGTGCAAAAAATGACGCTCAACCAACTGAGCCACACCAGCCAGAACCAACTAGAATATAATAAATCTGAAGACAGTAATGGGGTGTAATAGTAAAGTTCTAAAAATAACCAAAGATTAAACTAAACAAAGAACATAAAAAAACAAAAATCTGAGATACCACCCAGAGATGAGGGTCAGTATTAGATCAACTATCTTGCCCATTTTTTGTACTGTAAGGGCAGTCTTGGAATAGAAAATAGGTGGACATTACAGTTTAAGAAATGAAATATATCACCATTACGTTTCTGTTTCTTCAATTTTTATTCCCTCCTATGAAACTTTATCTTTGTTCTCTACCAAGTGTACAAAGAAGACATTGATGATATTTGGAAATGTATCAAGAAGACAAAATCATTCATATGTTTTAGATATTTCTAAAATTTGACTGCACTGTTGAAATGAAATGCATCAGCATGTACATCTGAGGTGATGATGATGTCCTTGGAGTTCAAACTCCCATAAGAAAAACAATGCTGAGAAACCTCTGGCTCATAAACATGGATGAATCTAAGATTTTTGCTATAATTTAGCATAATGATAATGTAACTGACCAGAAATTTTCTGGAAGTGGGCTATGTTTCATGTTCTAAATAGCTGGTTGATCAAATATATCTGATTTATAGAACTGTAGTGCATTACAGTTCAGGAATAAAGGAAATATAGTAAAGTGTGATATTTTTAAAGCAGGTAATAAATTTACTCAAAAATGGCTTTTCAGCATTATGTATCATTTTATAGTTAATTAAGGCATCTAATCATTATGACTTCAATTACAAATATCTAATTCATACAAAATTATTTAGAATATTAGATTAGAAAATGTATGTTACTTTTGTTACGTGTTGATAATTTATCATTGAATCAGTATTTTACAACCCTACTAGTATATTGGATTGTTTATTTTTGTTGCAAAGTAAAAGAATAGGTTTTTGGCTTCCAAATGGTCAAATAAATCATGAAAGTGTTAATTTGCCCAGCAATTTATATCTATACTTGATACTGTATAAGAACTCTAGAGATGTGTTTATCAATTTTAGGTAAATAATAGTGAACTTGATGGATATTAATGGTCATGTCTTTGAAGTAATGACCCCAATTTGCTCACACCTTTCTGTATCCATGCCATTTGTTAGTGTCCTCCAGACATGGGACTTGGTCATCTGATTTGCTTTGGTCAATGGGACAGCAGCAAACACATATAAGGCAGCAAAGACTTGAAAAGCACTTGCACATTAGTGCTTACGCTCTTGCTGTGTTTGACATGCTGCCACTATGTAAATAAGCTCTAGCTAGCCTCTGAGTGATGAGACGCATGAGACACATGGCTCAGTCATTCCCATTATTTCAGCACATAGGAGCCAAACTCCAGACCAGAGTGAAGCCTTCCTAGATCATGCAGTTTCCAGCTTAACAATCCCAGCCAAGATCAGCAGAACCTTGCCAGATCAGCAGAACTGCCCATCTGACATGTAGAGTTTCCAGCAGTAATCTTTTAAGCCACTAGGTTATGGATTGGTTGTTACACAGCAATCCTATCTAATAATAGACAAACATGGTAATTAACCATACCTCCGACATGCTTCCCATTGGCTAATCAGGGTGATATGCAAATTAACTGCCAAACAAAATGGCGGCCGGCAGCCAGGCAGCTGAAGCAAACAGGAGGCTTGCTTGCTCCAGTGATGGAGGAAGCCAACGTCCCCGCCTGCAGCTGCCGGCCTCTGAGCTGCACTCTAAGAAACAATGTTGCAATAATAGAAGCTAAACAAACCCCAGAAACCTGCTTTCAGCCAGCCAGGCCTCGGAGCTGGAGCTGCAATAGTGTTTCAATTATAGAAGCCAAACAAACCCAGATACCTGCTTTCAGCAGCCAAGGTCTCAGAGCTGGAGCCAAGCCTCAGAGCCAAAGCCAGCTCTCAGCTCCAGTGAAAGCCATAG
This sequence comes from Myotis nattereri, assembly GCF_964212035.1. Taxonomy (NCBI): domain Eukaryota; kingdom Metazoa; phylum Chordata; class Mammalia; order Chiroptera; family Vespertilionidae; genus Myotis; species Myotis nattereri. The sequence continues at coordinate 221,917,763 of NC_138075.1, forward strand.
AAGATAAATAAATCCCAGAATAAAAAAGAAAAAGAAAAAAAGGAGAGGTTGGGAGCTTTAGTCACCCACCAGCCTGAAAACGACCTTCAGCCCCTAACCCAGACTGGCCAGGCACCCCAGTGGGGACCCTCACCCTGAAGAGGGTGTGACCAGCTGCAAACAGCCATCATCCCCTCATCCAGCTGGCCAGGCACCCAAGCGGGACCCCCACCCTGATCCGGGACACCCTTCAGGGCAAACCAGCTGGCCCCCACCCATACACCAGGCCTCTATCCTATATAGTAAAAGGGTAATATGCAAAATGACCCTAACAGCAGAAAGACTGGGAATGACTGGTCACTATGACACACACTGACCACCAGGGGGCAGACCCTCAATGCAGGAGCTGCCCTCTGGTGGTCAGGGCGCTCTCACATGGGAGGAGCTCTGCTCAGCCACACGGCAGGCTGATGGCTGCCAGACAGCGGTGGTGGTGGGAGTCTCTCCTGCCTCCTCAGCAGTGCTAAGGATTTCTGACTGCAGTTTAGGCCTGCTCCCCGCTGGCAAGTGGACATCCCCCAAGGGCTGCTGGGCTGCCAGAGGGATGTCTGATTGCCATCTTAGGCCCAATCCCCTGGGGAGCTGGCCTAAGCCAGCAGGTGGTCATCCCCTGAGGGGTCCCAGACAGCGAGAGGGCACAGGCCGGGCTGAGGGACCTCCCTTTCCCCCCCAAGTGCACAAATTTTTGTGTACCGGGCCTCTAATCCTATATAATAAAAGGCTATGCAAATAGAACGAACAGCAGAATGACAAGTCACTATGACACGCACTGACCACCAGGGGGCACATGCTCAACACAGGAGCTGCCCCCTGGTGGTCAGTGCACTCCCACATGGGGAGCTCCCCTCAGCCAGATGCCCTGAGCCGGGCTCATGGCTGGTGAGTGTAGCGGCGGTGGTGGGAACCTCTCCACCAGTGGGAACCTCTGTGCAGCAGTGCTAAGGATGTTGGACTGACAGCCATCAGTCGGACATCCCCTGAGGGCTCCCAGGCTGCGAGAGGGTGCAGGCCAGGCTGTACACAAATGTCATGCACCCAGCCTCTAGTAAACAAATGATACACTATATATAGGAAATGGAGTGCAGAACAAAAACATCTTTCCAAAGAACAGTAACATTTCCTTTGAGAGTAACTAGATTTCCAGTGTAGGAGACAATCTTGAATATGACCCTCTTCTATCCTTAGATTTGTGGATAGCTGGCCTAGAAATTCTAGAGATACTATATTCATTAATTTTGTTCATTAACATTTCTATTCCCCTTTCTTTTAGGGAACATGGTAACATTACACTTTCCCATCTGCAGTTGATTACAAAAGTGGCCACAGATTATTTTTTTCCCTCTATCCACACCCTTTTGCAATGTGACTGGCAACTCTTCTTGTTAAAAGGTACTTACCCTCATTGACTCTGGGCTTGGCCATATGATTGCTTTAGCCATTTGGACTGGAGCAAATGTGACCCAAGCCAAAGCTTTAAAAGTGCCTGTGCATTAGGGTTTGCTCTTTTACTGACCTTGAAATCCATGTGAACATGCCAAGGCTAGCCTCTTGATGATAAGGGACTATTGGCCTGCTTGGTCTGTTGTCCCAGGTGACAGTCAACTCACCCTCAGAAACAGAGTTGCCTCTCTAACGGGAAGCTAATCACAAACATCTGAGTGAGCACAGCCCAGGTAAGTTGAACTATCCAGCTGAGACCAAACAAATTGTCACTCCATGGAATTATAAGCTAAATCAATTGTTGATGTTTTAAGCTATTAAGTTTGGGGGTAGTTGGTTACACCTGCAAGCTATCCTATATAATAAAGAGCTAATATGCTAATTAGACTGAACAACAGAACAACCATCCGGACAACCTTCCAGATGAAGCTGTGGCTGTGAGGGCCAAGGCAGCCAGGGATGTGAGGACCAAGCCACTTAAACAAATTTCATGCATTGGGCCTCTAATATATGCACAGAGCAGGGCGGATCAGGAGGTTGCGATGCTACCCCCAGTCACGCTCAGGGTAGGGCCGATTGAGGGGTTGGGGCACTGCCCCCTGTCATACTCAAGGCAGGGCTGATGGGGAGGTTGTAGCACCACCCCCTGTCACACACACAGCCAGCATATCAGGGGGTTGGGGCGCTGCACCCTGTCATGCACAGAACAGGGCCGATGTTGGGGGGGGGTTGGGGTGCCGCCTCCTGTCACTCACAGAGCAGGTCTTATCGGAGGGTTGGGGCGCTGCCCCCTGTCACACACAGAGCTAGCTGATCTGGGGGTTGGGGCGCTGCCCCCTGTCAGGAACAGAGCAGGGATGATGGGGGGGGGGGGTTGGGGCACAGCCCCCTGTCATGCTCAGGGCAGGGCCCATCGAGGGGTTGGGGCGCCGCACCCTGTCACACACAGAGCAGGGCAGATCAGGGGGTTGGGGCACCGCCCCCTGTCACGCACAGAGCAGGGCAGATCAGGGGGTTGGGGCACCGCCCCCTGTCACGCACAGAGCAGGGCGGATCAGGGGGTTGGGGTGCTGCCCCCTGTCACCCACAGAGCAGGGCCAATCAGGGGGTTGTGGCACCGCCCCCTGTCATGCTGCTCCAGGGGCTGGGAGGCCTCGCGGGCTCCGCTGATCCCGGGGAGTGTGAGGCCTCACGGCTCCGCTGATCCCAGTGCCAGGAGGCCTCGCTGCTTGGCGGCTTAGGGGCTGTTTGGCTTCACTCCATCGCTTGGAGTCTGTGTATGCAAATTAACCGCCATCTTTGTTGGCGGCTAATTTGCATATCGCCTTGATTAGCCAATGGGAAGTGTAGTGGAGGTACAGTTAATTACCCTTTTTGTCTTTTATTAGATAGGAGGATATATATGCCAAGCTACCAGAACGACCAGTTGCCATGACACATACGGTGGCAGCCAACCAGCCCGATTGTGGCCCTGATCGCCACCCCCTAAACCTCCCTCAGCTCCCCCCTGGCCAGCCCTGCCCCCAATCAGCTCCCCTCAACCCCGACTGGGGCATCGGGGTGGGCCTGGCCAACCTCCCACATCTCCTCCCCGCCACCAGCCCGGCCTGATCAGCCCCTATTGGGGTGGGCCGGCCAGACCCCACCTGTACGTGATTTTGTGCACCAGGCCTCTAGTCTGATATATTACTGTCTTAAAGTTAGGCATGACCATTTGATTTGCTTTACCTAGTAAAATATGTCACTTCTGGCAGAAGCCTTTAAGAGCTGGACAGTGATTTAACATCTTTTTCTTGTCATGGTGACTGGGGAGGTTCCAGGTGGTGGTGCTCCATAAACCTGGGTTCCTGAATGGACATGGAACAGTTCTCCCCCCCTCCTTCACACTGATTTTTGGAGGACATGGACTTTAAGTAAGAACTAAATCTTTGTATTAAACTACTGAGGTTTTGAGTCTCTGTTACTAGAGAATAATCTAGCCCATTCTATGTAGAAATTGGTGCCCGGAAGGAGGTAGAGTTATGCCAACGGAAAACCTAAAATATGTGGCTGTGACTCAGAGGCTCAGTGGGTGGTGGCAAGGAACCTGTTAGAGGCCGGAAAGTTAGTAGTCCATGTTAGCTGTGGTAAAATATGTGTCTCTCATTCTTTACCTTTACCGTGGTTATTCTGACTCTGTCCCACCACTGTACATTGAGTGTGTGTGTGTGTGTGTGTGTGTGTGTGTGTGTGTGTGTAAGCAGAGAGAGATGATTCTTTGTCTTTTGAGGTCTCTATAACAATAGAAGCTTATTCCTGTCCTAATACAAGGACCATCAGCCATCACCCAGACTGAGATAAATGCCATTACTGAATAGAACTTTTGGATTGTCTCACTTGTGACAGGGGTGAATATATTTTGTAGTGTAAAGAGAGTGAACCGTAAATTGGTGACTAGAAAGGTAGATTGCAGTAATCATTGGTGTGGGAAGCCACCTATTGTCTTCACTAGCAGAGAGGTGTGGACAAGGAACCCGGAAGGCTGGTGACTCTTGAAGCCCTGGCAAAGGTCAGGGCTATGCAAGCTATAGCACTGAATATTTAGTCCAGACAAATACCGACTTCTGCGCATGGGCCACGAAGTTTCAATCGCACTGTATGTGTATGCCCGCACGTGGTATTTTGTGGAAGAGCCACACTCAAGGGGCCAAAGAGCCGCATGTGGCTCGCAAGCCGCAGTTTGCTGACCACGGAATTAGACCATCCTAACTAATGTCAATTACTGTAAAAGTGATCAGAAAGCTATAAATGCTGATCGTTGGCAATTATAAGTGGGATCAGCAATTGAAACTATCCACTGATAATTCCTAAAGCACCTTCACAAGTAATTTTACCTCTCCAATTGTGACCATTCTAGAAAGGAGATTATGAGATTTTAAACTTCATTTTCTTAATCTGTGAAAATGTAAACTATATCTTCACTGTCGAGAGGTAGTGATGAGCAATGAAATACTTCCATGTAGGAAAAAAAAAAGCAAGGAAAGGTGGATGAGGATAAACTACAAAACAGGGAGGGTAGTACAGAATTCAGAAACCAGGAGTTTCCAGGAAGAATTAAAACATATTGCCCACATACTTGTGCATAAATTTGCAGTAATACACAGAACTTCTTAGTAAATTTTGGGTTCGGCCCCCTGCACATATACAGAAACACATGCACAATTTCTGTGGTGCAAAAGTCAAAAGTGTCACTGAAGTTTATTTTAAATGAAAAGCTCATTCTGAACAAGAAAAAATATTTTCTCTAGCATAGTGTAGCATTCATTCCATAACATTTGTAAAGTGCTAAATACCACGCCACTCACTGTACTAGGTCAGGCAAGTGAAAGATGTCACGGTACAGAAGTCTCAATGGTCGCTGTCCTCCAGGAGTTTACATTTTGCAGAGGGTAAAGAGTTTCCTCTTTGGGGGTTTTTCATCCAGTCACACCCAATGCCCTCCGTAAATAATTTTCGGTGCAAAGCCCCGCATCTTTCCTTAACCCTTACACATATTCACACTTTCCGAAATCTCTTCGCCCTGGAAACTAATGTTAGGGCGGGATGGCTCTGGATATTTCGCAGTTGTTTGGGATGCGGCCCCATGACCAGCTTGCTTTTTCCCGGCAGTGGCTGGATGACAGTGACCTCCCCTCCCCCCTCCAAATTTCCAGCACTTAAAGCACAAAGTGCAGCTTGAACCATCAAGGAGCGGTCAACCTTGCGGTTTGCACCGCCCTTCTATAGCAGAACCTAAAGAAGTTGAGGCGGCTCGGTCAGACCCGGCAACGCGAGTAGAGCAGTGCCGGGCGCAGGGCGTCCGAGGCCAAGTCCACCAAAGGCGCAGCGCAAAGGAGTCCAGGGCCGGTCTAGAAGCCCAAGTGTGCAAGGAGGACTGAAGAGTGCCCATCCCTGCGGGACTACAAGGACCAGCATGCATGGCGCCGCGGGGTCCAGCTCCACTCTGGGACTCCGGCGCAACGGAGCCTGGGAAGTGAAGTCTCCGCGCAGCCCCAGTCGCTTCGGGAAGGCTGAAGGGAGGAGTAGTTAGTCCGCTCCATCGCACGCCGGTTCCCGGCCGGGCTCGGAGCCTCTCGCTGTCGCTCAGGGATTTCGCGGGCGGCGGGAGCAGGATGGCTCGCTGGAGTAAACTCCGGGGGGAGGAGGCGGCGGCGAGGGAATGGGGAGGCGGGGTCAGCGGAAGCGGCAGGTTGCTTCCTTCTCCTCGGGCTCCCTCCCCGCCTCTCCCGGAGGGAGCGGTGGGAGGGGGAGGGCAGGGCCGAGGGAAGGTAGTGACACGTGTCAATCAACCCCCCTCCGGGGGGCGCGCGCTGCGGGGCTCGCGCCGAGGGCTCGCGCCCCTGCCTCGTGCCTGCGCCGCTCGTATGTAAATGAGGGCGCGTGACGCGGGACGCAGATGGACAAGGGAAGAGAGAGAATGGCCGCTGCCGCCGCCGCTGCTGCCGCCGCCGCCGCCGCTCAGTGCCGGAGCCCTCGGTGCGCGGCGGAGAGGAGAGGATTCCGGCGGGAACTCGACTCCTGGCGCCACCGCCTCATGCACTGTGTAGGTAAGAGAGACCCGGGCTGGGCCGCGGCTCCGCGCGGCGGCGTCCGCCGCGACCCGAGGAGTTTGGGGCTGAGGGGCTGAGTTGAATCTCCCGTTCGGGTCAGTTCAATGGGGGAGCGAGCTGGGAGCGGCGGCGGCGCGGCGGCCCGGGCTCGCCTTTTGTCTGGGGGCTCCCGGCCCGGCGCGGTCCGCGCTCCTTCCCCGTCGGAGCTGTTGGGCTCCCCGGGAACTGTTAGTTCGGACCCGCTCGCCCAGCCCCCGGGGGAACCGCTCGCTCGCGCCGTCCCCCAAACTCCTCGGCGCCCCTCGCCGCCCGGCGTCCGCCCGGTCTGGAGGGAGGAAGCGGCCCCGCGGTCGGCGTCCGGGCGGAGGGGAGCCGGCGGGAGAAAGGCGGGCTGGTCCGCGCCCCCACCGGGCGCACACACACCCCCTTCTCGCCGCCGGGGGCCGGGCCGGCCGCCGCCACCGAGTTCCAGAGGAGGGCATCCCGGGCGACCCCCCGCCCCCCGGCGCTCGCGGGGCCGGGACCTCGGGGGGCCGGCGGGGGGCTCGGGGCAGCGGGGGCGGCGCCCGAGGGGCGGGGGCGCCCTCCTCTGCCCTCTCGCGCTCGGCGGCGGCGCGGTGTGTACCCCTTTAAGAAGGAGCCGCTGGAGCGCTGACGGTTGGGATTTGAAGTTCTTCCTCCCTCTTTGGAAGTCTGGACGGCGGGGAGCCGGGGGGGCTGTTGCCATAGAGATGACACCCTCACCCCCCTTCTCTGCGCGGACGCCCCGGCGACTCTGGTCCTCTTTCGCTGTCATGTGATGGACCCGTCCCCGCACTTACCCGCACGACACCCTCCCGCCTCCCTCCCGCGTCCTCCTGACCGTCCGTCTTCCCAGTCGGTGGGGTCGGCGTCGTTCGTGCTTCTCAAACTTCTGGGCTCGGAGCTGTCATTCTGCAGGTGGCCGGGGGCGGCGGGCGGTGGCGGGACCTCCGGACCTTCGCCGCCGGCGCTCGCTTTTCTGTCCGAGTGGGGCGTGTGCAGGGAGCTGTTCTCCCGCAGGTTGGTGTCCTGGGCAGGAAGGGGGCGACGCGGGGACAGGGACGGGGGGTGCTGTGCGCGTGTGTTTTGGAAGGGGATTTGGGGTGAGAGAGGAAGGGATGAAGTGTGGGTGGTGGAAGCAGCTGGCTCGGTGGGCGATTAAATCTTGGCACCTGGAGTGGAGGCACTAACCTCCTCTTACTTGTTTCCATCTGTTCTTGCGCCACCTCGAGCCGCCCCCACCCCCACCCCCACCCCCACCCCGGTTTGTTCGTTTAGCGCCTGGAGGAAGACCCTTCTTTTCGGCTAGTGAGCAGGAGGTCGCAGTAGGATGAACTAGTACAACTTCAACTCAGAGGCGTGCACTGCAGAATACGGTGGACATAGGAACTATTACTAGGGGCACTTTTATGTTTAAGCCATTTACTGTTTACCCTTATAAAATAGGTTTTGGTCTTATCTAAGGAGACATTCTGGAAAATAGCTTTGATGGAGTTCTCATAAGTGATTTTAGTTTAAAAAATTGTAGAAAAAAACACACGGTATTCTTTATATAAAATTTTAAGGGTAAGTGTTATTAGTGCTTCCAGAATACAAAATGGACCCGTTTTTATTGGAAAGATCTCTTCTGTCAATAACCTGTTTAGAAACTGGGTTCATTGAATTAGGATCAGGGTAATGGCATTGTAACACTGGCTGGAGACATTGTGTCAAGTTTTCCCCGAGGCACGCAGTGATTTTACGATGTTTTTGGTCAATGTTAAGTTTTTGAATCCTTTAAGGTTTTTATCCCCTCATCTTTTTGCTTATGTGGGTACATTAAGTATGTTCTGTATCTAAAAATATGTGATTTTAAAAATAGTCAAATTTTAATTAAATACAAAATTAATTGAATTTCATGGGAAAAAGGACTTTCTGCCTTACCTACTTGGATACTGAAGTAGATTGGGAAACATTGAAAATTGAGTTCATGCTGTTATGTCTAACATGCAATCTCTGTATTACATTTTTAATGTAATATATAATTATACCATATTAGAAAGGAAATGTTTAACTGGGCTCTAACTATATTGCGAATTTTCCCCCACAGTCCCAGCCTTAGTCAGGAGACCTAGTAAGACCCGTCTCATACTTTTGTTTTTGCATTGTTATTTTTAAATAAACAATGAAACTCTTTTACGCCGGATATTCACTTGTTGCTTAGGTTTTGTTTGTTTTTTTCAGTACCCTATATGTGAAGCATCTATTCATAGTGTGAATTGGGATTACATGTAGTTTGTGTACTTATTTCAATTTATCTTTTGCTATTAATGTGCTTACATTCAATATTTCACGTTATAAACATTTGCAAACCGACATATTCTTTTTCCTTTGCATGTTTGTATGTTTGTGAATATATATGTGTATATATAAATTTCCGTGTGGCATATCCAGTGCTCTCACGACTTGAAATCGTTTTTATAAAATATGATCCTTTCTGCCATTGGGGAAGAAAATTATTCAAAAGCGTTATTTTTAAATAAGGAAATTGCAAGCAATATCTTAGGATTGTACCACAACTCAGTATTAACCCCGTAGTAGTGTTTTAAATCTCAATTCCTCGGATAAGTCTTTCATTTGATTCACTTTTTTATAACATATATAATATTCTTTTATGGGGGGAAAGTTCATCATCCTTGTAGTTAGCGAAGATGTATAACTCTTGATAAGGAAAATGTTTACTTTTCTCTATTTGTGGAACTCATCTCTTTAGATTTATGATTATGATTTATTCTTTTTTTATAATTTAAGAGGTGTCCTATACGTTCTGTGTCTCAATACCTCTATTTGCAATGTGGTACTTTTTATAATTTAATTATTTTTCTATAATCATCATATGTTGTGCTATAATTTGGAGTATACTCATCTAACAGATGTTTTAGTGCTTATTGGATATAGCAAACAGTATCTTAGTGCTCGGTGTAATATTGAGGTATAACGTATAGTCCTGAATCTTGTGGCATATATAATAGAATTAGTAACTGATAAGTTATAAAATTTAAAACACAGTAAAGTCCAGGAGAAAAGAAATGCATCAATATAATTTTAAACACTACCAGAACTTGTATAGTCTGTTAAGATATTTGATCTGGGAGATAGGCCAAGTTTTTTATTTTTATTGTTTTGATTTTTTTACTTTTAATTTTGATATAATTTCAAACTTCCACGATAAGTTGGAAGGATAGTACAAGGAATTCATATATGCTTACCCACATTCACTAACTGTATTATACTTTGCTGCATTTGCCTTATCATTCTTGCTTTATATCCATATCATTCTATCTACCCATCCATCCTTCTGTCTTCTTTTGAAATAATTTGAGGGTAGTTGGCAGATATTGTGCCTCTTTACTCTTAAATTCTTAAGTGTATATTTTCTAAAATAAAAGACATTGTGCTTACCTAACCACAGTGTAGTTATTAAAACCAGGAGATTTAATATTAACATAATACTGTTATCTCAATCATAATCCACATTCAAATTTTATCTATTTCTCTATTTTATCTGTAAGCTTTCCTTTCCTTAGTCCAGGATCGGGCATTGCATTTTGTCGTCACATCTCTTTAGTCTCTTTTAATCTGGAACACTTTCTCAGCTCCTCTTGTATTTTTTGACCTTGACATTTTTGAAAAGTACAGGATAGTTATTTTGTAGATTGTCTCCCAATTTGAATTTGTCTGTTGTTTTCTCATGATTAGATTGGTTATGCATTTTTTTATTTTTATTTTTTGGCCAGTAATACCTCTGAAGAGATGTTCTGTGCTTCTTAATGCTAGTACATCATATCTTGAGCTTCATATTGTTAGCTTTGAAAATTTGGTTAAAGCATTATTCCCCATATTTCCCCTTGAAAGTCATCACTTATCCCTTTGTAATCAATATGTAATTTGGGGGGAAATATATGTTAATATGTATCTGCACATAGCATTCCATAAATTTTGCTGTTGTTGATTTACACTGGATATTAGCAGGTTTTGAGTTTTGCCAATAGATTCTTTCTGGTGGGAATGCTGATGAACAATAAAAAGATCATGAGGCATGTTAGAAGAAAAGATAGTAAGGGTTTGAATGATCTGTTTTCTATGGTGTTAGAGTCATAGTTTAAGAATCACAGTGTATCACTTAGCCTCGGCAAACTCATTAGTCAACATAGCCAAATATCAACAGTACAACGATTGAAATTTCTTTTGAGAGCCAAATTTTTTAAACTTAAACTATATAGGTAGGTACATTGTTATTAACTTAATTAGGGTACTCCTAAGGCTTAGGAAGAGCCACACTCAAGGGGCCAAAGAGCCGCATGTGGCTCGCGAGCTGCAGTTTGCCGACCATGGACTTAGCCGAACCCTAGCATTTTGTATATGAGACCAAAAGATATTACATTCTAAGTAAATTTTCCTGGTAACCTCATAACTGTCTTAGAGATCTGCACTTGCAAGTGTTTGTAGAATGGACTTTCTTCCAAACTACCTGCCCCATCTATAATCAGCAGTATCAGTGTCAGAGAATGTTTATTTCTTTTTTTAACCTCTGAAAAAGTTATATGAGTACTTCCTAGAGCTGAATAGTTAAAGATGGGATAGCCCGTAAATAAAATTTTAGATAATCAACCTAATAGCGCTTTCTGACTGCTTCTGGCTTTCTCCTCTTTTGACTTTTTACTAATGTCTAGTTCATCTGTCACTGTTGCAATATAAATCCCAGAAGAGTGGATTCACTTAGAAATCTGGATTTGATAAGGACTGGTGTGGTGGGCCAGCTACCCTAAAACCTTGGCTATACAACTATTTTTTCAAGCATTAGCAAGTTTTTTATCCACTTAAAAAGATGTAAACTATGACACTGCCTAATAGCATACATTAGACAAATGGAACTAAGAATATAACGAGTAGTTGGATGGTAAGATATACATCCAAATATCTCTGTAAAATAAGTATATCAATGAATTTTGCATGCAAGATTTGAAATTCTGAGTACTCCTGAATTATTTTATACTTGGAAGTGTAAAATTCTGCCACCTGTGTGAATTTTGTGTTTTTGCAGATATTAGATTCGGGCTACAGGCTGGAGCATAGTATAGCATCCTTTCTTCGTGGAGCTGTCTCTTCATGTCCATGCTACTTTCCTTGGCTGATCACATGCATGTACGCCTTCTTGTTTGGCTTTGCACAGTGATAAGTTGGTGTTTATTGTGTCCTGTATGTTCCCCTGACTTGTATGACTTTGAACCCTGGTGGTTCTATCACAGTGCTGTCCTGGGAGGAGCAACAAAGGCATGCTGATATTTGGATATGTAATTTCTTTTTCCTTATTAGTAAATCCAGTCTTTTAATTATAATAACCTACATTTTTTATGTGTGGAGTTCCTTTTTTGATAATAATCCTTATCAAATGGCCAGCATTCGTGGGTGATAACAGTTGGTTAGAGCACCAAATTCATAGGTTCAACATTTTGGAGACCCATTTAACTTTCACATTATGAGAGTCCATACTGAGTTTGAATGTACCGTAGTATCAAGTAATTCATTCAAAAGAGTTGTTTTTTTCCCACCACAGAGTATAGATAGGAGAATGTGAATAGGCCCAGACCAACCTACTGCTCCCACTAGGAAACTAAGGTAACAAAATAATGTCATATTTGTATTTGAAGAATGACACTTTGTTTTTAATTAAAGCTAAATAAAAATTTTGCTTTCAGAAATTTTCTGTTTTCTAGAAAATAAAACTTAAGAGGAATCACTTTTTTTAAAAAAATGTTTTCTTACTGACTTCAGAGAGAGGAAGGGAGAAGGAGAGAGATAGAAAAATCAGTGATGATAGAGAATCATCGATCAACTGTCTCCTGCACATGCCCTGCCCAGGAATGGAACCGTGACCTCCTGGTTCATAGGTTGACGCTCAACCGCTGAGTCACAGTGGCCAGACTGGAATCATTTTTCTAAACATCTCATTTCCTTTCCTTTCCTTTCATAGAGTTTTTCCTACTTGGCAACAACCCTATCCTGCTTACTTATATTTGCTTCCTTTTTTTTTTCTTTACCCTAATGTGTTGCCACATTATTTTAAAGAAAATATTATTACTTTCTTTAAAATACCTCCTGGATTCAGTTTTTCTAATAGAGTAAGTACACTTGAGCAGATTCAGGTAAGATTCTTGTTTATATCAGTATCTGCATTGCTGGTTTTACTGTCGTTCAGTCTAGCTTATAACCTTACATTAAATCATTATTTGAAATAGCTGCTTTGATTTTATAGTTTACAAAGCAGTAGTATCTCCCATTTGTTCTTTTTCATCAAGTAAGGCTCCTAACCATTTTCAATTAGTTGATCATAGTCTACCAGACTGCTCTTTCCTATTTGTTTTTCTAGTTTTCTTTAGACAGCCCAACCATTTGCATCTACTTTTACTTCTCTATTACACCCATTGCCCCAAAATTTTGAGTATTGTTTTAGTCATATCTCCTACCCTACATACTAACCTTCATAATTCAGTTGTAACCTGGAGTCTTTCCTTAAGTATTTATTGAAAAACAAGTTTTGAGATCTTTTCTCCATTAATTCAAATCCAATTCTTCTCTGATGCATGTGTATGGTGTGTGTAGATAAGAAGTAACTTTGTCCAATAGACTTCCTCCTATATAATAGAAGGTTAATATGCAAATCGACCATACAGCAGCATGACCGTGGTCACTATGACACGCACTGACCACCAGGGGCAGATGCTCAATGCAGGAGCTGTCCCCTGGTGGTCAGTGAGTTCCCACAGGGGGAGCACCGTTCAGCCAGAAGCCCTGAGCCGGGCTTATGGCTGGTGAGTGCAGCAGTGGTGGCAGGAGACTTTCCTGCCTCTACGACAGCGCTAACGTGTCCAACTGCCGGCTTAGGCACGCCCCCATGGTGAGTGGGCCTAAGCTGTCAGTTGGACATTCCCCGAGGGCTCCGAGTGTGCGAGAGGGTGCAGGCTGGGCTGAGGGACCCCCCCCTCCCCCGAGTGCACGAATTTCACGCACTGGGCCTCTAGTATTTAAATAAACAAGGGACTAAATGATAGAAAGAATGAAGAATTGAAAGAGCACACTTCCTTTCTTAACCTCCATCATCTTAACCTTAGGCACAAGTCATTTTACCTTTCACAGATGGAAATCTGAAACTAGGATAATATTGGTCCTCATGTGTTCACTACATTTTGTTTTTAATGAAAGGTGCTGTAATGCTTACATAGCTGTGGTTTCTCTGCTGAATATATAAATTAGGGAATTATCAGCATAAAGATGATGTTTAAATCCATGGAAATGAATGAGATCACACAGGGGTAAAAAATAGTATAATGAGAGAAGTAAAGTTCTCAGTTCCATGCTTTAAGTAATCTTAACATTTTGGGGGCAAAGGATTAGTAAGGCTGCTGAACTTTTACACTGGAAAATAAGTCTATTGGCTAAGTAGAAGAGCAGGGAGAGTAGTATCACCAAATCTAAGAAGAGAGAATTATCCTATGTAATAAAAGGCTAATATGCAAATAGAACGGCAGAACAACCAGTCGCTATAACATGCGCTGACCACCAGGGGGCGCACGCTAACCATGGCAGGCATTGCCTGCGGCGGGATGGTGGAGCAGGTGAGCAGGAACACCAGACCAAGGCAGGGCGCTGGTCGCTGTCATCGGGGTGAGCCTCTGGTGGTTACTGAAAATTCTTTGTTCCTGCGCACCACGATCCCACCCAGCGTTCACACCTGCTGCTGGCACTGTCCCCGCTTGCACCTGCCGCCTGCGCCTGGCCCCAATTAGCAGGTGTGAGCAGCGGCTGATGGCCCCTCAGGGCTTCTCCACCTCCTCCTGCTCCTGAGGGGTGATTCTGGCCAGCAGCTGCTGTTTGAACCCGCAGCTGGCACCAGAACCACTGCTCGCATCTACTGACAGCACTTGGCAATGGTCCCGATCACTTGGTGCTGTCAGCGGGTGCAATCTGCTGCTGCTGGCCCCATCACCCCTGAGGGCTTCTCCACCTCCCCCTGCTCTTGAGGAGTGATCAGGGCAGCAGCCACCACTTGCACCCATTTCGGGCACCAGCCCCAATCGCTCTGCGCTGTCAGCAGGTGCAAGTGGGATGGGCGCCGTCAGCATGTGGGAGCGGCAGCGGTGGGAGTGGGGCTGCTGGCAGACGGGATGAGGAAGGCCGTGGTGGAAGGGACCAGGCGGGGGTGTGGACGATGGGCCCACAGTTCCTTTCAGGGTGCACGAATTCGTGCCCTGGGCCCCTAGTGTTAAAATAAAGAGAGATTGTTATATGTTGATGAGGTGTCACTTACCATGAAACGGGGAAGTGTACATTTTTTTGGCAACATGGAGATTCTTGGTGATCTTAACTAAATAAATTTCAGCATAGTGGTGGGGAATGGGAGCCATATTGTAATAGGTTAGAAAGTAACTAAGTGTATAAATAAAGATGACATTTGTAGTAGACTATGCATTTGAGAAGTTACATTTTTAAGGAAGAATAGATAAATGGAGTAGTAATTGAAAGGATCTGGAGTATAGGGATGTTTGTGGGGTTTTTTTAGATGGGAGATACCATTACAATACTAGGTAATATGAAGAATAGTTTTTTGAGTCAATAATATTCATGATATTTTATGTTTACTTAAGCTGAGACTTGATAATAAAATATTGAGTCAGAAAAATTAGATGAATAATAGGATGGGGTTGGTTTGAATCACTGAATGTGGATTCAAAACGTTATCTCTTCTTTTTCTTCAAAGAACATTTTCCCAATAAGTTTATCACTAAGATATGTGTGTGGCATTAGTGTGTTATACATTTTAAAGGAATGATTTTTTTCAGTTAATTTACAGTTCTCAATCATCAGATATTTTGAGTTCTACTTTGTTAGCTGATTGGGTTTTTTTACTCTCTTAGCAACTTTCAGTTATGCAATACAGTATTATTCACTATAGTTACCACACTATACATTACATCCCCATGACTTATTTTATAACTAGATATTTGTACCCTTTGACCCATTTCACCTGCCCCCAATTCCCTACATCTGGCAACCACCAATATGTTCTCTGTACCTGTGAGCTTGGTTAAAAAATACTAGTTTTCTAAATGATAAGTTTGTATTGAAGAACTTGACTTGGACTGAGACCAAAATTAGACATCGGAGACTTCTTTACTTCTTATCCCCCTGGATTGAATTTACCAATCTATCAAAGACAGAGCAGCTGGAGCTATGGGCCTCTTCTGAATTACAGGTAAAATAAGTTCTACCCCAGTGAATTTACCATGTGATTTGCTTATTGGTAGGTATATCTATCTAGACAAAGTGAGCAGGAGGTCATGCATGAAAAATGACCTTAAAACATTAATCCATCCCACTATCAGGATGTTGCCAGTATTAGTCATTCATCTTTCCTTTGGGAGGACTGAATAAGGGATAGAGAAAAAGGGCGGAAGTTTCTTCTAAAATACTTCCCCCCAAGAATGTGATAAGTGTTGGGAGAGGTGGGAACTTCGGGTTGGACCAAAAAAAATATATTGTCTACATTAGGAATAGAGATTAGACTTTGCTTTTAAAGAGCTTACAATTATCAGGGATGTTAAGCATTAGAGTTGGTATAATATAATGGAAAGGTAGAGGAGGGAGCAATTAATTTTGATTAGAAGGATCTGAAATTACTAGGCTACAAAAGCCTATGTGAAAATAGGGCTTGGAAAACTTTTTTTGTAAAGGGCTGGATAATAAATATTTTAGCCTTGAAGGCCACATGGTCTCTATTGTAGCACGTAAGCATTACATAAATGAATGAGCATGGTTGTGTTCCAGTAAAAAAAAACAAAAAAAAACCTTACAAAAATAGGTGGATTTGGCCTACAGGCCACAGTTTGCTGATCCCTAAGTTAAATGATCCAGCAGGAGAGTAGGTTGGAGGGGACAGGCAGAGGGATAGAATAAGCAAAGGTATAGAAGTCTAAATGATAATATGTTCTGAAACTATTCAGTAATCAACTATCATTGGAATATGGGATGGGCGTAGGAAGTAGGATTGGAAGTATAAATTATGGCCTCCATAGGGAAGAAATTATGAGCCTTTGAAGTTTTTTTATGGGTAAAAAGCATGATCAGATAAGTCTGCTTATTTTCATTTTGAACATCTGCTGTTGGTTCAGGTTTGAGGGGGTTTTGTCATAATAGTTTTAAAGATGCTCAAATTGAATTAGCCCTTTTAAGTCAAAGTTGGGAAAATGAGCAATCTATTATATATTCAGTATATTAATTAAAATATTAAATTGCTGAATTACTCTCACATGGCACCCTTCTTTTCTAGTTAGACTCCGAACAACTTGAAAAATTAAAACAAGGAGAAGATGAAAGTCAAAATATCACTTCTGTTATGGGTACTTGTGCAACTTATTCACTGGTATCTTTATTTAAAATGTCATCAGTTCTTCCTGTCTTCTTCCCTTCCCTTTCTGAACAATTCAGTGTTAAAACTATCAGGAGGAACCAAACAAGGGTAAGTGTCTACCCAGGTGGGATATGTGAGAAGGGCAGGGGGATATCAAGAGCCTGACAAGAGCGGGGAGAGTTGATGGAATTATGAGGGGTGAGGAGCAGTCTCCCTAAGAGGGCACACTGGTACAAGATGTTGGAGCCCAAACAGGGTCAGTATGGTATCTCTGAAAGAGTGTAGCTTGATATTGGTGTGGATCAGTTATTCCCAGGGAGGGGTGTCCAGACTTGAATAGGGTAAGAGGATGAGAAGGGAATCTGTGTGGAGGAGCAGGTGGTATGAGGGTGTAGAAAGGCATCCACATGCAGGAGGGTAGACTGGTGTGGATGTACTGAGGCTTAGCTGGGGTGAGGATGAAATCCATGCATGGAAGCATTCTAATACAAGATATCAGAGCCTAAGGGTGGGAAGAAGAAGGTATCCTTTGAAAGGCAAGCTCAGTATGGGATGTTAGAGCTTGAGCAGGATGAGAAGGGTATTCTTGTAGGAGGGGTGCCAAGCATGAGGAATAAAGGCCTGAACAAAGTGACAAGGTTATACTCATGGAAGAAATGTGAAAGTGTTAGGCCAGTCAGGGAGGGATAAAAGGAGAGCATCTGTGTGGGGAGGGGAAGGCAGCCATACGGGAGATTTGTTAATTTGCCTGGTCTTCCTGTTGTAACCAATATTAATGATAATGGGAGCCATGCTTCCCACTGTCTGCGAAGTGTTATAAATATGGAGAAAATTTAAATGCTCTCTATAGTGTTGAGTTAGAAATTGGAGATATTAGTGTGAAATCCTGATTTTCATTTTATCTATAGAGAAAGGTACCGAAATATAGAAGTCAATGTGTGTGCCTATATACAGTTAACCTTTTAACACATTGTATGCGGGAAACGTATTTATACGTTTTACATTGACTGGTAGTAGAACGCGGGACACATATTAATACGCTTTTTATAGACTAGCTGTAGAATGCGGGTAACATATAAATACATTTATTTTTATACTTTTTTATTGCTCTAAAGGGATGCTAACATGCAGATATACGAATTCCAAAGGACAAAATTTGGGTCTCTAACACATACAATGGTGAATTATGTTTGTACTTCCAGGTATAATGGTAATCAATCTATTCAACTGCAAAAATGGCCTGCGCCACCTGTTAGCGCGCGATAAAAACTACCCGCAAACAATGTGTTAATAATTTGGGGGTTAGGAGTGCTGATCCTTTGTGCAGTCCAAAATCCACATAAATTTTGACTCCCCAAAAAGTTAACTACAAATAGCCTGTTGTTGTTCAGAGCCTTACCAATAACAGTTAAAACACATTTTGTTTGGCCAGGCCTGTGTGGCTCAGTGGTTGAGCATCTTCCTATGCACCAGGAGGTCACTGTTTTCATTCTGGTCAGGGCATGTGCTGGGGGGCATGCAGGAGGCAGCCTATCAATATTGATGTTTCTCATTAATGTTTCTGTTTCTACCTCTCCCTTCCTCTTTGTCTAAAATTAATAAAAATATTAAAAACAACACACATTTGTATGCCTGGGGGACAGGGGGTGGACAGAGCATGAAGTTAGTGGGACAAGGATTTTTCCCAGCATAGATTGTCAGTGTTTTTGTCTGGATATAAAGTTAACCTTCTATCCCAGTTCCAAAAATTATAGCCATACCTTTCCATATCTTTTGAACTTATCCCAAGAATGACAAATGGTGAAGTGGAATATAGCTCATTAAAATTTATTATTTCATTTTAACTTTTCTTTGCTTGTGCTCTTCTGTACTATTTGTCAAATGAACCCCCAAAAGGGTCTGGAGGCTTTGGCTAGAAATAAATGTGATTTGTTCAAGGATCTTGGGTTTGCAAACTTGAAATACAACTAGGCAATAGAGTGTCCCAAAGAAGAAAGAAAAGCTGATGGTTCTTATATAAAAAGTACTTTCTTAAGAATCATTCCTGCATCCTTAGCTTCTGGACTAACTCAAGATGGTGATCCTTGAGATGACCTAATGTTCTGAATAATAGTCTAGATGCATGAATATTCTTTCCTTAGTCCTTCAGGGGTTAACCAGAGGGTTATCTGGAATTTAGATGTAATTCAGACATTGATGCAAGTTAAAGTTCCCAGGTTAGTTAAAAAAAGAAGAGATTCCTTGCATGATGTCTCAACCTACTTGATTTTAGTAATTTACCAGCTTGAATATAATGGGTCCATTTTATTTCTTCACTCTATTTCTCACCATTTAAGAGTATAAGAAAATAGTGCCCTGGTAAAATCTCAAACATAATTTCAACAATATTATGGGATCAGCCTAATCATTACCTATTTTTTCTCCTTTGCCTTATTACTTGACCTTTTAGTATATCTATTCTGGCATAAATATAACTTATAAGTAGGGTGGAATTTCCCTATGAGTGTTACTAGTCCAAAACCTGTGTGCCTGATCTTCTGAAATGCCAAAACTCAAAATGTCACAGTTTGGAGTAAGGAAAGGTTTGTTGATCCAGGAGGCAGCAGCCAAGAAGATGGGAGTGCTAGCATTACCTCAAATCGATCTTAAGAAAGTAGAGTGTTCAGGCTTCTTTTATGTCAAGGGAAGGGAAAATGGGAGGGGCTATTTTTGTAAAAGGCAAGTCCCAAGCAGAATCCCTCTAATGATTAGCATGTCTAAAGTAGGAGCTATTAGCCTGAAGGCCATGAAAACAACTTAGTCCCTAACAAGGTTGAGTGAGTACACATTACTTTATCTAATTTGTCTTACTAAGTTAACTAACTTATCTTCATTATTCTCATCATTCTGAACACACAGATCCTTTCCTCCTCAGTTATAAAGTGAGTTTTTGCTGACTCTCATTCTTTAGACCTATTCTAAAAGTACTACTTTATTTTATTTCAAGAATAATAGGATTATCATGGTTGAAGGGAGCATGGCTATCTGCCGGAGTCCTTTTGTGCATCTTTTCCTCTCATACTTTTTTTCAGTAAATATTTATGGGCCATGAACTGTGCTAGGGGACTTAATGCATTTCACTGTCTTCATGAAGCACAATCTTATAGTGAAGACAAGGCTCTTCTACTATAGAATATGGTAAAGGCTATAATAGAAGCATATACATTATTAAAGTTGTGGTATAAAGGAGAGGGATCAGGTGTTCTTGTATGGGTCTACACCAATTATAGTACGATTGTGGAAAATGAGAAAAGAGAAATAAAAGTTGAATTGTGGAGAAACTTGTGAGCAGAATACAGTAGTAATTACTGTTATTTTTAAAAATGTATGGATTGATTTTGAGAGAGAGAGAGAGAAAAAAACATCGATTTGTTGTTCCATTTATTTATGCATTCATTGGTTGCTTCTTGTATGTACCCTGACCAGGAATTGAACCCAGAACCTTGGTGTATTGGTATTTTTAATTATTGTATTTTACGGTGGATTATTCATTAAGGGCTTACACTTGAATTCATTTGATTTTCACAATAGTTATATAAGTAGGAACTATTTTTATCTTCCCCCACTTTACTGATAGGGAAGTTAAATAACTCATCTTAAAGGTAGAGGAAAACCATTCAAGGGTTTTAAACATGGGAGTAATATAGTTTAATTTGTAGTTTTATAAGATTAATTTACCAGTAATGTAATAGGAGACTAAGACAGGCAAATCAATCAGGAGTTCTTCAAGATAGCCCAACCAAGAAATTATGAAGGTCTGAAATAAAAGTAGTAATAGAAATGGAGGAGGAGGGAAGAATTCAAAAGACATGAGGTGTTATAATCAACAGATTTTAGTCATTGATGAACTAAGGGCACACAGGAGGAGGAGGAAGAATAGAGACTCATTTCCAGGCTTCTCTTTAGGAGGCCAGATTGAATTGTGGGACTGTTATCCATGATAGGATACACAACAGCATATTTTCATAGTAGAGGTAGTAGAGTCAGTATTTAGAGCAGTGATGGCGAACCTTTTGAGCTCGGTGTGTCAGCATTTTGAAAAACCCTAACTTGGAGAGAAACCAAGATGGCGGCATAGGTAAACACTGGAAATTGCTGCCTCCCACAACAGATTCAAAAATACAATTAAAAGACAAAATGGACATCATCTAGAACCACAGGAAGGCTGGTTGAGTGGAAATTCCTGTAACTAGAAGGAAAGAGAAAAGCACACTAAGACTCAGAGGAGGTGCAGAAGTGCAGAGGTACGGAGGCGCATGCAGCAAGGGCTTACAACTGAGGACGTGGCTGTCTTTTTGAATTGGGAGGGAGTCACAAGCCCTGACTGCTCTGAACTCCAGTTCCGGGTGAGTCTCTGGGGACCCAGACTCATACAGGGCGAAACTGGACTGTCTGGCAGCAGGCAGAATTCGGAACTCGAGGGCGGCTTTTTCTCAAAGGTGCTTGCAGCGACTACCAGGACACTGAGATGAGGGGCCCCTTAGGGCAGGGCTGAGGATCAGCCATAGCTCCTTGCTCCGCCCTGTTGACTCCCTGAGACCCCGCCCCACCCAAGCTGTGGCAGAGGCTTTTGCATATGAATGCCCTGGCCCTTTGCAATCAGAAAATCACCTAATAAACTGCAGCTGGGCCAGACAGACCCAGAACTTCCAAGAGAAGGCCCAAGGCCCCATAGCAGCTTGCATTGCTTCACAGCTGGGCCTCATTTGGGCACCTCCAAACCCTAAACAAGGAAGGGGAATCTGCAGATCTCTTTGTAGCTCCTGCTGGGTAGCCTCAGGCAGAGGCTTAATTAGTACCTCCTTAGATCCAAGAGCCAGTGTACCCAGTAGTCAGCGTGGGACCATCCAATTACAACTCCTCAGATCCATAAGGGACACACTCAGGGGGCAGACTCAGTGAGCACCAAAGCCCCACTGAAGCAAGTCTTGCCTCATAAGGGTGTCTTCAGCACAGAAGTTCTCCCACTGTAGACACAGCTGATTCTCACAGCCAATTGGCCTGGAGGTCAATTCCTCCCAGTGATACCTACAGCAATCACAGCTTAAATACAACAAGACTGTGCACAAAGCCCACAAAGGGGTGCACCAAGAGTGTCCACCTCAGGTAATTGGGGAGGCTGAGCCACTGGGCCCTATAGGACACCTAGCACAGAAAGCCACTCTACCAACACAGGGAAGCAGCCAAAATGCAGAGACAAAGAAACAGGTCACAAATGACAGAAATGGAGGAAAGCAAACGACTGGATATAGAGTTCAAAACCACACTTTTAAGGTTTTTCAAGAACTTTCTAGAAACCGCCGATAAATTTAGTAAGACCCTCAAAAAGTCTGGTGAGACCGCCGATAAATGTAGTGAGACCCTCAAGAAATCTAGTGAGACCCTCGGTTATGAAAAAGGACCAACTAGAAATTAAGCATACACTGACTGAAATAAAGGGTATTATACAGAGTTCCAACAGCAGACTAGAGGATCGCAAGAATCAAGTCAAAGATTTGAAATACGAAGAAGCAAAAAACACCCAACCGGAAAAGCAAAATGAAAAAAGAATCCAAAAATACGAAGATAGTATAAGGAGCCTCTGGGATAGCTTCAAGCGTACCAACATCCGAATTATAGGGGTGCCAGAAGAAGAGAGAGAGCAAGATATTGAAAACCTATTTGAAGAAATAATGACAGAAAACTTCCCCTACCTGGTGAAAGAAATAGACTTGCAAGTCCAGGAAGCGCAGAGAACCCCAAACAAAAGGAATCCAAAGAGGACCACACCAAGACACATCATTAAAATGCCAAGAGCAAAAGACAAAGAGAGAATCTTAAAAGCAGCAAGAGAAAGACAGTCAGTTACCTACAAGGGAGTACCCATATGACTGTCAGCTGATTTCTCAACAGAAACCATGCAGGCCAGAAGAGAGTGGCAAGAAATATTCAAAGTGATGAATAGCAAGAACCTACAACCAAGAGTACTCTATCCAGCAAAGCTATCATTCAGAATAGAAGATCAGATAAAGAGCTTCACAGATAAGAAAGAGCTGAAGGAGTTCATCACCACCAAACCAGCATTATATGAAATGCTGAAAGGTATCCTTTAAGAAGAAGAAGAAAAAGGTACAGATACAAATTATGAACGACAAATGCACATCTATCAACAAGTGAATCTAAAAATCAAGTGAATCAATAATCTGATGAACAGAATAAACTGGTGATTATAATAGAACTAGAGGCCCGGTGCACAAAAATTTGTGCACTCGGAGGGGAAGGGGGGGGTCCCTCAGCCTGGCCTGTGCCCTATCGCAGTATGGGACCCCTCGGGAGATAACGCCCTGCTGGCTTAGGCCTGCTCCTGGGTGGCAGAGTGCTGGGGTCCAACCCCAGCAGGTCCAGGGGTCCCCAAAGGCGTGGACGGAGTCGGCGAAGAAGGAATGACACAGAGATAGCGTTTAGTTGATCAGCAGCCTAGCCAGGATCTCCAGCCAAGTTCTGGTCTCGATCTCCAGAGAGGTTCTGCTTAGGATCTCCAGCCAGGTTCTGTGTCCATGGTCTCTTGCTAGGTTCCAGCCAGGTTCTCAAGGTTCTCCAGCCAGGTTCTGTAGCCATGTTCCCTCGCTAGGTTCTCCAGCCAGGTTCTGTCCAGGTTCTCCAGCCAGGTTCAGTCACCAGGTTCTAGTCAGGTTCTCTTGCCAATTTCTGTAGTCAGGTTCAGTCCAGGATCTTTTGCCATGTTCTCTCGCTAGGTTCTGTCTCTAGGTTCTGAGGCCAGTTTCTGTCCAGGATCTTTTGCCATGTTCTCTCCAGCGAAGTTCTTCTGTCTCTAGAGAACGTTCTGTGTAGGTTCTGTGCCAATTTCTGTCTCTCTCTCTGTCTCTTGCTGTCTTGTTACATCTGTATTTATACCAGTTGATTCCAATCCTATCAATCTCTATTTCAAAGGTTAGGGCGTTTCTTATCTCCATTCCAGGGAGTAAAGATTATGTAGCTTAAGCATGATTGTTCGTAGTTAAAGTGATTAACTACCCACCTGGCACTTAGTTAAGGAGTTTTATTCTCTCCCTAACTTCAGGGGAAAATCCCTACCTGGGGAAACAACCTTTCTCAGAGACCTTGGTTAAAACACATAGTGCCAAGAAGGTGAGCAAACATATTAAAAACAGTATGCGATATATGCCAGGTCCTTTGAAACAGCAAGCATGGACCGGCTCCCGGCAGCAGAGGGCAGGTCCAATCCCTAGGTGCAGCCCCTGGTCGGGCTCAGAGCAGGGCTGATTGGGGAGTTGGGGCACCGGCCCCTGTCATTCACAGAGCAGGGCGGATTGGGAGATTGCAATGCCATCCTCAGTCATGCTCAGGGTAGGGCCGATTGGGGGGTTGGGGCACCGCCCCCTGTCACATTCAAGGCAGGGTTGATGGGGAGGTTGCGGCACCACCCCGTCACACACAGAGCAGGGCCAATCGGGGTTGGGGCGCTGCCCTCTGTCACGCACAGAGCAGGGCCCATCGGGGGGTTGGGGCTCCTTACCCTGTCATGCACAGAGCAGGGTCGATCAGGGGGTTGGGGAGCTCCCCCCTGTCACGCACAGAGTAGGGCCAGTAGGGGAGTTGGGCTACCGCCCTCTGTCACAAACAGAGCAGGGCAGATCAGGGGGTTGGGGCACCGCCCTCTATCACCCACCGAGCAGGGCTGATCAGGGCGTTGGGGTGCCACCACTGTCAACACTCACGGCAGGGCCGATGGGGAGGTTATGGCTCTACCCTGTCACACACAGAGCAGGGCCCGTGGGGGGGGGAGGGGTGTGGTTGGGGCGCCGCACCCTGTCACACACAGAGCAGGGCCGATCAGGGGGTTGGGGCGCCGCACCGTCACACACACAGCCGCAGGGCGGTCAGGGGGTTGGGGAGCTCCCCCATATCAGGCACAGAGCAGGGCTGATCAGGAGGTGGGGACACCTTCCCCTGTCACGAACAGAGCAGGGTGGATAGGGAGGTTGTGGCCCCGCCCCCTGTCACACACAGAGCTGCAGGGCGATCAGGGGGTTTGGGCGCTGCCCCCTCTCACTCTTATCCTGGTGCTGGGAGGCCTCGCGGCTCCGCTGATCCTGGTGCTGGGAGGCATATTACCCTTTTACTATATAGGATAGAGGCCTGGTGCATGTGTGGGGCTGGCTGGTTTGCCCTGAAGGGTGTCCTCGACCAGGGTGGGGGACCCCACTGAAGTGCCTGGCCAGCCTGGGTGAGAGAATGATGGCTGTTTGCAGCTGGTCACACACCCTTCAGGGTGGGGGTCCCCACTGGGGTGCCTGGCCAGCCTGGGTGAGGGGATGATGGCTGTTTGCAGCTGGTCACACACCCTTCAGTGTGGGGATCCCCACTGGGTTGCCTGGCCAGTCTGGGTGAGGGGCTTAGGGCTGTTTTCAGGCTCGCGGGTGACTGAAGCTCCCAACTGCTCCTTTTTTTCTTTTTTTATTCTGGGCCAGCTTTAGCTCTGGCTCCAGTTCTGAGGCCTCTGCTGCTGAAAACAGGTATCTGGTTTGTTTGGGTTCTATAATCGAAACAATGTATAACTCCAGCTCTGAGATCCCCGCCCTCTGAAAGCAGGTTTCTGGGGTTTTGTTTAGCTTCTATATTTATTACAATGTTTCAAACTGTAGGCTCAGAGGCCGGCAAGGCAGGCGGGGAACGTTGGAGTCCTCCGTCACTGAAGCAAGCAAGCCTCATGTTAGTTTCAAGCTGCCTGGCTGTCGGCCGCCATCTTGGCTGGCAGTTAATTTGCATATCTCCCTGATTAGCCAATGGGAAGGGTAGTGGTCGTACGCTAATTACCATGTTTCTCTTTTATTAGATAAGATCAGGGACATAGATAGGGGGTAGACTGACTATTCTTGGGGGGAAGGGGTGTGGGGGATGCGGGAAGAGACTGGACAAAAATCGTGCACCTATGGATGAGGACAGTGGAGGGGGTGAGTTCAGAGGGTCGGGGGGAACCGGGTGGAAGCAGCTATGGGGGGGAAAAAGAGGAACAACTCTAATAATCTGAACATCAAAGATTTAATATTAAAAAAAAAAAAGAAAAGAAAAACCCTAAGTTAACTCTGGTGCCGTGTCACATATAGAAATTTTTTCATATTTGCAACCATAATAAAACAAAGACATATTTTTGGTATTTATTTTATATATTTAAATGTCATTTAACAAAGAAAAATCAACCAAAAAAATGAGCTTGTGTGTCTAAGACCAACATATTAGGTTTGCTAACTTGCCTTAAAGCCAGTTGTTGCATGAACTCTAAGGCAATCAACTATAGAATGGAAATTTCCCTCTAGTCATATAAATTCTAAGCTTTCATAGTAGGTCAAAGGCTCTTACTTCTACTTCATGAATAATGTGGCACTTCTGCATTCTTGTATTCTTAATATTTGACAGCTGAGAGTTGGTTTTGGATCTTGATTATCTGTGGGGTGGTGTTTTGTCTCCCCCCCCCCCCCCGGCCCCCAAATTTGATCCCTATTATTTGTTTGGGAAAATTTAGCTTACTTAGACTAACTTTTATGTTGTATTTTTTGATATGTACATGATTTTATAGTAAATATAGGTAATTGGAAAGACTCCCTCAAGTCAGTTTTCACTAATTATGTTGAAGTCAGTAGAGTGAATGTAACATGGCTCACTGTAGGTTTAGATCCCCATAGCTTTGGCATATGATTCTGTCTTTAAAGAAAACCCAAACACTTCCTTGACCTTTATTTTCTCTATCTCCTCCCAGTCACTAGCCTATCTCAATATTTGATTTACTTGATCTCTCTCCACTTACTTGTATGTCTTTCAAATATCCTAAATATTAATATATCTAAGAATGAACTCTTGATTTCCTTCTACCAAGTAACAAATCTGTTCCTATGGTGTTCTTCATCTCGGGACATCTAGTTTCACAAGTCAGAGAACTAGAAGTTATCTTTCACTTCCTTCTCATCTCTTACACCCAGCCACCAATTATTATTCCACCAATGATACTTCCACATATATCTTAAGTACACCCTTTCCCTCCATTTCCACTCCAGTCTGTCAGTCGTACTTTTTTTTTTTTTTTTTTTTGCCAGGACTACTGCAAAATTCTTCATGATTTCCCCTTTTATGCTCTGATTCTTCTTTAATCTTCTGTGCTACAAAAATCTGATGACATACTTATTCCACTCTCAATCCAGCAATGACTTCCTTTTGCATCAGAGACAAAAGCATGAAAGTATAACATTGTTTGTGGGGTTTTTTTAAATTATTGGCTTAAGGCCAAATTGTGAACTTTTAGAAAATATATTGTCCTAAGGAATTAGTCCTTATTCTGATATTTATTATTTACTTAATTTTTTTCCCATCACCATTTATCCCCCTATACCTTCTTTCACCTCCACCACCCTCCAACGATCACCACATTGTTTATGTCCATGAGGGTTTTTTTTCTTTTTTGCTCAATCCCACCACCACCACTCCCCACCCACCCACAACATCTCCACCTGAGCTGTCTGCCTGCTCTCTACGAGTCTGTCTCTATCTTGCTTGTTGGTTCAGTTTTGTTTTTTTCTGACTGGCATATTTTACGTAGCATAGTGTTCTTCAGGCCATCTATGCCATTGCAAAGGGTAAAATTTTCTTCCTTTTCACAGCTGAGTAATATTACATTGTGTAAATGTACCATAGCTGTTTTATTCACTCATTTACTGATGGATGTTTGGGCTGCTTCCAAATCTTGGCTATTGTAAATAATGCTGCAATGAATGTAGGGGTGCATAATATTCTTTTGAATTAGTGTTTTGGGTTTCTTCAGATATATTCCTAGAAGTGGAATCCCTGGGTCATAAGGCAGTTTCATTTTTAATGTTTTGAGGTAACTCCATACTGCTTTCCACAGTGGCTGCACCAATCTGCATGGCCACCAACAATGCACAAGGGTTCCCTTTTCTTTGCATCCTTGCCACCATTAGTTCGTTGATTTATTGATGATACCCATTCTAACAGGTGTGAGGTGATAGCCCCCTTGTGATTTTTAATTTGCATTTCTCTGATGATTAGTGACATTGAGCATCTACACTAATAAAAGAGGAAAATGGTAATTGGCGTACGGCAATACCTTTTTCATTGGCTAATCAGGGCTATATGCAAATTAACTGCCAACTAAGATTGGCAGTTAATTGCCAACTAAGATTGGCAGTTAACTGCCAACAAGATGGCGGCTAATTTGCATATGTAGGCACAATGCAGGGAGGCGAAAGGGAAAGCAGAAAGAAGCCCCCTGCCACTGACAGTGATCGGAAACCCGCCTTTGCCCTGCCCCCCAGCCATGATCGGAGAATCAGGCACTTTTGCCGCCCTGGCCAGTGATAGCAGGAAGTAGGGGTGGAGCCAGCGATGGGAGCTGGGCATGGTTGAAGCTGGCAGTCCCAGGAGCTAGGGGTCCCTTGCCTGGGCCTAAAGCGAAGCCCACGATCGCGGCGCCCCCCGCTGCCACTGCAGGTCCCCGCTGCCCGGGCCGGACGCCTAGGCCAGAGGCGTTAGGCCTGGGCAGGGGCGGAGCCTGCAACCGCGGGGAGCTGGGGGTCCCCTGCCCAGGCCTGACACCTCTGCCGGAGGCCTCAGGCCTGGTCAAGGGGCCGATCTGGTGATTGGTGATCGGAGGGTGATGAGGGTCAACTCCTCTGGCCGAGGCATCAGGCCTGGGTGGGGGGCAGAGCCGGGGATTGGGGGGATATGATGGTCCCCTTGCCCAGGCCTGAAGCCTGGGTCAGAGGCATCAGGCTTGGACGGGGGTGGAGCAAGCGATCAGAGGGAGATGGGGGTCCCCTGCCCAGGTATGATTCCTGGGCCAGAGGCCTCAGGCCTGGGCGGGGGCCAGAGCCAGTGATCGGGGGGAGATGGGGGTCCCCTGTCCAAGCCTGACACCTCTGGCGGAGGCGTCAGGCCTGGGCAAGGGGCCGATCAGGCGATCGGAGGGTGATGGGGGTCAACGCCTGAGGGCTCCCAGTATGTGAGAGGGGGCAGGCTGGGCTGAGGGACACTTCGCCCCCACACACACACCCAGTGCACGAATTTCGTGCACCGGGCCCCTAGTATTTTTATATACTATTAGCCATCTCTATGTCCTCTTTGGAGAAGTATCTTTTCATGTCCTTTGTCCATTTTTTAATTGGATTGGTTGTTTATTGGATGTTGAGTTTTGTAAGTTCTTTATAAATGTTGGATTTTAACCCTTATCAGATGTATCATTGGCAAATATGTACTCCCATTCAGTGGATTGTCTTTTTATTTCATTGATGATTTCTTTTGCTGTGAAAAACTCTTTAGTTTGATGTAGTCCCATTTGTTTATTTTTTCTTTTGTTTCCCTTGCCCGAGGAGATATATTAGAAAAAAATATTGCTATGAGAAATGTCCAAGATTTTACTGCTTATGTTTTCTTCTAGGTTTCTTAGGGTTTCAAGTCTAACATTTAAGTTTTAGTTCATTTTGAATTTATTCTTGTGTACATGCAAGAAGATGGTCTAGTTTTGTTTTGTTTTTGTATGTATTTGTCCAATTTTCCCAATACCATTTATTGAATAGACTATCTTTAGCTAACAAGAAGAAATAAAAGGCATCCAAATTGTAAAGGAAGAAATAAAACTGTCATTATTGTAAATAACATGATGCTATCTACTAGAGAACTCTGAAGATTCCATCAAAAACTACTAGAACTGATAAATGCATTCAGTAAAGTAGCAGGATTCAAAATAAGTATCCAGAAATTAGTTGCATTTTTATATACTAGTGATGAACTATAAGAAAGGGAAGCTAAAAAATGATCCCATTCACAATTGCTGCAACAAGAATAACATACATACCTAGGAATAAACTTAACTAAGGATGCAAGAGACCTGTACTCAGAAAATAATAAGACACTGAGGAAAGAAACTGAAGAAGATACAAATAAGTGAAAGCATATTCCATGTTCATGAATAGGAAGAATTAACATAATTAAAATGTCCATACTACCCAAAGCAATCTATAGACTCAGCACAATTCCTATCAAAATATTAGGGGCGTATTTCACAGAAGTAGAACACATATTCCAAAATTTGATATGGAACCACAAAAGACCCTGAATAGCAACAGTGATCTTGAAAAAGAACAAAGTTGGAGGAATTAAGCTTACTCTGATGTTTAATTGGGAGTCAAGTGACATTTTTGTTAGCTTGTATTTAAGTGGGGAGGTTCATAAGAATGCCTCTTTACACAATGTATTCAGTGAATTTAGTGTTTCAGTTTTCTGTTTTATACCAACCCTATGCAAACCCTGATTACTCTTTGGGGAAATCAAAAGTAACTTTCCTGGGAGACTGTTTGAAAAACTGGGCGTAATTTGTAAAATCCATTGTGGGAAATTTCAAATATATACAAATATGGAAGAAAGCATAATGAATCTCCATATTCCTGTGATCCAGCTTTAATAGTATTAACAAGTTCTGACCTAGTGTTTGATATGAAAGTTTTCAGTTGGAACAAAAATGTTATATGTTGGTTGTCTGAATGCTATAATCCATTCTATGATCTAAAGTGAATGAACCCAGATTACACATTTTGTGCAGTAGTTGTGGATTTATGCCAGAGTTGTGAAAAATATTATGATGTTCATGATATTTTACTGCTTGCATTTAGGTTTAATATAAGCAATTTTGGGTTGCATATGATATGGTTTTAAGCCAAAAAAAATTGAGCTCTAGTCTCCAGAAGCCTATTCTTTCTTTCTTTGTTTTCTCCTTTCTCTCTTCTCCCCCTCTATTCCTCCTCCTCTCCCTTCCTGCCACTCTTACCTTCCTCTCTCCCTTCTAATAGCTAATGTGTCAAAATCCCTCAGATCATTCATCTTACTTGATTGCTGTTCATATAACACTAACTTACTAAAAATATTTTCACATTAATGTTATATTGGACAGCACTTATGATAATCTGGTAGTACTTATTTATATCTTGGGTGTTTATTAAAAACTCATACCAAATGAATTTATGGCCTTGGAAAATCTGAATTTTAGAAAGTATAGAATGATAGATATATATTTATAGATAACTAGATTATATGTAGATACACACATGTGTGTAAGTTGCCTTTAGTAATAACAATTTTGATGATTCCAGGAGACTTAAAAAAATAAGTACTGTTAGTTTAATTTTAATGAAATTGAGGAGAATGTACTGTTGCCATTTGTGTGCTTAAAGTTACAATTATATAAAATGTATTAAATTGAGATTTTGCAGTAAATTGTTAATTTTGAATACCTTATATTCTAGTTGTCACTTATTAACTGTGTGTAACGTTGAGAAAATTACAAGCTATTCCGTCAAAAGTTGTTACACATTGATTTTTTAAAATTTTGTTTTTCAATTATAGTCAACAGTGCAATGTTATATTAATTTCAGGTATACAACATATTGATTAGACATTTACATGCCTTAACAAAGTGATCACTCTGATAAGTCTGGTACCCATCTGACATTATACATAGTTATTACAATATCATTGACTATATTCCCTGTTCTATAGTGTGACTATTTTTATAACTAGTGATTTGTACTTAATCCCTTTCACCTTTTTCACCCAGTCCCCCAACCCCCTGCCATCTAACAACTATCAATTTATTTTCGGTATCTGTG
The DNA here is from genome assembly GCF_964212035.1 of Myotis nattereri. Taxonomy (NCBI): domain Eukaryota; kingdom Metazoa; phylum Chordata; class Mammalia; order Chiroptera; family Vespertilionidae; genus Myotis; species Myotis nattereri. Next base: position 221,949,007 of record NC_138075.1, read on the forward strand.
AGTTTGTTTCTGTTTTGTTTATTTGTTTATTTTAGTTTTTAGAGTCCACATATGAGTGAAATTATATGGTATTGGTCTTTCTGTGTCTGACTTATTTCACTTACCATAATACCCTTGAGGTCTGTCCATGTTGTCACAAATGATAACTAAATAAATAAATCCATATATATATGTGTATGTATATACACACACCATACACATCTCCTTTATCCATTCTTCTATTGATGGACACTTAGGTTACTTCTAAATCTTGGCTGTTACAAATAATGCTACAATGAATGTAGGAGTACATATATCTTATTTAATTAGTGTTTTGGATTTCTTCAGATAAATACTCAGAAGTGGAATTGCTGGGTCATATGCTAGTTCTGTTTTTAAATTTTAGAGGAACCTCCACACTGTTTTCCATAGTGGTTGTACCAGTTTACAATCCCACCAACAGCGTGGTAGGGTTTCTTTTTCTCTACATCCTGGAAACACTGATGTTTATTTATTGATGATAGCCATTCTGACAGGTGTGAGGTGATAGCTCATTGTGGTTTTAATTTACATTGTCCTGATAATTAGTAGGAGTTAACATTATTAAAATAGTCATACTACCCAAAGCAGTCTACAGATTCAGTTTAATCCCTATAAAAATATCAATGGCATTTTTCAAAGAACTTGAACAATTAACCCTAAAATTTATATGGAACCACAAAAGACATTGATTTTCCAAAGCAATTATGAAAAGGAAGAAAAATGTTGGAGGTATCATGCTACCTGATATCAAATTATACTACAAGGCTGTATTAATCAAAACAGCATGTTACTAGCATGAAAAGAGACACACAGAAAATAGAACAGAAAAGAGAGCCCAGAAATAAATCCACACCTGTATGGTCAGTTAATCCATGACAAAGGAGGCAAGAATGTACAGTGGAATAAAGACAGTTTCTTCATTAAGTAGTATTAGGAAAACTGGACAGATACCTGCCAAAAAAAAAAAAAAATGAAACTAGACCACTTTCTCATACAATCCTATCTAATAATAGACAAGCATGGTAATTAACCATACCTCCACTACGCTTCCCATTGGCTAATCAGCAGGATATGCAAATTAAATGCCAACCAAGATGGCGGCCGGCAGCCACGCAGCTGAAGCAAACACGAGGCTTGCTTGCTCCAGTGAAGGAGGAAGCAAAGGTTCGCCGCCTGCCGCGGCCCAGCTCTGAGCTCCAGAAACAACAATGTTTCAATTATAGAAGCTAAACAAACCCCAGATACCTGCTTTCAGCCAGCCGGGGCCTCAGAGCTTAGAGCACCAGTGATGGCAACAGAGTTTCAATTATAGAAGCTAAACAAACCCAGATATCTGCTTTCAGCCAGCCGCGGCCTCAGAGCTGGAGCCGGGCCTCAGAGCTGGAGCCGGCTCTCAGCTCCAGTGACAGCTATAGAAGGTAAATAAATCCCAGAATAAAAAAAAAAAGAAAGAAAGAAAAAAAAAAAGGCTGGGAGCTTCAGTCACCCGCCAGCCTGAAAACGGCCCGAAGCCCCTCACCCAGACTAGCTAAGCACCCCAGTGGGGACCCCCACCCTAAAGGGGGTGCGGGCAGCCTGAAAACAGCCGTCAGCCCCTCCCCTGGGGAGCAGGCCTAAGCCAGCAAGTGATCACCCCTGAGGGGTCCCAGACTGAGAGAGGGCACAGGCCGGGCTGAGGGACCCCCTAGTCCCAAGTGCACTTTGTGCACCAGGCCTCTAGTCTTACCTAATAATAGACAAACATGGTAATTGACCATACCTGCGGTACATCTCCCATTGGCTAATCAGCGAGATATGCAAATTCAGTGCCAACAAAGATGGTGGCCAGCAGCCACGGAGCCGGAACGAGCAGGAGGCTTGCTTGCTCCAGTGATGGAGGAAGCCAAGTTTCCCCGCCTGCTGGAGCCGGCTCTAAGCTACACTCAAAGCAACAAAGTTTCAATTATAGAAGGTAAATAAACCCTGAAATTATAATTATAGAAGGTAAATAAACCCTGAAATTATAATTATATAATTATATAATTTTAATTACAATTATAATTATATAATTATAAATTTCAATTATAGCGGGTAAATAAACCCTGAAAGCAGATACCTGCTTTCAGCCAGCCGTGGCCATGGAGCTGGAGCGCAGGAGGCTTTCCCTCACACCCACCCTGGCCAGCTCTGAGCTCCACTCAGGCAACAAAGTTTCAATTATAGAAGGTAAATAAACCCCAGATACCTGCTTTCCGCCGGCCATGGCCACTGAGCTGGAGCATTGGGTTGCCCCTGGCGATGGAGGAAGCCAAGCCCTGGCTGGCTCTGAGCTCCTCTCCAGGCTACAAAGTTTCAATTATAGAAGGTAAATAAGTCCCAGAAAAAAAGGAGAGGCTGGGAGCTTCTGTCGCTGGGGAGGCTTGGCCAGCCTGAAAATGGCCCTCAGCCCTTCAGCCAGACTGGCTAGGCACCCCAGTGGGGACCCCCCACCCTAAAGGTGGTGTGACCAGCCTGAAAACAGCCATCAGCCCCTCACCCAGGCTGGCCAGGCACCCCAGTGGGGACCCCCACCCTGAAGGGCAAACCAGTCAGTCCCCACCCATGCACCAGGCCTCTATCCTATATAAGAAAGGGTAATATGCAAACTGACCCTAACAGCAGAACAACTGGGAATGACTGGTCACTATGACACACACTGACCACCAGGGGGCAGACGCTCAATGCAGGAGCTGCCCCCTGGTGGTCATTGCGCTCCCACAGGGGGAGCTCTGCTCAGCCACAAGCCAGGCTGCCAGCTGCCAGTAAAGTGGTGGTGGTGGGAGCCTCTCGCGCCTCCTCAGCAGCGCTAAGGATGTGAGACTGCAGCTTAGGCCTGCTCTCCACTGGCAAATGGACATCCCCTGAGGGCTCCCGGGCTGCCAGAGGAATGTCTGATTGCCAGCTTAGGCCCAATCCCCCGGGGAGCGGGCCTAAACCAGCAGGTGGTCATCCCCTGAGGGGTCCCAGACTGCGAGAGGGCACAGACCAGGCTGAGGTACACCCTCCTCCCCCGTGCACAAATTTTTGTGCACCGGGCCTCTAGTACTTAAGAATAAAGTCAAAATGGAATAAAAACTTGAATGTAAGACACGAGCCCTAAACAATTTGGCTCAGCGGATAGAGCGTCAGCCTGCAGACTCAAGGGTCCCAGATTCGATTCCAGTCAAGGGCATGTACCTTGGTTGCGGGCACATTCCTAGTGGGGAGTGTGCAGGAGGCAGCTGATCAATGTTTCTCTCTCATCGATGTTTCTAGCTCTCTATCCCTCTCCCTTCCTCTCTGTAAAAAATCAATAAAATATACCTAAAAAAAAAAGTAAGACACGAAACCATAAAACACCCAGAAGAAAATAAAGGCAGTAAACTCTTCGACATCACTCACAGAAATAGTTTTTTGGATATGTCTCCTCAGGCAAGGGAAACAAAAGAAAAAATAAAATATGACTACATCAAACTAAAAAGTTTGCACAGTTTACTTTGCAAACTAAATGAAAGACAACTCAGTGGGAGAAGATAGGGGTTAATTGATATCCAAAATATATAAGGAGTTCATATAACTTAACCCTAAAAAAAATAAAATAAAGAAAACAACAATCCAATTTAAAAAATGGACAGAGGACCCAAATAGACATTTCCCCAAAGAGCACATACAGATGGCCAACAGATATTTGAAAAGTTGCTCAACATCACTAATCATCTCGATTTTCAAATCAGTGTGTGTGTTTTTCATTCTTCCTTTCTCTGTACTGGACTTCCCTACAAGATTTGTTGACAGTCTCTTCTTGACATCTTTCAAAAAAAGGTTTATATTTTTTCTTACCTATAATTTTCCTAAACTCAAATGTGATCATATTGTTCTCTGTGTAAAAATCTTTGGTTCCCCACTGATCTTAGCATAAAGTCTTACTTCATAATATGGCTTTATCATTCTACCTTGGGCACTACCATCAAGCACCTGCATCAGTGGCACAGAAATAGTAGTATGGTAGTAATAGCCGCTAACATTTGCTGAACACGTATTAGTACTTGTGCCAGGTATGCACTTTACATGTAATCTACCTTTTAGTCCTCAAAATAATCTTGAGCATAGGTATTGTAGTTAGTATTTTACAGAGGAGTCACAATTAACCCTTTTTGGATCCTCAAGCACTGTGCCTCTGGGCTTTTCCATATTTGTTTTCTCCTTCTGGATTACCAGTAACTGCTCTTCGTTACTTCTTTTTGTAAACATTTTTAAAAAGTATTACTACATAGAAAAAAAGTATGCAGATCCTAAACTTCATTCAACAAAGTTAACCTGTTCTTATAACCACCACAGATTAAGAGGTCCCTTCTTACCTCTACCTAGTCCAGTGATGGCGACCCTATGACACGCGTGTCAGAGGTGACACGTGAACTCATTTTTTTGGTTGATTTTTCTTTGTTAAATGGCATTTAAATATATAAAATAAATATCAAAAATATAAATCTTTGTTTTACTATGGTTGCAAATATCAAAAAATTTCTATATGTGACACGGCACCAGAGTTAAGTTAGGGTTTTTCAAAATGCTGACATGCCGAGCTCAAACGGTTCGCCATCACTGTAATAAATTCTCCCTCCTCCCCAAATGTGAATAGTATTCTGACTTCTTAATACCATGGATTATTTTTGCCTATTTTTGGAAAGTTTATTTCAATTGAATTGTGTAGCATTTATTCTCTTGTGTCTGGCTTCTTTAACTCAGTATTATATTTGAGAAAATCATTCATGTTGTTGCCTATATTCATTTTCATTGCTTTATAATACTCTAATAATATGTTATAGCTTTTTTATCTATTCTTGTTTTGAAATTATATGCGTTATTTCCAGTTTACATTATTACAAACAATACAGTTGATATTCTTATACATTATATATTTTTTTATTTTAATTTAACTCCTGGAATATTTTTCAGCCTTATTTTAGCTAACTAAATTTCACTTTTTTAAAAATATACTTTATTGATTTTTTACAGAGAGGTAGGGAGAGGGACAGAGAGCTAGAAACATCGATCAGCTGCCTCCTGCATGCCCCCTACTGGGGATTGAGCCCACAACCTGGGCATGTGCCCTTGACTGGAATTGAACCTGGGACCCTTGAGTCCGCAGGCCGACGCTCTATCCACTGAGCCAAATCGGTCAGGGCTAAGTTTCCTTTTTTGCAGGAAAACTTTCCTAATCTCTCCAGGTTTGGATTTGGACTCTATGTGCACTGATGTCATTCTTTTCTTCTGTCATAAACTTTTTTTTTTTTTGTCATAAACTTTTATGCTATATTTTCCACAAAGTTCAGAGTGTGCGTGTGTGTGTGTGTGTGTGTGTGTGTGTGTGTGTGTGTGTAAAGATAAAACCATGTTTTCTCCTTCCTTGTCATCTTGGCACACACTGTGTATTTAAATGTTGAGTGAATGAGTTTTGTAATACTTTCACTCTTTCATTGCTAAAAAATAAAAATAGGCATAAATATAGGGGTGGGCAAAAGTTAGGTGTATAGTTGTTTGTATGGAAAATAGTACAATAAATAGTAATATAAGAGTAAACTCTGTTTCATGTACTCATAATTATAAACCTACTTTTGTCCACCCCTGTATAATGGAAATTTGTTAATATACTTAATTGCTCTCTGCCTTTATTTTATTCTCTTTAGTTAGATGTACAGAGTTAGTTACTTTAAAATGGATTATTGCCCTGGCCAGGTGGCTCAATTGCTTGGACCATTGTCCCATACACCAAAAGGTGGTGGGTTTGATTTCTGGTCAGGGCACATACCTAGGTTGCAGGTACCATCCCCTATTAGGGTGCATAAGGAAGACAACTAATCTATGTTTCTCTCTCTAATTGATGTTCCTTTCTCTCTCTTCCTTCCTTTCTCTCTAAAAATAAATGAACGTATCCTTGGGTAAGGATAAAAAAGAGGATTATTACCAAGTTATGTTAACATTTTAAAATCTATCAGGCATCTCTGTTGTCCCTTTTGTAATTTTGTTCTACCATATAGCTATTGTATTAAAGTATTTTTGAAATTTTAAAAAATAATTTGTGGCACATTTAATACATAACTTTATTTGTGGCAAATAATGTTCTTTGTTCTTTGAGAGTGGTCTTGAATTTTTGAAAATAGCCAAAAGATTTGGAGCCAAAAAGGGAATTTTATGAATGATAAACTATCTAAAGTGAGATTTCAAGATACATGGATTCTCCTCCTTGCCCCCATACTCTTGTGGCTTTAAAAACTTTGCTTTTATAGAGTTAAGTCACTGAATTCAGGTAGAGTTAAGCCACTGAAATAAGCCAGAGTTTATAGTATATTGTGCTTTAAAAAAATTTTTTTTATTGATTGATTTTAGAAAGAAGGGAGGGAGGGGGAGGACATCAATTTGTTGTTCTACTTAATTTATATATCCAATGGTTGATTCTTGTAGTGCCCTGACCAAGAATTGAACCCACAACCTTGATGTATCAGGTCAACCAACTGAGATACCACGCCAGAGCTTATAGTATAATGTGCTTTTGAGTTTCTTGTGCTTTCCAAACTGGTTATTTTTACAAGTTATTTATCTCATACTTAATTTATACTTGAGATAATTTAATTTATAATAGTGTTTTCTTTTTTATTATTAGCCTTTTTTATTATGAATTTGTTTTCTCTGAAATTAACATTTTCATCTTTGCTTTAACACTATGCCTGTTATTAACATTTGTGCCTGTCCCTACCCCCCAATTAAATAATAATAACAGTGTACCTTCTACCATCGTATTTCTCCCAAGTCTCTTAGGCTTGATCTCTCCATTCTTGCTCATCTCAGTCATTCTATATATTTCTTGAGTTTGTCTTTTTTCCTCACTAAACTGAGCATCAGGCAGGTGTTTATTAGGAGTTTAACAAAAATGTTTTTGACCATATGAAGGCTTTGTCACCTATTTTAGTCTTTTCTAAAGTATTCTCATTTCCCACAAATACTCATTTTTACATTAGTCATCTTTCTTACTAAAAACTCTTCTGCTGCCCTAACCGGTTTGGCTCAGTGGATAGAGCGTCGGCCTGTGGATTCAAGGGTCCCAGCTTCGATTCCGGTCAAGGGCATGTACCTTGGTTGCGGGCACATCCCCAGTAGGAGGTGTGCAGGAAGCAGCTGATCACTGTTTCTCTCTCACTGATGTTTCTAACTCTATCCCTCTCCCTTCCTCTCTGTAAAAAATCAATAAAATATATTTAAAACAACAACAACAACAACTCTTCTGCCTCTTTATTGGGAAAAAATGGTCCCTCTCTCCCTTTTAGCCAAATCCTCTGTCAGGCCATGAAATTAAACTACTTTTATTAGGAGAATCACTATAACAAGTCTTAGGGATAATACAGAAGCAATAATATTCTGTTGTCGAGTACCTAAACCAGTGATGGCAAACCTTTTGAGCTCGGCGTGTCAAAATTTTGAAAAACCCTAACTTAACTCTGATGTCGTGTCACATATAGAAATATAATTTTTTTTTTATATTTGCACCCATAGTAAAAATAAAATTATATTTTTGGTATTTATTTTATATATTTAAATGCCATTTAACAAAGAAAAATCAACCAAAAATATGTATAAAATGAACAAAAACAGAAAAACAATGTACATTTAGGAAAAAAAATAATAAAAACAATGATAATCAAATGGCACGAAAACTAGAAATTAGTGACTTTTTTGGTGCTGAAGTTTATCTGCTAATTCTTCGATTGCAGGTTCATACTTGGTGCACTTTAAGGCCAAGCAAGTGCCACTAACTTCATCTGTTAGCCGGTTTCTTTTGTTCGTTTTAATATTATTTAATGCTGAGAACAAAGTCTCACAAAAATATGTTGGTGAAAAAATTGTTAGCAAAGCCATCGCTAGATTTTTTATGTCACTAAAAGTGTCAGGTACTCTGTTCCAAGCACTCAAAATTTCTTGTTCGTAGTTGCACCCTTCTTCATTAGTCAAACGATTTCGTTCCAGATTTTCAAGTGTCAGCCTTAAGTTGACAAACACGAGTCCAAATGCTACCTTGAAAATCTTCAAGTTGCATCTCTAAATCGTCAATTTGCATCCATTGGAAATCCTTTAATTCCAAAGTATTCTAAACAACTACATCACTACATCCAGATATTTAATATTTTAATGGTCTGTTCTAGGCTTCTAAATTGGTTGAATCTTTCGCTGAACTGTTCAAATAACGAATTTACTATATTCCGGTACATAAGTATGGACTCTGTTACACTCGTTGTAGTGGCCTTCTCGAAATACTTTTTTATCCGAGGAAAATACTTACAAGTTTTAGTTTCAATATCTCGCTTGAAAATTTTAAGTTTACTTTGAAAAGATTTGATGTATCCAAACATAACGTCAATACTTTTGCCAAAACCTTGTAATTTTGAATTCAGTTCATTCATATGAACAGAGAGATCTGTAAAAAACATCAAATTGCTGACCCACTTATGATCATTTGATCTGAGGAAAGTTTGTCAGATCCTCCTTCTCAATAAATACCGTAATATCTTCAAAGCACTCCACAAATCTCTCAAGTACTTTACCTCGACTCAGCCATCTCACATCATTGAACATCAGTAGTCCACTGTAGGTTGAATCAACTTTCTGTAAAAGTGCAGAAAATTCTCGCTTGTGAAGGGATCAAGAAGCTATAAAATTCACAATTTTTGTTACAACTGACATTAAATCATTCAATTCTGAGAATCCCGATTTGGCACACAATACCTCCTGATGGATAATGCAATGAAAAGGTGGATGTCTAATAGCTTCCATAAACAAATTTCAGGAATTCCACATTTTTTCCCACCATATTTGGTGCCTCATCTGTCGTGACTGACACAATTTTAGAGATATCAATGTTTAGGTCACTGAATGTTTTTATAACAACCTTACATATTTCGTTTCTTGATGTACTTATTGGCACTGATTCTAACTTTATCAACTCTTCTCTCATTGTGAGACCATCAGAATATCTAGCAATAATGGCCAACCGAGCATTTGATGTGACATCAGTAGTTTCATCAAGAGAAATCAAAAAATATTTACAACTATTTAAGTCTTTTTTTAATTGATGTTGTACGTTTTTGTTAAGATCTATTCTTCTGTCTTTGATAATATTTCTACTGAGTGGTAACTCAGAAATTCTTTTAATAATGTCATCTTTATTTTTTATATTGTGAAATAGAGCTGGTGCACATCTTAGAAATGTTTCCTTAATAAATTCTCCGTCACTGAGGGCTTTTCCATGCTGAGCTATGGAGTGAGCAATACAGTAACTTGCTGATGTTAAATTTGTAGAGCATCTTACAAATTTAATGATGGAATTTGATTGACTTTTATAGAGGTGTAGCTGCCTAGAAATGTATTCCTTCCTTTCATCGATCCTTTTTTTCAAGAGCTGACAATGATTAGTTTCAAAATGTCTCTTTACATTCCACGTTCAGCTTACCACCGTTTCATTACACAGTATGCACAATGATCTATTGTTTCTGTTGACAATCCCATACATCTTGGTCCATATGTCTTGAAAAGGTCAGCTGCTGCTACTTCCACTTCCTTTATCATTCAGTCTTGCTTTTTTATTTTTTTTGATTCTCCATCACAAGGCTTCAAAAATAAATATAAATCACGGCGTTTTTTATAAAAGGTTGATAGGTTTCTTACCTATTAACTTTTTGCAGTGTTGTTGCACTGACTCCTGGTGCAAAACAATTCAAAGATAGTATGTATAACCAACAAATATATGGTGCTGTAATCAATTATCTGACACGCAGAATGTCTTGTCGAGCACTGTTGCACTGTATATCTTTTTCTTCTAACCCTCCCACTCCTGTCTCCTAACGAACATGGCGATCAAGTGCGTCCGCTTGCCGAATGCACCCAAACGCACAGGAAGCTTACCTGAGGCACGTGTTAACAATAACGAGGCCGTTTCCAGAATTGGACATTTTGTCACTCGAGTAAAAAAAAAAAAATGTCATGAGTAAAGATTAATCTCTTTATAGTGCAATTCTTAACCTTTTTATATTAATGTCAATATTGGAACCGTGTATCTTGGATGTTTTCACTATGTATCTTTGCTACGCAACACCGATGTACATGTTTACATCCGGTTTTAGAATTGCATTATTTTTTTTAAATATATTTTATTGATTTTTTACAGAGAGGAAGGAGAGAGAGAGAGAGTTAGAAACATCGATGAGAGAGAAACATCGATCAGCCGCCTCCTGCACATCTCCTACTGGGGATGTGCCCGCAACCCAGGTACATGCCCTTGACCGGAATCGAACCTGGGACCTTTCAGTCCACAAGCCGACGCTCTATCCACTGAGCCAAACCGGTTTTGGCTAGAATTGCATTATTGATCATGAGTAACGTGAGTAATAATATTACTCGAGTGATGCCCAACTCTGGCCGTTGCGAGAGACAAATATTTGAATTATGCAATTTTTTGTCTCTGTCGATGTATGTCACCCAAAATGAGTTCGCGTGTCAGAGGTGTCATAGGTTCGCCATCACTGACCTAAACATTCTAGCTCCCTTTCCTCAATCAAAAAAAAAAAAAAAAAGGAAGAGAAGAAAAAAAAGGAAGAAAGAAAATGTCCGAAATTAGGATGTAAACATACTTGGAGAATGTGATGCTGTTAACAATGAATTCTGTCAAATAAGATTGGAAAAGTCTTTTTATACCATTCAGATAGTACTTGTTGTATAGCGATCTGTGTATTTTACACATGAACAAACTGCTGCTTAATGTGGTTGATTACTCAGCTAGTTAGAAAGCTGAAAGAAAATGTTTTAGGTTAGTTTGGAAGATGTGACACTTGACTGTGAACAAAGAAAGCTCAGATGTGTAAACAGTGTAATGAGTTGGTTGTTCTTATAAGTGGCATGCAATTTACTTATGAAGTGATGTAAAATGAGGTTGGAGAATAGGCAGGGGCTAGTTCAGGAAAGGCTGTGTATGCTATCTTAGAACCTCCTATAAGCGGTGGGGACCCATTGGAGAGTTTTAAGCAGAATTAATATAGTCTTATGCCATTTTAGATAGTGAAAGTTGATTAGAACAATGATTCTAGCCCTAGCCGGTTTGGCTCAGTGGATAGAGCGTTGGCTTATGGGCCAAAGGGTCCCAGGTTCAAGTCCCATCAAGGGCATGCACCTTGGTTGCGGGCTCCTCCCCCACCCTGTCCTGGTAAGGCCTCAGGCAGGTGGCATCCAATTAATGTATTTTCTCTCACATTGATGATGTTTCTCTCGGTCTTTTCCTTCTCTCTTCCACTTCCCCTAAAAATCAATGGAAAAATATCTTCAGGTGAGGATTAACAAATAAATAAATACAACTTTTAAAAAAAGAACAGTGATTCCAGTATCCATTATAAGAGCCTTGGTAATTAGAGGTATTCCAGTAAACTTCATATTTCTGTACTGCTGAAAATAATGTTCAGTAGAGGTGAATCTTTAAGGTAACACATTTACAGTTTGGAATTATAAAACTTTTTTCCATTTATGAACTGATTATATCAAACTTCCAACAAATTTAGAGAGTAATATAATGTACATCTTAATGGAGTAAATCATGACAGATGGAATTGAAATTCTTTTCTATCATTTGCCAGTCCCATTCTGCTTCCTCTAATCTGGAAGTATAAATTTTTCTGTTGGTGTCAGTCTTCTATAAAGTATTCATAGTCTACTTTCTATAAGTTATTTCAGTGCAAGAGTCAGATATACTTTGTGTACTTGGTGTCTTTCAAAGAAATTGCATATTGTTTTTCCGTTTTAAATGCTTGACAAAGCTTATATTTATATTAATATGTTTTCTCCCTAAAACATATTAATTACCCCCTCTTTTGTCTTTTCATCCCTCTTTTTGTCTTTTCAAATTGTCCCCTCGACCAGAGTTCTTCCTGGAGTTCCACCCGGGGTGGGCTGGCTGGGGGAAGTGAGGGAGTACCCATCCGGCAGCCACTTAGGGACCCTACCAGTGCTCAAATTTCGTGCACTGAGCCTCTAGTTTGAATATAAATCTAGTTGGTTTATTTATTAGGTTTGCTTAAAAATCAGTGCTATAAAATATGAACATTGTTGTATTATAACCTTATAAGAGTAACTTACAAACTTAGTAAAAGATATAGGGAAATAATTTGAACACAGCCTGGTCATACTCTATTTCCTGAATTTGTGCCTGTGAACTCAGATAGGAGTAAATTAATTATATATATCTAGTTTCCTACAGTAACCAAGAAGCATTTAAATACAGTGAAATAATTATTCCACTATCAAATCAGTTGTGTTTAAGTCTTGAACAGGGTAAACATTTATCTTATACATGTGCTTTTCCTCAGGAATTCTTTATGACCAATTTGGTTTCCACTTGTTATATAAGTGTAGAGAGAGAGAAAGGTATATAATTAAGGTATTCTTTGGGTTTCCTTTTTTTTTTTTAACCTATTCAGACATTTGATCTAGTTCCTTAATACTGACTTTGAACTAATCTGGGCACTATTGACATTTTAGGCTCAGCAGTTCTTTGTTGTGAGGAGTTGTCCTGTGCATTGTAGGGTGTTTAGCAGCATCTATGATACCAGTAGATAACCAGTAGTTCCATATGTATGCTCATGTTTAGAGATTATGGAGATTACAAAAGTTTGTAGCAGAGACACCTTTATTAATAAGGTACTACAACCATTAAGTCAAAATGGAAAATATATTTGACATATGCTCTCAGAAAAGACAGAATAGTAGAAAAACACTTAAGAAAGAGGCAGTTGTTAGACTAAAACTAAAGTGTTTTAGATTTTAAGAAATAGAAAAAGCACTAAACTAAATAAGACACAAATATGGGTTCTTAGAACAAGGTAGGCTGTAAGTGAAGAAATGGCTGTGAATTTCAGAATGATACTCAATGTGAAGAAAGATAATCTATATATATAAAATGCTAGCATGCAAATTGTGCACTCGGGAGTTCAACCGGGAGAGCAGGAGTTCCATCACTCGCTATGACATGCGCTGACCACTAGGCGGGCAGCGTGGAACATGGTGGGCAACCTGCAGCGGCAGCAGGGTGCTGAGGGAGCAAGGGAAGGAGGAGATGGAGAGGCCAGGCCTGCACGAATTTCATGCACCAACTGTTATTATTAATAACAGTTTTTAACTTTAAAATTGGGATGTACTCTAAAAGTTATTTTGAGAATGAATGTCTTTGCTCTCAAAGTGACATTTTTCCCTCAAACAAATATTTGAGTGCCTGATATGAGCCAGTACTGGGGCTAGCATAGCAGGCAAGATGACATGAAAATGTGGTGGCACTTATTAAGTGAAAATATCAAATAAAAACTTACTTGATTTTTTTCTCCTTATCACTCCTTTTCCCCAGTTTGAGTTAGGGGAGAATGTTTTACTCTTTTTAATCACCAATGTATCCCAGCTTCTAGAACACCTGATAGACATAAAAATATTTGTTAAACGAATAATTGATTAGTTGGGAAGAGAAATTTTACAAATTGCATATGATTAAATGGAATTGTGGTAAGCTCTCCAAAGGGAATAATGCAAGGTATTATATAATATACAACATATAACAATAGGTCTATTCTAGTCTAAATCAATTAAATTAGATGAAACTTTAAATTAAGGAAGTGATTCTTTTCCCCGCGTTTTATTGGTGCATAATTGACAAATAACAGTATGTATATTTAAAGTGTACAGCATGATTTAACAATATCTATATGTTGTGCAATGATTACCACAGGTTAACACATCTGTCACCCCAGTTGAAAGAGAGAGAGTAAAGCTAAAAATTTCCCTTAGCAAATTTCAAGTACACAACACAGTATTACTAACTATAATGTCCAAGCTGTACATTAGATAACCGGAACTTGTTCATCTTATAATGAAAGGCTTGTATTCTTTTACTAGCATCTCCCCATTTTCTCCAGCCCTTAGCCCTGCTAGCCACCATTCTACTCTTTGTTTCTATGAGTTTAATTCCCCCACCCCCACCCCCACCCCCAGATTCCACATATAAGTGAGATCATATGGTATTTGTCTCTGGCTAATTTCATTTAGCATAGTATCCTCTAGATCAGTGGTTCTCAACCTTCCTAATGCCACACCCCTTTAATACAGTTCCTCATGTTGTGGTGACCCCCAATTTCATTGTTACGAATTGAACATAATTAAAGCATAGTGATTAATCACAAAAACAATATGCAATTATATATGTATTTTCTGATGGTCTTAGGCGACCCCTGTGAAAGGGTAGTTCGACCCCCAAAGGGGTTGTGACCCACAGGTTGAGAACTGCTGCTCTAGATTCATATATGTTGTTGTAAATAGCAGAATTTCCTTCTTTATTGTGACTGAGTACATTGCCTGTACATACCATTGTCTGTACATACCACATCTTCTTTATCCATTCATCCATCAATGGATACTTTGGTAATTTCTATGCCTTGGCTGTTGTAAATAATGCTGAAGTGAACATAGGGTTACAGATATCTTTTCGAGATGGTTTTGTTCCTTCAGATGTATACTCACAAGTGGAATTGCTGGATTATATGATAGTTTATGTTTAATTTTTTGAGGAACTTCCATAATGTTTTCCGTAGTGGCTACACCAATTTACATTCTCACCAACAGTGCACAAGGGTTCCTTTTTTCTCCACATCCTCACCAACACTTCCTCTTTGCTTTTTTTATGACAGCTATTCTAATAGGTGTGGTGATATCTCATTGTGATTTTTTGTTTAATATATTTTTATTGACTTCAGAGAGGAAGGGAGAGAGATAGAAACATCAATAACGAGAGGACCATAGATTGGCTACCAACTAGAAATCCCACACTGGGAATCGAGCCCACAACCCGGCACGTGCCCTGACCAGGAATTGAACTGTGACCTTCTGATTCATAGGTTGACGCTCAACCATTGAGCCACACTGGCTGAGCTCTTTGTGGTTTTTATTTGATTGCCCTGAATACCTTGTTCAGGAACCTGTTGGCCATTGTATTTCTTCTTTGGAAAAAATGCCTGTTCAGTTGCTCTGCCATTTTTAAAATCAGATTGTTTGCTTTTTGCTGTTGAGTAGTATGAGTTCTTTATATATTTTGGATATTAACCTCTTACCAAGTACAAGGCTGCAAATATTTTCTGTAGGTTGCCTATTTATTTTGTTGCTAGTTTATTTTGCTGTGGAGAAGCTTTTTAGTTTAATGTTGTCCCACATGTTTCTTTTTACTATGTTGCCTGCGCTTTTGGTATATACAAAAAAAAGCATTGCCAACACTAGTGTGAAGAATCTTTTTTCCTGTGCTTTTTCTAGGAATTTTACAGTTTCAGTGATTCTTAAAACCATAATTTTTTTTTAAGATTGAGTAGGATTTATCCAGACATGTTTGGGGGTGGGAATAGGGGTTGGAATGTGTGTAGTAAGTAGGCTGACAGAACAGCTTTGTGTAGATGCCTGAGGTGGGATACAGTGTGGCATTTTTTAGGGTTTGAGTATTGGCAAGAGTGGTGGGTAGGAGGTAGGATGGTATCTGAAGACATATCAAGTTTTCTTCTATACTGCTCTACTTAATATTGTATTTAATGTATGCAGTTATCATTTAAGTAGAAAATCTGATAACTTTGACTTACATAACTGGCTGTCTTTTCCTAGAGTCACAATTATTTACTGAAGTGCTTCTTCAGTTACTATTCAAATGATAAGTCCATTTAAGTGTATCTTTACTTTTACGGTGATAAAGTATTTACTTCTTGCATGCCCACCTTAAAATAATGAAGCTGTGGTATCATTATTAGTCCATTTTATTGTATTATATCACTAAAAGTTATCCTATTTCTCTTAAGTAAACTTCTCTCTAAATTAATGTTCTGTTTCTTTTGCTGTATTTCTGCAAGTGTTCTAACCATTCTGTCTTTATTCTCTTCCCATTTTAGCCTGTTGGTACTGCTGCTTGAGTGATCTATTCTGAATGCAAAACTAATCCTGTCTCTTGACTACTTAAAGGCCTACCATTGCTCTCAGGTTAAAAATTAACTGCTTGGCAAAACATGCTAGCCCTTTCAAGATCCATATTGTGCATATCTTTTCAGCCTTTTATGCTGCTCTTCCTTCACATCACAGTCTTTATTTTTGCCATACTTTTTTAGTTTCTTGACATGGCTGTTCAAATTTAAATTAACAAAACTAAATAAAATGTAAAAAGTTTTTCAACTCCAAATAGGGAGGGGCAAAAGTAGGTTTACAGTTGTGAGTATGTGAAACACACTGTTTATTCTCATATTATTATTTACTAATTATTGTATTATTTTTCATACAAACAAGCATAAATCTACATTTGCCCCACCCTGTATTGGAGAGCACAGATTCAGATAAATTCCATCATTACACAAAGTTATATTGTGAAGTGCTGTTCTTGAGGGTATTGAGCTCTCTTTTCCCTATGACTTTATTCATGATGTTCTCCTTTTCTAAATGTGTAATGTGATCTTCCATGTTTTGTCTAGCTGACTCTCATTCTTTCACTAAGACTCAGTTTGCATAACATTATTTCTGGAAAACCTTCCCTGACACTATTTTTTCCTGTCACCCATCCCAAAAGTCTGAACTCTTGCCTTTTGCCTTAGTGTCTGTTGTATTTAAGTACAAGAATTAGTTTTGAATAACAAAATTCGAGAAGACACAAAATATTGAAATTTTTGTACTAATTTTAGTTTCAGTCTGTAAAGTTTTATATTAAGTACTAGAGGCCCGGTGCACAAAAATTTGTGTACTCGGCGGGGAGGGGGGGTCCCTCAGCCCGGCCTGTGCCCTCTCGCAGTCTGGGACCCCTCGGGAGATAACGACCTGCTGGCTTAGGCCTGCTCCCGGGTGGCAGAGAGCAGGCCCAATCCCTAGGTGCAGCCCCTGGTTGGGCTCAGAGCAGGGCTGAATGGGGAGTTGGGGCACCACCCCCTGTCACACTCAAGGCAGGGTTGATGGGGAGGTTGCGGCGCCAACCCCTGTCACGCACAGAGCAGGGCCGATCAGGGGGTTGAGGAGCTCCCCCCTGTCACTCACAGAGTAGGGCCGATAGGGGAGTTGGGGCGCCGCCCTCTATCACCCGCCGATCAGGGGGTTGGGGCACCTCACCCTGTCACACACAGAGCAGGGCCGATCAGGGGGTTGGGGCACTGCACCCTGTCACACACAGAGCCACAGGGCGATCAGGGGGTTGGGGAGTTCCCCCATATCAGGCACAGAGCAGGGCTGATCAGGGGTTTGGGGTGCCTTCCCCTGTCACGAACAGAGCAGGGCGGATAGGGAGGTTGTGGCCCCGCCCCCTGTCACACACAGAGCCACAGGGCAATCAGGGGGTTTGGGCACTGCCCCCTGTCACACTGAGCCCGGTGCTGGGAGGCCTCTCAGCTCCTGATCCCGGTGCTGGGAGGCATATTACCCTTTTACTATATAGGGTAGAGGCCTCGTGCATGGGTGGGGCTGGCTGGTTTGCCCTGAAGGGTGTCCTGGATCAGGGTGGGGGTCCCCACTGGGGTGCCTGGCCAGCCTGGGTGTGGGGATGATGGCTGTTTGGAGCTGGTCACACACCCTTCAGGGTGGGGGTCCCCACTGGGGTGCCTGGCCAGTCTGGGTGAGGGGCTGAGGGCTGTTTTCAGGCTGGCGGGTGACGGAAGCTCCCAACCGCTCCTTTTTTTCTTTTTTTTTTTTATTCTGGGCCAGCTTTAGCTCTGAGGCTCCAGCTTTTAGGCCAGCCGTGGGCAAACTACGGCCCGTGGGCCGGATCCGGCCCGTTTGAAATGAATAAAACTATTGAAAAAAAAGACCGTACCCTTTTATGTAATGATGTTTACTTTGAATTTATATTAGTTCACACAGACACTCCATCCATGCTTTTGTTCCAGCCCTCCAGTCCAGTTTAAGAACCCATTGTGGCCCTCAAGTCAAAAAGTTTGCCCACCCCTGTCTTAGGCCTCCGCTCCTGAAAGCAGGTATCTGGTTTGTTCCGGTTCTGTAATCAAAACTCTGTATCAACTCCAGCTCTGAGATCCTGGCTCTCTGAAAGCAGGTTTCTGAGGTTTTGTTTAGCTTCTATATTTGTTAGACTGTTTCTTAAACTGCAGGCTCAGAGGCCGGCAAGGCAGGCGGGGAACGTTGGAGTCCTCCGTCACTGAAGCAAGCAAGCCTCGTGTTAGTTTCAAGCTGCGTGGCTGCCGGCCGCCATCTTGGCCGGCAGTTAATTTGCATATCTCGCTGATTAGCCAATGAGAAGGGTAGCGGTCATACACCAATTACCATGTTTCTCTTTTATTAGATACGATAGTGCATAGATTCACCACCATAGAAGTAAAGATACATTTAAATGGATTTATCACTTGAATACTAACTGAAGAAGCACTTCAGTAAATAATTGTGACTGTAGGAAAAGACAGCCAGTTATGTAGGTCAAAGTTACCAGATTTGCTACTTGAATGATGATTGCATACATTTAATCAGATTTTAAAACATAGAATTGACTCTAGCAACTCAAGAATCCATCTGAAGGTAAATTTATTAACTAGAAAAGCATTGCATCAAATGTATTTTCATTACAAAAATTTAGCATTTCATTTGTAGCCATCACTTCAACTTTAATCATTAGTATTATGATAAGCAGAGTGGGGAATGCAGAAATTTTCAGCATGGAAACCTATTCTGGACTTTATAATATGGATACTCATTATTAACAAGTTTTACCACTGCTCTACTTTTAGTTACCCACTAATCCCTGTATCTCACCATTACTTGGTTTGACCAGGAAAAGGAGAGATTCGATTCAGCATAAGTTTAGGCCTTCAGAAGTTGTATTATTAGTGGGCCAAAGAGAAGATAAAGAAAAATATGATTATTTTGTTGTTGTTGGAGAAGACTAAAATTTTTGGGTAGGATTGGTCTTTTGTCCTAGGAAAGGGATAAAAGACAAATTCTTGCGTTTTTGTAATAGATTTGGTGACTGTATTTTCCAAATCAAAGATCTGGAAGCATCTTTTAATAATATGCATCTTTTTTTGTTCTTGTTTAATTGGGGGTTTGTTAATCTACCCAGCTAAATGAGACTATCATGGGATAGACTTAGATGCCAAATATTAGAATGGTACTTTATGGCTTATGAAAACAATAGATTTCCCAACATATTTATGATTTCAAATATTCAAATTTGAAAGGTATAACTACCAAAACACCACATTTCTGAATTCAGTTGAGTTAGCCACACTTGGAGTTGGAGAGGCTTCATTGATAGAGATTAAGATACTTCAATTGTGTGTCACAAGTATTTCAAAACAGGCATTTCAAAACAAATAGATATTAATGAGGAATGGTGTAATTACAGGTGCTTTCGTAGAAGACCTCGAATTTTTAAGCCAGGCAAAATAAGGAATGGAGAAGGAAAAGAAGGAGAGGCCTATAGAGGCAAAGAAAAAGGAATGAACAGAGTGTTTTCGGAATAGAGTTGAGACAGGATAAGAACACCTTACTAGAGTAGAGGGTTGACTAGTTGTAAAAGAGGCTATGTAAAGTAGAATAACCTCAAAATTTATTTTTTTAGTCTTTAATTTTTAAAAATAGTATTTCTTCTAATTTCTACCTGTACATATAGAAGTTGATTTCACTTATCAGGGAGGGGATTAAGATCATCTGATAAACTCTTCTATAAATCTCATATTTATATGAACACTAGTGGCCCGGTGCATGAAATTTGTGCACATTAAAAGGGGATTGTAGAGGAAATATTTTAATATTGCTATTAGCCCTTTCTCTATAATAGAAGTGTCAGAGATGAAAGAAAATTAGTAAAATGTATATGAAAATCATCCTCCTGTCAGAGTCTGGGGCACACTGCGGGACCCAGAGTCAAGTCCCTGCACACCTGCAGCGCCTCAAAATCACGCGAGACCTATACTCAGACCTAGCCGGCCCCACCCTTGTCAAACCCCACCAGGCAAGGGGCACAGCCTCAGATCTCCCAGCCCAGCGCTGGGTGGGGGGCACAGCCTCAGGTCCCCCGGTGTACACTGGGCGGGGGGCACAGCCTCAGGTTCCCCAGCAAGTCCCCCAGCACTGGGGCAGGGGGTGCAGCCTGAAGTCCCCCAACCCGAGCCAGAGGGCATGCCTTGAGGGCCCCTGGCCCAGTCCAGGGAACACAGCCTGAGGTCCCCTGTCAAGCCCCGCCAGGAGGGGGGGCGCAGCCTCAGTCACCCGCCTGGCGCTGGGGTTGGGTGTGCAGCCTGAGGTCCCCCGGGCTGGGCGGGGGGGCGTGCCTTGAGGTCCTCCGTCAAGCCCCGCATGCGGGGGGGGCATAGCCTCAGGTCCCCCAGCCTGGTGCTGGGGCAGGGGCACAGCCTCAGCCCAGAATCGGGGCCGGTGGGGGGTGCACCCTGAGTTCCCCCGTCAAACCCCGCTGGGCAGGGGCACAGCCTGAGATTCCCTGTCAAGCCCTGCCAGGCGAGGGGCGCGGCATCAGATCTCCTGGCCCAGAGCTGGGGCGGGGGTGCATGGCCTGAGGTCCCCCAGCCTGGCGCCAGGGCAAGGGGAGCAGCCTGAGGTCCCCTGTCAAGCCCCACCAGGCAGGGGACGCAGCCTCAGGTCCCTGCTGATTGCTTGTTAAGGCTCGTTATGGGAACTCGTCCTCCACTGTGTGTGCAGCCATCTTGCGTTACTGAATTCCAGCCTCCCCTGTGGGCGCAGCCATCTTGACCATTATGGCATGACAGTCAATTTGCATATTCCCTATTTATTAGATAAGACTAGGGGCCCGGTGCACGAAATTCGTGCACTGGGTGTGTGTTGGGGGGGGAGTGTCCCTCAGCCCAGCCTGCCCCCTCTCACATACTGGGAGCCCTCAGGCGTTAACCCCCATCACCCTCCAATCGCAGGATCGGCCCCTTGCACAGGCCTGATGTGTCAGGCCTGGGCAGGGGACCCTCATTTCCCCCCATCACTGGTTCTGCCCCCAGCCCAGGCCTGACGCCTCTGGCCCAGGCATGAGGCCTGGGCAGGGGACCCCCAGACCCCTCCGATTGCTGGCTCTGCCCCTTGCCCAGGCCTGATGCCTCGGCCAGAGGCGTAGATCCCCATCACCCTTTGATTGCCTGATCGGCCCCTTGCCCAGGCCTGACGCCTCCGCCAGAGGTGTCAGGCTTGGACAGGGGACCCCCATCTCCCCCCGATCACTGGCTCTGGCCCCCACCCAGGCCTGAGGCCTCTGGCCCAGGAATCATGCCTGGGCAGGGGACCCCCATCTCCCTCTGATCGCTTGCTCCACCCCCCGCCCAAGCCTGACGCCTCTGACCCAGGCTTCAGGCCTGGGCAAGGGGACCATCATATCCCCCCAATCCCCAGCTCCGCCCCCCACCCAGGCCTGATGCCTCAGCCAGAGGAGTTGACCCTCATCACCCTCCGATCACCAATCACCAGATCGGCCCCTTGACCAGGCCTGAGGCCTCCAGCAGAGGTGTCAGGCCTGGGCAGGGGACCCCCAGCTCCCCGCGGTTGCAGGCTCCGCCCCTGCCCAGGCCTCACGCCTCTGGCTGAGGCGTCCGGCCCGGGCAGCGGGGACCCGCAGTGGCAGCGGGGGATGCCACAGTCGTGGGCTTCGCCTTAGGCCCAGGCAAGGGACCCCTAGCTCCTGGGACTGCCAGCTTCGACAGTGCCCAGCTCCCATCGCTGGCCCCATCCCTACTTCCTGCTATCACTGGCCAGGGTGGAAAAGGCACCTGATTCTCCAATCATGGCTGGGGCCGCCTTTGCCCTGCCCCCCAGCTCTTAGCTCCCCCCTGGGTTTCCGATCACTGTCAGTGGCAGGGGGCTTCTTCCTGCTTTCCCTTTCGCCTCCCTGCATTGTGCCTACATATGCAAATTAACCGCCATCTTGTTGGCAGTTAACTGCCAATCTTAGTTGGCAGTTAATTTGCATATAGCCCTGATTAGCCAATGAAAAGGGTAGCGCCGTACGCCAATTACCATTTTTCTCTTTTATTAGTGTAGATATCACATTTTCCTTATATTTGTCTTTTTATCCTTTTAGTCTCAAAAGCATTTTTCCCCAAATATTGTTTCTCTG
Organism: Myotis nattereri; assembly: GCF_964212035.1. Classification (NCBI taxonomy): domain Eukaryota; kingdom Metazoa; phylum Chordata; class Mammalia; order Chiroptera; family Vespertilionidae; genus Myotis; species Myotis nattereri. The sequence continues at coordinate 221,971,181 of NC_138075.1, forward strand.
TGTAGTCTGTATTATGATTTTGCTTTCAAATCAATGTTCTGTCCGATACAGAAAGCTTTATTTTTGAGAATTGTGGAATTTTTAGTATGCTATGAGCATGTAGACTGCTAATTACCTTTCTTTCTTAAGTAGGGTTAAATGGTTTTATTTTTTTCCTTTTTTTCCTTTATTGATTAAGGTATTACATATGGGTGTTTTTTGTTTTCTCATAGGTGGACACTCAACCACTGAGTCACACAGGCTGGACTCTTGGTCATTCTTTTTTTTTCAAGTTTTTTTTTTAATTTTGTTTTATTCCTTAAAATATTACAAAGAATATTACATATGTTCCCCCCCCCCCTTTGACATTCCCCCGGCCTCTCCTACCCCCCAGTGTCTTGTGTCCATTGGTTATGCTTATATGAATGCACACAAGTCCTTTGGTTGATCTCTTACCCCCCGCCCCTCCAGCCCTCCCCAGCCTCCCCGCTGTAGTTTGACAGTCTGTTCGATGCTGCTCTGCCTCTGTATCTATTTTTGTTCATCAATTTATAATGGTCTTTATTTTCCATAAAATGAGTGAGATCGTGTGGTATTTTTCTTTCATTGACTGGCTTATTTCACTTAGCATAATGCTCTCCAGTTCCATCCATGCTGTTGCAAATGGTAAGAATTCCTTTTCATAGCAGCATAGTATTCCATTGTGTAGATGTACCACAGTTTTCTAATCCACTCATCTGCTGATGGGAATTTAGCCTGTTTCCAAATCTTAGCTATGGTAAATTGTGCTTCTATGAACATAGGGTTGCATATATCCTTTCTGATTGGTGTTTCTGGTTTCTTGGGATATATTCCTAAAAGTGGGATCACTGGGTCAAATGGGAGTTCCATTTTTAACTTCTTGAGGAAACTCCATACTGTCTTCCATAGTGGCTGCACTAGTCTGCATTCCCACCAGCAGTGCACGAGTGTTCCCTTTTCTCTTCATCCTCGCCAGCACTTGTCATTTGTTGATGATTGCCATTCTGACAGATGTGGGATGATTCCTCATTGTTGTTTGGAGTTGCATCTCTCAGATGATTAGTGACTTTGAGCATGTTTTCATATGTCTCTTGGCTTTCTGAATGTCCTCTTTTGAAAAGTGTCTATTTAGGTCCTTTGCCCATTTTTTGATTGGATTGTTTATCTTCCTTTTGTTAAGTTGTATGAGTTCCCTATAAATGTTGAAGATTAAACCCTTATCGGTGATAACATGGGCAAATATGTGCTCCCATGCAGTGGGCTTTCTTGTTGTTTTGTTGATGTTTTCTTTTGCTGTGCAGAAGCTTTTTATTTTCATGTAGTCCCATTTGTTCATTTTCTCTTTAGTTTCCAGTGCCCTAGGAGCTGTATCGGTGAAGAAATTGCTTCAGCATATGTCTGACATTTTGTTGCCTTTGGATTCCTCTAATATTTTTATGGTTTCCCATCTTACGTTTAAGTCCTTTTTCTATTGCGAGTTTATTTTTGTGTATGGTGTGAGTTGGTGCTCTAGTTTCATTTTTTTGCGTGTATCTGTCCAATTTTCCCAACACCATTTATTGAAGAGACTGTCTTGACTCCATTGTATGTTCTTGCCTCCTTTGTCAAATATTAATTGAGCATATTGGTTTGGGTCAATTTCTGGGTTCTCTATTCTATTCCATTGATCTATATGTGTGTTCTTGTGTCAGTACCAGGCAGTTTTGAGAACAGTGGCTTTGTAATTCAGCTTGATATCTGGTATTGTGATCCCACCTACTTTGTTCTTCTTTCTCAGGATCACTGCAGCTATTCGAGGTCTTTTTTTATTCCAGATGAATTTTTGGAGAGTTCGTTCTAGGTCTGTGAAATATGCCATTGGTATTTTAATGGGAAGTGTGTTGAATTTATAGATTGCTTTGGGCAGTATGGACATTTTAATGATGTTGATTCTACTAATCCATGAACATGGTATGTTCTTCCATCTGTTTATGTCTTCCTCTATCTCTTTTTCCAATGTACTGTAGTTTTCTGAGTAGAAGTCTTTTACCTCTTTAGTTAAGTTTATTCCTAGGTATCTTAATTTTTTTGTTGTGATGGTAAATGGGATTGCTTTTTTAGTCTCTCTTTCTGTAAGTTCACTGTTGCTGTATAGAAATGCCATAGATTTCTTGGCATTAATTTTGTATCCTGCTACATTGCCAAATTCATTATTAAGTCTAAAAGTTTTTTGATGGAGTCTTTAGTGTTTTTTATGTACAATATCATGTCATCTGCAAATAAGGCCAGTTTTACTACTTCTTTTCCAATTTAAATGCCTTTTATTTCTTCTTCTTGTGTAATCGCAATGGCTACTACTTCCAGTACTATGTCGAACAGTAGTGGTGAGAGTGGGTATCCCTGTCTTGTTCCTGTTCTTAAGGGAAATGGTTTTAGTTTTTGCCTGTTGAGTATGATGTTGGCTGTGGGTTTGTCATATATGGCTTTTATTATGTTGAGGTATGATCCTTCTATTCCCACCTTGCTGAGAGTTTTTATCAAAAATGGATGTTGGATTTTTGTGAAATGCTTTTTCTGCATCTATTGATATGACTATGTGGTTTTTTTCTCTCAATTTGTTTATGTGATGTATCACGTTTATTGATTTGCGGATATTGTACCATCCTTGCTTCCCTGGGATAAATCCTACTAAGTCATGGTTTATGATCTTTCTGATGTACTGCTGGATCCGATTTGCTAAGATTTTGTTGAAGATTTTGGTATCTATGTTCATGGGTGATATTGGCCTGTAATTCTCTTTCATTATGTTGTCTTTATCTGGTTTTGTTATTAGGGTGATGCTTGCTTCATACAATGAGCTTGGTAGTGTTCCTTCCTCTTGAATTTTTTGGAATAGTCTGAGGAGGATAGGTTTTTGTTCTTCCCTGAATGTTTGGTAAAACTCCCCTGTGAAGGCGTCTGGTCCTGGGCTTTTGTTTGCTGGAAGTTTTTTGATGACTGCTTCAATTTCTTCCATAGTTATTGGCTTATTGGGATTTTTAGATTCTTCCTGATTGAGTTTTGGAAGGTTGTATTTTTCTAGGAATATGTCCATTTCCTCCAGGTTGTCTAGTTTATTGGGGTAGAGTTGTTCATAATATTTTTTAACAATCATTTGTATTTCTGTGGGGTCTATTGTTATTTCACCGCTATCATTTCTGATTTTTTTTATTTGGGTCCTCTCTCTTTGCTTCTTGGTGAGCCTGGCTAGAGGTTCATCAATCTTGTTTATCCTTTCAAAGAACCAGCTCTTGGTTTCATTAATCTTATGTATTCTCTTTTTGGCCACTATGTCATTTATTTCTGCTCTAATCCTTATTATCGCCTTCCTTCTGCTCACTCTGGAGTTTTCTTGTTGCTCTCTTTCTAATTCTTTGCGTTGTAGATTTAGATGATTTACTACCATTTTTTCTTGTTTTTTGAGGTAGACCTGTAGAGCTATACACTACGCTCTCAGGACTGCTTTCATTGTGTCCCTAGGTTTTGGATTGTTGTGTTTTCATTGTCATTAGTTTCCAGGATGTTTTTAATTTCTTCTTTGATCTCATTGGTAAAGCAATCAACATTTAATAACATTCTATTCAGCTTCCAAGTGCTTGAGTGTTTTGGATTGTTTTCATTGTAGTTTATTTCTAATATTATGCCAGTATGGAGTTAGAATATGCTTGGTATGATTTCAATTTTCTTGAATGTGGGGAGACTTTGCTTGTGACCCAATATGTGGTCTATTTTTGAAAATGTCCCATGTGCACTTGAGAAGAATGTATATTCCATGGCTTTGGGGTGAAATGTTTTGAAGATGTCAATTAAGTCCGTCTGATCTAGTGAGTCATTTAGGATTGCTGTTTCTTTGCTGATTGTTTGTCTAGAGGATTTATCCAGTGATGTCAGTGGTGTATTAAAGTCCTCTACTATGATTGTATTGTTGTCGATCTCTCCCTTGATATCTTATCTATTTGGGTGCTCCTGCATTGGGTGCATATATGTTTATCAGGGTTATATCCTCTTGTATCAATCCCTTTAATATTATGAAGTGGCCTTCCTTATCTCTTGTTATGGCCTTCACTTTGAGGTCTATTTTGTCCGATATAAGTATTGCTACCCCAGCTTTCTTTTCACTTCCATTTGCCTGAAAGATATTTTTCCATCCTTTCACTTTCAGTCTGTGTTAGTCCCTTATTCTGAGGTGGGTCTCTCGTAGACAGCAAATATATGGGTCATGTTTTTTTATCCATTCAGCCACTCGATGTCTTTTGATTGGAGCATTTAGTCCATTTACGTTTAAATTTATTATTGAGCCCTAACTGGTTTGGCTCAGTGAATAGAGCATCAGCCTACAGACTCAAGGGTCCCAGGTTTGATTCCAGTCAAGGGCATGTACCTTGGTTGCAGGCACATCCCCAGTAGGGACTGTGCAGGAGGTAGCTGATCGATGTTTCTCTCTCATCGATGTTTCTAACTCTTTATCCCTCTCCCTTCCTCTCTGTAAAAAATCAATAAAATATATTTAATAAAAAAGAAGTTATTATTGAAAGGTACTTATTTGTAGCCACTTTTATTTTTTGTGCCTGTTTTCTTTCTTAGTTTTTTATTTCTTCTTTTTACACCAGTCCCTTTAGCATTTCTTGCACTGCTGGCTTGTTGGTGATAAACTCCCTTAGCCTTTTTTCATCTGTGAAGCTTCTTATTTCCCCTTCAATTTTGAATGATAGCCTTGCTGGGTAGAGTATTCTTAGATTCAGTCCCTTGCTTTGCATCACTTTATAAATTTCCATCCATTCTTTTCTGGCCTGATGTGTTTCTGTTGAGAAATCGTTTGATAATCTAATGGGAGATCCCTTGTATGTAACTTTCTGTCTCTCTCTGGCGGCCTTTAAGATTCTCTCTTTGTCCTGAACATTTGCCATGGTAATTATGATGTCTTGGTGTGGGTTTTTTTGGGTTCATCTTGTTTGGGACTCTGTGTGCTTGTGTGACTTTTTTCTTCCCACCTGAGGGAAGTTTTCTAACATTATTTCTTCAAATAGGTTTTCTAACCCTTGCTCCTCTTCTTGTTGTTCTAGCACCCCTATTATTTGTATGTTGCTTCGTTTCATGTTGTCCCATAGCTCCCTTAGGCTCTCCTCCTGTCTTTAATTTTTTTCTCCAATTGCAGTTCAGTTTGGGTGTGTTTTGCTTCCCGGTCTTCTAATTCGCTAATTCAGTCCTCTGCTTCTCCTAGTCTACTGTTGAAACTTTCCATGGTGTTTTTTATTGCAGCTATATCGCTCTTCATTTCTTCTTGATTCTTACATAATTTATTGATTTTTTTCATCCATTTCTTCTTGATTTTTACAGAAGTTGTTGATGTTTTCCTCCTTCCGGTTTGTGCACTCTAGGACACTTATTCTGAATTCTTTTTCTGACATATTGCATGCCTCTGTTTCACTAAGCTGCTTTTCTGGCAATTCCTCATTTTCTTTCCTTTTGGGGTTTCTTTGTCTACCCATTTTTGGTCGCACTGATTGATCTAGATGTCGAGTGGTGCAGGGGCTGCTCCTTGGGTGGCAGTGGTTCCTCGGGCTGCAGTTGCTCCTCACATAGTTGCGGTAGTGGCTGCTCCTCAGTTGGCAGCAGCTCCTCTGGTGGGTGCTGTTCCCAGCAGTGGTGTCTCCTCTGGCTGGTAGGTGAGGCTGATTGCACAGCTGCTGTTCCTTGGACAGGGGTGGGCTGATCACAAGGCTGCTGCTCTTCAGGTGGGGGTGGGCTGTTCACATGGCTTCTGCTCCTCGAATGGGCGTGGACTGCTCACGTGGCTGCTGCTCCTTGGATCCGGGCTGGTTGCACGCTGCTGCTGTTCCTCAGATGGGGCGGGCTGCTCGTGAGGCTGCTGCTCTTTTGACAGGGGTAGGTTGCTTACAGGGCTACTGCTCCTCGTATGGGTGCAGGCTGCTTGCGCAGCTGCTGCTCCTCAGATGGGGGACGTGCTGCTTGTGTGGCTGCTGCTCCTCGTATGGGGGTGGGATTCTCACCCAGCTGCTGCTTGTTGGACAGGTGCAGACTGGGTTTGGCTGCTGCTCCTTGGACCAGTGTGGGCTGCGCAGGGCTGCCGCTCCTCAGATGTGGTCGATCGGTCTGCTCGTGTGGCTGCTGCTCCTCATATGGGGGCTATATGCTTGCTTGGCTGCTGCTCTCAGACGGGGGATGGGCTCCTTGTGTGGCTGCTTCTCTTTGGGCGGGAGCGAGCTGCACATATATCTGGTGCTCCTTGGATGGGGGCAGGCCGCTTACCCAGGTGCTGCTCGTTGGACAGGTGCAAGCTGCGTGTGTCTGCTGCTCCTCAGACCAGTGTGGACTATGCAGGGCTGCCGCTCCTCGGACGTGGGTGGTCTGCTCGTGTGGCTGCTGCTCCTCGGACTGGGGCAGGCTGCTCGGGCAGCTACTGCTCCTTGAATGGGAGTGGGCTGCTCGCAGTGATGCTGTTCCTTGTATGGGTATGGGCTGCTCACACCGCTGCTGCTCCTCGTATGGGGTCATGCTGCTCGTGCAGCTGCTGCTCCCTGAATGGGGGCAGGTTTCTCGCACACCTACTGCTCCTCAGACAGGAGGAGGGTGTGAGCTGCGCAGCTGCTGCTCCTCGGATGGAGGCGGGCTGCGTGGGGCTGCTGCTCCTCAATCGTGGGCAGGCTGCTTGTGCGGCTGCTGCTCCTCAGACGGGGCAGGCTGCTCACGTGGTTGCTGCTCCTCAGATGAGGGAGCAGGCCGCTCACACAGCTGACAGCTGCTGCTTCTTTGGCGGGGGCAGGCCACGTAAGGCTTCTGCTCTTAGGCCTGGGGCAGGCTGCTCACAGGGCTGCTGCTCCTTGGACAGGAGTGGACTGCTCACGTGTCTGCTGCTTGCGTGGTTACAGTGCCCCGGGCTAAGGCATTGGGCCGGTCAGAGGGGAGCACGCTTCAGAACTCATAGGAGCCTCTGCCCAGGGTGGCTGAGACTCGTTGACCGTGGGACCACAGCAGAGGTAGCAGGTCCCTGGCAGGGGTGTCTGTAGAATCCCAGGTGTTATCTGAGGGCACCCTGGGTGGGGGTGAGGCCTGGCTCCCAGTTACAGCAGCTCTCCCCTTAAAAACACTAGGCTTCTGAGGGCGAACCGGCTTCCCGGAGCTGCTTACAACGGTAGCAGAGACTGCCTAGTTAGGCGAGTCCGTTTAGCCTGACTCCAAAGGTCCTGCGGGATCTATCTGTGCCTCACTCACATACACACACACATCCCACATGACCACACACTCCTCTTTTGGTCCCTCACTGACTCACACTCTCTCCCTCACTGCCGCCTTCTTCCTGCCTCTGTAGTTGGGTCTGAGATGTTATTGACCCATTTGTGGATGGAGTTTCCTCTCTAGGTTTCTGGTTATGAGGCTCACTCTCTAGCACCTGGCCAGACAGGATAAAATTCACCTCGACAGTACACAACACAAAGGGACGGACCAAAGAACGAATGTATTCACGACAATAATAACCCCACTATAAGTGACCACCTGAGAAAAGAGAATTAGGGGCGAGAAAATAGAGTGTAAGTGATATCGAAGAGAGCAAAAAAGATGAGAGAAAAGAAAAAGGAGATTATATATAAACACCACAGAACCAATAGATAAACGAACAAACAAAATAATAATAATTAAAAAGAAATACAAAATCCAAATCCCCAGCAAAGAGGGTGGGGGCAGAATCTGTAGATGCTGAGCTTATATATAGAAGATAAGGTTAAGAATTGGATGAATATGGGGAGGATCTCAGTTCAGTATAGAGGAAGTAGAAAGAGGATGGGTGGATAAGAGGAAAGAGAATGAGAAAAAATAATGTAAGTTTACAAAAAAATTGATATCAAAAATGGTATAAAATAGCAAATAAAAATAGAGTGATGGAAAAATAATGTGAAAAGAAATAGAAAATAAAGCAATTAATAAAAACAGGAAAACAAAGAAAAAAGAAATAACAAAGAAATAAAAAAAATAAAACGAAATAAAAATGAAAAAGTGAGTGTTCCTTTGGCTGGCTTAAGATCCCAGTTTCCTGTACTGTAGTGGTTCTCAGGATCCGATTGCTGGGACCTACATACGGGTCCTTATCCTCCCATTGTCCCCCCACCCCACCCCACTCATGCCCTCACCCCCCTGGTGTCTGTGTCCATTGGTTAGGCTTATATGCATGCATACCAGTCCTTTGGTTGATCTCTCCCCCTCTCTGCCTTCCCCTACCTTCCCTCTGAGGTTTTACAGTCTGATCGATGATTCTCTGTCTCTGGATCTGGTTTTGTTCATCAGTTTATGTTCATTGTATTCCACAAATGAGTGAAATCATGTGATATTTATCTTTCTCTGACTGGCTTATTTCACTTAGCATAACGCTCTCCAGTTCCATCCATGCTGTTGCAAATGGTAAGAATGCCTTCTTTTTCACAACAGCGTAGTATTCCATTGTGTAGATGTACCACAGTTTTTAATTCATTCATCTGCTGATGGGCACTTAGGCTGTTTCCAAATCTTAGCTATAGTGAATTATGCTGCTATGAACATCGGGGTGCATATATCCTTTCAGATTGCTATTTCTAGTTTCTTGGGATATATTCCTAAAAGTGGGATTACTGGGTCAAATGGGAGTTCCATTTTTAGTTTTTTTGAGGAAACTCAATACTGTTCTCCACAGTGGTTGCACCAGTCTGCATTCCCACCAGCAGTGCACAAGGGATCCTTTTTCTCCACATCCTTGCCAGCACTTGTCATTTGTTGATTTGTTGATGATAGCCATTCTGACAGGTGTGAGATGGGACTGCATTGTCATTTTGATTTGCTTCTCTCGGACGATTAGTGACTTTTAGCATGTTTTCATATGTCTAATTACCTTTCCCTATTAAATTTACTGATGACTTTGACACCTGAATTTTAGTCTTCCATCTTTACTCTAAACCCTGACCATTATTCATGATTGACTTTAGTTTGCGTGTTTGTTTTCTAAGGATGAACCCATCAAGTCATCTACTGACCTTCACCTTTCTCTGCTACAGAAACTGTTATGCCTTTTCTTTAAAAAAAAAAAATTTAGCAAGGTTTATTAACATATAATTTACAGAATACAGTTCTATGAGTCTTGGCACACAAACACAATTGGATAACCAACTTCTCAATAAACAAGATATGAAACAGTTCCATTATCCCTAAAAGTTGTTTTGTGATTCTTCATAGTTATTTCCTTACCTAGGTAACATGGCACTAGCAACCATTGGTCTGCTCTGACTCTGTAGTTTTGCTTTTCCCAGAGAATAATAAGTGAAATCATAAAGTATATGCTTTGAGTCTGATGTGTGTTTTTTCATTTAACTATATGCATTTGAAATATATCCATGTTGTTGCATGTATCAGTAGTTTGTTCCTTTTGCTATGTAGTATTCCATTGTACCAGTTTGTTTTTTCATTCAATGGTTCAAGGACATTGGATTGTTTCCAGTTTGGAGTAAATGTGAATGAAACTCTATGAATACTTGTGCATAGGTGTTTGTGTAAGTGTAGTTTCCATTTATGTTTGGTAAATATTTAGGAGTGGGATTGTTTGATCATGTGGTAGTGCATGTTTAAATTACTAGAAATTGTCAAACTTTTCTAAAATGGTTGTGCCATTTTGCATTCCACCAACAATTTATGAGAAATCCAATTTAGTAAACTTATGTAGGTAGGCTGAGGCTGTATATTTTGTTCGATATACAATAGAATGACATCCTAAAATAGTTTGTTTGCATTGTTAATTTTTGGAGTCCATGATCACAGCAAAATAGAATTAGATTATCTTAGTAATAGAAAGAGATTTGGGGCTTGTTCGCTCTGAGGTTTTACCCAGTAGGAAAGTCTTTTTGATAGTGTTCTTGAAAGCGCTCTCTGGTTCTAGTTCATTCACTTCTCTGCCTGAAATGTCCACTCCTGAGAACTAGTACTGAATTATTTCACAAAGATTTTATTAAGTGCATATATCCTAAGTTCCATAACTACTTTGTTAAATCTATGACATCATAAGTTACTAGGGGCCCAGTGCACGAATTCATGCACCTGAAAGGAACTGTGGACCATGAGGCTGTGGTAGGCACAGGGGCGGGTCTCAGCCCATCCTTCGCGCCCCCGCCCAGCCCCTCCTGCCGTGGCCCCAGTCACTTGTCTGCCCACAGCCCCGATCGCGCCGCCACTGGCCCTGGTCATACCTGCTGAAGGTACTAAGCAATTGGGGCCGGCGCCAAAAGCAGGTGCGAATGGCAGTTGCTGCCCTGATCACCCCTCAGGAGCAGGGGGAGGTGGAAAAGCCCTCAGGGGCGATCAGGGCTGGCAGCCGCTGCTCACACCCGCTGATGATGTCGAGCGATCAGGACCGGCGCTAGGCACCAGCAGTAGGTGCGAGCAGCGGCTCCAGCTGCGAGTGTGAGCGGAGCCGGCACTGGCAGTGGTATGAGCGGTGGCTCCAGCACCAGCAGCGGATAGAAGCAGGGCCATTGCCAGCAGCAGGTGGGAGAGGCAGCTGCCAACCCCAATCTCCCCTCAGGAGCAGGGGGAGGTGGAGAAGCCCTGAGGGGCAATTGGTGCAGGCAGCTGCGACTCCCGCTGATGTCACCGAGTGATCGGGGCCAGTGCTGGGCGTCGGTGGTGGTTCTGAGTCGCAGCTCTGGTGCCAGTCGTGGGTACAAGCACCAGGCGAGACCACTGAGCACAGGACCAAAGAATTTTCAATAACCACCAGAGGCTCACCCTCTGCCTTGGTCTGACGCCCACACACACCTGCTCCACCATCCTGCCGCAGCTGACGCCCACATGTTCTGCACATGCCCCCTGATGGTCAATGCGTGTCATAGGGACTGGTTGTTTCGCCATTTGGTCTATTTGCATATTAGCCTTTTATTATATAGGACTAGAGGCCCGGTGCGCAAAAATTTGTGCACTCGGGGGGGAGGGGGGGTCCCTCAGCCCGGCCTGTGCCCTCTCGCAGTTGGTACCCCTCGGGAGAACGACCTGTTGGCTTAGGCCTGCTCCCAGGTGGCAGAGGGCAGGCCCAATCCCTAGGTGCAGCCCCTGGTCGGGCTCAGAGCAGGGCCGATTGCGGAGTTGGGGCGCCGCCCCCTGTCATGCACAGAGCAGGGCGATCGGGAGGTTGTGATGCCACCCTCAGTCACGCTCAGGGTAGGGCCGATTGGGGGGTTGGGGCGCTGTACCCTGTCACACTCAAGGCAGGGTCGATGGGGAGGTTGCGGCGCCACCCCCTGTCACGCACAGAGCAGGGCCAATCAGGGGGTTGGGGCACTGCCCCCTGTCACTCACAGAGCAGGGCCAGTCAGGGGGGTTGGCGCGCTGCCCCCTGTCACGCACAGAGCAGCGCCCATCAGGGGGTTGGGGTGCCGCCACTCTCACACTCAGGGCAGGGCCAATGGGGAGGTTATGGCTCTACCCCGTCACACACAGAGCAGGGCCCGTTGTGGGGGGGGGGGTGTTGGGGCACCGCACCCTGTCACCCACAGAGCAGGGCCGATCAAGGGGTTGGGGCGCCGCACCCTGTCACACACAGAGCCGCAGGGTCGTCAGGGGGTTGGGGCACCTTCCCCTGTCACGAACAGAGCAGGGTGGATAGGGAGGTTGTGGCCCCGCCCCCTGTCACACACAGAGCCACAGGGCGATCAGGGGGTTTGGGCGCTGCCCCCTGTCACGCTGATCCCGGTGCTGGGAGGCCTCGCGGCTCCACAGATCCCAGTGCTGGGAGGCATATCACCCTTTTACTATATAGGGTAGAGGCCTCGTGCACGGTTGGGGGCCTGCTGGTTTACCCTGAAGGGTGTCCTGGATCGGGTGGGGGTCCCCACTGGGGTACCTGGCCAGCCTGGTGAGGAGATGATGCCTGTTTGCAGCTGGTCACAAATCCTTCAGTGTGGGGGTCCCCACTGTGGTGCCTGGCCAGCCTAGGTGAGGGGATGATGGCTGTTTGCAGCTGGTCACACACCCTTCAGGGTGGGGGGTCCCCACTGGGGTGCCTGACCAGTCTGGGTGAGGGGCTGAGGGCTGTTTTCAGGCTGGGGATGACTGAAGCTCCCAACCGCTCCTTTTTTTCTTTTTCTTTTTTTATTCTGTGCCAGCTTTAGCTCTGAGGCTCCAATTCTTAAGCCTCCACTGCTGAAAGTAGGTTTCTGGCCTTTGCTTACAATGTTGTGATCCTGCTGGCTGAAGCTCGGCCGACTAAAGCAGGTTTCTGGGGTTTTGTTTAGCTTCTGTAGTTGTTACATAGTTGCTTAGAGTTGCAGCTCAGAGGCCTGCAGCGGCAGGCGGGGAACGTTGGAGTCCTCCGTCACTGAAGCAAGCAAGCCTCATGTTAGTTTCAAGCTGCCTGGCTGCCGGCCACCATCTTGACTGGCAGTTAATTTGCGTATCGCCCTGATTAGCCAATGGAAAGGGTAGCGGTCGTACGCCAATTACCGTGTTTCTCTTTTATTACGTAGGATAAGATGCATCATTTCTTCATGTTCTATGTGAAAAAATGTAATTTTTTTTTTTACTATGACACATCATTGACTTGTATATGCATCTTGATTATAGAGATGTTAACATGTCTTTTTAAAGCATGATTTATGGAACGTTTCTATAGTAGTATTTCTGCATTTTTACAATTTAGGAATATCACTGAGAAAATATCCTTTATCTTCATTTTTCAGATCTATCAATCTACCTTTAATATTTTCCCTCCCTAATTTAAGCATTCTTTAAGTAGTTCCTTTTCTTAATTTCCCAGTTATTTTGCCATTCTGGTCATTTTCCTTTGGATGCCTTGTAGTTTATCAAAAAACTGCTTAAAATTTAATATAATACAGATTTCAAAAAGAAAGTTGCAAAATCTTAAAATTAGTATATCCAGAAAGTAGGACACTACATGAACGAGGTTTTTAACTTGACAAGATTTTCAATAATTTTTTAAAATAGTCCATACCCATGAAGAAATTATTGTCATGATTTTTACAAGTAGGTTAACATTTTATACCTCATATTTTTTTTAATCCTCACCCAAGGATATGTTTGTTGATTTTAGAGAGGGGAAAGGGGAGAGGAGGAGACAGAGGGGGGAACATCCATGTGAAAGAGAAACATCACTTGATTGCCTCCCGTAGGCGCCCCTACAGGGATCAAACCCACAGCCTAGTTATGTGTCCCAACCTGGAATTGAACTGCAGCCTTTTTGGTGCCCTGGATGATGCTCCAATCAACTGAGCCACCTGGCCGGGGCCATCATACTTTTCATAGCAAGAATTTCTCTCCACTGGCACTCATTTACTCATTTTGGTAATTGAGGTTCAAGATGCTACTTTTTATAAGCTAACATAGGTTGTTAACAAATATAAACAGAATTATACATCTTTTCTAGTTATTCTTCTCCTCTCTACAAAATTATTACAAAAGAAATCTGCCCGTAATAACTTAACCTGGGAATATTTCTAAATGACAAAAATGTTTACCTGTTTTAGTAGTGAACATTTACATTTGAATGTTTCTTTATAATCATGTAATTTCTGATAGTTATTATATGATTGTTTATTATGTTATGTATTTTCTAGTTCAGATTAATTCAACTAAAGGAAAAATGACACCTTATAGTATGTTAAGTTTATAATTTGCTGATTCCTATAGAGTTTATGGTTTTTTTGTTATTGTAAAATTAAGCTTTCTTTCGTAGTTAATATTCTTTTCTTTCTTTAATAACACAGGTTTTGAGAGTATTTTAGAAGGGCTTTATGGACCACGGCTACGAAGAGACCTCAGTTTATTTGAAGGTAACGTTTTATTTCAAAATTTTAACCTTCTGTCCCATTTAACAGATGAGAAATGGTTGTTCTACATTAACTTTATACTAAACATGAATTTGTGTTATTGTTTAATTAAAAATATTTTAAATGAATACATAAAAGTGATTCCTATTATTACATGATGTTATAATCTTTAAAAAATTTAGTATACTGATCAAAATTGTAAATGAAGTTTGTTTTGGCTCAGTGGTAAAATTTGATTTTTGTCATTTTATACATTACATTCCCTGACTTCTTCTTAAAGAGGACTTAAAAGGGTTCAGTTGCCTGTTGCTTATGATACAGGCATTCTAGAACTCCGATTGTCACTCTGAGAAATCCTGCCATATATGTGTTCAGAGTTTTCTATTTATGTGTAGCCTCCTCTATTTATTATAGCCCACCCTTCCAAATGTTGTTGCATAAATCCTGGTATACGATTTTGATCTGTATTATAATTGCTGTGGTAGCATAGTTTAGCTGTTTTACTGCTTGCTTGGAAACCTAGAGCACTAGGAGAGAACATTTTTGTAGGCATGTGAAAGTTTATAGTACAGTTCATTTACAAAATGGGTAATGCTAGAATAGATTTTCTAGTTTGATTTTGATTGAATTATTTCTGTATCTTGTCACTTTTCAATGCTAACTCTTTTACCTTCTGCCCTACTCTGGTACCTTCCTTTCTGTTAAGACCAAAGTCCTATCTAGTAGACTTAAAGGCCCTTCCCTCTGTGTATATAAGTCTGTTGAGTTGAGGTAGTTACAGTGATAGTTGGTGTAGTCAAAAGTTTTCTGCTCATTCTTTGTTAATGTTGAGGAGGATGATTGAGCTATGAATCATAGAGCTGACAGTATCTATGCAAGATCATTTGTCCCAACCACCCATCTTCAATCAGATGAATGATATCCATGCAGAACATGACAATAAGGATCAAGATTCCAAAATATTCCCATTCCAATATTTTATCATTCTTATGGCTAAGATCTTTATCTTCTTATCTTTTAAACTTTCAACATCTCTCACTGTGTCATACCTTAACACTGAATTAAATATTTTTACCTGTTATAAGCAAAACTGACTATAGTTTCACCTTTTTTTTCTGAGCTTATAAATAAAGGAAAAATCTAAGAAATAAGAGTTTAACCTATACTTGGTATTTCTCCAGCCTGCTGTTTTTCATTCATATCAGAAGGTAGCATTATACTTAATTGCTTTCTGATAACCCAAAGTCCAGCTTGTGATTTTTAGCCTCTTGCTTTCATTTATTTACATATATAGTTTTGAATATATGTATGAATTTATGTTCCTTCAGAAATTAGTTATTATACAAAGGACAGAATTTTCTAAGGAAATAAATACGTGTATTTTATTTTTTGACGATTATTTCTTTTGTGTACAAATAACACATGTTCATTTTAGGAAATTAGAAAATATAAATGAGCCCAAAAGTAAAAAATTAGTCCATGACACATAACCTTTAACATTTTTATAATTAAGTTTAAAATATGTTTGTATGTATTTATTGTTTTATTAAAGTAGTATATACTGTCCATATAGTATATAGTTTTTGTATCTACTATGTTTGTACACTAGTATATCATTTGGGTATATAAAGTTTTTGGTCATTATTCTAAATGGCTGCACAATATTACATTTTGGATCTATTATGACAAATTTAATTAATTAATTGATTTCATACCCTACTGCTGTATATCTTATTCCATTTATTTTTTTATTCCAATAGATTTTGTACTTTATTTCCGCTTTTGTGCATTTTTTTTTCCCTTGGTAGGGTATTTATAAAATTGGCTAAGCTTTGGAACTCAATCTTTTTTTCTTATATAGGCACATAATTTCATTGCCCTTTCTCATCCCTAATGTTCTAGCTTTTCTCCAAATTTCATAGGATAATTCTTTCTTGCTTTTTTTTAATTAAAAAGACTTCTAATTAAAGTTGCATAAATATGATTGCACTAATCCTATCTAATAAAAGAGAAACATGGTAATTAGCCATACATCTGCTACCCTTCCCATTGGCTAATCAGGGCGATATGCAAATTAACTGCCAGCCAAGATGGCCGCCGGCAGCCAGGCAGCTTGAAGTGAACATGAAGCTTACTTGCTTCAGTGACGGAGGACTCCAACGTTCCCCACCTGTCGCTGCCGGCCTCTGAGCTTGCAGTTTGAAACATTGTTACAAATATAGAAGCTAAACAAAACCCCAGAAACCTGCTTTCAGCCAGCCGGGAACTCAGAGCTGGAGTTGAAACAGTGTTTCGATTATAGAACCCAAACAAACCAGATACCTGCTTTCAGCATCAGAGGCCTCAGAGTTGGAGCCAAGCCTCAGAGCTAAAGCTGGCCCAGAATAAAAGAAAAAAAGGAGCGGTTGGGAGCTTCAGTCACCCTCCAGCCTGAAAACAGCCCTCAGCCCCTCACCCAGACTGGCCAGGCACCCCAGTGGGGACCCCCACCCTGAAGAGTGTGTGACCAGCTGCAAACAGCCATCATCCCCTCACCCAGGCTGGCCAGGCACCCCAGTGGGGACCCCCACCCTGATCCAGGACACCCTTCAGGGCAAACCAGCCGGCCCCCAACCGTGCACCAGGCCTCTATCTTATATAGTAAAAGGGTAATAGGCCTCCCAGCACCGGGATCAGCGGAGCCGAGAGGCCTCCCGGCACTGGGATCAGTGTGATGGGGCAGCGCCCAAACCCCCTGATTGCCCTGCGGCTCTGTGTGTGACAGGGGGCGGGGCCATAACCTCCCTATCCGCCCTGCTCTGTTTGTGACAGGGGAAGGCGCCCCAACCCTTTGATCAGCCCTGCTCTGTGCCTGATAGGGGGAGCTCCCCAACCCCATGATCGCCCTGCGGCTCTCTGTGTGACAGGGTGTGGTGCTCCAACCCCCTGATCGGCCCTGCTCTATGTGTGACGGAGGAGTGCCCCAACCCCCTGATCGGCCCTGCTCTGTGTGTGACAGGGTAGAGCCATAATCTCCCCATTGGCCCTGCCCTGAGTGTGAGAGTGGCGGCGCCCCAACCCCCTGATCGGCCCTGCTCTGTGTGTGACAGGGTAGAGCCATAATCTCCCCATTGGCCCTGCCCTGAGTGTGAGAGTGGCGGCGCCCCAACCACCTGATTGACCCTGCTTTGTGGGTGATAGAGAGTGGCGCCCCAACCCCCACCCCATGGGCCCTGCTCTGTGTGTGGTGGGGTAGAGCCATAACCTCCCCATAGGCCCTGCCCTGAGTGTGACAGTGGCGGCGCTCCAACCCCCTGATTGCCCCTGCTCTGTGGGTGATAGAGCGCGGTGCCCCAACCCCCTGATCCACCCTGCTCTGTGTGTGATGGGGCGGTGCCCCAACTCCCCTATCGGCCCTACTCTGTGAGTGACAGGGAGGAGCTCCTCAACCCCCTCATTGGCCCTGCTCTGTGCGTGACAGGGTACAGAGCCCCAACCCCCCTGATGGGCCCTGCTCTGTGGGTGACAGGGTGCAGCACCCCAACCCCCTGATTTCTCCTGCTCTGTGTGTGACGGGGTGGCACTACAACCTCCCCATCGACCCTGCCTTGAGTGTGACATGGGGCGGTGCCCCAGCCCCCCAATCAGCCCTACCCTGAGTGTGGCTGAGGGTGGCATCGCAACCTCCCAATCCGCCCTACTCTGTGCATGACGGGGCGGCGCCCCAACTCCGCAATCGGCCCTGCTCTGAGCCCAACCAGGGGCTGCACCTAGGGATTGGGCCTGCCCTTTGCCACCCAGGAGCAGGCCTAAGCCATCAGGTCGTTATCTCCGGAGGGGTCCCAGACTGCGAGAGGGCACAAGCCGGGCTGAGGGACCCCCCCCCCCCCCCCGCCACCCCCCGAGTGCACAAATTTTTGTGCACCGGGCCTCTAGTTACGAATAAAGCAGCTGTAAACATTTGTGTGTAGGTTTTTGTGTGGACTTTTTTTCACCTCATTTGAGTAAATACCTAGGAGCACCATGGCATTGGGAAGACCATGGTTAGCTTTGGAAGAACCTGCCAGACTATCTTCAAAAGTGGCCATAATATTTTGCATTCCCACCATTTCTTTTAGCTCTACGTCCTCACCACCATTTGATGTTGTCAGTGTATTGGACTTTAACCATACTGTTAGGTGTGTAGTATTTTCTTATCTTAATTTGCAATTCTCTAATGGAATATGATGTTGAGTGCCTTTTCATTTGTTTAATTTGTTCTCAGAATATCTTCTTGGGTGAGGTATCTATTCAGACAGGTTTTGCTATTTGGGTAATGATGGAATCAGAGTATGTGAGGAAATATTTCCTTTTTCTGGAGCAGATTGTGGAGAAACCATCTGGGCTAAAGCTTTCTGTTTTGAGAGGTTATTAATTATTGATTTAAATTTTTAATAGAAATGACCTATTGAGCTTCTTTATTTTTTCTTGTGTGAAATCTGGTATACTGTGTCTTTCAAGTAATTCATCCATTTCATCTAAAGTTATAAAATTTGTGGACAACTAATGTTCACAATATTCTTTTAATATTCACAGGACCAATAGTGATGGCCCATCATTTATTTCCCATTATTTTCTGGGGGTTTTTTTTCTTGCTTATTCTGGCTAGAGATTTATCCCCAATTTTATTGTTCTTCTCAAATAATCGGTTGCTTCTAATTTTTAAAAAGGCATAGATAAATTGGAAGGACATATTGCAAGTGTTAATCATTATCTCTGGCTGATGGGATTCAGAATAGTTTTTCTTTTTTGTTTTTTTCAATATGGTTAATATGTAGTTTCATAATGGAAAATTATTTTATCTTTTTACAGGCTAAATTATTTAAGTTCTTTTTTTAAATATATTTTTTATTAATGATAGTATTATAGATATCTCCCATTTTCCCCCCCTTTACAGTCCCTTCCTCCCAGCCCCTTGAAAATTATTTTAAAATTGCCCACTCTTCAGTCTCTTACCTCAAAATCAACATAGTGATAATCACTTTTTCATGACCTTCATGAAAAATCTAGTTCAGTATTTTTCTTTCACTTTTTATTGGGTTTTGTCTTTGGGAATTCCAGATTTATTTCCTATGGTTAAAGGCTACTGAATACAATAAAAACATTCAAAAGAAGTGTTATTATTTAAAATAAAATAAAAGTAAAATCTTATTAGGGCTTATTAGGTGCTTTGCATATTTTTTATTTAATTTATACTACAGCCTTAAGCTGTATCATCATTTTACAGAGAGGGAAACTGAAGCTCAGAGAAAGTAATTTGCCCAAGGCGACATCTGGAATGTGGAAAACCCATGGTTCAGTACCAAGGTTTTCTAATTTCAAAGTCTGTTATCTTTCCAAGATAGATTAGGTTAAATGATTGAGGGAAACTGACTATAAGAGTACTTACCTGCAGTGGAAAGGATGGTCATTCATTTACTATCAGTTTTCATTATGACATTACCCTTTTAAAAATATATATATTTTTATCGATTTCAGAGAAGAAGGGAGAGAGAGGTAGAAACATCAATGATGAGAGAGAATCATTGATTGGCTGCCTCCTGCATACCCCCTACTGGGGATAGGACCCGCAACCTGGGCATGTGCCCTTGACTGGAATCAAACCTGGGACCCTTCTGTCCGCAGTTCCAACGCTATATATCCGCTGAGAAAATTGGCTAGGGCATGACATTAGTATGGTTGTTCCTGTAAAGTACACAATTTGACCCTTTTGAACTTATACAATCATGTTTTAAAATTTTCAAAATGAGAGACAACTTTTTTTTAAAGAAGATAACCTGATTCATTGTCAAAGTGTATGTGAGAGAGAAAATGATTATGTTCTGTTTTTATTTAGTTTTTATTTAATTTTTATGACATGAACAGACAACCTGTACAGAGGGAGAAATCGGGTCTATCGTTGATTTTTCAAAATCTGTTTTCATATATAGTGTATATATATATAATCCTACCATTGTTTATTTGGATTCAAAAATCAAAAGTTGCTGGAGAAAGAGTAATTTTTAAATATTTGTAAAGTCATAGATCTTTTGAATCCAGCAAAATTTACTGGCATTTATGTAGTCATTGATTATTCATTGCTCTTTATTTAACTACTAGGGGCCCAGTGCACGAAATTCGTGCACTGGGTGGGGGGGGGGGGAGTGTCCCTCAGCCCAGTCTGCCCCCTCTCACATACTGGGAGCCCTCAGGCGTTGACCCCCATCACCCTCCGATCGCCTGATCGGCCCCTTGCCCAGGACTGACGCCTCCGCCAGAGGTGTCAGGCTTGGACAGGGGACCCCCATCTCCCCCCGATCACTGGCTCTGGCCCCCGCCCAGGTCTGAGGCCTCTGGCCCAGGAATCATGCCTGGGCAGGGGACCCCCATCTCCCTCTGATCGCTTGCTCCACCCCCCGCCCAAGCCTGACGCCTCTGACCCAGGCTTCAGGCCTGGGCAAGGGGACCATCATATCCCCCCAATCCCCAGCTCCGCCCCCCACCCAGGCCTGATGCCTCAGCCAGAGGAGTTGACCCTCATCACCCTCCGATCACCAATCACCAGATCGGCCCCTTGACCAGGCCTGAGGCCTCCAGCAGAGGTGTCAGGCCTGGGCAGGGGACCCCCAGCTCCCCGCGGTTGCAGGCTCCGCCCCTGCCCAGGCCTAACGCCTCTGGCCTAAGCGTCCGGCCCAGGCAGCGGGGACCCGCAGTGGCAGCGGGGGATGCCGCAGTCGTGGGCTTTGCTTTAGGTCCAGGCAAGGGACCCCTAGCTCCCGGGACTGCCAGCTTCGACCGTGCCCAGCTCCCATCGCTGGCTCCACCCCTACTTCCTGCTATCACTGGCCAGGGCGGCAAAGGCGCCTGATTCTCCGATCATGGCTGGGGGCAGGGCAAAGGCAGCCCCAGGGCCGCCTTTGCCCTGCCCCCCAGCTCTTAGCTCCCCCCCCCCCCCGGGTTTCCGATCACTGTCAGTGGCAGGGGGTTTCTTCCTGCTTTCCCTTTCGCCTCCCTGCATTGTGCCTGCATATGCAAATTAACCGCCATCTTGTTGGCAGTTAACTGCCAATCTTAATTGGCAGTTAATTTGCATATAGCCCTGATTAGCCAATGAAAACGGTATCGCCGTACAACAATTACCATTTTTCTCTTTTATTAGTGTAGATGTAGACATTTATTTTAATTAACATTTCCTTGAAGGACTTCTGAAATAAATGAGGATAATCTCAGCATGCCCAATTTTATTTTACAACTGATAATGGTTTTAATTAATCCAGTTATCCTTTGAATCAACATATTTTATCACTGAAACTTCATGAAACCTTACAATGATTTTTCGGATATACCCCTTCCCTAGCCTACCACCTATTTTTCAAAAATCACAATGCTAGATTGCTTTCATATTCGCCATTCATGTAGTTATAATAAAAAAGCAGTTTAGATTTCATTGATCTATCAAAATTATCTTCTGCTTAACATATGAGTCAAGTTTTTGCTACACTAATGTTGCATAACAAACAGCTTCAAAATCTGTTCCATGCTTATGCGTGATCAGATTCACTGAACTCTAGGCTGTGGATGGGGATCACATCACCTCATGACTCCAGGTCACAGACTGAAGGCGTAATGATTATATGAAGCAAGTTCTTCACGTGTTGGATGGTGGAAGCTCAGGAGAACTGGGTGAACTTACCATGCATTTTTATTCCTCAGTTTAGAATTGGATACTGTCACTTCTCCGTATTCATCCCATCGGTCAGAGAGCTCTGGCTCCCTAGTAAGACACTGCATGATCCTGTATTCAAGAGTGTAAATGTATGATTCTGTTCCAGTGACAGAGTGAAAGGTTGAAAAAAGTTATAAATATATATAACTACACTTCTGGGTTTATAATTGTATAGATTGCATAAACTTTTTGATTTGTCAGGTTGTTTAAAAAGGCGTGTTTAATATCTTAAGCGGATATTAAATTAAAATTATCTGCCTTCTGCAAACTAACCTTATTAAATATAGGTGTGATAGCACAGGAGTTAAAATAGACTGGTAATTCTACCTTGCTAATAGCTTTTGCATCATGTTTGTAGTTTATAATTATTATTTCACTTTTTTTTTTTTTTTCATTTGATCCACAAATAAGTAATGGTGGGATCCTTATTTTATAGGTGTGGAAATTTTAAAAAACACAAACTTTATGGCTTGACTAGTTACAGCTAGTAAGTTCAAGTCCTAGATTTTCATAGACTTCAAACACAGTTATCTTTCCTTTATTCTGTACTGGATCTTATGTTCCAATTTGCTGCTTTTTCCAAGTTCAGATAAATAGCAGGAATATTTCTGGACCACTGCCAAAAATCAAAGGAAGCTATCACTACACTTTATATTCCAAAAATTATATTATCTATTATGTATTATCTTCAAATGTGTGTTTGGATTGATGCGACAGTATCCTAAGGGCTGATTCTAACTAAATTTTACTCATAATCACTTCAAAAACAGATAAGGGTATTTTCTGTGTAGTTTACCAGAAACATATTAAACTTAATTATGTATTTCAAAAGTATGAGAGTAAATTACTGTGGTACACCAGTGCTTTTCAAATTAGTCCTAGTGTAACTGCCTCAGATTGATAATGGTTGCTTTATGGTTTGAGGCTCTTCATGTGAAGTTATTTGGGAAAAGAAATTGGCGGGAGAGGGGAGAGTTCTGTTCCAGGGAGTACATTTCAAAAATCACTGTATATACTAAGTATAGTTGGGAGGACAATGTTATATCTTCAGAAAATCTTTCATCACAAAATGTTCGTTTTCCACAAATATTCTATATTATAGTAATCCTATATAATAAAAGAGAAACATGCAAATTAACCGTCCCTCTGCTACGCTCAAGCCAATCAGGAGCGAGCAATCAAAATAACCCAACTAAGATGGCGGTGGCCACAGAGCTGGAACGAGCAGAAGGTTTGGGTTGCCCCCGGCGATGGAGGAAGCCAAGCTTCCCGCCAGCCCTCAGCTCACTCAAAGCTACAAAGTTTCAGTTATAGAAGATAAATAAATCCCAGATACCTGCTTCCAGCTGGCTGTGGCCTCTGCTCAAGGAGGATCTGGGCTCTGCTCAAGGATACAAAGTTTCAATTATAGAAGATAACTAAATCCCAGGGGGGGAAAAAGGAGAGGCTGGGAGCTTTGGTCACCGGGAGGCGTGGCCAGTCTGAAAACGGCCATCAGCCCCTCACCCAGGCTGGCCACACCCCCATGGGGTGAGGGTCCCCACTGTGGGGCTTGACCAGCCTGAAAACAGCCATCAGCCCCTCACCCAGGCTGGCCAGACACCCCAGTGGGACCCCCACCCTGATCCGGGACACCCTTCAGGGCAAAGCAGCTGGCCCTCCCCCCCCCCCCCCCCCCGTGCACCAGGCCTCCTATATAATAAAGGAGTAATATTGACCCTAACAGCAGAACAACTGGGAATGACTGGTCTCTGTGACACACACTGACCACCAGGGGGCAGACGCTCAATGCAGGAGATGCCTCTGGTGGTCAGTGCGCTCCCACAGTGGGAGCTCTGCTCAGCCATAAGCCAGGCTGATGGCTGCCAGCACAGCAATGGTGGTGGGAGCCTCTCCCACCTCCTCAGCAGCGCTAAGGATATCCAACTGCAGCTTAGGCCTGCTCCCTGCTGGCAAGTGGACATCCCCCAAGGGCTGCCCGGCTGCCAGAGGGATGTCTGACTGCCAGCTTAGGCCCATTCCCCCAGGGAGCAGGCCTAAGCCATCAGGTGGACATCCCCCGAAGTGCCCCAGACTGCAAGAGGGCACAGGCCAGGCTGAAGGACCCCCCCCCCGCCCCCCCAGTGCACAAATAATTTTTGTGCACCGGGCTTCTAGTTGAATTATAAAAGACCATTCTTCTGGGGGAAAAAAGTCATGTTGTGTGTTGAATAATATAACTTGGTTACCTGGTTTTTGCTTTAACTCTTGCAACAAGCCTTTAAACAATGTAATAAAAATCTGGTCTGACTTTTTAGCTGTGGATTTCTACTTCTGTTTTTCTAAATATATTTTATTGATTTTTTACAGAGAGGAAGGGAGAGGGATAGAAACATTGATGGGAGATAAACATAGATCAGCTGCCTCCTGCACACTCCCCACCAGGGATGTGCCTGCAACCAAGGTACATGCCCTTGACCAGAACTGAACCTGGGACCCTTGAGTCTGCAGGCCAACGCTCTATCCACTGAGCCAAACTGTCCAGGGCTGGATTTCTACTTTTATCTTGGACAGCATTCCATGTTCTCAAATCTGTGGGCTTTTCTGGTGCTTTATTCCATTTCTCTGTTTTATGTTGTCTTTCATAATATGCAAAATTTATTCCTTTCCCCCATATCTCTTTGTTCTGATTTATTTCATAGTGAAAATAAAAAATTAATAGGCAGTGATAAATTGAATCTTGCAGAGGCTATATGAACCCTATTGTTAGAAAATTAATTTATAAACAGCTCATTGTTCTTGCTACTTTATCCCCTAAAAGTGCAAAAATACTCTCCTTACAGCCTTCCCTGTTTATTTCTTTCTAGATGTCACCAATTTAATTTAGGTGTTTTCCCCTTACTGTTAGTAGTTAGTTTTTTTTACATGAGCCATTGCTCTGGAGAGTGGTATTTTTATTTATTTTAATAAAGTTAGTGTATTTAATGAATATTTTTCCCTCTTTTAAAGACTGTGAACCAGAAGAACTGACTGACTGGTCTATGGATGAAAAATGTTCATTTTGTAACCTACAAAGAGAAGCAGTCAGTGTAAGTTTTAGTGCTATGAAATTATTTCTAAACTATTTGCACAATTGTAACACAATTTTTGAACTTAATTTGTTTTGAAACTTTGTGACTTATAGTAGAATATAAATACTTGATTTTTGGCAATGAGAAGAAAATTAAAGTCTCATGTTAGAAGTCTAACATTTAGCTTATCTAGTAGGTGAAAATCCCAAACTACTCATCTTTTTTGCTTATTTCACATTTTTTTCTCATAGCTCCCTAACTCATGAAATCAGTTCAGATCTGTTTTGTATTTATATAGACAAGGCTGATGATCTTGGAGGTCTGGTTTGGTCTGAGACCATCCTACAGGCTGATTTCTCAGGAATCAGTAGTTGGAGGATAATGTGGTATTACATTTTAACTTTCTCCTTTCTCTTGAAGTCTTTTGGATATCGTAATCATCTCCTGTGTAAATTATTAAATATTTAGGGTCTACTGTAAACAGGGTATAAACTAGGCAAGCAGCATCTTCTTGTATGGTTGCATCTTAATTCTTTACGTACTGTTGTGAGAGGGCTGAGAGGAAATGAGAACTCAAGAACATGAACCTATTTTGGTCAGATTAGTAGGTAAACATAACTGCTTTGTTGTTAAAATTCTCATTGCTGGCATGTTATATAGTGAAATAATTCAGCAATATATCTTATCTGCTCTTCCCTCTTTTTTGATTATAGTTTTGCTAAAAAATAAGGTTAAGTTGGCCCTCTGTTAGAGCTAAATTTCTTTTTTCCTGACTCCTGTTTCAAATTTAATATTCTCTATATAATTTGATATATTTAAAAGATAGAACAAATGAGCATTTAGAGAGTTAAATTTTTTGCCATTTTTAATGGAATCCCACAGTTACAAAGTGATTTTTTTAATGTTGGTGTTTTTTTATATATATATAATTTTAGGATTGTATACCATCTCTTGATTCTTCACAGTCAACACCAACAGAGGAACTGTCATCTCAGGGCCAGTCCAACACTGAAAAGATTGAATGCCAAGCAGAAAATTACCTAAATGCACTCTTTCGAAAGAAAGGTAATGTTGGTACACATTTTTTATGCTTCTGGTGTTCCTTATTTTGTTGCTGTTTTCAAGACTTCAAATGTTCTTTCATGTTTAATAAGTGATAGATATATTACATTGCAAAACTTTCTTTCGAATAAATTATAGCATTTATCAGCTGTTTCTTTGGTAGCTTGAGTAGCTTACTTGACATTAAGATGTCAGTATTCTTTTTTAATTCCTGTTTATCTAAACTATATAAACCAAATGAGGCTTGTTTCATTTGTTACTTTACTTGCTACATATTATCAGGTAGAAGTAGCTTTTACATCTTTGTTACCTGGGGAAAATATAGAAATATAGAATCTTCCATTTTTTGTTCTTGGCCATTTCTACAGTAGTAGTGTGTCTTAATTTTCACCACATAGTAAGTCATGGTATAGAGGAATACAGGATGGGAGGGAGATCATTCTAACCCCAACTTCCAGAGATTGAGAAAAACATTACTGTCTTCTTCTAGATATTGACCCGGTTTTGCTTTTAATCCTGTTTGAAATTAGGTAATATCAAATATTTTCTGTTAAATTGTTAACTTGCAAGTTTTAATAATATTGAAAACAGTCCTCATCTTTAAGAAAGCAGGCTTTTGTATAATCTTAAATGTTAGGAGGTCTTTTATGTGTTGAAATATGAGAATTTTCTGATTAGAAGAATCACTAGTATATTAAAAGGCCTAGCATAAGAATTATATATATACACACACACACACACACACACATATTTATATTTATTTATATAAATATATATCCTATCTAATAATAGACAAACATGGTAATTAACCGTAACTTCACTACCCTTCCCATTGGCTAATCAGGACAATATGCAAATTAACTGCCAACCAAGATGGCGGCCGGCAGCCACGCAGCTGAAATGAACAGGAGGCTTGCTTGCTCCAGCGATGGAGGAAGCCAGCGTTCCCCGCCTGCTGCTGCCGGCCTCTGAGCTGCACTCTAAGAAACAATGTTGCAATTATAGAAGCTAGACAAGCTCCAGAAACCTGCTTTTGGCCAGCTTCTGCCTCAGGGCTTAGAGCGGCAGTGATGGCAACAATGTTTCAATTATAGAAGCTAAAAAAACCCAGATACCAGCTTTCAGCCGCAGCCTCAGAGCTGGAGCTGGGCCTCAGAGCTGGAGCCAGCTCTCAGCTCCAGTGATAGCTATAGAAGGTAAATAAATCCCAGAATAAAAAAAAAAAAACGAAAAAAAGGAGAGGCTGGGAGCTTCAGTTGCCCGCCAGCCTGAAAACGGCCCTCAGCCCCTCATCCAGACTGGCTAGGCACCCCAGTGGGGACCCCCACCCTGAAGAGGGTGTGACCAGCTGCAAACAGCCATCATCCCCTCACCCAGGCTGGCCAGGCACCCAAGTGGGACCTCCACCCTGATCCGGGACACCCTTCAGGGCAAACCAGCCTGCCCCCACCCGTGCACCAGGCCTCTATCCTATATAGTAAAAGGGTAATATGCAAACTGACCCTAACAGCAGAATGACTGGGAATGACTGGTCACTATGACACATACTGACCACCAGGGGGCAGACGCTCAATGCAGGAGATGCCTCCTGGTGGTCAGGGCGCTCTCACATGGGAGGAGCTCTGCTCAGCCACAAGCCAGGCTGATGGCTGCCAGTACAGCGATGGTGGTGGGAGCCTCTCCCACCTCCTCAGCATCGCTAAGGATGTCTGACTGCAGCTTAGGCATGCTCCCTGCTGGCAAGTGGACATCACCCAAGGGCTGCCCAGCTGCCAGAGGGATGTCTGATTGCCATCTTAGGCCCAATCACCCGGGTAGCGGGCCAAAGCCAGCATCCCCTGAGGGGTCCCAGACTGCGAGAGGGCACAGGCTGGGCTGAGGGACCACCCCTCCCTGCCGAGTGCGCAAATTTTTGTGCACTGGACCTCTAGTATACATATATATACATACATATATACATATACATATACATATACATATATATATATATATATATATATATATATATATATATATTTAGTGCAGGGGACTGAAAATCTTTTCTTGTGTTACTGACATACTGTGTTGAGAAATAGGCAGTCTTTAACACATTGTATGCGGGAAACGTATTTATACGTTTTACTTATACGTTTTACGTTGACTGGTAGTAGAGCGCGGGACACGTATTAATACATTTTTTTATAGACTAGCGGTAGAATGCAGGTAACGTATAAATACATAAACTAAAGTTATCATAATTTTACTGAATGTTGCCATTTGCGCAAAAAATTAGCAAAAATGGCCGACGCCACCTGTTAGCGTGCGATAAAACTACCCCGCAAACAATGTGTTAAACAACAAATTCTTTTCTCAAATTTCTATCTGAACCAATATGAAAAATAGTTTACATGTTTTCTTTAGGAATTTTATAGCATTAGTTTTAAAAATTTTATTCTGCCAATATATTTACACTTACAAGAAGAATTATATTATCAGATTTATATCACTAAGAGAACTAGAGGAAATGTACACATTTACACACATGCACACAGTAAGTTTCACCTTGGAACTCATTATTCAATCTCCTTTTCCTTTGAGTAATTTGTAATGGTCGCTGGAGTTATCAGTAATAATAACCTTTAATTTGGGGTAGTATGGAGTTAACTTGTGCTCCACTGCCCTATTATAGTAATCAGTAAAAACTTGTGACTGTTTTGGTGGATTCAAGCATCTGGATCTAGTGGGTAAGTATTCATGGATATTTAGTGACCACTCCAATTAGGGATTTTTGGCTTTTTTCAAGGTTTTTGAAGGATCACAGAGTTTTTAAATGAAAGATTCTTATTAGTATTTTTGCTTTACTTTTGGTCTTATATTTGTTAATTTTTTTACTTTTAGTTCATAATTTTTCAGATTTAATTAAACATAACAATTTTTCTACTTGGGTTTTTGTTGTTTTTGTTGTGTGTGGGGTTTTTTAAAATATGTTTTTAGTAGTATTCATTTCAGAGATAGGGAGGAAGAGGGAGAGAGATAGAAATATCAAAGATGAGAGAGAAGCATTGATCAGCTGCCTCCTACATGCCCCCTAGTGGGGATTGAGCCCATAGCACAGGAAATGTGCCCTGATTGGGAATCAAACCATGATCTCCTGGTTTATGGATTGATGCTCAACCACTGAGTCACACGAGCCAGGCAATTGTTTGTTTTTTAATTTTCTTTGAATAAAATCATTTTAGAGATTTCCAATATGTTCTGAGTAGGAATAGGCTAGAATAGTAATATCTTGTAAATAGTCTCAACATTTTCATTTGTTTAGTTAGTTCTATTAACTCTACTTTGAAATAAAAGGCCAAAAAATGTGTTTAAAAGACAGTAAGTACTTCTGAGTCTTTGGAGTAGCAAATAATATGTTAATAGCACATCTTACTGGGTAAGTTTGTATTGGATTCCTGAAAATTTCCCAAACTTGAACATTTAGTTACTGGGTATTAGTAACATTAGTGTTACTGACACTTTAAAACTGTTACTATTTTGAGTGACATATGCATGTTGATCATCTTGCCTAAACGTAAGAAATCTGTTAATATCCTTATTGTAGCTTACATATTATCTTTTCTAACAGTGGTTTTGGGGATGGTGATAATGAATGTCATCAATTATGATTGAGCACTAAGCCCTTTTTTTCCTTATCTCATTTAGTTAAACAATGTTAAGAGGTAGGTACAGTTATCTAACAGGTAGAGACAATAAACTACACAGAAGTTAAGTGTCTTTCAGTTCTGTGTAATGAACATGTGAGTCCTCAAGAATAAATTTTAAAAGGTATAAGATGTCCTGTGTGAGGAGCATCTAGATCCTTTTAAGCATTAAGTAGAGAAACCCTATTCTCTGCTACTTAGCAGCCTAGGACTAGAATTCTTTTAATTAGCTAGGCTAGAGGGGACCTATGAGAAATATTCTATATTTCTCATGGGTTTCCATTTTACCTTTATGTGGACTGAATAGGTTTAGCGATTAATGCCTTTATAGCAGCGGTTCTCAACCTGTGTGTCGCAACCCCTTTGGAGGTCGAACGACCCTTTCACAGGGGTCACCTAAGACCATCGGAAAACACATATTTTCGATGGTCTTAACAACCGAGACACCGCTCCTCTATCCATCTCCAGGCGGGTCCGCCCACATGCAGATACTCCCACATACTAGTACCCGGCGTGATGACATCATCTCGCTCACCACATCACATACACCCCATACAAATACAGGTGTATGTGACAGGGGTGGCGCCATAATGTACTTATGCGGACCAGTCACACGTGTAGAGAGTAGCTACTGTGTAGAAAGCAGCTACTCTGTTAAAAGTAGCTACTGTGTTGAAAGCAGCAGTATTGGAGGTAAAATGACACTTCATGAATTATAATTACTGAGTAAATGTAAATTCATGTACTGTAAAATCATCAACTACTGCAAAAAAAAAAAATATCTGTACCATGGGAACTTAATCTGGATGCTGATGGGTCTTTTTATATTCAGCTGTGGTTGATGTGAATACTGCCCCCTTGTGATAGTAACAGGTATGAAAAACCAACAACACAAAGACTGGTAAATCATAGGAAACTTTAATGAACTGTATTGACTGAACTATGCCATGTATCATCTTTTGTATTATTAAAGCTATTGTTATATATTATTTTCATTAGCAAACCATCCCATGACAATGGATCGTGTAGAGAAGAACGTTAAGAAAAGAAAATATAGTGAGGATTTTTTACAGTATGGTTTTACCTCAATAATTACAGCAGGAATTGAGAAACCGCAATGTGTTATTTGCTGTGAAGCTCTATCAGCCGAATCTATGAAGCCGAACAAACTAAAACGCCATTTTGATAGCAAGCATCCGAGCTTTGCCAGCAAGGGTACCAACTATTTTAGAAGCAAAGCTGATGGACTCAAGAAAGCCAGACTTGACACTGGTGGCATGTACCACAAACAAAACGTAGCAGCTGTTGAAGCTTCATATTTGGTGGCACTCAGAATCGCCAGAACTATGAAACCTCACACCATTGCTGAGGATTTACTGTTGCCAGCAGCCAAAGACATTGTTCGAGTTATGATCGGAGACGAATTTGTTACAGGATTGAGTGCAATTTCTTTATCTAGCAACACTGTCCGCAGAAGAATAGATGACATGTCTGCTGATATTCTTGATCAGGTAATCCAGGAAATTAAATCTGCTCCACTTCCAATATTTAGTATCCAGCTTGATGAATCTACAGACGTTGCAAACTGTTCACAGTTACTGGTTTACGTGAGGTATATTAATGATGGCAATTTTAAAGATGAGTTTCTTTTTTGCAAACCTCTTGAAACGACAACTACTCCACATGATGTATTTGACACAGTTGGTTCATTTCTAAAAGAGCGTAAGATCTCTTGGGAAAAGGTTTGTGGTGTTTGCACAGATGGTGCTCCAGCTATGCTAGGATGTCGATCTGGATTTCAACGTTTGGTACTGAATGAGTCACCAAAAGTCATCGGAACTCACTGTATGATTCATCAGCAAATATTAGCAATGAAGACGCTGCCACAAGAGTTACAAGAAGTAATGAAAAGTGTCATAAGTTGTGTCAATTTTGTAAAGGCGAGCACTTTAAACAATCGACTGTTTATGCAACTGTGCAACGAGTTGGATGCGCCGAACAATGCTCTGCTAGTTCACACTGAAGTGAGATGGTTGTCGAGAGGAAAAATTTTAAAACGTGTTTTTGAGCTTCGTAATGAACTCAAAACGTTTTTTAATCAGAAAGCAAGACCACAGTTCGAAGCACTTTTCAGCAATAAAAGTGAACTGCAGAAAATAGCTTACTTGGTTGACATCTTTGCCATCTTGAATGAGTTAAATTTATCACTGCAAGGACCAAATGCAACATGCCTCGATTTGTCTGAAAAGATCCGATCATTCCAAATGAAACTTCAGCTTTGGCAAAAAAAATTGGATGAAAATAAAATTTACATGTTGCCTACCTTATCTGCTTTTTTTGAGGAACATGACATTGAACCAGACAAAAGGATTACGATGATAATTTCTGTGAAAGAACACTTGCACATACTTGCAGACGAAATTTCATCATACTTGCCAAATCTACCTGACACCCCATTTGCACTTGCCAGAAGCCCATTCACAGTCAAAGTTGAAGATGTTCCTGAGACAGCACAAGGGGAGTTCATTGAACTTATTAACAACGATGCAGCGAGAACTGATTTCTCTACAATGCCAGTTACAAAATTCTGGATCAAGTGTTTGCAGTCATATCCTGTTCTGTCTGAGACTGTGTTGCGCCTTCTTCTTCCATTTCCAACAACATATCTTTGTGAAACAGGGTTTTCCAGTTTGTTGGTTATCAAGTCTAAATACAGAAGTAGACTTGTTATGGAAGATGATCTTCGTTGTGCTCTTGCAAAGACTGCCCCGAGAATTTCTGATCTGGTGAGAAAGCAAACTCAACCTTCGCGCTGACGTTGGCTTTTTACGCATACTGTCACATAATGTAGCAATGTAGTTTACTGTTGTTATATTAAGACTGTTACCCATGCTACACCATGCTTCAAGACAAAATTTCATTTATTTGTAATTAGAAATAAATATTTCACAATATATAATTACATATTGTTTTTGTGATTAATCACTTTGCTTTACTGATGTTCAATTTGTAACAATGAAAATACATCCTGCATATCAGATATTTACATTACGATTCATATCAGTAGCAAAATTACAGTTATGAAGTAGCAACGAAAATAATTTTATGGTTGGGGGTCACCACAACATGAGGAACTGTATTAAAGGGTCGCGGCATTAGGAAGGTTGAGAACCACTGCCTTATAGTAATGATTTTCAACCTTTTTCATCTCATGGCATATATATATATACACACACACACACACACACACACACACACACATACATATATATGTATATACTATATATGTGTATATATATATATATACATATATAGTATATTTTTTTCACTCTGACAAAAAAATAGGTGTAATTTTGTTTCATTCACACCAGACAGCTATTGTGCTGGCTGTTGTCATTTTATTATTACTGTTTTTTATAATCTAAGAGAAAAGAGGTCAATGCTGCTGAGTAGTCAGGTATTACATGTTTTAAAAATTCTTGCAGTACACGTGTTGAAAATCACTACCTTACAGTGTTTAGAAATAGAACTGAGGAAACTTATTTAAGCTACATACTGTTTGGATGATCCCTTGTAATTAGAAGCTATTCAAAAATAATCTTACAGGTTGATAAATAGAATCAGGGAAAGGGAAATTTTAGTACAGAGGTGAACTTAACTAGTTGTACTTCTTCTTTACTTTAGAAATTATTCAGAATTGAATTTTCTTCTAGAAGTTAATCCTAAAATTATCTAGAATGCTAGAGTAGAGTGAAAGTGTCTTGATAGCAGGGACTTTCCTTTGTTAATTGCAGAATCCTTAGTATCTAGAACAGTACTTGTCACAATTCTGGATTTCATTAACTATTTCTTGAATGAATAAATGAATAAATGGATGGATGGATGGATGGATGGCTGGATGGATGAATACTAAGATAAACTGTCTATATATTTTCCAGTTTATTTACATACTCAGCAGTTTTATTTGTTCTGTTTAAAGAAGAAAATTACTTAGCATGTATATATAGTTTACCTTTCTCTACTTTGTACTTAATTACTGTGTATAGTTTAAATATCAGTCATCTTATTTGTTTTGAAATGTGATAAACATAAGCGTATAGATAGGCCTTTTCTAACGCCATCCCCAAGAGCTGTGCACTAAATTATTTTGACTTTTAACTTCACATTCTCTGATCGACTGAAGCAGTGTAAGTCACTGGTTTATTATTCAGGAAGATGTCTCCTCTTGATTTGAAGGCTACTTGATTTGACTACATTGGATACACAGTATGCACATAG
The DNA here is from genome assembly GCF_964212035.1 of Myotis nattereri. Taxonomy (NCBI): domain Eukaryota; kingdom Metazoa; phylum Chordata; class Mammalia; order Chiroptera; family Vespertilionidae; genus Myotis; species Myotis nattereri. The sequence goes on from NC_138075.1 coordinate 222,004,806, forward strand.
TAGCTGAATGCATCGTACTGCTAAATATGTAATAAAATGAAACCATCCTTAATCAAAATAACAATGTTTTTCCTGCTTTATCTTTTACCCCCAACATATTTAGCATTCATGTAACTACTATTCTGGCCTTTTATTTTCTTAACTAGTGGCCTGGTGCACAAATTCGTGCACATTGAAAGGAAATTAATTAGAAGAAATATTTTAATATCGCTATTCGCCCTTTCTCTATATTAGAAGTGTAAACCAAATTCACGATCGACAATGACAGATGGAAATACATGCATGTGATTGGTGCCAGTGAAAGCTTTATGTGTATCATGCATGCACGAGTCAACTTTTTATAGATATAGAATAAACTTGCTTAATTAGACATGCTTTCTGGTTTAGCTAAACTTTTTCCAGCCCAGTGAAGCACCCCAACTTCTCTTTTAGTAATTGTCAGCAACACAGCAGTAAATATCAACATGAAGCAGATTATTATTGTAGATCACACAGGGAGAACAAACGGTAAAACATTTAACTGCAGCAGTGTTTGACTATATTCTGCAGTGAGAAAACCTGAAGTCATTTTCAAGGTCCACCATTTCTTCTTTTCAGTCGGGTCAAGTTTCTAAGCTTTCTAAATCTCTGTTTTCCGGCTAATGAAAATTAGGATTCCACCGAGTCTCCTATCTACCTACTCCAGGACTTCTGTGAGGGTCAAATGAGATGGGGCACAGAAAATGCTTCACAGACATTTGGTTAAAGTGTGAAATGTTTGCACCTGGCTATAAAGCAAGTTGTGTTCCTGTTCTGAAGAAACTGCAAGGAGGCTAGTTGTCACTAGGGAGAGGAACCTGGGCATTGCTATGTGACATCATTACCCGGTGCCCACAGCAACCTTTTCGGGGCTGGGCTGGGCTGTGGGCTGCATTTTGCACCATGGGGTCTTGGCAGCCTTGGCTGTGATTTGATGGGCTGTTGCTCCTGGGTGGTGGCAGGGCCTGTGTCCCACTTGGGGGAAGCTGAGTGTTACTTTGTGGGTGCCAGGTCCGCAGTGCCATTTCTCTGTGCATGTCACGGCAGCTCCTGCATTGAGCATCTGGCCCCTGGTGGTCAGTGCACATCATAGCGACCAGTCGGACAGAGGGAGGGACACTTAGCATATTAGCCTTTTATATACATATATAGATAGATAGACTAGTGACCCAGTGCACAGATTCATGCACATTGAAAGGAAATTAATTAGAAGAAATAATTTAATATCACTGACAGATCGAAATACACGCGTGTGATTGGTGCCAGCGAGAGCTTTATATATACTGCGCATGCGCAAGTCAATGTTTATATTTAAGTCGCCAGTGCGCGTCATATGTACCAGTCAGTCGGCCAGCCGGACGTACGGTCAGTCACTTAGCCTTTTATATATATAGGTACTATTTTTTCCAATTATGTTTTTATTGATTTCAGAGAGAGGAAGGGAGAAGGAGATGGACAAAAATAACAATGATGCGAGAGAGAATCATTGATCAGCTGGCGGCCACACACCCTATACCAGGAATTGCCCTGACCAGTAATCAAAGGTGACTGCCTGGTTCGATGTTCAACCACCGACCCATGCTGGCCGGGCCTGGCCTTCTATTTCCAAAGGCTTTCTTGAGCCCTAACTGGTTTGGCTCAGTAGCTAGAGCGTCAGCCTGCAGACTTTAAGGTCCCAGGTTCGATTCTGGTCAAGGGCATGTACCTTGGTTGCGGGCACATCCCCAGTGGGGGTTGTGCAGGAGGCAGTTGATCAGTGTTTCTCTCTCATTGATGTTTCTGACTCTCTATCCCTCTCCCTTTCTCTCTGTAAAAAATAAAATATATACATATTTTTAAAAGACTTTCTTGATGTATTTGATGCATTTAGTTGAAAGCTGCTTTAATCCACCCTTCCCCCTTAAATTAATTGATAGCCAGGCTTTATATAAAGTTTTCCAGGCCTTTTTTGAACACAGACCCTTTGCCTGCTAAACTCTTAAACTTTAAGCTTTATACTATAGCAATGTAATAGATATTAATACTGCTCACCATCCCCTTATGACTGATGATATAGCATTTCACTTCTTAGAAACAGGAGTATTAATTTTTTAGATTACTTTTCTCTAAATGCAGGCATCTTTGAGTAACTGTAAATTTGACCTGATTCATTTAGGTCCTAAGTGTTTAATGTGCCTTTATGATACAGTTGTGGTCATATATTGAATTTCTTATACTTCTTGCCTTTTTGGAACTCTCAGGAAACTGTATGTTAGTGCCATAAAATAATTTACATACCATTATGAACTACATTACTTTGAGGACATGAATGAAATTGTAAGAACACACCTATAATTAGAACTGAATTTAAGATTTTTGCATTTTTGGGAAAATCACCTTTCTACCTGCAACACCATCCATAGCAGGAGTTAAAAGCCAACTACCAGGTCATTCATCATCACCTAGATTCTTACCTCTTTTGACTTTTTTATTCTTTAATTTGACCCAGTCATCTACCCTTTACAAGCACCCAAATTCTTTTTGTGTCTTCTGGAATTTGTGGTCTTTGATCAGCAAAATCCCCTACGTCCTCAGTCTTTTCTCTTAATTTTCCCTTTATTTTATTGCTGAACTAAAACCTCTGTATTCATAAAAGATACTTTTGTAGCCCTCTTTTTCTTTCCCTGAGTATGACTGTCCCAAATCAACACTAGTGTGTTGGGCTTTATGAAACCTATTTTTGGTTCATGATTAGAGAAGTTCATTCATTCTACAAAGATCCTCTAATGGATCTACATGCCAGGAACTGTTCCAGGAACAAAAGGTAAAAAACATCCCTGTCCTCGTGGGCCTTTATGTTCTAGTGAGGGGAGGCAGACAGTAAACAAGGAAATTATATTTGTGTTATATACATGTACACACACCTCTCACACTCTTGCTCGATATGTATGAATACAGGGTGAGGCAGAAGTAGGTTTACATTTGTGAGTATGCAAAACATACTTTATTCTTATTATTTATTATATCATTTTCCATATGAACAAAGGTAAACCTACTTTTGCCCCACCCTTTATGTAAATGCTGTGGAAACAAATGGGAAGAGGAGCCTGGGGACTGCCAGAAAAGAGGTGGTGATTGAAATTTTATAAAGAGTAGTGAGATACATTTAAGCAAATATATATTTAAAAAAAATTAAGATAGCAAACTACAGAAATCCTAGGGGAAATAAGTTTTAAGAATTAAAAATACCAGTTTTAAAAAATTTTAGATCAGGCATGTGGTAGATGATTGCCACTCTTATTCCTCAGTTTTATACGTTATTTATTTTCCTTTTAAGACCAATCTAAAATTATAAAATTTTAAAGCAGGTAAGGGATTATTTGTCTGTTTCTTTACATACAAAGAAATATTGGTTAAATATAATTTGACCAAGGAACATATACTATAATGCAATAAATAATGAAAAATGTGAGATAATTAATGATTGCCAGTAGCATGTAGTAAAAAAAATTTTTTAAGACATTTAAAATTTTTTAATTATGCATAACCCACAGACAGACAGTGTGGTAATGGCCATATGAAAGGGAGGCCAGAGAAAATGGAAGCATGAAACAGACTGGCAAATCTCAGAGGAAAGGGGGCAGTGGTGGGCAGGGGTAGGAAAAGATTAATAAGAGACTTATATGCACATACGCATAACCCGTGGACACAGACAATAGTGTGGTGAAGGCCTGGGGGTGAGAAGCAGGGCGGAGAGGAAGTCAATAGGGGAAATAATGAGACGTCTATAATCCTTTCAACAATAAAGAGAGAAAAAAAATTGATGCAAAACCAGTTTCCTGGTAAGCTTTCACCTTCTCAGTTGCAATATATTCAGGTGTCCTAAAATTTTGTTTTATGAAATAATGTTTTAAGATGGGTTAAAGGACCTAAATATTTGACACTTCCCCAAAGTGGATATACAGATGGCCAAGGGACATGAAAAAATGCTCAAAGTAACTAATCAGAGAGATGCAAATTAAAATGACAATGAGGTATCACCTCACACCTGTCAGAATGGCTATCATGCACAAATCAACAAATGACAAGTGCTGGCAAGGATGTGGAGAAAAGGGAACCCTAGTACACTGCTGGTGAAAATACAGACTGATATAGCCACTATGGAAAACAGTATGGAGTTTCCTCAATAAAATTAAATATGAAATTTCCATTTGATCCAGTGATCCCACTTCTAGGAATGTATCCTGAGAAACCCGAAACACCAGTCAGAAAGAATATATGCACCCTTATGTTCATAGCAGTGCAATTTACAATAGCTAAGATCTGGAAATAGCCCAAGTGCCCATTAGTAAATGAGTGGATAAAATAAAAGCTGTGCAACATTTACACCATGGAATACTATTCTGCAGTAAAAAAGAAGGATCTCTTATCCTTTGAGACAGCATGGAGGAACCTGGAGAGTATTATGCTAAGTGGAATAAGCCAGTCAGAGAAAGACAAGTATCACATGATATCAGTCATGTGGAATCTAATGCACAAAATAAACTGATGAACAGAGTAGATCCAGAGACATAGAAGCATGGAACAGATTGCGGAATCTCAGAAGGAAGACTGGAGTGGGGGGCTGGGAAGAAGTCAAAGAACTTGTATATGTCTATGCATAACCCATGGACACAGCCAATAAGTGTGGTGAAGGCAGGGGGCAGGAGTAGGCTAGAAGGGGTTAGTGTAGGGATGGGTGGGGAGTGGGACATAAGTAATACTTTCAACAATAAAGATTTTTTTAAAAACTTTTTATTTTTATGAGAACTGGTGTTTACACATTCATTCAGTTCTTCTGCCACAGATTTTGTGTTTGTTAGATGTGTGAAAATAAGGCTTTGGTGTTTTTAAAACTTCTTGGAAAATCTACATGCCTTCGAGTAGATTTTCTCTGATGTTTTTTCTTTTTAAATTCTGCATCAGGTTTTCAAGTTCATGGTATTTTAAATTTTTTAAATTAAACCACAACATTTATTAGTTTGTATACTTTAAAAAGTGTTAACTGTTGTGAATGTACCTAAAAGACCGGGTTGTTAGATGGCTTCAGACAATTCTTTTGCCTACTTTTTTCCAAAGATTTACTAGTTTACTATTTGCTATTGGCTAATTGTACATTATAAAGCATAAATACACAAAATTTTCATTGCCCTTGTAAATAATGCATGTGCAACTCTATTTTTTATGTTTTTCATCACTATTTATCTCTATGCTCTCTTCCACCTCCACCCATCCCCTACAAGTCTAATTTAGAATTCTTAAAAATGTTTCTTCTTAGTATTCAACTATAAAACTTTAAACCTGATTGTAGTCTGCCTGCAAATTTAAGAGAGCCTAACATTAAATTGGGTAATATTAGGATCTCAGGATTAAGGCTTTTAAGGAAGAAAAGAAAACTTTTAATGGTCAAGGATTGAAGTCTTCATGTGTAATAAAATAAAAAGGGAGATGGAGAGATGTTTCTGGTCACCTATTTTTTTCCCAGATAATTTTTTTTCATATATTTTAGTTTTATGGATGATAAACTACAGTGTAAAAACAAAACAAAAAGCACCTGAGTTATAAACCAACCACATCTCAACTCTTTTATAAAAGGTTTTGTCTTGTAATTTTGAGTCCTGTTTTCACAAAAAAGATCATTTTTAAAAATGCAATTTTTATACAAATAGTTTGTTAAATATGCTCTAACACATATGCTTTCCTTTTTGTTTTATTTAATACTAGAGGCCCGGTGCACAAAATTCGTGCATGGGCAGTGGGGGGAGTCCCCTCAGCCCAACCTGCACCCTCTCCAATCCAGGACCCCTTGGGGGATGTCCGACTGCCAGTTTAGGCCCGATCCCCAGGCAGTCTGACATCCCTCTCACAATCCAGGACCGCTGGTTCTTAACTGCTCACCTGCCTGCCTGATCACCCCTAACTGGCCCCCCCTGCCAGCCTGATCACTCCTAACCACCTCTGCCTGCTGACCAGATTGCCCCTAACTGCCTCCCCTGCCAGCCTGGTTGCTCCCAACTGCTCCCCTGCTGGCCTGGCTACCCCCAACTGCCTCCCCCCTGTTGGCTTGGTCGCCTCTCACAGCCCCCCTGCCGGCCTGGTCACCCTCAGCTAGCCCCCCTGCTGGCGTGGTCACCCCTCACTGCCCCCTCTGTCGGCCTGGTCGCCCCTCACTGCCCCCCCCCCCCCCCCCGCCAGCCTGGTTGCCCCACGCAGCCTGCTGTTCAGTCATTTGATCGTCCCTCACTAACCCCCCTTCCAGCCTGGTCGCCCCACACAGCCTGCTGCTCAGTTGTTTGGTTTCCCTCACTAACCCCCCTGCCGGCCTTGTCACCCCACTCAGCCTGTTCAGTCGTACATTCCGTTGTTTCAGATGTGACAGCCCCTGGCTCGCTATATATATAGGTGATATAGTTAAAGTTGTTTTAAAGAATTACCTATTCTCTGTGTTATTTTGGAACCCGAGTGGCTGATGAATTTTGAATGTCACTTACTGAGATATAAGGAGTCCAGGACTCTAGCAGAGGGTGTGAAATGTGATAAATTAGTTTTATAAATTATCATCTCACTATTTTTAGTTTACATATAATTATGAACTGTCAGCTACATTTTACTATTTGCTATTGGCTAATTGTACATTATATCCACATCCTGTACAGATAGTTTTATAAAGTTTATTTATTGATTAGAGTTCATTCATTTGTTAGTACTAAGTAGCAACCATGCCTTTCTCCATATGAACTTACATTTTTATGTGTGTGTCTTTTCCTCCTTAAAGTGTTTTGAGTGAAGTCTTATAAAATGTTTATATTCTCTGTAGAACGGGCAAAGCATAAGCTCTACCATTGAACAAATGTTGACTCAAATTATGCCCCACCATATGTTAGATATGTGATTCTGACAAACTGCTTACCCTTTTTGTGACTTAGTTTTCTCGTATAGAGAAGAGGCATTATACTCTGTTGTCTATAGTTACCCACTAAAAAATAGTTTTATTAAAACAAGATATTAGTTAGGTTTTAGTGTTTTAATCATTGATAGATATACCATGTTCTGTAGTAGTTTCTGGTGGAAAAAAGAATATGGGCTACAGAGTCAAAACTAAATGTGTTGCTAGTTGTTGCTTTTTTAATTAAATAGCTGTTATGTTGATCAGGTTACTGAGTGATATATCACTGTGAAGATTAATATAATGTAAATGAAACACCAGCTTAGTGACATATTTCTAATGGGCTCATTCTTTGGTTTGTGTTCTGAGTGTTGTGATATATTGTAATTTACATGGCCAAGGTAACATGGATATACATATTCTACTTTGTAGTTACTGAATTAAGTCTGAAAAGTAGGGTTTAAGGTTTTGTCAGTGACAAACCTTGTCCAAGTATATGCTGTGCCTTGAAATATGTGGTTCATAATAAGAATGTCTATGTAATTTATATAGAATATACATATTTTAAGGTACATTATCAATTTTGTTAATTGATGAGATGAATGTTCAACAAAATTTGAAGAACTACTCTGAAGATTTTAGAAACTGATTCTTCAGAGTCCAGAATCGGTGAGCTGACTTACAAAGAATATTTAATTGCTAAAGGTCTAATAGGAAAAGTTGTAGTCACAGGAGAGTTGACTAATACAGTGGTTGGTCATAGCTTTACAGAGACAAAAAACATGGGAAGCATGAAGGGTGAGGAGGGGCAAAATGATTTTGGACTAAAAGAGAATATGTTCATACATTTTTTTTAAGGAAAACCATATAGATAAATAGTTACATTAAGCTGTGGTAGGTCATGGTTTTTATTAAAACCTCATAGGCTATAAGAAAAGAAACATGGAAGTATAACGGGTGCAGCAAGGGTTTCCTTTTAGTATAATAATTGTATGAATTCTTATGATAATGTGGTTCTATCTCCCTAACCATCAGCCCCTCCCCCCCCCAAAAAAAACCCCCACAATCCTAAAATGTTATAAAGGCAGAGATTCTATGGTTCTGTGTTCTCTTTGTTTCTCTCACCTGGTCAGTTGAGTATTAAGCCTCATTCCTCAGTTTATCTTTGTGCCCATTACTGTAGCAATTAGAGATTCTAAATGTTTTGTCATGCCCAGAGAAGAGTACATTTAAATCCTATAGTAGTCCATGGTAGTTTTTATCAGACTTGTTTAGAATAAATTTTTTAACATTATTTGGGTTTTACTCTATTGTATTAGATTTCTTTGTTAGGGAGTCTCCTTTTAACACTTTTATTTTGTTTTTCGATTATTCCCAGGAATGCCCCAGCTTTAGCAGATCTAAATGCTTGTCTGGAGATGTTGGTATCTCTCTGAGTGCCACATTGGTTACAGTGGGTATGTTCTACAAGTGGGTGTGTTCTGCAAACACTTGTGCCTCTGCCAGCCATCATTCCCCACAATATCCTCTGGACTGGTACTTCTATGCTCTATTAAAGATGGCTGTGGTATAAGAAAGGCTTTATCTAAACAACTACTTTGTTGGGTCAGAGATTGATCCTACTTAATAGCAAGTGTCATAGCCACTGAGGAGGCAGAAAAAAGGCTGTCATGCGAAATGTCTTAGCATTCCAAATAATTTCTAGTCAGATTTTTATATAACACAATCATATAGAGAAATACGAGCATAGACGTAGTGTACCTAGAGTAACTTGCCTGACTGCATCCCTGTAAGAGGAAAATGGTTCACCCCTCCTGTTTGTTCAGTATCCTGTTAGATTGTTTCCTATCCCTAGGGTAGCAGTTAGGCCAGCTGAAAGACATGGGCCATTATTATTCATCTGTTCTGACCCTGGCTTTCATGGCAGAATATAAAAGTAGATTGTATAAAAAGTAGAAGCTGGATGAAGCAGGTTGGGAGTAGAATGTCTGGTACATAGAATGATCATTGTATTGGCAGTCTATGGTGGTGATTCCTAATGGGGATACATTTTTATAAATTAGTCTAAATATAGTTGTGATTTATTTTTCTGAAAATATTCAGGAACTTGCTTAACGTGTTGTTCTCTGTCTGACTTCTCATTCTACTTAACAATTGTAAGAAATGAAACAGTGGGTATGGTATTTTATCATGGCAGTTTAAAAATAGCATTCCACTTTGCTGCTATAATTTCCAAGATACTGTTTTGTCAAGTTTTTCTTTCTCTTTAATTTTACTTCCTAGCTCAGGGGTTCTAACCTAGGATACTTCCCAACACATTCATGGGTAGGCTTTTCTTAGGTCCATGAAATTAAATGGGGGAAAAATTATACCTTTACTTTCATTAACCCTCAGATGAAATTTAACATTTTCTTCAAATATAAATTTTGACAACAAGCAGTAGTAACATTAGTAATACCTGGTCTAGCAATAAATAGCAGATATTTCCATGTCATATGATATCTTATTACTTATATTCTCACTGCTTTGAAATTATGGTACATAGTAAACTTATACTCTACCAGATTTTCTATTTTAATTCATTAAGAAAAAAGCACATATCCCTGTATCTCAATTAAAAATATCTTTTTACAATTATATTTACTATGCTTGGGTTTTTTTCCTAATCCTATATATTTGAGTATTGAAAACATGACTCTGGGGAGCCCATAGTTTCCTCCACACTACCAAAGGACCCTTTTCACAAAAAGGGGTAAGAATCCTATCCACCTCCTTTACTATTTGGTCTTCAAGCTGTCCCCAGAATGTCATACCTTCAGGACTGTGTCCTTAGAATTTATATACACATATATGTGTATATTTATGTACATATATGCATTATCCACTCCCCCCTCCTATCTCATTCCCTCTTTTGGCTTTAACATTTAACCTCTCTCCAAGCTCCATGCTATTTTCTAGACATCTCCATATATATGTTGGGGGAGGAATTTTAAATAAGCTCAGTGAATCTAAGCTAAACCTGTTTTACTTTTAAACATATTCTTTTCCTCCTGTGTTCCTTATTAATCAGTGCCATTGACACCTTTCCACTCACAGAGGATTAATGTGCAAGAATCACTTTTGATCTGAAAGGGGTTATTAATCAGTCACCAAGGGTTATTAATAAGTCACCAGAGAGTATTAATAAGGCTGCTATGAACATTATGATACTCTTTTGGACAACTGTTTCTTTATTTTTAGGAAAATTCATAGGACATAGTGTCAATGTATAGTTAAAATATATTAGAAACTGCCTAGACTCATTAGAAATGCATGAGAGTTCTAGTTGCTCCAGATCCCTGTCAGCAACTACTGTTAACAATTTTTGTTACTAGCTAATTCTATTATGGTTGAAATGCTATCTCATTTTGCTTTAAATTGCATTTCCCTGATAACATATATTGAGCGCTTTTTCACATTCTTATAGGTGATTTCTATGTTTTTTTAAAGAATCTGTTCAAGTCATTTGCCCATTTTTAAATCATTTATTATTTTTCACTTACAGTTGACATGCAATATATTAGTTTATGATGTACACCCCAATGATGAGACATTATATAACTTGCTATGTGATCATCTTTATAAATCTCATACCCATCTGACACCATACATAGTTATTAGAATACTAGAAGTCCAGTGCATGAATTCATGTACCAGTGGGGCCCCTTGGCCTGGCTGGCAATCAGGGCTATGGGGGCAGATCAGGGCCAGCGACCTGGGGGAGGAACTGCGGGAGGTTGGTCAGCCACAGGAAGTTGACTGTGGGAACACACTAACCACCAGGGGCAAGCTCCTGCATTGAGCATCTGCCCCCTGGTGGTCAGTGCATCATCATAGTGACCGGTCGACCGGTCGTAAAGGTCACTTAGGCTTTTAAATAGAGAGATTATTGACTCATTTTTAGTGGGGTGTTTGCCTTCAATTATTGATATGTATGTGATTTTTGTAAATTTAATATGCACAGACTTTATCAGAGCATTAGTAATGTTTTGTATTTTGTATTTTTGTTGAATAGTGCTTTAATCTTGTTGAAGTGCTTTGTGACGTTGAAAATAAAGTTTCAATATCCTCCATGTGGTAGCTAAAGAAACTAGACACGTGGGTGAAACTAAGCTAACACCTAAGAAAATAAAAAGGGGATCTCTGAAAAGTTGAGAATCTTCCAAGTTTATTTTTTTAAGATGGGCTTTAAACTGATGTATATTTTAAATGTTTTCTGTAACAAATTAACTTTAAACACATTTACAAAATGAAATAAAATTGTCTTCACGAGATCATTATTAGATTTATCCAGGTAGTCCAGTAGATGGCTGTAAATTTGAAGTTGTAAGGTTATAGCCTTTTCTCAATCCTGCATAAAATATATATAATCTTATTCTAAATATGTGGCAAGTTTTTAAATGTGAGACCCAGGCCAAATGACCCTGGCTGTTTTTATGCTAGATATAAAACTAGACCAGATTTGTTTCACTTTATCATTCTTTAGTTCTTTTTATTTGAGAAATATGTAGGTAGGCTTTTCAATAAATAAATTGATAATTAATATCATGACTTAAGAACCTCCTTTTGCCCTAGCCGGGTTGGCTCAGTGAATAGAGCATCGGCCTTTGTACTCCAGGGTTCGATTCTGGTCAAGGGCACATGCCTGGCTTGCGGGCTTGATCCCCAGTAGGGGACATGTGGGAGGCAGCCAATCAATGATTCTCTCTCATCATTGATGTTTCTATCTCTCCCTCTCCCTTCCTGTCTGAAATCAATAAAAATATATTTGGGGGGGGGGGGAAGAACCTCCTTTTTATATGGCTTAGCTATACCTCTTAATTTGGGGGCCAAGAGTATTCCTGCTGTATTTTCCATTTCTGTTGTTCCACAACAACCGTTAAACTATGTTCCAAAAATGTACTAATTTGTTTGGAACTCTGAATAGTATTTTTTTCTTGGAAATAAATGTTAAATAGTAATTCAGGAGTATACAGAAGTCTATAATGGTAATCAAAGGTTAATGTACTTGTTTATATTACTATCCTAGATAATTGGTTTTGTGAGAATTGAAGTCTAAATTTGGAAAAGTAAAAATACATTTTACTTTTTCCCCAAAATACTTCTTTGATTCCCTTCTTTCTTCCACCTTTTCTCTCCTATCCCCACTGAAGTGGCAGTTTATAGTGTTTGATCTTTGTTAATTGCCGGGGTCCAACCCCAGCGGGTCCAGGGGTCCCCAAAGGTGTGGACGGAGTCGGCGAAGAAGGAACGACACGGAGGCAGCGTTCAGTTGATCAGCAGCCTAGCCAGGATCTCTAGCCAGGATCTCCAGCCAAGTTCTGGTCTGGATCTCCAGCGAAGTTCTGGTTAGGATCTCCAGCCAGGTTCTGTGTCCATGTTCTCTTGCTAGGTTCTCCAGGTTCTCCAGCCAGGTTCTGTAGCCATGTTCCCTCGCTAGGTTCTCCAACCAGGTTCTGTCCAGGTTCTCCAGCCAGGTTCAGTCACCAGGTTCTAGTCAGGTTCTCTTGCCAATTTCTGTAGTCAGGTTCAGTCCAGGATCTTTTGCCATGTTCTCTCGCTAGGTTCTGTCTCTAGGTTCTGAGGCCAGTTTCTGTCCAGGATCTTTTGCCATGTTCTCTCCAGCGAAGTTCTTCTGTCTCTAGAGAACGTTCTGTGTAGGTTCTGTGCCTAGGTTCCATCTCTCTCTCTGTCTTCTTACATCTGTATTTATACCAGTTGATTCCAATCCTATCAATCTCTATTTCAAAGGTTAGGGCGTTTCTTATCTCCATTCCAGGGAGTAAAGATTATGTAGCTTAAGCATGATTTTTTCGTAGTTAAAGTGATTAATTACCCACCTGGCACTTAGTTAAGAGGTTTTATTCCCTCCCTAACTTCAGGGGAAAATCCCTACCTGGGGAAACAACCTTTCTCAGAGACCTTGGTTAAAACACATAGTGCCTAGAAGGTGAGCAAACATATTAAGAACAGTATGCCATATATGCCAGGTCCCTTGAAACAGCAAGCATGGACCAGCTCCCGGCAGTTAATGGATAAAGTACAGAAAACCTGGATACCTGTATAATAGTAAGAATATGGGGGAAGAGATTATTTTTTACTAGAGGCCTGATGCACGAAATTCATGCAAGAGTAGGCCTTCCTTCCCCCGGCTGCCGGCACCAGCTTCCCTCTGGCACCCGGGACCAGGGCTTCCCTCGTAGCCTGACTTCGTCCAGAAGGACATCCAGTCAAATTAGCATATTATGCTTTTATTATTACAGATAAGTCAGGGCTACCTCATTTGTTCTATATAAAACTGCATATTTGGTTTGTCAGTCTAAAAGTTCGTGGGTGGATAAGCAGTGGTTGCTTGGTAGGTATGTTTTTACCCTCTGCTTTTTAGAAAAAGAATACTTTTTCTGTCCTAGCTTGAGGATGAAAAGAATTTTTAAATGCCCTGATGACACAGTTAGTAAATGCTTTTAGCCTGTGGAGAAAGACAATTTACTAATGAGATACTTGCTCACTAGTAGTCAAGAAGTGTCAGATGGATGTGTTATGTAGTTGTCAAAATGTGAGTTAGGATTTGGTTTTTAAATAGCTTAACATTGCACCTTTTTTATTTACTCAATGTAGAATCACTCTTGCAACATCATTCTTCAGATCTGCTTTCCTAGAGTCCCATAATTATTTACCATCTTCTGGAATTATATAAGTTGCATCTAAATTTAGTTGTCTGTAACACATCTTTTTTTTTCAAGAATGGCAATTATATTTATTAATGATTAAATACAGTCTCAAAGCATGTATCAACATCAAAACTAGTCTTTATGAATAGTACAATGCCATCTTGTAGTTTCTTATTCTAAAGGTTCTCTGGTGCCATCTACTGAATAGTTTTTAAAGGAAGAAAAGTATATGAAGTCAGATGAATTTTTCACTTAATCCAGTTTTTTGTTTTGTTTTTTAGATTAATAGAGGTTATTTTTTAGAGCATTTTTAGGTTTACAGAAAAAAAGAGCAGAAAGTGTGGAAAATTCATCTCCTCCCCCCTCAGTGTTCCCTGTTATTAACAGTCTTTCGTTAGTGTGTTGCATTTCTTTTTTAAAAAATAAATTTATTGGGGTGACATTGGTTAACATGAACATAGAGGTTTCAGGTGTGGGTTTCTATGTTACAAGATCTGTATATTATACTGTGTGCCCACCACCCAAAGTCAAATCTTCTCCCATCACCATATTCGAGCTCCCTCCTTCCCCCTACATTTCTTACAGTTGATTAATTACTATTGATACATTGTTATTAAATGGAGCTTATACTTTACCTTAGGTTCACTCTGTGTCTTGTACAGTTAGTTGTGTGAGGTTTGCCAGATGTACAGTTTCATGTATCTACCATTACAGTGTCATACACAATAGTTTCACTGCCTTAAAAATTCCCTCTACTCCACCTATTTGTCCCTCTACCCCTTGCCCCCAACCTATGTCAAACACTGATATTACTGTCTCCATGGTTTTGCTTTTTTCCAAAATGTTATGCAGTTGGTATGCTACAGTATGTAACCTTTTTTAGGTTCCTTTTTTTCCCCCTTGGTGTGGCTTGATAGTTCATTTCTTTTAATTACTGAATAATATTCCATGCTATGCATATACCAGAGTTTGTTTATCCACTCACCTATTAAAGGACATTTTGGTTGTTTCTAATTTTAGCAATTATAAATATTTACTACTTTATGTGTAGCTATATTTTCAATTCATTTTCATAAATACCTTAAGGGTACAATTCCTGGATCCTATGATAAGACTGTTGAACTTTGTAAGAAACTGCCATATTGCCCTAGCTGGTTTGGCTCAGTGGATAGAGCGTCAGCCTGTGGTCTGAAGGGTCCCAGGTTCGATTCCAGTCAAGGGCACATGCCTGGGTTGCAGGCTCAATCCCCAGTAGGGGGCAGCCAATCAATGATTCTTTCTCATCGTTGATGTTTCTATCTTTCTATCCCTCTCCTCTCTGAAATCAATAAAAATATATTAAAAAAAAAAAAGAAACTGCCATATTATCTTCCACTGTGGCTGTACCATTTGCATTCCCACCAGCAATGAAAGAGAACTATTATTGCTCCCCATCCTTGTCAGAATTTGTTGTTGCCAATGTTTTAGATTTCAGCCATTCTAAGTGGTATCTCATTATTATTTTAATTTTCAATTCCTTTTTGACATATGATATTGAGCACCTTTTCATATGCTTATTTGCTACCTGCATATCTCTTTGGGTGAGTTGCTTGTTCAGATCTTTTGCACATTTATAACCCATTTGCATTGGGTTATTCATTTTCTCATTGTTGGTTTTAAGAGTTCTTCGTGTATTTTGGACATAAGACCCCTTTATCAGATTATGCAAATATTTTCTGTCAGTCTGTGGCTTGCATTTTCATTCTCTTAACAGCCTTTCACAGACCAGAAATTCTTAAATTTTAATATTGTCTTAATATTTTTATGCATTATGTTTTTTTTTCTAAAAAGTCATTGTCAAACCCAAGGTCACCAACATTTTCTCCTGTGTTATCTTCTAGTGGCTTTATAGTTGTGCTTTACATTTAGGTATATTACCTATTTTGAGTTGATTTTTGTGGAAGATGTATTATCATATTGATAATACAGAACACGGGAAATATTGTGTGTGGCATTTATAAGCTTTGCCTGCCAGAGATTCTATAAGCAGTGACAATAAAATAGTAATGACCACACTTATGCCTAAATAACAATCCCTACCACATGAAGGAAAAGTTGAATATTTGAAATATTGGTAGATTCTAACTACACCAGGGACAGGAAGAGTAGAAAGTGGATATAGGATATTTTTTGTATGCCCCAAAATAAGGAAGTTTTCAAAAACAGGACACTGACTGGTTTTTATCTGTGAACTGACCTTGTATTCTTTAGGTTGCTGGATTCTGTTTGATAGTATTTTGTTTAGGATTTTTGTATCTATTCATAATGGATAATTTTCTTATTTGGTTAGGTAGTTTTCTTTTCATGCAGGTTTTTGTTGTTGTTGTTTTCTCTGTTTTTAATATCAGGCTACTTATTGGACTCATAGAATGAGTTGGGAAGTGTTTCTTAGAGTTGTTGAAGGATCGGTGTTAATTCTTCATTAAGTGTCTAACTGTAACAGTATACAGTACACCAGTTAATCTGTCTGTCACTGGGCTTTCTTTGTGGCAAGTTTTTGGTTATTGATTCAAGCTGTTGTTACGGGGGGCCTGGTGGGGACCGCGCAGGGTGGAGAAAGAAACATCAATGATGAGAGAGAATCATTCATCAGCTGCCTCCTGCACACCCCCTACTGGGGATTGAGCCTGCAACCCAGACATGTACCCTGACCAGAAAATGAACCATGACCTCCTGTTTCATAGGTCAACATTCAACCAATAAGCAATGCCAGCCGGGCTACATTTTATATTACTTCTTGAATCCGTTTGGTAGTTTTGTCTTTCTAGGAATTTTTCCATTTCATCTAGAACAGTGGTTCTCAACCTTCCTAATGCCGCGACCCTTTAATACAGTTCCTCATGTTGTGGTGACCCCCAACCATAAAATTATTTTCGTTGCTACTTCATAACTGTAATTTTGCTACTGATATGAATCGTAATGTAAATATCTGATATGCAGGATGTATTTTCATTGTTACAAATTGAACATCAGTAAAGCATAGTGATTAATCACAAAAACAATATGTAATTATATATTGTGAAATATTTATTTCTAATTACAAATAAATGAAATTTTGTCTTGAAGCATGGTGTAGCATGGGTAACAGTCTTAATATAACAACAGTAAACTACATTGCTACATTATGTGACAGTATGCGTAAAAAGCCAACGTCAGCGCGAAGGTTGAGTTTGCTTTCTCACCAGATCAGAAATTCTCGGGGCAGTCTTTGCAAGAGCACAACGAAGATCATCTTCCATAACAAGTCTACTTCTGTATTTAGACTTGATAACCAACAAATTGGAAAACCCTGTTTCACAAAGATATGTTGTTGGAAATGGAAGAAGAAGGCGCAACACAGTCTCAGACAGAACAGGATATGACTGCAAACACTTGATCCAGAATTTTGTAACTGGCATTGTAGAGAAATCAGTTCTCGCTGCATCGTTGTTAATAAGTTCAATGAACTCCCCTTGTGCTGTCTCAGGAACATCTTCAACTTTGACTGTGAATGGGCTTCTGGCAAGTGCAAATGGGGTGTCAGGTAGATTTGGCAAGTATGATGAAATTTCGTCTGCAAGTATGTGCAAGTGTTCTTTCACAGAAATTATCATCGTAATCCTTTTGTCTGGTTCAATGTCATGTTCCTCAAAAAAAGCAGATAAGGTAGGCAACATGTAAATTTTATTTTCATCCAATTTTTTTTGCCAAAGCTGAAGTTTCATTTGGAGTGATCGGATCTTTTCAGACAAATCGAGGCATGTTGCATTTGGTCCTTGCAGTGATAAATTTAACTCATTCAAGATGGCAAAGATGTCAACCAAGTAAGCTATTTTCTGCAGTTCACTTTTATTGCTGAAAAGTGCTTCGAACTGTGGTCTTGCTTTCTGATTAAAAAACGTTTTGAGTTCATTACGAAGCTCAAAAACACGTTTTAAAATTTTTCCTCTCAACAACCATCTCACTTCAGTGTGAACTAGCAGAGCATTGTTCGGCGCATCCAACTCGTTGCACAGTTGCATAAACAGTCGATTGTTTAAAGTGCTCGCCTTTACAAAATTGACACAACTTATGACACTTTTCATTACTTCTTGTAACTCTTGTGGCAGCGTCTTCATTGCTAATATTTGCTGATGAATCATGCAGTGAGTTCCGATGACTTTTGGTGACTCATTCAGTACCAAACGTTGAAATCCAGATCGACATCCTAGCATAGCTGGAGCACCATCTGTGCAAACACCACAAACCTTTTCCCAAGAGATCTTACGCTCTTTTAGAAATGAACCAACTGTGTCAAATACATCATGTGGAGTAGTTGTCGTTTCAAGAGGTTTGCAAAAAAGAAACTCATCTTTAAAATTGCCATCATTAATATACCTCACGTAAACCAGTAACTGTGAACAGTTTGCAACGTCTGTAGATTCATCAAGCTGGATACTAAATATTGGAAGTGGAGCAGATTTAATTTCCTGGATTACCTGATCAAGAATATCAGCAGACATGTCATCTATTCTTCTGCGGACAGTGTTGCTAGATAAAGAAATTGCACTCAATCCTGTAACAAATTCGTCTCCGATCATAACTCGAACAATGTCTTTGGCTGCTGGCAACAGTAAATCCTCAGCAATGGTGTGAGGTTTCATAGTTCTGGCGATTCTGAGTGCCACCAAATATGAAGCTTCAACAGCTGCTACGTTTTGTTTGTGGTACTTGCCACCAGTGTCAAGTCTGGCTTTCTTGAGTCCATCAGCTTTGCTTCTAAAATAGTTGGTACCCTTGCTGGCAAAGCTCGGATGCTTGCTATCAAAATGGCGTTTTAGTTTGTTCGGCTTCATAGATTCGGCTGATAGAGCTTCACAGCAAATAACACATTGCGGTTTCTCAATTCCTGCTGTAATTATTGAGGTAAAACCATACTGTAAAAAATCCTCACTATATTTTCTTTTCTTAACGTTCTTCTCTACACGATCCATTGTCATGGGATGGTTTGCTAATGAAAATAATATATAACAATAGCTTTAATAATACAAAAGATGATACATGGCATAGTTCAGTCAATACAGTTCATTAAAGTTTCCTATGATTTACCAGTCTTTGTGTTGTTGGTTTTTCATACCTGTTACTATCACAAGGGTGCAGTATTCACATCAACCACAGCTGAATATAAAAAGACCCATCAGCATCCAGATTAAGTTCCCATGGTACAGATATTTTTTTTTTGCAGTAGTTGATGATTTTACAGTACATGAATTTACATTTACTCAGTAATTATAATTCATGAAGTGTCATTTTACCTCCAATACTGCTACTTTCAACACAGCAGCTGCTTTCTACACAGTAGCTGCTCTCTACACAGGTGTGACTTGTCTGCATAAGTACATTATGGTGCCAACGCTGTCACATACACCTGTATCTGTACGGGGTGTATGTGATGGGGTTGGCACGATGATGTCATCATGCCAGGTATTCGTATGTGGGCATATCTGCATGTGTGCGGATCCACCTGGAGACGGATAGAGGAGTGGTGTCTGGGTTTCTAAGACCATCGAAAATATGTGTTTTCCGATGATCTTAGGTGACCCCTGTGAAAGGGTCTTTCGACCTCCAAAGGGGTCGCGACCCACATTTTGAGAACTGCTGATCTAGAAGATCTAATTAGGTAACATTTTTAATGGTATTTTCTGATTATCTTTTGTGTTTCTTTAATGATAATGTTGATATATTTTCCTTCATTCATGATTTTCACAGTTTAAATCTTCTCTAGTTTTTTTTCTGGTAGTCTAAAGTTTTATAAATTTTCAATCTTTTCAAAGAATCATGTTTTGGTTTCATTGATCTCTGTTGTTTTTCCATTCTCTATTTTTTCTTTTCTAACTTTTTATTTCTTTATACTTGCTTTGGGTTTAGTTTTTAATTTATTTTTTCATAAGTTGAAAGGTTAGGACAGCCGTGGGCAAACTACGGCCTGCGGGCCGGATCCAGCCCGTTTGAAATGAATAAAACTAAAAAAAAAAGACTGTACCCTTTTATGTAATGATGTTTACTTTGAATTTATATTAGTTCACACAAACACTCCATCCATGCTTTTGTTCCGGCCCTCCGGTCCAGTTTAAGAACCCATTGTGGCCCTCCAGTCAAAAAGTTTGCCCACCCCTCGTTAGGTTATTGGGTCATTAAATGTGAAAAAAAGAATTTTAACTATACTAATATGTGTTTATAGCTATAAATTGTCCTCTAAGCACTGCTTTCTTAGCTATACCTCATACCTTTTAGTATGTAGTGTTTTCCTGTTCATTCAACTTTTAGTGTATTCTAATAACCCTTGTGACTCCATGTTTCATCCATTAGATATTTAGGAGTATGTTTTTCTATTTTCACATTTGTTAATTTCCCACATTTCATTTTGTCACTGATATTTTTTTCACTTCTTTAATTTTGAAAAACATTTTGTATATTTTTAATTTTTAAAAATTGATCGAGACTTGTTTTGTGATGTAACATATGGTCTGTCTTGGAGAATTTTCATGTGTACTTGATGAAAATAATATATTCTATTGTTTGGTATAGAGTGCTTTATATATGTCTGTTAGGCATAGTTGGTTTATGTATGTCTTTTGCTTGTTGATCTTTTTTTTTATTATTATTTTTTTAAATATAGTTTTATTGATTAAGATATTACATATGTGTCCTTGTCCCCACGTTACCCTCTTACCCCACCCGCCCCCCCCTCCCCCCCGCTCATGCCCTCACCCACCCCCCTGTTGTCCGTGTCCATTGGTTAGGCCTATATGCCTGCATGTAAGTCCTTTGGTTGATCTTTCCCTCTTACCCCCACCCTCCCCTACCTTCCCTCCAAAGCCCGACAGTCCAATCAATGCCTCTCCGTCTCTGGATCAGTCCTTGTTCATCAGTTTATGTTGTTCATTATATTCCACAAATGAGTGAGATCATGTGGTATTTATCCACTCTCCAGTTCCATCCATGCTGTGGCAAATGGTAAGAGTTCCTTTCTTCTTCCTCTTCTTAAAGAATACCTTTCAGCATTTCATATAATGCTGGTTTGGTGGAGATGAACTCCTTTAGCTTTTTCTTATCCGTGAAGCTCTTTATCTGACCTTCTATTCTGAATGATAGCTTTGCTGGATAAAGTAATCTTGGTTGTAGGTTCTTGCTATTCATCACTTTGAATATTTCTTGCCACTCTCTTCTGGCCTGCATGGTTTCTGTTGAGAAATCAGCTGACAGTCATATGGGTACTCCCTTGTAGGTAACTGACTGTCTTTCTCTTGCTGCTTTTAAGATTCTCTCTTTGTCTTTTGCTCTTGGCATTTTAATTATGATGTGTCTTGGTGTGGTCCTCTTTGTATTCCTTTTGTTTGGGGTTCTCTGCGCTTCCTGGACTTGTAAGTCTATTTCTTTCACCAGGTGGGGGAAGTTTTCTGTCATTATTTCTTCAAATAGGTTTTCAATATCTTGCCCTCTCTCTTCTTCTAGTACCCCTATAATTCTGATGTTGGTACGCTTGAAGTTGTCCCAGAGGCTCCTTACACTATCTTCATATTTTTGGAATCTCTTTTCTTTTTTCTTTTTCAGTTGGGTATTTTTTGTTTCTTTGTATTTCAAATCTTTGACTTGATTCTTGGGATCCTCTTGTCTGCTGTTGGATCTCTGTAAATTATTCTTTATTTCAGTCAGTGTATGCTTAATTTCTAGTTGGTCCTTTTTCATGTCCTCCATGGTCTCACTATACTTATTGAGGGACTCATTAAATTTATTGGCGGTTTCCATAAAATTCTTGAAAAACCTTATAAACGTGGCCTTGAACTCTATATCCAGTCGTTTGCTTTCCTCCATTTCTGCCATTTGTGACCTGTTTCTTTGTCTCCGCATTTTGGCTGCTTCCCTGTGTTGATAGAGTGGCTTTGTGTGCTAGGTGTCCTGTAGGGCCCAGTGGCTCAGCCTCCCCAGTTACCTGAGGTGGACACTCTTGGTGCACCCCCTTGTGGGCTTTGTGCACAGTCTTGTTGTAGCTATGCCTTGGTTGTTGCAGGATCACTGGGAGGAATTGACCTCCAGGCCAATTGGCAGTGAGAATCAGCTGTGTCTGCAGTGGGAGAACTTCTGTGCTGGAGACACCCTTCTGGGGCAAGACTTGCTTCAGTGGGGCTTTGGTGCTCACTGAGACTGCACCCTGAGTGTGTCCCTTATGGATCTGAGGAGTTGTGATCTGGATGGCCCCCCTCTGACCACTGGGCACAGTGGCTCTTGGATCTAAGGAGGTGCTAATTTAGCCTCTGCCTGAGGTTACACAGCAGGAGCTATGAAGAGAACTGCAGCTTCCCCTTCCTTTTTTGGAGTTTGGAGGTGCCCTGATGAGGCTCAGCTGTGAAGCAATGCAAGCCGCTGTGGGGCCTTGGGCCTTCTCTTGGAAGTTCTAGGTCTGTCTTGCCCAGCTGCAGTTTTTTAGGTAATTACAGGTTGCAAATGGTCAGGGCATTCATATGCAAAAGCCTCTGCCGCAGCCTGGGCGGGGCGGGGTCTCAAGGAATCAAAGGGCGGAGAGAGCAGCTATGGCGGAGCCTCAGCCCCGCCCTAAGGAGTCGCGAGTCCCAGTGTCCCGGCAATGGTTGCAAGCACCTCTGAGGGAAAGCCGCTCTCAAGCTCGCCCGCTGCCAGAAAGTCCAGTTTCTCCCCGTATGAGTCCTGGGTTCCCAGAGACTTCCCGGAACCGGATTTCAGAGCCGTCGGGAGCTTGTGTCTCCCTCCGGATTCAAAAAGACAGCCGCACCCTCAGGTGCCAGACCCTTTCCGCTCGCGTGAGCCCCCGTACCTCTGCACTCCACCTCCGCAGCTCCTCTGGCTCTCAGTGTGCTTTTCTTTCCTTCTAGTTGTAGAATTTACACTCAGCCAGCCTTCCTGTAGTTCTGGATGATGTCCACCTTGTGTTTTTGATGCATTGCCGGGGTCCAACCCCAGCTGGTCCAGGGGTTCCCAAAGGCGTGTACGGAGTCGGCGAAGAAGGAAGGACACGGAGACAGTGTTCAGTTGATCAGCAGCCTAGCCAGGATCTCCAGCCAGGATCTCCAGCCAAGTTCTGGTCTGGATCTCCAGAGAGGTTCTGCTCTGGATCTCCAGCCAGGTTCTGTGTCCATGTTGTCTTGCTAGGTTCTCCAGCCAGGTTTTCCAGGTTCTCCAGCCAGGTTCTGTAGCCAAGTTCCCTCACTAGGTTCTCCAGCCAGGTTCTGTCCAGGTTCTCCAGCCAGGTTCAGTCACCAGGTTCTAGTCAGGTTCTCTTGCCAATTTCTGTAGTCAGGTTCAGTCCAGGATCTTTTGCCATGTTCTCTCGCTAGGTTCTGTCTCTAGGCTCTGTCTCCAGTTTCTGTCCAGGATCTTTTGCCATGTTCTCTCCGGCGAAGTTCTTCTGTCCCTAGAGAACATTCTGTGTAGGTTCTGTGCCTAGGTTCTGCCTCTCTTCGTTCTGTCTTCTTAGTTCTGTCTCCTGCTGTCTTGTTACATCTGTATTTATACCAGTTGATTCCAATCCTATCAATCTCTATTACAAAGGTTAGGGCGTTTCTTATCTCCATTCCAGGGAGTAAAGATTATGTAGCTTAAGCATGATTGTTCGTAGTTAAAGTGATTAATTACCCGCCTGGCACTTAGTTGAGGGGTTTTATTCCCTCCCTAACTTCAGGGGAAAATCCCTACCTGGGGA